>NC_135019.1:19571478-20804274 GCF_051020955.1 Megalopta genalis | reverse complement strand
TTAGTTTCTTAGTTTCTTAGTTTCTTAGTTTCTTAGTTTCTTAGTTTCTTAGTTTCTTAATTTCTTAGTTTCTTAGTTTCTTAGTTTCTTAGTTTCTTAGTTTCTTAGTTTCTTAGTTTCTTAGTTTCTTAGTTTCTTAGTTTCTTAGTTTCTTAGTTCCTTAGTTTCTTAGTTCCTTAGTTTCTTAGTTTCTTAGTTTCTTAGTTTCTTAGTTTCTTAGTTTCTTAGTTTCTTAGTTTCTTAGTTTCTTAGTTTCTTAGTTTCTTAGTTTCTTAATTTCTTAGTTTCTTAGTTTCTTAGTTTCTTAGTTTCTTAGTTTCTTAGTTTCTTAGTTTCTTAGTTTCTTAGTTTCTTAGTTTCTTAGATTCTTAGTTTCTTAGTTTCTAAGTTTCTCAGTTTCTCAGTTTCTCAGTTTCTCAGTTTCTCAGTTTCTCAGTTTCTCAGTTTCTCAGTTTCTCAGTTTCTCAGTTTCTCAGTTTCTCAGTTTCTCAGTTTCTCAGTTTCTCAGTTTCTCAGTTTCTCAGTTTCTCAGTTTCTTAGTTTCTTAGTTTCTTAGTTTCTTAGTTTCTTAGTTTCTTAGTTTCTTAGTTTCTTAGTTTCTTAGTTTCTTAGTTTCTTAGTTTCTTAGTTTCTTAGTTTCTTAGTTTCTTAGTTTCATAGTTTCTTAGTTTCTTAGTTTCGTAGTTTCTTAGTTTCTTAGTTTCTTAGTTTCTTAGTTTGTCAGTTTGTCAGTTTGTTCGTTTCTTAGTTTCTTAGTTTCTTAGTTTCTTAGTTTCTTAGTTTCTTAGTTTCTTAATTTCTTAATTTCTTAATTTCTTAATTTCTTAGTTTCTTAGTTTCTTAGTTTCTTAGTTTCTTAGGTTCTTAGTTTCTTAGTTTCTTAGTTTCTTAGTTTCTTAGTTTCTTAGTTTCTTAGTTTCTGAGTTTCTTAGTTTCTTAGTTTCTTAGGTTCTTAGTTTCTTAGTTTCTTAGTTTCTTAGTTTGTCAGTTTGTTCGTTTCTTAGTTTCTTAGTTTCTTAGTTTCTTAGTTTCTTAGTTTCTTAGTTTCTTAGTTTCTTAGTTTCTTAGTTTCTTAGTTTCTTAGTTTCTTAGTTTCTTAGTTTCTTAGTTTCTTAGTTTCTTAGTTTCTTAGTTTCTTAGTTTCTTAGTTTCTTAGTTTCTTAGTTTCTTAGTTTCTTAGTTTCTTAGTTTCTTAGATTCTTAGTTTCTTAGTTTCATAGTTTCTTAGTTTCTTAGTTTCTTAGTTTCTTAGTTTCTTAGTTTCTTAGTTTCTTAGTTTCTTAGTTTCTTAGTTTCTTAGTTTCTTAGTTTCTTAGTTTCTTAGTTTCTTAGTTTCTTAGTATCTTAGTTTCTTAGTTTCTTAGTTTCTTAGTTTCTTAGTTTCTTAGTTTCTTAGTTTCTTAGTTTCTTAGTTTCTTAGTTTCTTAGTTTCTTAGTTTCTTAGTTTCTTAGTTTCTTAGTTTCTTAGTTTCTTAGTTTCTTAGTTTCTTAGTTTCTTAGTTTCTTAGTTTCTTAGTTTCTTAGTTTCTTAGTTTCTTAGTTTCTTAGTTTCTTAGTTTCTTAGTTTCTTAGTTTCTTAGTTTCTTAGTTTCTTAGTTTCTTAGTTTCTTAGTTTCTTAGTTTCTTAGTTTCTTAGTTTCTTAGTTTCTTAGTTTCTTAGTTTCTTAGTTTCTTAGTTTCTTAGTTTCTTAGTTTCTGAGTTTCTGAGTTTCTGAGTTTCTGAGTTTCTGAGTTTCTGAGTTTCTGAGTTTCTTAGTTTCTTAGTTTCTTAGTTTCTTAGTTTCTTAGTTTCTTAGTTTCTTAGTTTCTTAGTTTCTTAGTTTCTTAGTTTCTTAGTTTCTTAGTTTCTTAGTTTCTTAGTATCTTAGTTTCTTAGTTTCTTAGTTTCTCAGTTTCTCAGTTTCTCAGTTTCTCAGTATCTCAGTTTCTTAGTTGCTTAGTTTCTTAGTTTCTTAGTTTCTTAGTTTCTTAGTTTCTTAGTTTCTTAGTTTCTTAGTTTCTTAGTTTCTTAGTTTCTTAGTTTCTTAGTTTCTTAGTTTCTTAGTTTCTTAGTTTCTTAGTTTCTTAGTTTCTTAGTTGCTTAGTTTCTTAGTTTCTTAGTTTCTTAGTTTCTTAGTTTCTTAGTTTCTTAGTTTCTTAGTTTCTTAGTTTCTTAGTTTCTTAGTTTCTTAGTTTCTTAGTTTCTTAGTTTCTTAGTTTCTTAGTTTCTTAGTTTCTTAGTTTCTTAGTTTCTTAGTTTCTTAGTTTCTTAGTTTCTTAGTTTCTTAGTTTCTTAGTTTCTTAGTTTCTTAGTTTCTTAGTTTCTTAGTTTCTTAGTTTCTTAGTTTCTTAGTTTCTTAGTTTCTTAGTTTCTTAGTTTCTTAGTTTCTTAGTTTCTTAGTTTCTTAGTTTCTTAGTTTCTTAGTTTCTGAGTTTCTGAGTTTCTGAGTTTCTGAGTTTCTGAGTTTCTTAGTTTCTTAGTTTCTTAGTTTCTTAGTTTCTTAGTTTCTTAGTTTCTTAGTTTCTTAGTTTCTTAGTTTCTTAGTTTCTTAGTTTCTTAGTTTCTTAGTTTCTTAGTTTCTTAGTTTCTTAGTTTCTTAGTTTCTTAGTTTCTTAGTTTCTTAGTTTCTTAGTTTCATAGTTTCTTAGTTTCTTAGTTTCGTAGTTTCTTAGTTTCTTAGTTTCTTAGTTTCTTAGTTTGTCAGTTTGTCAGTTTGTTCGTTTCTTAGTTTCTTAGTTTCTTAGTTTCTTAGTTTCTTAGTTTCTTAGTTTCTTAATTTCTTAATTTCTTAATTTCTTAATTTCTTAGTTTCTTAGTTTCTTAGTTTCTTAGTTTCTTAGGTTCTTAGTTTCTTAGTTTCTTAGTTTCTTAGTTTCTTAGTTTCTTAGTTTCTTAGTTTCTGAGTTTCTTAGTTTCTTAGTTTCTTAGGTTCTTAGTTTCTTAGTTTCTTAGTTTCTTAGTTTGTCAGTTTGTTCGTTTCTTAGTTTCTTAGTTTCTTAGTTTCTTAGTTTCTTAGTTTCTTAGTTTCTTAGTTTCTTAGTTTCTTAGTTTCTTAGTTTCTTAGTTTCTTAGTTTCTTAGTTTCTTAGTTTCTTAGTTTCTTAGTTTCTTAGTTTCTTAGATTCTTAGTTTCTTAGTTTCATAGTTTCTTAGTTTCTTAGTTTCTTAGTTTCTTAGTTTCTTAGTTTCTTAGTTTCTTAGTTTCTTAGTTTCTTAGTTTCTTAGTTTCTTAGTTTCTTAGTTTCTTAGTTTCTTAGTTTCTTAGTTTCTTAGTTTCTTAGTTTCTTAGTTTCTTAGTTTGTCAGTTTGTTCGTTTCTTAGTTTCTTAGGTTCTTAGTTTCTTAGTTTCTTAGTTTCTTAGTTTCTAAGTTTCTTAGTTTCTTAGTTTCTTAGTTTCTTAGTTTGTCAGTTTCATAGTATCTTAGTTTCTTAGTTTCTTAGTTTCTTAGTTTCTTAGTTTCTTAGTTTCTTAGTTTCTTAGTTTCTTAGTTTCTTAGTTTCTTAGTTTCTTAGTTTCTTAGTTTCTTAGTTTCTTAGTTTCTTAGTTTCTTAGTTTCTTAGTTTCTTAGTTTCTTAGTTTCTTAATTTCTTAATTTCTTAATTTCTTAATTTCTTAGTTTCTTAGTTTCTTAGTTTCTTAGTTTCTTAGGTTCTTAGTTTCTTAGTTTCTTAGTTTCTTAGTTTCTTAGTTTCTTAGTTTCTTAGTTTCTGAGTTTCTTAGTTTCTTAGTTTCTTAGGTTCTTAGTTTCTTAGTTTCTTAGTTTCTTAGTTTGTCAGTTTGTTCGTTTCTTAGTTTCTTAGTTTCTTAGTTTCTCAGTTTCTTAGTCTATTAGTTTCTTAGTTTCTTAGTTTCTTAGTTTCTTAGTTTCTTAGTTTCTTAGTTTCTTAGTTTCTTAGTTTCTTAGTTTCTTAGTTTCTTAGTTTCTTAGTTTCTTAGTTTCTTAGTTTCTTAGTTTCTTAGTTTCTTAGTTTCTTAGTTTCTTAGTTTCTTAGTTTCTTAGTTTCTTAGTTTCTTAGTTTCTTAGTTTCTTAGTTTCTTAGTTTCTTAGTTTCTTAGTTTCTTAGTTTCTTAGTTTCTTAGTTTCTTAGTTTCTTAGTTTCTTAGTTTCTTAGTTTCTTAGTTTCTTAGTTTCTTAGTTTGTCAGTTTGTTCGTTTCTTAGTTTCTTAGGTTCTTAGTTTCTTAGTTTCTTAGTTTCTTAGTTTCTAAGTTTCTTAGTTTCTTAGTTTCTTAGTTTCTTAGTTTGTCAGTTTCATAGTATCTTAGTTTCTTAGTTTCTTAGTTTCTTAGTTTCTTAGTTTCTTAGTTTCTTAGTTTCTTAGTTTCTTAGTTTCTTAGTTTCTTAGTTTCTTAGTTTCTTAGTTTCTTAGTTTCTTAGTTTCTTAGTTTCTTAGTTTCTTAGTTTCTTAGTTTCTTAGTTTCTTAGTTTCTTAGTTTCTTAGTTTCTTAGTTTCTTAGTTTCTTAGTTTCTCAGTTTCTCAGTTTCTCAGTTTCTCAGTTTCTCAGTTTCTCAGTTTCTCAGTTTCTCAGTTTCTCAGTTTCTCAGTTTCTCAGTTTCTCAGTTTCTCAGTTTCTCAGTTTCTCAGTTTCTCAGTTTCTCAGTTTCTCAGTTTCTCAGTTTCTCAGTTTCTCAGTTTCTCAGTTTCTCAGTTTCTCAGTTTCTCAGTTTCTCAGTTTCTCAGTTTCTCAGTTTCTCAGTTTCTCAGTTTCTCAGTTTCTCAGTTTCTCAGTTTCTCAGTTTCTCAGTTTCTCAGTTTCTCAGTTTCTCAGTTTCTCAGTTTCTCAGTTTCTCAGTTTCTCAGTTTCTCAGTTTCTCAGTTTCTTAGTTTCTTAGTTTCTTAGTTTCTTAGTTTCTTAGTTTCTTAGTTTCTTAGTTTCTTAGTTTCTTAGTTTCTTAGTTTCTTAGTTTCTTAGTTTCTTAGTTTCTTAGTTTCTTAGTTTCTTAGTTTCTTAGTTTCTTAGTTTCTTAGTTTCTTAGTTTCTTAGTTTCTTAGTTTCTTAGTTTCTTAGTTTCTTAGTTTCTTAGTTTCTTAGTTTCTTAGTTTCTTAGTTTCTTAGTTTCTTAGTTTCTTAGTTTCTTAGTTTCTTAGTTTCTTAGTTTCTTAGTTTCTTAGTTTCTTAGTTTCTTAGTTTCTTAGTTTCTTAGTTTCTTAGTTTCTTAGTTTCTTAGTTTCTTAGTTTCTTAGTTTCTTAGTTTCTTAGTTTCTTAGTTTCTTAGTTTCTTAGTTTCTTAGTTTCTTAGTTTCTTAGTATCTTAGTTTCTTAGTTTCTTAGTTTCTTAGTTTCTTAGTTTCTTAGTTTCTTAGTTTCTTAGTTTCTTAGTTTCTTAGTTTCTTAGTTTCTGAGTATCTTAGTTTCTTAGTTTCTTAGTTTCTTAGTTTCTTAGTTTCTTAGTTTCTTAGTTTCTTAGTTTCTTAGTTTCTTAGTTTCTTAGTTTCTTAGTTTCTTAGTTTCTTAGTTTCTTAGTTTCTTAGTTTCTTAGTTTCTTAGTTTCTTAGTTTCTTAGTTTCTTAGTTTCTTAGTTTCTTAGTTTCTTAGTTTCTTAGTTTCTTAGTTTCTTAGTTTCTTAGTTTCTTAGTTTCTTAGTTTCTTAGTTTCTTAGTTTCTTAGTTTCTTAGTTTCTTAGTTTCTTAGTTTCTTAGTTTCTTAGTTTCTTAGTTTCTTAGTTCCTTAGTTTCTTAGTTTCTTAGTTTCTTAGTTTCTTAGATTCTTAGTTTCTTAGTTTCATAGTTTCTTAGTTTCTTAGTTTCTTAGTTTCTTAGTTTCTTAGTTTCTAAGTTTCTTAGTTTCTTAGTTTCTTAGTTTCTTAGTTTCTTAGTTTCTTAGTTTGTCAGTTTGTTCGTTTCTTAGTTTCTTAGTTTCTTAGTTTCTTAGTTTCTTAGTTTCTTAGTTTCTTAGTTTCTTAGTTTCTTAATTTCTTAGTTTCTTAGTTTCTTAGTTTCTTAGTTTCTTAGTTTCTTAGTTTCTTAGTTTCTTAGTTTCTTAGTTTCTTAGTTTCTTAGTTTCTTAGTTTCTTAGTTTCTTAGTTTCTTAGTTTCTTAGTTTCTTAGTTTCTTAGTTTCTTAGTTTCTTAGTTTCTTAGTTTCTTAGTTTCTTAGTTTCTTAGTTTCTTAGTTTCTTAGTTTCTTAGTTTCTTAGTTTCTTAGTTTCTTAGTTTCTTAGTTTCTTAGTTTCTTAGTTTCTTAGTTTCTTAGTTTCTTAGTTTCTTAGTTTCTTAGTTTCTTAGTTTCTTAGTTTCTTAGTTTCTTAGTTTCTTAGTTTCTTAGTTTCTTAGTTTCTTAGTTTGTCAGTTTGTTCGTTTCTTAGTTTCTTAGGTTCTTAGTTTCTTAGTTTCTTAGTTTCTTAGTTTCTAAGTTTCTTAGTTTCTTAGTTTCTTAGTTTCTTAGTTTGTCAGTTTCATAGTATCTTAGTTTCTTAGTTTCTTAGTTTCTTAGTTTCTTAGTTTCTTAGTTTCTTAGTTTCTTAGTTTCTTAGTTTCTTAGTTTCTTAGTTTCTTAGTTTCTTAGTTTCTTAGTTTCTTAGTTTCTTAGTTTCTTAGTTTCTTAGTTTCTTAGTTTCTTAGTTTCTTAGTTTCTTAGTTTCTTAGTTTCTTAGTTTCTTAGTTTCTTAGTTTCTTAGTTTCTTAGTTTCTTAGTTTCTTAGTTTCTTAGTTTCTTAGTTTCTTAGTTTCTTAGTTTCTTAGTTTCTTAGTTTCTTAGTTTCTTAGTTTCTTAGTTTCTTAGTTTCTTAGTTTCTTAGTTTCTTAGTTTCTTAGTTTCTTAGTTTCTTAGTTTCTTAGTTTCTTAGTTTCTTAGTTTCTTAGTTTCTTAGTTTCTTAGTTTCTTAGTTTCTTAGTTTCTTAGTTTCTTAGTTTCTTAGTTTCTTAGTTTCTTAGTTTCTTAGTTTCTTAGTTTCTTAGTTTCTTAGTTTCTTAGTTTCTTAGTTTCTTAGTTTCTTAGTTTCTTAGTTTCTTAGTTTCTTAGTTTCTTAGTTTCTCAGTTTCTCAGTTTCTTAGTTTCTCAGTTTCTCAGTTTCTCAGTTTCTCAGTTTCTCAGTTTCTCAGTTTCTCAGTTTCTCAGTTGCTCAGTTGCTCAGTTTCTCAGTTGCTCAGTTGCTCAGTTTCTCAGTTTCTCAGTTTCTCAGTTTCTCAGTTTCTTAGTTTCTTAGTTTCTTAGTTTCTTAGTTTCTTAGTTTCTTAGTTTCTTAGTTTCTTAGTTTCTTAGTTTCTTAGTTTCTTAGTTTCTTAGTTTCTTAGTTTCTTAGTTTCTTAGTTTCTTAGTTTCTTAGTTTCTTAGTTTCTTAGTTTCTTAGTTTCTTAGTTTCTTAGTTTCTTAGTTTCTTAGTTTCTTAGTTTCTTAGTTTCTTAGTTTCTTAGTTTCTTAGTTTCTTAGTTTCTTAGTTTCTTAGTTTCTTAGTTTCTTAGTTTCTTAGTTTCTTAGTTTCTTAGTTTCTTAGTTTCTTAGTTTCTTAGTTTCTTAGTTTCTTAGTTTCTTAGTTTCTTAGTTTCTTAGTTTCTTAGTTTCTTAGTTTCTTAGTTTCTTAGTTTCTTAGTTTCTTAGTTTCTTAGTTTCTTAGTTTCTTAGTTTCTTAGTTTCTTAGTTTCTTAGTTTCTTAGTTTCTTAGTTTCTTAGTTTCTTAGTTTCTTAGATTCTTAGTTTCTTAGTTTCTTAGTTTCTTAGTTTCTTAGTTTCTTAGTTTCTTAGTTTCTCAGTTTGTCAGTTTGTTCGTTTCTTAGTTTCTTAGGTTCTTAGTTTCTTAGTTTCTTAGTTTCTTAGTTTCTAAGTTTCTTAGTTTCTTAGTTTCTTAGTTTCTTAGTTTGTCAGTTTCATAGTATCTTAGTTTCTTAGTTTCTTAGTTTCTTAGTTTCTTAGTTTCTTAGTTTCTTAGTTTCTTAGTTTCTTAGTTTCTTAGTTTCTTAGTTTCTTAGTTTCTTAGTTTCTTAGTTTCTTAGTTTCTTAGTTTCTTAGTTTCTTAGTTTCTTAGTTTCTTAGTTTCTTAGTTTCTTAGTTTCTTAGTTTCTTAGTTTCTTAGTTTCTTAGTTTCTTAGTTTCTTAGTTTCTTAGTTTCTTAGTTTCTTAGTTTCTTAGTTTCTTAGTTTCTTAGTTTCTTAGTTTCTTAGTTTCTTAGTTTCTTAGTTTCTTAGTTTCTTAGTTTCTTAGTTTCTTAGTTTCTTAGTTTCTTAGTTTCTTAGTTTCTTAGTTTCTTAGTTTCTTAGTTTCTTAGTTTCTTAGTTTCTTAGTTTCTTAGTTTCTTAGTTTCTTAGTTTCTTAGTTTCTTAGTTTCTTAGTTTCTTAGTTTCTTAGTTTCTTAGTTTCTTAGTTTCTTAGTTTCTTAGTTTCTTAGTTTCTTAGTTTCTTAGTTTCTTAGTTTCTTAGTTTCTTAGTTTCTTAGTTTCTTAGTTTCTTAGTTTCTTAGTTTCTTAGTTTCTTAGTTTCTTAGTTTCTTAGTTTCTCAGTTTCTCAGTTTCTTAGTTTCTCAGTTTCTCAGTTTCTCAGTTTCTCAGTTTCTCAGTTTCTCAGTTTCTCAGTTGCTCAGTTGCTCAGTTTCTCAGTTTCTCAGTTGCTCAGTTTCTCAGTTTCTCAGTTTCTTAGTTTCTTAGTTTCTTAGTTTCTTAGTTTCTTAGTTTCTTAGTTTCTTAGTTTCTTAGTTTCTTAGTTTCTTAGTTTCTTAGTTTCTTAGTTTCTTAGTTTCTTAGTTTCTTAGTTTCTTAGTTTCTTAGTTTCTTAGTTTCTTAGTTTCTTAGTTTCTTAGTTTCTTAGTTTCTTAGTTTCTTAGTTTCTTAGTTTCTTAGTTTCTTAGTTTCTTAGTTTCTTAGTTTCTTAGTTTCTTAGTTTCTTAGTTTCTTAGTTTCTTAGTTTCTTAGTTTCTTAGTTTCTTAGTTTCTTAGTTTCTTAGTTTCTTAGTTTCTTAGTTTCTTAGTTTCTTAGTTTGTTAGTTTCTTAGTTTCTTAGTTTCTTAGTTTCTTAGTTTCTTAGTTTCTTAGTTTCTTAGTTTCTTAGTTTCTTAGTATCTTAGTTTCTTAGTTTCTTAGTTTCTTAGTTTCTTAGTTTCTTAGTTTCTGAGTATCTTAGTTTCTTAGTTTCTTAGTTTCTTAGTTTCTTAGTTTCTTAGTTTCTTAGTTTCTTAGTTTCTTAGTTTCTTAGTTTCTTAGTATCTTAGTTTCTTAGTTTCTTAGTTTCTTAGTTTCTTAGTTTCTTAGTTTCTTAGTTTCTGAGTATCTTAGTTTCTTAGTTTCTTAGTTTCTTAGTTTCTTAGTTTCTTAGTTTCTTAGTTTCTTAGTTTCTTAGTTTCTTAGTTTCTTAGTTTCTTAGTTTCTTAGTTTCTTAGTTTCTTAGTTTCTTAGTTTCTTAGTTTCGTAGTTTCTTAGTTTCTTAGTTTCTTAGTTTCTTAGTTTCTTAGTTTCTTAGTTTCTTAGTTTCTTAGTTTCTTAGTTTCTTAGTTTCTTAGTTTCTTAGTTTCTTAGTTTCTTAGTTTCTTAGTTTCTTAGTTTCTTAGTTTCTTAGTTTCTTAGTTTCTTAGTTTCTTAGTTTCTTAGTTTCTTAGTTTCTTAGTTTCTTAGTTTCTTAGTTTCTTAGTTTCTTAGTTCCTTAGTTTCTTAGTTTCTTAGTTTCTTAGTTTCTTAGATTCTTAGTTTCTTAGTTTCATAGTTTCTTAGTTTCTTAGTTTCTTAGTTTCTTAGTTTCTTAGTTTCTAAGTTTCTTAGTTTCTTAGTTTGTCAGTTTGTTCGTTTCTTAGTTTCTTAGTTTCTTAGTTTCTTAGTTTCTTAGTTTCTTAGTTTCTTAGTTTCTTAGTTTCTTAGTTTCTTAGTTTCTTAGTTTCTTAGTTTCTTAGTTTCTTAGTTTCTTAGTTTCTTAGTTTCTTAGTTTCTTAGTTTCTTAGTTTCTTAGTTTCTTAGTTTCTTAGTTTCTTAGTTTCTTAGTTTCTTAGTTTCTTAGTTTCTTAGTTTCTTAGTTTCTTAGTTTCTTAGTTTCTTAGTTTCTTAGTTTCTTAGTTTCTTAGTTTCTTAGTTTCTTAGTTTCTTAGTTCCTTAGTTTCTTAGTTTCTTAGTTTCTTAGTTTCTTAGATTCTTAGTTTCTTAGTTTCATAGTTTCTTAGTTTCTTAGTTTCTTAGTTTCTTAGTTTCTTAGTTTCTTAGTTTCTTAGTTTCTTAGTTTCTTAGTTTCTTAGTTTCTTAGTTTGTCAGTTTGTTCGTTTCTTAGTTTCTTAGTTTCTTAGTTTCTTAGTTTCTTAGTTTCTTAGTTTCTTAGTTTCTTAGTTTCTTAGTTTCTTAGTTTCTTAGTTTCTTAGTTTCTTAGTTTCTTAGTTTCTTAGTTTCTTAGTTTCTTAGTTTCTTAGTTTCTTAGTTTCTTAGTTTCTTAGTTTCTTAGTTTCTTAGTTTCTTAGTTTCTTAGTTTCTTAGTTTCTTAGTTTCTTAGTTTCTTAGTTTCTTAGTTTCTTAGTTTCTTAGTTTCTTAGTTTCTTAGTTTCTTAGTTTCTTAGTTTCTTAGTTTCTTAGTTTCTTAGTTTCTTAGTTTCTTAGTTTCTTAGTTTCTTAGTTTCTTAGTTTCTTAGTTTCTTAGTTTCTTAGTTTCTTAGTTTCTTAGTTTCTTAGTTTCTTAGTTTCTTAGTTTCTTAGTTTCTTAGTTTCTTAGTTTCTTAGTTTCTTAGTTTCTTAGTTTCTTAGTTTCTTAGTTTCTTAGTTTCTTAGTTTCTTAGTTTCTGAGTTTCTCAGTTTCTCAGTTTCTCAGTTTCTCAGTTTCTCAGTTTCTCAGTTTCTCAGTTTCTCAGTTTCTCAGTTTCTCAGTTTCTCAGTTTCTCAGTTTCTCAGTTTCTCAGTTTCTCAGTTTCTCAGTTTCTCAGTTTCTCAGTTTCTCAGTTTCTCAGTTTCTCAGTTTCTCAGTTTCTCAGTTTCTCAGTTTCTCAGTTTCTCAGTTTCTCAGTTTCTCAGTTTCTCAGTTTCTCAGTTTCTCAGTTTCTTAGTTTCTTAGTTTCTTAGTTTCTCAGTTTCTTAGTTTCTTAGTTTCTTAGTTTCTTAGTTTCTTAGTTTCTTAGTTTCTTAGTTTCTTAGTTTCTTAGTTTCTTAGTTTCTTAGTTTCTTAGTTTCTTAGTTTCTTAGTTTCTTAGTTTCTTAGTTTCTTAGTTTCTTAGTTTCTTAGTTTGTCAGTTTGTCAGTTTGTTCGTTTCTTAGTTTCTTAGTTTCTTAGTTTCTTAGTTTCTTAGTTTCTTAGTTTCTTAGTTTCTTAGTTTCTTAGTTTCTTAGTTTCTTAGTTTCCGAGTTTCTTAGTTTCTTAGTTTCTTAGTTTCTTAGTTTCTTAGTTTCTTAGTTTCTTAGTTTCTTAGTTTCTTAGTTTCTTAGTATCTTAGTTTCTTAGTTTCTTAGTTTCTTAGTTTCTTAGTTTCTTAGTTTCTTAGTTTCTTAGTTTCTTAGTTTCTTAGTTTCTTAGTTTCTTAGTTTCTTAGTTTCTTAGTTTCTTAGTTTCTTAGCTTCTTAGTTTCTTAGTTTCTTAGTTTCTTAGTTTCTTAGTTTCTTAGTTTCTTAGTTTCTTAGTTTCTTAGTTTCTTAGTTTCTTAGTTTCTTAGTTTCTTAGTTTCTTAGTTTCTTAGTTTCTTAGTTTCTTAGTTTCTTAGTTTCTTAGTTTCTTAGTTTCTTAGTTTCTTAGTTTCTTAGTTTCTTAGTTTCTTAGTTTCTTAGTTTCTTAGTTTCTGAGTTTCTTAGTTTCTTAGTTTCTTAGTTTCTTAGTTTCTTAGTTTGTCAGTTTGTTCGTTTCTTAGTTTCTTAGGTTCTTAGTTTCTTAGTTACTTAGTTTCTTAGTTTCTAAGTTTCTTAGTTTCTTAGTTTCTTAGTTTCTTAGTTTGTCAGTTTCATAGTATCTTAGTTTCTTAGTTTCTTAGTTTCTTAGTTTCTTAGTTTCTTAGTTTCTTAGTTTCTTAGTTTCTTAGTTTCTTAGTTTCTTAGTTTCTTAGTTTCTTAGTTTCTTAGTTTCTTAGTTTCTTAGTTTCTTAGTTTCTTAGTTTCTTAGTTTCTTAGTTTCTTAGTTTCTTAGTTTCTTAGTTTCTTAGTTTCTTAGTTTCTTAGTTTCTTAGTTTCTTAGTTTCTTAGTTTCTTAGTTTCTTAGTTTCTTAGTTTCTTAGTTTCTTAGTTTCTTAGTTTCTTAGTTTCTTAGTTTCTTAGTTTCTTAGTTTCTTAGTTTCTTAGTTTCTTAGTTTCTTAGTTTCTTAGTTTCTTAGTTTCTTAGTTTCTTAGTTTCTTAGTTTCTTAGTTTCTTAGTTTCTTAGTTTCTTAGTTTCTTAGTTTCTTAGTTTCTTAGTTTCTTAGTTTCTTAGTTTCTTAGTTTCTTAGTTTCTTAGTTTCTCAGTTTCTCAGTTTCTCAGTTTCTCAGTTTCTCAGTTTCTCAGTTGCTCAGTTGCTCAGTTTCTCAGTTGCTCAGTTGCTCAGTTTCTCAGTTTCTTAGTTTCTTAGTTTCTTAGTTTCTTAGTTTCTTAGTTTCTTAGTTTCTTAGTTTCTTAGTTTCTTAGTTTCTTAGTTTCTTAGTTTCTTAGTTTCTTAGTTTCTTAGTTTCTTAGTTTCTTAGTTTCTTAGTTTCTTAGTTTCTTAGTTTCTTAGTTTCTTAGTTTCTTAGTTTCTTAGTTTCTTAGTTTCTTAGTTTCTTAGTTTCTTAGTTTCTTAGTTTCTTAGTTTCTTAGTTTCTTAGTTTCTTAGTTTCTTAGTTTCTTAGTTTCTTAGTTTCTTAGTTTCTTAGTTTCTTAGTTTCTTAGTTACTTAGTTTCTTAGTTTCTTAGTTTCTTAGTTTCTTAGTTTCTTAGTTTCTTAGTTTCTTAGTTTCTTAGTTTCTTAGTTTCTTAGTTTCTTAGTTTCTTAGTTTCTTAGTTTCTTAGTTTCTTAGTTTCTTAATTTCTTAGTTTCTTAGTTTCTTAGTTTGTCAGTTTGTCAGTTTGTTCGTTTCTTAGTTTCTTAGTTTCTTAGTTTCTTAGTTTCTTAATTTCTTAATTTCTTAATTTCTTAGTTTCTTAGTTTCTTAGTTTCTTAGTTTCTTAGTTTCTTAGTTTCTTAGTTTCTTAGTTTCTTAGTTTCTTAGTTTCTTAGTTTCTTAGTTTCTTAGTTTCTTAGTTTCTTAGTTTCTTAGTTTCTTAGTTTCTTAGTTTCTTAGTTTCTGAGTTTCTTAGTTTCTTAGTTTCTTAGTTTCTTAGTTTCTTAGTTTCTTAGTTTCTTAGTTTCTTAGTTTGTCAGTTTGTTCGTTTCTTAGTTTCTTAGGTTCTTAGTTTCTTAGTTTCTTAGTTTCTAAGTTTCTTAGTTTCTTAGTTTCTTAGTTTCTTAGTTTCTTAGTTTCTTAGTTTGTCAGTTTCTTAGTATCTTAGTTCCTTAGTTTCTTAGTTTCTTAGTTTCTTAGTTTCTTAGTTTCTTAGTTTCTTAGTTTCTTAGTTTCTTAGTTTCTTAGTTTCTTAGTTTCTTAGTTTCTTAGTTTCTTAGTTTCTTAGTTTCTTAGTTTCTTAGTTTCTTAGTTTCTTAGTTTCTTAGTTTCTTAGTTTCTTAGTTTCTTAGTTTCTTAGTTTCTTAGTTTCTTAGTTTCTTAGTTTCTTAGTTTCTTAGTGTCTTAGTTTCTTAGTTTCTTAGTTTCTTAGTTTCTTAGTTTCTTAGTTTCTTAGTTTCTTAGTTTCTTAGTTTCTTAGTTTCTTAGTTTCTTAGTTTCTTAGTTTCTAAGTTTCTTAGTTTCTTAGTTTCTTAGTTTCTTAGTTTCTTAGTTTGTCAGTTTGTCAGTTTGTCAGTTTGTTCGTTTCTTAGTTTCTTAGTTTCTTAGTTTCTTAGTTACTTAATTTCTTAATTTCTTAATTTCTTAGTTTCTTAGTTTCTTAGTTTCTTAGTTTCTTAGTTACTTAGTTTCTTAGTTTCTTAGTTTCTTAGTTTCTTAGTTTCTTAGTTTCTTAGTTTCTTAGTTTCTTAGTTTCTTAGTTTCTTAGTTTCTTAGTTTCTTAGTTTCTTAGTTTCTTAGTTTCTTAGTTTCTTAGTTTCTTAGTTTCTTAGTTTCTTAGTTTCTTAGTTTCTTAGTTTCTTAGTTTCTTAGTTTCTTAGTTTCTTAGTTTCTTAGTTTCTTAATTTCTTAGTTTCTTAGTATCTTAGTTTCTTAGTTTCTTAGTTTCTTAGTTTCTTAGTTTCTTAGTATCTTAGTTTCTTAGTTTCTTAGTTTCTTAGTTTCTTAGTTTCTTAGTTTCTTAGTTTCTTAGTTTCTTAGTTTCTGAGTTTCTTAGTTTCTTAGTTTCTTAGTTTCTTAGTTTCTTAGTTTCTTAGTTTCTTAGTTTCTTAGTTTCTTAGTTTCTTAGTTTCTTAGTTACTTAGTTCCATAGTTTCTTAGTTTCTTAGTTTCTTAGTTTCTTAGATTCTTAGTTTCTTAGTTTCATAGTTTCTTAGTTTCTTAGTTTCTTAGTTTCTTAGTTTCTTAGTTTCTTAGTTTCTTAGTTTCTTAGTTTCTTAGTTTCTTAGTTTCTTAGTTTCTTAGTTTCTTAGTTTGTCAGTTTGTTCGTTTCTTAGTTTCTTACTTTCTTAGATTCTTAGTTTCTTAGTTTCTTAGTTTCTTAGTTTCTTAGTTTCTTAGTTTCTTAGTTTCTTAGTTTCTTAGTATCTTAGTTTCTTAGTTTCTTAGTTTCTTAGTTTCTTAGTTTCTTAGTTTCTTAGTTTCTTAGTTTGTCAGTTTGTCAGTTTGTTCGTTTCTTAGTTTCTTAGTTTCTTAGTTTCTTAGTTTCTTAATTTCTTAATTTCTTAATTTCTTAGTTTCTTAGTTTCTTAGTTTCTTAGTTTCTTAGTTTCTTAGTTTCTTAGTTTCTTAGTTTCTTAGTTTCTTAGTTTCTTAGTTTCTTAGTTTCTTAGTTTCTTAGTTTCTTAGTTTCTTAGTTTCTTAGTTTCTTAGTTTCTGAGTTTCTTAGTTTCTTAGTTTCTTAGTTTCTTAGTTTCTTAGTTTCTTAGTTTCTTAGTTTCTTAGTTTCTTAGTTTCTTAGTTTGTCAGTTTGTTCGTTTCTTAGTTTCTTAGTTTCTTAGTTTCTTAGTTTCTTAGTTTCTTAGTTTCTTAGTTTCTTAGTTTCTTAGTTTCTTAGTTTCTTAGTTTCTTAGTTTCTTAGTTTCTTAGTTTCTTAGTTTGTAAGTTTGTCAGTTTGTCAGTTTGTTCGTTTCTTAGTTTCTTAGTTTCTTAGTTACTTAATTTCTTAATTTCTTAATTTCTTAGTTTCTTAGTTTCTTAGTTTCTTAGTTTCTTAGTTTCTTAGTTTCTTAGTTTCTTAGTTTCTTAGTTTCTTAGTTTCTTAGTTTGTCAGTTTCTTAGTATCTTAGTTTCTTAGTTTCTTAGTTTCTTAGTTTCTTAGTTTCTTAGTTTCTTAGTTTCTTAGTTTCTTAGTTTCTTAGTTTCTTAGTTTCTTAGTTTCTTAGTTTCTTAGTTTCTTAGTTTCTTAGTTTCTTAGTTTCTTAGTTTCTTAGTTTGTCAGTTTGTCAGTTTGTCAGTTTGTTCGTTTCTTAGTTTCTTAGTTACTTAATTTCTTAATTTCTTAATTTCTTAGTTTCTTAGTTTCTTAGTTTCTTAGTTTCTTAGTTTCTTAGTTTCTTAGTTTCTTAGTTTCTTAGTTTCTTAGTTTCTTAGTTTCTTAGTTTCTTAGTTTCTTAGTTTCTTAGTTTCTTAGTTTCTTAGTTTCTTAGTTTCTTAGTTTCTTAGTTTCTTAGTTTCTTAGTTTCTTAGTTTCTTAGTTTCTTAGTTTCTTAGTTTCTTAGTTTCTTAGTTTCTTAGTTTCTTAGTTTCTTAGTTTCTTAGTTTCTTAGTTTCTTAGTTTCTTAGTTTCTTATTTTCTTAGTTTCTTAGTTTCTTAGTTTCTTAGTTTCTTAGTTTCTTAGTTTCTTAGTTTCTTAGTTTCTTAGTTTCTTAGTTTCTTAGTTTCTTAGTTTCTTAGTTTCTTAGTTTCTTAGTTTGTCAGTTTGTCAGTTTGTCAGTTTGTCAGTTTGTTCGTTTCTTAGTTTCTTAGTTTCTTAGTTACTTAATTTCTTAATTTCTTAATTTCTTAGTTTCTTAGTTTCTTAGTTTCTTAGTTTCTTAGTTTCTTAGTTTCTTAGTTTCTTAGTTTCTTAGTTTCTTAGTTTCTTAGTTTCTTAGTTTCTTAGTTTCTTAGTTTCTTAGTTTCTTAGTTTCTTAGTTTCTTAGTTTCTTAGTTTCTTAGTTTCTTAGTTTCTTAGTTTCTTAGTTTCTTAGTTTCTTAGTTTCTTAGTTTCTTAGTTTCTTAGTTTCTTAGTTTCTTAGTTCCTTAGTTTCTTAGTTTCTTAGTTTCTTAGTTTCTTAGTTTCTTAGTTTCTTAGTTTCTTAGTTTCTTAGTATCTTAGTTTCTTAGTTTCTTAGTTTCTTAGTTTCTTAGTTTCTTAGTATCTTAGTTTCTTAGTTTCTTAGTTTCTTAGTTTCTTAGTTTCTTAGTTTCTTAGTTTCTTAGTTTCTTAGTTTCTGAGTTTCTTAGTTTCTTAGTTTCTTAGTTTCTTAGTTTCTTAGTTTCTTAGTTTCTTAGTTTCTTAGTTTCTTAGTTTCTTAGTTTCTTAGTTTCTTAGTTTCTTAGTTACTTAGTTCCTTAGTTTCATAGTTTCTTAGTTTCTTAGTTTCTTAGTTTCTTAGATTCTCAGTTTCTTAGTTTCATAGTTTCTTAGTTTCTTAGTTTCTTAGTTTCTTAGTTTCTTAGTTTCTTAGTTTCTTAGTTTCTTAGTTTCTTAGTTTCTTAGTTTCTTAGTTTCTTAGTTTCTTAGTTTCTTAGTTTCTTAGTTTCTTAGTTTCTTAGTTTCTTAGTTTGTCAGTTTGTTCGTTTCTTACTTTCTTAGATTCTTAGTTTCTTAGTTTCTTAGTTTCTTAGTTTCTTAGTTTCTTAGTTTCTTAGTTTCTTAGTTTCTTAGTATCTTAGTTTCTTAGTTTCTTAGTTTCTTAGTTTCTTAGTTTCTTAGTTTCTTAGTTTCTTAGTTTCTTAGTTTCTTAGTTTCTTAGTTTCTTAGTTTCTTAGTTTCTTAGTTTCTTAGTTTCTTAGTTTCTTAGTTTCTTAGTTTCTTAGTTTCTTAGTTTCTTACTTTCTTAGTTTCTTAGTTTCTTAGTTTCTTAGTTTCTTAGTTTCTTAGTTTCTTAGTTTCTTAGTTTCTTAGTTTCTTAGTTTCTTGGTTTCTTAGTTTCCTAGTTTCTTAGTTTCTTAGTTTCTTAGTTTCCTAGTTTCTTAGTTTCTTAGTTTCTTAGTTTCTTAGTTTCTTAGTTTCTTAGTTTCTTAGTTTCTTAGTTTCTTAGTTTCTTAGTTTCTTAGTTTCTTAGTTTCTTAGTTTCTTAGTTTCTTAGTTTCTTAGTTTCTTAGTATCTTAGTTTCTTAGTTTCTTAGTTTCTTAGTTTCTTAGTTTCTTAGTTTCTTAGTTTCTTAGTTTCTTAGTTTCTGAGTTTCTTAGTTTCTTAGTTTCTTAGTTTCTTAGTTTCTTAGTTTCTTAGTTTCTTAGTTTCTTAGTTTCTTAGTTTCTTAGTTTCTTAGTTTCTTAGTTTCTTAGTTTCTTAGTTTCTTAGTTTCTTAGTTTCTTAGTTTCTTAGTTTCTTAGTTTCTTAGTTTCTTAGTTTCACAATTTCTTAGTTTCTTAGTTTCTTAGTTTCTTATTAGTTTCTTAGTTTCTTAGTTTCTTAGTTTCTGAGTTTCTTAGTTTCTTAGTTTCTTAGTTTCTTAGTTTCTTAGTTTCTTAGTTTCTTAGTTTCTTAGTTTCTTAGTTTCTTAGTTTCTTAGTTTCTTAGTTTCTTAGTTTCTTAGTTTCTTAGTTTCTTAGTTTCTTAGTTTCTTAGTTTCTTAGTTTCTTAGTTTCACAATTTCTTAGTTTCTTAGTTTCTTAGTTTCTTAGTTTCTTAGTTTCTTAGTTTCTTAGTTTCTTAGTTTCTTAGTTTCTTAGTTTCTTAGTTTCTTAGTTTCTTAGTTTCTTAGTTTCTTAGTTTCTTAGTTTCTTAGTTTCTTAGTTTCTTAGTTTCTTAGTTTCTTAGTTTCTTAATTTCTTAGTTTCTAAGTTTCCTAGTTTCTTAGTTTCTTAGTTTCTTAGTTTCTTAGTTTCTTAGTTTCTTAGTTTCTTAGTTTCTGAGTTTCTTAGTTTCTTAGTTTCTTAGTTTCTTAGTTTCTTAGTTTCTTAGTTTCTTAGTTTCTTAGTTTCTTAGTTTCTTAGTTTCTTAGTTTCTTAGTTTCTTAGTTTCTTAGTTTCTTAGTTTCTTAGTTCGTCAGTTTGTCAGTTTGTTCGTTTCTTAGTTTCTTAGTTTCTTAGTTTCTTAGTTTCTTAGTTTCCGAGTTTCTTAGTTTCTTAGTTTCTTAGTTTCTTAGTTTCTTAGTTTCTTAGTTTCTTAGTTTCTTAGTTTCTTAGTTTCTTAGTTTCTTAGTATCTTAGTTTCTTAGTTTCTTAGTTTCTTAGTTTCTTAGTTTCTTAGTTTCTTAGTTTCTTAGTTTCTTAGTTTCTTAGTTTCTTAGTTTCTTAGTTTCTTAGTTTCTTAGTTTCTTAGTTTCTTAGTTTCTTAGTTTCTTAGTTTCTTAGTTTCTTAGTTTCTCAGTTTCTTAGTTTCTCAGTTTCTTAGTTTCTCAGTTTCTTAGTTTCTCAGTTTCTCAGTTTCTCAGTTTCTCAGTTTCTCAGTTTCTCAGTTTCTTAGTTCTAGTTCTTAGTTTCTTAGTTTCTTAGTTTCTTAGTTTCTTAGTTTCTTAGTTTCTTAGTTTCTTAGTTTCTTAGTTTCTTAGTTTCTTAGTTTCTTAGTTTCTTAGTTTCTTAGTTTCTTAGTTTCTTAGTTTCTTAGTTTCTTAGTTTCTTAGCTTCTTAGTTTCTTAGTTTCTTAGTTTCTTAGTTTCTTAGTTTCTTAGTTTCTTAGTTTCTTAGTTTCTTAGTTTCTTAGTTTCTTAGTTTCTTAGTTTCTTAGTTTCTTAGTTTCTTAGTTTCTTAGTTTCTTAGTTTCTTAGTTTCTTAGTTTCTGAGTTTCTTAGTTTCTTAGTTTCTTAGTTTCTTAGTTTCTTAGTTTGTCAGTTTGTTCGTTTCTTAGTTTCTTAGGTTCTTAGTTTCTTAGTTACTTAGTTTCTTAGTTTCTAAGTTTCTTAGTTTCTTAGTTTCTTAGTTTCTTAGTTTGTCAGTTTCATAGTATCTTAGTTTCTTAGTTTCTTAGTTTCTTAGTTTCTTAGTTTCTTAGTTTCTTAGTTTCTTAGTTTCTTAGTTTCTTAGTTTCTTAGTTTCTTAGTTTCTTAGTTTCTTAGTTTCTTAGTTTCTTAGTTTCTTAGTTTCTTAGTTTCTTAGTTTCTTAGTTTCTTAGTTTCTTAGTTTCTTAGTTTCTTAGTTTCTTAGTTTCTTAGTTTCTTAGTTTCTTAGTTTCTTAGTTTCTTAGTTTCTTAGTTTCTTAGTTTCTTAGTTTCTTAGTTTCTTAGTTTCTTAGTTTCTTAGTTTCTTAGTTTCTTAGTTTCTTAGTTTCTTAGTTTCTTAGTTTCTTAGTTTCTTAGTTTCTTAGTTTCTTAGTTTCTTAGTTTCTTAGTTTCTTAGTTTCTTAGTTTCTTAGTTTCTTAGTTTCTTAGTTTCTTAGTTTCTTAGTTTTCTTAGTTTCTTAGTTTCTTAGTTTCTTAGTTTCTTAGTTTCTTAGTTTCTTAGTTTCTTAGTTTCTTAGTTTCTTAGTTTCTTAGTTTCTTAGTTTCTTAGTTTCTTAGTTTCTTAGTTTCTTAGTTTCTTAGTTTCTTAGTTTCTTAGTTTCTTAGTTTCTTAGTTTCTTAGTTTCTTAGTTTCTTAGTTTCTTAGTTTCTTAGTTTCTTAGTTTCTTAGTTTCTTAGTTTCTTAGTTTCTTAGTTTCACAATTTCTTAGTTTCTTAGTTTCTTAGTTTCTTAGTTTCTTAGTTTCTTAGTTTCTTAGTTTCTTAGTTTCTTAGTTTCTTAGTTTCTTAGTTTCTTAGTTTCTTAGTTTCTTAGTTTCTTAGTTTCTTAGTTTCTTAGTTTCTTAGTATCTTAGTTTCTTAGTTTCTTAGTTTCTTAGTTTCTTAGTTTCTTAGTATCTTAGTTTCTTAGTTTCTTAGTTTCTTAGTTTCTTAGTTTCTTAGTTTCTTAGTTTCTTAGTTTCTTAGTTTCTTAGTTTCTGAGTTTCTAGTTTCTTAGTTTCTTAGTTTCTTAGTTTCTTAGTTTCTTAGTTTCTTAGTTTCTTAGTTTCTTAGTTTCTTAGTTTCTTAGTTTCTTAGTTACTTAGTTCCTTAGTTCCTTAGTTCCTTAGTTCCTTAGTTTCTTAGTTTCTTAGTTCTTAGATTCTTAGTTTCTTAGTTTCTTAGTTTCTTAGTTTCTTAGTTTCTTAGTTTCTTAGTTCTTAGTTTCTTAGTTTCTTAGTTTCTTAGTTTCTTAGTTTCTTAGTTTCTTAGTTTCTTAGTTTCTTAGTTTCTTAGTTTCTTAGTTTCTTAGTTTCTTAGTTTCTTAGTTTCTTAGTTTCTTAGTTTCTTAGTTTCTTAGTTTCTTAGTTTCTTAGTTTCTTAGTTTCTTAGTTTCTTAGTTTCTTAGTTTCTTAGTTTCTTAGTTTCTTAGTTTCTTAGTTTCTTAGTTTCTAAGTTTCTTAGTTTCTTAGTTTCTTAGTTTCTTAGTTTCATAGTTTCTTAGTTTCTAAGTTTCTTAGTTTCTTAGTTTCTTAGTTTCTTAGTTTCTTAGTTTCTTAGTTTCTTAGTTTCTTAGTTTCTTAGTTTCTTAGTTTCTTAGTTTGTCAGTTTGTTCGTTTCTTAGTTTCTTAGTTTCTTGGTTTCTTAGTTCCTTAGTTTCTTAGTTTCTTAGTTTCTTAGTTTGTCAGTTTGTCAGTTTGTTCGTTTCTTAGTTTCTTGGTTTCTTAGTTTCTTAGTTTCTTAGTTTCTTAGTTTCTTAGTTTCTAAGTTTCTTAGTTTCTTAGTTTCTTAGTTTCTTAGTTTCTTAGTTTCTTAGTTTCTTAGTTTCTTAGTTTCTTAGTTTCTTAATTTCTTAGTTTCTAAGTTTCCTAGTTTCTTAGTTTCTTAGTTTCTTAGTTTCTTAGTTTCTTAGTTTCTTAGTTTCTTAGTTTCTGAGTTTCTTAGTTTCTTAGTTTCTTAGTTTCTTAGTTTCTTAGTTTCTTAGTTTCTTAGTTTCTTAGTTTCTTAGTTTCTTAGTTTCTTAGTTTCTTAGTTTCTTAGTTTCTTAGTTTCTTAGTTTCTTAGTTCGTCAGTTTGTCAGTTTGTTCGTTTCTTAGTTTCTTAGTTTCTTAGTTTCTTAGTTTCTTAGTTTCCGAGTTTCTTAGTTTCTTAGTTTCTTAGTTTCTTAGTTTCTTAGTTTCTTAGTTTCTTAGTTTCTTAGTTTCTTAGTTTCTTAGTTTCTTAGTATCTTAGTTTCTTAGTTTCTTAGTTTCTTAGTTTCTTAGTTTCTTAGTTTCTTAGTTTCTTAGTTTCTTAGTTTCTTAGTTTCTTAGTTTTCTTAGTTTCTTAGTTTCTTAGTTTCTTAGTTTCTTAGTTTCTTAGTTTCTTAGTTTCTTAGTTTCTCAGTTTCTTAGTTTCTCAGTTTCTTAGTTTCTCAGTTTCTTAGTTTCTCAGTTTCTTAGTTTCTCAGTTTCTCAGTTTCTCAGTTTCTTAGTTTCTTAGTTTCTTAGTTTCTTAGTTTCTTAGTTTCTTAGTTTCTTAGTTTCTTAGTTTCTTAGTTTCTTAGTTTCTTAGTTTCTTAGTTTCTTAGTTTCTTAGTTTCTTAGTTTCTTAGTTTCTTAGTTTCTTAGTTTCTTAGTTTCTTAGCTTCTTAGTTTCTTAGTTTCTTAGTTTCTTAGTTTCTTAGTTTCTTAGTTTCTTAGTTTCTTAGTTTCTTAGTTTCTTAGTTTCTTAGTTTCTTAGTTTCTTAGTTTCTTAGTTTCTTAGTTTCTTAGTTTCTTAGTTTCTTAGTTTCTTAGTTTCTTAGTTTCTTAGTTTCTGAGTTTCTTAGTTTCTTAGTTTCTTAGTTTCTTAGTTTCTTAGTTTGTCAGTTTGTTCGTTTCTTAGTTTCTTAGGTTCTTAGTTTCTTAGTTACTTAGTTTTCTTAGTTTCTAAGTTTCTTAGTTTCTTAGTTTCTTAGTTTCTTAGTTTGTCAGTTTCATAGTATCTTAGTTTCTTAGTTTCTTAGTTTCTTAGTTTCTTAGTTTCTTAGTTTCTTAGTTTCTTAGTTTCTTAGTTTCTTAGTTTCTTAGTTTCTTAGTTTCTTAGTTTCTTAGTTTCTTAGTTTCTTAGTTTCTTAGTTTCTTAGTTTCTTAGTTTCTTAGTTTCTTAGTTTCTTAGTTTCTTAGTTTCTTAGTTTCTTAGTTTCTTAGTTTCTTAGTTTCTTAGTTTCTTAGTTTCTTAGTTTCTTAGTTTCTTAGTTTCTTAGTTTCTTAGTTTCTTAGTTTCTTAGTTTCTTAGTTTCTTAGTTTCTTAGTTTCTTAGTTTCTTAGTTTCTTAGTTTCTTAGTTTCTTAGTTTCTTAGTTTCTTAGTTTCTTAGTTTCTTAGTATCTTAGTTTCTTAGTTTCTTAGTTTCTTAGTTTCTTAGTTTCTTAGTTTCTTAGTATCTTAGTTTCTTAGTTTCTTAGTTTCTTAGTTTCTTAGTTTCTTAGTTTCTTAGTTTCTTAGTTTCTTAGTTTCTGAGTTTCTTAGTTTCTTAGTTTCTTAGTTTCTTAGTTTCTTAGTTTCTTAGTTTCTTAGTTTCTTAGTTTCTTAGTTTCTTAGTTTCTTAGTTTCTTAGTTTCTTAGTTTCTTAGTTTCTTAGTTTCTTAGTTTCTTAGTTTCTTAGTTTCTTAGTTTCTTAGTTTCTTAGTTTCTTAGTTTCTTAGTTTCTTAGTTTCTTAGTTTCTTAGTTTCTTAGTTTCTTAGTTTCTTAGTTTCTTAGTTTCTTAGTTTCTTAGTTTCTTAGTTTCTTAGTTTCTCAGTTTCTCAGTTTCTCAGTTTCTCAGTTTCTCAGTTTCTCAGTTTCTCAGTTGCTCAGTTGCTCAGTTTCTCAGTTTCTCAGTTTCTCAGTTTCTCAGTTTCTCAGTTTCTCAGTTTCTCAGTTTCTCAGTTTCTCAGTTTCTCAGTTTCTTAGTTTCTTAGTTTCTTAGTTTCTTAGTTTCTTAGTTTCTTAGTTTCTTAGTTTCTTAGTTTCTTAGTTTCTTAGTTTCTTAGTTTCTTAGTTTCTTAGTTTCTTAGTTTCTTAGTTTCTTAGTTTCTTAGTTTCTTAGTTCTTAGTTTCTTAGTTTCTTAGTTTCTTAGTTTCTTAGTTTCTTAGTTTCTTAGTTTCTTAGTTTCTTAGTTTCTTAGTTTCTTAGTTTCTTAGTTTCTTAGTTTCTTAGTTTCTTAGTTTCTTAGTTTCTTAGTTTCTTAGTTTCTTAGTTTCTTAGTTTCTTAGTTTCTTAGTTTCTTAGTTTCTTAGTTTCTTAGTTACTTAGTTTCTTAGTTTCTTAGTTTCTTAGTTTCTTAGTTTCTTAGTTTCTTAGTTTCTTAGTTTCTTAGTTTCTTAGTTTCTTAGTTTCTTAGTTTCTTAGTTTCTTAGTTTCTTAGTTTCTTAGTTTCTTAATTTCTTAGTTTCTTAGTTTCTTAGTTTGTCAGTTTGTCAGTTTGTTCGTTTCTTAGTTTCTTAGTTTCTTAGTTTCTTAGTTTCTTAATTTCTTAATTTCTTAATTTCTTAGTTTCTTAGTTTCTTAGTTTCTTAGTTTCTTAGTTTCTTAGTTTCTTAGTATCTTAGTTTCTTAGTTTCTTAGTTTCTTAGTTTCTTAGTTTCTTAGTTTCTTAGTTTCTTAGTTTCTTAGTTTCTTAGTTTCTTAGTTTCTTAGTTTCTTAGTTTCTTAGTTTCTTAGTTTCTTAGTTTCTTAGTTTCTTAGTTTCTTAGTTTCTTAGTTTCTTAGTTTCTTAGTTTCTTAGTTTCTTAGTTTCTTAGTTTCTTAGTTTCTTAGTGTCTTAGTTTCTTAGTTTCTTAGTTTCTTAGTTTCTTAGTTTCTTAGTTTCTTAGTTTCTTAGTTTCTTAGTTTCTTAGTTTCTTAGTTTCTTAGTTTCTTAGTTTCTAAGTTTCTTAGTTTCTTAGTTTCTTAGTTTCTTAGTTTCTTAGTTTCTTAGTTTGTCAGTTTGTCAGTTTGTCAGTTTGTTCGTTTCTTAGTTTCTTAGTTTCTTAGTTTCTTAGTTACTTAATTTCTTAATTTCTTAATTTCTTAGTTTCTTAGTTTCTTAGTTTCTTAGTTACTTAGTTTCTTAGTTTCTTAGTTTCTTAGTTTCTTAGTTTCTTAGTTTCTTAGTTTCTTAGTTTCTTAGTTTCTTAGTTTCTTAGTTTCTTAGTTTCTTAGTTTCTTAGTTTCTTAGTTTCTTAGTTTCTTAGTTTCTTAGTTTCTTAGTTTCTTAGTTTCTTAGTTTCTTAGTTTCTTAGTTTCTTAGTTTCTTAGTTTCTTAGTTTCTTAGTTTCTTAGTTTCTTAGTTTCTTAGTATCTTAGTTTCTTAGTTTCTTAGTTTCTTAGTTTCTTAGTTTCTTAGTATCTTAGTTTCTTAGTTTCTTAGTTTCTTAGTTTCTTAGTTTCTTAGTTTCTTAGTTTCTTAGTTTCTGAGTTTCTTAGTTTCTTAGTTTCTTAGTTTCTTAGTTTCTTAGTTTCTTAGTTTCTTAGTTTCTTAGTTTCTTAGTTTCTTAGTTTCTTAGTTACTTAGTTCCTTAGTTTCTTAGTTTCTTAGTTTCTTAGTTTCTTAGATTCTTAGTTTCTTAGTTTCATAGTTTCTTAGTTTCTTAGTTTCTTAGTTTCTTAGTTTCTTAGTTTCTTAGTTTCTTAGTTTCTTAGTTTCTTAGTTTCTTAGTTTCTTAGTTTCTTAGTTTGTCAGTTTGTTCGTTTCTTAGTTTCTTACTTTCTTAGATTCTTAGTTTCTTAGTTTCTTAGTTTCTTAGTTTCTTAGTTTCTTAGTTTCTTAGTTTCTTAGTTTCTTAGTATCTTAGTTTCTTAGTTTCTTAGTTTCTTAGTTTCTTAGTTTCTTAGTTTCTTAGTTTCTTAGTTTGTCAGTTTGTCAGTTTGTTCGTTTCTTAGTTTCTTAGTTTCTTAGTTTCTTAGTTTCTTAATTTCTTAATTTCTTAATTTCTTAGTTTCTTAGTTTCTTAGTTTCTTAGTTTCTTAGTTTCTTAGTTTCTTAGTTTCTTAGTTTCTTAGTTTCTTAGTTTCTTAGTTTCTTAGTTTCTTAGTTTCTTAGTTTCTTAGTTTCTTAGTTTCTTAGTTTCTGAGTTTCTTAGTTTCTTAGTTTCTTAGTTTCTTAGTTTCTTAGTTTCTTAGTTTCTTAGTTTCTTAGTTTCTTAGTTTCTTAGCTTCTTAGTTTGTCAGTTTGTTCGTTTCTTAGTTTCTTAGTTTCTTAGTTTCTTAGTTTCTTAGTTTCTTAGTTTCTTAGTTTCTTAGTTTCTTAGTTTCTTAGTTTCTTAGTTTCTTAGTTTCTTAGTTTCTTAGTTTCTTAGTTTCTTAGTTTGTCAGTTTGTCAGTTTGTCAGTTTGTTCGTTTCTTAGTTTCTTAGTTTCTTAGTTACTTAATTTCTTAATTTCTTAATTTCTTAGTTTCTTAGTTTCTTAGTTTCTTAGTTTCTTAGTTTCTTAGTTTCTTAGTTTCTTAGTTTCTTAGTTTCTCAGTTTCTTAGTTTGTCAGTTTCTTAGTATCTTAGTTTCTTAGTTTCTTAGTTTCTTAGTTTCTTAGTTTCTTAATTTCTTAGTTTCTTAGTTTCTTAGTTTCTTAGTTTCTTAGTTTCTTAGTTTCTTAGTTTCTTAATTTCTTAATTTCTTAATTTCTTAGTTTCTTAGTTTCTTAGTTTCTTAGTTTCTTAGTTTCTTAGTTTCTTAGTTTCTTAGTTTCTTAGTTTCTTAGTTTCTTAGTTTCTTAGTTTCTTAGTTTCTTAGTTTCTTAGTTTCTTAGTTTCTTAGTTTCTGAGTTTCTTAGTTTCTTAGTTTCTTAGTTTCTTAGTTTCTTAGTTTCTTAGTTTCTTAGTTTCTTAGTTTCTTAGTTTCTTAGTTTCTTAGCTTCTTAGTTTGTCAGTTTGTTCGTTTCTTAGTTTCTTAGTTTCTTAGTTTCTTAGTTTCTTAGTTTCTTAGTTTCTTAGTTTCTTAGTTTCTTAGTTTCTTAGTTTCTTAGTTTCTTAGTTTCTTAGTTCTTAGTTTCTTAGTTTGTCAGTTTGTCAGTTTGTCAGTTTGTTCGTTTCTTAGTTTCTTAGTTTCTTAGTTACTTAATTTCTTAATTTCTTAATTTCTTAGTTTCTTAGTTTCTTAGTTTCTTAGTTTCTTAGTTTCTTAGTTTCTTAGTTTCTTAGTTTCTTAGTTTCTCAGTTTCTTAGTTTGTCAGTTTCTTAGTATCTTAGTTTCTTAGTTTCTTAGTTTCTTAGTTTCTTAGTTTCTTAATTTCTTAGTTTCTTAGTTTCTTAGTTTCTTAGTTTCTTAGTTTCTTAGTTTCTTAGTTTCTTAGTTTCTTAGTTTCTTAGTTTCTTAGTTTCTTAGTTTCTTAGTTTCTTAGTTTCTTAGTTTCTTAGTTTCTTAGTTTCTTAGTTTCTTAGTGTCTTAGTTTCTTAGTTTCTTAGTTTCTTAGTTTCTTAGTTTCTTAGTTTCTTAGTTTCTTAGTTTCTTAGTTTCTTAGTTTCTTAGTTTCTTAGTTTCTTAGTTTCTTAGTTTCTTAGTTTCTTAGTTTCTTAGTTTCTTAGTTTCTTAGTTTCTTAGTTTGTCAGTTTGTCAGTTTGTCAGTTTGTTCGTTTCTTAGTTTCTTAGTTACTTAATTTCTTAATTTCTTAATTTCTTAGTTTCTTAGTTTCTTAGTTTCTTAGTTTCTTAGTTTCTTAGTTTCTTAGTTTCTTAGTTTCTTAGTTTCTTAGTTTCTTAGTTTCTTAGTTTCTTAGTTTCTTAGTTTCTTAGTTTCTTAGTTTCTTAGTTTCTTAGTTTCTTAGTTTCTTAGTTTCTTAGTTTCTTAGTTTCTTAGTTTCTTAGTTTCTTAGTTTCTTAGTTTCTTAGTTTCTTAGTTTCTTAGTTTCTTAGTTTCTTAGTTTCTTATTTTCTTAGTTTCTTAGTTTCTTAGTTTCTTAGTTTCTTAGTTTCTTAGTTTCTTAGTTTCTTAGTTTCTTAGTTTCTTAGTTTCTTAGTTTCTTAGTTTCTTAGTTTCTTAGTTTCTTAGTTTCTTAGTTTCTTAGTTTCTTAGTTTCTTAGTTTCTTAGTTTCTTAGTTTCTTAGTTTGTCAGTTTGTCAGTTTGTCAGCTTGTCAGTTTGTTCGTTTCTTAGTTTCTTAGTTTCTTAGTTACTTAATTTCTTAATTTCTTAATTTCTTAGTTTCTTAGTTTCTTAGTTTCTTAGTTTCTTAGTTTCTTAGTTTCTTAGTTTCTTAGTTTCTTAGTTTCTTAGTTTCTTAGTTTCTTAGTTTCTTAGTTTCTTAGTTTCTTAGTTTCTTAGTTTCTTAGTTTCTTAGTTTCTTAGTTTCTTAGTTTCTTAGTTTCTTAGTTTCTTAGTTTCTTAGTTTCTTAGTTTCTTAGTTTCTTAGTTTCTTAGTTTCTTAGTTTCTTAGTTTCTTAGTTTCTTAGTTTCTTAGTTTCTTAGTTTCTTAGTTTCTTAGTTTCTTAGTTTCTTAGTTTCTTAGTTTCTTAGTTTCTTAGTTTCTTAGTTTCTTAGTTTCTTAGTTTCTTAGTTTCTTAGTTTCTTAGTTTCTTAGTTTCTTAGTTTCTTAGTTTCTTAGTTTCTTAGTTTCTTAGTTTCTTAGTTTCTTAGTTTCTTAGTTTCTTAGTTTCTTAGTTTCTTAGTTCTTAGTTTCTTAGTTTCTTAGTTACTTAGTTCCTTAGTTTCTTAGTTTCTTAGTTTCTTAGTTTCTTAGATTCTTAGTTTCTTAGTTTCATAGTTTCTTAGTTTCTTAGTTTCTTAGTTTCTTAGTTTCTTAGTTTCTTAGTTTCTTAGTTTCTTAGTTTCTTAGTTTCTTAGTTTCTTAGTTTCTTAGTTTCTTAGTTTGTCAGTTTGTTCGTTTCTTAGTTTCTTACTTTCTTAGATTCTTAGTTTCTTAGTTTCTTAGTTTCTTAGTTTCTTAGTTTCTTAGTTTCTTAGTTTCTTAGTTTCTTAGTTTCTTAGTTGCTTAGTTTCTTAGTTTCTTAGTTTCTTAGTTTCTTAGTTTCTTAGTTTCTTAGTTTCTTAGTTTGTCAGTTTGTTCGTTTCTTACTTTCTTAGATTCTTAGTTTCTTAGTTTCTTAGTTTCTTAGTTTCTTAGTTTCTTAGTTTCTTAGTTTCTTAGTTTCTTAGTTTCTTAGTATCTTAGTTTCTTAGTTTCTTAGTTTCTTAGTTTCTAGTTCTTAGTTTCTTAGTTTCTTAGTTTCTTAGTTTCTTAGTTTCTTAGTTTCTTAGTTTCTTAGTTTCTTAGTTTCTTAGTTTCTTAGTTTCTTAGTTTCTTAGTTTCTTAGTTTCTTAGTTTCTTAGTTTCTTAGTTTCTTAGTTTCTTAGTTTCTTAGTTTCTTAGTTTCTTAGTTTCTTAGTTTCTTAGTTTCTTAGTTTCTTAGTTTCTTAGTTTCCTAGTTTCTTAGTTTCCTAGTTTCTTAGTTTCTTAGTTTCTTAGTTTCCTAGTTTCTTAGTTTCTTAGTTTCTTAGTTTCTTAGTTTCTTAGTTTCTTAGTTTCTTAGTTTCTTAGTTTCTTAGTTTCTTAGTTTCTTAGTTTCTTAGTTTCTTAGTTTCTTAGTTTCTTAGTTTCTTAGTTTCTTAGTTTCTGAGTTTCTTAGATTCTTAGTTTCTTAGTTTCTTAGTTTGTTAGTTTCTTAGTTTCTTAGTTTCTTAGTTTCTTAGTTTCTTAGTTTCTTAGTTTCTTAGTTTCTTAGTTTCTTAGTTTCTTAGTTTCTTAGTTTCTTAGTTTCTTAGTTTCTTAGTTTCTTACTTTCTTAGTTTCTTAGTTTCTTAGTTTCTTAGTTTCTTAGTTTCTTAGTTTCTTAGTTTCTTAGTTTCTTAGTTTCTTGGTTTCTTAGTTTCTTAGTTTCTTAGTTTCTTAGTTTCTTAGTTTCTTAGTTTCTTAGTTTCATAGTTTCATAGTTTCTTAGTTTCTTA
Organism: Megalopta genalis; assembly: GCF_051020955.1. Classification (NCBI taxonomy): domain Eukaryota; kingdom Metazoa; phylum Arthropoda; class Insecta; order Hymenoptera; family Halictidae; genus Megalopta; species Megalopta genalis. Next base: position 20,775,380 of record NC_135019.1, on the reverse strand, counting down.
GTTTCTTAGTTTCTTAGTTTCTTAGTTCCTTAGTTTCTTAGTTTCTTAGTTTCTTAGTTTCTTAGTTTCTTAGTTTCTTAGTTTCTTAGTTTCTTAGTTTCTTAGTTTCTTAGTTCCTTAGTTTCTTAGTTTCTTAGTTTCTTAGTTTCTTAGTTTCTTAGTTTCTTAGTTTGTCAGTTTGTCAGTTTGTTCGTTTCTTAGTTTCTTAGTTTCATAGTTTCTTAATTTCTTAATTTCTTAACTTCTTAGTTTCTTAGTTTCTTAGTTTCTTAGTTTCTTAGTTTCTTAGTTTCTTAGTTTCTTAGTTTCTTAGTTTCTTAGTTTCTTAGTTTCACAATTTCTTAGTTTCTTAGTTTCTTAGTTTCTTAGTTTCTTAGTTTCTTAGTTTCTTAGTTTCTTAGTTTCTTAGTTTCTTAGTTTATTAGTTTCTTAGTTTCTTAGTTTCTTAGTTTCTTAGTTTCTTAGTTTCTTAGTTTCTTAGTTTCTTAGTTTCTTAGTTTCTTAGTTTCTTAGTTTCTTAGTTTCTTAGTTTCTTAGTATCTTAGTTTCTTAGTTTCTTAGTTTCTTAGTTTCTTAGTTTCTTAGTATCTTAGTTTCTTAGTTTCTTAGTTTCTTAGTTTCTTAGTTTCTTAGTTTCTTAGTTTCTTAGTTTCTTAGTTTCTTAGTTTCTGAGTTTCTTAGTTTCTTAGTTTCTTAGTTTCTTAGATTCTTAGTTTCTTAGTTTCATAGTTTCTTAGTTTCTTAGTTTCTTAGTTTCTTAGTTTCTTAGTTTCTTAGTTTCTTAGTTTCTTAGTTTCTTAGTTTCTTAGTTTCTTAGTTTCTTAGTTTCTTAGTTTCTTAGTTTCTTAGTTTCTTAGTTTCTTAGTTTCTTAGTTTCACAATTTCTTAGTTTCTTAGTTTCTTAGTTTCTTAGTTTCTTAGTTTCTTAGTTTCTTAGTTTCTTAGTTTCTTAGTTTCTTAGTTTATTAGTTTCTTAGTTTCTTAGTTTCTTAGTTTCTTAGTTTCTTAGTTTCTTAGTTTCTTAGTTTCTTAGTTTCTTAGTTTCTTAGTTTCTTAGTTTCTTAGTTTCTTAGTATCTTAGTTTCTTAGTTTCTTAGTTTCTTAGTTTCTTAGTTTCTTAGTATCTTAGTTTCTTAGTTTCTTAGTTTCTTAGTTTCTTAGTTTCTTAGTTTCTTAGTTTCTTAGTTTCTTAGTTTCTTAGTTTCTGAGTTTCTTAGTTTCTTAGTTTCTTAGTTTCTTAGTTTCTTAGTTTCTTAGTTTCTTAGTTTCTTAGTTTCTTAGTTTCTTAGTTTCTTAGTTACTTAGTTCCTTAGTTCCTTAGTTCCTTAGTTCCTTAGTTTCTTAGTTTCTTAGTTTCTTAGATTCTTAGTTTCTTAGTTTCATAGTTTCTTAGTTTCTTAGTTTCTTAGTTTCTTAGTTTCTTAGTTTCTTAGTTTCTTAGTTTCTTAGTTTCTTAGTTTCTTAGTTTCTTAGTTTCTTAGTTTCTTAGTTTCTTAGTTTCTTAGTTTCTTAGTTTCTTAGTTTCTTAGTTTCTTAGTTTCTTAGTTTCTTAGTTTCTTAGTTTCTTAGTTTCTTAGTTTCTTAGTTTCTTAGTTTCTTAGTTTCTAAGTTTCTTAGTTTCTTAGTTTCTTAGTTTCATAGTTTCATAGTTTCTTAGTTTCTAAGTTTCTTAGTTTCTTAGTTTCTTAGTTTCTTAGTTTCTTAGTTTCTTAGTTTCTTAGTTTCTTAGTTTCTTAGTTTCTTAGTTTGTCAGTTTGTTCGTTTCTTAGTTTCTTAGTTTCTTGGTTTCTTAGTTCCTTAGTTTCTTAGTTTCTTAGTTTCTTAGTTTGTCAGTTTGTCAGTTTGTTCGTTTCTTAGTTTCTTGGTTTCTTAGTTTCTTAGTTTCTTAGTTTCTTAGTTTCTTAGTTTCTAAGTTTCTTAGTTTCTTAGTTTCTTAGTTTCTTAGTTTCTTAGTTTCTTAGTTTCTTAGTTTCTTAGTTTCTTAGTTTCTTAATTTCTTAGTTTCTAAGTTTCCTAGTTTCTTAGTTTCTTAGTTTCTTAGTTTCTTAGTTTCTTAGTTTCTTAGTTTCTTAGTTTCTGAGTTTCTTAGTTTCTTAGTTTCTTAGTTTCTTAGTTTCTTAGTTTCTTAGTTTCTTAGTTTCTTAGTTTCTTAGTTTCTTAGTTTCTTAGTTTCTTAGTTTCTTAGTTTCTTAGTTTCTTAGTTTCTTAGTTTCTTAGTTCGTCAGTTTGTCAGTTTGTTCGTTTCTTAGTTTCTTAGTTTCTTAGTTTCTTAGTTTCTTAGTTTCTTAGTTTCTTAGTTTCTTAGTTTCTTAGTTTCTTAGTTTCTTAGTTTCTTAGTTTCTTAGTTTCTTAGTTTCTTAGTTTCTTAGTTTCTTAATTTCTTAGTTTCTTAGTTTCCTAGTTTCTTAGTTTCTTAGTTTCTTAGTTTCTTAGTTTCTTAGTTTCTTAGTTTCTTAGTATCTTAGTTTCTTAGTTTCTTAGTTTCTTAGTTTCTTAGTTTCTTAGTTTCTTAGTTTCTTAGTTTCTTAGTTTCTTAGTTTCTTAGTTTCTTAGTTTCTTAGTTTCTTAGTTTCTTAGTTTCTTAGTTTCTGAGTTTCTTAGTTTCTTAGTTTCTTAGTTTCTTAGTTTCTTAGTTTCTTAGTTTGTCAGTTTGTTCGTTTCTTAGTTTCTTAGTTTTTTAGTTTCTTAGTTTCTTAGTTTCTTAGTTTCTTAGTTTCTTAGTTTCTTAGTTTCTTAGTTTCTTAGTTTCTTAGTTTCTTAGTTTCTTAGTTTCTTAGTTTCTTAGTTTCTTAGTTTCTTAGTTTCTTAGTTTCTTAGTTTCTTAGTTTCTTAGTTTCTTAGTTTCTTAGTTTCTTAGTTTCTTAGTTTCTTAGTTTCTTAGTTTCTTAGTTTCTTAGTTTCTTAGTTTCTTAGTTTCTTAGTTTCTTAGTTTCTTAGTTTCTTAGTTTCTTAGTTTCTTAGTTTCTTAGTTTCTTAGTTTCTTAGTTTCTTAGTTTCTTAGTTTCTTAGTTTCTTAGTGTTACGTCTCACGACGTTTGATTAAGGACAATTACCATATAATTACTCGAATAAATATAAAATAAGTAAATATGTATTCACCTTATCATCGTAAGAATAAGATGCACACTCAGTTACATACCCACCTTCATAAGACACTACAGAACTCTACGTTAACTACACGTCTTTACCAACCACACAGAACCCACCGAACTCCACCACACCGATAACACTAAACCGCATGAACACTAATACTTAAGTAACATTAGAACATAACTCGTGGCGTTAGACATATTCTAAGTAGCCACAATTGCTCGCGGACTGGTGTTACGTCAGTCCGCTGAACGTGGCATCCCCGCTCCGAGCGCTCCGTTGCCATGGAGACCTCCCTCCACGACGACCGAGCCTACCAAGATGGCGGCGGGATCGCAGCCGAGGAGGACCCATGCGGAGCCGAGCAGAGCAGTTCCGCATCCAACCTCTACGATTCGATTTCTGTGCTCCCAACCGGGGAGACCTTTCGGTTCCATATCCAGTCAAACTCTCCGCGATTATAACGTTAGGAATTCTATTCGTAGGAAGTAAGAACGCGCTTTGTAGTTTATATTATAATAGAATATACTATTTAGTTAGACTCAATTCAATTCATTTTCCCAACGTCCTGCATCCGGAGATCACTTCACCGAAACCCCGATCGAGCTACCAACCGCCAACGCCCAGGAAAGTCTCGACGACGTCGGGGCCTGCCAATAACCTCCCCTACACAAAATCAGGCCGAACACCGATCCAGGGGATGAGCGGAGGCAACGAGGTAAGTGCAGTGCAATCATCCCAAATAGAGCCGAGCTGACGGGTCGTGAGACCCTGTAATACGCGAACGGTACGCGTCGCGTGTGCAAAACGGTGGTTCGAAATACGTCTGTTTCCGCGGTCCGTAGAAGGGTAACATATATTTTTCGGAACGTCTACCGCGGGACGTAACAATTGGTGGCAGCGGTGGGATACTAAACCACCTCTCACCATGCCCGTTAACCCGGCTGATTGCACGCGTTCAAAATCCTACGATCTCGAAAGTAAACCGCTGACTCAAGACGAACTCTCCGCGATCCAGAAATCGCTCGCGACCAGGGAAAACCGCCTCCAGGAACAAGCTCGTAGTCTCGAACGTAAGCGTAATTTACTCGACTCGCAAATGTCCCAAGCCCAAGAGGACCTTAACAAGGATCGCGACGCGATAGCCGCTGAAAATGCACAGCTCCGCGAACAAATGGAGAAATTGTTGCTTGAAAATTCTCGCCCCGCCGAAGTAGTCGACACCGTCCCCGATCCGCTGGCGCATGTTCCGTATTACCGCGGACACGACGCGGAAGATTCTAATTTAACCCTGAAGTCGGCGGTAGATTTGATTCCGACCTTCGACGGCACTCGACCTCCCGTATTACAGTTCACACGCGCATGCCTTCATGCGAAGTCCTTAATCCCTGTGCATTCCGAACGAAGCCTCGCGCGATTAATTGTGGGCAAGTTACGAGGACATGCCCTCTCGGCGGTAGAGTTCAAGCCGATAAGCACGGTCTCAGAAATATGCGAGCGATTGAAAACACTATTCGGTGCCAGCCACAAGGTCGATCATTATCGGGGACAATTGGCAAACTTGTACATGTACGAAAAAGAAAACATCTTCGACTACATTAACCGCGTAAGAGATTTGCACGCCGCTATATTAAATTGTATGGGAGACCACGCAGACGTAACGGAAATCGACGACTTCGCTAGGGATTGCTTTATCGATGGCACAATTCCCGGTATTAGATCGGAATTACTCACCGAGCGGAAGAAACACATGGATACGGTGTTCGACGAATCCGTCAAGATATTTAGGCGTCTAGAGACGGATAAACTAAGATACGGTAACATAAACACTCGAGAAGTACGGTTCGCGGGAAGTATATACAACCGTCGGGAAGAAACTGGATCCGACACGCATCGGTTTAGGGCACCGTCGCCGTACCGTCGCTCCGAACAAAGAGGCGCTTATGCAGGCCAACCCCGTAACGATAATACGGCCCGCCCGCATGCAGGCCATTACGACGCGCCGCCGCGCCATTACGACGCGCCGCCGCGCCATCGCGACGCGCCACCACGCCATTATGACGCGCCACCGCGCCAGTATGACACGACACAGCGTCGCCGAGGGGATGCATCCAGATCTCCGACCGATTACGACACATCGTCACGACAATACGACACCGCGAGTAGGTACGAGACACCGTCGCGCGACAATTATCGCTATGCCCCGCGCGGACAGAGTCAAAACAACGATTACACCCAAAAATTCTGTAATTACTGTAAATTCCCGGGGCACGACATCCACGAATGCAGGAAGCGAGAATACAATAACCGCATGCGTGAACAACATTCGGGAAACGAGCGCGACCTCCCGACCCGCCAAAACAACCGTCGGGAGGAAAACAGGAACAATCAAATAGTCCGGATGATCGCGGACGACGCGGAACCAAAGACGGAAGTAGGATCGCGCGAATAACTCTTCGACCCGCTGCAGCCGTACCGCACGTATCCGTTTCTCCACCCGAATTGATAAACACTGCGCAGTTGATGATAGACACCGGGGCGGAACCAAACATTATTAAAACCTCGCGCCTCAAACCGGACGTGGTCGTCAACGTTTCAGATACTATCAATATAACCGGGATTACGGACGGGGCGGTCACAACTATCGGTACGACGCTAATCTCGATCGCGGACGCGAAAGTCGAATTCCATGTGGTAGCCGACTCATTTCCTATCTCCGCGGACGGAATATTAGGCTCCACATTTCTATCACAGGGAGCGGAGATTTCATACAGAACCGAATCCTTAATATGGCAGGGAAACGAGTTTCCATTTACCACCCAAAAAAGATGCAAAATAGAGTCACGTACCGCGGCGTGTATCAAAATAAAGGTGACCGGACCAGAATATGGTTACCTGAGCCGTCGCGAAGTAGCGAAGGGGGTTTTCATTCCTCACTGCTGCGTTAGAAACTCCGGCGGACAAGCGACCGTGCGTTGCGTCAATACCACTAACGACCCGATAGATTTCACCATGCCGACCATGGAACTGGTGGAGTTGGAGGAGATCTTAGATGCCAACGAAGCGCAGAAGTATTTTCCAACCTCTAAATTGCAACGCACTAAGTCAAGCTCGATATATAATCTAAATTCCACAACCTCCCGCTATGAAAAGGTCACCGACATAATCAGTACGGACCATCTCGGCGAGGAGGAGCGGGAACACGTCAAACAATTACTCAAAGACAACCACGATCTCTTCCATCTCCCGGGGGAACGCCTCGGGAAAACCAATGCCGTACAACATAAAATAGTCACTACAGATCAAATACCGATTCACGTTAAACAATATCGATACCCGCCTGTCCATCGCGAAGAAATAAACAACCAAATGAGGGAGCTCCTGGATCAAGATATAGTCGCTCCCTCAAAATCACCATACAATAGTCCACTCTGGGTCGTGCCGAAAAAAGCCGACGCAGATGGGAACAAAAGATGGAGGATGGTGATCGACTTTCGCGCCATCAACGAAAAGTCTATTCCCGATGCGTACCCCCTACCTAGTATACTGGAAATCCTCGACCAGTTGGGGAGCGCAAAGTATTTTAGCGTATTTGACTTGGCGAGTGGCTTCCATCAAATAGGGATGCACCCCGACGATGCCGAGAAGACCGCTTTTTCGACGCCTTACGGTCACTACGAATTCAAGCGTATGCCTTTCGGTCTCCGAAACGCGCCCGCGACGTTTCAGCGCCTAATGGACAGCATTCTCACCGGCCTCCAGGGCAATGAATTGTTCGTGTATTTGGACGACATCGTCATTTACGCTCGCAGCCTGTCGGAGCATCGTGCGAAATTTTACAAACTGGCCGACAGATTGCGAGAGGCCAATCTGAAACTACAACCGTCTAAGTGTTCGTTCCTCCACCGTGAAGTGGCATATTTGGGCCATGTTATAGGCGAAGACGGCGTAAAACCTTGCCCGAAAAAGATAGAAGCCGTACAGAATTTTCCCCGACCAAAATCCACGAAAAACTTGCGCGAATTCTTGGGTCTGTCAGGTTACTACAGGAGATTCATCCCCAAATTCTCACAAATCTCAAAACCCCTGACGGTTTTGTTAAAAAAGAACGCGAAATTCGTGTGGAACCTAGAACAGGAAAATGCCTTTAACACCCTCCGCGAAATCCTAATAACAGAGCCACTCCTCCAATACCCGGATTTCGCTAAAGAATTCAACATAACGACGGACGCTTCTGGATTTGCCATCGGCGGAATATTGAGCCAGGGGGAAATCGGAAGGGACCGTCCAATAGCTTACGCGTCACGATTGCTACATGGTGCCGAACTAAATTACTCGACTATAGAAAAGGAGTGTTTAGCCATCATATATTGCACTCAATATTTCAGGCCATACATTTACGGCCACAAATTCAAACTTGTTACCGACCACCGCCCACTCGTGTGGATGAACTCAGTTAAGGATCCCACATCCCGATTACTGAGATGGAGATTAAAATTGGCAGAATTTGACTACACAATCTCCTACAAATCAGGCAAAGCTAACGTAAATGCAGACGCGCTTTCTCGAAACCCAGCTTCCGTACTCCCACTGTCAACAACATCAAATTCGTCAGATCCTTCCGACGCCGTAAGGAAACCCCGAAATCTTAATAAACAAACTTATTCTCCGACTCCATCACCAACCTCTCCCTCCACCTCTGACTCCCCCTTATCATCACCATATTCTCCACCCTCCCCACACTCGTCGACTTCGCGAGAAACCTCTCCCCACGTAAGCAGCCCAGCCATCTCCCCTCCTCAGGAGAGACGACAAACTCCGAGCCCGAGTAACGACGACGAAACTGATACGGACGAAGACGAAGTTATCTTCAAAGATTACAACCCCCCAGCGTCACCCCAAAAGAGAACTATAACGCACACACGAGACAGATTAATCATGAGAAACGATAACATCGCGGCATTCGTGACCACCAGTGGCCACCCGCTGGATGTGGGCGCCATCGACCTCTTTAAAGCCGGAAAAATTCCCAAAATCTCAGACCTCACCTTGTCCCGCGCAAGAGTATTAAAACTGGGTAACAAAAGACTAATCCTACTCCCAATTAAAAATTCGCAACACCACTTGGCAACCTACGAAGACCTACTCGAACTGTCCCAATCAATACTAGATGTAGCAACAGAACTGCAGTTAGATTCCATTAGTATCTCAAAAACACAACTGGACGATATACCATGGCACACTATTTATAAATTATTAGTTAACACTTTCGCAACTACCAACACAAAAATCTTTGCATGTGGCAACGAAGTCATTATACCCAAAGAGAGTGAGCGCCTGACTATCGTGAAGGAAAACCATCTGTCCGCTTTCGCCGGACACAAGGGAATTACCAAAACCTACAGGAGAATGCGGGAAAAATATTATTGGCCCACATTGAAAAAAGAGGTACAGGAATTCGTTAACGCATGCGAATCATGCCAAAAGAAAAAATTAGTAAGGAACAAAACACGACAACCCATGACTATTACGGACACACCGGGTAAATCCTTCGAGAAAATATCTATGGACATAGTCGGCCCCCTCCCCACATCACCGAAAAATTATGCTTACATCCTTACAATCCAAGATCTCCTGACCAAATACTCCATGGCCCTCCCATTACGGACAGCAACAGCAATCGAGATCGCAGACACCCTCATAAAAAATTTCATTTGTCGATTCGGCGCACCGAAAGGTATCCTAACCGACCAAGGTGCCAATTTTCTGAGTTCCCTAATGAAGAATATTGCTAAAAGATTCAAAATTGATCAATTTAAAACAACCGCGTTCAGACCCCAAGGTAATGGCTCAATCGAAAGGTCGCACCATGTATTAATCGAATACCTCAAACAATACATGTCCAAGGGCGACTGGGACGAGTGGCTCCCGCTCGCAATGTTTTCGTATAATACAAGCGTACACGAAGGTACCCTCTATACCCCACACGAACTAGTGTTCGGATCTTTGGCAAGAACTCCGTCAGCCAACTCCCTGGCTCACGACTCATCCAACGAGTCCTACGCGAGATACTTAGAAAATTTACAAATTAAAATAACAGAAACCCTGACAGACGCCAGGAACAATCTAACCGTAGCGAAAAGGAGATCGAAGGCATATTACGACAGGAGGACGAACACGCAGTCCTTTTCCGTCGGAGATAGAGTCTACCTCCTCAAGGAGCCCAAACGTGGGAAATTCGACGACGAATACGTCGGCCCCTATACCGTCTTGGAATGCATGAGTAATTGTAACGTGCGACTTAAGATAAGGAATGGTTCTCGAGTAGTACATACCGATAAGATTAAGCGCGCCCCCACACAAACACACCATGTACAAACCATAACACACTCAACCACCACCACCACCGGAAGAGCCCCACAGCAGCAGCAATATATGACCGCAGGAGAACTACAAAACCGACACCAGTTTACTACGTGCAACGCGATCATGAAGACCTCAACCATCTGCATCATTGTCGCAATAGTGGAATCAGCCGCGGCCTTAATAGGCTGCGACTGCAACAGCCCCACGCTAAACACCTCGACAATTTCTACGATCGACAAACCCAAGTGTGAGTATACAGACACTAAACTCAACACTTCAAGCGTCCCGATCCAGCTGCTCCAACTCGTGAATTTCAAAGATGTCCCAGCATTCCAATGCAAAGTCGAAATCGACCGAACAATATACCACTGCGGGATGTACTCGCACACGTCCGTGGTTAGCAACGGAAGACAGGAATACATCCTAAACACCCCGAGGGACATTTGTAGAACGATGCACGACGCTGGAATTTTGACTCTGCCTCCCGCGGGACAAGTAATTGGTTTGGAACGAAACAGCACCACAACCCGGAGTTTCACACTAGCAGGATCGATCAAACAGGACGGTACCTGCGGCGGAACCACCTATAGTGACCCATACGGCACGTGGGACAACGTGGTGGTCCAAGCAATTGTTAAAATCACTCTGAAGACATTTAGAGCGCCCGTCAAACTTAACAGCAACCAGCTCTACCTGCCCAACGGACAACGCTGCGCCCTGAGCGAGGAATATTGTATGGACTCCGAGGATGGATACACTTACTGGACAGGCCTTCCCGAGGATCCATGCCGCACGAATAATTACAATGTCCTTTACGAGGGTAGGGCAATCAAAGCCACCACAAAAGATAACAACTTCGCCTCCATCTACACGGTGACTTCTGGCGATACAGCGTTCGCCCTGACGAGCACCGGCCGAACACAAACGTGCGGATATACGCTGATCAAGACGGAGCACCCCAAACTCCTAATTCTCGAAACATCAAAGGAAGGAATGTTCAAAAACATAGCAAAACCCCAAGAAAATAATTTGGACATTTTTACATATGTGAACACCAAATTCGTCTATGTGGAAAAACACCTGAAATCGCAAATCGTAGCCCTCTACAAGGATATGATGAAGCAGAAATGCCAAACGGAACAACAAATACTTAAAAATATAATTTCCTTGGTACACACATCACCTGCGGAAGTGGCTGCCACAATAACCAGGGAGCCGGGATACATGGCCCTCCCCGCCGGCGAGGTTATATACATCGTCAAGTGCGTGCCGGTCCAGTGCACGCTCAGGAAAACGGACGACTGCTTCGACGAACTCCCAGTATCATATAGGAACGGTTCCTTCTTCCCGACTCCCAAAACACGAATCCTCGTGAGAACGGGAACACGAAGGACGTGCAACGAACTAATTCCACCTACCTACCGCATCCATGGCACTTGGTACAAATTCACACCGAGGCCGGTGGAAAGCGCCCCACCACCACCACTACAGCCGCTGACCACCTCGACATGGAAGTATACGGATCCATCCGATCTCGCAAGCGGAGGTATCTACACAGAAGAGGACCTCCAAAAACTCAACGAACATATAATGTTCCCGATAGAAAGGACGGCCGTCGTGAACGCACTGGCGCAGGGGGCATCTGGAAGACAATACGCCAGCGATTCTATCAGGATGTACAACCTGATGGACGAAAAGACACTGCAGCAAATAGCGGAGTCAACCGGAGAGAAAATTTGGAGCGGATTCGTGCAGTTCGGATCGGCCATGGCAGGGATAATAGGCATCTATATAGCCCTGAGAATCGTAAAATTAATAGTCAGTACGATTCTCAATGGAATTGCCCTCCACGCTGCATACGGACGGAGCTTGCAGCTACTCGCAGCATGTTGGAGTGCCTTGGCTCACTTCTGCCTCTATTTAAAGGACCAGGACCGTGGAAGTGGTAGTGAAGTGACCCAGAACAAAGTTCCCCTTGAGTGCGTGACAGTAAAACAAAACCCCATAAGCGAAAACCCAAGTGCAAGCGAAAACCCAAACAATTCCAAAGACTCTAAAAAGGAATCATTAGAACTGTACAACTCCCGAACACCCCAGTACGTCAGATACAAAAAGGTCGCCCAAGACCCAGAGGAAGAATAATCCCTGCGGCATTATTCTTCCTGCGAAAGGGGGGAGGTGTTACGTCTCACGACGTTTGATTAAGGACAATTACCATATAATTACTCGAATAAATATAAAATAAGTAAATATGTATTCACCTTATCATCGTAAGAATAAGATGCACACTCAGTTACATACCCACCTTCATAAGACACTACAGAACTCTACGTTAACTACACGTCTTTACCAACCACACAGAACCCACCGAACTCCACCACACCGATAACACTAAACCGCATGAACACTAATACTTAAGTAACATTAGAACATAACTCGTGGCGTTAGACATATTCTAAGTAGCCACAATTGCGCGCGGACTGGTGTTACGTCAGTCCGCTGAACGTGGCATCCCCGCTCCGAGCGCTCCGTTGCCATGGAGACCTCCCTCCACGACGACCGAGCCTACCAAGATGGCGGCGGGATCGCAGCCGAGGAGGACCCATGCGGAGCCGAGCAGAGCAGTTCCGCATCCAACCTCTACGATTCGATTTCTGTGCTCCCAACCGGGGAGACCTTTCGGTTCCATATCCAGTCAAACTCTCCGCAATTATAACGTTAGGAATTCTATTCGTAGGAAGTAAGAACGCGCTTTGTAGTTTATATTATAATAGAATATACTATTTAGTTAGACTCAATTCAATTCATTTTCCCAACGTCCTGCATCCGGAGATCACTTCACCGAAACCCCGATCGAGCTACCAACCGCCAACGCCCAGGAAAGTCTCGACGACGTCGGGGCCTGCCAATAACCTCCCCTACACAAAATCAGGCCGAACACCGATCCAGGGGATGAGCGGAGGCAACGAGGTAAGTGCAGTGCAATCATCCCAAATAGAGCCGAGCTGACGGGTCGTGAGACCCTGTAATACGCGAACGGTACGCGTCGCGTGTGCAAAACGGTGGTTCGAAATACGTCTGTTTCCGCGGTCCGTAGAAGGGTAACATATATTTTTCGGAACGTCTACCGCGGGACGTAACAATTGGTGGCAGCGGTGGGATACTAAACCACCTCTCACCATGCCCGTTAACCCGGCTGATTGCACGCGTTCAAAATCCTACGATCTCGAAAGTAAACCGCTGACTCAAGACGAACTCTCCGCGATCCAGAAATCGCTCGCGACCAGGGAAAACCGCCTCCAGGAACAAGCTCGTAGTCTCGAACGTAAGCGTAATTTACTCGACTCGCAAATGTCCCAAGCCCAAGAGGACCTTAACAAGGATCGCGACGCGATAGCCGCTGAAAATGCACAGCTCCGCGAACAAATGGAGAAATTGTTGCTTGAAAATTCTCGCCCCGCCGAAGTAGTCGACACCGTCCCCGATCCGCTGGCGCATGTTCCGTATTACCGCGGACACGACGCGGAAGATTCTAATTTAACCCTGAAATCGGCGGTAGATTTGATTCCGACCTTCGACGGCACTCGACCTCCCGTATTACAGTTCACACGCGCATGCCTTCATGCGAAGTCCTTAATCCCTGTGCATTCCGAACGAAGCCTCGCGCGATTAATTGTGGGCAAGTTACAAGGACATGCCCTCTCGGCGGTAGAGTTCAAGCCGATAAGCACGGTCTCAGAAATATGCGAGCGATTGAAAACACTATTCGGTGCCAGCCACAAGGTCGATCATTATCGGGGACAATTGGCAAACTTGTACATGTACGAAAAAGAAAACATCTTCGACTACATTAACCGCGTAAGAGATTTGCACGCCGCTATATTAAATTGTATGGGAAACCACGCAGACGTAACGGAAATCGACGACTTCGCTAGGGATTGCTTTATCGATGGCACAATTCCCGGTATTAGATCGGAATTACTCACCGAGCGGAAGAAACACATGGATACGGTGTTCGACGAATCCGTCAAGATATTTAGGCGTCTCGAGACGGATAAACTAAGATACGGTAACATAAACACTCGAGAAGTACGGTTCGCGGGAAGTATATACAACCGTCGGGAAGAAACTGGATCCGACACGCATCGGTTTAGGGCACCGTCGCCGTACCGTCGCTCCGAACAAAGAGGCGCTTATGCAGGCCAACCCCGTAACGATAATACGGCCCGCCCGCATGCAGGCCATTACGACGCGCCGCCGCGCCATTACGACGCGCCGCCGCGCCATCGCGACGCGCCACCACGCCATTATGACGCGCCACCGCGCCAGTATGACACGACACAGCGTCGCCGAGGGGATGCATCCAGATCTCCGACCGATTACGACACATCGTCACGACAATACGACACCGCGAGTAGGTACGAGACACCGTCGCGCGACAATTATCGCTATGCCCCGCGCGGACAGAGTCAAAACAACGATTACACCCAAAAATTCTGTAATTACTGTAAATTCCCGGGGCACGACATCCACGAATGCAGGAAGCGAGAATACAATAACCGCATGCGTGAACAACATTCGGGAAACGAGCGCGACCTCCCGACCCGCCAAAACAACCGTCGGGAGGAAAACAGGAACAATCAAATAGTCCGGATGATCGCGGACGACGCGGAACCAAAGACGGAAGTAGGATCGCGCGAATAACTCTTCGACCCGCTGCAGCCGTACCGCACGTATCCGTTTCTCCACCCGAATTGATAAACACTGCGCAGTTGATGATAGACACCGGGGCGGAACCAAACATTATTAAAACCTCGCGCCTCAAACCGGACGTGGTCGTCAACGTTTCAGATACTATCAATATAACCGGGATTACGGACGGGGCGGTCACAACTATCGGTACGACGCTAATCTCGATCGCGGACGCGAAAGTCGAATTCCATGTGGTAGCCGACTCATTTCCTATCTCCGCGGACGGAATATTAGGCTCCACATTTCTATCACAGGGAGCGGAGATTTCATACAGAACCGAATCCTTAATATGGCAGGGAAACGAGTTTCCATTTACCACCCAAAAAAGATGCAAAATAGAGTCACGTACCGCGGCGTGTATCAAAATAAAGGTGACCGGACCAGAATATGGTTACCTGAGCCGTCGCGAAGTAGCGAAGGGGGTTTTCATTCCTCACTGCTGCGTTAGAAACTGCGGCGGACAAGCGACCGTGCGTTGCGTCAATACCACTAACGACCCGATAGATTTCACCATGCCGACCATGGAACTGGTGGAGTTGGAGGAGATCTTAGATGCCAACGAAGCGCAGAAGTATTTTCCAACCTCTAAATTGCAACGCACTAAGTCAAGCTCGATATATAATCTAAATTCCACAACCTCCCGCTATGAAAAGGTCACCGACATAATCAGTACGGACCATCTCGGCGAGGAGGAGCGGGAACACGTCAAACAATTACTCAAAGACAACCACGATCTCTTCCATCTCCCGGGGGAACGCCTCGGGAAAACCAATGCCGTACAACATAAAATAGTCACTACAGATCAAATACCGATTCACGTTAAACAATATCGATACCCGCCTGTCCATCGCGAAGAAATAAACAACCAAATGAGGGAGCTCCTGGATCAAGATATAGTCGCTCCCTCAAAATCACCATACAATAGTCCACTCTGGGTCGTGCCGAAAAAAGCCGACGCAGATGGGAACAAAAGATGGAGGATGGTGATCGACTTTCGCGCCATCAACGAAAAGTCTATTCCCGATGCGTACCCCCTACCTAGTATACTGGAAATCCTCGACCAGTTGGGGAGCGCAAAGTATTTTAGCGTATTTGACTTGGCGAGTGGCTTCCATCAAATAGGGATGCACCCCGACGATGCCGAGAAGACCGCTTTTTCGACGCCTTACGGTCACTACGAATTCAAGCGTATGCCTTTCGGTCTCCGAAACGCGCCCGCGACGTTTCAGCGCCTAATGGACAGCATTCTCACCGGCCTCCAGGGCAATGAATTGTTCGTGTATTTGGACGACATCGTCATTTACGCTCGCAGCCTGTCGGAGCATCGTGCGAAATTTTACAAACTGGCCGACAGATTGCGAGAGGCCAATCTGAAACTACAACCGTCTAAGTGTTCGTTCCTCCACCGTGAAGTGGCATATTTGGGCCATGTTATAGGCGAAGACGGCGTAAAACCTTGCCCGAAAAAGATAGAAGCCGTACAGAATTTTCCCCGACCAAAATCCACGAAAAACTTGCGCGAATTCTTGGGTCTGTCAGGTTACTACAGGAGATTCATCCCCAAATTCTCACAAATCTCAAAACCCCTGACGGTTTTGTTAAAAAAGAACGCGAAATTCGTGTGGAACCTAGAACAGGAAAATGCCTTTAACACCCTCCGCGAAATCCTAATAACAGAGCCACTCCTCCAATACCCGGATTTCGCTAAAGAATTCAACATAACGACGGACGCTTCTGGATTTGCCATCGGCGGAATATTGAGCCAGGGGGAAATCGGAAGGGACCGTCCAATAGCTTACGCGTCACGATTGCTACATGGTGCCGAACTAAATTACTCGACTATAGAAAAGGAGTGTTTAGCCATCATATATTGCACTCAATATTTCAGGCCATACATTTACGGCCACAAATTCAAACTTGTTACCGACCACCGCCCACTCGTGTGGATGAACTCAGTTAAGGATCCCACATCCCGATTACTGAGATGGAGATTAAAATTGGCAGAATTTGACTACACAATCTCCTACAAATCAGGCAAAGCTAACGTAAATGCAGACGCGCTTTCTCGAAACCCAGCTTCCGTACTCCCACTGTCAACAACATCAAATTCGTCAGATCCTTCCGACGCCGTAAGGAAACCCCGAAATCTTAATAAACAAACTTATTCTCCGACTCCATCACCAACCTCTCCCTCCACCTCTGACTCCCCCTTATCATCACCATATTCTCCACCCTCCCCACACTCGTCGACTTCGCGAGAAACCTCTCCCCACGTAAGCAGCCCAGCCATCTCCCCTCCTCAGGAGAGACGACAAACTCCGAGCCCGAGTAACGACGACGAAACTGATACGGACGAAGACGAAGTTATCTTCAAAGATTACAACCCCCCAGCGTCACCCCAAAAGAGAACTATAACGCACACACGAGACAGATTAATCATGAGAAACGATAACATCGCGGCATTCGTGACCACCAGTGGCCACCCGCTGGATGTGGGCGCCATCGACCTCTTTAAAGCCGGAAAAATTCCCAAAATCTCAGACCTCACCTTGTCCCGCGCAAGAGTATTAAAACTGGGTAACAAAAGACTAATCCTACTCCCAATTAAAAATTCGCAACACCACTTGGCAACCTACGAAGACCTACTCGAACTGTCCCAATCAATACTAGATGTAGCAACAGAACTGCAGTTAGATTCCATTAGTATCTCAAAAACACAACTGGACGATATACCATGGCACACTATTTATAAATTATTAGTTAACACTTTCGCAACTACCAACACAAAAATCTTTGCATGTGGCAACGAAGTCATTATACCCAAAGAGAGTGAGCGCCTGACTATCGTGAAGGAAAACCATCTGTCCGCTTTCGCCGGACACAAGGGAATTACCAAAACCTACAGGAGAATGCGGGAAAAATATTATTGGCCCACATTGAAAAAAGAGGTACAGGAATTCGTTAACGCATGCGAATCATGCCAAAAGAAAAAATTAGTAAGGAACAAAACACGACAACCCATGACTATTACGGACACACCGGGTAAATCCTTCGAGAAAATATCTATGGACATAGTCGGCCCCCTCCCCACATCACCGAAAAATTATGCTTACATCCTTACAATCCAAGATCTCCTGACCAAATACTCCATGGCCCTCCCATTACGGACAGCAACAGCAATCGAGATCGCAGACACCCTCATAAAAAATTTCATTTGTCGATTCGGCGCACCGAAAGGTATCCTAACCGACCAAGGTGCCAATTTTCTGAGTTCCCTAATGAAGAATATTGCTAAAAGATTCAAAATTGATCAATTTAAAACAACCGCGTTCAGACCCCAAGGTAATGGCTCAATCGAAAGGTCGCACCATGTATTAATCGAATACCTCAAACAATACATGTCCAAGGGCGACTGGGACGAGTGGCTCCCGCTCGCAATGTTTTCGTATAATACAAGCGTACACGAAGGTACCCTCTATACCCCACACGAACTAGTGTTCGGATCTTTGGCAAGAACTCCGTCAGCCAACTCCCTGGCTCACGACTCATCCAACGAGTCCTACGCGAGATACTTAGAAAATTTACAAATTAAAATAACAGAAACCCTGACAGACGCCAGGAACAATCTAACCGTAGCGAAAAGGAGATCGAAGGCATATTACGACAGGAGGACGAACACGCAGTCCTTTTCCGTCGGAGATAGAGTCTACCTCCTCAAGGAGCCCAAACGTGGGAAATTCGACGACGAATACGTCGGCCCCTATACCGTCTTGGAATGCATGAGTAATTGTAACGTGCGACTTAAGATAAGGAATGGTTCTCGAGTAGTACATACCGATAAGATTAAGCGCGCCCCCACACAAACACACCATGTACAAACCATAACACACTCAACCACCACCACCACCGGAAGAGCCCCACAGCAGCAGCAATATATGACCGCAGGAGAACTACAAAACCGACACCAGTTTACTACGTGCAACGCGATCATGAAGACCTCAACCATCTGCATCATTGTCGCAATAGTGGAATCAGCCGCGGCCTTAATAGGCTGCGACTGCAACAGCCCCACGCTAAACACCTCGACAATTTCTACGATCGACAAACCCAAGTGTGAGTATACAGACACTAAACTCAACACTTCAAGCGTCCCGATCCAGCTGCTCCAACTCGTGAATTTCAAAGATGTCCCAGCATTCCAATGCAAAGTCGAAATCGACCGAACAATATACCACTGCGGGATGTACTCGCACACGTCCGTGGTTAGCAACGGAAGACAGGAATACATCCTAAACACCCCGAGGGACATTTGTAGAACGATGCACGACGCTGGAATTTTGACTCTGCCTCCCGCGGGACAAGTAATTGGTTTGGAACGAAACAGCACCACAACCCGGAGTTTCACACTAGCAGGATCGATCAAACAGGACGGTACCTGCGGCGGAACCACCTATAGTGACCCATACGGCACGTGGGACAACGTGGTGGTCCAAGCAATTGTTAAAATCACTCTGAAGACATTTAGAGCGCCCGTCAAACTTAACAGCAACCAGCTCTACCTGCCCAACGGACAACGCTGCGCCCTGAGCGAGGAATATTGTATGGACTCCGAGGATGGATACACTTACTGGACAGGCCTTCCCGAGGATCCATGCCGCACGAATAATTACAATGTCCTTTACGAGGGTAGGGCAATCAAAGCCACCACAAAAGATAACAACTTCGCCTCCATCTACACGGTGACTTCTGGCGATACAGCGTTCGCCCTGACGAGCACCGGCCGAACACAAACGTGCGGATATACGCTGATCAAGACGGAGCACCCCAAACTCCTAATTCTCGAAACATCAAAGGAAGGAATGTTCAAAAACATAGCAAAACCCCAAGAAAATAATTTGGACATTTTTACATATGTGAACACCAAATTCGTCTATGTGGAAAAACACCTGAAATCGCAAATCGTAGCCCTCTACAAGGATATGATGAAGCAGAAATGCCAAACGGAACAACAAATACTTAAAAATATAATTTCCTTGGTACACACATCACCTGCGGAAGTGGCTGCCACAATAACCAGGGAGCCGGGATACATGGCCCTCCCCGCCGGCGAGGTTATATACATCGTCAAGTGCGTGCCGGTCCAGTGCACGCTCAGGAAAACGGACGACTGCTTCGACGAACTCCCAGTATCATATAGGAACGGTTCCTTCTTCCCGACTCCCAAAACACGAATCCTCGTGAGAACGGGAACACGAAGGACGTGCAACGAACTAATTCCACCTACCTACCGCATCCATGGCACTTGGTACAAATTCACACCGAGGCCGGTGGAAAGCGCCCCACCACCACCACTACAGCCGCTGACCACCTCGACATGGAAGTATACGGATCCATCCGATCTCGCAAGCGGAGGTATCTACACAGAAGAGGACCTCCAAAAACTCAACGAACATATAATGTTCCCGATAGAAAGGACGGCCGTCGTGAACGCACTGGCGCAGGGGGCATCTGGAAGACAATACGCCAGCGATTCTATCAGGATGTACAACCTGATGGACGAAAAGACACTGCAGCAAATAGCGGAGTCAACCGGAGAGAAAATTTGGAGCGGATTCGTGCAGTTCGGATCGGCCATGGCAGGGATAATAGGCATCTATATAGCCCTGAGAATCGTAAAATTAATAGTCAGTACGATTCTCAATGGAATTGCCCTCCACGCTGCATACGGACGGAGCTTGCAGCTACTCGCAGCATGTTGGAGTGCCTTGGCTCACTTCTGCCTCTATTTAAAGGACCAGGACCGTGGAAGTGGTAGTGAAGTGACCCAGAACAAAGTTCCCCTTGAGTGCGTGACAGTAAAACAAAACCCCATAAGCGAAAACCCAAGTGCAAGCGAAAACCCAAACAATTCCAAAGACTCTAAAAAGGAATCATTAGAACTGTACAACTCCCGAACACCCCAGTACGTCAGATACAAAAAGGTCGCCCAAGACCCAGAGGAAGAATAATCCCTGCGGCATTATTCTTCCTGCGAAAGGGGGGAGGTGTTACGTCTCACGACGTTTGATTAAGGACAATTACCATATAATTACTCGAATAAATATAAAATAAGTAAATATGTATTCACCTTATCATCGTAAGAATAAGATGCACACTCAGTTACATACCCACCTTCATAAGACACTACAGAACTCTACGTTAACTACACGTCTTTACCAACCACACAGAACCCACCGAACTCCACCACACCGATAACACTAAACCGCATGAACACTAATACTTAAGTAACATTAGAACATAACTCGTGGCGTTAGACATATTCTAAGTAGCCACAATTGCGCGCGGACTGGTGTTACGTCAGTCCGCTGAACGTGGCATCCCCGCTCCGAGCGCTCCGTTGCCATGGAGACCTCCCTCCACGACGACCGAGCCTACCAAGATGGCGGCGGGATCGCAGCCGAGGAGGACCCATGCGGAGCCGAGCAGAGCAGTTCCGCATCCAACCTCTACGATTCGATTTCTGTGCTCCCAACCGGGGAGACCTTTCGGTTCCATATCCAGTCAAACTCTCCGCGATTATAACGTTAGGAATTCTATTCGTAGGAAGTAAGAACGCGCTTTGTAGTTTATATTATAATAGAATATACTATTTAGTTAGACTCAATTCAATTCATTTTCCCAACGTCCTGCATCCGGAGATCACTTCACCGAAACCCCGATCGAGCTACCAACCGCCAACGCCCAGGAAAGTCTCGACGACGTCGGGGCCTGCCAAT
Source organism: Megalopta genalis (assembly GCF_051020955.1). Classification (NCBI taxonomy): domain Eukaryota; kingdom Metazoa; phylum Arthropoda; class Insecta; order Hymenoptera; family Halictidae; genus Megalopta; species Megalopta genalis. Next base: position 20,754,396 of record NC_135019.1, on the reverse strand, counting down.
AACCTCCCCTACACAAAATCAGGCCGAACACCGATCCAGGGGATGAGCGGAGGCAACGAGGTAAGTGCAGTGCAATCATCCCAAATAGAGCCGAGCTGACGGGTCGTGAGACCCTGTAATACGCGAACGGTACGCGTCGCGTGTGCAAAACGGTGGTTCGAAATACGTCTGTTTCCGCGGTCCGTAGAAGGGTAACATATATTTTTCGGAACGTCTACCGCGGGACGTAACAATTGGTGGCAGCGGTGGGATACTAAACCACCTCTCACCATGCCCGTTAAGGCTTCGGTTGTGAATTTTCGATTCGAGCTCTATATCTCTCGATATTTACGAAAAACTGTTAGCGGCGGCCATCTTGTGACGTCATGCTCGTGAGATTGACACCACTCTGGCCGAATATTGCAAATATCTCCGCAATAACTGCAAAACGGATATTTCTACAACCGAAGCCCAGTCGTTTAGTCTTTCCGGAATCTAAATTTTCCACTTGTGAACTGCATACTTCGATATTAAAGCGTCAGTTTTGGTCGATAGAAACCTCTAAAACTAATATACGTATATGGTTTTCTTGTATGTGTGGCTCGTCATAGTGTGCGGAGACCCGCGCCCTTAACCCGGCTGATTGCACGCGTTCAAAATCCTACGATCTCGAAAGTAAACCGCTGACTCAAGACGATCTCTCCGCGATCCAGAAATCGCTCGCGACCAGGGAAAACCGCCTCCAGGAACAAGCTCGTAGTCTCGAACGTAAGCGTAATTTACTCGACTCGCAAATGTCCCAAGCCCAAGAGGACCTTAACAAGGATCGCGACGCGATAGCCGCTGAAAATGCACAGCTCCGCGAACAAATGGAGAAATTGTTGCTTGAAAATTCTCGCCCCGCCGAAGTAGTCGACACCGTCCCCGATCCGCTGGCGCATGTTCCGTATTACCGCGGACACGACGCGGAAGATTCTAATTTAACCCTGAAATCGGCGGTAGATTTGATTCCGACCTTCGACGGCACTCGACCTCCCGTATTACAGTTCACACGCGCATGCCTTCATGCGAAGTCCTTAATCCCTGTGCATTCCGAACGAAGCCTCGCGCGATTAATTGTGGGCAAGTTACGAGGACATGCCCTCTCGGCGGTAGAGTTCAAGCCGATAAGCACGGTCTCAGAAATATGCGAGCGATTGAAAACACTATTCGGTGCCAGCCACAAGGTCGATCATTATCGGGGACAATTGGCAAACTTGTACATGTACGAAAAAGAAAACATCTTCGACTACATTAACCGCGTAAGAGATTTGCACGCCGCTATATTAAATTGTATGGGAGACCACGCAGACGTAACGGAAATCGACGACTTCGCTAGGGATTGCTTTATCGATGGCACAATTCCCGGTATTAGATCGGAATTACTCACCGAGCGGAAGAAACACATGGATACGGTGTTCGACGAATCCGTCAAGATATTTAGGCGTCTCGAGACGGATAAACTAAGATACGGTAACATAAACACTCGAGAAGTACGGTTCGCGGGAAGTATATACAACCGTCGGGAAGAAACTGGATCCGACACGCATCGGTTTAGGGCACCGTCGCCGTACCGTCGCTCCGAACAAAGAGGCGCTTATGCAGGCCAACCCCGTAACGATAATACGGCCCGCCCGCATGCAGGCCATTACGACGCGCCGCCGCGCCATTACGACGCGCCGCCGCGCCATCGCGACGCGCCACCACGCCATTATGACGCGCCACCGCGCCAGTATGACACGACACAGCGTCGCCGAGGGGATGCATCCAGATCTCCGACCGATTACGACACATCGTCACGACAATACGACACCGCGAGTAGGTACGAGACACCGTCGCGCGACAATTATCGCTATGCCCCGCGCGGACAGAGTCAAAACAACGATTACACCCAAAAATTCTGTAATTACTGTAAATTCCCGGGGCACGACATCCACGAATGCAGGAAGCGAGAATACAATAACCGCATGCGTGAACAACATTCGGGAAACGAGCGCGACCTCCCGACCCGCCAAAACAACCGTCGGGAGGAAAACAGGAACAATCAAATAGTCCGGATGATCGCGGACGACGCGGAACCAAAGACGGAAGTAGGATCGCGCGAATAACTCTTCGACCCGCTGCAGCCGTACCGCACGTATCCGTTTCTCCACCCGAATTGATAAACACTGCGCAGTTGATGATAGACACCGGGGCGGAACCAAACATTATTAAAACCTCGCGCCTCAAACCGGACGTGGTCGTCAACGTTTCAGATACTATCAATATAACCGGGATTACGGACGGGGCGGTCACAACTATCGGTACGACGCTAATCTCGATCGCGGACGCGAAAGTCGAATTCCATGTGGTAGCCGACTCATTTCCTATCTCCGCGGACGGAATATTAGGCTCCACATTTCTATCACAGGGAGCGGAGATTTCATACAGAACCGAATCCTTAATATGGCAGGGAAACGAGTTTCCATTTACCACCCAAAAAAGATGCAAAATAGAGTCACGTACCGCGGCGTGTATCAAAATAAAGGTGACCGGACCAGAATATGGTTACCTGAGCCGTCGCGAAGTAGCGAAGGGGGTTTTCATTCCTCACTGCTGCGTTAGAAACTGCGGCGGACAAGCGACCGTGCGTTGCGTCAATACCACTAACGACCCGATAGATTTCACCATGCCGACCATGGAACTGGTGGAGTTGGAGGAGATCTTAGATGCCAACGAAGCGCAGAAGTATTTTCCAACCTCTAAATTGCAACGCACTAAGTCAAGCTCGATATATAATCTAAATTCCACAACCTCCCGCTATGAAAAGGTCACCGACATAATCAGTACGGACCATCTCGGCGAGGAGGAGCGGGAACACGTCAAACAATTACTCAAAGACAACCACGATCTCTTCCATCTCCCGGGGGAACGCCTCGGGAAAACCAATGCCGTACAACATAAAATAGTCACTACAGATCAAATACCGATTCACGTTAAACAATATCGATACCCGCCTGTCCATCGCGAAGAAATAAACAACCAAATGAGGGAGCTCCTGGATCAAGATATAGTCGCTCCCTCAAAATCACCATACAATAGTCCACTCTGGGTCGTGCCGAAAAAAGCCGACGCAGATGGGAACAAAAGATGGAGGATGGTGATCGACTTTCGCGCCATCAACGAAAAGTCTATTCCCGATGCGTACCCCCTACCTAGTATACTGGAAATCCTCGACCAGTTGGGGAGCGCAAAGTATTTTAGCGTATTTGACTTGGCGAGTGGCTTCCATCAAATAGGGATGCACCCCGACGATGCCGAGAAGACCGCTTTTTCGACGCCTTACGGTCACTACGAATTCAAGCGTATTCCTTTCGGTCTCCGAAACGCGCCCGCGACGTTTCAGCGCCTAATGGACAGCATTCTCACCGGCCTCCAGGGCAATGAATTGTTCGTGTATTTGGACGACATCGTCATTTACGCTCGCAGCCTGTCGGAGCATCGTGCGAAATTTTACAAACTGGCCGACAGATTGCGAGAGGCCAATCTGAAACTACAACCGTCTAAGTGTTCGTTCCTCCACCGTGAAGTGGCATATTTGGGCCATGTTATAGGCGAAGACGGCGTAAAACCTTGCCCGAAAAAGATAGAAGCCGTACAGAATTTTCCCCGACCAAAATCCACGAAAAACTTGCGCGAATTCTTGGGTCTGTCAGGTTACTACAGGAGATTCATCCCCAAATTCTCACAAATCTCAAAACCCCTGACGGTTTTGTTAAAAAAGAACGCGAAATTCGTGTGGAACCTAGAACAGGAAAATGCCTTTAACACCCTCCGCGAAATCCTAATAACAGAGCCACTCATCCAATACCCGGATTTCGCTAAAGAATTCAACATAACGACGGACGCTTCTGGATTTGCCATCGGCGGAATATTGAGCCAGGGGGAAATCGGAAGGGACCGTCCAATAGCTTACGCGTCACGATTGCTACATGGTGCCGAACTAAATTACTCGACTATAGAAAAGGAGTGTTTAGCCATCATATATTGCACTCAATATTTCAGGCCATACATTTACGGCCACAAATTCAAACTTGTTACCGACCACCGCCCACTCGTGTGGATGAACTCAGTTAAGGATCCCACATCCCGATTACTGAGATGGAGATTAAAATTGGCAGAATTTGACTACACAATCTCCTACAAATCAGGCAAAGCTAACGTAAATGCAGACGCGCTTTCTCGAAACCCAGCTTCCGTACTCCCACTGTCAACAACATCAAATTCGTCAGATCCTTCCGACGCCGTAAGGAAACCCCGAAATCTTAATAAACAAACTTATTCTCCGACTCCATCACCAACCTCTCCCTCCACCTCTGACTCCCCCTTATCATCACCATATTCTCCACCCTCCCCACACTCGTCGACTTCGCGAGAAACCTCTCCCCACGTAAGCAGCCCAGCCATCTCCCCTCCTCAGGAGAGACGACAAACTCCGAGCCCGAGTAACGACGACGAAACTGATACGGACGAAGACGAAGTTATCTTCAAAGATTACAACCCCCCAGCGTCACCCCAAAAGAGAACTATAACGCACACACGAGACAGATTAATCATGAGAAACGATAACATCGCGGCATTCGTGACCACCAGTGGCCACCCGCTGGATGTGGGCGCCATCGACCTCTTTAAAGCCGGAAAAATTCCCAAAATCTCAGACCTCACCTTGTCCCGCGCAAGAGTATTAAAACTGGGTAACAAAAGACTAATCCTACTCCCAATTAAAAATTCGCAACACCACTTGGCAACCTACGAAGACCTACTCGAACTGTCCCAATCAATACTAGATGTAGCAACAGAACTGCAGTTAGATTCCATTAGTATCTCAAAAACACAACTGGACGATATACCATGGCACACTATTTATAAATTATTAGTTAACACTTTCGCAACTACCAACACAAAAATCTTTGCATGTGGCAACGAAGTCATTATACCCAAAGAGAGTGAGCGCCTGACTATCGTGAAGGAAAACCATCTGTCCGCTTTCGCCGGACACAAGGGAATTACCAAAACCTACAGGAGAATACGGGAAAAATATTATTGGCCCACATTGAAAAAAGAGGTACAGGAATTCGTTAACGCATGCGAATCATGCCAAAAGAAAAAATTAGTAAGGAACAAAACACGACAACCCATGACTATTACGGACACACCGGGTAAATCCTTCGAGAAAATATCTATGGACATAGTCGGCCCCCTCCCCACATCACCGAAAAATTATGCTTACATCCTTACAATCCAAGATCTCCTGACCAAATACTCCATGGCCCTCCCATTACGGACAGCAACAGCAATCGAGATCGCAGACACCCTCATAAAAAATTTCATTTGTCGATTCGGCGCACCGAAAGGTATCCTAACCGACCAAGGTGCCAATTTTCTGAGTTCCCTAATGAAGAATATTGCTAAAAGATTCAAAATTGATCAATTTAAAACAACCGCGTTCAGACCCCAAGGTAATGGCTCAATCGAAAGGTCGCACCATGTATTAATCGAATACCTCAAACAATACATGTCCAAGGGCGACTGGGACGAGTGGCTCCCGCTCGCAATGTTTTCGTATAATACAAGCGTACACGAAGGTACCCTCTATACCCCACACGAACTAGTGTTCGGATCTTTGGCAAGAACTCCGTCAGCCAACTCCCTGGCTCACGACTCATCCAACGAGTCCTACGCGAGATACTTAGAAAATTTACAAATTAAAATAACAGAAACCCTGACAGACGCCAGGAACAATCTAACCGTAGCGAAAAGGAGATCGAAGGCATATTACGACAGGAGGACGAACACGCAGTCCTTTTCCGTCGGAGATAGAGTCTACCTCCTCAAGGAGCCCAAACGTGGGAAATTCGACGACGAATACGTCGGCCCCTATACCGTCTTGGAATGCATGAGTAATTGTAACGTGCGACTTAAGATAAGGAATGGTTCTCGAGTAGTACATACCGATAAGATTAAGCGCGCCCCCACACAAACACACCATGTACAAACCATAACACACTCAACCACCACCACCACCGGAAGAGCCCCACAGCAGCAGCAATATATGACCGCAGGAGAACTACAAAACCGACACCAGTTTACTACGTGCAACGCGATCATGAAGACCTCAACCATCTGCATCATTGTCGCAATAGTGGAATCAGCCGCGGCCTTAATAGGCTGCGACTGCAACAGCCCCACGCTAAACACCTCGACAATTTCTACGATCGACAAACCCAAGTGTGAGTATACAGACACTAAACTCAACACTTCAAGCGTCCCGATCCAGCTGCTCCAACTCGTGAATTTCAAAGATGTCCCAGCATTCCAATGCAAAGTCGAAATCGACCGAACAATATACCACTGCGGGATGTACTCGCACACGTCCGTGGTTAGCAACGGAAGACAGGAATACATCCTAAACACCCCGAGGGACATTTGTAGAACGATGCACGACGCTGGAATTTTGACTCTGCCTCCCGCGGGACAAGTAATTGGTTTGGAACGAAACAGCACCACAACCCGGAGTTTCACACTAGCAGGATCGATCAAACAGGACGGTACCTGCGGCGGAACCACCTATAGTGACCCATACGGCACGTGGGACAACGTGGTGGTCCAAGCAATTGTTAAAATCACTCTGAAGACATTTAGAGCGCCCGTCAAACTTAACAGCAACCAGCTCTACCTGCCCAACGGACAACGCTGCGCCCTGAGCGAGGAATATTGTATGGACTCCGAGGATGGACACACTTACTGGACAGGCCTTCCCGAGGATCCATGCCGCACGAATAATTACAATGTCCTTTACGAGGGTAGGGCAATCAAAGCCACCACAAAAGATAACAACTTCGCCTCCATCTACACGGTGACTTCTGGCGATACAGCGTTCGCCCTGACGAGCACCGGCCGAACACAAACGTGCGGATATACGCTGATCAAGACGGAGCACCCCAAACTCCTAATTCTCGAAACATCAAAGGAAGGAATGTTCAAAAACATAGCAAAACCCCAAGAAAATAATTTGGACATTTTTACATATGTGAACACCAAATTCGTCTATGTGGAAAAACACCTGAAATCGCAAATCGTAGCCCTCTACAAGGATATGATGAAGCAGAAATGCCAAACGGAACAACAAATACTTAAAAATATAATTTCCTTGGTACACACATCACCTGCGGAAGTGGCTGCCACAATAACCAGGGAGCCGGGATACATGGCCCTCCCCGCCGGCGAGGTTATATACATCGTCAAGTGCGTGCCGGTCCAGTGCACGCTCAGGAAAACGGACGACTGCTTCGACGAACTCCCAGTATCATATAGGAACGGTTCCTTCTTCCCGACTCCCAAAACACGAATCCTCGTGAGAACGGGAACACGAAGGACGTGCAACGAACTAATTCCACCTACCTACCGCATCCATGGCACTTGGTACAAATTCACACCGAGGCCGGTGGAAAGCGCCCCACCACCACCACTACAGCCGCTGACCACCTCGACATGGAAGTATACGGATCCATCCGATCTCGCAAGCGGAGGTATCTACACAGAAGAGGACCTCCAAAAACTCAACGAACATATAATGTTCCCGATAGAAAGGACGGCCGTCGTGAACGCACTGGCGCAGGGGGCATCTGGAAGACAATACGCCAGCGATTCTATCAGGATGTACAACCTGATGGACGAAAAGACACTGCAGCAAATAGCGGAGTCAACCGGAGAGAAAATTTGGAGCGGATTCGTGCAGTTCGGATCGGCCATGGCAGGGATAATAGGCATCTATATAGCCCTGAGAATCGTAAAATTAATAGTCAGTACGATTCTCAATGGAATTGCCCTCCACGCTGCATACGGACGGAGCTTGCAGCTACTCGCAGCATGTTGGAGTGCCTTGGCTCACTTCTGCCTCAATTTAAAGGACCAGGACCGTGGAAGTGGTAGTGAAGTGACCCAGAACAAAGTTCCCCTTGAGTGCGTGACAGTAAAACAAAACCCCATAAGCGAAAACCCAAGTGCAAGCGAAAACCCAAACAATTCCAAAGACTCTAAAAAGGAATCATTAGAACTGTACAACTCCCGAACACCCCAGTACGTCAGATACAAAAAGGTCGCCCAAGACCCAGAGGAAGAATAATCCCTGCGGCATTATTCTTCCTGCGAAAGGGGGGAGGTGTTACGTCTCACGACGTTTGATTAAGGACAATTACCATATAATTACTCGAATAAATATAAAATAAGTAAATATGTATTCACCTTATCATCGTAAGAATAAGATGCACACTCAGTTACATACCCACCTTCATAAGACACTACAGAACTCTACGTTAACTACACGTCTTTACCAACCACACAGAACCCACCGAACTCCACCACACCGATAACACTAAACCGCATGAACACTAATACTTAAGTAACATTAGAACATAACTCGTGGCGTTAGACATATTCTAAGTAGCCACAATTGCGCGCGGACTGGTGTTACGTCAGTCCGCTGAACGTGGCATCCCCGCTCCGAGCGCTCCGTTGCCATGGAGACCTCCCTCCACGACGACCGAGCCTACCAAGATGGCGGCGGGATCGCAGCCGAGGAGGACCCATGCGGAGCCGAGCAGAGCAGTTCCGCATCCAACCTCTACGATTCGATTTCTGTGCTCCCAACCGGGGAGACCTTTCGGTTCCATATCCAGTCAAACTCTCCGCGATTATAACGTTAGGAATTCTATTCGTAGGAAGTAAGAACGCGCTTTGTAGTTTATATTATAATAGAATATACTATTTAGTTAGACTCAATTCAATTCATTTTCCCAACGTCCTGCATCCGGAGATCACTTCACCGAAACCCCGATCGAGCTACCAACCGCCAACGCCCAGGAAAGTCTCGACGACGTCGGGGCCTGCCAATAACCTCCCCTACACAAAATCAGGCCGAACACCGATCCAGGGGATGAGCGGAGGCAACGAGGTAAGTGCAGTGCAATCATCCCAAATAGAGCCGAGCTGACGGGTCGTGAGACCCTGTAATACGCGAACGGTACGCGTCGCGTGTGCAAAACGGTGGTTCGAAATACGTCTGTTTCCGCGGTCCGTAGAAGGGTAACATATATTTTTCGGAACGTCTACCGCGGGACGTAACAATTGGTGGCAGCGGTGGGATACTAAACCACCTCTCACCATGCCCGTTAACCCGGCTGATTGCACGCGTTCAAAATCCTACGATCTCGAAAGTAAACCGCTGACTCAAGACGAACTCTCCGCGATCCAGAAATCGCTCGCGACCAGGGAAAACCGCCTCCAGGAACAAGCTCGTAGTCTCGAACGTAAGCGTAATTTACTCGACTCGCAAATGTCCCAAGCCCAAGAGGACCTTAACAAGGATCGCGACGCGATAGCCGCTGAAAATGCACAGCTCCGCGAACAAATGGAGAAATTGTTGCTTGAAAATTCTCGCCCCGCCGAAGTAGTCGACACCGTCCCCGATCCGCTGGCGCATGTTCCGTATTACCGCGGACACGACGCGGAAGATTCTAATTTAACCCTGAAATCGGCGGTAGATTTGATTCCGACCTTCGACGGCACTCGACCTCCCGTATTACAGTTCACACGCGCATGCCTTCATGCGAAGTCCTTAATCCCTGTGCATTCCGAACGAAGCCTCGCGCGATTAATTGTGGGCAAGTTACGAGGACATGCCCTCTCGGCGGTAGAGTTCAAGCCGATAAGCACGGTCTCAGAAATATGCGAGCGATTGAAAACACTATTCGGTGCCAGCCACAAGGTCGATCATTATCGGGGACAATTGGCAAACTTGTACATGTACGAAAAAGAAAACATCTTCGACTACATTAACCGCGTAAGAGATTTGCACGCCGCTATATTAAATTGTATGGGAGACCACGCAGACGTAACGGAAATCGACGACTTCGCTAGGGATTGCTTTATCGATGGCACAATTCCCGGTATTAGATCGGAATTACTCACCGAGCGGAAGTAACACATGGATACGGTGTTCGACGAATCCGTCAAGATATTTAGGCGTCTCGAGACGGATAAACTAAGATACGGTAACATAAACACTCGAGAAGTACGGTTCGCGGGAAGTATATACAACCGTCGGGAAGAAACTGGATCCGACACGCATCGGTTTAGGGCACCGTCGCCGTACCGTCGCTCCGAACAAAGAGGCGCTTATGCAGGCCAACCCCGTAACGATAATACGGCCCGCCCGCATGCAGGCCATTACGACGCGCCGCCGCGCCATTACGACGCGCCGCCGCGCCATTACGACGCGCCGCCGCGCCATCGCGACGCGCCACCACGCCATTATGACGCGCCACCGCGCCAGTATGACACGACACAGCGTCGCCGAGGGGATGCATCCAGATCTCCGACCGATTACGACACATCGTCACGACAATACGACACCGCGAGTAGGTACGAGACACCGTCGCGCGACAATTATCGCTATGCCCCGCGCGGACAGAGTCAAAACAACGATTACACCCAAAAATTCTGTAATTACTGTAAATTCCCGGGGCACGACATCCACGAATGCAGGAAGCGAGAATACAATAACCGCATGCGTGAACAACATTCGGGAAACGAGCGCGACCTTCCGACCCGCCAAAACAACCGTCGGGAGGAAAACAGGAACAATCAAATAGTCCGGATGATCGCGGACGACGCGGAACCAAAGACGGAAGTAGGATCGCGCGAATAACTCTTCGACCCGCTGCAGCCGTACCGCACGTATCCGTTTCTCCACCCGAATTGATAAACACTGCGCAGTTGATGATAGACACCGGGGCGGAACCAAACATTATTAAAACCTCGCGCCTCAAACCGGACGTGGTCGTCAACGTTTCAGATACTATCAATATAACCGGGATTACGGACGGGGCGGTCACAACTATCGGTACGACGCTAATCTCGATCGCGGACGCGAAAGTCGAATTCCATGTGGTAGCCGACTCATTTCCTATCTCCGCGGACGGAATATTAGGCTCCACATTTCTATCACAGGGAGCGGAGATTTCATACAGAACCGAATCCTTAATATGGCAGGGAAACGAGTTTCCATTTACCACCCAAAAAAGATGCAAAATAGAGTCACGTACCGCGGCGTGTATCAAAATAAAGGTGACCGGACCAGAATATGGTTACCTGAGCCGTCGCGAAGTAGCGAAGGGGGTTTTCATTCCTCACTGCTGCGTTAGAAACTCCGGCGGACAAGCGACCGTGCGTTGCGTCAATACCACTAACGACCCGATAGATTTCACCATGCCGACCATGGAACTGGTGGAGTTGGAGGAGATCTTAGATGCCAACGAAGCGCAGAAGTATTTTCCAACCTCTAAATTGCAACGCACTAAGTCAAGCTCGATATATAATCTAAATTCCACAACCTCCCGCTATGAAAAGGTCACCGACATAATCAGTACGGACCATCTCGGCGAGGAGGAGCGGGAACACGTCAAACAATTACTCAAAGACAACCACGATCTCTTCCATCTCCCGGGGGAACGCCTCGGGAAAACCAATGCCGTACAACATAAAATAGTCACTACAGATCAAATACCGATTCACGTTAAACAATATCGATACCCGCCTGTCCATCGCGAAGAAATAAACAACCAAATGAGGGAGCTCCTGGATCAAGATATAGTCGCTCCCTCAAAATCACCATACAATAGTCCACTCTGGGTCGTGCCGAAAAAAGCCGACGCAGATGGGAACAAAAGATGGAGGATGGTGATCGACTTTCGCGCCATCAACGAAAAGTCTATTCCCGATGCGTACCCCCTACCTAGTATACTGGAAATCCTCGACCAGTTGGGGAGCGCAAAGTATTTTAGCGTATTTGACTTGGCGAGTGGCTTCCATCAAATAGGGATGCACCCCGACGATGCCGAGAAGACCGCTTTTTCGACGCCTTACGGTCACTACGAATTCAAGCGTATGCCTTTCGGTCTCCGAAACGCGCCCGCGACGTTTCAGCGCCTAATGGACAGCATTCTCACCGGCCTCCAGGGCAATGAATTGTTCGTGTATTTGGACGACATCGTCATTTACGCTCGCAGCCTGTCGGAGCATCGTGCGAAATTTTACAAACTGGCCGACAGATTGCGAGAGGCCAATCTGAAACTACAACCGTCTAAGTGTTCGTTCCTCCACCGTGAAGTGGCATATTTGGGCCATGTTATAGGCGAAGACGGCGTAAAACCTTGCCCGAAAAAGATAGAAGCCGTACAGAATTTTCCCCGACCAAAATCCACGAAAAACTTGCGCGAATTCTTGGGTCTGTCAGGTTACTACAGGAGATTCATCCCCAAATTCTCACAAATCTCAAAACCCCTGACGGTTTTGTTAAAAAAGAACGCGAAATTCGTGTGGAACCTAGAACAGGAAAATGCCTTTAACACCCTCCGCGAAATCCTAATAACAGAGCCACTCCTCCAATACCCGGATTTCGCTAAAGAATTCAACATAACGACGGACGCTTCTGGATTTGCCATCGGCGGAATATTGAGCCAGGGGGAAATCGGAAGGGACCGTCCAATAGCTTACGCGTCACGATTGCTACATGGTGCCGAACTAAATTACTCGACTATAGAAAAGGAGTGTTTAGCCATCATATATTGCACTCAATATTTCAGGCCATACATTTACGGCCACAAATTCAAACTTGTTACCGACCACCGCCCACTCGTGTGGATGAACTCAGTTAAGGATCCCACATCCCGATTACTGAGATGGAGATTAAAATTGGCAGAATTTGACTACACAATCTCCTACAAATCAGGCAAAGCTAACGTAAATGCAGACGCGCTTTCTCGAAACCCAGCTTCCGTACTCCCACTGTCAACAACATCAAATTCGTCAGATCCTTCCGACGCCGTAAGGAAACCCCGAAATCTTAATAAACAAACTTATTCTCCGACTCCATCACCAACCTCTCCCTCCACCTCTGACTCCCCCTTATCATCACCATATTCTCCACCCTCCCCACACTCGTCGACTTCGCGAGAAACCTCTCCCCACGTAAGCAGCCCAGCCATCTCCCCTCCTCAGGAGAGACGACAAACTCCGAGCCCGAGTAACGACGACGAAACTGATACGGACGAAGACGAAGTTATCTTCAAAGATTACAACCCCCCAGCGTCACCCCAAAAGAGAACTATAACGCACACACGAGACAGATTAATCATGAGAAACGATAACATCGCGGCATTCGTGACCACCAGTGGCCACCCGCTGGATGTGGGCGCCATCGACCTCTTTAAAGCCGGAAAAATTCCCAAAATCTCAGACCTCACCTTGTCCCGCGCAAGAGTATTAAAACTGGGTAACAAAAGACTAATCCTACTCCCAATTAAAAATTCGCAACACCACTTGGCAACCTACGAAGACCTACTCGAACTGTCCCAATCAATACTAGATGTAGCAACAGAACTGCAGTTAGATTCCATTAGTATCTCAAAAACACAACTGGACGATATACCATGGCACACTATTTATAAATTATTAGTTAACACTTTCGCAACTACCAACACAAAAATCTTTGCATGTGGCAACGAAGTCATTATACCCAAAGAGAGTGAGCGCCTGACTATCGTGAAGGAAAACCATCTGTCCGCTTTCGCCGGACACAAGGGAATTACCAAAACCTACAGGAGAATACGGGAAAAATATTATTGGCCCACATTGAAAAAAGAGGTACAGGAATTCGTTAACGCATGCGAATCATGCCAAAAGAAAAAATTAGTAAGGAACAAAACACGACAACCCATGACTATTACGGACACACCGGGTAAATCCTTCGAGAAAATATCTATGGACATAGTCGGCCCCCTCCCCACATCACCGAAAAATTATGCTTACATCCTTACAATCCAAGATCTCCTGACCAAATACTCCATGGCCCTCCCATTACGGACAGCAACAGCAATCGAGATCGCAGACACCCTCATAAAAAATTTCATTTGTCGATTCGGCGCACCGAAAGGTATCCTAACCGACCAAGGTGCCAATTTTCTGAGTTCCCTAATGAAGAATATTGCTAAAAGATTCAAAATTGATCAATTTAAAACAACCGCGTTCAGACCCCAAGGTAATGGCTCAATCGAAAGGTCGCACCATGTATTAATCGAATACCTCAAACAATACATGTCCAAGGGCGACTGGGACGAGTGGCTCCCGCTCGCAATGTTTTCGTATAATACAAGCGTACACGAAGGTACCCTCTATACCCCACACGAACTAGTGTTCGGATCTTTGGCAAGAACTCCGTCAGCCAACTCCCTGGCTCACGACTCATCCAACGAGTCCTACGCGAGATACTTAGAAAATTTACAAATTAAAATAACAGAAACCCTGACAGACGCCAGGAACAATCTAACCGTAGCGAAAAGGAGATCGAAGGCATATTACGACAGGAGGACGAACACGCAGTCCTTTTCCGTCGGAGATAGAGTCTACCTCCTCAAGGAGCCCAAACGTGGGAAATTCGACGACGAATACGTCGGCCCCTATACCGTCTTGGAATGCATGAGTAATTGTAACGTGCGACTTAAGATAAGGAATGGTTCTCGAGTAGTACATACCGATAAGATTAAGCGCGCCCCCACACAAACACACCATGTACAAACCATAACACACTCAACCACCACCACCACCGGAAGAGCCCCACAGCAGCAGCAATATATGACCGCAGGAGAACTACAAAACCGACACCAGTTTACTACGTGCAACGCGATCATGAAGACCTCAACCATCTGCATCATTGTCGCAATAGTGGAATCAGCCGCGGCCTTAATAGGCTGCGACTGCAACAGCCCCACGCTAAACACCTCGACAATTTCTACGATCGACAAACCCAAGTGTGAGTATACAGACACTAAACTCAACACTTCAAGCGTCCCGATCCAGCTGCTCCAACTCGTGAATTTCAAAGATGTCCCAGCATTCCAATGCAAAGTCGAAATCGACCGAACAATATACCACTGCGGGATGTACTCGCACACGTCCGTGGTTAGCAACGGAAGACAGGAATACATCCTAAACACCCCGAGGGACATTTGTAGAACGATGCACGACGCTGGAATTTTGACTCTGCCTCCCGCGGGACAAGTAATTGGTTTGGAACGAAACAGCACCACAACCCGGAGTTTCACACTAGCAGGATCGATCAAACAGGACGGTACCTGCGGCGGAACCACCTATAGTGACCCATACGGCACGTGGGACAACGTGGTGGTCCAAGCAATTGTTAAAATCACTCTGAAGACATTTAGAGCGCCCGTCAAACTTAACAGCAACCAGCTCTACCTGCCCAACGGACAACGCTGCGCCCTGAGCGAGGAATATTGTATGGACTCCGAGGATGGACACACTTACTGGACAGGCCTTCCCGAGGATCCATGCCGCACGAATAATTACAATGTCCTTTACGAGGGTAGGGCAATCAAAGCCACCACAAAAGATAACAACTTCGCCTCCATCTACACGGTGACTTCTGGCGATACAGCGTTCGCCCTGACGAGCACCGGCCGAACACAAACGTGCGGATATACGCTGATCAAGACGGAGCACCCCAAACTCCTAATTCTCGAAACATCAAAGGAAGGAATGTTCAAAAACATAGCAAAACCCCAAGAAAATAATTTGGACATTTTTACATATGTGAACACCAAATTCGTCTATGTGGAAAAACACCTGAAATCGCAAATCGTAGCCCTCTACAAGGATATGATGAAGCAGAAATGCCAAACGGAACAACAAATACTTAAAAATATAATTTCCTTGGTACACACATCACCTGCGGAAGTGGCTGCCACAATAACCAGGGAGCCGGGATACATGGCCCTCCCCGCCGGCGAGGTTATATACATCGTCAAGTGCGTGCCGGTCCAGTGCACGCTCAGGAAAACGGACGACTGCTTCGACGAACTCCCAGTATCATATAGGAACGGTTCCTTCTTCCCGACTCCCAAAACACGAATCCTCGTGAGAACGGGAACACGAAGGACGTGCAACGAACTAATTCCACCTACCTACCGCATCCATGGCACTTGGTACAAATTCACACCGAGGCCGGTGGAAAGCGCCCCACCACCACCACTACAGCCGCTGACCACCTCGACATGGAAGTATACGGATCCATCCGATCTCGCAAGCGGAGGTATCTACACAGAAGAGGACCTCCAAAAACTCAACGAACATATAATGTTCCCGATAGAAAGGACGGCCGTCGTGAACGCACTGGCGCAGGGGGCATCTGGAAGACAATACGCCAGCGATTCTATCAGGATGTACAACCTGATGGACGAAAAGACACTGCAGCAAATAGCGGAGTCAACCGGAGAGAAAATTTGGAGCGGATTCGTGCAGTTCGGATCGGCCATGGCAGGGATAATAGGCATCTATATAGCCCTGAGAATCGTAAAATTAATAGTCAGTACGATTCTCAATGGAATTGCCCTCCACGCTGCATACGGACGGAGCTTGCAGCTACTCGCAGCATGTTGGAGTGCCTTGGCTCACTTCTGCCTCAATTTAAAGGACCAGGACCGTGGAAGTGGTAGTGAAGTGACCCAGAACAAAGTTCCCCTTGAGTGCGTGACAGTAAAACAAAACCCCATAAGCGAAAACCCAAGTGCAAGCGAAAACCCAAACAATTCCAAAGACTCTAAAAAGGAATCATTAGAACTGTACAACTCCCGAACACCCCAGTACGTCAGATACAAAAAGGTCGCCCAAGACCCAGAGGAAGAATAATCCCTGCGGCATTATTCTTCCTGCGAAAGGGGGGAGGTGTTACGTCTCACGACGTTTGATTAAGGACAATTACCATATAATTACTCGAATAAATATAAAATAAGTAAATATGTATTCACCTTATCATCGTAAGAATAAGATGCACACTCAGTTACATACCCACCTTCATAAGACACTACAGAACTCTACGTTAACTACACGTCTTTACCAACCACACAGAACCCACCGAACTCCACCACACCGATAACACTAAACCGCATGAACACTAATACTTAAGTAACATTAGAACATAACTCGTGGCGTTAGACATATTCTAAGTAGCCACAATTGCGCGCGGACTGGTGTTACGTCAGTCCGCTGAACGTGGCATCCCCGCTCCGAGCGCTCCGTTGCCATGGAGACCTCCCTCCACGACGACCGAGCCTACCAAGATGGCGGCGGGATCGCAGCCGAGGAGGACCCATGCGGAGCCGAGCAGAGCAGTTCCGCATCCAACCTCTACGATTCGATTTCTGTGCTCCCAACCGGGGAGACCTTTCGGTTCCATATCCAGTCAAACTCTCCGCGATTATAACGTTAGGAATTCTATTCGTAGGAAGTAAGAACGCGCTTTGTAGTTTATATTATAATAGAATATACTATTTAGTTAGACTCAATTCAATTCATTTTCCCAACGTCCTGCATCCGGAGATCACTTCACCGAAACCCCGATCGAGCTACCAACCGCCAACGCCCAGGAAAGTCTCGACGACGTCGGGGCCTGCCAATAACCTCCCCTACACAAAATCAGGCCGAACACCGATCCAGGGGATGAGCGGAGGCAACGAGGTAAGTGCAGTGCAATCATCCCAAATAGAGCCGAGCTGACGGGTCGTGAGACCCTGTAATACGCGAACGGTACGCGTCGCGTGTGCAAAACGGTGGTTCGAAATACGTCTGTTTCCGCGGTCCGTAGAAGGGTAACATATATTTTTCGGAACGTCTACCGCGGGACGTAACAATTGGTGGCAGCGGTGGGATACTAAACCACCTCTCACCATGCCCGTTAACCCGGCTGATTGCACGCGTTCAAAATCCTACGATCTCGAAAGTAAACCGCTGACTCAAGACGAACTCTCCGCGATCCAGAAATCGCTCGCGACCAGGGAAAACCGCCTCCAGGAACAAGCTCGTAGTCTCGAACGTAAGCGTAATTTACTCGACTCGCAAATGTCCCAAGCCCAAGAGGACCTTAACAAGGATCGCGACGCGATAGCCGCTGAAAATGCACAGCTCCGCGAACAAATGGAGAAATTGTTGCTTGAAAATTCTCGCCCCGCCGAAGTAGTCGACACCGTCCCCGATCCGCTGGCGCATGTTCCGTATTACCGCGGACACGACGCGGAAGATTCTAATTTAACCCTGAAATCGGCGGTAGATTTGATTCCGACCTTCGACGGCACTCGACCTCCCGTATTACAGTTCACACGCGCATGCCTTCATGCGAAGTCCTTAATCCCTGTGCATTCCGAACGAAGCCTCGCGCGATTAATTGTGGGCAAGTTACGAGGACATGCCCTCTCGGCGGTAGAGTTCAAGCCGATAAGCACGGTCTCAGAAATATGCGAGCGATTGAAAACACTATTCGGTGCCAGCCACAAGGTCGATCATTATCGGGGACAATTGGCAAACTTGTACATGTACGAAAAAGAAAACATCTTCGACTACATTAACCGCGTAAGAGATTTGCACGCCGCTATATTAAATTGTATGGGAGACCACGCAGACGTAACGGAAATCGACGACTTCGCTAGGGATTGCTTTATCGATGGCACAATTCCCGGTATTAGATCGGAATTACTCACCGAGCGGAAGAAACACATGGATACGGTGTTCGACGAATCCGTCAAGATATTTAGGCGTCTCGAGACGGATAAACTAAGATACGGTAACATAAACACTCGAGAAGTACGGTTCGCGGGAAGTATATACAACCGTCGGGAAGAAACTGGATCCGACACGCATCGGTTTAGGGCACCGTCGCCGTACCGTCGCTCCGAACAAAGAGGCGCTTATGCAGGCCAACCCCGTAACGATAATACGGCCCGCCCGCATGCAGGCCATTACGACGCGCCGCCGCGCCATTACGACGCGCCGCCGCGTCATCGCGACGCGCCACCACGCCATTATGACGCGCCACCGCGCCAGTATGACACGACACAGCGTCGCCGAGGGGATGCATCCAGATCTCCGACCGATTACGACACATCGTCACGACAATACGACACCGCGAGTAGGTACGAGACACCGTCGCGCGACAATTATCGCTATGCCCCGCGCGGACAGAGTCAAAACAACGATTACACCCAAAAATTCTGTAATTACTGTAAATTCCCGGGGCACGACATCCACGAATGCAGGAAGCGAGAATACAATAACCGCATGCGTGAACAACATTCGGGAAACGAGCGCGACCTTCCGACCCGCCAAAACAACCGTCGGGAGGAAAACAGGAACAATCAAATAGTCCGGATGATCGCGGACGACGCGGAACCAAAGACGGAAGTAGGATCGCGCGAATAACTCTTCGACCCGCTGCAGCCGTACCGCACGTATCCGTTTCTCCACCCGAATTGATAAACACTGCGCAGTTGATGATAGACACCGGGGCGGAACCAAACATTATTAAAACCTCGCGCCTCAAACCGGACGTGGTCGTCAACGTTTCAGATACTATCAATATAACCGGGATTACGGACGGGGCGGTCACAACTATCGGTACGACGCTAATCTCGATCGCGGACGCGAAAGTCGAATTCCATGTGGTAGCCGACTCATTTCCTATCTCCGCGGACGGAATATTAGGCTCCACATTTCTATCACAGGGAGCGGAGATTTCATACAGAACCGAATCCTTAATATGGCAGGGAAACGAGTTTCCATTTACCACCCAAAAAAGATGCAAAATAGAGTCACGTACCGCGGCGTGTATCAAAATAAAGGTGACCGGACCAGAATATGGTTACCTGAGCCGTCGCGAAGTAGCGAAGGGGGTTTTCATTCCTCACTGCTGCGTTAGAAACTCCGGCGGACAAGCGACCGTGCGTTGCGTCAATACCACTAACGACCCGATAGATTTCACCATGCCGACCATGGAACTGGTGGAGTTGGAGGAGATCTTAGATGCCAACGAAGCGCAGAAGTATTTTCCAACCTCTAAATTGCAACGCACTAAGTCAAGCTCGATATATAATCTAAATTCCACAACCTCCCGCTATGAAAAGGTCACCGACATAATCAGTACGGACCATCTCGGCGAGGAGGAGCGGGAACACGTCAAACAATTACTCAAAGACAACCACGATCTCTTCCATCTCCCGGGGGAACGCCTCGGGAAAACCAATGCCGTACAACATAAAATAGTCACTACAGATCAAATACCGATTCACGTTAAACAATATCGATACCCGCCTGTCCATCGCGAAGAAATAAACAACCAAATGAGGGAGCTCCTGGATCAAGATATAGTCGCTCCCTCAAAATCACCATACAATAGTCCACTCTGGGTCGTGCCGAAAAAAGCCGACGCAGATGGGAACAAAAGATGGAGGATGGTGATCGACTTTCGCGCCATCAACGAAAAGTCTATTCCCGATGCGTACCCCCTACCTAGTATACTGGAAATCCTCGACCAGTTGGGGAGCGCAAAGTATTTTAGCGTATTTGACTTGGCGAGTGGCTTCCATCAAATAGGGATGCACCCCGACGATGCCGAGAAGACCGCTTTTTCGACGCCTTACGGTCACTACGAATTCAAGCGTATGCCTTTCGGTCTCCGAAACGCGCCCGCGACGTTTCAGCGCCTAATGGACAGCATTCTCACCGGCCTCCAGGGCAATGAATTGTTCGTGTATTTGGACGACATCGTCATTTACGCTCGCAGCCTGTCGGAGCATCGTGCGAAATTTTACAAACTGGCCGACAGATTGCGAGAGGCCAATCTGAAACTACAACCGTCTAAGTGTTCGTTCCTCCACCGTGAAGTGGCATATTTGGGCCATGTTATAGGCGAAGACGGCGTAAAACCTTGCCCGAAAAAGATAGAAGCCGTACAGAATTTTCCCCGACCAAAATCCACGAAAAACTTGCGCGAATTCTTGGGTCTGTCAGGTTACTACAGGAGATTCATCCCCAAATTCTCACAAATCTCAAAACCCCTGACGGTTTTGTTAAAAAAGAACGCGAAATTCGTGTGGAACCTAGAACAGGAAAATGCCTTTAACACCCTCCGCGAAATCCTAATAACAGAGCCACTCCTCCAATACCCGGATTTCGCTAAAGAATTCAACATAACGACGGACGCTTCTGGATTTGCCATCGGCGGAATATTGAGCCAGGGGGAAATCGGAAGGGACCGTCCAATAGCTTACGCGTCACGATTGCTACATGGTGCCGAACTAAATTACTCGACTATAGAAAAGGAGTGTTTAGCCATCATATATTGCACTCAATATTTCAGGCCATACATTTACGGCCACAAATTCAAACTTGTTACCGACCACCGCCCACTCGTGTGGATGAACTCAGTTAAGGATCCCACATCCCGATTACTGAGATGGAGATTAAAATTGGCAGAATTTGACTACACAATCTCCTACAAATCAGGCAAAGCTAACGTAAATGCAGACGCGCTTTCTCGAAACCCAGCTTCCGTACTCCCACTGTCAACAACATCAAATTCGTCAGATCCTTCCGACGCCGTAAGGAAACCCCGAAATCTTAATAAACAAACTTATTCTCCGACTCCATCACCAACCTCTCCCTCCACCTCTGACTCCCCCTTATCATCACCATATTCTCCACCCTCCCCACACTCGTCGACTTCGCGAGAAACCTCTCCCCACGTAAGCAGCCCAGCCATCTCCCCTCCTCAGGAGAGACGACAAACTCCGAGCCCGAGTAACGACGACGAAACTGATACGGACGAAGACGAAGTTATCTTCAAAGATTACAACCCCCCAGCGTCACCCCAAAAGAGAACTATAACGCACACACGAGACAGATTAATCATGAGAAACGATAACATCGCGGCATTCGTGACCACCAGTGGCCACCCGCTGGATGTGGGCGCCATCGACCTCTTTAAAGCCGGAAAAATTCCCAAAATCTCAGACCTCACCTTGTCCCGCGCAAGAGTATTAAAACTGGGTAACAAAAGACTAATCCTACTCCCAATTAAAAATTCGCAACACCACTTGGCAACCTACGAAGACCTACTCGAACTGTCCCAATCAATACTAGATGTAGCAACAGAACTGCAGTTAGATTCCATTAGTATCTCAAAAACACAACTGGACGATATACCATGGCACACTATTTATAAATTATTAGTTAACACTTTCGCAACTACCAACACAAAAATCTTTGCATGTGGCAACGAAGTCATTATACCCAAAGAGAGTGAGCGCCTGACTATCGTGAAGGAAAACCATCTGTCCGCTTTCGCCGGACACAAGGGAATTACCAAAACCTACAGGAGAATACGGGAAAAATATTATTGGCCCACATTGAAAAAAGAGGTACAGGAATTCGTTAACGCATGCGAATCATGCCAAAAGAAAAAATTAGTAAGGAACAAAACACGACAACCCATGACTATTACGGACACACCGGGTAAATCCTTCGAGAAAATATCTATGGACATAGTCGGCCCCCTCCCCACATCACCGAAAAATTATGCTTACATCCTTACAATCCAAGATCTCCTGACCAAATACTCCATGGCCCTCCCATTACGGACAGCAACAGCAATCGAGATCGCAGACACCCTCATAAAAAATTTCATTTGTCGATTCGGCGCACCGAAAGGTATCCTAACCGACCAAGGTGCCAATTTTCTGAGTTCCCTAATGAAGAATATTGCTAAAAGATTCAAAATTGATCAATTTAAAACAACCGCGTTCAGACCCCAAGGTAATGGCTCAATCGAAAGGTCGCACCATGTATTAATCGAATACCTCAAACAATACATGTCCAAGGGCGACTGGGACGAGTGGCTCCCGCTCGCAATGTTTTCGTATAATACAAGCGTACACGAAGGTACCCTCTATACCCCACACGAACTAGTGTTCGGATCTTTGGCAAGAACTCCGTCAGCCAACTCCCTGGCTCACGACTCATCCAACGAGTCCTACGCGAGATACTTAGAAAATTTACAAATTAAAATAACAGAAACCCTGACAGACGCCAGGAACAATCTAACCGTAGCGAAAAGGAGATCGAAGGCATATTACGACAGGAGGACGAACACGCAGTCCTTTTCCGTCGGAGATAGAGTCTACCTCCTCAAGGAGCCCAAACGTGGGAAATTCGACGACGAATACGTCGGCCCCTATACCGTCTTGGAATGCATGAGTAATTGTAACGTGCGACTTAAGATAAGGAATGGTTCTCGAGTAGTACATACCGATAAGATTAAGCGCGCCCCCACACAAACACACCATGTACAAACCATAACACACTCAACCACCACCACCACCGGAAGAGCCCCACAGCAGCAGCAATATATGACCGCAGGAGAACTACAAAACCGACACCAGTTTACTACGTGCAACGCGATCATGAAGACCTCAACCATCTGCATCATTGTCGCAATAGTGGAATCAGCCGCGGCCTTAATAGGCTGCGACTGCAACAGCCCCACGCTAAACACCTCGACAATTTCTACGATCGACAAACCCAAGTGTGAGTATACAGACACTAAACTCAACACTTCAAGCGTCCCGATCCAGCTGCTCCAACTCGTGAATTTCAAAGATGTCCCAGCATTCCAATGCAAAGTCGAAATCGACCGAACAATATACCACTGCGGGATGTACTCGCACACGTCCGTGGTTAGCAACGGAAGACAGGAATACATCCTAAACACCCCGAGGGACATTTGTAGAACGATGCACGACGCTGGAATTTTGACTCTGCCTCCCGCGGGACAAGTAATTGGTTTGGAACGAAACAGCACCACAACCCGGAGTTTCACACTAGCAGGATCGATCAAACAGGACGGTACCTGCGGCGGAACCACCTATAGTGACCCATACGGCACGTGGGACAACGTGGTGGTCCAAGCAATTGTTAAAATCACTCTGAAGACATTTAGAGCGCCCGTCAAACTTAACAGCAACCAGCTCTACCTGCCCAACGGACAACGCTGCGCCCTGAGCGAGGAATATTGTATGGACTCCGAGGATGGATACACTTACTGGACAGGCCTTCCCGAGGATCCATGCCGCACGAATAATTACAATGTCCTTTACGAGGGTAGGGCAATCAAAGCCACCACAAAAGATAACAACTTCGCCTCCATCTACACGGTGACTTCTGGCGATACAGCGTTCGCCCTGACGAGCACCGGCCGAACACAAACGTGCGGATATACGCTGATCAAGACGGAGCACCCCAAACTCCTAATTCTCGAAACATCAAAGGAAGGAATGTTCAAAAACATAGCAAAACCCCAAGAAAATAATTTGGACATTTTTACATATGTGAACACCAAATTCGTCTATGTGGAAAAACACCTGAAATCGCAAATCGTAGCCCTCTACAAGGATATGATGAAGCAGAAATGCCAAACGGAACAACAAATACTTAAAAATATAATTTCCTTGGTACACACATCACCTGCGGAAGTGGCTGCCACAATAACCAGGGAGCCGGGATACATGGCCCTCCCCGCCGGCGAGGTTATATACATCGTCAAGTGCGTGCCGGTCCAGTGCACGCTCAGGAAAACGGACGACTGCTTCGACGAACTCCCAGTATCATATAGGAACGGTTCCTTCTTCCCGACTCCCAAAACACGAATCCTCGTGAGAACGGGAACACGAAGGACGTGCAACGAACTAATTCCACCTACCTACCGCATCCATGGCACTTGGTACAAATTCACACCGAGGCCGGTGGAAAGCGCCCCACCACCACCACTACAGCCGCTGACCACCTCGACATGGAAGTATACGGATCCATCCGATCTCGCAAGCGGAGGTATCTACACAGAAGAGGACCTCCAAAAACTCAACGAACATATAATGTTCCCGATAGAAAGGACGGCCGTCGTGAACGCACTGGCGCAGGGGGCATCTGGAAGACAATACGCCAGCGATTCTATCAGGATGTACAACCTGATGGACGAAAAGACACTGCAGCAAATAGCGGAGTCAACCGGAGAGAAAATTTGGAGCGGATTCGTGCAGTTCGGATCGGCCATGGCAGGGATAATAGGCATCTATATAGCCCTGAGAATCGTAAAATTAATAGTCAGTACGATTCTCAATGGAATTGCCCTCCACGCTGCATACGGACGGAGCTTGCAGCTACTCGCAGCATGTTGGAGTGCCTTGGCTCACTTCTGCCTCTATTTAAAGGACCAGGACCGTGGAAGTGGTAGTGAAGTGACCCAGAACAAAGTTCCCCTTGAGTGCGTGACAGTAAAACAAAACCCCATAAGCGAAAACCCAAGTGCAAGCGAAAACCCAAACAATTCCAAAGACTCTAAAAAGGAATCATTAGAACTGTACAACTCCCGAACACCCCAGTACGTCAGATACAAAAAGGTCGCCCAAGACCCAGAGGAAGAATAATCCCTGCGGCATTATTCTTCCTGCGAAAGGGGGGAGGTGTTACGTCTCACGACGTTTGATTAAGGACAATTACCATATAATTACTCGAATAAATATAAAATAAGTAAATATGTATTCACCTTATCATCGTAAGAATAAGATGCACACTCAGTTACATACCCACCTTCATAAGACACTACAGAACTCTACGTTAACTACACGTCTTTACCAACCACACAGAACCCACCGAACTCCACCACACCGATAACACTAAACCGCATGAACACTAATACTTAAGTAACATTAGAACATAACTCGTGGCGTTAGACATATTCTAAGTAGCCACAATTGCGCGCGGACTGGTGTTACGTCAGTCCGCTGAACGTGGCATCCCCGCTCCGAGCGCTCCGTTGCCATGGAGACCTCCCTCCACGACGACCGAGCCTACCAAGATGGCGGCGGGATCGCAGCCGAGGAGGACCCATGCGGAGCCGAGCAGAGCAGTTCCGCATCCAACCTCTACGATTCGATTTCTGTGCTCCCAACCGGGGAGACCTTTCGGTTCCATATCCAGTCAAACTCTCCGCGATTATAACGTTAGGAATTCTATTCGTAGGAAGTAAGAACGCGCTTTGTAGTTTATATTATAATAGAATATACTATTTAGTTAGACTCAATTCAATTCATTTTCCCAACGTCCTGCATCCGGAGATCACTTCACCGAAACCCCGATCGAGCTACCAACCGCCAACGCCCAGGAAAGTCTCGACGACGTCGGGGCCTGCCAATAACCTCCCCTACACAAAATCAGGCCGAACACCGATCCAGGGGATGAGCGGAGGCAACGAGGTAAGTGCAGTGCAATCATCCCAAATAGAGCCGAGCTGACGGGTCGTGAGACCCTGTAATACGCGAACGGTACGCGTCGCGTGTGCAAAACGGTGGTTCGAAATACGTCTGTTTCCGCGGTCCGTAGAAGGGTAACATATATTTTTCGGAACGTCTACCGCGGGACGTAACAATTGGTGGCAGCGGTGGGATACTAAACCACCTCTCACCATGCCCGTTAACCCGGCTGATTGCACGCGTTCAAAATCCTACGATCTCGAAAGTAAACCGCTGACTCAAGACGAACTCTCCGCGATCCAGAAATCGCTCGCGACCAGGGAAAACCGCCTCCAGGAACAAGCTCGTAGTCTCGAACGTAAGCGTAATTTACTCGACTCGCAAATGTCCCAAGCCCAAGAGGACCTTAACAAGGATCGCGACGCGATAGCCGCTGAAAATGCACAGCTCCGCGAACAAATGGAGAAATTGTTGCTTGAAAATTCTCGCCCCGCCGAAGTAGTCGACACCGTCCCCGATCCGCTGGCGCATGTTCCGTATTACCGCGGACACGACGCGGAAGATTCTAATTTAACCCTGAAATCGGCGGTAGATTTGATTCCGACCTTCGACGGCACTCGACCTCCCGTATTACAGTTCACACGCGCATGCCTTCATGCGAAGTCCTTAATCCCTGTGCATTCCGAACGAAGCCTCGCGCGATTAATTGTGGGCAAGTTACGAGGACATGCCCTCTCGGCGGTAGAGTTCAAGCCGATAAGCACGGTCTCAGAAATATGCGAGCGATTGAAAACACTATTCGGTGCCAGCCACAAGGTCGATCATTATCGGGGACAATTGGCAAACTTGTACATGTACGAAAAAGAAAACATCTTCGACTACATTAACCGCGTAAGAGATTTGCACGCCGCTATATTAAATTGTATGGGAGACCACGCAGACGTAACGGAAATCGACGACTTCGCTAGGGATTGCTTTATCGATGGCACAATTCCCGGTATTAGATCGGAATTACTCACCGAGCGGAAGAAACACATGGATACGGTGTTCGACGAATCCGTCAAGATATTTAGGCGTCTCGAGACGGATAAACTAAGATACGGTAACATAAACACTCGAGAAGTACGGTTCGCGGGAAGTATATACAACCGTCGGGAAGAAACTGGATCCGACACGCATCGGTTTAGGGCACCGTCGCCGTACCGTCGCTCCGAACAAAGAGGCGCTTATGCAGGCCAACCCCGTAACGATAATACGGCCCGCCCGCATGCAGGC
Source organism: Megalopta genalis (assembly GCF_051020955.1). Lineage (NCBI taxonomy): Eukaryota > Metazoa > Arthropoda > Insecta > Hymenoptera > Halictidae > Megalopta > Megalopta genalis. The sequence continues at coordinate 20,726,857 of NC_135019.1, read as the reverse complement.
CATTACGACGCGCCGCCGCGCCATTACGACGCGCCGCCGCGTCATCGCGACGCGCCACCACGCCATTATGACGCGCCACCGCGCCAGTATGACACGACACAGCGTCGCCGAGGGGATGCATCCAGATCTCCGACCGATTACGACACATCGTCACGACAATACGACACCGCGAGTAGGTACGAGACACCGTCGCGCGACAATTATCGCTATGCCCCGCGCGGACAGAGTCAAAACAACGATTACACCCAAAAATTCTGTAATTACTGTAAATTCCCGGGGCACGACATCCACGAATGCAGGAAGCGAGAATACAATAACCGCATGCGTGAACAACATTCGGGAAACGAGCGCGACCTCCCGACCCGCCAAAACAACCGTCGGGAGGAAAACAGGAACAATCAAATAGTCCGGATGATCGCGGACGACGCGGAACCAAAGACGGAAGTAGGATCGCGCGAATAACTCTTCGACCCGCTGCAGCCGTACCGCACGTATCCGTTTCTCCACCCGAATTGATAAACACTGCGCAGTTGATGATAGACACCGGGGCGGAACCAAACATTATTAAAACCTCGCGCCTCAAACCGGACGTGGTCGTCAACGTTTCAGATACTATCAATATAACCGGGATTACGGACGGGGCGGTCACAACTATCGGTACGACGCTAATCTCGATCGCGGACGCGAAAGTCGAATTCCATGTGGTAGCCGACTCATTTCCTATCTCCGCGGACGGAATATTAGGCTCCACATTTCTATCACAGGGAGCGGAGATTTCATACAGAACCGAATCCTTAATATGGCAGGGAAACGAGTTTCCATTTACCACCCAAAAAAGATGCAAAATAGAGTCACGTACCGCGGCGTGTATCAAAATAAAGGTGACCGGACCAGAATATGGTTACCTGAGCCGTCGCGAAGTAGCGAAGGGGGTTTTCATTCCTCACTGCTGCGTTAGAAACTCCGGCGGACAAGCGACCGTGCGTTGCGTCAATACCACTAACGACCCGATAGATTTCACCATGCCGACCATGGAACTGGTGGAGTTGGAGGAGATCTTAGATGCCAACGAAGCGCAGAAGTATTTTCCAACCTCTAAATTGCAACGCACTAAGTCAAGCTCGATATATAATCTAAATTCCACAACCTCCCGCTATGAAAAGGTCACCGACATAATCAGTACGGACCATCTCGGCGAGGAGGAGCGGGAACACGTCAAACAATTACTCAAAGACAACCACGATCTCTTCCATCTCCCGGGGGAACGCCTCGGGAAAACCAATGCCGTACAACATAAAATAGTCACTACAGATCAAATACCGATTCACGTTAAACAATATCGATACCCGCCTGTCCATCGCGAAGAAATAAACAACCAAATGAGGGAGCTCCTGGATCAAGATATAGTCGCTCCCTCAAAATCACCATACAATAGTCCACTCTGGGTCGTGCCGAAAAAAGCCGACGCAGATGGGAACAAAAGATGGAGGATGGTGATCGACTTTCGCGCCATCAACGAAAAGTCTATTCCCGATGCGTACCCCCTACCTAGTATACTGGAAATCCTCGACCAGTTGGGGAGCGCAAAGTATTTTAGCGTATTTGACTTGGCGAGTGGCTTCCATCAAATAGGGATGCACCCCGACGATGCCGAGAAGACCGCTTTTTCGACGCCTTACGGTCACTACGAATTCAAGCGTATGCCTTTCGGTCTCCGAAACGCGCCCGCGACGTTTCAGCGCCTAATGGACAGCATTCTCACCGGCCTCCAGGGCAATGAATTGTTCGTGTATTTGGACGACATCGTCATTTACGCTCGCAGCCTGTCGGAGCATCGTGCGAAATTTTACAAACTGGCCGACAGATTGCGAGAGGCCAATCTGAAACTACAACCGTCTAAGTGTTCGTTCCTCCACCGTGAAGTGGCATATTTGGGCCATGTTATAGGCGAAGACGGCGTAAAACCTTGCCCGAAAAAGATAGAAGCCGTACAGAATTTTCCCCGACCAAAATCCACGAAAAACTTGCGCGAATTCTTGGGTCTGTCAGGTTACTACAGGAGATTCATCCCCAAATTCTCACAAATCTCAAAACCCCTGACGGTTTTGTTAAAAAAGAACGCGAAATTCGTGTGGAACCTAGAACAGGAAAATGCCTTTAACACCCTCCGCGAAATCCTAATAACAGAGCCACTCCTCCAATACCCGGATTTCGCTAAAGAATTCAACATAACGACGGACGCTTCTGGATTTGCCATCGGCGGAATATTGAGCCAGGGGGAAATCGGAAGGGACCGTCCAATAGCTTACGCGTCACGATTGCTACATGGTGCCGAACTAAATTACTCGACTATAGAAAAGGAGTGTTTAGCCATCATATATTGCACTCAATATTTCAGGCCATACATTTACGGCCACAAATTCAAACTTGTTACCGACCACCGCCCACTCGTGTGGATGAACTCAGTTAAGGATCCCACATCCCGATTACTGAGATGGAGATTAAAATTGGCAGAATTTGACTACACAATCTCCTACAAATCAGGCAAAGCTAACGTAAATGCAGACGCGCTTTCTCGAAACCCAGCTTCCGTACTCCCACTGTCAACAACATCAAATTCGTCAGATCCTTCCGACGCCGTAAGGAAACCCCGAAATCTTAATAAACAAACTTATTCTCCGACTCCATCACCAACCTCTCCCTCCACCTCTGACTCCCCCTTATCATCACCATATTCTCCACCCTCCCCACACTCGTCGACTTCGCGAGAAACCTCTCCCCACGTAAGCAGCCCAGCCATCTCCCCTCCTCAGGAGAGACGACAAACTCCGAGCCCGAGTAACGACGACGAAACTGATACGGACGAAGACGAAGTTATCTTCAAAGATTACAACCCCCCAGCGTCACCCCAAAAGAGAACTATAACGCACACACGAGACAGATTAATCATGAGAAACGATAACATCGCGGCATTCGTGACCACCAGTGGCCACCCGCTGGATGTGGGCGCCATCGACCTCTTTAAAGCCGGAAAAATTCCCAAAATCTCAGACCTCACCTTGTCCCGCGCAAGAGTATTAAAACTGGGTAACAAAAGACTAATCCTACTCCCAATTAAAAATTCGCAACACCACTTGGCAACCTACGAAGACCTACTCGAACTGTCCCAATCAATACTAGATGTAGCAACAGAACTGCAGTTAGATTCCATTAGTATCTCAAAAACACAACTGGACGATATACCATGGCACACTATTTATAAATTATTAGTTAACACTTTCGCAACTACCAACACAAAAATCTTTGCATGTGGCAACGAAGTCATTATACCCAAAGAGAGTGAGCGCCTGACTATCGTGAAGGAAAACCATCTGTCCGCTTTCGCCGGACACAAGGGAATTACCAAAACCTACAGGAGAATACGGGAAAAATATTATTGGCCCACATTGAAAAAAGAGGTACAGGAATTCGTTAACGCATGCGAATCATGCCAAAAGAAAAAATTAGTAAGGAACAAAACACGACAACCCATGACTATTACGGACACACCGGGTAAATCCTTCGAGAAAATATCTATGGACATAGTCGGCCCCCTCCCCACATCACCGAAAAATTATGCTTACATCCTTACAATCCAAGATCTCCTGACCAAATACTCCATGGCCCTCCCATTACGGACAGCAACAGCAATCGAGATCGCAGACACCCTCATAAAAAATTTCATTTGTCGATTCGGCGCACCGAAAGGTATCCTAACCGACCAAGGTGCCAATTTTCTGAGTTCCCTAATGAAGAATATTGCTAAAAGATTCAAAATTGATCAATTTAAAACAACCGCGTTCAGACCCCAAGGTAATGGCTCAATCGAAAGGTCGCACCATGTATTAATCGAATACCTCAAACAATACATGTCCAAGGGCGACTGGGACGAGTGGCTCCCGCTCGCAATGTTTTCGTATAATACAAGCGTACACGAAGGTACCCTCTATACCCCACACGAACTAGTGTTCGGATCTTTGGCAAGAACTCCGTCAGCCAACTCCCTGGCTCACGACTCATCCAACGAGTCCTACGCGAGATACTTAGAAAATTTACAAATTAAAATAACAGAAACCCTGACAGACGCCAGGAACAATCTAACCGTAGCGAAAAGGAGATCGAAGGCATATTACGACAGGAGGACGAACACGCAGTCCTTTTCCGTCGGAGATAGAGTCTACCTCCTCAAGGAGCCCAAACGTGGGAAATTCGACGACGAATACGTCGGCCCCTATACCGTCTTGGAATGCATGAGTAATTGTAACGTGCGACTTAAGATAAGGAATGGTTCTCGAGTAGTACATACCGATAAGATTAAGCGCGCCCCCACACAAACACACCATGTACAAACCATAACACACTCAACCACCACCACCACCGGAAGAGCCCCACAGCAGCAGCAATATATGACCGCAGGAGAACTACAAAACCGACACCAGTTTACTACGTGCAACGCGATCATGAAGACCTCAACCATCTGCATCATTGTCGCAATAGTGGAATCAGCCGCGGCCTTAATAGGCTGCGACTGCAACAGCCCCACGCTAAACACCTCGACAATTTCTACGATCGACAAACCCAAGTGTGAGTATACAGACACTAAACTCAACACTTCAAGCGTCCCGATCCAGCTGCTCCAACTCGTGAATTTCAAAGATGTCCCAGCATTCCAATGCAAAGTCGAAATCGACCGAACAATATACCACTGCGGGATGTACTCGCACACGTCCGTGGTTAGCAACGGAAGACAGGAATACATCCTAAACACCCCGAGGGACATTTGTAGAACGATGCACGACGCTGGAATTTTGACTCTGCCTCCCGCGGGACAAGTAATTGGTTTGGAACGAAACAGCACCACAACCCGGAGTTTCACACTAGCAGGATCGATCAAACAGGACGGTACCTGCGGCGGAACCACCTATAGTGACCCATACGGCACGTGGGACAACGTGGTGGTCCAAGCAATTGTTAAAATCACTCTGAAGACATTTAGAGCGCCCGTCAAACTTAACAGCAACCAGCTCTACCTGCCCAACGGACAACGCTGCGCCCTGAGCGAGGAATATTGTATGGACTCCGAGGATGGATACACTTACTGGACAGGCCTTCCCGAGGATCCATGCCGCACGAATAATTACAATGTCCTTTACGAGGGTAGGGCAATCAAAGCCACCACAAAAGATAACAACTTCGCCTCCATCTACACGGTGACTTCTGGCGATACAGCGTTCGCCCTGACGAGCACCGGCCGAACACAAACGTGCGGATATACGCTGATCAAGACGGAGCACCCCAAACTCCTAATTCTCGAAACATCAAAGGAAGGAATGTTCAAAAACATAGCAAAACCCCAAGAAAATAATTTGGACATTTTTACATATGTGAACACCAAATTCGTCTATGTGGAAAAACACCTGAAATCGCAAATCGTAGCCCTCTACAAGGATATGATGAAGCAGAAATGCCAAACGGAACAACAAATACTTAAAAATATAATTTCCTTGGTACACACATCACCTGCGGAAGTGGCTGCCACAATAACCAGGGAGCCGGGATACATGGCCCTCCCCGCCGGCGAGGTTATATACATCGTCAAGTGCGTGCCGGTCCAGTGCACGCTCAGGAAAACGGACGACTGCTTCGACGAACTCCCAGTATCATATAGGAACGGTTCCTTCTTCCCGACTCCCAAAACACGAATCCTCGTGAGAACGGGAACACGAAGGACGTGCAACGAACTAATTCCACCTACCTACCGCATCCATGGCACTTGGTACAAATTCACACCGAGGCCGGTGGAAAGCGCCCCACCACCACCACTACAGCCGCTGACCACCTCGACATGGAAGTATACGGATCCATCCGATCTCGCAAGCGGAGGTATCTACACAGAAGAGGACCTCCAAAAACTCAACGAACATATAATGTTCCCGATAGAAAGGACGGCCGTCGTGAACGCACTGGCGCAGGGGGCATCTGGAAGACAATACGCCAGCGATTCTATCAGGATGTACAACCTGATGGACGAAAAGACACTGCAGCAAATAGCGGAGTCAACCGGAGAGAAAATTTGGAGCGGATTCGTGCAGTTCGGATCGGCCATGGCAGGGATAATAGGCATCTATATAGCCCTGAGAATCGTAAAATTAATAGTCAGTACGATTCTCAATGGAATTGCCCTCCACGCTGCATACGGACGGAGCTTGCAGCTACTCGCAGCATGTTGGAGTGCCTTGGCTCACTTCTGCCTCTATTTAAAGGACCAGGACCGTGGAAGTGGTAGTGAAGTGACCCAGAACAAAGTTCCCCTTGAGTGCGTGACAGTAAAACAAAACCCCATAAGCGAAAACCCAAGTGCAAGCGAAAACCCAAACAATTCCAAAGACTCTAAAAAGGAATCATTAGAACTGTACAACTCCCGAACACCCCAGTACGTCAGATACAAAAAGGTCGCCCAAGACCCAGAGGAAGAATAATCCCTGCGGCATTATTCTTCCTGCGAAAGGGGGGAGGTGTTACGTCTCACGACGTTTGATTAAGGACAATTACCATATAATTACTCGAATAAATATAAAATAAGTAAATATGTATTCACCTTATCATCGTAAGAATAAGATGCACACTCAGTTACATACCCACCTTCATAAGACACTACAGAACTCTACGTTAACTACACGTCTTTACCAACCACACAGAACCCACCGAACTCCACCACACCGATAACACTAAACCGCATGAACACTAATACTTAAGTAACATTAGAACATAACTCGTGGCGTTAGACATATTCTAAGTAGCCACAATTGCGCGCGGACTGGTGTTACGTCAGTCCGCTGAACGTGGCATCCCCGCTCCGAGCGCTCCGTTGCCATGGAGACCTCCCTCCACGACGACCGAGCCTACCAAGATGGCGGCGGGATCGCAGCCGAGGAGGACCCATGCGGAGCCGAGCAGAGCAGTTCCGCATCCAACCTCTACGATTCGATTTCTGTGCTCCCAACCGGGGAGACCTTTCGGTTCCATATCCAGTCAAACTCTCCGCGATTATAACGTTAGGAATTCTATTCGTAGGAAGTAAGAACGCGCTTTGTAGTTTATATTATAATAGAATATACTATTTAGTTAGACTCAATTCAATTCATTTTCCCAACGTCCTGCATCCGGAGATCACTTCACCGAAACCCCGATCGAGCTACCAACCGCCAACGCCCAGGAAAGTCTCGACGACGTCGGGGCCTGCCAATAACCTCCCCTACACAAAATCAGGCCGAACACCGATCCAGGGGATGAGCGGAGGCAACGAGGTAAGTGCAGTGCAATCATCCCAAATAGAGCCGAGCTGACGGGTCGTGAGACCCTGTAATACGCGAACGGTACGCGTCGCGTGTGCAAAACGGTGGTTCGAAATACGTCTGTTTCCGCGGTCCGTAGAAGGGTAACATATATTTTTCGGAACGTCTACCGCGGGACGTAACACTTAGTTTCTTAGTTTCTTAGTTTCTTAGTTTCTTAGTTTCTTAGTTTCTTAGTTTCTTAATTTCTTAGTTTCTTAGTTTCTTAGTTTCTTAGTTTCATAGATTCTTAGTTTCTTAGTTTCTTAGTTTCTTAGTTTCTTAGTTTCTTAGTTTCTTAGTTTCTTAGTTTCTTAGTTTCTTAGTTTCTTAGTTTCTTAGTTTCTTAGTTTCTTAGTTTCTTAGTTTCTTAGTTTCTCAATTTCTTAGTTTCTTAGTTTCTTAGTTTCTTAGTTTCTTAGTTTCTTAGTTTCTCAATTTCTTAGTTTCTTAGTTTCTTAGTTTCTTAGTTTCTTAGTTTCTTAGTTTCTTAGTTTCTTAGTTTCTTAGTTTCATAGCTTCTTAGTTTCTTAGTTTCTTAGTTTCTTAGTTTCTTAGTTTCTTAGTTTGTCAGTTTGTCAGTTTCTTAGTTTCTTAGTGTCTTAGTTTCTTAGTTTCCTAGTTTCTTAGTTTCATAGTTTCTTAGTTTCTTAGTTTCTTAGTTTCTTAGTTTCTTAGTTTCTTAGTTTCTTAGTTTCTTAGTTTCTTAGTTTCTTAGTTTCTTAGTTTCTTAGTTTCTTAGTTTCCTAGTTTCCTAGTTTCTTAGTTTCTTAGTTTCTTAGTTTCTTAGTTTCTTAGTTTCTTAGTTTCTTAGTTTCTTAGTTTCTTAGTTTCTTAGTTTCTTAGTTTCTTAGTTTCTTAGTTTCTTAGTTTCTTAGTTTCTTAGTTTCTTAGTTTCTTAGTTTCTTAGTTTCTTAGTTTCTTAGTTTCTTAGTTTCTTAGTTTCTTAGTTTCTTAGTTTCTTAGTTTCTTAGTTTCTTAGTTTCTTAGTTTCTTAGTTTCTTAGTTTCTTAGTTTCTTAGTTTCTTAGTTTCTTAGTTTCTTAGTTTCTTAGTTTCTTAGTTTCTTAGTTTCTTAGTTTCTTAGTTTCTTAGTTTCTTAGTTTCTTAGTTTCTTAGTTTCTTAGTTTCTTAGTTTCTTAGTTTCTTAGTTTCTTAGTTTCTTAGTTTCTTAGTTTCTTAGTTTCTTAGTTTCTTAGTTTCTTAGTTTCTTAGTTTCTTAGTTTCTTAGTTTCTTAGTTTCTTAGTTTCTTAGTTTCTCAATTTCTTAGTTTCTTAGTTTCTTAGTTTCTTAGTTTCTTAGTTTCTTAGTTTCTTAGTTTCTTAGTTTCTTAGTTTCATAGCTTCTTAGTTTCTTAGTTTCTTAGTTTCTTAGTTTCTTAGTTTCTTAGTTTGTCAGTTTGTCAGTTTCTTAGTTTCTTAGTGTCTTAGTTTCTTAGTTTCCTAGTTTCTTAGTTTCATAGTTTCTTAGTTTCTTAGTTTCTTAGTTTCTTAGTTTCTTAGTTTCTTAGTTTCTTAGTTTCTTAGTTTCTTAGTTTCTTAGTTTCTTAGTTTCTTAGTTTCTTAGTTTCCTAGTTTCCTAGTTTCTTAGTTTCTTAGTTTCTTAGTTTCTTAGTTTCTTAGTTTCTTAGTTTCTTAGTTTCTTAGTTTCTTAGTTTCTTAGTTTCTTAGTTTCTTAGTTTCTTAGTTTCTTAGTTTCTTAGTTTCTTAGTTTCTTAGTTTCTTAGTTTCTTAGTTTCTTAGTTTCTTAGTTTCTTAGTTTCTTAGTTTCTTAGTTTCTTAGTTTCTTAGTTTCTTAGTTTCTTAGTTTCTTAGTTTCTTAGTTTCTTAGTTTCTTAGTTTCTTAGTTTCTTAGTTTCTTAGTTTCTTAGTTTCTTAGTTTCTTAGTTTCTTAGTTTCTTAGTTTCTTAGTTTCTTAGTTTCTTAGTTTCTTAGTTTCTTAGTTTCTTAGTTTCTTAGTTTGTCAGTTTGTTCGTTTCTTAGTTTCTTAGTTTTTAGTTTCTTAGTTTCTTAGTTTCTTAGTTTCTTAGTTTCTTAGTTTCTTAGTTTCTTAGTTTCGTAGTTTCTTAGTTTCTTAGTTTCTTAGTTTGTCAGTTTGTCAGTTTCTTAGTTTCTTAGTTTCTTAGTTTCTTAGTTTCTTATTTTCTTAGTTTCTTAGTTTCTTAGTTTCTTAGTTTCTTAGTTTTTTAGTTTATAAGTTTCTTAGTTTCTTAGTTTCTTAGTTTCTTAGTTTCTTAGTTTCTTAGTTTCTTAGTTTCTTAGTTTCTTAGTTTCTTAGTTTCTTATTTTCTTAGTTTCTTAGTTTCTTAGTTTCTTAGTTTCTTAGTTTCTTAGTTTCTTAGTTTCTTAGTTTCTTAGTTTCTTAGTTTCTTAGCTTCTTAGTTTCTTAGTTTCTTAGTTTCTTAGTTTCTTAGTTTCTTAGCTTCTTAGTTTCTTAGCTTCTTAGTTTCTTAGTTTCTTAGTTTCTTAGTTTCTTAGTTTCTTAGTTTCTTAGTTTCTTAGTTTCTTAGTTTCTTAGTTTCTTAGTTTCTTAGTTTCTTAGTTTCTTAGATTCTTAGTTTCTTAGTTTCTTAGTTTCTTAGTTTCTTAGTTTCTTAGTTTCTTAGTTTCTTAGTTTCTTAGTTTCTTAGTTTCATAGTTTCTTAGTTTCTTAGTTTCTTAGTTTCTTAGTGTCTTAGTTTCTAAGTTTTTTAGTTACTTAGTTTCTTAGTTTCTTAGTTTCTTAGTTTCTTAGTTTCTTAGTTTCTTAGTTTCTTTGTTGCTTAGTTTCTTAGTTTCTTAGTTTCTTAGTTTCTTAGTTTCTTAGTTTCTTAGTTTCCTAGTTTCTTAGTTTATTAGTTTCTTAGTTTCTTAGTTTCTTAGTTTCTTAGTTTCTTAGTTTCTTACTTTATTAGTTTCTTAGTTTCTTAGTTTCTTAGTTTCTTAGTTTCTTAGTTTCTTAGTTTCTTAGTTTCCTAGTTTCTTAGTTTCTTAGTTTCTTAGTTTCTTAGATTGTTAGTTTCTTAGTTTCTTAGTTTCTTAGTTTCTTAGTTTCTTAGTTTCTTAGTTTCTTAGTTTCTTAGTTTCTTAGTTTCTTAGTTTCTTAGTTTCTTAGTTTCTTAGTTTCTTAGTTTCTTAGTTTCTTAGTTTCTTAGTTTCTTAGTTTCTTAGTTTCTTAGTTTCTTAGTTTCTTAGTTTCTTAGTTTCTTAATTTCTTAGTTTCTTAGTTTCTTAGTTTGTCAGTTTGTCAGTTTGTTCGTTTCTTAGTTTCATAGTTTCTTAGTTTCTTAGTTTCTTAGTTTCTTAGTTTGTTAGTTTCTTAGTTTCTTAGTTTCTTAGTTTCTTAGTTTCTTAGATTCTTAGTTTCTTAGTTTCATAGTTTCTTAGTTTCTTAGTTTCTTAGTTTCTTAGTTTCTTAGTTTCATAGTTTCTTAGTTTCTTAGTTTCTTAGTTTCTTAGTTTCTTAGTTTCTTAGATTCTTAGTTTCTTAGTTTCTTAGTTTCTTAGTTTCTTAGTTTCTTAGTTTCTTAGTTTCTTAGTTTCTTAGTTTCTTAGTTTCTTAGTTTCTTAGTTTCTTAGTTTCTTAGTTTCTTAGTTTCTTAGTTTCTTAGTTTCTTAGTTTCATAGGTTCTTTGCTTCTTAGTTTCTTAGTTTCTTCGTTTCTTAGTTTCTTAGTTTCTTAGTTTCCTAGTTTCTTTGTTTATTAGTTTCTTAGTTTCTTAGTTTCTTAGTTTATTAGTTTCTTAGTTTCTTAATTTCTTAGTTTCTTAGTTTCTTAGTTTCTTAGTTTCTTAGTTTCTTAGTTTCTTAGTTTCTTAGTTTCTTAGTTTCTTAGTTTCATAGGTTCTTTGCTTCTTAGTTTCTTAGTTTCTTAGTTTCTTAGTTTCTTAGTTTCTTAGTTTCTTAGTTTCTTAGTTTCCTAGTTTCTTAGTTTCTTAGTTTCTTAGTTTCTTAGTTTCTTAGTTTCTTAGTTTCTTAGTTTCTTAGTTTCTTAGTTTCTTAGTTTCTTAGTTTCTTAGTTTCTTAGTTTCTTAGTTTCTTAGTTTCTTAGTTTCTTAGTTTCTTAGTTTCTTAGTTTCTTAGTTTCTTAGTTTCTTAGTTTCTTAGTTTCTTAGTTCCTTAGTTTGTCAGTTTGTTCGTTTCTTAGTTTGTCAGTTTGTTCGTTTGTTCGTTTCTTAGTTTCTTAGTTTCTTAGTTTCCTAGTTTCTTAGTTTCCTAGTTTCTTAGTTTCTTAGTTTCTTAGTTTCTTAGTTTCCTAGTTTCTTAGTTTCCTAGTTTCTTAGTTTCTTAGTTTCTTAGTTTCTTAGTTTCTTAGTTTCTTAGTTTCGTAGTTTCTTAGTTTCTTAGTTTCTTAGTTTCTTAGTTTCTTAGTTTCTTAATTTCTTAGTTTCGTAGTTTCTTAGTTTCTTAGTTTCTTAGATTCTTAGTTTCTTAGTTTCTTAGTTTCTTAGTTTCTTAGTTTCTTAGTTTCTTAGTTTCTTAGTTTCTTAGTTTCTTAGTTTCTTAGTTTCTTAGTTTCTTAGTTTCTTAGTTTCTTAGTTTCTTAGTTTCTAAGTTTCTTAGTTTCTTAGTTTCTCAGTTTCTCAATTTCTCAGTTTCTCATTTTCTCATTTTCTCAGTTTCTTAGTTTCTTAGTTTCTTAGTTTCTTAGTTTCTTAATTTCTTAATTTCTTAGTTTCTAAGTTTCTTAGTTTCTTAGTTTCTTAGTTTCTTAGTTTCTTAGTTTCTTAGTTTCTAAGTTTCTTAGTTTCTTAGTTTCTTAGTTTCTTAGATTCTTAGTTTCTTAGTTTCTTAGTTTCTTAGTTTCTTAGTTTCTTAGTTTCTTAGTTTCTTAGTTTCTGAGTTTCTTAGTTTCTTAGTTTCTTAGTTTCTTAGTTTCTTAGTTTCTTAGTTTCTTAGTTTCTTAGTTTCTTAGTTTCTTAGTTTCTTAGTTTCTTAGTTTCTTAGTTTCTTAGTTTCTTAGTTTCTTAGTTTCTTAGTTTCTTAGTTTCTTAGTTTCTTAGTTTCTTAGTTTCTTAGTTTCTTAGTTTCTTAGTTTCTTAGTTTCTTAGTTTCTTAGTTTCTTAGTTTCTTAGTTTCTGAGTTTCTGAGTTTCATAATTTCTTAGTTTCTTAGTTTCTCAGTTTCTTAGTTTCTTACTTTCTTAGTTTCTTAGTTTCTTAGTTTCTTAGTTTCTTAGTTTCTTAGATTGTTTGTTTTTTTAGTTTCTTAGTTTCTTAGTTTCTTAGTTTCTTAGTTTCTTAGTTTCTTAGTTTCTTAGTTTCTTAGTTTCTTAGTTTGTCAGTTTGTTAGTTTCTTAGTTTCTTAGTATCTTAGTTTCTTAGTTTTTTAATTTCTTAGTTTCTTAGTTTCTTAGTTTCTTAGTTTCTTAGTTTCTTAGTTTCTTAGTTTCTTAGTTTCTTAGTTTCTTAGTTTCTTAGTTTCTTAGTTTGTCAGTTTGTTCGTTTCTTAGTTTGTTCGTTTCTTAGTTTCTTAGTTTCTTAGTTTCTTAGTTTCTTAGTTTCTTAGTTTCTTAGTTTCTCAGTTTCTTAGTTTCTCAGTTTCTTAGTTTCTTAGTTTCTTAGTTTCTTAGTTTCTTAGTTTCTTACTTTCTTAGTTTCTTAGTTTCTTAGCTTCTTAGTTTCTTAGTTTCTTAGTTTCTTAGTTTCTTAGTTTCTTAGTTTCTTAGTTTCTTAGTTTCTTAGTTTCTTAGTTTCTTAGTTTCTTAGTTTCTTAGTTTCTTAGTTTCTTAGTTTCTTAGTTTCTTAGTTTCTTAGTTTCTTAGTTCCTTAGTTTGTCAGTTTGTTCGTTTCTTAGTTTGTCAGTTTGTTCGTTTGTTCGTTTCTTAGTTTCTTAGTTTCTTAGTTTCCTAGTTTCTTAGTTTCCTAGTTTCTTAGTTTCTTAGTTTCTTAGTTTCTTAGTTTCCTAGTTTCTTAGTTTCCTAGTTTCTTAGTTTCTTAGTTTCTTAGTTTCTTAGTTTCTTAGTTTCTTAGTTTCGTAGTTTCTTAGTTTCTTAGTTTCTTAGTTTCTTAGTTTCTTAGTTTCTTAATTTCTTAGTTTCGTAGTTTCTTAGTTTCTTAGTTTCTTAGATTCTTAGTTTCTTAGTTTCTTAGTTTCTTAGTTTCTTAGTTTCTTAGTTTCTTAGTTTCTTAGTTTCTTAGTTTCTTAGTTTCTTAGTTTCTTAGTTTCTTAGTTTCTTAGTTTCTTAGTTTCTTAGTTTCTTAGTTTCTTAGTTTCTTAGTTTCTTAGTTTCTAAGTTTCTTAGTTTCTTAGTTTCTCAGTTTCTCAGTTTCTCAATTTCTCAGTTTCTCATTTTCTCAGTTTCTTAGTTTCTTAGTTTCTTAGTTTCTTAGTTTCTTAATTTCTTAATTTCTTAGTTTCTAAGTTTCTTAGTTTCTTAGTTTCTTAGTTTCTTAGTTTCTTAGTTTCTTAGTTTCTAAGTTTCTTAGTTTCTTAGTTTCTTAGTTTCTTAGATTCTTAGTTTCTTAGTTTCTTAGTTTCTTAGTTTCTTAGTTTCTTAGTTTCTTAGTTTCTTAGTTTCTGAGTTTCTTAGTTTCTTAGTTTCTTAGTTTCTTAGTTTCTTAGTTTCTTAGTTTCTTAGTTTCTTAGTTTCTTAGTTTCTTAGTTTCTTAGTTTCTTAGTTTCTTAGTTTCTTAGTTTCTTAGTTTCTTAGTTTCTTAGTTTCTTAGTTTCTTAGTTTCTTAGTTTCTTAGTTTCTTAGTTTCTTAGTTTCTTAGTTTCTTAGTTTCTTAGTTTCTGAGTTTCTGAGTTTCATAATTTCTTAGTTTCTTAGTTTCTCAGTTTCTTAGTTTCTTACTTTCTTAGTTTCTTAGTTTCTTAGTTTCTTAGTTTCTTAGTTTCTTAGATTGTTTGTTTTTTTAGTTTCTTAGTTTCTTAGTTTCTTAGTTTCTTAGTTTCTTAGTTTCTTAGTTTCTTAGTTTCTTAGTTTCTTAGTTTCTTAGTTTCTTAGTTTCTTAGTTTCTAAGTTTCTTAGTTTCTTAGTTTCTCAGTTTCTCAGTTTCTCAGTTTCTCAGTTTCTCAGTTTCTCAGTTTCTTAGTTTCTTAGTTTCTTAGTTTCTTAGTTTCTTAGTTTCTTAGTTTCTTAGTTTCTTAGTTTCTTAGTTTCTTAGTTTCTTAGTTTCTCAGTTTGTCAGTTTGTTCGTTTCTTAGTTTCTTAGTTTCTTAATTTCTTAATTTCTTAATTTCTTAGTTTCTTAGTTTCTTAGTTTCTTAGTTTCTTAGTTTCTGAGTTTCTGAGCTTCTTAGTTTCTTAGTTTCTTAGTTTCTTAGTTTCTTAGTTTCTTAGTTTCTTAGTTTCTTAGTTTGTCAGTTTGTCAGTTTGTCCGTTTCTTAGTTTCTTAGTTTCTTAGTTCCTTAGTTTCTTAGTTTCTTAGTTTCTTAGTTTCTTAGTTTCTTAGTTTCTTAGTTTCTTAGTTTCTTAGTTTCTTAGTTTGTCAGTTTGTCAGTTTGTTCGTTTCTTAGTTTCTTGGTTTCTTAGTTTCTTAGTTTCTTAGTTTCTTAGTTTCTAAGTTTCTTAGTTTCTTAGTTTCTCAGTTTCTCAGTTTCTCAGTTTCTCAATTTCTCAGTTTCTCAGTTTCTCAGTTTCTTAGTTTCTTAGTTTCTTAGTTTCTTAGTTTCTTAATTTCTTAATTTCTTAGTTTCTAAGTTTCTTAGTTTCTTAGTTTCTTAGTTTCTTAGTTTCTTAGTTTCTTAATTTCTTAATTTCTTAGTTTCTTAGTTTCTAAGTTTCTTAGTTTCTTAGTTTCTTAGTTTCTTAGTTTCTTAGTTTCTTAGTTTCTTAGTTTCTTAGTTTCTTAGTTTCTTAGTTTCTTAGTTTCTTAGTTTCTTAGTTTCTTAATTTCTTAGTTTCTTAGTTTCTTAGTTTCTTAGTTTCTTAGTTTCTTAGTTTCTTAGTTTCTTAGTTTCTTAGTTTCTTAGTTTCTTAGTTTCTTAGTTTCTTAGTTTCTTAGTTTCTTAGTTTCTTAGTTTCTTAGTTTGTCAGTTTGTCAGTTTGTTCGTTTCTTAGTTTCTTAGTTTCTTAGTTTCTTAGTTTCTTAGTTTCTTAGTTTCTTAGTTTCTTAGTTTCTTAGTTTCTTAGTTTCTTAGTTTCTTAGTTTCTTAGTTTGTCAGTTTGTTCGTTTCTTAGTTTCTTAGTTTCTTAGTTTCTTAGTTTCTTAGTTTGTCAGTTTGTCAGTTTGTTCGTTTCTTAGTTTCTTGGTTTCTAAGTTTCTTAGTTTCTTAATTTCTTAATTTCTTAATTTCTTAGTTTCTTAGTTTCTTAGTTTCTTAGTTTCTTAGTTTCTTAGTTTCTTAGTTTCTTAGTTTCTTAGTTTCTTAGTTTCTTAGTTTCTTAGTTTCTTAGTTTCTTAGTTTCTTAGTTTCTTAGTTTCTTAGTTTCTTAGTTTCTTAGTTTCTTAGTTTCTGAGTTTCTGAGTTTCTGAGTTTCTGAGTTTCTGAGTTTCTTAATTTCTTAGTTTCTTAGTTTCTCAGTTTCTTAGTTTCTTAGTTTCTTAGTTTCTTAGTTTCTTAGTTTCTTAGTTTCTTAGATTGTTAGTTTCTTAGTTTCTTAGTTTCTTTGTTTCTTAGTTTCTTAGTTTCTTAGTTTCTTAGTTTCTTAGTTTCTTAGTTTCTTAGTTTCTTAGTTTCTTAGTTTCTTAGTTTCTTAGTTTCTTAGTTTCTCAGTTTCTTAGTTTCTCAGTTTCTCAGTTTCTTAGTTTCGTAGTTTCTTAGTTTCTTAGTTTCTTAGTTTCTTAGTTTCTTAGTTTCTTAGTTTCTTAGTTTCTTAGTTTCTTAGTTTCTTAGTTTCTTAGTTTGTCAGTTTGTTCGTTTCTTAGTTTCTTAGTTTCTTAGTTTCTTAGTTTCTTAGTTTGTCAGTTTGTCAGTTTGTTCGTTTCTTAGTTTCTTGGTTTCTTAGTTTCTTAGTTTCTTAATTTCTTAATTTCTTAATTTCTTAGTTTCTTAGTTTCTTAGTTTCTTAGTTTCTTAGTTTCTTAGTTTCTTAGTTTCTTAGTTTCTTAGTTTCTTAGTTTCTTAGTTTCTTAGTTTCTTAGTTTCTTAGTTTCTTAGTTTCTTAGTTTCTTAGTTTCTTAGTTTCTTAGTTTCTTAGTTTCTGAGTTTCTGAGTTTCTGAGTTTCTGAGTTTCTGAGTTTCTGAGTTTCTTAATTTCTTAGTTTCTTAGTTTCTCAGTTTCTTAGTTTCTTAGTTTCTTAGTTTCTTAGTTTCTTAGTTTCTTAGTTTCTTAGTTTCTTAGATTGTTAGTTTCTTAGTTTCTTAGTTTCTTTGTTTCTTAGTTTCTTAGTTTCTTAGTTTCTTAGTTTCTTAGTTTCTTAGTTTCTTAGTTTCTTAGTTTCTTAGTTTCTTAGTTTCTTAGTTTCTTAGTTTCTTAGTTTCTCAGTTTCTTAGTTTCTCAGTTTCTCAGTTTCTTAGTTTCGTAGTTTCTTAGTTTCTTAGTTTCTTAGTTTCTTAGTTTCTTAGTTTCTTAGTTTCTTAGTTTCTTAGTTTCTTAGTTTCTTAGTTTCTTAGTTTCTTAGTTTCTTAGTTTCTTAGTTTCTTAGTTTCTTAGTTTCTTAGTTTCTTAGTTTCTTAGTTTCTTAGTTTCTTAGTTTCTTAGTTTCTTAGTTTCTTAGTTTCTTAGTTTCTTAGTTTCTTAGTTTCTTAGCTTCTTAGTTTCTTAGTTTCTTAGTTTCTTAGTTTCTTAGTTTCTTAGCTTCTTAGTTTCTTAGCTTCTTAGCTTCTTAGTTTCTTAGTTTCTTAGTTTCTTAGTTTCTTAGTTTCTTAGTTTCTTAGTTTCTTAGTTTCTTAGTTTCTTAGTTTCTTAGTTTCTTAGATTCTTAGTTTCTTAGTTTCTTAGTTTCTTAGTTTCTTAGTTTCTTAGTTTCTTAGTTTCTTAGTTTCTTAGTTTCTTAGTTTCTTAGTTTCTTAGTTTCATAGTTTCTTAGTTTCTTAGTTTCTTAGTTTCTTAGTGTCTTAGTTTCTAAGTTTTTTAGTTACTTAGTTTCTTAGTTTCTTAGTTTCTTAGTTTCTTAGTTTCTTAGTTTCTTAGTTTCTTAGTTTCTTTGTTGCTTAGTTTCTTAGTTTCTTAGTTTCTTAGTTTCTTAGTTTCTTAGTTTCTTAGTTTCCTAGTTTCTTAGTTTATTAGTTTCTTAGTTTCTTAGTTTCTTAGTTTCTTAGTTTCTTAGTTTCTTACTTTATTAGTTTCTTAGTTTCTTAGTTTCTTAGTTTCTTAGTTTCTTAGTTTCTTAGTTTCTTAGTTTCTTAGTTTCTTAGTTTCTTAGTTTCTTAGTTTCTTAGTTTCTTAGTTTCTTAGTTTCTTAGTTTCTTAGTTTCTTAGTTTCTTAGTTTCTTAATTTCTTAGTTTCTTAGTTTCTTAGTTTGTCAGTTTGTCAGTTTGTTCGTTTCTTAGTTTCATAGTTTCTTAGTTTCTTAGTTTCTTAGTTTCTTAGTTTCTTAGTTTCTTAGTTTCTTAGATTCTTAGTTTCTTAGTTTCTTAGTTTCTTAGTTTCTTAGTTTCTTAGTTTCTTAGTTTCTTAGTTTCTTAGTTTCTTAGTTTCTTAGTTTCTTAGTTTCTTAGTTTCTTAGTTTCTTAGTTTCTTAGTTTCATAGGTTCTTTGCTTCTTAGTTTCTTAGTTTCTTCGTTTCTTAGTTTCTTAGTTTCTTAGTTTCCTAGTTTCTTTGTTTATTAGTTTCTTAGTTTCTTAGTTTCTTAGTTTATTAGTTTATTAGTTTCTTAGTTTCTTAATTTCTTAGTTTCTTAGTTTCTTAGTTTCTTAGTTTCTTAGTTTCTTAGTTTCTTAGTTTCTTAGTTTCTTAGTTTCTTAGTTTCTTAGTTTCTTAGTTTCCTAGTTTCTTAGTTTCTTAGTTTCTTAGTTTCTTAGTTTCTTAGTTTCTTAGTTTCTTAGTTTCTTAGTTTCTTAGTTTCTTAGTTTCTTAGTTTCTTAGTTTCTTAGTTTCTTAGTTTCTTAGTTTCTTAGTTTCTTAGTTTCTTAGTTTCTGAGTTTCTGAGTTTCTTAGTTTCTTAGTTTCTCAGTTTCTTAGATTCTTACTTTCTTAGTTTCTTAGTTTCTTAGTTTCTTAGTTTCTTAGTTTCTTAGATTGTTTGTTTTTTTAGTTTCTTAGTTTCTTAGTTTCTTAGTTTCTTTGTTTCTTAGTTTCTTAGTTTCTTAGTTTCTTAGTTTCTTAGTTTCTTAGTTTCTTAGTTTCTTAGTTTCTTAGTTTCTTAGTTTCTTAGTTTCTTAGTTTCTTAGTTTCTAAGTTTCTTAGTTTCTTAGTTTCTCAGTTTCTCAGTTTCTCAGTTTCTCAGTTTCTCAGTTTCTCAGTTTCTTAGTTTCTTAGTTTCTTAGTTTCTTAGTTTCTTAGTTTCTTAGTTTCTTAGTTTCTTAGTTTCTTAGTTTCTTAGTTTCTTAGTTTCTCAGTTTGTCAGTTTGTTCGTTTCTTAGTTTCTTAGTTTCTTAATTTCTTAATTTCTTAATTTCTTAGTTTCTTAGTTTCTTAGTTTCTTAGTTTCTTAGTTTCTGAGTTTCTGAGCTTCTTAGTTTCTTAGTTTCTTAGTTTCTTAGTTTCTTAGTTTCTTAGTTTCTTAGTTTCTTAGTTTCTTAGTTTGTCAGTTTGTCAGTTTGTCCGTTTCTTAGTTTCTTAGTTTCTTAGTTCCTTAGTTTCTTAGTTTCTTAGTTTCTTAGTTTCTTAGTTTCTTAGTTTCTTAGTTTGTCAGTTTGTCAGTTTGTTCGTTTCTTAGTTTCTTGGTTTCTTAGTTTCTTAGTTTCTTAGTTTCTTAGTTTCTTAGTTTCTTAGTTTCTAAGTTTCTTAGTTTCTTAGTTTCTCAGTTTCTCAGTTTCTCAGTTTCTCAATTTCTCAGTTTCTCAGTTTCTCAGTTTCTTAGTTTCTTAGTTTCTTAGTTTCTTAGTTTCTTAATTTCTTAATTTCTTAGTTTCTAAGTTTCTTAGTTTCTTAGTTTCTTAGTTTCTTAGTTTCTTAGTTTCTTAATTTCTTAGTTTCTTAGTTTCTAAGTTTCTTAGTTTCTTAGTTTCTTAGTTTCTTAGTTTCTTAGTTTCTTAGTTTCTTAGTTTCTTAGTTTCTTAGTTTCTTAGTTTCTTAGTTTCTTAGTTTCTTAGTTTCTTAATTTCTTAGTTTCTTAGTTTCTTAGTTTCTTAGTTTCTTAGTTTCTTAGTTTCTTAGTTTCTTAGTTTCTTAGTTTCTTAGTTTCTTAGTTTCTTAGTTTCTTAGTTTCTTAGTTTCTTAGTTTCTTAGTTTGTCAGTTTGTCAGTTTGTTCGTTTCTTAGTTTCTTAGTTTCTTAGTTTCTTAGTTTCTTAGTTTCTTAGTTTCTTAGTTTCTTAGTTTCTTAGTTTCTTAGTTTCTTAGTTTCTTAGTTTCTTAGTTTCTTAGTTTCTTAGTTTCTTAGTTTCTTAGTTTCTTAGTTTCTTAGTTTGTCAGTTTGTTCGTTTCTTAGTTTCTTAGTTTCTTAGTTTCTTAGTTTCTTAGTTTGTCAGTTTGTCAGTTTGTTCGTTTCTTAGTTTCTTGGTTTCTTAGTTTCTTAGTTTCTTAATTTCTTAATTTCTTAATTTCTTAGTTTCTTAGTTTCTTAGTTTCTTAGTTTCTTAGTTTCTTAGTTTCTTAGTTTCTTAGTTTCTTAGTTTCTTAGTTTCTTAGTTTCTTAGTTTCTTAGTTTCTTAGTTTCTTAGTTTCTTAGTTTCTTAGTTTCTTAGTTTCTTAGTTTCTTAGTTTCTTAGTTTCTGAGTTTCTGAGTTTCTGAGTTTCTGAGTTTCTGAGTTTCTTAATTTCTTAGTTTCTTAGTTTCTCAGTTTCTTAGTTTCTTAGTTTCTTAGTTTCTTAGTTTCTTAGTTTCTTAGATTGTTAGTTTCTTAGTTTCTTAGTTTCTTTGTTTCTTAGTTTCTTAGTTTCTTAGTTTCTTAGTTTCTTAGTTTCTTAGTTTCTTAGTTTCTTAGTTTCTTAGTTTCTTAGTTTCTTAATTTCTTAGTTTCTTAGTTTCTTAGTTTCTTAGTTTCTTAGTTTCTTAGTTTCTTAGTTTCTTAGTTTCTTAGTTTCTTAGTTTCTTAGTTTCTTAGTTTCTTAGTTTCTTAGTTTCTTAGTTTCTTAGTTTCTTAGTTTCTTAGTTTTTTAGTTTCTTAGCTTCTTAGTTTCTTAGTTTCTTAGTTTCTTAGTTTCTTAGTTTCTTAGCTTCTTAGTTTCTTAGCTTCTTAGTTTCTTAGTTTCTTAGTTTCTTAGTTTCTTAGTTTCTTAGTTTCTTAGTTTCTTAGTTTCTTAGTTTCTTAGTTTCTTAGTTTCTTAGTTTCTTAGATTCTTAGTTTCTTAGTTTCTTAGTTTCTTAGTTTCTTAGTTTCTTAGTTTCTTAGTTTCTTAGTTTCTTAGTTTCTTAGTTTCTTAGTTTCTTAGTTTCTTAGTTTCATAGTTTCTTAGTTTCTTAGTTTCTTAGTTTCTTAGTGTCTTAGTTTCTAAGTTTTTTAGTTACTTAGTTTCTTAGTTTCTTAGTTTCTTAGTTTCTTAGTTTCTTAGTTTCTTAGTTTCTTAGTTTCTTTGTTGCTTAGTTTCTTAGTTTCTTAGTTTCTTAGTTTCTTAGTTTCTTAGTTTCTTAGTTTCCTAGTTTCTTAGTTTATTAGTTTCTTAGTTTCTTAGTTTCTTAGTTTCTTAGTTTCTTAGTTTCTTACTTTATTAGTTTCTTAGTTTCTTAGTTTCTTAGTTTCTTAGTTTCTTAGTTTCTTAGTTTCTTAGTTTCATAGGTTCTTTGCTTCTTAGTTTCTTAGTTTCTTCGTTTCTTAGTTTCTTAGTTTCTTAGTTTCCTAGTTTCTTTGTTTATTAGTTTCTTAGTTTCTTAGTTTCTTAGTTTATTAGTTTCTTAGTTTCTTAATTTCTTAGTTTCTTAGTTTCTTAGTTTCTTAGTTTCTTAGTTTCTTAGTTTCTTAGTTTCTTAGTTTCTTAGTTTCTTAGTTTCTTAGTTTCATAGGTTCTTTGCTTCTTAGTTTCTTAGTTTCTTAGTTTCTTAGTTTCTTAGTTTCTTAGTTTCTTAGTTTCTTAGTTTCCTAGTTTCTTAGTTTCTTAGTTTCTTAGTTTCTTAGTTTCTTAGTTTCTTAGTTTCTTAGTTTCTTAGTTTCTTAGTTTCTTAGTTTCTTAGTTTCTTAGTTTCTTAGTTTCTTAGTTTCTTAGTTTCTTAGTTTCTTAGTTTCTTAGTTTCTTAG
This sequence comes from Megalopta genalis, assembly GCF_051020955.1. Classification (NCBI taxonomy): domain Eukaryota; kingdom Metazoa; phylum Arthropoda; class Insecta; order Hymenoptera; family Halictidae; genus Megalopta; species Megalopta genalis. Next base: position 20,705,340 of record NC_135019.1, on the reverse strand, counting down.
TTTCTGAGTTTCTGAGTTTCTTAATTTCTTAGTTTCTTAGTTTCTCAGTTTCTTAGATTCTTACTTTCTTAGTTTCTTAGTTTCTTAGTTTCTTAGTTTCTTAGTTTCTTAGATTGTTTGTTTTTTTAGTTTCTTAGTTTCTTAGTTTCTTAGTTTCTTTGTTTCTTAGTTTCTTAGTTTCTTAGTTTCTTAGTTTCTTAGTTTCTTAGTTTCTTAGTTTCTTAGTTTCTTAGTTTCTTAGTTTCTTAGTTTCTTAGTTTCTTAGTTTCTTAGTTTCTAAGTTTCTTAGTTTCTTAGTTTCTCAGTTTCTCAGTTTCTCAGTTTCTCAGTTTCTCAGTTTCTCAGTTTCTTAGTTTCTTAGTTTCTTAGTTTCTTAGTTTCTTAGTTTCTTAGTTTCTTAGTTTCTTAGTTTCTTAGTTTCTTAGTTTCTTAGTTTCTCAGTTTGTCAGTTTGTTCGTTTCTTAGTTTCTTAGTTTCTTAATTTCTTAATTTCTTAATTTCTTAGTTTCTTAGTTTCTTAGTTTCTTAGTTTCTTAGTTTCTGAGTTTCTGAGCTTCTTAGTTTCTTAGTTTCTTAGTTTCTTAGTTTCTTAGTTTCTTAGTTTCTTAGTTTCTTAGTTTGTCAGTTTGTCAGTTTGTCCGTTTCTTAGTTTCTTAGTTTCTTAGTTCCTTAGTTTCTTAGTTTCTTAGTTTCTTAGTTTCTTAGTTTCTTAGTTTCTTAGTTTCTTAGTTTGTCAGTTTGTCAGTTTGTTCGTTTCTTAGTTTCTTGGTTTCTTAGTTTCTTAGTTTCTTAGTTTCTTAGTTTCTTAGTTTCTTAGTTTCTAAGTTTCTTAGTTTCTTAGTTTCTCAGTTTCTCAGTTTCTCAGTTTCTCAATTTCTCAGTTTCTCAGTTTCTCAGTTTCTTAGTTTCTTAGTTTCTTAGTTTCTTAGTTTCTTAATTTCTTAATTTCTTAGTTTCTAAGTTTCTTAGTTTCTTAGTTTCTTAGTTTCTTAGTTTCTTAGTTTCTTAATTTCTTAGTTTCTTAGTTTCTAAGTTTCTTAGTTTCTTAGTTTCTTAGTTTCTTAGTTTCTTAGTTTCTTAGTTTCTTAGTTTCTTAGTTTCTTAGTTTCTTAGTTTCTTAGTTTCTTAGTTTCTTAATTTCTTAGTTTCTTAGTTTCTTAGTTTCTTAGTTTCTTAGTTTCTTAGTTTCTTAGTTTCTTAGTTTCTTAGTTTTCTTAGTTTCTTAGTTTCTTAGTTTCTTAGTTTCTTAGTTTCTTAGTTTCTTAGTTTCTTAGTTTGTCAGTTTGTCAGTTTGTTCGTTTCTTAGTTTCTTAGTTTCTTAGTTTCTAGTTTCTTAGTTTCTTAGTTTCTTAGTTTCTTAGTTTCTTAGTTTCTTAGTTTCTTAGTTTCTTAGTTTCTTAGTTTCTTAGTTTCTTAGTTTGTCAGTTTGTTCGTTTCTTAGTTTCTTAGTTTCTTAGTTTCTTAGTTTCTTAGTTTGTCAGTTTGTCAGTTTGTTCGTTTCTTAGTTTCTTGGTTTCTTAGTTTCTTAGTTTCTTAATTCTTTTTTTTGTTGTTCTTTTCTTTTTTCTCTTTTTTTTTCTTTTCTTAATTTCTTAATTTCTTAGTTTCTTAGTTTCTTAGTTTCTTAGTTTCTTAGTTTCTTAGTTTCTTAGTTTCTTAGTTTCTTAGTTTCTTAGTTTCTTAGTTTCTTAGTTTCTTAGTTTTCTTAGTTTCTTAGTTTCTTAGTTTCTTAGTTTCTTAGTTTTCTTAGTTTCTTAGTTTCTTAGTTTCTTAGTTTCTTAGTTTCTTAGTTTCTGAGTTTCTGAGTTTCTGAGTTTCTGAGTTTCTGAGTTTCTTAATTTCTTAGTTTCTTAGTTTCTCAGTTTCTTAGTTTCTTAGTTTCTTAGTTTCTTAGTTTCTTAGTTTCTTAGTTTCTTAGATTGTTAGTTTCTTAGTTTCTTAGTTTCTTTGTTTCTTAGTTTCTTAGTTTCTTAGTTTCTTAGTTTCTTAGTTTCTTAGTTTCTTAGTTTCTTAGTTTCTTAGTTTCTTAGTTTCTTAGTTTCTTAGTTTCTCAGTTTCTTAGTTTCTCAGTTTCTCAGTTTCTTAGTTTCGTAGTTTCTTAGTTTCTTAGTTTCTTAGTTTCTTAGTTTCTTAGTTTCTTAGTTTCTTAGTTTCTTAGTTTCTTAGTTTCTTAGTTTCTTAGTTTGTCAGTTTGTTCGTTTCTTAGTTTCTTAGTTTCTTAGTTTCTTAGTTTCTTAGTTTGTCAGTTTGTCAGTTTGTTCGTTTCTTAGTTTCTTGGTTTCTTAGTTTCTTAGTTTCTTAATTTCTTAATTTCTTAATTTCTTAGTTTCTTAGTTTCTTAGTTTCTTAGTTTCTTAGTTTCTTAGTTTCTTAGTTTCTTAGTTTCTTAGTTTCTTAGTTTCTTAGTTTCTTAGTTTCTTAGTTTCTTAGTTTCTTAGTTTCTGAGTTTCTGAGTTTCTGAGTTTCTGAGTTTCTGAGTTTCTTAATTTCTTAGTTTCTTAGTTTCTCAGTTTCTTAGTTTCTTAGTTTCTTAGTTTCTTAGTTTCTTAGTTTCTTAGATTGTTAGTTTCTTAGTTTCTTAGTTTCTTTGTTTCTTAGTTTCTTAGTTTCTTAGTTTCTTAGTTTCTTAGTTTCTTAGTTTCTTAGTTTCTTAGTTTCTTAGTTTCTTAGTTTCTTAGTTTCTTAGTTTCTCAGTTTCTTAGTTTCTCAGTTTCTCAGTTTCTTAGTTTCGTAGTTTCTTAGTTTCTTAGTTTCTTAGTTTCTTAGTTTCTTAGTTTCTTAGTTTCTTAGTTTCTTAGTTTCTTAGTTTCTTAGTTTCTTAGTTTCTTAGTTTCTTAGTTTCTTAGTTTCTTAGTTTCTTAGTTTCTTAGTTTCTTAGTTTCTTAGTTTCTTAGTTTCTTAGTTTCTTAGTTTCTTAGTTTCTTAGTTTCTTAGTTTCTTAGTTTCTTAGTTTCTTAGTTTCTTAGTTTCTTAGTTTCTTAGTTTCTTAGTATCTTAGTTTCTTAGTTTCTTAGTTTATAAGTTTCTTGGTTTCTTAGTTTCTTAGTTTCTTAGTTTCTTAGTTTCTTAGTTTCTTAGTTTCTTAGTTTGTCAGTTCGTTCGTTTCTTAGTTTTTTAGTTTTTTAGTTTCTTAGTTACTTAGTTTCTTAGTTTCTTAGTTTCTTAGTTTCTTAGTTTCTTAGATTCTTAGTTTCTTAGTTTCTTAGTTTCTTAGTTTCTTAGTTTCTTAGTTTCTTAGTTTCTTAGTTTCTTAGTTTCTTAGTTTCTTAGTTTCTTAGTTTCTTAGTTTCTTAGTTTCTTAGTTTCTCAGTTTCTCAGTTTCTCAGTTTCTCAGTTTCTTAGTTTCTTAGTTTCTTAGTTTCTTAGTTTCTTAGTTTCTTAGTTTCTTAGTTTCTTAGTTTCTTAGTTTCTTAGTTTCTTAGTTTCTTAGTTTCTTAGTTTCTTAGTTTCTAAGTTTCTTAGTTTCTTAGTTTCTTAGTTTCTTAGTTTCTCAGTTTCTCAGTTTCTCAGTTTCTCAGTTTCTCAGTTTCTCCGTTTCTTAGTTTCTTAGTTTCTTAGTTTCTTAGTTTCTTAGTTTCTTAGTTTCTTAGTTTCTTAGTTTCTTAGTTTCTTAGTTTCTTAGTTTCTTAGTTTCTTAGTATCTTAGTTTCTTAGTTTCTTAGTTTCTTAGTTTCTTAGTTTCTTAGTTTCTTAGTATCTTAGTTTCTTAGTTTCTTAGTTTCTTAGTTTCTTAGTTTCTTAGTTTCTTAGTTTCTTAGTTTCTTAGTTTCTTAGTTTCTTAGATTCTTAGTTTCTTAGTTTCTTAGTTTCTTAGTTTCTTAGTTTCTTAGTTTCTTAGTTTCTTAGTTTCTTAGTTTCTTAGTTTCTTAGTTTCTTAGTTTCTTAGTTTCTTAGTTTCTCAGTTTCTCAGTTTCTCAGTTTCTCAGTTTCTTAGTTTCTTAGTTTCTTAGTTTCTTAGTTTCTTAGTTTCTTAGTTTCTTAGTTTCTTAGTTTCTTAGTTTCTTAGTTTCTTAGTTTCTTAGTTTCTTAGTTTCTTAGTTTCTTAGTTTCTTAGTTTCTAAGTTTCTTAGTTTCTTAGTTTCTTAGTTTCTTAGTTTCTCAGTTTCTCAGTTTCTCAGTTTCTCAGTTTCTCAGTTTCTCCGTTTCTTAGTTTCTTAGTTTCTTAGTTTCTTAGTTTCTTAGTTTCTTAGTTTCTTAGTTTCTTAGTTTCTTAGTTTCTTAGTTTCTTAGTTTCTCAGTTTCTCAGTTTCTTAGTTTCTTAGTTTCTTAGTTTCTTAGTTTCTTAGTTTCTTAGTTTCTTAGTTTCTTAGTTTCTTAGTTTCTTAGTTTCTTAGTTTCTTAGTTTCTTAGTTTCTTAGTTTCTAAGTTTCTTAGTTTCTTAGTTTCTTAGTTTCTTAGTTTCTCAGTTTCTCAGTTTCTCAGTTTCTCAGTTTCTCAGTTTCTCAGTTTCTTAGTTTCTCAGTTTCTTAGTTTCTTAGTTTCTTAGTTTCTTAGTTTCTTAGTTCCTTAGTTTCTTAGTTTCTTAGTTTCTTAGTTTCTTAGTTTCTTAGTTTCTTAGTTTCTTAGTTTCTTAGTTTCTTAGTTTGTCAGTTTGTCAGTTTGTTCGTTTCTTAGTTTCTTGGTTTCTTAGTTTCTTAGTTTCTTAATTTCTTAATTTCTTAATTTCTTAGTTTCTTAGTTTCTTAGTTTCTTAGTTTCTTAGTTTCTTAGTTTCTTAGTTTCTTAGTTTCTTAGTTTCTTAGTTTCTTAGTTTCTTAGTTTCTTAGTTTCTTAGTTTCTTAGTTTCTTAGTTTCTTAGTTTCTTAGTTTCTTAGTTTCTTAGTTTCTGAGTTTCTGAGTTTCTGAGTTTCTGAGTTTCTGAGTTTCTTAATTTCTTAGTTTCTTAGTTTCTCAGTTTCTTAGTTTCTTAGTTTCTTAGTTTCTTAGTTTCTTAGTTTCTTAGTTTCTTAGTTTCTTAGATTGTTAGTTTCTTAGTTTCTTAGTTTCTTTGTTTCTTAGTTTCTTAGTTTCTTAGTTTCTTAGTTTCTTAGTTTCTTAGTTTCTTAGTTTCTTAGTTTCTTAGTTTCTTAGTTTCTCAGTTTCTTAGTTTCTCAGTTTCTCAGTTTCTTAGTTTCGTAGTTTCTTAGTTTCTTAGTTTCTTAGTTTCTTAGTTTCTTAGTTTCTTAGTTTCTTAGTTTCTTAGTTTCTTAGTTTCTTAGTTTCTTAGTTTCTTAGTTTCTTAGTTTCTTAGTTTCTTAGTTTCTTAGTTTCTTAGTTTCTTAGTTTCTTAGTTTCTTAGTTTCTTAGTTTCTTAGTTTCTTAGTTTCTTAGTTTCTTAGTTTCTTAGTTTCTGAGTTTCTCAGTTTCTCAGTTTCTCAGTTTCTCAGTTTCTCAGTTTCTTAGTTTCTTAGTTTCTTAGTTTCTTAGTTTCTTAGTTTCTTAGTTTCTTAGTTTCTTAGTTTCTTAGTTTCTTAGTTTCTTAGTTTCTTAGTTTCTTAGTTTCTTAGTTTCTTAGTTTCTTAGTTTCTTAGTTTCTTAGTTTCTTAGTTTCTTAGTTTCTTAGTTTCTTAGTTTCTTAGTTTCTTAGTATCTTAGTTTCTTAGTTTCTTAGTTTATAAGTTTCTTGGTTTCTTAGTTTCTTAGTTTCTTAGTTTCTTAGTTTCTTAGTTTCTTAGTTTCTTAGTTTGTCAGTTCGTTCGTTTCTTAGTTTTTTAGTTTTTTAGTTTCTTAGTTACTTAGTTTCTTAGTTTCTTAGTTTCTTAGTTTCTTAGTTTCTTAGATTCTTAGTTTCTTAGTTTCTTAGTTTCTTAGTTTCTTAGTTTCTTAGTTTCTTAGTTTGTTAGTTTCTTAGTTTCTTAGTTTCTTAGTTTCTTAGTTTCTTAGTTTCTTAGTTTCTTAGTTTCTTAGTTTCTTAGTTTCTTAGTTTCTTAGTTTCTTAGTTTCTTAGTTTCTTAGTTTCTTAGTTTCTTAGTTTCTAAGTTTCTTAGTTTCTTAGTTTCTTAGTTTCTTAGTTTCTCAGTTTCTCAGTTTCTCAGTTTCTCAGTTTCTCAGTTTCTCCGTTTCTTAGTTTCTTAGTTTCTTAGTTTCTTAGTTTCTTAGTTTCTTAGTTTCTTAGTTTCTTAGTTTCTTAGTTTCTTAGTTTCTTAGTTTCTTAGTTTCTTAGTTTCTTAGTTTCTTAGTTTCTTAGTTTCTTAGTTTCTTAGTTTCTTAGATTCTTAGTTTCTCAGTTTCTTAGTTTCTCAGTTTCTCAGTTTCTCAGTTTCTCAGTTTCTCAGTTTCTCAGTTTCTTAGGTTCTTAGTTTCTTAGTTTCGTAGTTTCTTAGTTTCTTAGTTTCTTAGTTTCTTAGTTTCTTAGTTTCTTAGTTTCTTAGTTTCTTAGTTTCTTAGTTTCTTAGTTTCTTAGTTTCTTAGTTTCTTAGTTTCTTAGTTTCTTAGTTTCTTAGTTTCTTAGTTTCTTAGTTTCTCAGTTTCTCAGTTTCTCAGTTTCTCAGTTTCTCAGTTTCTTAGTTTCTTAGTTTCTTAGTTTCTTAGTTTCTTAGTTTCTTAGTTTCTTAGTTTCTTAGTTTCTTAGTTTCTTAGTTTCTTAGTTTCTTAGTTTCTTAGTTTCTAAGTTTCTTAGTTTCTTAGTTTCTTAGTTTCTTAGTTTCTCAGTTTCTCAGTTTCTCAGTTTCTCAGTTTCTCAGTTTCTCAGTTTCTCAGTTTCTTAGTTTCTTAGTTTCTTAGTTTCTTAGTTTCTTAGTTTCTTAGTTCCTTAGTTTCTTAGTTTCTTAGTTTCTTAGTTTCTTAGTTTCTTAGTTTCTTAGTTTCTTAGTTTCTTAGTTTCTTAGTTTCTTAGTTTCTTAGTTTCTTAGTTTCTTAGTTTCTTAGTTTCTTAGTTTCTTAGTTTCTCAGTTTCTCAGTTTCTCAGTTTCTCAGTTTCTCAGTTTCTCAGTTTCTCAGTTTCTCAGTTTCATAGTTTCTTAGTTTCTTAGTTTCTTATTTTCTTAGTTTCTTAGTTTCTTAGTTTCTTAGTTTCTTAGTTTCTTAGTTTCTCAGTTTCTCAGTTTCTCAGTTTCTCAGTTTCTCAGTTTCTCAGTTTCTCAGTTTCTCAGTTTCTCAGTTTCTCAGTTTCTCAGTTTCTCAGTTTCTCAGTTTCTTAGTTTCTTAGTTTCTTAGTTTCTTAGTTTCTTAGTTTCTTAGTTTCTTAGTTTCTTAGTTTCTTAGTTTCTTAGTTTCTTAGTTTCTTAGTTTCTCAGTTTCTTAGTTTCTCAGTTTCTCAGTTTCTTAGTTTCGTAGTTTCTTAGTTTCTTAGTTTCTTAGTTTCTTAGTTTCTTAGTTTCTTAGTTTCTTAGTTTCTTAGTTTCTTAGTTTCTTAGTTTCTTAGTTTCTTAGTTTCTTAGTTTCTTAGTTTCTTAGTTTCTTAGTATCTTAGTTTCTTAGTTTCTTAGTTTCTTAGTTTCTTAGTTTCTTAGTTTCTTAGTTTCTTAGTTTCTTAGATTCTTAGTTTCTTAGTTTCTTAGTTTCTTAGTTTCTTAGTTTCTTAGTTTCTTAGTTTCTTAGTTTCTTAGTTTCTTAGTTTCTTAGTTTCTTAGTTTCTTAGTTTCTTAGTTTCTTAGTTTCTCAGTTTCTCAGTTTCTCAGTTTCTCAGTTTCTCAGTTTCTTAGTTTCTTAGTTTCTTAGTTTCTTAGTTTCTTAGTTTCTTAGTTTCTTAGTTTCTTAGTTTCTTAGTTTCTTAGTTTCTTAGTTTCTTAGTTTCTTAGTTTCTTAGTTTCTTAGTTTCTAAGTTTCTTAGTTTCTTAGTTTCTTAGTTTCTTAGTTTCTCAGTTTCTCAGTTTCTCAGTTTCTCAGTTTCTCAGTTTCTCCGTTTCTTAGTTTCTTAGTTTCTTAGTTTCTTAGTTTCTTAGTTTCTTAGTTTCTTAGTTTCTTAGTTTCTTAGTTTCTTAGTTTCTTAGTTTCTCAGTTTCTCAGTTTCTTAGTTTCTTAGTTTCTTAGTTTCTTAGTTTCTTAGTTTCTTAGTTTCTTAGTTTCTTAGTTTCTTAGTTTCTTAGTTTCTTAGTTTCTTAGTTTCTTAGTTTCTTAGTTTCTTAGTTTCTAAGTTTCTTAGTTTCTTAGTTTCTTAGTTTCTTAGTTTCTCAGTTTCTCAGTTTCTCAGTTTCTCAGTTTCTCAGTTTCTCAGTTTCTTAGTTTCTCAGTTTCTTAGTTTCTTAGTTTCTTAGTTTCTTAGTTTCTTAGTTCCTTAGTTTCTTAGTTTCTTAGTTTCTTAGTTTCTTAGTTTCTTAGTTTCTTAGTTTCTTAGTTTCTTAGTTTCTTAGTTTGTCAGTTTGTCAGTTTGTTCGTTTCTTAGTTTCTTGGTTTCTTAGTTTCTTAGTTTCTTAATTTCTTAATTTCTTAATTTCTTAGTTTCTTAGTTTCTTAGTTTCTTAGTTTCTTAGTTTCTTAGTTTCTTAGTTTCTTAGTTTCTTAGTTTCTTAGTTTCTTAGTTTCTTAGTTTCTTAGTTTCTTAGTTTCTTAGTTTCTTAGTTTCTTAGTTTCTTAGTTTCTGAGTTTCTGAGTTTCTGAGTTTCTGAGTTTCTGAGTTTCTTAATTTCTTAGTTTCTTAGTTTCTCAGTTTCTTAGTTTCTTAGTTTCTTAGTTTCTTAGTTTCTTAGTTTCTTAGTTTCTTAGATTGTTAGTTTCTTAGTTTCTTAGTTTCTTTGTTTCTTAGTTTCTTAGTTTCTTAGTTTCTTAGTTTCTTAGTTTCTTAGTTTCTTAGTTTCTTAGTTTCTTAGTTTCTTAGTTTCTCAGTTTCTTAGTTTCTCAGTTTCTCAGTTTCTTAGTTTCGTAGTTTCTTAGTTTCTTAGTTTCTTAGTTTCTTAGTTTCTTAGTTTCTTAGTTTCTTAGTTTCTTAGTTTCTTAGTTTCTTAGTTTCTTAGTTTCTTAGTTTCTTAGTTTCTTAGTTTCTTAGTTTCTTAGTTTCTTAGTTTCTTAGTTTCTTAGTTTCTTAGTTTCTTAGTTTCTTAGTTTCTTAGTTTCTTAGTTTCTTAGTTTCTTAGTTTCTTAGTTTCTTAGTTTCTGAGTTTCTCAGTTTCTCAGTTTCTCAGTTTCTCAGTTTCTCAGTTTCTTAGTTTCTTAGTTTCTTAGTTTCTTAGTTTCTTAGTTTCTTAGTTTCTTAGTTTCTTAGTTTCTTAGTTTCTTAGTTTCTTAGTTTCTTAGTTTCTTAGTTTCTTAGTTTCTTAGTTTCTTAGTTTCTTAGTTTCTTAGTTTCTTAGTTTCTTAGTTTCTTAGTTTCTTAGTTTCTTAGTTTCTTAGTTTCTTAGTATCTTAGTTTCTTAGTTTCTTAGTTTATAAGTTTCTTGGTTTCTTAGTTCTTAGTTTCTTAGTTAGTTCTTAGTTTCTTAGTTTCTTAGTTTCTTAGTTTGTCAGTTCGTTCGTTTCTTAGTTTTTAGTTTTTTAGTTTCTTAGTTACTTAGTTTCTTAGTTTCTTAGTTTCTTAGTTTCTTAGTTTCTTAGATTCTTAGTTTCTTAGTTTCTTAGTTTCTTAGTTTCTTAGTTTCTTAGTTTCTTAGTTTCTAGTTTCTTAGTTTCTTAGTTTCTTAGTTTCTTAGTTTCTTAGTTTCTTAGTTTCTTAGTTTCTTAGTTTCTTAGTTTCTTAGTTTCTTAGTTTCTTAGTTTCTTAGTTTCTTAGTTTCTTAGTTTCTTAGTTTCTAAGTTTCTTAGTTTCTTAGTTTCTTAGTTTCTTAGTTTCTCAGTTTCTCAGTTTCTCAGTTTCTCAGTTTCTCAGTTTCTCCCGTTTCTTAGTTTCTTAGTTTCTTAGTTTCTTAGTTTCTTAGTTTCTTAGTTTCTTAGTTTCTTAGTTTCTTAGTTTCTTAGTTTCTTAGTTTCTTAGTTTCTTAGTTTCTTAGTTTCTTAGTTTCTTAGTTTCTTAGTTTCTTAGTTTCTTAGTTCTTAGTTTCTTAGTTTCTTAGTTTCTTAGTTTCTTAGTTTCTTAGTTTCTCAGTTTCTTAGTTTCTCAGTTTCTCAGTTTCTCAGTTTCTCAGTTTCTCAGTTTCTCAGTTTCTTAGGTTCTTAGTTTCTTAGTTTCGTAGTTTCTTAGTTTCTTAGTTTCTTAGTTTCTTAGTTTCTTAGTTTCTTAGTTTCTTAGTTTCTTAGTTTCTTAGTTTCTTAGTTTCTTAGTTTCTTAGTTTCTTAGTTTCTTAGTTTCTTAGTTTCTTAGTTTCTTAGTTTCTTAGTTTCTCAGTTTCTCAGTTTCTCAGTTCTCAGTTTCTCAGTTTCTTAGTTTCTTAGTTTCTTAGTTTCTTAGTTTCTTAGTTTCTTAGTTTCTTAGTTTCTTAGTTTCTTAGTTTCTTAGTTTCTTAGTTTCTTAGTTTCTTAGTTTCTAGTTTCTAAGTTTCTTAGTTTCTTAGTTTCTTAGTTTCTCAGTTTCTCAGTTTCTCAGTTTCTCAGTTTCTCAGTTTCTCAGTTTCTCAGTTTCTCAGTTTCTTAGTTTCTTAGTTTCTTAGTTTCTTAGTTCCTTAGTTTCTTAGTTCTTAGTTTCTTAGTTTCTTAGTTTCTTAGTTTCTTAGTTTCTTAGTTTCTTAGTTTCTTAGTTTCTTAGTTTCTTAGTTTCTTAGTTTCTTAGTTTCTTAGTTTCTTAGTTTCTTAGTTTCTTAGTTTCTCAGTTTCTCAGTTTCTCAGTTTCTCAGTTTCTCAGTTTCTCAGTTTCTCAGTTTCTCAGTTTCATAGTTTCTTAGTTTCTTAGTTTCTTAGTTTCTTAGTTTCTTAGTTTCTTAGTTTCTTAGTTTCTTAGTTTCTTAGTTTCTCAGTTTCTCAGTTTCTCAGTTTCTCAGTTTCTCAGTTTCTCAGTTTCTCAGTTTCTCAGTTTCTCAGTTTCTCAGTTTCTCAGTTTCTCAGTTTCTTAGTTTCTTAGTTTCTTAGTTTCTTAGTTTCTTAGTTTCTTAGTTTCTTAGTTTCTTAGTTTCTTAGTTTCTTAGTTTCTTAGTTTCTTAGTTTCTTAGTTTCTTAGTTTCTCAGTTTCTCAGTTTCTCAGTTTCTTAGTTTCTTAGTTTCTTAGTTTCTTAGTTTCTTAGTTTCTTAGTTTCTTAGTTTCTTAGTTTCTTAGTTTCTTAGTTTCTTAGTTTCTTAGTTCTTAGTTTCTTAGTTTCTTAGTTTCTAAGTTTCTTAGTTTCTTAGTTTCTTAGTTTCTTAGTTTCTCAGTTTCTCAGTTTCTCAGTTTCTCAGTTTCTCAGTTTCTCAGTTTCTCAGTTTCTCAGTTTCTTAGTTTCTTAGTTTCTTAGTTTCTTAGTTTCTTAGTTTCTTAGTTTCTTAGTTTCTTAGTTTCTTAGTTTCTTAGTTTCTTAGTTTCTTAGTTTCTTAGTTTCTTAGTTTCTCAGTTTGTCAGTTTGTTCGTTTCTTAGTTTCTTAGTTTCTTAATTTCTTAATTTCTTAATATCTTAGTTTCTTAGTTTCTTAGTTTCTTAGTTTCTTAGTTTCTGAGTTTCTGAGCTTCTTAGTTTCTTAGTTTCTTAGTTTCTTAGTTTCTTAGTTTCTTAGTTTCTTAGTTTCTTAGTTTCTTAGTTTGTCAGTTTGTCAGTTTGTCCGTTTCTTAGTTTCTTAGTTTCTTAGTTCCTTAGTTTCTTAGTTTCTTAGTTTCTTAGTTTCTTAGTTTCTTAGTTTCTTAGTTTCTTAGTTTGTCAGTTTGTCAGTTTGTTCGTTTCTTAGTTTCTTGGTTTCTTAGTTTCTTAGTTTCTTTGTTTCTTAGTTTCTTAGTTTCTTAGTTTCTAAGTTTCTTAGTTTCTTAGTTTCTCAGTTTCTCAGTTTCTCAGTTTCTCAATTTCTCAGTTTCTCAGTTTCTCAGTTTCTTAGTTTCTTAGTTTCTTAGTTTCTTAGTTTCTTAATTTCTTAATTTCTTAGTTTCTAAGTTTCTTAGTTTCTTAGTTTCTTAGTTTCTTAGTTTCTTAGTTTCTTAATTTCTTAGTTTCTTAGTTTCTAAGTTTCTTAGTTTCTTAGTTTCTTAGTTTCTTAGTTTCTTAGTTTCTTAGTTTCTTAGTTTCTTAGTTTCTTAGTTTCTTAGTTTCTTAGTTTCTTAGTTTCTTAGTTTCTTAGTTTCTTAGTTTCTTAATTTCTTAGTTTCTTAGTTTCTTAATTTCTTAGTTTCTTAGTTTCTTAGTTTCTTAGTTTCTTAGTTTCTTAGTTTCTTAGTTTCTTAGTTTCTTAGTTTCTTAGTTTCTTAGTTTCTTAGTTTCTTAGTTTCTTAGTTTCTTAGTTTCTTAGTTTCTTAGTTTCTTAGTTTCTTAGTTTCTTAGTTTCTTAGTTTCTTAGTTTCTTAGTTTCTTAGTTTCTTAGTTTCTTAGTTTCTTAGTTTCTTAGTTTCTTAGTTTCTTAGTTTCTTAGTTTCTGAGTTTCTGAGTTTCTGAGTTTCTTAATTTCTTAGTTTCTTAGTTTCTCAGTTTCTTAGTTTCTTAGTTTCTTAGTTTCTTAGTTTCTTAGTTTCTTAGTTTCTTAGTTTGTCGGTTTGTCAGTTTGTCAGTTTGTTCGTTTCTTAGTTTCTGAGTTTCTTAGTTTCTTAGTTTCTTAGTTTGTCAGTTTGTCAGTTTGTCAGTTTGTCAGTTTGTTCGTTTCTTAGTTTCTTAGTTTCTTAGTTTCTTAGTTTCTTAGTTTCTTAGTTTCTTAGTTTCTTAGTTTCTTAGTTTCTTAGTTTCTTAGTTTCTTAGTTTCTTAGTTTCTTAGTGTTTTAGTTTCTTAGCTTCTTAGCTTCTTAGTTGCTTAGTTTCTTAGTTTCTTAGTTTCTTACTTTCTTAGTTTCTTAGTTTCTTAGCTTCTTAGCTTCTTAGTTGCTTAGTTTCTTAGTTTCTTAGTTTCTTAGTTTCGTAGTTTCTTAGTTTCTTAGTTTCTTAGTTTCTTAGTTTCTTAGTTTCTTAGTTTCTTAGTTTCTTAGTTTCTTAGTTTCTTAGTTTCTTAGTTTCTTAGTTTTTTAGTTTCTTAATTTCTTGGTTTCTTAGTTTGTCAGTTTGTCAGTTTGTTGGTTTCTTAGTTTCTTAGTTTCTTAGTTTCTCAGTTTCTCAGTTTCTTAGTTTCGTAGTTTCTTAGTTTCTTAGTTTCTTAGTTTCTTAGTTTCTTAGTTTCTTAGTTTCTTAGTTTCTTAGTTTCTTAGTTTCTTAGTTTCTTAGTTTCTTAGTTTCTCAATTTCTTAGTTTCTTAGTTTCTTAGTTTCTTAGTTTCTTAGTTTCTTAGTTTCTTAGTTTCTTAGTTTCTTAGTTTCTTAGTTTCTTAGTTTCTTAGTTTCTTAGTTTCTTAGTTTCTTAGTTTCTTAGTTTCTTAGTTTCTTAGTTTCTTAGTTTCTTAGTTTCTTAGTTTCTTAGTTTCTTAGTTTCTTAGTTTCTTAGTTTCTTAGTTTCTTAGTATCTTAGTTTCTTAGTTTCTTAGTTTATAAGTTTCTTGGTTTCTTAGTTTCTTAGTTTCTTAGTTTCTTAGTTTCTTAGTTTCTTAGTTTCTTAGTTTCTTAGTTTCTTAGTTTCTTAGTTTCTCAGTTTCTCAGTTTCTCAGTTTCTCAGTTTCTCAGTTTCTCAGTTTCTCAGTTTCTTAGTTTCATAGTTTCTTAGTTTCTTAGTTTCTTAGTTTCTTAGTTTCTTAGTTTCTCAGTTTCTCAGTTTCTCAGTTTCTCAGTTTCTCAGTTTCTCAGTTTCTCAGTTTCTCAGTTTCTCAGTTTCTCAGTTTCTCAGTTTCTCAGTTTCTCAGTTTCTCAGTTTCTTATTTTCTTAGTTTCGTAGTTTCTTAGTTTCTTAGTTTCTTAGTTTCTTAGTTTCTTAGTTTCTTAGTTTCTTAGTTTCTTAGTTTCTTAGTTTCTTAGTTTCTTAGTTTCTTAGTTTCTTAGTTTCTTAGTTTCTCAGTTTCTCAGTTTCTCAGTTTCTTAGTTTCTTAGTTTCTTAGTTTCTTAGTTTCTTAGTTTCTTAGTTTCTTAGTTTCTTAGTTTCTTAGTTTCTTAGTTTCTTAGTTTCTTAGTTTCTTAGTTTCTTAGTTTCTTAGTTTCTTAGTTTCTAAGTTTCTTAGTTTCTTAGTTTCTTAGTTTCTTAGTTTCTCAGTTTCTCAGTTTCTCAGTTTCTCAGTTTCTCAGTTTCTCAGTTTCTCAGTTTCTCAGTTTCTTAGTTTCTTAGTTTCTTAGTTTCTTAGTTTCTTAGTTTCTTAGTTTCTTAGTTTCTTAGTTTCTTAGTTTCTTAGTTTCTTAGTTTCTTAGTTTCTTAGTTTCTCAGTTTGTCAGTTTGTTCGTTTCTTAGTTTCTTAGTTTCTTAATTTCTTAATTTCTTAATATCTTAGTTTCTTAGTTTCTTAGTTTCTTAGTTTCTTAGTTTCTGAGTTTCTGAGCTTCTTAGTTTCTTAGTTTCTTAGTTTCTTAGTTTCTTAGTTTCTTAGTTTCTTAGTTTCTTAGTTTCTTAGTTTGTCAGTTTGTCAGTTTGTCCGTTTCTTAGTTTCTTAGTTTCTTAGTTCCTTAGTTTCTTAGTTTCTTAGTTTCTTAGTTTCTTAGTTTCTTAGTTTCTTAGTTTCTTAGTTTGTCAGTTTGTCAGTTTGTTCGTTTCTTAGTTTCTTGGTTTCTTAGTTTCTTAGTTTCTTAGTTTCTTAGTTTCTTAGTTTCTTAGTTTCTAAGTTTCTTAGTTTCTTAGTTTCTCAGTTTCTCAGTTTCTCAGTTTCTCAATTTCTCAGTTTCTCAGTTTCTCAGTTTCTTAGTTTCTTATTTTCTTAGTTTCTTAGTTTCTTAATTTCTTAATTTCTTAGTTTCTAAGTTTCTTAGTTTCTTAGTTTCTTAGTTTCTTAGTTTCTTAGTTTCTTAATTTCTTAGTTTCTTAGTTTCTAAGTTTCTTAGTTTCTTAGTTTCTTAGTTTCTTAGTTTCTTAGTTTCTTAGTTTCTTAGTTTCTTAGTTTCTTAGTTTCTTAGTTTCTTAGTTTCTTAGTTTCTTAGTTTCTTAGTTTCTTAGTTTCTTAATTTCTTAGTTTCTTAATTTCTTAGTTTCTTAGTTTCTTAGTTTCTTAGTTTCTTAGTTTCTTAGTTTCTTAGTTTCTTAGTTTCTTAGTTTCTTAGTTTCTTAGTTTCTTAGTTTCTTAGTTTCTTAGTATCTTAGTTTCTTAGTTTCTTAGTTTCTTAGTTTCTTAGTTTCTTAAATCTTAGTTTCTTAGTTTCTTAGTTTCTTAGTTTCTTAGTTTCTTAGTTTCTTAGTTTCTTAGTTTCTTAGTTTCTGAGTTTCTGAGTTTCTTAATTTCTTAGTTTCTTAGTTTCTCAGTTTCTTAGTTTCTTAGTTTCTTAGTTTCTTAGTTTCTTAGTTTCTTAGATTGTTAGTTTCTTAGTTTCTTAGTTTCTTTGTTTCTTAGTTTCTTAGTTTCTTAGTTTCTTAGTTTCTTAGTTTCTTAGTTTCTTAGTTTCTTAGTTTCTTAGTTTCTTAGTTTCTTAGTTTCTTAGTTTCTTAGTTTCTCAGTTTCTCAGTTTCTTAGTTTCGTAGTTTCTTAGTTTCTTAGTTTCTTAGTTTCTTAGTTTCTTAGTTTCTTAGTTTCTTAGTTTCTTAGTTTCTTAGTTTCTTAGTTTCTTAGTTTCTTAGTTTCTTAGTTTCTTAGTTTCTTAGTTTCTTAGTTTCTTAGTTTCTTAGTTTCTTAGTTTCTTAGTTTCTTAGTTTCTTAGTTTCTTAGTTTCTTAGTTTCTTAGTTTCTTAGTTTCTTAGTTTCTTAGTTTCTTAGTATCTTAGTTTCTTAGTTTCTTAGTTTATAAGTTTCTTGGTTTCTTAGTTTCTTAGTTTCTTAGTTTCTTAGTTTCTTAGTTTGTCAGTTCGTTCGTTTCTTAGTTTTTTAGTTTTTTAGTTTCTTAGTTACTTAGTTTCTTAGTTTCTTAGTTTCTTAGTTTCTTAGTTTCTTAGATTCTTAGTTTCTTAGTTTCTTAGTTTCTTAGTTTCTTAGTTTCTTAGTTTCTTAGTTTCTTAGTTTCTTAGTTTCTTAGTTTCTTAGTTTCTTAGTTTCTTAGTTTCTTAGTATCTTAGTTTCTTAGTTTCTTAGTTTCTTAGTTTCTTAGTTTCTTAGTTTCTTAGTTTCTTAGTATCTTAGTTTCTTAGTTTCTTAGTTTCTTAGTTTCTTAGTTTCTTAGTTTCTTAGTTTCTTAGTTTCTTAGTTTCTTAGTTTCTTAGTTTCTTAGTTTCTCAGTTTCTTAGTTTCTTAGTTTCTTAGTTTCTTAGTTTCTTAGTTCCTTAGTTTCTTAGTTTCTTAGTTTCTTAGTTTCTTAGTTTCTTAGTTTCTTAGTTTCTTAGTTTCTTAGTTTCTTAGTTTCTTAGTTTCTTAGTTTCTTAGTTTCTTAGTTTCTTAGTTTCTCAGTTTCTCAGTTTCTCAGTTTCTCAGTTTCTCAGTTTCTCAGTTTCTTAGTTTCATAGTTTCTTAGTTTCTTAGTTTCTTAGTTTCTTAGTTTCTTAGTTTCTTAGTTTCTTAGTTTCTCAGTTTCTCAGTTTCTCAGTTTCTCAGTTTCTCAGTTTCTTAGTTTCTTAGTTTCTTAGTTTCGTAGTTTCTTAGTTTCTTAGTTTCTTAGTTTCTTAGTTTCTTAGTTTCTTAGTTTCTTAGTTTCTTAGTTTCTTAGTTTCTTAGTTTCTTAGTTTCTTAGTTTCTTAGTTTCTTAGTTTCTTAGTTTCTTAGTTTCTTAGTTTCTTAGTTTCTTAGTTTCTTAGTTTCTTAGTTTCTTAGTTTCTTAGTTTCTAAGTTTCTTAGTTTCTTAGTTTCTTAGTTTCTTAGTTTCTCAGTTTCTCAGTTTCTCAGTTTCTCAGTTTCTCAGTTTCTCCGTTTCTTAGTTTCTTAGTTTCTTAGTTTCTTAGTTTCTTAGTTTCTTAGTTTCTTAGTTTCTTAGTTTCTTAGTTTCTTAGTTTCTTAGTTTCTTAGTTTCTTAGTTTCTTAGTATCTTAGTTTCTTAGTTTCTTAGTTTCTTAGTTTCTTAGTTTCTTAGTTTCTTAGTTTCTTAGTATCTTAGTTTCTTAGTTTCTTAGTTTCTTAGTTTCTTAGTTTCTTAGTTTCTTAGTTTCTTAGTTTCTTAGTATCTTAGTTTCTTAGTTTCTTAGTTTCTTAGTTTCTTAGTTTCTTAGTTTCTTAGTTTCTTAGTTTCTTAGTTTCTTAGTTTCTTAGTTTCTCAGTTTCTTAGTTTCTTAGTTTCTTAGTTTCTTAGTTTCTTAGTTTCTTAGTTTCTTAGTTTCTTAGTTTCTTAGTTTCTTAGTTTCTTAGATTCTTAGTTTCTTAGTTTCTTCGTTTCTTAGTTTCTTAGTTTCTTAGTTTCTTAGTTTCTTAGTTTCTCAGTTTCTCAGTTTCTCAGTTTCTCAGTTTCTCAGTTTCTCAGTTTCTCAGTTTCTCAGTTTCTTAGTTTCATAGTTTCTTAGTTTCTTAGTTTCTTAGTTTCTTAGTTTCTCAGTTTCTCAGTTTCTCAGTTTCTCAGTTTCTCAGTTTCTCAGTTTCTCAGTTTCTTAGTTTCTTAGTTTCTTAGTTTCGTAGTTTCTTAGTTTCTTAGTTTCTTGGTTTCTTAGTTTCTTAGTTTCTTAGTTTCTTAGTTTCTTAGTTTCTTAGTTTCTTAGTTTCTTAGTTTCTTAGTTTCTTAGTTTCTTAGTTTCTTAGTTTCTTAGTTTCTTAGTTTCTTAGTTTCTTAGTTTCTTAGTTTCTTAGTTTCTTAGTTTCTTAGTTTCTTAGTTTCTTAGTTTCTTAGTTTCTTAGTTTCTTAGTTTCTTAGTTTCTTAGTTTCTTAGTTTCTTAGTTTCTTAGTTTCTTAGTTTCTTAGTTTCTTAGTTTCTTAGTTTCTTAGTTTCTTAGTTTCTTAGTTTCTTAGTTTCTTAGTTTCTTAGTTTCTTAGTTTCTTAGTTTCTTAGTTTCTTAGTTTCTTAGTTTCTTAGTTTCTTAGTTTCTTAGTTTCTTAGTTTCTTAGTTTCTTAGTTTCTTAGTTTCTTAGTTTCTTAGTTTCTTAGTTTCTTAGTTTCTTAGTTTCTTAGTTTCTTAGTTTCTTAGTTTCTTAGTTTCTTAGTTTCTTAGTTTCTTAGTTTCTTAGTTTCTTAGTTTCTGAGTTTCTTAGTTTCTTAGTTTCTTAGTTTCTTAGTTTCTTAGTTTCTTAGTTTCTTAGCTTCTTAGTTTCTTAGTTTCTTAGTTTCTTAGTTTCTTAGTTTCTTAGTTTCTTAGTTTCTTAGTTTCTTAGTTTCTTAGTTTCTTAGTTTCTTAGTTTCTTAGTTTCTTAGTTTCTTAGTTTCTTAGTTTCTTAGTTTCTTAGTTTCTTAGTTTCTTAGTTTCTTAGTTTCTTAGTTTCTTAGTTTCTTTGTTTCTTAGTTTCTTAGTTTCTTAGTTTCTTAGTTTCTTAGTTTCTTAGTTTCTTAGTTTCTTAGTTTCTTAGTTTCTTAGTTTCTTAGTTTCTTAGTTTCTCAGTTTCTCAGTTTCTTAGTTTCTTAGTTTCTTAATTTCTTAGTTTCTTAGTTTCTTAGTTTCTTAGTTTCTTAGTTTCTTAGTTTCTTAGTTTCTTAGTTTCTTAGTTTCTTAGTTTCTTAGTTTCTTAGTTTCTAAGTTTCTTAGTTTCTTAGTTTCTTAGTTTCTTAGTTTCTCAGTTTCTCAGTTTCTCAGTTTCTCAGTTTCTCCGTTTCTTAGTTTCTTAGTTTCTTAGTTTCTTAGTTTCTTAGTTTCTTAGTTTCTTAGTTTCTTAGTTTCTTAGTTTCTTAGTTTCTTAGTTTCTCAGTTTGTCAGTTTGTTCGTTTCTTAGTTTCTTAGTTTCTTAATTTCTTAATTTCTTAATTTCTTAGTTTCTTAGTTTCTTAGTTTCTTAGTTTCTTAGTTTCTTAGTTTCTGAGTTTCTGAGCTTCTTAGTTTCTTAGTTTCTTAGTTTCTTAGTTTCTTAGTTTCTTAGTTTCTTAGTTTGTCAGTTTGTTCGTTTCTAAGTTTCTTAGTTTCTTAGTTCCTTAGTTTCTTAGTTTCTTAGTTTCTTAGTTTCTTAGTTTCTTAGTTTCTTAGTTTCTTAGTTTCTTAGTTTGTCAGTTTGTCAGTTTGTTCGTTTCTTAGTTTCTTGGTTTCTTAGTTTCTTAGTTTCTTAGTTTCTTTGTTTCTTAGTTTCTTAGTTTCTAAGTTTCTTAGTTTCTTAGTTTCTCAGTTTCTCAGTTTCTCAGTTTCTCAATTTCTCAGTTTCTCAGTTTCTCAGTTTCTTAGTTTCTTAGTTTCTTAGTTTCTTAGTTTCTTAATTTCTTAATTTCTTAGTTTCTAAGTTTCTTAGTTTCTTAGTTTCTTAGTTTCTTAGTTTCTTAATTTCTTAGTTTCTTAGTTTCTAAGTTTCTTAGTTTCTTAGTTTCTTAGTTTCTTAGTTTCTTAGTTTCTTAGTTTCTTAGTTTCTTAGTTTCTTAGTTTCTTAGTTTCTTAATTTCTTAGTTTCTTAGTTTCTTAGTTTCTTAGTTTCTTAGTTTCTTAGTTTCTTAGTTTCTTAGTTTCTTAGTTTCTTAGTTTCTTAGTTTCTTAGTTTCTTAGTTTCTTAGTTTCTTAGTTTCTTAGTTTCTTAGTTTCTTAGTTTCTTAGTTTCTTAGTTTCTTAGTTTCTTAGTTTCTTAGTTTCTTAGTTTCTTAGTTTGTCAGTTTGTCAGTTTGTTCGTTTCTTAGTTTCTTAGTTTCTTAGTTTCTTAGTTTCTTAGTTTCTTAGTTTCTTAGTTTCTTAGTTTCTTAGTTTCTGAGTTTCTTAGTTTCTTAGTTTCTTAGTTTCTTAGTTTCTTAGTTTGTCAGTTTGTTCGTTTCTTAGTTTCTTAGTTTCTTAGTTTCTTAGTTTCTTAGTTTGTCAGTTTGTCAGTTTGTTCGTTTCTTAGTTTCTTGGTTTCTTAGTTTCTTAGTTTCTTAGTTTCTTAGTTTCTTAGTTTCTTAGTTTCTTAGTTTCTTAGTTTCTTAGTTTCTTAGTTTCTTAGTTTCTTAGTTTCTTAGTTTCTTAGTTTCTTAGTTTCTTAGTTTCTTAGTTTCTGAGTTTCTGAGTTTCTTAATTTCTTAGTTTCTTAGTTTCTCAGTTTCTTAGTTTCTTAGTTTCTTAGTTTCTTAGTTTCTTAGTTTCTTAGTTTCTTAAATTGTTAGTTTCTTAGTTTCTTAGTTTCTTAGTTTCTTAAATTGTTAGTTTCTTAGTTTCTTAGTTTCTTTGTTTCTTAGTTTCTTAGTTTCTTAGTTTCTTAGTTTCTTAGTTTCTTAGTTTCTTAGTTTCTTAGTTTCTGAGTTTCTGAGTTTCTTAATTTCTTAGTTTCTTAGTTTCTCAGTTTCTTAGTTTCTTAGTTTCTTAGTTTCTTAGTTTCTTAGTTTCTTAGTTTCTTAAATTGTTAGTTTCTTAGTTTCTTAGTTTCTTAGTTTCTTAAATTGTTAGTTTCTTAGTTTCTTAGTTTCTTTGTTTCTTAGTTTCTTAGTTTCTTAGTTTCTTAGTTTCTTAGTTTCTTAGTTTCTTAGTTTCTTAGTTTCTTAGTTTCTTAGTTTCTTAGTTTCTTAGTTTCTTAGTTTCTCAGTTTCTCAGTTTCTTAGTTTCGTAGTTTCTTAGTTTCTTAGTTTCTTAGTTTCTTAGTTTCTTAGTTTCTTAGTTTCTTAGTTTCTTAGTTTCTTAGTTTCTTAGTTTCTTAGTTTCTTAGTTTCTTAGTTTCTTAGTTTCTTAGTTTCTTAGTTTCTTAGTTTCTTAGTTTCTTAGTTTCTTAGTTTCTTAGTTTCTTAGTTTCTTAGTTTCTTAGTTTCTTAGTTTCTTAGTTTCTTAGTATCTTAGTTTCTTAGTTTCTTAGTTTATAAGTTTCTTAGTTTCTTAGTTTCTTAGTTTCTTAGTTTCTTAGTTTCTTAGTTTCTTAGTTTCTTAGTTTCTTAGTTTCTTAGTTTGTCAGTTCGTTCGTTTCTTAGTTTTTTAGTTTCTTAGTTACTTAGTTTCTTAGTTTCTTAGTTTCTTAGTTTCTTAGTTTCTTAGATTCTTAGTTTCTTAGTTTCTTAGTTTCTTAGTTTCTTAGTTTCTTAGTTTCTTAGCTTCTTAGTTTCTTAGTTTCTTAGTTTCTTAGTTTCTTAGTTTCTTAGTTTCTTAGTTTCTTAGTTTCTTAGTTTCTTAGTTTCTTAGTTTCTTAGTTTCTTAGTTTCTTAGTATCTTAGTTTCTTAGTTTCTTAGTTTCTTAGTTTCTTAGTTTCTTAGTATCTTAGTTTCTTAGTTTCTTAGTTTCTTAGTTTCTTAGTTTCTTAGTTTCTTAGTTTCTTAGTTTCTTAGTTTCTTAGTTTCTTAGTTTCTTAGTTTCTTAGTTTCTTAGTTTCTTAGTTTCTTAGTTTCTTAGTTTCTTAGTTTCTTAGTTTCTTAGTTTCTTAGTTTCTTAGTTTCTTAGTTTCTTAGTTTCTTAGTTTCTTAGTTTCTTAGTTTCTTAGTTTCTTAGTTTCTTAGTTTCTTAGTTTCTTAGTTTCTTAGTTTCTTAGTTTCTTAGTTTATTAGTTTCTTAGTTTCTTAGTTTCTTAGTTTCTTAGTTTCTTAGTTTCTTAGTTTCTTAGTTTCTTAGTTTCTTAGTTTCTTAGTTTCTTAGTTTCTTAGTTTCTTAGTTTCTTAGTTTCTTAGTTTCTTAGTTTCTTAGTTTCTTAGTTTCTTAGTTTCTTAGTTTCTTAGTTTCTTAGTTTCTTAGTTTCTTAGTTTCTTAGTTTCTTAGTTTCTTAGTTTCTTAGTTTCTTAGTTTCTTAGTTTGTCAGTTTGTCAGTTTGTCAGTTTGTTCGTTTCTTAGTTTCTTAGTTTCTTAGTTTCTTAGTTTCTTAGTTTCTTAGTTTCTTAGTTTCTTAGTTTCGTAGTTTCTTAGTTTCTTAGTTTCTTAGTTTCTTAGTTTCTTAGTTTCTTAGCTTCTTAGTTTCTTAGTTTCTTAGTTTCTTAGTTTCTTAGTTCCATAGTTTCTTAGTTTCATAATTTCTTAGTTTCTTAGTTTCTTAGTTTCTTAGTTTGTCAGTTCGTTCGTTTCTTAGTTTCTTAGTTTCTTAGTTTCTTAGTTTCTTAGTTTCTTTGTTTCTTAGTTTCTTAGTTTCTTAGTTTCTTAGTTTCTTAGTTTCTTAGTTTCTTAGTTTCTTAGTTTCTTAGTTTCTTAGTTTCTTAGTTTCTTAGTTTCTTAGTTTCTTAGTTTCTTAGTTTCTTAGTTTCTTAGTTTCTTAGTTTCATAGTTTCTTAGTTTCTTAGTTTCTTAGTTTCTTAGTTTATTAGTTTCTTAGTTTCTTAGTTTCTTAGTTTCTTAGTTTCTTAGTTTCTTAGTTTCTTAGTTTCTTAGTTTCTTAGTTTCTTAGTTTCTTAGTTTCTTAGTTTCTTAGTTTCTTAGTTTCTTAGTTTCTTAGTTTCTTAGTTTCTTAGTTTCTTAGTTTCTTAGTTTCTTAGTTTCTTAGTTTCTTAGTTTCTTAGTTTCTTAGTTTCTTAGTTTCTTAGTTTCTTAGTTTCTTAGTTTCTTAGTTTCTTAGTTTCTTAGTTTGTCAGTTCGTTCGTTTCTTAGTTTCTTAGTTTCTTAGTTTCTTAGTTTCTTAGTTTCTTAGTTTCTTAGTTTCTTAGTTTCTCAGTTTCTCAGTATCTCAGTTTCTCAGTATCTCAGTTTCTCAGTTTCTCAGTATCTCAGTTTCTCAGTTTCTCAGTTTCTCAGTTTCTCAGTTTCTCAGTTTCTCAGTTTCTCAGTTTGTCAGTTTCTCAGTTTCCCAGTTTCTCAGTTTCTCAGTTTGTCAGTCTCTCAGTCTCTCAGTCTCTCAGTATATCAGTTTCTTAGTTTCTTAGTTTCTTAGTTTCTTAGTTTCATAGTTTCTTAGTTTCTTAGTTTCTTAGTTTCTTAGTTTCTTAGTTTCTTAGTTTCTTAGTTTCTTAGTTTCTTAGTTTCTTAGTTTCTTAGTTTCTTAGTTTCTTAGTTTCTTAGTTTCTTAGATTGTTAGTTTCTTAGTTTCTTAGTTTCTTAGTTTCTTAGTTTCTTAGTTTCTTAGATTCTTAGTTTCTTAGTTTCTTAGTTTCTTAGTTTCTTAGTTTCTTAGTTTCTTAGTTTCTTAGTTTCTTAGTTTCTTAGTTTGTCAGTTCCTTCGTTTCTTAGTTTTTTAGTTTCTTAGTTTCTTAGTTTCTTAGTTTCTCAGTTTCTTAGTTTCTTAGTTTCATAGTTTCTTATTTTCTTAGTTTCTTAGTTTCATAGTTTCTTAGTTTCTTAGTTTCTTAGTTTCTTAGTTTCTTAGTTTCTTAGTTTCTTAGTTTCTTAGTTTCTTAGTTTCATAGTTTCTTAGTTTCTTAGTTTCTTAGTTTCTTAGTTTCTTAGTTTCTTAGTTTCTTAGTTTCTTAGTTTCTTAGTTTCTTAGTTTCTTAGTTTCTTAGTTTCTTAGTTTCTTAGTTTCTTAGTTTCTTAGTTTCTCAGTTTCTCAGTTTCTCAGGTTCTCAGGTTCACAGGTTCTCAGTTTCTTAGTTTCTCAGTTTCTTAGTTTCTTAGTTTCTTAGTTTCTTAGTTTCTTAGTTTCTTAGTTTCTTAGTTTCTTAGTTTCTTAGTTTCTTAGTTTCTTAGTTTCTTAGTTTGTCAGTTTGTTCGTTTCTTAGTTTGTCAGTTTGTTCGTTTCTTAGTTTCTTAGTTTCTTAGTTTGTCAGTTTGTCAGTTTGTCAGTTTGTTCGTTTCTTAGTTTCTTAGTTTCTTAGTTTCTTAGTTTCTTAGTTTCTTAGTTTCTTAGTTTCTTAGTTTCTTAGTTTGTCAGTTTGTCAGTTTGTCAGTTTGTTCGGTTCGTAGTTTCTTAGTTTCTTAGTTTCTTAGTTTGTCAGTTTCTCAGTTTGTCAGTTTGTTCGGTTCGTAGTTTCTTAGTTTCTTAGTTTCTTAGTTTGTCAGTTTGTCAGTTTGTCAGTTTGTTCGTTTCTTAGTTTCTTAGTTTCTTATTTTCTTAGTTTGTCAGTTTGTCAGTTTGTCAGTTTGTTCGTATCTTAGTTTCTTAGTTTCTTAGTTTCTTAGTTTCTTAGTTTCTTAGTTTCTTAGTTTCTTAGTTTGTCAGTTTGTAAGTTTGTCAGTTTGTTCGTTTCTTAGTTACTTAGGTTCTTAGTTTCTTATTTTCTTAGTTTCTTAGTTTGTCAGTTTGTTCGTCTCTTAGTTTCTCAGTTTCTCAGTCTCTTAGTTTCTCAGTCTCTTAGTTTCTTAGTGTCTTAGTTTCTTAGTTTCTTAGCTTCTTAGATTCTTAGTTTCTTAGTTTCTTAGTTTCTTAGTTTCTTAGTTTGTCAGTTTGTCAGTTTGTCATTTTGTCAGTTTGTCAGTTTGTACGTTTCTTAGTTTCTTAGTTTCTTAATTTCTCAGTTTCCTAGCTTCTTAGTTTCATAATTTCTTAGTTTCTTAGTTTCTTGGTTTCTTAGTTTCTTAGTTTCTTAGTTTCCTAGTTTCCTAGTTTCCTAGTTTCTTAGTTTCTTAGTTTCTTAGTTTCTTAGTTTCTTAGTTTCTTAGTTTCTTAGTTTCTTAGTTTCTTAGTTTCTTAGTTTCTTAGTTTCTTAGTTTCTTAGTTTCTTAGTTTCTCAGATTCTCAGTTTCTCAGTTTCTCAGTTTCTCAGTTTCTCAGTTTCTCAGTTTCTCAGTTTCTCAGTTTCTCAGTTTCTCAGTTTCTCAGTTTCTCAGTTTCTCAGTTTCTCAGTTTCTCAGTTTCTTAGTTTCTTAGTTTCTTAGTTTCTTAGTTTCTTAATTTCTCAGTTTCTAAGTTTCTTAGTTTCTTGGTTTCTTAGTTTCTTAGTTTTGTTAGTTTCTAAGTTTCTTAATTTGTTAGTTTCTTAGTTTCTTAGTTTGCCAGTTTGTCAGTTTGTCAGTTTGTTCGTTTCTTAGTTTCTTTGTTTCTTAGTTTCTTAGTTTCTTAGTTTCTTAGTTTCTTAGTTTCTTAGTTTCTTAGTTTGTCAGTTTGTCAGTTTGTCAGTTTGTTCGTTTCTTAGTTTCTGAGTTTCTTAGTTTCTTAGTTTCTTAGTTTGTCAGTTTGTCAGTTTGTCAGTTTGTCAGTTTGTTCGTTTCTTAGTTTCTTAGTTTCTTAGTTTCTTAGTTTCTTAGTTTCTTAGTTTCTTAGTTTCTTAGTTTCTGAATTTCTTAGTTTCTTAGTTTCTTAGTTTCTTAGTTTCTCAGTTTCTCAGTTTCTTAGTTTCTTAGTTTCTTAGTTTCTTAGTTTCTTAATTTCTCAGTTTCTAAGTTTCTTAGTTTCTTGGTTTCTTAGTTTCTTAGTTTTGTTAGTTTCTAAGTTTCTTAGTTTGTTAGTTTCTTAGTTTCTTAGTTTGCCAGTTTGTCAGTTTGTCAGTTTGTTCGTTTCTTAGTTTCTTTGTTTCTTAGTTTCTTAGTTTCTTAGTTTCTTAGTTTCTTAGTTTCTTAGTTTGTCAGTTTGTCAGTTTGTCAGTTTGTTCGTTTCTTAGTTTCTGAGTTTCTTAGTTTCTTAGTTTCTTAGTTTGTCAGTTTGTCAGTTTGTCAGTTTGTCAGTTTGTTCGTTTCTTAGTTTCTTAGTTTCTTAGTTTCTTAGTTTCTTAGTTTCTTAGTTTCTGAATTTCTTAGTTTCTTAGTTTCTTAGTTTCTTAGTTTCTTAGTTTGTCAGTTTGTCAGTTTGTCAGTTTGTTCGTTTCTTAGTTTCTGAGTTTCTTAGTTTCTTAGTTTCTTAGTTTGTCAGTTTGTCAGTTTGTCAGTTTGTCAGTTTGTTCGTTTCTTAGTTTCTTAGTTTCTTAGTTTCTTAGTTTCTTAGTTTCTTAGTTTCTGAATTTCTTAGTTTCTTAGTTTCTTAGTTTCTTAGTTTCTTAGTTTCTTAGTTTCTTAGTTTCTTAGTTTCTCAGATTCTCAGTTTCTCAGTTTCTCAGTTTCTCAGTTTCTCAGTTTCTCAGTTTCTCAGTTTCTCAGTTTCTCAGTTTCTCAGTTTCTCAGTTTCTCAGTTTCTCAGTTTCTTAGTTTCTTAGTTTCTTAGTTTCTTAGTTTCTTAATTTCTCAGTTTCTAAGTTTCTTAGTTTCTTGGTTTCTTAGTTTCTTAGTTTTGTTAGTTTCTAAGTTTCTTAGTTTGTTAGTTTGCCAGTTTGTCAGTTTGTCAGTTTGTTCGTTTCTTAGTTTCTTTGTTTCTTAGTTTCTTAGTTTCTTAGTTTCTTAGTTTCTTAGTTTCTTAGTTTGTCAGTTTGTCAGTTTGTCAGTTTGTTCGTTTCTTAGTTTCTGAGTTTCTTAGTTTCTTAGTTTCTTAGTTTGTCAGTTTGTCAGTTTGTCAGTTTGTCAGTTTGTTCGTTTCTTAGTTTCTTAGTTTCTTAGTTTCTTAGTTTCTTAGTTTCTTAGTTTCTGAATTTCTTAGTTTCTTAGTTTCTTAGTTTCTTAGTTTCTTAGTTTCTTAGTTTCTTAGTTTCTTAGTTTCTTAGTTTCTTAGTTTCTTAGTTTCTTAGTTTCTTAGTTTCTTAGTTTCTTAGTTTCTTAGTTTCTTAGTTTCTTAGTTTCTTAGTTTCTTAGTGTTTTAGTTTCTTAGTTTCTTAGTTTCTTAGTTTCTTAGTTTCTTAGTTTCTTAGTTTCTTAGTTTCTTAGTTTCTTAGTTTCTTAGCTTCTTAGTTTCTTAGTTGCTTAGTTTCTTAGTTTCTTAGTTTCTTAGTTTCTTAGTTTCTTAGTTTCGTAGTTTCCTAGTTTCTTAGTTTCTTAGTTTCTTAGTTTCTTAGTTTCTTAGTTTCTTAGTTTCTTAGTTTCTTAGTTTCTTAGTTTCTTAGTTTCTTAGTTTCTTAGTTTGTCAGTTTGTCAGTTTGTCAGTTTGTTCGTTTCTTAGTTTCTGAGTTTCTTAGTTTCTTAGTTTCTTAGTTTGTCAGTTTGTCAGTTTGTCAGTTTGTCAGTTTGTTCGTTTCTTAGTTTCTTAGTTTCTTAGTTTCTTAGTTTCTTAGTTTCTTAGTTTCTTAGTTTCTTAGTTTCTGAATTTCTTAGTTTCTTAGTTTCTTAGTTTCTTAGTTTCTTAGTTTCTTAGTTTCTTAGTTTCTTAGTTTCTTAGTTTCTTAGTTTCTTAGTTTCTTAGTTTCTTAGTTTCTTAGTTTCTTAGTTTCTTAGTTTCTTAGTTTCTTAGTTTCTTAGTTTCTTAGTTTCTTAGTTTCTTAGTGTTTTAGTTTCTTAGTTTCTTAGTTTCTTAGTTTCTTAGTTTCTTAGTTTCTTAGTTTCTTAGTTTCTTAGTTTCTTAGTTTCTTAGCTTCTTAGTTTCTTAGTTGCTTAGTTTCTTAGTTTCTTAGTTTCTTAGTTTCTTAGTTTCTTAGTTTCGTAGTTTCCTAGTTTCTTAGTTTCTTAGTTTCTTAGTTTCTTAGTTTCTTAGTTTCTTAGTTTCTTAGTTTCTTAGTTTCTTAGTTTCTTAGTTTCTTAGTTTCTTAGTTTCTTAGTTTCTTAGTTTCTTAGTTTCTTAGTTTCTTAGTTTCTTAGCTTCTTAGTTTCTTAGTTTCTTAGTTTTTTAGTTTCTCAGTTTCTTAGTTTCTTATTTTCTTAGTTTCTCAGTTTCTTAGTTTCTTAGTTTCTTAGTTTCTTAGTTTCTTAGTTTCTTAGTTTCTTAGTTTCTTAGTTTCTTAGTTTCTTAGTTTCTTAGTTTCTTAGTTTGTCAGTTTGTCAGTTTGTCAGTTTGTCAGTTTGTTCGTTTCTTAGTTTCTTAGTTTCTTAGTTTCTTAGTTTCTTAGTTTCTTAGTTTCTTAGTTTCTTAGTTTCTGAATTTCTTAGTTTCTTAGTTTCTTAGTTTCTTAGTTTCTTAGTTTCTTAGTTTCTTAGTTTCTTAGTTTCTTAGTTTCTTAGTTTCTTAGTTTCTTAGTTTCTTAGTTTCTTAGTTTCTTAGTGATTTAGTTTCTTAGTTTCTTAGTTTCTTAGTTTCTTAGTTTCTTAGTTTCTTAGTTTCTTAGTTTCTTAGTGATTTAGTTTCTTAGTTTCTTAGTTTCTTAGTTTCTTAGTTTCTTAGTTTCTTAGTTTCTTAGTTTCTTACTTTCTTAGTTTCTTAGTTTCTTAGCTTCTTAGCTTCTTAGTTGCTTAGTTTCTTAGTTTCTTAGTTTCTTAGTTTCGTAGTTTCTTAGTTTCTTAGTTTCTTAGTTTCTTAGTTTCTTAGTTTCTTAGTTTCTTAGTTTCTTAGTTTCTTAGTTTCTTAGTTTCTTAGTTTCTTAGTTTCTTAGTTTCTTAGTTTCTTAGTTTCTTAGTTTCTTAGTTTCTTAGTTTCTTAGTTTCCTAGTTTCTTAGTTTCTTAGTTTCTTAGTTTCTTAGTTTGTCGGTTTGTCAGTTTGTCAGTTTGTTCGTTTCTTAGTTTCTGAGTTTCTTAGTTTCTTAGTTTCTTAGTTTGTCAGTTTGTCAGTTTGTCAGTTTGTCAGTTTGTTCGTTTCTTAGTTTCTTAGTTTCTTAGTTTCTTAGTTTCTTAGTTTCTTAGTTTCTTAGTTTCTTAGTTTCTTAGTTTCTTAGTTTCTTAGTTTCTTAGTTGCTTAGTTTCTTAGTTTCTTAGTTTCTTAGTTTCTTAGTTTCTTAGTTTCTTAGTTTCTTAGTTTCTTAGTTGCTTAGTTTCTTAGTTTCTTAGTTTCTTAGTTTCTTAGTTTCTTAGTTTCGTAGTTTCCTAGTTTCCTAGTTTCTTAGTTTCTTAGTTTCTTAGTTTCTTAGTTTCTTAGTTTCTTAGTTTCTTAGTTTGTCAGTTCCTTCGTTTCTTAGTTTTTTAGTTTCTTAGTTTCTTAGTTTCTTAGTTTCTCAGTTTCTTAGTTTCTTAGTTTCATAGTTTCTTAGTTTCTTAGTTTCTCAGTTTCTTAGTTTCTTAGTTTCTTAGTTTCTTAGTTTCTTAGTTTCTTAGTTTCTTAGTTTCTTAGTTTCTTAGTTTCTTAGTTTCTTAGTTTCTTAGTTTCTTAGTTTCTTAGTTTCTTAGTTTCTTAGTTACTTAGTTTCTTAGTTTCTTAGTTTCTTAGTTTCTTAGTTTCTTAGTTTCTTAGTTTCTTAGTTGCTTAGTTTCTTAGTTTCTCAGTTTCTCAGTTTCTCAGGTTCTCAGGTTTTCAGGTTCTCAGTATCTCAGTTTCTCAGTTTCTCAGTTTCTCAGTTTCTCAGTTTCTAAGTTTCTTAGTTTCTTAGTTTCTCAGTTTCTCAGTTTCTCAGTTTCTCAGTTTCTCAGTTTCTCAGTTTCTTAGTTTCTTACTTTCTTAGTTTCTTATTTTCTTAGTTTCTTAGTTTCATAGTTTCTTAGTTTCTTAGTTTCTTAGTTTCTTAGTTTCTTAGTTTCTTAGTTTCTTAGTTTCTTAGTTTCATAGTTTCTTAGTTTCTTAGTTTCTTAGTTTCGTAGTTTCTTAGTTTCTTAGTTTCTTAGTTTCTTAGTTTCTTAGTTTCTTAGTTTCTTAGTTTCTTAGTTTCTTAGTTTCTTAGTTTCTCAGTTTCTCAGTTTCTCAGGTTCTCAGGTTCACAGGTTCTCAGTTTCTTAGTTTCTCAGTTTCTTAGTTTCTTAGTTTCTTAGTTTCTTAGTTTCCTAGTTTCCTAGTTTCCTAGTTTCTTAGTTTCTTAGTTTCTTAGTTTCTTAGTTTCTTAGTTTCTTAGTTTCTTAGTTTCTTAGTTTCTTAGTTTCTTAGTTTCTTAGTTTCTTAGTTTCTTAGTTTCTTAGTTTCTTAGTTTCTTAGTTTCTTAGTTTCTTAGTTTCTTAGTTTCTTAGTTTCTTAGTTTCTTAGTTTCTTAGTTTCTTAGTTTGTCAGTTTGTCAGTTTGTCAGTTTGTTCGGTTCGTAGTTTCTTAGTTTCTTAGTTTCTTAGTTTGTCAGTTTCTCAGTTTGTCAGTTTGTTCGGTTCGTAGTTTCTTAGTTTCTTAGTTTCTTAGTTTGTCAGTTTGTCAGTTTGTCAGTTTGTTCGTTTCTTAGTTTCTTAGTTTCTTATTTTCTTAGTTTGTCAGTTTGTCAGTTTGTCAGTTTGTTCGTATCTTAGTTTCTTAGTTTCTTAGTTTCTTAGTTTCTTAGTTTCTTAGTTTCTTAGTTTCTTAGTTTGTCAGTTTGTAAGTTTGTCAGTTTGTTCGTTTCTTAGTTACTTAGGTTCTTAGTTTCTTATTTTCTTAGTTTCTTAGTTTGTCAGTTTGTTCGTCTCTTAGTTTCTCAGTTTCTCAGTCTCTTAGTTTCTCAGTCTCTTAGTTTCTTAGTTTCTTAGTTTCTTAGTGTCTTAGTTTCTTAGTTTCTTAGTTTCTTAGATTCTTAGTTTCTTAGTTTCTTAGTTTCTTAGTTTCTTAGTTTGTCAGTTTGTCAGTTTGTCATTTTGTCAGTTTGTCAGTTTGTACGTTTCTTAGTTTCTTAGTTTCTTAATTTCTCAGTTTCCTAGTTTCTTAGTTTCATAATTTCTTAGTTTCTTAGTTTCTTGGTTTCTTAGTTTCTTAGTTTCTTAGTTTCCTAGTTTCCTAGTTTCCTAGTTTCTTAGTTTCTTAGTTTCTTAGTTTCTTAGTTTCTTAGTTTCTTAGTTTCTTAGTTTCTTAGTTTCTTAGTTTCTTAGTTTCTTAGTTTCTTAGTTTCTTAGTTTCTTAGTTTCTCAGATTCTCAGTTTCTCAGTTTCTCAGTTTCTCAGTTTCTCAGTTTCTCAGTTTCTCAGTTTCTCAGTTTCTCAGTTTCTCAGTTTCTCAGTTTCTCAGTTTCTCAGTTTCTTAGTTTCTTAGTTTCTTAGTTTCTTAGTTTCTTAATTTCTCAGTTTCTAAGTTTCTTAGTTTCTTGGTTTCTTAGTTTCTTAGTTTTGTTAGTTTCTAAGTTTCTTAGTTTGTTAGTTTCTTAGTTTCTTAGTTTGCCAGTTTGTCAGTTTGTCAGTTTGTTCGTTTCTTAGTTTCTTTGTTTCTTAGTTTCTTAGTTTCTTAGTTTCTTAGTTTCTTAGTTTCTTAGTTTGTCAGTTTGTCAGTTTGTCAGTTTGTTCGTTTCTTAGTTTCTGAGTTTCTTAGTTTCTTAGTTTCTTAGTTTGTCAGTTTGTCAGTTTGTCAGTTTGTCAGTTTGTTCGTTTCTTAGTTTCTTAGTTTCTTAGTTTCTTAGTTTCTTAGTTTCTTAGTTTCTGAATTTCTTAGTTTCTTAGTTTCTTAGTTTCTTAGTTTCTTAGTTTCTTAGTTTCTTAGTTTCTTAGTTTCTTAGTTTCTTAGTTTCTTAGTTTCTTAGTTTCTTAGTTTCTTAGTTTCTTAGTTTCTTAGTTTCTTAGTTTCTTAGTTTCTTAGTGTTTTAGTTTCTTAGTTTCTTAGTTTCTTAGTTTCTTAGTTTCTTAGTTTCTTAGTTTCTTAGTTTCTTAGTTTCTTAGTTTCTTAGCTTCTTAGTTTCTTAGTTGCTTAGTTTCTTAGTTTCTTAGTTTCTTAGTTTCTTAGTTTCTTAGTTTCGTAGTTTCCTAGTTTCTTAGTTTCTTAGTTTCTTAGTTTCTTAGTTTCTTAGTTTCTTAGTTTCTTAGTTTCTTAGTTTCTTAGTTTCTTAGTTTCTTAGTTTCTTAGTTTCTTAGTTTGTCAGTTTGTCAGTTTGTCAGTTTGTTCGTTTCTTAGTTTCTGAGTTTCTTAGTTTCTTAGTTTCTTAGTTTGTCAGTTTGTCAGTTTGTCAGTTTGTCAGTTTGTTCGTTTCTTAGTTTCTTAGTTTCTTAGTTTCTTAGTTTCTTAGTTTCTTAGTTTCTTAGTTTCTTAGTTTCTTAGTTTCTTAGTTTCTTAGTTTCTTAGTTTCTTAGTTTCTTAGTTTCTTAGTTTCTTAGTTTCTTAGTTTCTTAGTTTCTTAGTTTCTTAGTTTCTTAGTTTCTTAGTTTCTTAGTTTCTTAGTGTTTTAGTTTCTTAGTTTCTTAGTTTCTTAGTTTCTTAGTTTCTTAGTTTCTTAGTTTCTTACTTTCTTAGTTTCTTAGTTTCTTAGCTTCTTAGCTTCTTAGTTGCTTAGTTTCTTAGTTTCTTAGTTTCTTAGTTTCGTAGTTTCTTAGTTTCTTAGTTTCTTAGTTTCTTAGTTTCTTAGTTTCTTAGTTTCTTAGTTTCTTAGTTTCTTAGTTTCTTAGTTTCTTAGTTTTTTAGTTTCTCAGTTTCTTAGTTTCTTATTTTCTTAGTTTCTCAGTTTCTTAGTTTCTTAGTTTCTTAGTTTCTTAGTTTCTTAGTTTCTTAGTTTCTTAGTTTCTTAGTTTCTTAGTTTCTTAGTTTCTTAGTTTGTCGGTTTGTCAGTTTGTCAGTTTGTTCGTTTCTTAGTTTCTGAGTTTCTTAGTTTCTTAGTTTCTTAGTTTGTCAGTTTGTCAGTTTGTCAGTTTGTCAGTTTGTTCGTTTCTTAGTTTCTTAGTTTCTTAGTTTCTTAGTTTCTTAGTTTGTCGGTTTGTCAGTTTGTCAGTTTGTTCGTTTCTTAGTTTCTGAGTTTCTTAGTTTCTTAGTTTCTTAGTTTGTCAGTTTGTCAGTTTGTCAGTTTGTCAGTTTGTTCGTTTCTTAGTTTCTTAGTTTCTTAGTTTCTTAGTTTCTTAGTTTCTTAGTTTCTTAGTTTCTTAGTTTCTTAGTTTCTTAGTTTCTTAGTTTCTTAGTTTCTGAATTTCTTAGTTTCTTAGTTTCTTAGTTTCTTAGTTTCTTAGTTTCTTAGTTTCTTAGTTTCTTAGTTTCTTAGTTTCTTAGTTTCTTAGTTTCTTAGTTTCTTAGTTTCTTAGTTTCTTAGCTTCTTAGTTTCTTAGTTTCTTAGTTTCTTAGTTTCTTAGTTTCTTAGTGTTTTAGTTTCTTAGTTTCTTAGTTTCTTAGTTTCTTAGTTTCTTAGTTTCTTAGTTTCTTACTTTCTTAGTTTCTTAGTTTCTTAGCTTCTTAGCTTCTTAGTTGCTTAGTTTCTTAGTTTCTTAGTTTCTTAGTTTCGTAGTTTCTTAGTTTCTTAGTTTCTTAGTTTCTTAGTTTCTTAGTTTCTTAGTTTCTTAGTTTCTTAGTTTCTTAGTTTCTTAGTTTCTTAGTTTCTTAGTTTTTTAGTTTCTCAGTTTCTTAGTTTCTTATTTTCTTAGTTTCTCAGTTTCTTAGTTTCTTAGTTTCTTAGTTTCTTAGTTTCTTAGTTTCTTAGTTTCTTAGTTTCTTAGTTTCTTAGTTTCTTAGTTTCTTAGTTTGTCGGTTTGTCAGTTTGTCAGTTTGTTCGTTTCTTAGTTTCTGAGTTTCTTAGTTTCTTAGTTTCTTAGTTTGTCAGTTTGTCAGTTTGTCAGTTTGTCAGTTTGTTCGTT
Organism: Megalopta genalis; assembly: GCF_051020955.1. Classification (NCBI taxonomy): domain Eukaryota; kingdom Metazoa; phylum Arthropoda; class Insecta; order Hymenoptera; family Halictidae; genus Megalopta; species Megalopta genalis. Next base: position 20,672,389 of record NC_135019.1, on the reverse strand, counting down.
TCTTAGTTTCTTAGTTTCTTAGTTTCTTAGTTTCTTAGTTTCTTAGTTTCTTAGTTTCTTAGTTTCTTAGTTTCTTAGTTTCTGAATTTCTTAGTTTCTTAGTTTCTTAGTTTCTTAGTTTCTTAGTTTCTTAGTTTCTTAGTTTCTTAGTTTCTTAGTTTCTTAGTTTCTTAGTTTCTTAGTTTCTTAGTTTCTTAGTTTCTTAGTTTCTTAGTTTCTTAGTGTTTTAGTTTCTTAGTTTCTTAGTTTCTTAGTTTCTTAGTTTCTTAGTTTCTTAGTTTCTTACTTTCTTAGTTTCTTAGTTTCTTAGCTTCTTAGCTTCTTAGTTGCTTAGTTTCTTAGTTTCTTAGTTTCTTAGTTTCGTAGTTTCTTAGTTTCTTAGTTTCTTAGTTTCTTAGTTTCTTAGTTTCTTAGTTTCTTAGTTTCTTAGTTTCTTAGTTTCTTAGTTTCTTAGTTTCTTAGTTTCTTAGTTTCTTAGTTTCTTAGTTTCTCAGTTTCTTAGTTTCTTAGTTTCTTAGTTTCTTAGTTTTTTAGTTTCTTAATTTCTTGGTTTCTTAGTTTGTCAGTTTGTCAGTTTGTTGGTTTCTTAGTTTCTTAGTTTCTTAGTTTGTCAGTTTGTCAATTTGTCAGTCTGTGCGTTTCTTAGTTTCTTAGTTTCTTAGTTTCTAATTTTCTTAGTTTCTCAGTTTCTCAGTTTCTCAGTTTCTCAGTTTCTCAGTTTCTCAGTTTCTCAGTATCTCAGTTTCTCAGTATCTCAGTTTCTCAGTTTCTCAGTTTCTCAGTTTCTCAGTTTCTCAGTTTCTCAGTATCTCAGTTTCTCAGTTTCTCAGTCTCTCAGTCTCTCAGTCTCTCAGTATATCAGTTTCTTAGTTTCTTAGTTTCTTAGTTTCTTAGTTTCATAGTTTCATAGTTTGTCAGTTTGTCAGTTTGTTCGTTTCTTAGTTTCTTAGTTTCCTAGTTTCTTAGTTTCTTAGTTTCTTAGTTTCTTAGTTTCTAAGTTTCTTAGTGTCTTAGTTTCTTAGTTTCTTAGCTTCTCAGTTTCTCAGTTTCTTAGTTTCTTAGTTTCTTAGTTTCTAAGTTTCTTAGTGTCTTAGTTTCTTAGTTTCTTAGTTTCTCGGTTTCTCAGTTTCTCAGTTTCTCAGTTTCTCAGTTTCTCGGTTTCTCAGTTTCTCAGTTTCTCAGTTTCTCAGTTTCTCAGTTTCTTAGTGTCTTAGTTTCTTAGTTTCTTAGTTTCTTAGTTTCTTAGTTTCTTAGTTTCTTAGTTTCTTAGTTTGTCAGTTTGTCAGTTTGACAGTTTGTTCGTTTCTTAGTTTCTTAGTTTCTTAGTTTCTTAGTTTCTTAGTTTCTTAGTTTCTTAGTTTCTTAGTTTCTTAGTTTCTTAGTTTGTCAGTTTGTCAGTTTGTCAGTTTGTCAGTTTGTTCGGTTCGTAGTTACTTAGTTTCTTAGTTTCTTAGTTTCTTAGTTTCTTAGTCTCTTAGTTTCTTAGTTTCTTAGTTTCTTAGTTTCTTAGTTTCTTAGTTTCTTAGTTTCTTAGTTTCTTAGTTTCTTAGTTTCTTAGTTTCTTAGTTTCTTATTTTCTTAGTTTCTTAGTTTCTTAGTTTCTTAGTTTCTTAGTTTCTTAGTTTCTTAGTTTCTTAGTTTCTTAGTTTCTTAGTTTCTTAGTTTCTTAGTTTCTTAGTTTGTCAGTTTGTTCGTTTCTTAGTTTCTCAGTTTCTCAGTCTCTTAGTTTCTTAGTTTCTTAGATTCTTAGTTTCTTAGTTTCTTAGTGTCTCAGTTTCTTAGTTTCTTAGTTTCTTAGTTTTTTAGTTTCTTAATTTCTTGGTTTCTTAGTTTGTCAGTTTGTCAGTTTGTTGGTTTCTTAGTTTCTTAGTTTCTTAGTTTGTCAGTTTGTCAATTTGTCAGTTTGTGCGTTTCTTAGTTTCTTAGTTTCTTAGTTTCTAATTTTCTTAGTTTCTCAGTTTCTCAGTTTCTCAGTTTCTCAGTTTCTCAGTTTCTCAGTTTCTCAGTATCTCAGTTTCTCAGTATCTCAGTTTCTCAGTTTCTCAGTTTCTCAGTTTCTCAGTTTCTCAGTTTCTCAGTATCTCAGTTTCTCAGTTTCTCAGTCTCTCAGTCTCTCAGTCTCTCAGTATATCAGTTTCTTAGTTTCTTAGTTTCTTAGTTTCTTAGTTTCATAGTTTCATAGTTTGTCAGTTTGTCAGTTTGTTCGTTTCTTAGTTTCTTAGTTTCCTAGTTTCTTAGTTTCTTAGTTTCTTAGTTTCTTAGTTTCTAAGTTTCTTAGTGTCTTAGTTTCTTAGTTTCTTAGCTTCTCAGTTTCTCAGTTTCTTAGTTTCTTAGTTTCTTAGTTTCTAAGTTTCTTAGTGTCTTAGTTTCTTAGTTTCTTAGTTTCTCGGTTTCTCAGTTTCTCAGTTTCTCAGTTTCTCAGTTTCTCGGTTTCTCAGTTTCTCAGTTTCTCAGTTTCTCAGTTTCTCAGTTTCTTAGTGTCTTAGTTTCTTAGTTTCTTAGTTTCTTAGTTTCTTAGTTTCTTAGTTTCTTAGTTTCTTAGTTTCTTAGTTTGTCAGTTTGTCAGTTTGACAGTTTGTTCGTTTCTTAGTTTCTTAGTTTCTTAGTTTCTCAGTTTCTTAGTTTCTTAGTTTCTTAGTTTCTTAGTTTCTTAGTTTCTTAGTTTGTCAGTTTGTCAGTTTGTCAGTTTGTCAGTTTGTTCGGTTCGTAGTTACTTAGTTTCTTAGTTTCTTAGTTTCTTAGTTTCTTAGTTTCTTAGTCTCTTAGTTTCTTAGTTTCTTAGTTTCTTAGTTTCTTAGTTTCTTAGTTTCTTAGTTTCTTAGTTTCTTAGTTTCTTAGTTTCTTAGTTTCTTAGTTTCTTAGTTTCTTATTTTCTTAGTTTCTTAGTTTCTTAGTTTCTTAGTTTCTTAGTTTCTTAGTTTCTTAGTTTCTTAGTTTCTTAGTTTCTTAGTTTCTTAGTTTCTTAGTTTCTTAGTTTCTTAGTTTGTCAGTTTGTTCGTTTCTTAGTTTCTCAGTTTCTCAGTCTCTTAGTTTCTTAGTTTCTTAGATTCTTAGTTTCTTAGTTTCTTAGTGTCTTAGTTTCTTAGTTTCTTAGTTTCTTAGTTTCTTAGCTTCTTAGTTTCTTAGTTTCTTAGTTTCTTAGTTTCTTAGTTGCTTAGTTTCTTAGTTTCTTAGTTTCTTAGTTTCTTAGTTTATAAGTTTCTTAGTTTCTTAGTTTCGTAGTTTCGTAGTTTCGTAGTTTCTTCGTTTCTTAGTTTCTTAGTTTCTTAGTTTCTTAGTTTCTTAGTTTCTTAGTTTCTTAGTTTCTTAGTTTCTTAGTTTCTTAGTTTCTTAGTTTCTTAGTTTCTTAGTTTCTTAGTTTCTTAGTTTCTTAGTTTCTTAGTTTCTTAGTTTCTTAGTTTCTTAGTTTCTTAGTTTCTTAGTTTCTTAGTTTCTTAGTTTCTTAGTTTCTTAGTTTCTTAGTTTCTTAGTTTCTTAGTTTCTTAGTTTCTTAGTTTCTTAGTTTCTTAGTTTCTTAGTTTTTTAGTTTCTTAATTTCTTGGTTTCTTAGTTTGTCAGTTTGTCAGTTTGTTGGTTTCTTAGTTTCTTAGTTTCTTAGTTTGTCAGTTTGTCAATTTGTCAGTTTGTTCGTTTCTTAGTTTCTTAGTTTCTAATTTTCTTAGTTTCTCAGTTTCTCAGTTTGTCAGTTTCTCAGTTTCTCAGTTTCTCAGTTTCCCAGTTTCTCCGTTTCTCAGTTTCTCAGTTTCTCAGTTTCTCAGTTTCTCCGTTTCTCAGTTTCTCAGTATCTCAGTTTCTCAGTTTCTCAGTTTCTCAGTTTCTCAGTTTCTCAGTTTCTCAGTTTCTCAGTTTGTCAGTTTCTCAGTTTCTCAGTTTCTCAGTTTCTCAGTTTGTCAGTCTCTCAGTCTCTCAGTATATCAGTATATCAGTTTCTTAGTTTCTTAGTTTCTTAGTTACTTAGTTTCATAGTTTCTTAGTTTCTTAGTTTCTTAGATTCTTAGTTTCTTAGTTTCTTAGTTTCTTAGTTTCTTAGTTTCTTAGTTTCTTAGTTTCTTAGTTTCTTAGTTTCTTAGTTTCTTTGTTTCTTAGTTTCTTAGTTTCTTAGTTTCTTAGTTTCTTAGTTTCTTAGTTTCTTAGTTTCTTAGTTTCTTAGTTTCTTAGTTTCTTAGTTTCTTAGTTTCTTAGTTTCTTAGTTTCTTAGTTTCTTAGTTTCTTAGTTTCTTAGTTTCTTAGTTTCTTAGTTTCTTAGTTTCTTAGTTTCTTAGTTTCTTAGTTTCTTAGTTTCTTAGTTTCATAGTTTCTTAGTTTCTTAGTTTCTTAGTTTCTTAGTTTCTTAGTTTCTTAGTTTCCTAGTTTCGTAGTTTCTTAGTTTCTTAGTTTCTTAGTTTGTCAGTTTGTCAGTTTGTCAGTTTGTTCGTTTCTTAGTTTCTTAGTTTCTTAGTTTCTTAGTTTCTTAGTTTCTTAGTTTCTTAGTTTCTTAGTTTCTTAGATTGTTAGTTTCTTAGTTTCTTAGTTTCTTAGTTTCTTAGTTTCTTAGTTTCTTAGTTTCTTAGTTTCTTAGTTTCTTAGTTTCTTAGTTTCTTAGTTTCTTAGTTTCTTAGTTTCTTAGTTTCTTAGTTTGTCAGTTCGTTCGTTTCTTAGTTTTTTAGTTTCTTAGTTTCTTAGTTTCTTAGTTTCTTAGTTTCTTAGTTTCTTAGTTTCTTAGTTTCTTAGTTTCTTAGTTTCTTAGTTTCTTAGTTTCTTAGTTTCTTAGTTTCTTAGTTTCTTAGTTTCTTAGTTTCTTAGTTTCTTAGTTTCTTAGTTTCTTAGTTTTTTAGTTTCTTAATTTCTTGGTTTCTTAGTTTGTCAGTTTGTCAGTTTGTTGGTTTCTTAGTTTCTTAGTTTCTTAGTTTGTCAGTTTGTCAATTTGTCAGTTTGTTCGTTTCTTAGTTTCTTAGTTTCTAATTTTCTTAGTTTCTCAGTTTCTCAGTTTGTCAGTTTCTCAGTTTCTCAGTTTCTCAGTTTCCCAGTTTCTCCGTTTCTCAGTTTCTCAGTTTCTCAGTTTCTCAGTTTCTCAGTTTCTCAGTTTCTCAGTTTCTTAGTTTCTTAGTTTCTTACTTTCTTAGTTTCTTATTTTCTTAGCTTCTTAGTTTCATAGTTTCTTAGTTTCTTAGTTTCTTAGTTTCTTAGTTTCTTAGTTTCTTAGTTTCTTAGTTTCTTAGTTTCTTAGTTTCTTAGTTTCTTAGTTTCTTAGTTTCTTAGTTTCTTAGTTTCTTAGTTTCTTAGTTTCTTAGTTTCTTAGTTTCTTAGTTTCTTAGTTTCTTAGTTTCTTAGTTTCTTAGTTTCTTAGTTTCTCAGTTTCTCAGTTTCTCAGGTTCTCAGGTTCACAGGTTCTCAGCTTCTCAGTTTCTCAGTTTCTTAGTTTCTTAGTTTCTTAGTTTCTTAGTTTCTTAGTTTCTTAGTTTCTTAGTTTCTTAGTTTCTTAGTATCTTAGTTTCTTAGTTTCTTATTTTCTAAGTTTCTTAGTTTCTTAGTTTCTTAGTTTCTCAGTTTCTCAGTTTCTCAGTTTCTCAGTTTCTCAGTTTCTAAGTTTCTCAGTTTCTTAGTCTCTTAGTTTCTTAGTTTCTTAGTTTCTTAGTTTCTTAGTTTCTTAGTTTCTTAGTTTCTTAGTTTCTTAGTTGCTTAGTTTCTTAGTTTCTTAGTTTGTCAGTTTGTCAGTTTGTTGGTTTCTAAGTTTCTTAGTTTCTTAGTTTGTCAGTTTGTCAATTTGTCAGTTTGTTCGTTTCTTAGTTTCTTAGTTTCTAATTTTCTTAGTTTCTCAGTTTCTCAGTTTCTCAGTTTGTCAGTTTCTCAGTTTCTCAGTTTCTCAGTTTCTCAGTTTCTCCGTTTCTCAGTTTCTCAGTTTCTCAGTTTCTCAGTTTCTCCGTTTCTCAGTTTCTCAGTATCTCAGTTTCTCAGTTTCTCAGTTTCTCAGTTTCTCAGTTTCTCAGTTTCTCAGTTTCTCAGTTTCTCAGTTTCTCAGTTTGTCAGTTTCTCAGTTTCTCAGTTTCTCAGTTTCTCAGTTTGTCAGTCTCTCAGTCTCTCAGTCTCTCAGTATATCAGTTTCTTAGTTTCTTAGTTTCTTAGTTTCTTAGTTTCATAGTTTCTTAGTTTCTTAGTTTCTTAGATTCTTAGTTTCTTAGTTTCTTAGTTTCTTAGTTTCTTAGTTTCTTAGTTTCCTAGTTTCTTAGTTTCTTAGTTTCTTAGTTTCTTTGTTTCTTAGTTTCTTAGTTTCTTAGTTTCTTAGTTTCTTAGTTTCTTAGTTTCTTAGTTTCTTAGTTTCTTAGTTTCTTAGTTTCTTAGTTTCTTAGTTTCTTAGTTTCTTAGTTTCTTAGTTTCTTAGTTTCTTAGTTTCTTAGTTTCTTAGTTTCTTAGTTTCTTAGTTTCATAGTTTCTTAGTTTCTTAGTTTCTTAGTTTCTTAGTTTCTTAGTTTCTTAGTTTCCTAGTTTCGTAGTTTCTTAGTTTCTTAGTTTCTTAGTTTGTCAGTTTGTCAGTTTGTCAGTTTGTTCGTTTCTTAGTTTCTTAGTTTCTTAGTTTCTTAGTTTCTTAGTTTCTTAGTTTCTTAGTTTCTTAGTTTCTTAGTTTCTTAGTTTCTTAGTTTCTTAGTTTCTTAGTTTCTTAGTTTCTTAGATTGTTAGTTTCTTAGTTTCTTAGTTTCTTAGTTTCTTAGTTTCTTAGTTTCTTAGTTTCTTAGTTTCTTAGTTTCTTAGTTTCTTAGTTTCTTAGTTTCTTAGTTTCTTAGTTTCTTAGTTTCTTAGTTTCTTAGTTTCTTAGTTTCTTAGTTTCTTAGTTTCTTAGTTTCTTAGTTTCTTAGTTTCTTAGTTTCTTAGTTTCTTAGTTTCTTAGTTTCTTATTTTCTAAGTTTCTTAGTTTCTTAGTTTCTTAGTTTCTCAGTTTCTCAGTTTCTCAGTTTCTCAGTTTCTCAGTTTCTCAGTTTCTAAGTTTCTCAGTTTCTTAGTCTCTTAGTTTCTTAGTTTCTTAGTTTCTTAGTTTCTTAGTTTCTTAGTTTCTTAGTTTCTTAGTTGCTTAGTTTCTTAGTTTCTTAGTTTGTCAGTTTGTCAGTTTGTTGGTTTCTTAGTTTCTTAGTTTCTTAGTTTGTCAGTTTGTTCGTTTCTTAGTTTCTTAGTTTCTAATTTTCTTAGTTTCTTAGTTTCTTAGTTTCTTAGTTTCTTAGTTTCTTAGTTTCTTAGTTTCTTAGTTTCTTAGTTTCTTAATTTCTTAGTTTCTTAGTTTCTCAGTTTCTCAGTTTCTCAGATTCTTAGTTTCTTAGTTTCATAGTTTCTTAGTTTCTTAGTTTCTTAGTTTCTTAGTTTCTTAGATTCTTAGTTTCTTAGTTTCATAGTTTCTTAGTTTCTTAGTTTCTTAGTTTCTTAGTTTCTTAGTTTCATAGGTTCATTGCTTCTAAGTTTCTTAGTTTCTTAGTTTCTTAGTTTCTTAGTTTCTTAGTTTCTTAGTTTCTTAGTTTCTTAGTTTCTTAGTTGCTTAGTTTCTTAGTTTCTTAGTTTCTTAGTTTCTTAGTTTCTTAGTTTCTTAGTTTCTTAGTTTCTTAGTTTCTTAGTTTCTTAGTTTCTTAGTTTCTTAGTTTCTTAGTTTCTTAGTTTCTTAGTTTCTTAGTTTCTTAGTTTCTTAGTTTCTTAGTTTCTTAGTTTCTTAGTTTCTTAGTTTCTTAGTTTCTTAGTTTCTTAGTTTCTTAGTTTCTTAGCTTCTTAGCTTCTTAGCTTCTTAGTTTCTTAGTTTCTTAGTTTCTTAGTTTCTTAGTTTCTTAGTTTCGTAGTTTCTTAGTTTCTTAGTTTCTTAGTTTCTTAGTTTATTAGTTCCTTAGTTTCTTAGTTTCTTAGTTTCTTAGTTTCTTAGTTTCTTAGTTTCTTAGTTTCTTAGTTTCTTAGTTTCTTAGTATCTTAGTTTCTTAGTTTCTTTGTTTCTTAGTTTCTTAGTTTCTTAATTTCTTAGTTTCTTAGTTTCTTAGTTTCTTAGTTTCTTAGTTTCTTAGTTTCTTAGTTTCTTAGTTTCTTAGTTTCTTAGTTTCTTAGTTTCTTAGTTTCTTAGTTTCTTAGTTTCTTAGTTTCTTAGTTTCTTAGTTTCTTAGTTTCTTAGTTTCTTAGTTTCTTAGTTTCTTAGTTTCTTAGTTTCTTAGTTTCATAGTTTCTTAGTTTCTTAGTTTCTTAGTTTCTTAGTTTCTTAGTTTCCTAGTTTCTTAGTTTCTTAGTTCCTTAGTTTGTCAGTTTGTTCGTTTCTTAGTTTGTCAGTTTGTTCGTTTCTTAGTTTGTCAGTTTGTTCGTTTCTTAGTTTCTTAGTTTCTTAGTTTCTTCGTTTCTTAGTTTCTTAGTTTCTTAGTTTCTTAGTTTCTTAGTTTCTTAGTTTCTTAGTTTCTTAGTTTCTTAGTTTCTTAGTTTCTTAGTTTCTTAGTTTCTTAGTTTCTTAGTTTCTTAGTTTCTTAGTTTCTTAGTTTCTTAGTTTCTTAGTTTCTTAGTTTCTTAGTTTCTTAGTTTCTTAGTTTCTTAGTTTCTTAGTTTCTTAGTTTCTTAGTTTCTTAGTTTCTTAGTTTCTTAGTTTCTTAGTTTCTTAGTTTCTTAGTTTCTTAGTTTCTTAGTTTCATAGGTTCTTTGCTTCTTAGTTTCTTAGTTTCTTAGTTTCTTAGTTTCTTAGTTTCTTAGTTTCTTAGTTGCTTAGTTTCTTAGTTTCTTAGTTTCTTAGTTTCTTAGTTTCTTAGTTTCTTAGTTTCTTAGTTTCTTAGTTTCTTAGTTTCTTAGTTTCTTAGTTTCTTAGTTTCGTAGTTTCTTAGTTTCTTAGTTTCTTAGTTTCTTAGTTTCTTAGTTTCTTAGTTTCTTAGTTTCTTAGTTTCTTAGTTTCTTAGTTTCTTAGTTTCTTAGTTTCTTAGTTCCTTAGTTTGTCAGTTTGTTCGTTTCTTAGTTTGTCAGTTTGTTCGTTTCTTAGTTTGTCAGTTTGTTCGTTTCTTAGTTTCTTAGTTTCTTAGTTTCTTAGTTTCTTAGTTTCTTAGTTTCTTAGTTTCTTAGTTTCTTAGTTTCTTAGTTTCTTAGTTTCTTAGTTTCTTAGTTTCTTAGTTTCTTAGTTTCTTAGTTTCTTAGTTTCTTAGTTTCTTAGTTTCTTAGTTTCTTAGTTTCTTAGTTTCTTAGTTTCTTAGTTTCTTAGTTTCTTAGTTTCTTAGTTTCTTAGTTTCTTAGTTTCTTAGTTTCTTAGTTTCTTAGTTTCTTAGTTTCTTAGTATCTTAGTTTCTTAGTTTCTTTGTTTCTTAGTTTCTTAGTTTCTTAATTTCTTAGTTTCTTAGTTTCTTAGTTTCTTAGTTTCTTAGTTTCTTAGTTTCTTAGTTTCTTAGTTTCTTAGTTTCTTAGTTTCTTAGTTTCTTAGTTTCTTAGTTTCTTAGTTTCTTAGTTTCTTAGTTTCTTAGTTTCTTAGTTTCTTAGTTTCTTAGTTTCTTAGTTTCTTAGTTTCTTAGTTTCTTAGTTTCTTAGTTTCTTAGTCTCTTAGTTTCTTAGTTTCTTATTTTTTTTAGTTTCTTAGTTTCTTATTTTCTTAGTTTCTTAGTTTCTTAGTTTGTCAGTTTGTTCGTTTTTTAGTTTCTTAGTTTCTTAGTTTCTTAGTTTCTTAGTTTCTTAGTCTCTTAGTTTCTTAGTTTCTTAGTTTCTTAGTTTCTTAGTTTCTTAGTTTCTTAGTTTCTTAGTATCGTCGTAGTTTCTTAGTTTCTTAGTTTCTTCGTTTCTTAGTTTCTTAATTTCTTAGTTTCTTAGTTTCTTAGTTTCTTAGTTTCTTAGTTTCTTAGTTTCTTAGTTTCTTAGTTTCTTAGTTTCTTAGTTTCTTAGTTTCTTAGTTTCTTAGTTTCTTAGTTTCTTAGTTTCTTAGTTTCTTAGTTTCTTAGTTTCTTAGTTTCTTAGTCTCTTAGTTTCTTAGTTTCTTAGTTTCTTAGTTTCTTAGTTTCTTAGTTTCTTATTTTTTTTAGTTTCTTAGTTTCTTATTTTCTTAGTTTCTTAGTTTCTTATTTTCTTAGTTTCTTAGTTTCTTAGTTTCTTAGTTTCTTAGTTTCTTAGTTTCTTAGTTTCTTAGTTTCTTATTTTCTTAGTTTCTTAGTTTCTTAGTTTGTCAGTTTGTTCGTTTTTTAGTTTCTTAGTTTCTTAGTTTCTTAGTTTCTTAGTTTCTTAGTTTCTTAGTTTCTTAGTTTCTTAGTTTCTTAGTTTCTTAGTTTCTTAGTATCGTCGTAGTTTCTTAGTTTCTTAGTTTCTTCGTTTCTTAGTTTCTTAATTTCTTAGTTTCTTATTTTCTTAGTTTCTTAGTTTCTTAGTTTCTTAGTTTCTTAGTTTCTTAGTTTCTTAGTTTCTTAGTTTCTTAGTTTCTTAGTTTCTTAGTTTCTTAGCTTCTTAGCTTCTTAGCTTCTTAGTTTCTTAGTTTCTTAGTTTCTTAGTTTCTTAGTTTCTTAGTTTCTTAGTTTCTTAGTTTCTTAGTTTCTTAGTTTCTTAGTTTCTTAGTTTCTTAGTTTCTTAGTTTCTTAGTTTCTTAGTTTCTTAGTTTCTTAGTTTCTTAGTTTCTTAGTTTCTTAGTTTCTTAGTTTCTTAGTTTCTTAGTTTCCTAGTTTCTTAGTTTCCTAGTTTCTTAGTTTCATAGTTTCTTAGTTTCTTAGTTTCTTAGTTTCTTAGTTTCTTAGTTTCTTAGTTTCTTAGTTTCTTAGTTTCTTAGTTTCTTAGTTTCTTAGTTTCTTAGTTTCTTAGTTTCTTAGTTTCTTAGTTTCTTAGTTTCTTAGTTTCATAGTTTCTTAGTTTCTTAGCTTCTTAGTTTCTTAGTTTCTTAGTTTCTTAGTTTCATAGGTTCTTTGCGTCTTAGTTTCTTAGTTTCTTAGTTTCTTAGTTTCTTAGTTTCTTAGTTTCTTAGTTTCTTAGTTTCTTAGTTTCTTAGTTTCTTAGTTTCTTAGTTTCTTAGTTTCTTAGTTTCTTAGTTTCTTAGTTTCTTAGTTTCTTAGTTTCTTAGTTTCTTAGTTTCTTAGTTTCTTAGTTTCTTAGTTTGTCAGTTTGTTCGTTTCTTAGTTTCTTAGTTTCTTATTTTCTTAGTTTCTTAGTTTCTTAGTTTCATAGTTTCTTAGTTTCTTAGTTTCTTAGTTTCTTAGCTTCTTAGTTTCTTAGTTTCTTAGTTTCTTAGTTTCTTAGTTTCTTAGTTTCTTAGTTTCTTAGTTTCTTAGTTTCTTAGTTTCTTAGTTTCATAGGTTCTTTGCTTCCTAGTTTCTTAGTTTCTTAGTTTCTTAGTTTCTTAGTTTCTTAGTTTCTTAGTTTCTTAGTTTCTTAGTTTCTTAGTTTCTTAGTTTCTTAGTTTCTTAGTTTCTTAGTTTCTTAGTTTCTTAGTTTCTTAGTTTGTCAGTTTGTTCGTTTCTTAGTTTCTTAGTTGCTTAGTTTCTTAGTTTCTTAGTTTCTTAGTTTCTTAGTTTCTTAGTTTCTTAGTTTCTTAGTTTCTTAGTTTCTTAGATTCTTAGTTTCTTAGTTTCATAGTTGCTTAGTTTCTTAGTTTCTTAGTTTCTTAGTTTCTTAGTTTCTTAGTTTCTTAGTTTCTTAGTTTCTTAGTTTCTTAGTTTCTTAGATTCTTAGTTTCTTAGTTTCATAGTTTCTTAGTTTCTTAGTTTCTTAGTTTCTTAGTTTCTTAGTTTCTTAGTTTCTTAGTTTCTTAGTTTCTTAGTATCGTCGTAGTTTCTTAGTTTCTTAGTTTCTTCGTTTCTTAGTTTCTTAGTTTCTTAGTTTCTTAGTTTCTTAGTTTCTTAGTTTCTTAGTTTCTTAGTTTCTTAGTTTCTTAGTTTCTTAGTTTCTTAGTTTGTCAGTTTGTTCGTTTCTTAGTTTCTTAGTTTCTTATTTTCTTAGTTTCTTAGTTTCTTAGTTTCTTAGTTTCTTAGTTTCTTAGTTTCTTAGTTTCTTAGCTTCTTAGTTTCTTAGTTTCTTAGTTTCTTAGTTTACTTAGTTTCTTAGTTTCTTAGTTTCTTAGTTTCTTAGTTTCTTAGTTTCTTAGTTTCTTAGTTTCTTAGTTTCTTAGTTTCTTAGTTTCTTAGTTTCTTAGTTTCTTAGTTTCTTAGTTTCTTAGTTTCTTAGTTTCTTAGTTTCTTAGTTTCTTAGTTTCTTAGTTTCTTAGGTTCTTAGTTTCTTAGTTTCTTAGTTTCTTAGTTTCTTAGTTTCTTAGTTTCTCAGTTTCTTAGTTTCTTATTTTTTTTAGTTTCTTAGTTTCTTATTTTCTTAGTTTCTTAGTTTCTTATTTTCTTAGTTTCTTAGTTTCTTAGTTTCTTAGTTTCTTAGTATCTTAGTTTCTTAGTTTCTTAGTTTCTTATTTTCTTAGTTTCTTAGTTTCTTAGTTTGTCAGTTTGTTCGTTTTTTAGTTTCTTAGTTTCTTAGTTTCTTAGTTTCTTAGTTTCTTAGTTTCTTAGTTTCTTAGTTTCTTAGTTTCTTAGTTTCATAGTTTCTTAGTTTCTTAGTTTCTTAGTTTCTTAGTTTCTTAGTATCTTAGTTTCTTAGTTTCTTAGTTTCTTAGTTTCTTAGTTTCTTAGTTTCTTAGTTTCTTAGTTTCTTAGTTTCTTAGTTTCTTAGTTTCTTAGTTTCTTAGTTTCTTAGTTTCTTAGTTTCTTAGTTTCTTAGTTTCTTAGTTTCTTAGTTTCTTAGTTTCTTAGTTTCTTAGTTTCTTAGTTTCTTAGTTTCTTAGTTTCTTAGTTTCTTAGTTTCTTAGTTTCTTAGTTTCTTAGTTTCTTAGTTTCTTAGTTTCTTAGTTTCTTAGTTTCTTAGTTTCTTAGTTTCTTAGTTTCTTAGTTTCTTAGTTTCTTAGTTTCTTAGTTTCATAGTTTCTTAGTTTCTTAGATTCTTAGTTTCTTAGTTTCTTAGTTTCTTAGTATCTTAGTTTCTTAGTTTCTTAGTTTCTTAGTTTCTTAGTTTCTTAGTTTCCTAGTTTCTTAGTTCCTTAGTTTGTCAGTTTGTTCGTTTCTTAGTTTGTCAGTTTGTTCGTTTCTTAGTTTCTTAGTTTCTTAGTTTCTTAGTTTCTTAGTTTCTTAGTTTCTTAGTTTCTTAGTTTCTTAGTTTCTTAGTTTCTTAGTTTCTTAGTTTCTTAGTTTCTTAGTTTCTTAGTTTCTTAGTTTCTTAGTTTCTTAGTTTCTTAGTTTCTTAGTTTCATAGTTTCTTAGTTTCTTAGTTTCTTAGTTTCTTAGTTTCTTAGTTTCTTAGTTTCTTAGTTTTTTAGTTTCTTAGTTTCTTAGTTTCTTAGTATCTTAGTTTCTTAGTTTCTTAGTTTCTTAGTTTCTTAGTTCCTTAGTTTCTTAGTTTTTTAGTTTCTTAGTTTCTTAGTTTCTTAGTTTCTTAGTTTCTTAGTTTCTTAGTTTCTTAGTTTCTTAGTTTCTTAGTTTCTTAGTTTCTTAGTTTCTTAGTTTCTTAGTTTCTTAGTTTCTTAGTTTCTTAGTTTCTTAGTTTCTTAGTTTCTTAGTTTCTTAGTTTCTTAGTTTCTTAGTTTCTTAGTTTCTTAGTTTCTTAGTTTCTTAGTTTCTTAGTTTCTTAGTTTCTTAGTTTCTTAGTTTCTTAGTTTCTTAGTTTCTTAGTTTCTTAGTTTCTTAGTTTCTTAGTTTCTTAGTTTCTTAGTTTCTTAGTTTCTTAGTTTCTTAGTTTCTTAGTTTCTTAGTTTCTTAGTTTCTTAGTTTCTTAGTTTCTTAGTTTCTTTGTTTCTTAGTTTCTTAGTTTCTTAGTTTCTTAGTTTCTTAGTTTCTTAGTTTCCTAGTTTCTTAGTTTCCTAGTTTCTTAGTTTGTCAGTTTTTCAGTTTGTTCGTTTCTCACTTTCTCAGTTTCTCAGTATCTCAGTTTCACAGTTTCTCAGTTTCTCAGTTTCTCAGTATCTCAGTATCTCAGTTTCTCAGTTTCTCAGTCTCTCAGTCTCTCAGTCTCACAGTTTCTCAGTTTCTTATTTTCTTAGTTTCTTAGTTTCTTAGTTTCTTAGTTTCTTAGTTTCTTAGTTTCTTAGTTTCTTAGTTTCTTAGTTTCTTAGCTTCTTAGTTTCTTAGTTTCTTAGTTTCTTAGTTTCTTAGTTTCTTAGCTTCTTAGTTTCTTAGTGTCTTAGTTTATTAGTTTCTTAGTTTCTTAGTTTCTTAGTTTCTTAGTTTCTTAGTTTCTTAGTTTCTTAGTTTCTTAGTTTCTTAGTTTCTTAGTTTCTTAGTTTCTTAGTTCCTTAGTTTGTCAGTTTGTTCGTTTCTTAGTTTGTCAGTTTGTTCGTTTCTTAGTTTCTTAGTTTCTTAGTTTCTTAGTTTCTTAGTTTCTTAGTTTCTTAGTTTCTTAGTTTCTTAGTTTCTTAGTTTCTTAGTTTCTTAGTTTCTTAGTTTCTTAGTTTCTTAGTTTCTTAGTTTCTTAGTTTCTTAGTTTCTTAGTTTCTTAGTTTCTTAGTTTCTTAGTTTCTTAGTTTCTTAGTTTCTTAGTTTCTTAGTTTCTTAGTTTCTTAGTTTCTTAGTTTCTTAGTTTCTTAGTTTCTTAGTTTTTTAGTTTCTTAGTTTCTTAGTTTCTTAGTATCTTAGTTTCTTAGTTTCTTAGTTTCTTAGTTTCTTAGTTCCTTAGTTTCTTAGTTTTTTAGTTTCTTAGTTTCTTAGTTTCTTAGTTTCTTAGTTTCTTAGTTTCTTAGTTTCTTAGTTTCTTAGTTTCTTAGTTTCTTAGTTTCTTAGTTTCTTAGTTTCTTAGTTTCTTAGTTTCTTAGTTTCTTAGTTTCTTAGTTTCTTAGTTTCTTAGTTTCTTAGTTTCTTAGTTTCTTAGTTTCTTAGTTTCTTAGTTTCTTAGTTTCTTAGTTTCTTAGTTTCTTAGTTTCTTAGTTTCTTAGTTTCTTAGTTTCTTAGATTCTTAGTTTCTTATTTTCTTAGTTTCTTAGTTTCTTAGTTTCTTAGTTTCTTAGTTTCTTAGTTTCTTAGTTTCTTAGTTTCTTAGTTTCTTAGTTTCTTAGTTTCTTAGTTTCTTAGTTTCTTAGTTTCTTAGTTTCTTAGTTTCTTAGTTTCTTAGTTTCTTAGTTTCTTAGTTTCTTAGTTTCTTAGTTTCTTAGTTTCTTAGTTTCTTAGTTTCTTAGCTTCTTAGCTTCTTAGCTTCTTAGTTTCTTAGTTTCTTAGCTTCTTAGTTTCTTAGTTTCTTAGTTTCTTAGTTTCTTAGTTTCTTAGTTTCTTAGTTTCTTAGCTTCTTAGTTTCTTAGTTTCTTAGTTTCTTAGTTTCATAGGTTCTTTGCGTCTTAGTTTCTTAGTTTCTTAGTTTCTTAGTTTCTTAGTTTCTTAGTTTCTTAGTTTCTTAGTTTCTTAGTTTCTTAGTTTCTTAGTTTCTTAGTTTCTTAGTTTCTTAGTTTCTTAGTTTCTTAGTTTCTTAGTTTCTTAGTTTCTTTGTTTCTTAGTTTCTTAGTTTCTTAGTTTCTTAGTTTGTCAGTTTGTTCGTTTCTTAGTTTCTTAGTTTCTTATTTTCTTAGTTTCTTAGTTTCTTAGTTTCTTAGTTTCTTAGTTTCTTAGTTTCTTAGTTTCTTAGCTTCTTAGTTTCTTAGTTTCTTAGTTTCTTAGTTTCTTAGTTTCTTAGTTTCTTAGTTTCTTAGTTTCTTAGTTTCTTAGTTTCTTAGTTTCTTAGTTTCTTAGTTTCATAGGTTCTTTGCTTCTTAGTTTCTTAGTTTCTTAGTTTCTTAGTTTCTTAGTTTCTTAGTTTCTTAGTTTCTTAGTTTCTTAGTTTCTTAGTTTCTTAGTTTCTTAGTTTCTTAGTTTCTTAGTTTCTTAGTTTCTTAGTTTCTTAGTTTCTTAGTTTCTTAGTTTCTTAGTTTCTTAGTTTCTTAGTTTCTTAGTTTCTTAGTTTGTCAGTTTGTTCGTTTCTTAGTTTCTTAGTTGCTTAGTTTCTTAGTTTCTTAGTTTCTTAGTTTCTTAGTTTCTTAGTTTCTTAGTTTCTTAGTTTCTTAGTTTCTTAGTTTCTTAGATTCTTAGTTTCTTAGTTTCATAGTTTCTTAGTTTCTTAGTTTCTTAGTTTCTTAGTTTCTTAGTTTCTTAGTTTCTTAGCTTCTTAGTTTCTTAGTTTCTTAGTTTCTTAGTTTCATAGGTTCTTTGCTTCTTAGTTTCTTAGTTTCTTAGTTTCTTAGTTTCTTAGTTTCTTAGTTTCTTAGTTTCTTAGTTTCTTAGTTTCTTAGTTTCTTAGTTTCTTAGTTTCTTAGTTTCTTAGTTTCTTAGTTTCTTAGTTTCTTAGTTTCTTAGTTTCTTAGTTTCTTAGTTTCTTAGTTTCTTAGTTTCTTAGTTTCTTAGTTTCTTAGTTTCTTAGTTTCTTAGTTTGTCAGTTTGTTCGTTTCTTAGTTTCTTATTTTCTTAGTTTCTTAGTTTCTTAGTTTCTTAGTTTCTTAGTTTCTTAGTTTCTTAGTTTCTTAGCTTCTTAGTTTCTTAGTTTCTTAGTTTCTTAGTTTCTTAGTTTCTTAGTTTCTTAGTTTCTTAGTTTCTTAGTTTCTTAGTTTCTTAGTTTCTTAGTTTCTTAGTTTCTTAGTTTCTTAGTTTCTTAGTTTCTTAGTTTCTTAGTTTCTTAGTTTCTTAGTTTCTTAGTTTCTTAGTTTCTTAGTTTCTTAGTTTCTTAGTTTCTTAGTTTCTTAGTTTCTTAGTTTCTTAGTTTCTTAGTTTCTTAGTTTCTTAGTTTCTTTGTTTCTTAGTTTCTTAGTTTCTTAATTTCTTAGTTTCTTAGTTTCTTAGTTTCTTAGTTTCTTAGTTTCTTAGTTTCTTAGTTTCTTAGTTTCTTAGTTTCTTAATTTCTTAGTTTCTTAGTTTCTTAGTTTCTTAGTTTCTTAGTTTCTTAGTTTCTTAGTTTCTTAGTTTCTTAGTTTCTTAGTTTCTTAGTTTCTTAGTTTCTTAGTTTCTTAGTTTCTTAGTTTCTTAGTTTCTTAGTTTCTTAGTTTCTTAGTTTCTTAGTTTCTTAGTTTCTTAGTTTCTTAGTTTCTTAGTTTCTTAGTTTCTTAGTTTCTTAGTTTCTAAGTTTCTTAGTTTCTTAGTTTCTTAGTTTCTTAGTTTCTTTTTTTTTTAGTTTCTTAGTTTCTTATTTTCTTAGTTTCTTAGTTTCTTAGTTTCTTAGTTTCTTAGTTTCTTAGTTTCTCAATTTCTTAGTTTCTTAGTTTCTTAGTTTCTTAGTTTCTTAGTTTCTTAGTTTCTTAGTTTCTTAGTTTCTTAGTTTCTTAGTTTCTTAGTTTCTTAGTTTCTTAGTTTCTTAGTTTCTTAGTTTCTTAGTTTCTTAGTTTCTTAGTGTCTTAGTGTCTTAGTTTCTTAGTTTCTTAGTTTCTTAGTTTCTTATTTTCTTAGTTTCTTAGTTTCTTAGTTTCTTAGTTTCTTAGTTTCTTAGTTTCTTAGTTTCTTAGTTTCTTAGTTTCTTAGTTTCTTAGTTTCTTAGTTTCTTTGTTTCTTAGTTTCTTAGTTTCTTAATTTCTTAGTTTCTTAGTTTCTTAGTTTCTTAGTTTCTTAGTTTCTTAGTTTCTTAGTTTCTTAGTTCCTTAGTTTCTTAGTTTCTTAGTTTCTTAGTTTCTTAGTTTCTTAGTTTCTTAGTTTCTTAGTTTCTTAGTTTCTTAGTTTCTTAGTTTCTTAGTTTCTTAGTTTCTTAGTTTCTTAGTTTCTTAGTTTCTTAGTTTCTTAGTTTCTTAGTTTCTTAGTTTCTTAGTTTCTTAGTTTCTTAGCTTCTTAGCTTCTTAGCTTCTTAGTTTCTTAGTTTCTTAGTTTCTTAGTTTCTTAGTTTCTTAGTTTCTTAGTTTCTTAGTTTCTTAGTTTCTTAGTTTCTTGGTTTCTTAGTTTCTTAGTTTCTTAGTTCCTTAGTTTCGTAGATTCTTAATTTCTTAGTTTCTTAGTTTCTTAGTTTCTTAGTTTGTCAGTTTGTTCGTTTCTTAGTTTCTTAGTTTCTTAGTTTCTTAGTTTCTTAGTTTCTTAGTTTCTTAGTTTCTTAGTTTCTTAGTTTCTTAGTTTCTTAGTTTCTTAGTTTCTTAGTTTCTTAGTTTCTTAGTTTCCTAGTTTCTTAGTTTCCTAGTTTCTTAGTTTCATAGTTTCTTAGTTTCTTAGTTTCTTAGTTTCTTAGTTTCTTAGTTTCTTAGTTTCTTAGTTTCTTAGTTTCTTAGTTTCTTAGTTTCTTAGTTTCTTAGTTTCTTAGTTTCTTAGTTTCTTAGCTTCTTAGTTTCTTAGTTTCTTAGTTTCTTAGTTTCATAGGTTCTTTGCGTCTTAGTTTCTTAGTTTCTTAGTTTCTTAGTTTCTTAGTTTCTTAGTTTCTTAGTTTCTTAGTTTCTTAGTTTCTTAGTTTCTTAGTTTCTTAGTTTCTTAGTTTCTTAGTTTCTTAGTTTCTTAGTTTCTTAGTTTCTTAGTTTCTTAGTTTCTTAGTTTCTTAGTTTCTTAGTTTCTTAGTTTCTTAGTTTCTTAGTTTCTTAGTTTGTCAGTTTGTTCGTTTCTTAGTTTCTTAGTTTCTTATTTTCTTAGTTTCTTAGTTTCTTAGTTTCTTAGTTTCTTAGTTTCTTAGTTTCTTAGTTTCTTAGCTTCTTAGTTTCTTAGTTTCTTAGTTTCTTAGTTTCTTAGTTTCTTAGTTTCTTAGTTTCTTAGTTTCTTAGTTTCTTAGTTTCTTAGTTTCATAGGTTCTTTGCTTCTTAGTTTCTTAGTTTCTTAGTTTCTTAGTTTCTTAGTTTCTTAGTTTCTTAGTTTCTTAGTTTCTTAGTTTCTTAGTTTCTTAGTTTCTTAGTTTCTTAGTTTCTTAGTTTCTTAGTTTCTTAGTTTCTTAGTTTCTTAGTTTCTTAGTTTCTTAGTTTCTTAGTTTCTTAGTTTCTTAGTTTGTCAGTTTGTTCGTTTCTTAGTTTCTTAGTTGCTTAGTTTCTTAGTTTCTTAGTTTCTTAGTTTCTTAGTTTCTTAGTTTCTTAGTTTCTTAGTTTCTTAGTTTCTTAGTTTCTTAGTTTCTTAGCTTCTTAGTTTCTTAGTTTCTTAGTTTCTTAGTTTCTTAGTTTCATAGGTTCTTTGCGTCTTAGTTTCTTAGTTTCTTAGTTTCTTAGTTTCTTAGTTTCTTAGTTTCTTAGTTTCTTAGTTTCTTAGTTTCTTAGTTTCTTAGTTTCTTAGTTTCTTAGTTTCTTAGTTTCTTAGTTTCTTAGTTTCTTAGTTTCTTAGTTTCTTAGTTTCTTAGTTTCTTAGTTTCTTAGTTTCTTAGTTTCTTAGTTTCTTAGTTTCTTAGTTTCTTAGTTTCTTAGTTTCTTAGTTTCTTAGTTTCTTAGTTTGTCAGTTTGTTCGTTTCTTAGTTTCTTAGTTTCTTAGTTTCTTAGTTTGTCAGTTTGTTCGTTTCTTAGTTTCTTAGTTTCTTATTTTCTTAGTTTCTTAGTTTCTTAGTTTCTTAGTTTCTTAGTTTCTTAGTTTCTCAGTTTCTTAGCTTCTTAGTTTCTTAGTTTCTTAGTTTCTTAGTTTCTTAGTTTCTTAGTTTCTTAGTTTCTTAGTTTCTTAGTTTCTTAGTTTCTTAGTTTCTTAGTTTCATAGGTTCTTTGCTTCTTAGTTTCTTAGTTTCTTAGTTTCTTAGTTTCTTAGTTTCTTAGTTTCTTAGTTTCTTAGTTTCTTAGTTTCTTAGTTTCTTAGTTTCTTAGTTTCTTAGTTTCTTAGTTTCTTAGTTTCTTAGTTTCTTAGTTTCTTAGTTTCTTAGTTTCTTAGTTTCTTAGTTTGTCAGTTTGTTCGTTTCTTAGTTTCTTAGTTGCTTAGTTTCTTAGTTTCTTAGTTTCTTAGTTTCTTAGTTTCTTAGTTTCTTAGTTTCTTAGTTTCTTAGTTTCTTAGTTTCTTAGTTTCTTAGATTCTTAGTTTCTTAGTTTCATAGTTTCTTAGTTTCTTAGTTTCTTAGTTTCTTAGTTTCTTAGTTTCTTAGCTTCTTAGTTTCTTAGTTTCTTAGTTTCTTAGTTTCTTAGTTTCTTAGTTTCTTAGTTTCTTAGTTTCTTAGTTTCTTAGTTTCTTAGTTTCTTAGTTTCTTAGTTTCTTAGTTTCTTAGTTTCTTAGTTTCTTAGTTTCTTAGTTTCTTAGTTTCTTAGTTTCTTAGTTTCTTAGTTTCTTAGTTTCTTAGTTTCTTAGTTTCTTAGTTTGTCAGTTTGTTCGTTTCTTAGTTTCTTAGTTTCTTATTTTCTTAGTTTCTTAGTTTCTTAGTTTCTTAGTTTCTTAGTTTCTTAGTTTCTTAGTTTCTTAGCTTCTTAGTTTCTTAGTTTCTTAGTTTCTTAGTTTCTTAGTTTCTTAGTTTCTTAGTTTCTTAGTTTCTTAGTTTCTTAGTTTCTTAGTTTCTTAGTTTCTTAGTTTCTTAGTTTCTTTGTTTCTTAGTTTCTTAGTTTCTTAATTTCTTAGTTTCTTAGTTTCTTAGTTTCTTAGTTTCTTAGTTTCTTAGTTTCTTAGTTTCTTAGTTTCTTAGTTTCTTAGTTTCTTAGTTTCTTAGTTTCTTAGTTTCTTAGTTTCTTAGTTTCTTAGTTTCTTAGTTTCTTAGTTTCTTAGTTTCTTAGTTTCTTAGTTTCTTAGTTTCTTAGTTTCTTAGTTTCTTAGTTTCTTAGTTTCTTAGTTTCTTAGTTTCTTAGTTTCTTAGTTTCTTAGTTTCTTAGTTTCTTAGTTTCTTAGTTTCTTAGTTTCTTAGTTTCTTAGTTTCTTAGTTTCTTAGTTTCTTTTTTTTTTTAGTTTCTTAGTTTCTTATTTTCTTAGTTTCTTAGTTTCTTATTTTCTTAGTTTCTTAGTTTCTTAGTTTCTTAGTTTCTTAGTTTCTTAGTTTCTTAGTTTCTTAGCTTCTTAGTTTCTTAGTTTCTTAGTTTCTTAGTTTCTTAGTTTCTTAGTTTCTTAGTTTCTTAGTTTCTTAGTTTCTTAGTTTCTTAGTTTCTTAGTTTCTTAGTTTCTTAGTTTCTTAGTTTCTTAGTTTCTTAGTTTCATAGGTTCTTTGCTTCTTAGTTTCTTAGTTTCTTAGTTTCTTAGTTTCTTAGTTTCTTAGTTTCTTAGTTTCTTAGTTTCTTAGTTTCTTAGTTTCTTAGTTTCTTAGTTTCTTAGTTTCTTAGTTTCTTAGTTTCTTAGTTTCTTAGTTTCTTAGTTTCTTAGTTTCTTAGTTTCTTAGTTTCTTAGTTTCTTAGTTTCTTAGTTTCTTAGTTTCTTAGTTTCTTAGTTTCTTAGTTTCATAGTTTCTTAGTTTCTTAGTTTCTTAGTTTCTTAGTTTCTTAGTTTCCTAGTTTCTTAGTTTCTTAGTTCCTTAGTTTGTCAGTTTGTTCGTTTCTTAGTTTGTCAGTTTGTTCGTTTCTTAGTTTGTCAGTTTGTTCGTTTCTTAGTTTCTTAGTTTCTTAGTTTCTTCGTTTCTTAGTTTCTTAGTTTCTTAGTTTCTTAGTTTCTTAGTTTCTTAGTTTCTTAGTTTCTTAGTTTCTTAGTTTCTTAGTTTCTTAGTTTCTTAGTTTCTTAGTTTCTTAGTTTCTTAGTTTCTTAGTTTCTTAGTTTCTTAGTTTCTTAGTTTCTTAGTTTCTTAGTTTCTTAGTTTCTTAGTTTCTTAGTTTCTTAGTTTCTTAGTTTCTTAGTTTCATAGGTTCTTTGCTTCTTAGTTTCTTAGTTTCTTAGTTTCTTAGTTTCTTAGTTTCTTAGTTTCTTAGTTTCTTAGTTTCTTAGTTGCTTAGTTTCTTAGTTTCTTAGTTTCTTAGTTCCTTAGTTTGTCAGTTTGTTCGTTTCTTAGTTTGTCAGTTTGTTCGTTTCTTAGTTTGTCAGTTTGTTCGTTTCTTAGTTTCTTAGTTTCTTAGTTTCTTCGTTTCTTAGTTTCTTAGTTTCTTAGTTTCTTAGTTTCTTAGTTTCTTAGTTTCTTAGTTTCTTAGTTTCTTAGTTTCTTAGTTTCTTAGTTTCTTAGTTTCTCAGTTTCTTAGTTTCTTAGTTTCTTAGTTTCTTAGTTTCTTAGTTTCTTAGTTTCTTAGTTTCTTAGTTTCTTAGTTTCTTAGTTTCTTAGTTTCTTAGTTTCTTAGTTTCTTAGTTTCTTAGTTTCTTAGTTTCTTAGTTTCTTAGTTTCTTAGTTTCTTAGTTTCTTAGTTTCTTAGTTTCTTAGTTTCTTAGTTTCTTAGTTTCTTAGTTTCTTAGTTTCTTAGTTTCTTAGTTTCTTTTTTTTTTTAGTTTCTTAGTTTCTTATTTTCTTAGTTTCTTAGTTTCTTATTTTCTTAGTTTCTTAGTTTCTTAGTTTCTTAGTTTCTTAGTTTCTTAGTTTCTTAGTTTCTTAGCTTCTTAGTTTCTTAGTTTCTTAGTTTCTTAGTTTCTTAGTTTCTTAGTTTCTTAGTTTCTTAGTTTCTTAGTTTCTTAGTTTCTTAGTTTCTTAGTTTCTTAGTTTCTTAGTTTCTTAGTTTCTTAGTTTCATAGGTTCTTTGCTTCTTAGTTTCTTAGTTTCTTAGTTTCTTAGTTTCTTAGTTTCTTAGTTTCTTAGTTTCTTAGTTTCTTAGTTTCTTAGTTTCTTAGTTTCTTAGTTTCTTAGTTTCTTAGTTTCTTAGTTTCTTAGTTTCTTAGTTTCTTAGTTTCTTAGTTTCTTTGTTTCTTAGTTTCTTAGTTTCTTAATTTCTTAGTTTCTTAGTTTCTTAGTTTCTTATTTTCTTAGTTTCTTAGTTTCTTATTTTCTTAGTTTCTTAGTTTCTTAGTTTCTTAGTTTCTTAGTTTCTTAGTTTCTTAGTTTCTTAGTTTCTTAGTTTCTTATTTTCTTAGTTTCTTAGTTTCTTAGTTTGTCAGTTTGTTCGTTTTTTAGTTTCTTAGTTTCTTAGTTTCTTAGTTTCTTAGTTTCTTAGTTTCTTAGTTTCTTAGTTTCTTAGTGTCTTAGTTTCTTAGTTTCTTAGTATCGTCGTAGTTTCTTAGTTTCTTAGTTTCTTCGTTTCTTAGTTTCTTAATTTCTTAGTTTCTTATTTTCTTAGTTTCTTAGTTTCTTAGTTTCTTAGTTTCTTAGTTTCTTAGTTTCTTAGTTTCTTAGTTTCTTAGTTTCTTAGTTTCTTAGCTTCTTAGCTTCTTAGCTTCTTAGTTTCTTAGTTTCTTAGTTTCTTAGTTTCTTAGTTTCTTAGTTTCTTAGTTTCTTAGTTTCTTAGTTTCTTAGTTTCTTAGTTTCTTAGTTTCTTAGTTTCTTAGTTTCTTAGTTCCTTAGTTTCTTAGATTCTTAATTTCTTAGTTTCTTAGTTTCTTAGTTTCTTAGTTTGTCAGTTTGTCAGTTTGTCAGTTTGTTCGTTTCTTAGTTTCTTAGTTTCTTAGTTTCTTAGTTTCTTAGTTTCTTAGTTTCTTAGTTTCTTAGTTTCTTAGTTTCTTAGTTTCTTAGTTTCTTAGTTTCTTAGTTTCTTAGTTTCTTAGTTTCTTAGTTTCTTAGTTTCTTAGTTTCTTAGTTTCCTAGTTTCTTAGTTTCCTAGTTTCTTAGTTTCATAGTTTCTTAGTTTCTTAGTTTCTTAGTTTCTTAGTTTCTTAGTTTCTTAGTTTCTTAGTTTCTTAGTTTCTTAGTTTCTTAGTTTCTTAGTTTCTTAGTTTCTTAGTTTCTTAGTTTCTTAGTTTCTTAGTTTCTTAGTTTCTTAGTTTCTTAGTTTCTTAGCTTCTTAGTTTCTTAGTTTCTTAGTTTCTTAGTTTCATAGGTTCTTTGCGTCTTAGTTTCTTAGTTTCTTAGTTTCTTAGTTTCTTAGTTTCTTAGTTTCTTAGTTTCTTAGTTTCTTAGTTTCTTAGTTTCTTAGTTTCTTAGTTTCTTAGTTTCTTAGTTTCTTAGTTTCTTAGTTTCTTAGTTTCTTAGTTTCTTAGTTTCTTAGTTTCTTAGTTTCTTAGTTTCTTAGTTTGTCAGTTTGTTCGTTTCTTAGTTTCTTAGTTTCTTATTTTCTTAGTTTCTTAGTTTCTTAGTTTCATAGTTTCTTAGTTTCTTAGTTTCTTAGTTTCTTAGCTTCTTAGTTTCTTAGTTTCTTAGTTTCTTAGTTTCTTAGTTTCTTAGTTTCTTAGTTTCTTAGTTTCTTAGTTTCTTAGTTTCTTAGTTTCATAGGTTCTTTGCTTCCTAGTTTCTTAGTTTCTTAGTTTCTTAGTTTCTTAGTTTCTTAGTTTCTTAGTTTCTTAGTTTCTTAGTTTCTTAGTTTCTTAGTTTCTTAGTTTCTTAGTTTCTTAGTTTCTTAGTTTCTTAGTTTGTCAGTTTGTTCGTTTCTTAGTTTCTTAGTTGCTTAGTTTCTTAGTTTCTTAGTTTCTTAGTTTCTTAGTTTCTTAGTTTCTTAGTTTCTTAGATTCTTAGTTTCTTAGTTTCATAGTTTCTTAGTTTCTTAGTTTCTTAGTTTCTTAGTTTCTTAGTTTCTTAGTTTCTTAGTTTCTTAGTTTCTTAGTTTCTTAACTTCTTAGTTTCTTAGTTTCTTAGTTTCTTAGTTTCATAGGTTCTTTGCTTCTTAGTTTCTTAGTTTCTTAGTTTCTTAGTTTCTTAGTTTCTTAGTATCGTCGTAGTTTCTTAGTTTCTTAGTTTCTTCGTTTCTTAGTTTCTTAGTTTCTTAGTTTCTTAGTTTCTTAGTTTCTTAGTTTCTTAGTTTCTTAGTTTCTTAGTTTCTTAGTTTCTTAGTTTCTTAGTTTCTTAGTTTGTCAGTTTGTTCGTTTCTTAGTTTCTTAGTTTCTTATTTTCTTAGTTTCTTAGTTTCTTAGTTTCTTAGTTTCTTAGTTTCTTAGTTTCTTAGTTTCTTAGCTTCTTAGTTTCTTAGTTTCTTAGTTTCTTAGTTTACTTAGTTTCTTAGTTTCTTAGTTTCTTAGTTTCTTAGTTTCTTAGTTTCTTAGTTTCTTAGTTTCTTAGTTTCTTAGTTTCTTAGTTTCTTAGTTTCTTAGTTTCTTAGTTTCTTAGTTTCTTAGTTTCTTAGTTTCTTAGTTTCTTAGTTTCTTAGTTTCTTAGTTTCTTAGTTTCTTAGTTTCTTAGTTTCTTAGTTTCTTAGTTTCTTAGTTTCTTAGTTTCTTAGTTTCTTAGTTTCTTAGTTTCTTTGTTTCTTAGTTTCTTAGTTTCTTTGTTTCTTAGTTTCTTAGTTTCTTAATTTCTTAGTTTCTTAGTTTCTTAGTTTCTTAGTTTCTTAGTTTCTTAGTTTCTTAGTTTCTTAGTTTCTTAGTTTCTTAGTTTCTTAGTTTCTTAGTTTCTTAGTTTCTTAGTTTCTTAGTTTCTTAGTTTCTTAGTTTCTTAGTTTCTTAGTTTCTTAGTTTCTTAGTTTCTTAGTTTCTTAGTTTCTTAGTTTCTTAGTTTCTTAGTTTCTTAGTTTCTTAGTTTCTTAGTTTCTTAGTTTCTTAGTTTCTTAGTTTCTTAGTTTCTTAGTTTCTTTTTTTTTTTAGTTTCTTAGTTTCTTATTTTCTTAGTTTCTTAGTTTCTTAGTTTCTTAGTTTCTTAGTTTCTTAGTTTCTCAATTTCTTAGTTTCTTAGTTTCTTAGTTTCTTAGTTTCTTAGTTTCTTAGTTTCTTAGTTTCTTAGTTTCTTAGTTTCTTAGTTTCTTAGTTTCTTAGTTTCTTAGTTTCTTAGTTTCTTAGTTTCTTAGTTTCTTAGTGTCTTAGTTTCTTAGTTTCTTAGTTTCTTATTTTCTTAGTTTCTTAGTTTCTTAGTTTCTTAGTTTCTTAGTTTCTTAGTTTCTTAGTTTCTTAGTTTCTTAGTTTCTTAGTTTCTTAGTTTCTTAGTTTCTTTGTTTCTTAGTTTCTTAGTTTCTTAATTTCTTAGTTTCTCAGTTTCTTAGTTTCTTAGTTTCTTAGTTTCTTAGTTTCTTAGTTTCTTAGTTTCTTAGTTTCTTAGTTTCTTAGTTTCTTAGTTTCTTAGTTTCTTAGTTTCTTAGTTTCTTAGTTTCTTAGTTTCTTAGTTTCTTAGTTTCTTAGTTTCTTAGTTTCTTAGTTTCTTAGTTTCTTAGTTTCTTAGTTTCTTAGTTTCTTAGTTTCTTAGTTTCTTAGTTTCTTAGTTTCTTAGTTTCTTAGTTTCTTAGTTTCTTAGTTTCTTAGTTTCTTAGTTTCTTAGTTCCTTAGTTTGTCAGTTTGTTCGTTTCTTAGTTTGTCAGTTTGTTCGTTTCTTAGTTTCTTAGTTTCTTAGTTTCTTAGTTTCTTAGTTTCTTAGTTTCTTAGTTTCTTAGTTTCTTAGTTTCTTAGTTTCTTAGTTTCTTAGTTTCTTAGTTTCTTAGTTTCTTAGTTTCTTAGTTTCTTAGTTTCTTAGTTTCTTAGTTTCTTAGTTTCTTAGTTTCTTAGTTTCTTAGTTTCTTAGTTTCTTAGTTTCTTAGTTTCTTAGTTTCTTAGTTTCTTAGTTTCTTAGTTTCTTAGTTTCTTAGTTTCTTAGTTTCTTAGTTTCTTAGTTTCTTAGTTTCTTAGTTTCTTAGTTTCTTAGTTTCTTAGTTTCTTAGTTTCTTAGTTTCTTAGTTTCTTAGTTTCTTAGTTTCTTAGTTTCTTAGTTTCTTAGTTTCTTAGTTTCTTAGTTTCTTAGTTTCTTAGTTTCTTAGTTTCTTAGTTTCTTAGTTTCTTAGTTTCTTAGTTTCTTAGTTTCTTAGTTTCTTAGTTTCTTAGTTTCTTAGTTTCTTAGTTTCTTAGTTTCTTAGTTTCTTAGTTTCTTAGTTTCTTAGTTTCTTAGTTTCTTAGTTTCTTAGTTTCTTAGTTTCTTAGTTTCTTAGTTTCTTAGTTTCTTAGTTTCTTAGTTTCTTAGTTTCTTAGTTTCTTAGTTTCTTAGTTTCTTAGTTTCTTAGTTTCTTAGTTTCTTAGTTTCTTAGTTTCTTAGTTTCTTAGTTTCTTAGTTTCTTAGTTTCTTAGTTTCTTAGTTTCTTAGTTTCTTAGTTTCTTAGTTTCTTAGTTTCTTAGTTTCTTAGTTTCTTAGTTTCTTAGTTTCTTAGTTTCTTAGTTTCTTAGTTTCTTAGTTTCTTAGTTTCTTAGTTTCTTAGTTTCTTAGTTTCTTAGTTTCTTAGTTTCTTAGTTTCTTAGTTTCCTAGTTTCTTAGTTTCCTAGTTTCTTAGTTTGTCAGTTTTTCAGTTTGTTCGTTTCTCACTTTCTCAGTTTCTCAGTATCTCAGTTTCTCAGTTTCTCAGTTTCTCAGTTTCTCAGTATCTCAGTTTCTCAGTTTCTCAGTCTCTCAGTCTCTCAGTCTCACAGTTTCTCAGTTTCTTATTTTCTTAGTTTCTTAGTTTCTTAGTTTCTTAGTTTCTTAGTTTCTTAGTTTCTTAGTTTCTTAGTTTCTTAGTTTCTTAGTTTCTTAGTTTCTTAGTTTCTTAGTTTCTTAGTTTCTTAGCTTCTTAGTTTCTTAGTGTCTTAGTTTATTAGTTTCTTAGTTTCTTAGTTTCTTAGTTTCTTAGTTTCTTAGTTTCTTAGTTTCTTAGTTTCTTAGTTTCTTAGTTTCTTAGTTTCTTAGTTTCTTAGTTCCTTAGTTTGTCAGTTTGTTCGTTTCTTAGTTTGTCAGTTTGTTCGTTTCTTAGTTTCTTAGTTTCTTAGTTTCTTAGTTTCTTAGTTTCTTAGTTTCTTAGTTTCTTAGTTTCTTAGTTTCTTAGTTTCTTAGTTTCTTAGTTTCTTAGTTTCTTAGTTTCTTAGTTTCTTAGTTTCTTAGTTTCTTAGTTTCTTAGTTTCTTAGTTTCTTAGTTTCTTAGTTTCTTAGTTTCTTAGTTTCTTAGTTTCTTAGTTTCTTAGTTTCTTAGTTTCTTAGTTTCTTAGTTTTTTAGTTTCTTAGTTTCTTAGTTTCTTAGTATCTTAGTTTCTTAGTTTCTTAGTTTCTTAGTTTCTTAGTTCCTTAGTTTCTTAGTTTTTTAGTTTCTTAGTTTCTTAGTTTCTTAGTTTCTTAGTTTCTTAGTTTCTTAGTTTCTTAGTTTCTTAGTTTCTTAGTTTCTTAGTTTCTTAGTTTCTTAGTTTCTTAGTTTCTTAGTTTCTTAGTTTCTTAGTTTCTTAGTTTCTTAGTTTCTTAGTTTCTTAGTTTCTTAGTTTCTTAGTTTCTTAGTTTCTTAGTTTCTTAGTTTCTTAGTTTCTTAGTTTCTTAGTTTCTTAGTTTCTTAGTTTCTTAGTTTCTTAGTTTCTTAGTTTCTTAGTTTCTTAGTTTCTTAGTTTCTTAGTTTCTTAGTTTCTTAGTTTCTTAGTTTCTTAGTTTCTTAGTTTCTTAGTATCTTAGTTTCTTAGTTTCTTAGTTTCTTAGTTTCTTAGTTCCTTAGTTTCTTAGTTTTTTAGTTTCTTAGTTTCTTAGTTTCTTAGTTTCTTAGTTTCTTAGTTTCTTAGTTTCTTAGTTTCTTAGTTTCTTAGTTTCTTAGTTTCTTAGTTTCTTAGTTTCTTAGTTTCTTAGTTTCTTAGTTTCTTAGTTTCTTAGTTTCTTAGTTTCTTAGTTTCTTAGTTTCTTAGTTTCTTAGTTTCTTAGTTTCTTAGTTTCTTAGTTTCTTAGTTTCTTAGTTTCTTAGTTTCTTAGTTTCTTAGTTTCTTAGTTTCTTAGTTTCTTAGTTTCTTAGTTTCTTAGTTTCTTAGTTTCTTAGTTTCTTAGTTTCTTAGTTTCTTAGTTTCTTAGTTTCTTAGTTTCTTAGTTTCTTAGTTTCCTAGTTTCTTAGTTTCCTAGTTTCTTTGTTTGTCAGTTTTTCAGTTTGTTCGTTTCTCACTTTCTCAGTTTCTCAGTATCTCAGTTTCTCAGTTTCTCAGTTTCTCAGTTTCTCAGTATCTCAGTTTCTCAGTTTCTCAGTCTCTCAGTCTCTCAGTCTCACAGTTTCTCAGTTTCTTATATTCTTAGTTTCTTAGTTTCTTAGTTTCTTAGTTTCTTAGTTTCTTAGTTTCTTAGTTTCTTAGTTTCTTAGTTTCTTAGTTTCTTAGTTTCTTAGTTTCTTAGTTTCTTAGCTTCTTAGTTTCTTAGTGTCTTAGTTTATTAGTTTCTTAGTTTCTTAGTTTCTTAGTTTCTTAGTTTCTTAGTTTCTTAGTTTCTTAGTTTCTTAGTTTCTTAGTTTCTTAGTTTCTTAGTTTCTTAGTTTCTTAGTATCTTAGTTTCTTAGTTTCTTAGTTTCTTAGTTTCTTAGTTCCTTAGTTTCTTAGTTTTTTAGTTTCTTAGTTTCTTAGTTTCTTAGTTTCTTAGTTTCTTAGTTTCTTAGTTTCTTAGTTTCTTAGTTTCTTAGTTTCTTAGTTTCTTAGTTTCTTAGTTTCTTAGTTTCTTAGTTTCTTAGTTTCTTAGTTTCTTAGTTTCTTAGTTCCTTAGTTTGTCAGTTTGTTCGTTTCTTAGTTTGTCAGTTTGTTCGTTTCTTAGTTTCTTAGTTTCTTAGTTTCTTAGTTTCTTAGTTTCTTAGTTTCTTAGTTTCTTAGTTTCTTAGTTTCTTAGTTTCTTAGTTTCTTAGTTTCTTAGTTTCTTAGTTTCTTAGTTTCTTAGTTTCTTAGTTTCTTAGTTTCTTAGTTTCTTAGTTTCTTAGTTTCTTAGTTTCTTAGTTTCTTAGTTTCTTAGTTTCTTAGTTTCTTAGTTTCTTAGTTTCTTAGTTTCTTAGTTTCTTAGTTTCTTAGTTTTTTAGTTTCTTAGTTTCTTAGTTTCTTAGTATCTTAGTTTCTTAGTTTCTTAGTTTCTTAGTTTCTTAGTTCCTTAGTTTCTTAGTTTTTTAGTTTCTTAGTTTCTTAGTTTCTTAGTTTCTTAGTTTCTTAGTTTCTTAGTTTCTTAGTTTCTTAGTTTCTTAGTTTCTTAGTTTCTTAGTTTCTTAGTTTCTTAGTTTCTTAGTTTCTTAGTTTCTTAGTTTCTTAGTTTCTTAGTTTCTTAGTTTCTTAGTTTCTTAGTTTCTTAGTTTCTTAGTTTCTTAGTTTCTTAGTTTCTTAGTTTCTTAGTTTCTTAGTTTCTTAGTTTCTTAGTTTCTTAGTTTCTTAGTTTCTTAGTTTCTTAGTTTCTTAGTTTCTTAGTTTCTTAGTTTCTTAGTTTCTTAGTTTCTTAGTTTCTTAGTTTCTTAGTTTCTTAGTTTCTTAGTTTCTTAGTTTCTTAGTTTCTTAGTTTCTTAGTATCTTAGTTTCTTAGTTTCTTAGTTTCTTAGTTTCTTAGTTCCTTAGTTTCTTAGTTTTTTAGTTTCTTAGTTTCTTAGTTTCTTAGTTTCTTAGTTTCTTAGTTTCTTAGTTTCTTAGTTTCTTAGTTTCTTAGTTTCTTAGTTTCTTAGTTTCTTAGTTTCTTAGTTTCTTAGTTTCTTAGTTTCTTAGTTTCTTAGTTTCTTAGTTTCTTAGTTTCTTAGTTTCTTAGTTTCTTAGTTTCTTAGTTTCTTAGTTTCTTAGTTTCTTAGTTTCTTAGTTTCTTAGTTTCTTAGTTTCTTAGTTTCTTAGTTTCTTAGTTTCTTAGTTTCTTAGTTTCTTAGTTTCTTAGTTTCTTAGTTTCTTAGTTTCTTAGTTTCTTAGTTTCTTAGTTTCTTAGTTTCTTAGTTTCTTAGTTTCTTAGTTTCTTAGTTTCTTAGTTTCTTAGTTTCTTAGTTTCCTAGTTTCTTAGTTTCCTAGTTTCTTTGTTTGTCAGTTTTTCAGTTTGTTCGTTTCTCACTTTCTCAGTTTCTCAGTATCTCAGTTTCTCAGTTTCTCAGTTTCTCAGTTTCTCAGTATCTCAGTTTCTCAGTTTCTCAGTCTCTCAGTCTCTCAGTCTCACAGTTTCTCAGTTTCTTATATTCTTAGTTTCTTAGTTTCTTAGTTTCTTAGTTTCTTAGTTTCTTAGTTTCTTAGTTTCTTAGTTTCTTAGTTTCTTAGTTTCTTAGTTTCTTAGTTTCTTAGTTTCTTAGTTTCTTAGTTTCTTAGCTTCTTAGTTTCTTAGTGTCTTAGTTTATTAGTTTCTTAGTTTCTTAGTTTCTTAGTTTCTTAGTTTCTTAGTTTCTTAGTTTCTTAGTTTCTTAGTTTCTTAGTTTCTTAGTTTCTTAGTTCCTTAGTTTGTCAGTTTGTTCGTTTCTTAGTTTGTCAGTTTGTTCGTTTCTTAGTTTCTTAGTTTCTTAGTTTCTTAGTTTCTTAGTTTCTTAGTTTCTTAGTTTCTTAGTTTCTTAGTTTCTTAGTTTCTGAGTTTCTTAGTTTCTTAGTTTCTTAGTTTCTTAGTTTCTTAGTTTCTTAGTTTCTTAGTTTCTTAGTTTCTTAGTTTCTTAGTTTCTTAGTTTCTTAGATTCTTAGTTTCTTATTTTCTTAGTTTCTTAGTTTCTTAGTTTCTTAGTTTCCTAGTTTCTTAGTTTCCTAGTTTCTTTGTTTGTCAGTTTTTCAGTTTGTTCGTTTCTCACTTTCTCAGTTTCTCAGTATCTCAGTTTCTCAGTTTCTCAGTTTCTCAGTTTCTCAGTATCTCAGTTTCTCAGTTTCTCAGTCTCTCAGTCTCTCAGTCTCACAGTTTCTCAGTTTCTTATATTCTTAGTTTCTTAGTTTCTTAGTTTCTTAGTTTCTTAGTTTCTTAGTTTCTTAGTTTCTTAGTTTCTTAGTTTCTTAGTTTCTTAGTTTCTTAGTTTCTTAGTTTCTTAGTTTCTTAGTTTCTTAGCTTCTTAGTTTCTTAGTGTCTTAGTTTATTAGTTTCTTAGTTTCTTAGTTTCTTAGTTTCTTAGTTTCTTAGTTTCTTAGTTTCTTAGTTTCTTAGTTTCTTAGTTTCTTAGTTTCTTAGTTCCTTAGTTTGTCAGTTTGTTCGTTTCTTAGTTTGTCAGTTTGTTCGTTTCTTAGTTTCTTAGTTTCTTAGTTTCTTAGTTTCTTAGTTTCTTAGTTTCTTAGTTTCTTAGTTTCTTAGTTTCTTAGTTTCTTAGTTTCTTAGTTTCTTAGTTTCTTAGTTTCTTAGTTTCTTAGTTTCTTAGTTTCTTAGTTTCTTAGTTTCTTAGTTTCTTAGTTTCTTAGTTTCTTAGTTTCTTAGTTTCTTAGTTTCTTAGTTTCTTAGTTTCTTAGTTTTTTAGTTTCTTAGTTTCTTAGTTTCTTAGTATCTTAGTTTCTTAGTTTCTTAGTTTCTTAGTTTCTTAGTTCCTTAGTTTCTTAGTTTTTTAGTTTCTTAGTTTCTTAGTTTCTTAGTTTCTTAGTTTCTTAGTTTCTTAGTTTCTTAGTTTCTTAGTTTCTTAGTTTCTTAGTTTCTTAGTTTCTTAGATTCTTAGTTTCTTATTTTCTTAGTTTCTTAGTTTCTTAGTTTCTTAGTTTCCTAGTTTCTTAGTTTCCTAGTTTCTTTGTTTGTCAGTTTTTCAGTTTGTTCGTTTCTCACTTTCTCAGTTTCTCAGTATCTCAGTTTCTCAGTTTCTCAGTTTCTCAGTTTCTCAGTATCTCAGTTTCTCAGTTTCTCAGTCTCTCAGTCTCTCAGTCTCACAGTTTCTCAGTTTCTTATATTCTTAGTTTCTTAGTTTCTTAGTTTCTTAGTTTCTTAGTTTCTTAGTTTCTTAGTTTCTTAGTTTCTTAGTTTCTTAGTTTCTTAGTTTCTTAGTTTCTTAGTTTCTTAGTTTCTTAGTTTCTTAGCTTCTTAGTTTCTTAGTGTCTTAGTTTATTAGTTTCTTAGTTTCTTAGTTTCTTAGTTTCTTAGTTTCTTAGTTTCTTAGTTTCTTAGTTTCTTAGTTTCTTAGTTTCTTAGTTTCTTAGTTCCTTAGTTTGTCAGTTTGTTCGTTTCTTAGTTTGTCAGTTTGTTCGTTTCTTAGTTTCTTAGTTTCTTAGTTTCTTAGTTTCTTAGTTTCTTAGTTTCTTAGTTTCTTAGTTTCTTAGTTTCTTAGTTTCTTAGTTTCTTAGTTTCTTAGTTTCTTAGTTTCTTAGTTTCTTAGTTTCTTAGTTTCTTAGTTTCTTAGTTTCTTAGTTTCTTAGTTTCTTAGTTTCTTAGTTTCTTAGTTTCTTAGTTTCTTAGTTTCTTAGTTTCTTAGTTTTTTAGTTTCTTAGTTTCTTAGTTTCTTAGTATCTTAGTTTCTTAGTTTCTTAGTTTCTTAGTTTCTTAGTTCCTTAGTTTCTTAGTTTTTTAGTTTCTTAGTTTCTTAGTTTCTTAGTTTCTTAGTTTCTTAGTTTCTTAGTTTCTTAGTTTCTTAGTTTCTTAGTTTCTTAGTTTCTTAGTTTCTTAGATTCTTAGTTTCTTATTTTCTTAGTTTCTTAGTTTCTTAGTTTCTTAGTTTCTTAGTTTCTTAGTTTCTTAGTTTCTTAGTTTCTTAGATTCTTAGTTTCTTAGTTTCATAGTTACTTAGTTTCTTAGTTCCTTAGTTTCTTCGTTTCTTAGTTTCTTAGTTTCTTAGTTTCTTAGTTTCTTAGCTTCTTAGTTTCTTAGTTTCTTAGGTTCTTAGTTTCTTAGTTTCTTAGTTTCTTAGTTTCTTAGTTTCTTAGTTTCTTAGTTTCTTAGTTTCTTAGTTTCTTAGTTTCTTAGTTTCTTAGTTTCTTAGTTTCTTAGTTTCTTAGTTTCTTAGTTTCTTAGTTTCTTAGTTTCTTAGTTTCTTAGTTTCTTAGTTTCTTAGTTTCTTAGTTTCTTAGTTTCTTAGTTTCTTAGTTTCTTAGTTTCTTAGTTTCTTAGTTTCTTGGTTTCTTGGTTTCTTAGTTTCTTAGTTTCTTGGTTTCTTAGTTTCTTGGTTTCTTAGTTTCTTGGTTTCTTAGTTTCTTAGTTTCTTGGTTTCTTAGTTTCTTAGTTTCTTAGTTTCTTAGTTTCTTAGTTTCTTAGTTTCTTAGTTTCTTAGTTTCTTAGTTTCTTAGTTTCTTAGTTTCTTAGTTTCTTAGTTTCTTAGTTTCTTAGTTTCTTAGTTTCTTAGTTTCTTAGTTTCTTAGTTTCTTAGTTTCTTAGTTTCTTAGTTTCTTAGTTTCTTAGTTTCTTAGTTTCTTAGTTTCTTAGTTTCTTAGTTTCTTAGCTTCTTAGCTTCTTAGCTTCTTAGTTTCTTAGTTTCTTAGCTTCTTAGTTTCTTAGTTTCTTAGTTTCTTAGTTTCTTAGTTTCTTAGTTTCTTAGTTTCTTAGCTTCTTAGTTTCTTAGTTTCTTAGTTTCTTAGTTTCATAGGTTCTTTGCGTCTTAGTTTCTTAGTTTCTTAGTTTCTTAGTTTCTTAGTTTCTTAGTTTCTTAGTTTCTTAGTTTCTTAGTTTCTTAGTTTCTTAGTTTCTTAGTTTCTTAGTTTCTTAGTTTCTTAGTTTCTTAGTTTCTTAGTTTCTTAGTTTCTTAGTTTCTTAGTTTCTTAGTTTCTTAGTTTCTTAGTTTCTTAGTTTCTTAGTTTCTTAGTTTCTTAGTTTCTTAGTTTGTCAGTTTGTTCGTTTCTTAGTTTCTTAGTTTCTTATTTTCTTAGTTTCTTAGTTTCTTAGTTTCTTAGTTTCTTAGTTTCTTAGTTTCTTAGTTTCTTAGCTTCTTAGTTTCTTAGTTTCTTAGTTTCTTAGTTTCTTAGTTTCTTAGTTTCTTAGTTTCTTAGTTTCTTAGTTTCTTAGTTTCTTAGTTTCTTAGTTTCTTAGTTTCTTAGTTTCATAGGTTCTTTGCTTCTTAGTTTCTTAGTTTCTTAGTTTCTTAGTTTCTTAGTTTCTTAGTTTCTTAGTTTCTTAGTTTCTTAGTTTCTTAGTTTCTTAGTTTCTTAGTTTCTTAGTTTCTTAGTTTCTTAGTTTCTTAGTTTCTTAGTTTCTTAGTTTCTTAGTTTCTTAGTTTCTTAGTTTGTCAGTTTGTTCGTTTCTTAGTTTCTTAGTTGCTTAGTTTCTTAGTTTCTTAGTTTCTTAGTTTCTTAGTTTCTTAGTTTCTTAGTTTCTTAGTTTCTTAGATTCTTAGTTTCTTAGTTTCATAGTTTCTTAGTTTCTTAGTTTCTTAGTTTCTTAGTTTCTTAGTTTCTTAGCTTCTTAGTTTCTTAGTTTCTTAGTTTCTTAGTTTCATAGGTTCTTTGCTTCTTAGTTTCTTAGTTTCTTAGTTTCTTAGTTTCTTAGTTTCTTAGTTTCTTAGTTTCTTAGTTTCTTAGTTTCTTAGTTTCTTAGTTTCTTAGTTTCTTAGTTTCTTAGTTTCTTAGTTTCTTAGTTTCTTAGTTTCTTAGTTTCTTAGTTTCTTAGTTTCTTAGTTTCTTAGTTTCTTAGTTTCTTAGTTTGTCAGTTTGTTCGTTTCTTAGTTTCTTATTTTCTTAGTTTCTTAGTTTCTTAGTTTCTTAGTTTCTTAGTTTCTTAGTTTCTTAGTTTCTTAGCTTCTTAGTTTCTTAGTTTCTTAGTTTCTTAGTTTCTTAGTTTCTTAGTTTCTTAGTTTCTTAGTTTCTTAGTTTCTTAGTTTCTTAGTTTCTTAGTTTCTTAGTTTCTTAGTTTCTTAGTTTCTTAGTTTCTTAGTTTCTTAGTTTCTTAGTTTCTTAGTTTCTTAGTTTCTTAGTTTCTTAGTTTCTTAGTTTCTTAGTTTCTTAGTTTCTTAGTTTCTTAGTTTCTTAATTTCTTAGTTTCTTAGTTTCTTAGTTTCTTAGTTTCTTAGTTTCTTAGTTTCTTAGTTTCTTAGTTTCTTAATTTCTTAGTTTCTTAGTTTCTTAGTTTCTTAGTTTCTTAGTTTCTTAGTTTCTTAGTTTCTTAGTTTCTTAGTTTCTTAGTTTCTTAGTTTCTTAGTTTCTTAGTTTCTTAGTTTCTTAGTTTCTTAGTTTCTTAGTTTCTTAGTTTCTTAGTTTCTTAGTTTCTTAGTTTCTTAGTTTCTTAGTTTCTTAGTTTCTTAGTTTCTTAGTTTCTTAGTTTCTTAGTTTCTTAGTTTCTAAGTTTCTTAGTTTCTTAGTTTCTTAGTTTCTTAGTTTCTTTTTTTTTTATTTTCTTAGTTTCTTATTTTCTTAGTTTCTTAGTTTCTTAGTTTCTTAGTTTCTTAGTTTCTTAGTTTCTCAATTTCTTAGTTTCTTAGTTTCTTAGTTTCTTAGTTTCTTAGTTTCTTAGTTTCTTAGTTTCTTAGTTTCTTAGTTTCTTAGTTTCTTAGTTTCTTAGTTTCTTAGTTTCTTAGTTTCTTAGTTTCTTAGTTTCTTAGTTTCTTAGTGTCTTAGTTTCTTAGTTTCTTAGTTTCTTAGTTTCTTATTTTCTTAGTTTCTTAGTTTCTTAGTTTCTTAGTTTCTTAGTTTCTTAGTTTCTTAGTTTCTTAGTTTCTTAGTTTCTTAGTTTCTTAGTTTCTTAGTTTCTTAGTTTCTTTGTTTCTTAGTTTCTTAGTTTCTTAATTTCTTAGTTTCTTAGTTTCTTAGTTTCTTAGTTTCTTAGTTTCTTAGTTTCTTAGTTTCTTAGTTTCTTAGTTCCTTAGTTTCTTAGTTTCTTAGTTTCTTAGTTTCTTAGTTTCTTAGTTTCTTAGTTTCTTAGTTTCTTAGTTTCTTAGTTTCTTAGTTTCTTAGTTTCTTAGTTTCTTAGTTTCTTAGTTTCTTAGTTTCTTAGTTTCTTAGTTTCTTAGTTTCTTAGTTTCTTAGTTTCTTAGTTTCTTAGTTTCTTAGCTTCT
This sequence comes from Megalopta genalis, assembly GCF_051020955.1. Taxonomy (NCBI): domain Eukaryota; kingdom Metazoa; phylum Arthropoda; class Insecta; order Hymenoptera; family Halictidae; genus Megalopta; species Megalopta genalis. The sequence continues at coordinate 20,636,211 of NC_135019.1, read as the reverse complement.
TAGCTTCTTAGCTTCTTAGTTTCTTAGTTTCTTAGTTTCTTAGTTTCTTAGTTTCTTAGTTTCTTAGTTTCTTAGTTTCTTAGTTTCTTAGTTTCTTAGTTTCTTAGTTTCTTAGTTTCTTGGTTTCTTAGTTTCTTAGTTTCTTAGTTCCTTAGTTTCGTAGATTCTTAATTTCTTAGTTTCTTAGTTTCTTAGTTTCTTAGTTTGTCAGTTTGTTCGTTTCTTAGTTTCTTAGTTTCTTAGTTTCTTAGTTTCTTAGTTTCTTAGTTTCTTAGTTTCTTAGTTTCTTAGTTTCTTAGTTTCTTAGTTTCTTAGTTTCTTAGTTTCTTAGTTTCCTAGTTTCTTAGCTTCCTAGTTTCTTAGTTTCATAGTTTCTTAGTTTCTTAGTTTCTTAGTTTCTTAGTTTCTTAGTTTCTTAGTTTCTTAGTTTCTTAGTTTCTTAGTTTCTTAGTTTCTTAGTTTCTTAGTTTCTTAGTTTCTTAGTTTCTTAGTTTCTTAGTTTCTTAGTTTCTTAGTTTCTTAGCTTCTTAGTTTCTTAGTTTCTTAGTTTCTTAGTTTCATAGGTTCTTTGCGTCTTAGTTTCTTAGTTTCTTAGTTTCTTAGTTTCTTAGTTTCTTAGTTTCTTAGTTTCTTAGTTTCTTAGTTTCTTAGTTTCTTAGTTTCTTAGTTTCTTAGTTTCTTAGTTTCTTATTTTCTTAGTTTCTTAGTTTCTTAGTTTCTTAGTTTCTTAGTTTCTTAGTTTCTTAGTTTCTTAGCTTCTTAGTTTCTTAGTTTCTTAGTTTCTTAGTTTCTTAGTTTCTTAGTTTCTTAGTTTCATAGGTTCTTTGCTTCTTAGTTTCTTAGTTTCTTAGTTTCTTAGTTTCTTAGTTTCTTAGTTTCTTAGTTTCTTAGTTTCTTAGTTTCTTAGTTTCTTAGTTTCTTAGTTTCTTAGTTTCTTAGTTTCTTAGTTTCTTAGTTTCTTAGTTTCTTAGTTTCTTAGTTTCTTAGTTTCTTAGTTTCTTAGTTTCTTAGTTTCTTAGTTTCTTAGTTTCTTAGTTTCTTAGTTTCTTAGTTTCTTAGTTTCTTAGTTTCTTAGTTTCTTAGTTTCTTAGTTTCTTAGTTTCTTAGTTTCTTAGTTTCTTAGTTTCTTAGTTTCTTAGTTTCTTAGTTTCTTAGTTTCTTAGTTTCTTAGTTTCTTAGTTTGTCAGTTTGTTCGTTTCTTAGTTTCTTAGTTTCTTATTTTCTTAGTTTCTTAGTTTCTTAGTTTCTTAGTTTCTTAGTTTCTTAGTTTCTTAGCTTCTTAGTTTCTTAGTTTCTTAGTTTCTTAGTTTCTTAGTTTCTTAGTTTCTTAGTTTCTTAGTTTCTTAGTTTCTTAGTTTCTTAGTTTCTTAGTTTCTTAGTTTCTTAGTTTCTTAGTTTCTTAGTTTCTTAGTTTCTTAGTTTCTTAGTTTCTTAGTTTCTTAGTTTCTTAGTTTCTTAGTTTCTTAGTTTCTTAGTTTCTTTGTTTCTTAGTTTCTTAGTTTCTTAATTTCTTAGTTTCTTAGTTTCTTAGTTTCTTAGTTTCTTAGTTTCTTAGTTTCTTATTTTCTTAGTTTCTTAGTTTCTTAGTTTCTTAGTTTCTTAGTTTCTTAGTTTCTTAGCTTCTTAGTTTCTTAGTTTCTTAGTTTCTTAGTTTCTTAGTTTCTTAGTTTCTTAGTTTCTTAGTTTCTTAGTTTCTTAGTTTCTTAGTTTCTTAGTTTCTTAGTTTCTTAGTTTCTTAGTTTCTTAGTTTCTTAGTTTCTTAGTTTCTTAGTTTCATAGGTTCTTTGCTTCTTAGTTTCTTAGTTTCTTAGTTTCTTAGTTTCTTAGTTTCTTAGTTTCTTAGTTTCTTAGTTTCTTAGTTTCTTAGTTTCTTAGTTTCTTAGTTTCTTAGTTTCTTAGTTTCTTAGTTTCTTAGTTTCTTAGTTTCTTAGTTTCTTAGTTTCTTAGTTTCTTAGTTTCTTAGTTTCTTAGTTTGTCAGTTTGTTCGTTTCTTAGTTTCTTAGTTGCTTAGTTTCTTAGTTTCTTAGTTTCTTAGTTTCTTAGTTTCTTAGTTTCTTAGTTTCTTAGTTTCTTAGATTCTTAGTTTCTTAGTTTCATAGTTTCTTAGTTTCTTAGTTTCTTAGTTTCTTAGTTTCTTAGTTTCTTAGTTTCTTAGCTTCTTAGTTTCTTAGTTTCTTAGTTTCTTAGTTTCATAGGTTCTTTGCTTCTTAGTTTCTTAGTTTCTTAGTTTCTTAGTTTCTTAGTTTCTTAGTTTCTTAGTTTCTTAGTTTCTTAGTTTCTTAGTTTCTTAGTTTCTTAGTTTCTTAGTTTCTTAGCTTCTTAGTTTCTTAGTTTCTTAGTTTCTTAGTTTCTTAGTTTCTTAGTTTCTTAGTTTCTTAGTTTCTTAGTTTCTTAGTTTCTTAGTTTCTTAGTTTCTTAGTTTCTTAGTTTCTTAGTTTCTTAGTTTCTTAGTTTCTTAGTTTCTTAGTTTCTTAGTTTCTTAGTTTCTTAGTTTCTTAGTTTCTTAGTTTCTTAGTTTCTTAGTTTCTTAGTTTCTTAGGTTCTTAGTTTCTTAGTTTCTTAGTTTCTTAGTTTCTTAGTTTCTTAGTTTCTCAGTTTCTTAGTTTCTTATTTTTTTAGTTTCTTAGTTTCTTATTTTCTTAGTTTCTTAGTTTCTTATTTTCTTAGTTTCTTAGTTTCTTAGTTTCTTAGTTTCTTAGTTTCTTAGTTTCTTAGTTTCTTAGTTTCTTATTTTCTTAGTTTCTTAGTTTCTTAGTTTGTCAGTTTGTTCGTTTTTTAGTTTCTTAGTTTCTTAGTTTCTTAGTTTCTTAGTTTCTTAGTTTCTTAGTTTCTTAGTATCGTCGTAGTTTCTTAGTTTCTTAGTTTCTTCGTTTCTTAGTTTCTTAATTTCTTAGTTTCTTATTTTCTTAGTTTCTTAGTTTCTTAGTTTCTTAGTTTCTTAGTTTCTTAGTTTCTTAGTTTCTTAGTTTCTTAGTTTCTTAGTTTCTTAGTTTCTTAGTTTCTTAGCTTCTTAGCTTCTTAGCTTCTTAGTTTCTTAGTTTCTTAGTTTCTTAGTTTCTTAGTTTCTTAGTTTCTTAGTTTCTTAGTTTCTTAGTTTCTTAGTTTCTTAGTTTCTTAATTTCTTAGTTTCTTAGTTTCTTAGTTTCTTAGTTTCTTAGTTTCTTAGTTTCTTAGTTTCTTAGTTTCTTAGTTTCTTAGTTTCTTAGTTTCTTAGTTTCTTAGTTTCTTAGTTTCTTAGTATCGTAGTTTCTTAGTTTCTTAGTTTCTTCGTTTCTTAGTTTCTTAATTTCTTAGTTTCTTAGTTTCTTAGTTTCTTAGTTTCTTAGTTTCTTAGTTTCTTAGTTTCTTAGTTTCTTAGTTTCTTAGTTTCTTAGTTTCTGAGTTTCTTAGTTTGTCAGTTTGTTCGTTTCTTAGTTTGTCAGTTTGTTCGTTTCTTAGTTTCTTAGTTTCTTAGTTTCTTAGTTTCTTAGTTTCTTAGTTTCTTAGTTTCTTAGTTTCTTAGTTTCTTAGTTTCTTAGTTTCTTAGTTTCTTAGTTTCTTAGTTTCTTAGTTTCTTAGTTTCTTAGTTTCTTAGTTTCTTAGTTTCTTAGTTTCTTAGTTTCTTAGTTTCTTGGTTTCTTGGTTTCTTAGTTTCTTGGTTTCTTGGTTTCTTGGTTTCTTGGTTTCTTAGTTTCTTGGTTTCTTGGTTTCTTAGTTTCTTGGTTTCTTAGTTTCTTAGTTTCTTAGTTTCTTAGTTTCTTAGTTTCTTAGTTTCTTAGTTTCTTAGTTTCTTAGTTTCTTAGTTTCTTAGTTTCTTAGTTTCTTAGTTTCTTAGTTTCTTAGTTTCTTAGTTTCTTAGTTTCTTAGTTTCTTAGTTTCTTAGTTTCTTAGTTTCTTAGTTTCTTAGTTTCTTAGTTTCTTAGTTTCTTAGTTTCTTAGTTTCTTAGTTTCTTAGTTTCTTAGTTTCTTAGTTTCTTAGTTTCTTAGTTTCTTAGTTTCTTAGTTTCTTAGTTTCTTAGTTTCTTAGTTTCTTAGTTTCTTAGTTTCTTAGTTCCTTAGTTTGTCAGTTTGTTCGTTTCTTAGTTTGTCAGTTTGTTCGTTTCTTAGTTTCTTAATTTCTTAGTTTCTTAGTTTCTTAGTTACTTAGTTTCTTAGTTTCTTAGTTTCTTAGTTTCTTAGTTTCTTAGTTTCTTAGTTTCTTAGTTTCTTAATTTCTTAGTTTCTTAGTTTCTTAGTTTCTTAGTTTCTTAGTTTCTTAGTTTCTTAGTTTCTTAATTTCTTAGTTTCTTAGTTTCTTAGTTTCTTAGTTTCTTTGTTTCTTAGTTTCTTAGTTTCTTAGTTTCTTAGTTTCTTAGTTTCTTAGTTTCTTAGTTTCTTAGTTTCTTAGTTTCTTAGTTTCTTAGTTTCTTAGTTTCTTAGTTTCTTAGTTTCTTAGTTTCTTAGTTTCTTAGTTTCTTAGTTTCGTAGTTTCTTAGTTTCTTAGTTTCTTAGTTTCTTAGATTCTTAGCTTCTTAGTTTCATAGTTTCTTAGTTTCTTAGTTTCTTAGTTTCTTAGTTTCTTAGTTTCTTAGTTTCTTAGTTTCTTAGTTTCTTAGTTTCTTAGTTTCTTAGTTTCTTAGTTTCTTAGTTTCTTAGTTTCTTAGTTTCTTAGTTTCTTAGTTTCTTAGTTTCTTAGTTTCTTAGTTTCTTAGTTTCTTAGTTTCTTAGTTTCTTAGTTTCTTAGTTTCTTAGTTTCTTAGTTTCTTAGTTTCTTAGTTTCTTAGTTTCTTAGTTTCTTAGTTTCTTAGTTTCTTAGTTTCTTAGTTTCTTAGTTTCTTAGTTTCTTAGTTTCTTAGTTTCTTAGTTTCTTAGTTTCTTAGTTTCTTAGTTTCTTAGTTTCTTAGTTTCTTAGTTTCTTAGTTTCTTAGTTTCTCAATTTCTTAGTTTCTTAGTTTCTTAGTTTCTTAGTTTCTTAGTTTCTTAGTTTCTTAGTTTCTTAGTTTGTCAGTTTGTTCGTTTCTTAGTTTGTCAGTTTGTTAGTTTCTTAGTTTCTTAGTTTCTTAGTTTCGTAGTTTCTTAGTTTCTTAGTTTCTTAGTTTCTTAGTTTCTTAGTTTCTTAGTTTCTAAGTTTCTTAGTTTCTTAGTTTCTTAGTTTCTTAGTTTCTCAGTTTCTCAGTTTCTCAGTTTCTCAGTTTCTCAGTTTCTCAGTTTCTCAGTTTCTCAGTTTCTCAGTTTCTCAGTTTCTTAGTTTCTTAGTTTCTTAGTTTCTTAGTTTCTTAGTTTCTTAGTTTCTTAATTTCTTAGTTTCTTAGTTTCTTAGTTTCTTAGTTTCTTTGTTTCTTAGTTTCTTAGTTTCTTAGTTTCTTAGTTTCTTAGTTTCTTAGTTTCTTAGTTTCTTAGTTTCTTAGTTTCTTAGTTTCTTAGTTTCTTAGTTTCTTAGTTTCTTAGTTTCTTAGTTTCTTAGTTTCTTAGTTTCTTAGTTTCGTAGTTTCTTAGTTTCTTAGTTTCTTAGTTTCTTAGATTCTTAGTTTCTTAGTTTCATAGTTTCTTAGTTTCTTAGTTTCTTAGTTTCTTAGTTTCTTAGTTTCTTAGTTTCTTAGTTTCTTAGTTTCTTAGTTTCTTAGTTTCTTAGTTTCTTAGTTTCTTAGTTTCTTAGTTTCTTAGTTTCTTAGTTTCTTAGTTTCTTAGTTTCTTAGTTTCTTAGTTTCTTAGTTTCTTAGTTTCTTAGTTTCTTAGTTTCTTAGTTTCTTAGTTTCTTAGTTTCTTAGTTTCTTAGTTTCTTAGTTTCTTAGTTTCTTAGTTTCTTAGTTTCTTAGTTTCTTAGTTTCTTAGTTTCTTAGTTTCTTAGTTTCTTAGTTTCTTAGTTTCTTAGTTTCTTAGTTTCTTAGTTTCTTAGTTTCTTAGTTTCTTAGTTTCTTAGTTTCTTAGTTTCTCAATTTCTTAGTTTCTTAGTTTCTTAGTTTCTTAGTTTCTTAGTTTCTTAGTTTCTTAGTTTCTTAGTTTGTCAGTTTGTTCGTTTCTTAGTTTGTCAGTTTGTTCGTTTCTTAGTTTCTTAGTTTCTTAGTTTCTTAGTTTCTTAGTTTCGTAGTTTCTTAGTTTCTTAGTTTCTTAGTTTCTTAGTTTCTTAGTTTCTTAGTTTCTAAGTTTCTTAGTTTCTTAGTTTCTTAGTTTCTCAGTTTCTCAGTTTCTCAGTTTCTCAGTTTCTCAGTTTCTCAGTTTCTCAGTTTCTCAGTTTCTCAGTTTCTCAGTTTCTCAGTTTCTTAGTTTCTTAGTTTCTTAGTTTCTTAGTTTCTTAGTTTCTTAGTTTCTTAGTTTCTTAGTTTCTTAGTTTCTTAGTTTCTTAGTTTCTTAGTTTCTTAGTTTCTTAGTTTCTTAGTTTCTTAGTTTCTTAGTATCTTAGTTTCTTAGTTTCTTAGTTTCTTAGTTTCTTAGTTTCTTAGTTTCTTAGTTTCTTAGTTTCTTAGTTTCTTAGTTTCTTAGTTTCTTAGTTTCTTAGTTTGTCAGTTTGTTCGTTTCTTAGTTTCTTAGTTGCTTAGTTTCTTAGTTTCTTAGTTTCTTAGTTTCTTAGTTTCTTAATTTCTTAGTTTCTTAGTTTCTTAGTTTCTTAGTTTCTTAGTTTCTTAGTTTCTTAGATTCTTAGTTTCTTAGTTTCATAGTTTCTTAGTTTCTTAGTTTCTTAGTTTCTCAGTTTCTTAGTTTGTTAGTTTCTTAGTTTCTTAGTTTCTTAGTTTCTTAGTTTCTTAGTTTCTTAGTTTCTTAGTTTCTTAGTTTCTTAGTTTCTTAGTTTCTTAGTTTCTTAGTTTCTTAGTTTCTTAGTTTCTTAGTTTCTTAGTTTCTTAGTTTCTTAGTTTCTTAGTTTCTTAGTTTCTTAGTTTCTTAGTTTCTTAGTTTCTTAGTTTCTTAGTTTCTTAGTTTCTTAGTTTCTTAGTTTCTTAGTTTCTTAGTTCCTTAGTTTGTCAGTTTGTTCGTTTCTTAGTTTGTCAGTTTGTTCGTTTCTTAGTTTCTTAATTTCTTAGTTTCTTAGTTTCTTAGTTTCTTAGTTTCTTAGTTTCTTAGTTTCTTAGTTTCTTAGTTTCTTAGTTTCTTAGTTTCTTAGTTTCTTAATTTCTTAGTTTCTTAGTTTCTTAGTTTCTTAGTTTCTTAGTTTCTTAGTTTCTTAGTTTCTTAATTTCTTAGTTTCTTAGTTTCTTAGTTTCTTAGTTTCTTTGTTTCTTAGTTTCTTAGTTTCTTAGTTTCTTAGTTTCTTAGTTTCTTAGTTTCTTAGTTTCTTAGTTTCTTAGTTTCTTAGTTTCTTAGTTTCTTAGTTTCTTAGTTTCTTAGTTTCTTAGTTTCTTAGTTTCTTAGTTTCTTAGTTTCTTAGTTTCGTAGTTTCTTAGTTTCTTAGTTTCTTAGTTTCTTAGATTCTTAGTTTCTTAGTTTCATAGTTTCTTAGTTTCTTAGTTTCTTAGTTTCTTAGTTTCTTAGTTTCTTAGTTTCTTAGTTTCTTAGTTTCTTAGTTTCTTAGTTTCTTAGTTTCTTAGTTTCTTAGTTTCTTAGTTTCTTAGTTTCTTAGTTTCTTAGTTTCTTAGTTTCTTAGTTTCTTAGTTTCTTAGTTTCTTAGTTTCTTAGTTTCTTAGTTTCTTAGTTTCTTAGTTTCTTAGTTTCTTAGTTTCTTAGTTTCTTAGTTTCTTAGTTTCTTAGTTTCTTAGTTTCTTAGTTTCTTAGTTTCTTAGTTTCTTAGTTTCTTAGTTTCTTAGTTTCTTAGTTTCTTAGTTTCTTAGTTTCTTAGTTTCTTAGTTTCTTAGTTTCTTAGTTTCTCAATTTCTTAGTTTCTTAGTTTCTTAGTTTCTTAGTTTCTTAGTTTCTTAGTTTCTTAGTTTGTCAGTTTGTTCGTTTCTTAGTTTGTCAGTTTGTTCGTTTCTTAGTTTCTTAGTTTCTTAGTTTCTTAGTTTCTTAGTTTCGTAGTTTCTTAGTTTCTTAGTTTCTTAGTTTCTTAGTTTCTTAGTTTCTTAGTTTCTAAGTTTCTTAGTTTCTTAGTTTCTTAGTTTCTTAGTTTCTCAGTTTCTCAGTTTCTCAGTTTCTCAGTTTCTCAGTTTCTCAGTTTCTCAGTTTCTCAGTTTCTCAGTTTCTCAGTTTCTTAGTTTCTTAGTTTCTTAGTTTCTTAGTTTCTTAGTTTCTTAGTTTCTTAATTTCTTAGTTTCTTAGTTTCTTAGTTTCTTAGTTTCTTTGTTTCTTAGTTTCTTAGTTTCTTAGTTTCTTAGTTTCTTAGTTTCTTAGTTTCTTAGTTTCTTAGTTTCTTAGTTTCTTAGTTTCTTAGTTTCTTAGTTTCTTAGTTTCTTAGTTTCTTAGTTTCTTAGTTTCTTAGTTTCGTAGTTTCTTAGTTTCTTAGTTTCTTAGTTTCTTAGATTCTTAGTTTCTTAGTTTCATAGTTTCTTAGTTTCTTAGTTTCTTAGTTTCTTAGTTTCTTAGTTTCTTAGTTTCTTAGTTTCTTAGTTTCTTAGTTTCTTAGTTTCTTAGTTTCTTAGTTTCTTAGTTTCTTAGTTTCTTAGTTTCTTAGTTTCTTAGTTTCTTAGTTTCTTAGTTTCTTAGTTTCTTAGTTTCTTAGTTTCTTAGTTTCTTAGTTTCTTAGTTTCTTAGTTTCTTAGTTTCTTAGTTTCTTAGTTTCTTAGTTTCTTAGTTTCTTAGTTTCTTAGTTTCTTAGTTTCTTAGTTTCTTAGTTTCTTAGTTTCTTAGTTTCTTAGTTTCTTAGTTTCTTAGTTTCTTAGTTTCTTAGTTTCTTAGTTTCTTAGTTTCTTAGTTTCTCAATTTCTTAGTTTCTTAGTTTCTTAGTTTCTTAGTTTCTTAGTTTCTTAGTTTCTTAGTTTCTTAGTTTGTCAGTTTGTTCGTTTCTTAGTTTGTCAGTTTGTTCGTTTCTTAGTTTCTTAGTTTCTTAGTTTCTTAGTTTCTTAGTTTCGTAGTTTCTTAGTTTCTTAGTTTCTTAGTTTCTTAGTTTCTTAGTTTCTTAGTTTCTAAGTTTCTTAGTTTCTTAGTTTCTTAGTTTCTTAGTTTCTCAGTTTCTCAGTTTCTCAGTTTCTCAGTTTCTCAGTTTCTCAGTTTCTCAGTTTCTCAGTTTCTCAGTTTCTCAGTTTCTTAGTTTCTTAGTTTCTTAGTTTCTTAGTTTCTTAGTTTCTTAGTTTCTTAATTTCTTAGTTTCTTAGTTTCTTAGTTTCTTAGTTTCTTTGTTTCTTAGTTTCTTAGTTTCTTAGTTTCTTAGTTTCTTAGTTTCTTAGTTTCTTAGTTTCTTAGTTTCTTAGTTTCTTAGTTTCTTAGTTTCTTAGTTTCTTAGTTTCTTAGTTTCTTAGTTTCTTAGTTTCTTAGTTTCGTAGTTTCTTAGTTTCTTAGTTTCTTAGTTTCTTAGATTCTTAGTTTCTTAGTTTCATAGTTTCTTAGTTTCTTAGTTTCTTAGTTTCTTAGTTTCTTAGTTTCTTAGTTTCTTAGTTTCTTAGTTTCTTAGTTTCTTAGTTTCTTAGTTTCTTAGTTTCTTAGTTTCTTAGTTTCTTAGTTTCTTAGTTTCTTAGTTTCTTAGTTTCTTAGTTTCTTAGTTTCTTAGTTTCTTAGTTTCTTAGTTTCTTAGTTTCTTAGTTTCTTAGTTTCTTAGTTTCTTAGTTTCTTAGTTTCTTAGTTTCGTAGTTTCTTAGTTTCTTAGTTTCTTAGTTTCTTAGATTCTTAGTTTCTTAGTTTCATAGTTTCTTAGTTTCTTAGTTTCTTAGTTTCTTAGTTTCTTAGTTTCTTAGTTTCTTAGTTTCTTAGTTTCTTAGTTTCTTAGTTTCTTAGTTTCTTAGTTTCTTAGTTTCTTAGTTTCTTAGTTTCTTAGTTTCTTAGTTTCTTAGTTTCGTAGTTTCTTAGTTTCTTAGTTTCTTAGTTTCTTAGTTTCTTAGTTTCTTAGTTTCTAAGTTTCTTAGTTTCTCAGTTTCTTAGTTTCTCAGTTTCTCAGTTTCTCAGTTTCTCAGTTTCTCAGTTTCTCAGTTTCTCAGTTTCTCAGTTTCTCAGTTTCTCAGTTTCTCAGTTTCTTAGTTTCTTAGTTTCTTAGTTTCTTAGTTTCTTAGTTTCTTAGTTTCTTAGTTTCTTAGTTTCTTAGTTTCTTAGTTTCTTAGTTTCTTAGTTTCTTAGTTTCTTAATTTCTTAGTTTCTTAGTTTCTTAGTTTCTTAGTTTCTTAGTTTCTTAGTTTCTTAGATTCTTAGTTTCTTAGTTTCATAGTTTCTTAGTTTCTTAGTTTCTTAGTTTCTCAGTTTCTTAGTTTGTTAGTTTCTTAGTTTCTTAGTTTCTTAGTTTCTTAGTTTCTTAGTTTCTTAGTTTCTTAGTTTCTTAGTTTCTTAGTTTCTTAGTTTGTCAGTTTGTTCGTTTCTTAGTTTCTTAGTTGCTTAGTTTCTTAGTTTCTTAGTTTCTTAGTTTCTTAGCTTCTTAGTTTCTTAGTTTCTTAGTTTCTTAGTTTCTTAGATTCTTAGTTTCTTAGTTTCATAGTTTCTTAGTTTCTTAGTTTCTTAGTTTCTTAGTTTCTTAGTTTCTTAGTTTCTTAGTTTCTTAGTTTCTTAGTTTCTTAGTTTCTTAGTTTCTTAGTTTCTTAGTTTCTTAGTATCGTAGTTTCTTAGTTTCTTAGTTTCTTAGTTTCATAGGTTCTTTGCTTCTTTGCTTCTTAGTTTCTTAGTTTCTTAGTTTCTTAGTTTCTTAGTTTCTTAGTTTCTTAGTTTCTTAGTTTCTTAGTTTCTTAGTTTCTTAGTTTCTTAGTTTCTTAGCTTCTTAGTTTCTTAACTTCTTAGTTTCTTAGTTTCTTAGTTTCTTAGTTTCTTAGTTTCTTAGTTTCTTAGTTTCTTTGTTTCTTAGTTTCTTAGTTTCTTAGTTTCTTAGTTTCTTAGTTTCTTAGTTTCTTAGTTTCTTAGTTTCTTAGTTTCTTAGTTTCTTAGTTTCTTAGTTTCTTAGTTTCTTAGTTTCTTAGTTTCTTAGTTTCTTAGTTTCTTAGTTTCTTAGTTTCTTAGTTTCTTAGTTTCTTAGTTTCTTAGTTTCTTAGTTTCTTAGTTTCTTAGTTTCTTAGTTTCTTAGTTTCTTAGTTTCTTAGTTTCTTAGTTTCTTAGTTTCTTAGTTTCTTAGTTTCATAGGTTCTTTGCTTCTTAGTTTCTTAGTTTCTTAGTTTCTTAGTTTCTTAGTTTCTTAGTTTCTTAGTTTCTTAGTTTCTTAGTTTCTTAGTTTCTTAGTTTCTTAGTTTCTTAGTTTCTTAGTTTCTTAGTTTCTTGGTTTCTTAGTTTCTTAGTTTCTTAGTTTCTTAGTTTCTTAGTTTCTTAGTTTCTTAGTTTCTTAGTTTCTTAGTTTCTTAGTTTCTTAGTTTCTTAGTTTCATAGGTTCTTTGCTTCTTAGTTTCTTAGTTTCTTAGTTTCTTAGTTTCTTAGTTTCTTAGTTTCTTAGTTTCTTAGTTTCTTAGTTTCTTAGTTTCTTAGTTTCTTAGTTTCTTAGTTTCTTAGTTTCTTAGTTTCTTAGTTTCTTGGTTTCTTAGTTTCATAGTTTCTTAGTTTCTTAGTTTCTTAGTTTCTTAGTTTCTTAGTTTCTTAGTTTCTTAGTTTCTTAGTTTCTTAGTTTCTTAGTTTCTTAGTTTCTTAGTTTCTTAGTTTGTCAGTTTGTTCGTTTCTTAGTTTCTTAGTTTCTTAGTTTCTTAGTTTCTTAGTTTCTTAGTTTCTTGGTTTCTTAGTTTCTTGGTTTCTTAGTTTCTTAGTTTCTTAGTTTCTTAGTTTCTTAGTTCCTTAGTTTCTTAGTTTCTTAGTTTCTTAGTTTCTTAGTTTCTTAGTTTCTTAGTTTCTTAGTTTCTTAGTTTCTTAGTTTCTTAGTTTCTTAGTTTCTTAGTTTCTTAGTTTCTTAGTTTCTTAGTTTCTTAGTTTCTTAGTTTCTTAGTTTCTTAGTTTCTTAGTTTCTTAGTTTCTTAGTTTCTTAGTTTCTTAGTTTCTCAATTTCTTAGTTTCTTAGTTTCTTAGTTTCTTAGTTTCTTAGTTTCTTAGTTTCTTAGTTTCTTAGTTTCTTAGTTTCTTAGTTTCTTAGTTTGTCAGTTTGTTCGTTTCTTAGTTTCTTAGTTTCTTAGTTTCTTAGTTTCTTAGTTTCTTAGTTTCTTAGTTTGTCAGTTTGTCAGTTTGTTCGTTTCTTAGTTTCTTAGTTTCTTAGTTTCTTAGTTTCTTAGTTTCTTAGTTTCTTAGTTTCTTAGTTTCTTAGTTTCTTAGTTTCTTAGTTTCTTAGCTTCTTAGTTTCTTAGTTTCTTAGTTTCTTAGTTTCTTAGTTTCTTAGTTTCTTAGTTTCTTAGTTTCTTAGTTTCTTAGTTTGGCAGTTTGTCAGTTTGTTCGTTTCTTAGTTTCTTAGTTTCTTAGTTTCTTAGTTTCTTAGTTTCTTAGTTTCTTAGTTTCTTAGTTTCTTAGTTTCTCAATTTCTTAGTTTCTTAGTTTCTTAGTTTCTTAGTTTCTTAGTTTCTTAGTTTCTTAGTTTCTTAGTTTCTTAGTTTCTTAGTTTCTTAGTTTCTTAGTTTCTTAGTTTCTTAGTTTCTTAGTTTCTTAGTTTCTTAGTTTCTTAGTTTCTGAGTTTCTTAGTTTGTCAGTTTGTTCGTTTCTTAGTTTGTCAGTTTGTTCGTTTCTTAGTTTCTTAGTTTCTTAGTTTGTTAGTTTCTTAGTTTCTTAGCTTCTTAGTTTCTTAGTTTCTTAGTTTCTTAGTTTCTTAGTTTCTTAGTTTCTTAGTTTCTTAGTTTCTTAGTTTCTTAGTTTCTTAGTTTGGCAGTTTGTCAGTTTGTTCGTTTCTTAGTTGCTTAGTTTCTTAGTTCCTTAGTTTCTTAGTTTCTTAGTTTCTTAGTTTCTTAGTTTCTTAGTTTCTTAGATTCTTAGATTCTTAGTTTCTTAGTTTCTTAGTTTCTTAGTTTCTTAGTTTCTTAGTTTCTTAGATTCATAGGTTCTTTGCTTCTTAGTTTCTTAGTTTCTTAGTATCGTAGTTTCTTAGTTTCTTAGTTTCTTAGTTTCTTAGTTTCTTAGTTTCTTAGTTTCTTAGTTTCTTAGTTTCTTAGTTTCTTAGTTTCTTAGTTTCTTAGTTTCTTAGTTTCTTAGTTTCTTAGTTTCTTAGTTTCTTAGTTTCTTAGTTTCTTAGTTTCTTAGTTTCTTAGTTTCTTAGTTTCTTAGTTTCTTAGTTTCTTAGTTTCTTAATTTTGTTAGTTTCTTAGTTTCTTAGTTTCTTAGTTTCTTAGTTTCTTATTTTCTTAGTTTCTTAGTTTCTTAGTTTCTTAGTTTCTTAGTTTCTTAGTTTCTTAGTTTCTTAGCTCCTTAGCTTCTTAGCTTCTTAGTTTCTTAGTTTCTTAGTTTCTTAGTTTCTTAGTTTCTTAGTTTCTTAGTTTCTTAGCTTCTTAGTTCCTTAGTTTCTTAGTTTCTTAGTTTCTTAGTTTCTTAGTTTCTTAGTTTCTTAGTTTCTTAGTTTCTTAGTTTCTTAGTTTCTTAGTTTCTTAGTTTCTTAGTTTCTTAGTTTCTTAGTTTCTTAGTTTCTTAGTTTCTTAGTTTCTTAGTTTCTTAGTTTCTTAGTTTCTTGGTTTCTTAGTTTCTTGGTTTCTTAGTTTCATAGCTTCTTAGTTTCTTAGTTTCTTAGTTTCTTAGTTTCTTAGTTTCTTAGTTTCTTAGTTTCTTAGTTTCTTAGTTTCTTAGTTTCTTAGTTTCTTAGTTTCTTGGTTTCTTAGTTTCATAGTTTCTTAGTTTCTTAGTTTCTTAGTTTCTTAGTTTCTTAGTTTCTTAGTTTCTTAGTTTCTTAGTATCTTAGTTTCTTAGTTTCTTAGTTTCTTAGTTTCTTAGTTTCTTAGTTCCTTAGTTTCTTAGTTTCTAAGTTTCTTAGTTTCTTAGTTTCTTAGTTTCTTAGTTTCTTAGTTTCTTAGTTTCTTAGTTTCTTAGTTTCTTAGTTTCTTAGTTTCTTAGTTTCGTAGTTTCTTAGTTTCTTAGTTTCTTAGTTTCTTAGTTTCTTAGTTTCTTAGTTTCTTAGTTTCTTAGTTTCTTAGTTTCTCAATTTCTTAGTTTCTTAGTTTCTTAGTTTCTTAGTTTCTTAGTTTCTTAGTTTCTTAGTTTCTTAGTTTCTTAGTTTCTTAGTTTCTTAGTTTCTTAGTTTCTTAGTTTGTCAGTTTGTTCGTTTCTTAGTTTGTCAGTTTGTTCGTTTCTTAGTTTCTTAGTTTCTTAGTTTGTTAGTTTCTTAGTTTCTTAGCTTCTTAGTTTCTTAGTTTCTTAGTTTCTTAGTTTCTTAGTTTCTTAGTTTCTTAGTTTGGCAGTTTGGCAGTTTGTTCGTTTCTTAGTTGCTTAGTTTCTTAGTTCCTTAGTTTCTTAGTTTCTTAGTTTCTTAGTTTCTTAGTTTCTTAGTTTCTTAGATTCTTAGTTTCTTAGTTTCTTAGTTTCTTAGTTTCTTAGTTTCTTAGTTTCTTAGTTTCTTAGTTTCTTAGTTTCTTAGTTTCTTAGTTTCTTAGTTTCTTAGTTTCTTAGTTTCTTAGTTTCTTAGTTTCTTAGTTTCTTAGTTTCTTAGTTTCTTAGTTTCTTAGTTTCTTAGTTTCTTAGTTTCTTAGTTTCTTAGCTCCTTAGCTTCTTAGCTTCTTAGTTTCTTAGTTTCTTAGTTTCTTAGTTTCTTAGTTTCTTAGTTTCTTAGTTTCTTAGCTTCTTAGTTCCTTAGTTTCTTAGTTTCTTAGTTTCTTAGTTTCTTAGTTTCTTAGTTTCTTAGTTTCTTAGTTTCTTAGTTTCTTAGTTTCTTAGTTTCTTAGTTTCTTAGTTTCTTAGTTTCTTAGTTTCTTAGTTTCTTTGTTTCTTAGTTTCTTAGTTTCTTAGTTTCCTAGTTTCTTGGTTTCTTAGTTTCTTAGTTTCTTAGTTTCATAGCTTCTTAGTTTCTTAGTTTCTTAGTTTCTTAGTTTCTTAGTTTCTTAGTTTCTTAGTTTCTTAGTTTCTTAGTTTCTTAGTTTCTTAGTTTCTTAGTTTCTTAGTTTCTTAGTTTCTTAGTTTCTTGGTTTCTTAGTTTCATAGTTTCTTAGTTTCTTAGTTTCTTAGTTTCTTAGTTTCTTAGTTTCTTAGTTTCTTAGTTTCTTAGTATCTTAGTTTCTTAGTTTCTTAGTTTCTTAGTTTCTTAGTTTCTTAGTTCCTTAGTTTCTTAGTTTCTAAGTTTCTTAGTTTCTTAGTTTCTTAGTTTCTTAGTTTCTTAGTTTCTTAGTTTCTTAGTTTCTTAGTTTCTTAGTTTCTTAGTTTCTTAGTTTCGTAGTTTCTTAGTTTCTTAGTTTCTTAGTTTCTTAGTTTCTTAGTTTCTTAGTTTCTTAGTTTCTTAGTTTCTCAATTTCTTAGTTTCTTAGTTTCTTAGTTTCTTAGTTTCTTAGTTTCTTAGTTTCTGAGTTTCTTAGTTTCTTAGTTTCTTAGTTTCTTAGTTTCTTAGTTTGTCAGTTTGTTCGTTTCTTAGTTTGTCAGTTTGTTCGTTTCTTAGTTTCTTAGTTTCTTAGTTTGTTAGTTTCTTAGTTTCTTAGCTTCTTAGTTTCTTAGTTTCTTAGTTTCTTAGTTTCTTAGTTTCTTAGTTTCTTAGTTTCTTAGTTTGGCAGTTTGGCAGTTTGTTCGTTTCTTAGTTGCTTAGTTTCTTAGTTCCTTAGTTTCTTAGTTTCTTAGTTTCTTAGTTTCTTAGTTTCTTAGTTTCTTAGATTCTTAGTTTCTTAGTTTCTTAGTTTCTTAGTTTCTTAGTTTCTTAGTTTCTTAGTTTCTTAGTTTCTTAGTTTCTTAGTTTCTTAGTTTCTTAGTTTCTTAGTTTCTTAGTTTCTTAGTTTCTTAGTTTCTTAGTTTCTTAGTTTCTTAGTTTCTTAGTTTCTTAGTTTCTTAGTTTCTTAGTTTCTTAGTTTCTTAATTTTGTTAGTTTCTTAGTTTCTTAGTTTCTTAGTTTCTTAGTTTCTTAGTTTCTTAGTTTCTTAGTTTCTTAGTTTCTTAGTTTCTTAGTTTCTTAGTTTCTTAATTTTGTTAGTTTCTTAGTTTCTTAGTTTCTTAGTTTCTTATTTTCTTAGTTTCATAGTTTCTTAGTTTCTTAGTTTCTTAGTTTCTTAGCTCCTTAGCTTCTTAGCTTCTTAGTTTCTTAGTTTCTTAGTTTCTTAGTTTCTTAGTTTCTTAGTTTCTTAGTTTCTTAGTTTCTTAGTTTCTTAGTTTCTTAGTTTCTTAGTTTCTTGGTTCCTTAGTTTCATATTTTCTTAGTTTCTTAGTTTCTTAGTTTCTTAGTTTCTTAGTTTCTTAGTTTCTTAGTTTCTTAGTTTCTTAGTTTGTCAGTTTGTTCGTTTCTTAGTTTCTTAGTTTCTTAGTTTCTTAGTTTCTTAGTTTCTTAGTTTCTTGGTTTCTTAGTTTCTTAGTTTCTTAGTTTCTTAGTTTCTTAGTTTCTTAGTTTCTTAGTTTCTTAGTTTCTTAGTTTCTTAGTTTCTTAGTTTCTTAGTTTCTTAGTTTCTTAGTTTCTTAGTTTCTTAGTTTCTTAGTTTCTTAGTTTCTTAGTTTCTTAGTTTCTTAGTTTCTTAGTTTCTTAGTTTCTTAGTTTCTTAGTTTCTTAGTTTCTTAGTTTCTTAGTTTCTTAGTTTCTTAGTTTCTTAGTTTCTGAGTTTCTTTGTTTGTCAGTTTGTTCGTTTCTTAGTTTGTCAGTTTGTTCGTTTCTTAGTTTCTTAGTTTCTTAGTTTGTTAGTTTCTTAGTTTCTTAGCTTCTTAGTTTCTTAGTTTCTTAGTTTCTTAGTTTCTTAGTTTCTTAGTTTCTTAGTTTGTTCGTTTTTTAGTTTCTTAGTTTCTTAGTTTCTTAGTTTCTTAGTTTCTTATTTTCTTAGTTTCTTAGTTTCTTATTTTCTTATTTTCTTATTTTCTTAGTTTCTTAGTTTCTTAGTTTCTTAGTTTCTTATTTTCTTAGTTTCTTAGTTTCTTAGTTTCTTAGTTTCTTATTTTCTTAGTTTCTTAGTTTCTTATTTTCTTATTTTCTTATTTTCTTAGTTTCTTAGTTTCTTAGTTTCTTAGTTTCTTAGTTTCTTAGTTTCTTAGTTTCTTAGTTTCTTAGCTTCTTAGCTTCTTAGTTTCTTAGTTTCTTAGTTTCATAGCTTCTAAGTTTCTTAGTTTCTTAGTTTCTTAGTTTCTTAGTTCCTTAGTTTCTTAGTTTCTTAGTTTCTTAGTTTCTTAGTTTCTTAGTTTCTTAGTTTCTTAGTTTCTTAGTTTCTTAGTTTCTTAGTTTCTTAGTTTCTTAGTTTCTTAGTTTCTTAGTTTCTTAGTTTCTTAGTTTCTTAGTTTCTTAGTTTCTTAGTTTCTTAGTTTCTTAGTTTCTTGGTTTCTTAGTTTCTTGGTTTCTTAGTTTCATAGCTTCTTAGTTTCTTAGTTTCTTAGTTTCTTAGTTTCTTAGTTTCTTAGTTTCTTAGTTTCTTAGCTTCTTAGCTTCTTAGTTTCTTAGTTTCTTAGTTTCTTAGTTTCCTAGTTTCTTAGTTTCCTAGTTTCTTAGTTTCTTAGTTTCTTAGTTTCTTAGTTTCTTAGTTTCTTAGTTTCTTAGTTTCTTAGTTTCTTAGTTTCTTAGTTTCTAAGTTTCTTAGTTTCTTAGTTTCTTAGTTTCTTAGTTTCTTAGTTTCTTAGTTTTTAGTTTCTTAGTTTCTTAGTTTCTTAGTTTCTTAGTTTCTTAGTTTCTTAGTTTCTTAGTTTCTTAGTTTCTTGGTTTCTTAGTTTCTTGGTTTCTTAGTTTCATAGCTTCTAAGTTTCTTAGTTTCTTAGTTTCTTAGTTTCTTAGTTCCTTAGTTTCTTAGTTTCTTAGTTTCTTAGTTTCTTAGTTTCTTAGTTTCTTAGTTTCTTAGTTTCTTAGTTTCTTAGTTTCTTAGTTTCTTAGTTTCTTAGTTTCTTAGTTTCTTAGTTTCTTAGTTTCTTAGTTTCTTAGTTTCTTAGTTTCTTGGTTTCTTAGTTTCTTGGTTTCTTAGTTTCATAGCTTCTTAGTTTCTTAGTTTCTTAGTTTCTTAGTTTCTTAGTTTCTTAGTTTCTTAGTTTCTTAGTTTCTTAGTTTCTTAGTTTCTTAGTTTCTTAGTTTCTTAGTTTCTTAGTTTCTTGGTTTCTTAGTTTCTTGGTTTCTTAGTTTCATAGCTTCTAAGTTTCTTAGTTTCTTAGTTTCTTAGTTTCTTAGTTTCTTAGTTTCTTAGTTTCTTAGTTTCTTAGTTTCTTAGTTTCTTAGTTTCTTAGTTTCTTAGTTTCTTAGTTTCTTAGTTTCTTAGTTTCTTAGTTTCTTAGTTTCTTAGTTTCTTAGTTTCTTAGTTTCTTAGTTTCTTAGTTTCTTAGTTTCTTAGTTTCTTAGTTTCTTAGTTTCTTAGTTTCTTAGTTTCTTAGTTTCTTAGTTTCTTAGTTTCTTAGTTTCTTAGTTTCTTAGTTTCTTAGTTTCTTAGTTTCTTATTTTCTTAGTTTCTTAGTTTCTTATTTTCTTATTTTCTTATTTTCTTAGTTTCTTAGTTTCTTAGTTTCTTAGTTTCTTAGTTTCCTAGTTTCTTAGTTTCTTAGTTTCTTAGTTTCTTAGTTTCTTAGTTTCTTAGTTTCTTAGTTTCTTAGTTTCTTAGTTTCTTAGTTTCTTAGTTTCTAAGTTTCTTAGTTTCTTAGTTTCTTAGTTTCTTAGTTTCTTAGTTTCTTAGTTTTTAGTTTCTTAGTTTCTTAGTTTCTTAGTTTCTTAGTTTCTTAGTTTCTTAGTTTCTTAGTTTCTTAGTTTCTTGGTTTCTTAGTTTCTTGGTTTCTTAGTTTCATAGCTTCTAAGTTTCTTAGTTTCTTAGTTTCTTAGTTTGTTAGTTCCTTAGTTTCTTAGTTTCTTAGTTTCTTAGTTTCTTAGTTTCTTAGTTTCTTAGTTTCTTAGTTTCTTAGTTTCTTAGTTTCTTAGTTTCTTAGTTTCTTAGTTTCTTAGTTTCTTAGTTTCTTAGTTTCTTAGTTTCTTGGTTTCTTAGTTTCTTGGTTTCTTAGTTTCATAGCTTCTTAGTTTCTTAGTTTCTTAGTTTCTTAGTTTCTTAGTTTCTTAGTTTCTTAGTTTCTTAGTTTCTTAGTTTCTTAGTTTCTTAGTTTCTTAGTTTCTTAGTTTCTTGGTTTCTTAGTTTCATAGTTTCTTAGTTTCTTAATTTCTTAGTTTCTTAGTTTCTTAGTTTCTTAGTTTCTTAGTTTCTTAGTTTCTTAGTTTCTTAGTTTCTTAGTTTCTTAGTTTCTTAGTTTCTTAGTGTCTTAGTTTCTTAGTTTCTTAGTTTCTTAGTTTCTTATTTTCTTAGTTTCTTAGTTTCTTAGTTTCTTAGTTTCTTAGTTTCTTAGTTTCTTAGTTTCTTAGTTTCTTAGTTTCTTAGTTTCTTAGTTTCTTAGTTTCTTAGTTTCTTAGTTTCTTAGTTTCTTAGTTTCTTAGTTCCTTAGTTTGTCAGTTTGTTCGTTTCTTAGTTTGTCAGTTTGTTCATTTCTTAGTTTCTTAGTTTCTTAGTTTCTTAGTTTCTTAGTTTCTAAGTTTCTTAGTTTCTTAGTTTCTTAGTTCCTTAGTTTGTCAGTTTGTTCGTTTCTTAGTTTGTCAGTTTGTTCGTTTCTTAGTTTGTCAGTATGTCAGTTTGTCAGTTTGTCAGTTTGTTCGTTTCTTAGTTTCTTAGTTTCTTAGTTTCTTAGTTTCTTAGTTTCTTAGTTTGTCAGTTTGTCAGTTTGTTCGTTTCTTAGTTTCTTAGTTTCTTAGTTTCTTAGTTTCTTAGTTTCTTAGTTTCTTAGTTTCTTAGTTTCTTAGTTTCTTAGTTTCTTAGTTTCTTAGTTTCTTAGTTTCTTAGTTTCTTAGTTTCTTAGTTTCTTAGTTTCCTAGTTTCTTAGTTTCCTAGTTTCTTAGTTTCATAGCTTCTTAATTTCTTAGTTTCTTAGTTTCTTAGTTTCTTAGTTTGTCAGTTTGTCAGTTTGTCAGTTTGTCAGTTTGTTCGTTTCTTAGTTTCTTAGTTTCTTAGTTTCTTAGTTTCTTAGTTTCTTAGTTTCTTAGTTTCTTAGTTTGTTCGTTTTTTAGTTTCTTAGTTTCTTAGTTTCTTAGTTTCTTAGTTTCTTAGATTCTTATTTTCTTAGTTTCTTAGTTTCTTATTTTCTTATTTTCTTATTTTCTTAGTTTCTTAGTTTCTTAGTTTCTTAGTTTCTTAGTTTCTTAGTTTCTTAGTTTCTTAGTTTCTTAGTTTCTTAGCTTCTTAGCTTCTTAGTTTCTTAGTTTCTTAGTTTCTTAGTTTCTTAGTTTCTTAGTTTCTTAATTTCTTAGTTTCTTAGTTTCTTAGTTTCTTAGTTTCTTAGTTTCTTAGTTTCTTAGTTTCTTAGTTTCTTAGTTTCTTAGTTTCTTAGATTCTTAGTTTCTTAGTATCGTAGTTTCTTAGTTTCTTAGTTTCTTAGTTTCTTAGTTTCTTAATTTCTTAGTTTCTTAGTTTCTTAGTTTCTTAGTTTCCTAGTTTCTTAGTTTCTTAATTTCTTAGTTTCTTAGTTTCTTAGTTTCTTTGTTTCTTAGTTTCTTAGTTTCTTAGTTTCTTAGTTTCTTAGTTTCTTAGTTTCTTAGTTTCTTAGGTTCTTAGTTTCTTAGTTTCTTAGTTTCTTAGTTTCTTAGTTTCTTAGTTTCTTAGTTTCTTATTTTCTTAGCTCCTTAGCTTCTTAGTTTCTTAGTTTCTTAGTTTCTTAGTTTCTTAGTTTCTTAGTTTCTTAGTTTCTTAGTTTCTTAGTTTCTTAGTTTCTTAGTTTCTTAGCTTCTTAGCTTCTTAGTTTCTTAGTTTCTTAGTTTCTTAGTTTCTTAGTTCCTTAGTTTCTTAGTTTCTTAGTTTCTTAGTTTCTTAGTTTCTTATTTTCTTATTTTCTTAGTTTCTTAGTTTCTTAGTTTCTTAGTTTCTTAGTATCGTAGTTTCTTAGTTTCTTAGTTTCTTAGTTTCTTAGTTTCTTAATTTCTTAGTTTCTTAGTTTCTTAGTTTCTTAGTTTCCTAGTTTCTTAGTTTCTTAATTTCTTAGTTTCTTAGTTTCTTAGTTTCTTTGTTTCTTAGTTTCTTAGTTTCTTAGTTTCTTAGTTTCTTAGTTTCTTAGTTTCTTAGTTTCTTAGTTTCTTAGTTTCTTAGTTTCTTAGTTTCTTAGTTTCTTAGTTTCTTAGTTTCTTAGTTTCTTAGTTTCTTAGTTTCTTAGTTTCTTAGTTTCTTAGTTTCTTAGTTTCTTAGTTTCTTAGTTTCTTAGTTTCTTAGTTTCTTAGTTTCTTAGTTTCTTAGTTTCTTAGTTTCTATGTTTCTTAGTTTCTTAGTTTCTTAGTTTCTTAGTTTCTTAGTTTCTTAGTTTCTTAGTTTCTTAGTTTCTTAGTTTCTTAGTTTCTTAGTTTCTTAGTTTCTTAGTTTCTTAGTTTCTTAGTTCCTTAGTTTCTTAGTTTCTTAGTTTCTTAGTTTCTTAGTTTCTTAGTTTCTTAGTTTCTTAGTTTCTTAATTTCTTAGTTTCTAAGTTTCTTAGTTTCTTAGTTTCTTAGTTTCTTAGTTTCTTAGTTTCTTAGTTTCTTAGTTTCTTAGTTTCTTAGTTTCTTAGTTTCTTAGTTTCTTAGTTTCTTAGTTCCTTAGTTTCTTAGTTTCTTAGTTTCTTAGTTTCTTAGTTTCTTAGTTTCTTAGTTTCTTAGTTTCTTAGTTTCTTAGTTTCTTAGTTTCTTAGTTTCTTAGTTTCTTAGTTTCTTAGTTTCTTAGTTTCTTAGTTTCTTAGTTTCTTAGTTTCTTAGTTTCTTAATTTCTTAGTTTCTAAGTTTCTTAGTTTCTTAGTTTCTTAGTTTCTTAGTTTCTTAGTTTCTTAGTTTCTTAGTTTCTTAGTTTCTTAGTTTCTTAGTTTCTTAGTTTCTTAGTTTCTTAGTTTCTTAGTTCCTTAGTTTCTTAGTTTCTTAGTTTCTTAGTTTCTTAGTTTCTTAGTTTCTTAGTTTCTTAGTTTCTTAGTTTCTTAGTTTCTTAGTTTCTTAGTTTCTTAGTTTCTTAGTTTCTTAGTTTCTTAGTTTCTTAGTTTCTTAGTTTCTTAGTTTCTTAGTTTCTTAGTTTCTTAATTTCTTAGTTTCTAAGTTTCTTAGTTTCTTAGTTTCTTAGTTTCTTAGTTTCTTAGTTTCTTAGTTTCTTAGTTTCTTAGTTTCTTAGTTTCTTAGTTTCTTAGTTTCTTAGTTTCTTAGTTTCTTAGTTTCTTAGTTTCTTAGTTTCTTAGTTTCTTAGTTTCTTAGTTTCTTAGTTTCTTAGTTTCTTAGTTTCTTAGTTTCTTAGTTTCTTAGTTTCTTAGTTTCTTAGTTTCTTAGTTTCTTAATTTCTTAGTTTCTAAGTTTCTTAGTTTCTTAGTTTCTTAGTTTCTTAGTTTCTTAGTTTCTTAGTTTCTTAGTTTCTTAGTTTCTTAGTTTCTTAGTTTCTTAGTTCCTTAGTTTCTTAGTTTCTTAGTTCCTTAGTTTCTTAGTTTCTTAGTTTCTTAGTTTCTTAGTTTCTTAGTTTCTTAGTTTCTTAGTTTCTTAATTTCTTAGTTTCTAAGTTTCTTAGTTTCTTAGTTTCTTAGTTTCTTAGTTTCTTAGTTTCTTAGTTTCTTAGTTTCTTAGTTTCTTAGTTTCTTAGTTTCTTAGTTCCTTAGTTTCTTAGTTTCTTAGTTTCTTAGTTTCTTAGTTTCTTAGTTTCTTAGTTTCTTAGTTTCTTAGTTTCTTAGTTTCTTAGTTTCTTAGTTTCTTAGTTTCTTAGTTTCTTAGTTTCTTAGTTTCTTAGTTTCTTAGTTTCTTAATTTCTTAGTTTCTAAGTTTCTTAGTTTCTTAGTTTCTTAGTTTCTTAGTTTCTTAGTTTCTTAGTTTCTTAGTTTCTTAGTTTCTTAGTTTCTTAGTTTCTTAGTTTCTTAGTTTCTTAGTTTCTTAGTTTCTTAGTTTCTTAGTTTCTTAGTTTCTTAGTTTCTTAGTTTCTTAGTTTCTTAGTTTCTTAGTTTCTTAGTTTCTTAGTTCCTTAGTTTCTTAGTTTCTTAGTTTCTTAGTTTCTTAGTTTCTTAGTTTCTTAGTTTCTTAGTTTCTTAGTTTCTTAGTTTCTTAGTTCCTTAGTTTCTTAGTTTCTTAGTTTCTTAGTTTCTTAGTTTCTTAGTTTCTTAGTTTCTTAGTTTCTTAGTTTCTTAGTTTCTTAGTTTCTTAGTTTCTTAGTTTCTTAATTTCTTAGTTTCTAAGTTTCTTAGTTTCTTAGTTTCTTAGTTTCTTAGTTTCTTAGTTTCTTAGTTTCTTAGTTTCTTAGTTTCTTAGTTTCTTAGTTTCTTAGTTCCTTAGTTTCTTAGTTTCTTAGTTTCTTAGTTTCTTAGTTTCTTAGTTTCTTAGTTTCTTAATTTCTTAGTTTCTAAGTTTCTTAGTTTCTTAGTTTCTTAGTTTCTTAGTTTCTTAGTTTCTTAGTTTCTTAGTTTCTTAGTTTCTTAGTTTCTTAGTTTCTTAGTTTCTTAGTTTCTTAGTTTCTTAGTTTCTTAGTTTCTTATTTTCTTAGTTTCTTAGTTTCTTAGTTTCTTAGTTTCTTAGTTTCTTAGTTTCTTAGTTTCTTAGTTTCTTAGTATCGTAGTTTCTTAGTTTCTTAGTTTCTTAGTTTCTTAGTTTCTTAATTTCTTAGTTTCTTAATTTCTTAGTTTCTTAGTTTCTTAGTTTCTTAGTTTCTTAGTTTCTTAGTTTCTTAGTTTCTTAGTTTCTTAGTTTCTTAGTTTCTTAGTTTCTTAGTTTCTTAGTTTCTTAGTTTCTTAGTTTCTTAGTTTCTTAGTTTCTTAGTTTCTTAGTTTCTTAGTTTCTTAGTTTCTTAGTTTCTTAGTTTCTTAGTTTCTTAGTTTCTTAGTTTCTTAGTTTCTTAGTTTCTTAGTTTCTTAGTTTCTTAGTTTCTTAGTTTCTTAGTTTCTTAGTTTCTTAGTTTCTTAGTTTCTTAGTTTCTTAGTTTCTTAGTTTCTTAGTTTCTTAGTTTCTTAGTTTCTTAGTTTCTTAGTTTCTTAGTTTCTTAGTTTCTTAGTTTCTTAGTTTCTTAGTTTCTTAGTTTCTTAGTTTCTTAGTTTCTTAGTTTCTTAGTTTCTTAGTTTCTTAGTTTCTTAGTTTCTTAGTTTCTTAGTTTCCTAGTTTCTTAGTTTCTTAGTTTCTTAGTTTCCTAGTTTCTTAGTTTCCTAGTTTCTTAGTTTCCTAGTTTCTTAGTTTCATAGCTTCTTAATTTCTTAGTTTCTTAGTTTCTTAGTTTCTTAGTTTGTCAGTTTGTCAGTTTGTCAGTTTGTCAGTTTGTCAGTTTGTTCGTTTCTTAGTTTCTTAGTTTCTTAGTTTCTTAGTTTCTTAGTTTCTTAGTTTCTTAGTTTCTTAGTTTCTTAGTTTCTTAGTTTGTTCGTTTTTTAGTTTCTTAGTTTCTTAGTTTCTTAGTTTCTTAGTTTCTTATTTTCTTAGTTTCTTAGTTTCTTAGTTTCTTAGTTTCTTAGTTTCTTAGTTTCTTAGTTTCTTAGTTTCTTAGTTTCTTAGTTTCTTAGTTTCTTAGTTTCTTAGTTTCTTAGTATCTTAGTTTCTTAGTTTCTTAGTTTCTTAGTTTCTTAGTTTCTTAGTTTCTTAATTTCTTAGTTTCTAAGTTTCTTAGTTTCTTAGTTTCTTAGTTTCTTAGTTTCTTAGTTTCTTAGTTTCTTAGTTTCTTAGTTTCTTAGTTTCTTAATTTCTTAGTTTCTAAGTTTCTTAGTTTCTTAGTTTCTTAGTTTCTTAGTTTCTTAGTTTCTTAGTTTCTTAGTTTCTTAGTTTCTTAGTTTCTTAGTTTCTTAGTTTCTTAGTTTCTTAGTTTCTTATTTTCTTAGTTTCTTAGTTTCTTAGTTTCTTAGTTTCTTAGTTTCTTAGTTTCTTAGTTTCTTAGTTTCTTAGTATCGTAGTTTCTTAGTTTCTTAGTTTCTTAGTTTCTTAGTTTCTTAATTTCTTAGTTTCTTAGTTTCTTAGTTTCTTAGTTTCCTAGTTTCTTAGTTTCTTAATTTCTTAGTTTCTTAGTTTCTTAGTTTCTTAGTTTCTTAGTTTCTTAGTTTCTTAGTTTCTTAGTTTCTTAGTTTCTTAGTTTCTTAGTTTCTTAGTTTCTTAGTTTCTTAGTTTCTTAGTTTCTTAGTTTCTTAGTTTCTTAGTTTCTTAGTTTCTTAGTTTCTTAGTTTCTTAGTTTCTTAGTTTCTTAGTTTCTTAGTTTCTTAGTTTCTTAGTTTCTTAGTTTCTTAGTTTCTTAGTTTCTTAGTTTCTTAGTTTCTTAGTTTCTTAGTTTCTTAGTTTCTTAGTTTCTTAGTTTCTTAGTTTCTTAGTTTCTTAGTTTCTTAGTTTCTTAGTTTCTTAGTTTCTTAGTTTCTTAGTTTCTTAGTTTCTTAGTTTCTTAGTTTCTTAGTTTCTTAGTTTCTTAGTTTCCTAGTTTCTTAGTTTCCTAGTTTCTTAGTTTCCTAGTTTCTTAGTTTCATAGCTTCTTAATTTCTTAGTTTCTTAGTTTCTTAGTTTCTTAGTTTGTCAGTTTGTCAGTTTGTCAGTTTGTCAGTTTGTCAGTTTGTTCGTTTCTTAGTTTCTTAGTTTCTTAGTTTCTTAGTTTCTTAGTTTCTTAGTTTCTTAGTTTGTTCGTTTTTTAGTTTCTTAGTTTCTTAGTTTCTTAGTTTCTTAGTTTCTTATTTTCTTAGTTTCTTAGTTTCTTAGTTTCTTAGTTTCTTAGTTTCTTAGTTTCTTAGTTTCTTAGTTTCTTAGTTTCTTAGTTTCTTAGTTTCTTAGTATCTTAGTTTCTTAGTTTCTTAGTTTCTTAGTTTCTTAGTTTCTTAGTTTCTTAATTTCTTAGTTTCTAAGTTTCTTAGTTTCTTAGTTTCTTAGTTTCTTAGTTTCTTAGTTTCTTAGTTTCTTAGTTTCTTAGTTTCTTAGTTTCTTAGTTTCTTAGTTTCTTAGTTTCTTAGTTTCTTAGTTTCTTAGTTTCTTAGTTTCTTAGTTTCTTAGTTTCTTAGTTTCTTAGTCTGTCAGTTTGTTCGTTTCTTAGTTTCTTAGTTTCTTAGTTTCTTAGTTTCTTAGTTTCTTAGTTTCTTAGTTTCTTAGTTTCTTAGTTTCTTAGTTTCTTAGTTTCTTAGTTTCTTGGTTTCTTAGTTTCTTGGTTTCTTAGTTTCATAGCTTCTTAGTTTCTTAGTTTCTTAGTTTCTTAGTTTCTTAGTTCCTTAGTTTCTTAGTTTCTTAGTTTCTTAGTTTCTTAGTTTCTTAGTTTCTTAGTTTCTTAGTTTCTTAGTTTCTTAGTTTCTTAGTTTCTTAGTTTCTTAGTTTCTTAGTTTCTTAGTTTCTTAGTTTCTTAGTTTCTTAGTTTCTTAGTTTCTTGGTTTCTTAGTTTCTTGGTTTCTTAGTTTCATAGCTTCTTAGTTTCTTAGTTTCTTAGTTTCTTAGTTTCTTAGTTTCTTAGTTTCTTAGTTTCTTAGTTTCTTAGTTTCTTAGTTTCTTAGTTTCTTAGTTTCTTAGTTTCTTAGTTTCTTAGTTTCTTAGTTTCTTAGTTTCTTAGTTTCTTAGTTTCTTAGTTTCTTAGTTTCTTAGTTTCTTAGTTTCTTAGTTTCTTAGTTTCTTAGTTTCTTAGTTTCTTAGTTTCTTAGTTTCTTAGTTTCTTAGTTTCTTAGTTTCTTAGTTTCTTAGTTTGTCAGTTTGTTCGTTTCTTAGTTTGTCAGTTTGTTCGTTTCTTAGTTTCTTAGTTTCTTAGTTTCTTAGTTTCTTAGTTTCTTAGTTTCTTAGTTTCTTAGTTTCTTGGTTTCTTAGTTTCTTGGTTTCTTAGTTTCATAGCTTCTTAGTTTCTTAGTTTCTTAGTTTCTTAGTTTCTTAGTGCCTTAGTTTCTTAGTTTCTTAGTTTCTTAGTTTCTTAGTTTCTTAGTTTCTTAGTTTCTTAGTTTCTTAGTTTCTTAGTTTCTTAGTTTCTTAGTTTCTTAGTTTCTTAGTTTCTTAGTTTCTTAGTTTCTTAGTTTCTTAGTTTCTTAGTTTCTTGGTTTCTTAGTTTCTTGGTTTCTTAGTTTCATAGCTTCTTAGTTTCTTAGTTTCTTAGTTTCTTAGTTTCTTAGTTTCTTAGTTTCTTAGTTTCTTAGTTTCTTAGTTTCTTAGTTTCTTAGTTTCTTAGTTTCTTAGTTTCTTAGTTTCTTAGTTTCTTGGTTTCTTAGTTTCATAGTTTCTTAGTTTCTTAGTTTCTTAGTTTCTTAGTTTCTTAGTTTCTTAGTTTCTTAGTTTCTTAGTTTCTTAGTTTCTTAGTATCTCAGTTTCTTAGTTTCTTAGTTTCTTAGTTTCTTAGTTTCTTAGTTTCTTAATTTCTTAGTTTCTAAGTTTCTTAGTTTCTTAGTTTCTTAGTTTCTTAGTTTCTTAGTTTCTTAGTTTCTTAGTTTCTTAGTTTCTTAGTTTCTTAGTTTCTTAGTTTCTTAGTTTCTTAGTTTCTTAGTTTCTTAGTTTCTTAGTTTCTTAGTTTCTTAGTTTCTTAGTTTCTTAGTTTCTTAGTTTCTTAGTTTCTTAGTTTCTCAATTTCTTAGTTTCTTAGTTTCTCAATTTCTTAGTTTCTTAGTTTCTTAGTTTCTTAGTTTCTTAGTTTCTTAGTTTCTTAGTTTCTTAGTTTCTTAGTTTCTTAGTTTCTTAGTTTCTTAGTTTCTTAGTTTCTTAGTTTCTTAGTTTGTCAGTTTGTTCGTTTCTTAGTTTG
Organism: Megalopta genalis; assembly: GCF_051020955.1. Taxonomy (NCBI): domain Eukaryota; kingdom Metazoa; phylum Arthropoda; class Insecta; order Hymenoptera; family Halictidae; genus Megalopta; species Megalopta genalis. The sequence continues at coordinate 20,608,648 of NC_135019.1, read as the reverse complement.
TCAGTTTGTTCGTTTCTTAGTTTCTTAGTTTCTTAGTTTCTTAGTTTCTTAGTTTCTTAGTTTCTTAGTTTCTTAGTTTCTTAGTTTCTTGGTTTCTTAGTTTCTTGGTTTCTTAGTTTCATAGCTTCTTAGTTTCTTAGTTTCTTAGTTTCTTAGTTTCTTAGTTCCTTAGTTTCTTAGTTTCTTAGTTTCTTAGTTTCTTAGTTTCTTAGTTTCTTATTTTCTTATTTTCTTAGTTTCTTAGTTTCTTAGTTTCTTAGTTTCTTAGTTTCTTAGTTTCTTAGTTTCTTAGTTTCTTAGTTTCTTAGTTTCTTAGTTTCTTAGTTTCTTAGTTTCTTAGTTTCTTAGTTTCTTAGTTTCTTAGTTTCTTAGTTTCTTAGTTTCTTAGTTTCTTAGTTTCTTGGTTTCTTAGTTTCTTGGTTTCTTAGTTTCATAGCTTCTTAGTTTCTTAGTTTCTTAGTTTCTTAGTTCCTTAGTTTCTTAGTTTCTTAGTTTCTTAGTTTCTTAGTTCCTTAGTTTGTCAGTTTGTTCGTTTCTTAGTTTGTCAGTTTGTTCGTTTCTTATTTTCTTAGTTTCTTAGTTTCTTAGTTTCTTTGTTTCTTAGTTTCTTAGTTTCTTAGTTTCTTAGTTTCTTAGTTTCTTAGTTTCTTAGTTTCTTAGTTTCTTAGTTTCTTAGTTTCTTATTTTCTTAGTTTCTTAGTTTCTTAGTTTCTTAGTTTCTTAGTTTCTTAGTTTCTTAGTTTCTTAGTATCGTAGTTTCTTAGTTTCTTAGTTTCTTAGTTTCTTAGTTTCTTAATTTCTTAGTTTCTTAGTTTCTTAGTTTCTTAGTTTCCTAGTTTCTTAGTTTCTTAGTTTCTTAGTTTCTTAGTTTCTTAGTTTCTTAGTTTCTTAGTTTCTTAGTTTCTTAGTTTCTTAGTTTCTTAGTTTCTTAGTTTCTTAGTTTCTTAGTTTCTTAGTTTCTTAGTTTCTTAGTTTCTTAGTTTCTTAGTTTCTTAGTTTCTTAGTTTCTTAGTTTCTTAGTTTCTTAGTTTCTTAGTTTCTTAGTTTCTTAGTTTCTTAGTTTCTTAGTTTCTTAGTTTCTTAGTTTCTTAGTTTCTTAGTTTCTTAGTTTCTTAGTTTCTTAGTTTCTTAGTTTCTTAGTTTCTTAGTTTCTTAGTTTCTTAGTTTCTTAGTTTCTTAGTTTCTTAGTTTCTTAGTTTCTTAGTTTCTTAGTTTCTTAGTTTCTTAGTTTCTTAGTTTCTTAGTTTCTTAGTTTCTTAGTTTCTTAGTTTCTTAGTTTCTTAGTTTCTTAGTTTCTTAGTTTCTTAGTTTCTTAGTTTCTTAGTTTCTTAGTTTCTTAGTTTCTTAGTTTCTTAGTTTCTTAGTTTCTTAGTTTCTCAGTTTCTTAGTTTCTTAGTTTCTTAGTTTCTTAGTTTCTTAGTTTCTTAGTTTCTTAGTTTCTTATTTTCTTATTTTCTTATTTTCTTAGTTTCTTAGTTTCTTAGTTTCTTAGTTTCTTAGTTTCTTAGTTTCTTAGTTTCTTAGTTTCTTAGTTTCTTAGTTTCTTAGTTTCTTAGTCTCTTAGTTTCTTAGTTTCTTAGTTTCTTAGTTTCTTAGTTTCTTAGTTTCTTAGTTTCTTAGTTTCTTAGTTTCTTAGTTTCTTAGTTTCTTAGTTTCTTAGTTTCTTAGTTTCTTAGTTTCTTAGTTTCTTAGTTTCTTATTTTCTTATTTTCTTATTTTCTTAGTTTCTTAGTTTCTTAGTTTCTTAGTTTCTTAGTTTCTTAGTTTCTTAGTTTCTCAATTTCTTAGTTTCTTAGTTTCTTAGTTTCTTAGTTTCTTAGTTTCTTAGTTTCTTAGTTTCTTAGTTTCTTAGTTTCTTAGTTTCTTAGTTTCTTAGTTTCTTAGTTTCTTAGTTTCTTAGTTTCTTAGTTTCTTAGTTTGTCAGTTTGTTCGTTTCTTAGTTTGTCAGTTTCTTAGTTTCTTAGTTTCTTAGTTTGTCAGTTTGTTCGTTTCTTAGTTTGTCAGTTTGTTCGTTTCTTAGTTTCTTAGTTTCTTAGTTTCTTAGTTTCTTAGTTTCTTAGTTTCTTAGTTTCTTAGTTTCTTAGTTTCTTAGTTTCTTAGTTTCTTGGTTTCTTAGTTTCTTGGTTTCTTAGTTTCATAGCTTCTTAGTTTCTTAGTTTCTTAGTTTCTTAGTTTCTTAGTTCCTTAGTTTCTTAGTTTCTTAGTTTCTTAGTTTCTTAGTTCCTTAGTTTGTCAGTTTGTTCGTTTCTTAGTTTGTCAGTTTGTTCGTTTCTTAGTTTCTTAGTTTCTTAGTTTCTTAGTTTCTTAGTTTCTTAGTTTCTTAGTTTCTTAGTTTCTTAGTTTCTTAGTTTCTTAGTTTCTTAGTTTCTCAGTTTCTTAGTTTCTCAGTTTCTTAGTTTCTTAGTTTCTTAGTTTCTTAGTTTCTTAGTTTCTTAGTTTCTTAGTTTCTTAGTTTCTTAGTTTCTTAGTTCCTTAGTTTGTCAGTTTGTTCGTTTCTTAGTTTGTCAGTTTGTTCGTTTCTTAGTTTCTTAGTTTCTTAGTTTCTTAGTTTCTTAGTTTCTAAGTTTCTTAGTTTCTTAGTTTCTTAGTTTCTTAGTTTCTTAGTTTCTTAGTTTCTTAGTTTCTTAGTTTCTTAGTTTCTTAGTTTCTTAGTTCCTTAGTTTGTCAGTTTGTTCGTTTCTTAGTTTGTCAGTTTGTTCGTTTCTTAGTTTCTTAGTTTCTTAGTTTCTTAGTTTCTAAGTTTCTTAGTTTCTTAGTTTCTTAGTTTCTTAGTTTCTTAGTTTCTTAGTTTCTTAGATTCTTAGTTTCTTAGTTTCTTAGTTTCTTAGTATCTTAGTTTCTTAGTTCCTTAGTTTGTCAGTTTGTTCGTTTCTTAGTTTGTCAGTTTGTTCGTTTCTTAGTTTGTCAGTTTGTCAGTTTGTCAGTTTGTCAGTTTGTTCGTTTCTTAGTTTCTTAGTTTCTTAGTTTCTTAGTTTCTTAGTTTCTTAGTTTCTTAGTTTCTTAGTTTCTTAGTTTCTTAGTTTCTTAGTTTCCTAGTTTCTTAGTTTCCTAGTTTCTTAGTTTCATAGCTTCTTAATTTCTTAGTTTCTTAGTTTCTTAGTTTCTTAGTTTGTCAGTTTGTCAGTTTGTCAGTTTGTCAGTTTGTTCGTTTCTTAGTTTCTTAGTTTCTTAGTTTCTTAGTTTCTTAGTTTCTTAGTTTCTTAGTTTCTTAGTTTGTTCGTTTTTTAGTTTCTTAGTTTCTTAGTTTCTTAGTTTCTTAGTTTCTTATTTTCTTAGTTTCTTAGTTTCTTATTTTCTTATTTTCTTATTTTCTTAGTTTCTTAGTTTCTTAGTTTCTTAGTTTCTTAGTTTCTTAGTTTCTTAGTTTCTTAGTTTCTTAGCTTCTTAGCTTCTTAGTTTCTTAGTTTCTTAGTTTCTTAGTTTCTTAGTTTCTTAGTTTCTTAGTTTCTTAGTTTCTTAGTTTCTTAGTTTCTTAGTTTCTTAGTTTCTTAGTTTCTTAGTTTCTTAGTTTCTTAGTTTCTTAGTTTCTTAGTTTCTTAGTTTCTTAGTTTCTTAGTTTCTTAGTTTCTTAGTTTCTTAGTTTCTTAGTTTCTTAGTTTCTTAGTTTCTTAGTATCGTAGTTTCTTAGTTTCTTAGTTTCTTAGTTTCTTAATTTCTTAGTTTCTTAGTTTCTTAGTTTCTTAGTTTCCTAGTTTCTTAGATTCTTAATTTCTTAGTTTCTTAGTTTCTTAGTTTCTTTGTTTCTTAGTTTCTTAGTTTCTTAGTTTCTTAGTTTCTTAGTTTCTTAGTTTCATAGTTTCTTAGTTTCTTAGGTTCTTAGTTTCTTAGTTTCTTAGTTTCTTAGTTTCTTAGTTTCTTAGTTTCTTAGTTTCTTAGTTTCTTAGTTTCTTAGCTCCTTAGCTTCTTAGCTTCTTAGTTTCTTAGTTTCTTAGTTTCTTAGTTTCTTAGTTTCTTAGTTTCTTAGTTTCTTAGTTCCTTAGTTTCTTAGTTTCTTAGTTTCTTAGTTTCTTAGTTTCTTAGTTTCTTAGTTTCTTAGTTTCTCAGTTTCTTAGTTTCTTAATTTCTTAGTTTCTAAGTTTCTCAGTTTCTTAGTTTCTTAGTTTCTTAGTTTCTTAGTTTCTTAGTTTCTTAGTTTCTTAGTTTCTTAGTTTCTTAGTTTCTTAGTTTCTTAGTTTCTTAGTTTCTTAGTTTCTTAGTTTCTTAGTTTCTTAGTTTCTTAGTTTCTTAGTTTCTTAGTTTCTTAGTTTCTTAGTTTCTTAGTTTCTTAGTTTCTTAGTTTCTTAGTTTCTTAGTTTCTTAGTTTCTTAGTTTCTTAGTTTCTTAGTTCCTTAGTTTCTTAGTTTCTTAGTTTCTTAGTTTCTTAGTTTCTTAGTTTCTTAGTTTCTTAATTTCTTAGTTTCTAAGTTTCTTAGTTTCTTAGTTTCTTAGTTTCTTAGTTTCTTAGTTTCTTAGTTTCTTAGTTTCTTACTTTCTTAGTTTCTTAGTTTCTTAGTTTCTTAGTTTCTTAGTTTCTTAGTTTCTTAGTTTCTTAGTTTCTTAGTTTCTTAGTTTCTTAGTTTCTTAGTTTCTTAGTTTCTTAGTTTCTTAGTTTCTTAGTTTCTTAGTTTCTTAGTTTCTTAGTTTCTTAGTTTCTTAGTTTCTTAGTTTCTCAATTTCTTAGTTTCTTAGTTTCTCAATTTCTTAGTTTCTTAGTTTCTTAGTTTCTTAGTTTCTTGGTTTCTTAGTTTCTTAGTTTCTTAGTTTCTTAGTTTCTTAGTTTCTTAGTATCGTAGTTTCTTAGTTTCTTAGTTTCTTAGTTTCTTAGTTTCTTAATTTCTTAGTTTCTTAGTTTCTTAGTTTCTTAGTTTCCTAGTTTCTTAGTTTCTTAGTTTCTTAGTTTCTTAGTTTCTTAGTTTCTTAGTTTCTTAGTTTCTTAGTTTCTTAGTTTCTTAGTTTCTTAGTTTCTTAGTTTCTTAGTTTCTTAGTTTCTTAGTTTCTTAGTTTCTTAGTTTCTTAGTTTCTTAGTTTCTTAGTTTCTTAGTTTCTTAGTTTCTTAGTTTCTTAGTTTCTTAGTTTCTTAGTTTCTTAGTTTCTTAGTTTCTTAGTTTCTTAGTTTCTTAGTTTCTTAGTTTCTTAGTTTCTTAGTTTCTTAGTTTCTTAGTTTCTTAGTTTCTTAGTTTCTTAGTTTCTTAGTTTCTTAGTTTCTTAGTTTCTTAGTTTCTTAGTTTCTTAGTTTCTTAGTTTCTTAGTTTCTTAGTTTCTTAGTTTCTTAGTTTCTTAGTTTCTTAGTTTCTTAGTTTCTTAGTTTCTTAGTTTCTTAGTTTCTTAGTTTCTTAGTTTCTTAGTTTCTTAGTTTCTTAGTTTCTTAGTTTCTTAGTTTCTTAGTTTCTTAGTTTCTTAGTTTCTTAGTTTCTCAGTTTCTTAGTTTCTTAGTTTCTTAGTTTCTTAGTTTCTTAGTTTCTTAGTTTCTTAGTTTCTTATTTTCTTATTTTCTTATTTTCTTAGTTTCTTAGTTTCTTAGTTTCTTAGTTTCTTAGTTTCTTAGTTTCTTAGTTTCTTAGTTTCTTAGTTTCTTAGTTTCTTAGTTTCTTAGTCTCTTAGTTTCTTAGTTTCTTAGTTTCTTAGTTTCTTAGTTTCTTAGTTTCTTAGTTTCTTAGTTTCTTAGTTTCTTAGTTTCTTAGTTTCTTAGTTTCTTAGTTTCTTAGTTTCTTAGTTTCTTAGTTTCTTAGTTTCTTATTTTCTTATTTTCTTATTTTCTTAGTTTCTTAGTTTCTTAGTTTCTTAGTTTCTTAGTTTCTTAGTTTCTTAGTTTCTCAATTTCTTAGTTTCTTAGTTTCTTAGTTTCTTAGTTTCTTAGTTTCTTAGTTTCTTAGTTTCTTAGTTTCTTAGTTTCTTAGTTTCTTAGTTTCTTAGTTTCTTAGTTTCTTAGTTTCTTAGTTTCTTAGTTTCTTAGTTTGTCAGTTTGTTCGTTTCTTAGTTTGTCAGTTTCTTAGTTTCTTAGTTTCTTAGTTTGTCAGTTTGTTCGTTTCTTAGTTTGTCAGTTTGTTCGTTTCTTAGTTTCTTAGTTTCTTAGTTTCTTAGTTTCTTAGTTTCTTAGTTTCTTAGTTTCTTAGTTTCTTAGTTTCTTAGTTTCTTAGTTTCTTGGTTTCTTAGTTTCTTGGTTTCTTAGTTTCATAGCTTCTTAGTTTCTTAGTTTCTTAGTTTCTTAGTTTCTTAGTTCCTTAGTTTCTTAGTTTCTTAGTTTCTTAGTTTCTTAGTTCCTTAGTTTGTCAGTTTGTTCGTTTCTTAGTTTGTCAGTTTGTTCGTTTCTTAGTTTCTTAGTTTCTTAGTTTCTTAGTTTCTTAGTTTCTTAGTTTCTTAGTTTCTTAGTTTCTTAGTTTCTTAGTTTCTTAGTTTCTTAGTTTCTCAGTTTCTTAGTTTCTCAGTTTCTTAGTTTCTTAGTTTCTTAGTTTCTTAGTTTCTTAGTTTCTTAGTTTCTTAGTTTCTTAGTTTCTTAGTTTCTTAGTTCCTTAGTTTGTCAGTTTGTTCGTTTCTTAGTTTGTCAGTTTGTTCGTTTCTTAGTTTCTTAGTTTCTTAGTTTCTTAGTTTCTTAGTTTCTAAGTTTCTTAGTTTCTTAGTTTCTTAGTTTCTTAGTTTCTTAGTTTCTTAGTTTCTTAGTTTCTTAGTTTCTTAGTTTCTTAGTTTCTTAGTTCCTTAGTTTGTCAGTTTGTTCGTTTCTTAGTTTGTCAGTTTGTTCGTTTCTTAGTTTCTTAGTTTCTTAGTTTCTTAGTTTCTAAGTTTCTTAGTTTCTTAGTTTCTTAGTTTCTTAGTTTCTTAGTTTCTTAGTTTCTTAGATTCTTAGTTTCTTAGTTTCTTAGTTTCTTAGTATCTTAGTTTCTTAGTTCCTTAGTTTGTCAGTTTGTTCGTTTCTTAGTTTGTCAGTTTGTTCGTTTCTTAGTTTGTCAGTTTGTCAGTTTGTCAGTTTGTCAGTTTGTTCGTTTCTTAGTTTCTTAGTTTCTTAGTTTCTTAGTTTCTTAGTTTCTTAGTTTCTTAGTTTCTTAGTTTCTTAGTTTCTTAGTTTCTTAGTTTCCTAGTTTCTTAGTTTCCTAGTTTCTTAGTTTCATAGCTTCTTAATTTCTTAGTTTCTTAGTTTCTTAGTTTCTTAGTTTGTCAGTTTGTCAGTTTGTCAGTTTGTCAGTTTGTTCGTTTCTTAGTTTCTTAGTTTCTTAGTTTCTTAGTTTCTTAGTTTCTTAGTTTCTTAGTTTCTTAGTTTGTTCGTTTTTTAGTTTCTTAGTTTCTTAGTTTCTTAGTTTCTTAGTTTCTTATTTTCTTAGTTTCTTAGTTTCTTATTTTCTTATTTTCTTATTTTCTTAGTTTCTTAGTTTCTTAGTTTCTTAGTTTCTTAGTTTCTTAGTTTCTTAGTTTCTTAGTTTCTTAGCTTCTTAGCTTCTTAGTTTCTTAGTTTCTTAGTTTCTTAGTTTCTTAGTTTCTTAGTTTCTTAGTTTCTTAGTTTCTTAGTTTCTTAGTTTCTTAGTTTCTTAGTTTCTTAGTTTCTTAGTTTCTTAGTTTCTTAGTTTCTTAGTTTCTTAGTTTCTTAGTTTCTTAGTTTCTTAGTTTCTTAGTTTCTTAGTTTCTTAGTTTCTTAGTTTCTTAGTTTCTTAGTTTCTTAGTATCGTAGTTTCTTAGTTTCTTAGTTTCTTAGTTTCTTAATTTCTTAGTTTCTTAGTTTCTTAGTTTCTTAGTTTCCTAGTTTCTTAGATTCTTAATTTCTTAGTTTCTTAGTTTCTTAGTTTCTTTGTTTCTTAGTTTCTTAGTTTCTTAGTTTCTTAGTTTCTTAGTTTCTTAGTTTCATAGTTTCTTAGTTTCTTAGGTTCTTAGTTTCTTAGTTTCTTAGTTTCTTAGTTTCTTAGTTTCTTAGTTTCTTAGTTTCTTAGTTTCTTAGTTTCTTAGCTCCTTAGCTTCTTAGCTTCTTAGTTTCTTAGTTTCTTAGTTTCTTAGTTTCTTAGTTTCTTAGTTTCTTAGTTTCTTAGTTCCTTAGTTTCTTAGTTTCTTAGTTTCTTAGTTTCTTAGTTTCTTAGTTTCTTAGTTTCTTAGTTTCTCAGTTTCTTAGTTTCTTAATTTCTTAGTTTCTAAGTTTCTCAGTTTCTTAGTTTCTTAGTTTCTTAGTTTCTTAGTTTCTTAGTTTCTTAGTTTCTTAGTTTCTTAGTTTCTTAGTTTCTTAGTTTCTTAGTTTCTTAGTTTCTTAGTTTCTTAGTTTCTTAGTTTCTTAGTTTCTTAGTTTCTTAGTTTCTTAGTTTCTTAGTTTCTTAGTTTCTTAGTTTCTTAGTTTCTTAGTTTCTTAGTTTCTTAGTTTCTTAGTTTCTTAGTTTCTTAGTTTCTTAGTTCCTTAGTTTCTTAGTTTCTTAGTTTCTTAGTTTCTTAGTTTCTTAGTTTCTTAGTTTCTTAATTTCTTAGTTTCTAAGTTTCTTAGTTTCTTAGTTTCTTAGTTTCTTAGTTTCTTAGTTTCTTAGTTTCTTAGTTTCTTACTTTCTTAGTTTCTTAGTTTCTTAGTTTCTTAGTTTCTTAGTTTCTTAGTTTCTTAGTTTCTTAGTTTCTTAGTTTCTTAGTTTCTTAGTTTCTTAGTTTCTTAGTTTCTTAGTTTCTTAGTTTCTTAGTTTCTTAGTTTCTTAGTTTCTTAGTTTCTTAGTTTCTTAGTTTCTTAGTTTCTCAATTTCTTAGTTTCTTAGTTTCTCAATTTCTTAGTTTCTTAGTTTCTTAGTTTCTTAGTTTCTTAGTTTCTTAGTTTCTTAGTTTCTTAGTTTCTTAGTTTCTTAGTTTGTCAGTTTGTTCGTTTCATAGTTTGTCAGTTTGTTCGTTTCTTAGTTTCTTAGTTTCTTAGTTTCTTAGTTTCTTAGTTTCTTAGTTTCTTAGTTTCTTGGTTTCTTAGTTTCTTGGTTTCTTAGTTTCATAGCTTCTTAGTTTCTTAGTTTCTTAGTTTCTTAGTGTCTTAGTTCCTTAGTTTCTTAGTTTCTTAGTTTCTTAGTTTCTTAGTTTCTTAGTTTCTTAGTTTCTTAGTTTCTTAGTTTCTTAGTTTCTTAGTTTCTTAGTTTCTTAGTTTCTTAGTTTCTTAGTTTCTTAGTTTCTTAGTTTCTTAGTTTCTTAGTTTCTTAGTTTCTTAGTTTCTTAGTTTCTTAGTTTCTCAGTTTCTTAGTTTCTTAGTTTCTTAGTTTCTTAGTTTCTTAGTTTCTTAGTTTCTTAGTTTCTTAGTTTCTTAGTTTCTTGGTTTCTTAGTTTCTTGGTTTCTTAGTTTCATAGCTTCTTAGTTTCTTAGTTTCTTAGTTTCTTAGTTTCTTAGTTTCTTAGTTTCTTAGTTTCTTAGTTTCTTAGTTTCCTAGTTTCTTAGTTTCCTAGTTTCTTAGTTTCATAGCTTCTTAATTTCTTAGTTTCTTAGTTTCTTAGTTTCTTAGTTTGTCAGTTTGTCAGTTTGTCAGTTTGTCAGTTTGTTCGTTTCTTAGTTTCTTAGTTTCTTAGTTTCTTAGTTTCTTAGTTTCTTAGTTTCTTAGTTTCTTAGTTTGTTCGTTTTTTAGTTTCTTAGTTTCTTAGTTTCTTAGTTTCTTAGTTTCTTATTTTCTTAGTTTCTTAGTTTCTTATTTTCTTATTTTCTTATTTTCTTAGTTTCTTAGTTTCTTAGTTTCTTAGTTTCGTAGTTTCTTAGTTTCTTAGTTTCTTAGTTTCTTAGTTTCTTAGTTTCTTAGTTTCTTAGTTTCTTAGTTTCTTAGTTTCTCAATTTCTTAGTTTCTTAGTTTCTTAGTTTCTTAGTTTCTTAGTTTCTTAGTTTCTTAGTTTCTTAGTTTCTTAGTTTCTTAGTTTCTTAGTTTCTTAGTTTCTAAGTTTCTTAGTTTCTTAGTTTCTTAGTTTCTTAGTTTCTTAGTTTCTTAGTTTCTTAGATTCTTAGTTTCTTAGTTTCTTAGTTTCTTAGTTTCTTAGTTTCTTAGTTTCTTAGTTTCTTAGTTTCTTAGTATCGTAGTTTCTTAGTTTCTTAGTTTCTTAGTTTCTTAATTTCTTAGTTTCTTAGTTTCTTAGTTTCTTAGTTTCCTAGTTTCTTAGATTCTTAATTTCTTAGTTTCTTAGTTTCTTAGTTTCTTTGTTTCTTAGTTTCTTAGTTTCTTAGTTTCTTAGTTTCTTAGTTTCTTAGTTTCTTAGTTTCTTAGTTTCTTAGTTTCTTAGGTTCTTAGTTTCTTAGTTTCTTAGTTTCTTAGTTTCTTAGTTTCTTAGTTTCTTAGTTTCTTAGTTTCTTAGTTTCTTAGCTCCTTAGCTTCTTAGCTTCTTAGTTTCTTAGTTTCTTAGTTTCTTAGTTTCTTAGTTTCTTAGTTTCTTAGTTTCTTAGTTCCTTAGTTTCTTAGTTTCTTAGTTTCTTAGTTTCTTAGTTTCTTAGTTTCTTAGTTTCTCAGTTTCTTAGTTTCTTAATTTCTTAGTTTCTAAGTTTCTCAGTTTCTTAGTTTCTTAGTTTCTTAGTTTCTTAGTTTCTTAGTTTCTTAGTTTCTTAGTTTCTTAGTTTCTTAGTTTCTTAGTTTCTTAGTTTCTTAGTTTCTTAGTTTCTAAGTTTCTTAGTTTCTTAGTTTCTTAGTTTCTTAGTTTCTTAGTTTCTTAGTTTCTTAGTTTCTTAGTTTCTTAGTTTCTTAGTTTCTTAGTTTCTTAGTTTCTTAGTTTCTTAGTTTCTTAGTTTCTTAGTTTCTTAGTTTCTTAGTTTCTTAGTTTCTTAGTTTCTTAGTTCCTTAGTTTCTTAGTTTCTTAGTTTCTTAGTTTCTTAGTTTCTTAGTTTCTTAGTTTCTTAGTTTCTTAATTTCTTAGTTTCTAAGTTTCTTAGTTTCTTAGTTTCTTAGTTTCTTAGTTTCTTAGTTTCTTAGTTTCTTAGTTTCTTACTTTCTTAGTTTCTTAGTTTCTTAGTTTCTTAGTTTCTTAGTTTCTTAGTTTCTTAGTTTCTTAGTTTCTTAGTTTCTTAGTTTCTTAGTTTCTTAGTTTCTTAGTTTCTTAGTTTCTTAGTTTCTTAGTTTCTTAGTTTCTTAGTTTCTTAGTTTCTTAGTTTCTTAGTTTCTTAGTTTCTCAATTTCTTAGTTTCTTAGTTTCTCAATTTCTTAGTTTCTTAGTTTCTTAGTTTCTTAGTTTCTTAGTTTCTTAGTTTCTTAGTTTCTTAGTTTCTTAGTTTGTCAGTTTGTTCGTTTCATAGTTTGTCAGTTTGTTCGTTTCTTAGTTTCTTAGTTTCTTAGTTTCTTAGTTTCTTAGTTTCTTAGTTTCTTAGTTTCTTGGTTTCTTAGTTTCTTGGTTTCTTAGTTTCATAGCTTCTTAGTTTCTTAGTTTCTTAGTTTCTTAGTTTCTTAGTTTCTTAGTTTCTTAGTTTCTTAGTTTCTTAGTTTCTCAGTTTCTTAGTTTCTTAGTTTCTTAGTTTCTTAGTTTCTTAGTTTCTTAGTTTCTTAGTTTCTTAGTTTCTTAGTTTCTTGGTTTCTTAGTTTCTTGGTTTCTTAGTTTCATAGCTTCTTAGTTTCTTAGTTTCTTAGTTTCTTAGTTTCTTAGTTTCTTAGTTTCTTAGTTTCTTAGTTTCTTAGTTTCCTAGTTTCTTAGTTTCCTAGTTTCTTAGTTTCATAGCTTCTTAATTTCTTAGTTTCTTAGTTTCTTAGTTTCTTAGTTTGTCAGTTTGTCAGTTTGTCAGTTTGTCAGTTTGTTCGTTTCTTAGTTTCTTAGTTTCTTAGTTTCTTAGTTTCTTAGTTTCTTAGTTTCTTAGTTTCTTAGTTTGTTCGTTTTTTAGTTTCTTAGTTTCTTAGTTTCTTAGTTTCTTAGTTTCTTATTTTCTTAGTTTCTTAGTTTCTTATTTTCTTATTTTCTTATTTTCTTAGTTTCTTAGTTTCTTAGTTTCTTAGTTTCTTAGTTTCTTAGTTTCTTAGTTTCTTAGTTTCTTAGCTTCTTAGCTTCTTAGTTTCTTAGTTTCTTAGTTTCTTAGTTTCTTAGTTTCTTAGTTTCTTAGTTTCTTAGTTTCTTAGTTTCTTATTTTCTTATTTTCTTATTTTCTTAGTTTCTTAGTTTCTTAGTTTCTTAGTTTCTTAGTTTCTAAGTTTCTTAGTTTCTTAGTTTCTTAGTTTCTTAGTTTCTTAGTTTCTTAGTTTCTTAGATTCTTAGTTTCTTAGTTTCTTAGTTTCTTAGTTTCTTAGTTTCTTAGTTTCTTAGTTTCTTAGTTTCTTAGTATCGTAGTTTCTTAGTTTCTTAGTTTCTTAGTTTCTTAATTTCTTAGTTTCTTAGTTTCTTAGTTTCTTAGTTTCCTAGTTTCTTAGATTCTTAATTTCTTAGTTTCTTAGTTTCTTAGTTTCTTTGTTTCTTAGTTTCTTAGTTTCTTAGTTTCTTAGTTTCTTAGTTTCTTAGTTTCTTAGTTTCTTAGTTTCTTAGTTTCTTAGGTTCTTAGTTTCTTAGTTTCTTAGTTTCTTAGTTTCTTAGTTTCTTAGTTTCTTAGTTTCTTAGTTTCTTAGTTTCTTAGCTCCTTAGCTTCTTAGCTTCTTAGTTTCTTAGTTTCTTAGTTTCTTAGTTTCTTAGTTTCTTAGTTTCTTAGTTTCTTAGTTCCTTAGTTTCTTAGTTTCTTAGTTTCTTAGTTTCTTAGTTTCTTAGTTTCTTAGTTTCTCAGTTTCTTAGTTTCTTAATTTCTTAGTTTCTAAGTTTCTCAGTTTCTTAGTTTCTTAGTTTCTTAGTTTCTTAGTTTCTTAGTTTCTTAGTTTCTTAGTTTCTTAGTTTCTTAGTTTCTTAGTTTCTTAGTTTCTTAGTTTCTTAGTTTCTAAGTTTCTTAGTTTCTTAGTTTCTTAGTTTCTTAGTTTCTTAGTTTCTTAGTTTCTTAGTTTCTTAGTTTCTTAGTTTCTTAGTTTCTTAGTTTCTTAGTTTCTTAGTTTCTTAGTTTCTTAGTTTCTTAGTTTCTTAGTTTCTTAGTTTCTTAGTTTCTTAGTTTCTTAGTTTCTTAGTTCCTTAGTTTCTTAGTTTCTTAGTTTCTTAGTTTCTTAGTTTCTTAGTTTCTTAGTTTCTTAGTTTCTTAATTTCTTAGTTTCTAAGTTTCTTAGTTTCTTAGTTTCTTAGTTTCTTAGTTTCTTAGTTTCTTAGTTTCTTAGTTTCTTACTTTCTTAGTTTCTTAGTTTCTTAGTTTCTTAGTTTCTTAGTTTCTTAGTTTCTTAGTTTCTTAGTTTCTTAGTTTCTTAGTTTCTTAGTTTCTTAGTTTCTTAGTTTCTTAGTTTCTTAGTTTCTTAGTTTCTTAGTTTCTTAGTTTCTTAGTTTCTTAGTTTCTTAGTTTCTTAGTTTCTCAATTTCTTAGTTTCTTAGTTTCTCAATTTCTTAGTTTCTTAGTTTCTTAGTTTCTTAGTTTCTTAGTTTCTTAGTTTCTTAGTTTCTTAGTTTCTTAGTTTGTCAGTTTGTTCGTTTCATAGTTTGTCAGTTTGTTCGTTTCTTAGTTTCTTAGTTTCTTAGTTTCTTAGTTTCTTAGTTTCTTAGTTTCTTAGTTTCTTGGTTTCTTAGTTTCTTGGTTTCTTAGTTTCATAGCTTCTTAGTTTCTTAGTTTCTTAGTTTCTTAGTGTCTTAGTTCCTTAGTTTCTTAGTTTCTTAGTTTCTTAGTTTCTTAGTTTCTTAGTTTCTTAGTTTCTTAGTTTCTTAGTTTCTTAGTTTCTTAGTTTCTTAGTTCCTTAGTTTCTTAGTTTCTTAGTTTCTTAGTTTCTTAGTTTCTTAGTTTCTTAGTTTCTTAGTTTCTTAGTTTCTCAGTTTCTTAGTTTCTTAGTTTCTTAGTTTCTTAGTTTCTTAGTTTCTTAGTTTCTTAGTTTCTTAGTTTCTTAGTTTCTTAGTTTCTTGGTTTCTTAGTTTCTTGGTTTCTTAGTTTCATAGCTTCTTAGTTTCTTAGTTTCTTAGTTTCTTAGTTTCTTAGTTTCTTAGTTTCTTAGTTTCTTAGTTTCTTAGTTTCCTAGTTTCTTAGTTTCCTAGTTTCTTAGTTTCATAGCTTCTTAATTTCTTAGTTTCTTAGTTTCTTAGTTTCTTAGTTTGTCAGTTTGTCAGTTTGTCAGTTTGTCAGTTTGTTCGTTTCTTAGTTTCTTAGTTTCTTAGTTTCTTAGTTTCTTAGTTTCTTAGTTTCTTAGTTTCTTAGTTTGTTCGTTTTTTAGTTTCTTAGTTTCTTAGTTTCTTAGTTTCTTAGTTTCTTATTTTCTTAGTTTCTTAGTTTCTTATTTTCTTATTTTCTTATTTTCTTAGTTTCTTAGTTTCTTAGTTTCTTAGTTTCTTAGTTTCTTAGTTTCTTAGTTTCTTAGTTTCTTAGCTTCTTAGCTTCTTAGTTTCTTAGTTTCTTAGTTTCTTAGTTTCTTAGTTTCTTAGTTTCTTAGTTTCTTAGTTTCTTAGTTTCTTATTTTCTTATTTTCTTATTTTCTTAGTTTCTTAGTTTCTTAGTTTCTTAGTTTCTTAGTTTCTAAGTTTCTTAGTTTCTTAGTTTCTTAGTTTCTTAGTTTCTTAGTTTCTTAGTTTCTTAGATTCTTAGTTTCTTAGTTTCTTAGTTTCTTAGTATCTTAGTTTCTTAGTTCCTTAGTTTGTCAGTTTGTTCGTTTCTTAGTTTGTCAGTTTGTCAGTTTGTCAGTTTGTCAGTTTGTTCGTTTCTTAGTTTCTTAGTTTCTTAGTTTCTTAGTTTCTTAGTTTCTTAGTTTCTTAGTTTCTTAGTTTCTTAGTTTCTTAGTTTCTTAGTTTCTTAGTTTCTTAGTTTCTTAGTTTCTTAGTTTCTTAGTTTCTTAGTTTCTTAGTTTCTTAGTTTCTTAGTTTCCTAGTTTCTTAGTTTCCTAGTTTCTTAGTTTCATAGCTTCTTAATTTCTTAGTTTCTTAGTTTCTTAGTTTCTTAGTTTGTCAGTTTGTCAGTTTGTCAGTTTGTCAGTTTGTTCGTTTCTTAGTTTCTTAGTTTCTTAGTTTCTTAGTTTCTTAGTTTCTTAGTTTCTTAGTTTCTTAGTTTGTTCGTTTTTTAGTTTCTTAGTTTCTTAGTTTCTTAGTTTCTTAATTTCTTATTTTCTTAGTTTCTTAGTTTCTTATTTTCTTATTTTCTTATTTTCTTAGTTTCTTAGTTTCTTAGTTTCTTAGTTTCTTAGTTTCTTAGTTTCTTAGTTTCTTAGTTTCTTAGCTTCTTAGCTTCTTAGTTTCTTAGTTTCTTAGTTTCTTAGTTTCTTAGTTTCTTAGTTTCTTAGTTTCTTAGTTTCTTAGTTTCTTAGTTTCTTAGTTTCTTAGTTTCTTAGTTTCTTAGTTTCTTAGTTTCTTAGTTTCTTAGTTTCTTAGTTTCTTAGTTTCTTAGTATCGTAGTTTCTTAGTTTCTTAGTTTCTTAGTTTCTTAATTTCTTAGTTTCTTAGTTTCTTAGTTTCTTAGTTTCCTAGTTTCTTAGATTCTTAATTTCTTAGTTTCTTAGTTTCTTAGTTTCTTTGTTTCTTAGTTTCTTAGTTTCTTAGTTTCTTAGTTTCTTAGTTTCTTAGTTTCTTAGTTTCTTAGTTTCTTAGTTTCTTAGGTTCTTAGTTTCTTAGTTTCTTAGTTTCTTAGTTTCTTAGTTTCTTAGTTTCTTAGTTTCTTAGTTTCTTAGTTTCTTAGCTCCTTAGCTTCTTAGCTTCTTAGTTTCTTAGTTTCTTAGTTTCTTAGTTTCTTAGTTCCTTAGTTTCTTAGTTTCTTAGTTTCTTAGTTTCTTAGTTTCTTAGTTTCTCAGTTTCTTAGTTTCTTAATTTCTTAGTTTCTAAGTTTCTTAGTTTCTTAGTTTCTTAGTTTCTTAGTTTCTTAGTTTCTTAGTTTCTTAGTTTCTTAGTTTCTTAGTTTCTTAGTTTCTTAGTTTCTTAGTTTCTTAGTTTCTTAGTTTCTTAGTTTCTTAGTTTCTTAGTTTCTTAGTTTCTTAGTTTCTTAGTTTCTTAGTTTCTTAGTTTCTTAGTTTCTTAGTTTCTTAGTATCTTAGTTTCTTAGTTTCTTAGTTTCTTAGTTTCTTAGTTTCTTAGTTTCTTAGTTTCTTAGTTTCTTAGTTCCTTAGTTTCTTAGTTTCTTAGTTTCTTAGTTTCTTAGTTTCTTAGTTTCTTAATTTCTTAGTTTCTAAGTTTCTTAGTTTCTTAGTTTCTTAGTTTCTTAGTTTCTTAGTTTCTTAGTTTCTTAGTTTCTTACTTTCTTAGTTTCTTAGTTTCTTAGTTTCTTAGTTTCTTAGTTTCTTAGTTTCTTAGTTTCTTAGTTTCTTAGTTTCTTAGTTTCTTAGTTTCTTAGTTTCTTAGTTTCTTAGTTTCTTAGTTTCTTAGTTTCTTAGTTTCTTAGTTTCTTAGTTTCTTAGTTTCTTAGTTTCTTAGTTTCTTAGTTTCTTAGTTTCTCAATTTCTTAGTTTC
The DNA here is from genome assembly GCF_051020955.1 of Megalopta genalis. Taxonomy (NCBI): domain Eukaryota; kingdom Metazoa; phylum Arthropoda; class Insecta; order Hymenoptera; family Halictidae; genus Megalopta; species Megalopta genalis. The sequence goes on along the minus strand of NC_135019.1, from coordinate 20,592,328 downwards.
TTAGTTTCTCAATTTCTTAGTTTCTTAGTTTCTTAGTTTCTTAGTTTCTTAGTTTCTTAGTTTCTTAGTTTCTTAGTTTCTTAGTTTGTCAGTTTGTTCGTTTCATAGTTTGTCAGTTTGTTCGTTTCTTAGTTTCTTAGTTTCTTAGTTTCTTAGTTTCTTAGTTTCTTAGTTTCTTAGTTTCTTGGTTTCTTAGTTTCTTGGTTTCTTAGTTTCATAGCTTCTTAGTTTCTTAGTTTCTTAGTTTCTTAGTTTCTTAGTTCCTTAGTTTCTTAGTTTCTTAGTTTCTTAGTTTTTTAGTTTCTTAGTTTCTTAGTTTCTTAGTTTCTTAGTTTCTTAGTTTCTTAGTTTCTTAGTTTCTTAGTTTCTTAGTTTCTTAGTTTCTTAGTTTCTTAGTTTCTTAGTTTCTTAGTTTCTTAGTTTCTTAGTTTCTTAGTTTCTTGGTTTCTTAGTTTCTTGGTTTCTTAGTTTCATAGCTTCTTAGTTTCTTAGTTTCTTAGTTTCTTAATTTCTTAGTTTCTTAGTTTCTTAGTTTCTTAGTTTCTTAGTTTCTTAGTTTCTTAGTTTCTTAGTTTCTTAGTTTCTTAGTTTCCTAGTTTCTTAGTTTCTTAGTTTCTTAGTTTCTTAGTTTCTTAGTTTCTTAGTTTCTTAGTTTCTTAGTTTCTTAGTTTCTTAGTTTCTTAGTTTCTTAGTTTCTTAGTTTCTTAGTTTCTTAGTTCCTTAGTTTGTCAGTTTGTTCGTTTCTTAGTTTGTCAGTTTGTTCGTTTCTTAGTTTCTTAGTTTCTTAGTTTCTTAGTTTCTTAGTTTCTAAGTTTCTTAGTTTCTTAGTTTCTTAGTTTCTTAGTTTCTTAGTTTCTTAGTTTCTTAGTTTCTTAGTTTCTTAGTTTCTTAGTTTCTTAGTTTCTTAGTTTCTTAGTTTCTTAGTTTCTTAGTTTCTTAGTTTCTTAGTTTCTTAGTTTCTTAGTTTCTTAGTTTCTTAGTTTCTTAGTTTCTTAGTTTCTTAGTTTCTTAGTTTCTTAGTTTCTTAGTTTCTTAGTTTCTTAGTTTCTTAGTTTCTTAGTTTCTTAGTTTCTTAGTTTCTTAGTTTCTTGGTTTCTTAGTTTCTTGGTTTCTTAGTTTCATAGCTTCTTAGTTTCTTAGTTTCTTAGTTTCTTAGTTTCTTAGTTTCTTAGTTTCTTAGTTTCTTAGTTTCTTAGTTTCTTAGTTTCTTAGTTTCTTAGTTCCTTAGTTTGTCAGTTTGTTCGTTTCTTAGTTTGTCAGTTTGTTCGTTTCTTAGTTTCTTAGTTTCTTAGTTTCTTAGTTTCTTAGTTTCTAAGTTTCTTAGTTTCTTAGTTTCTTAGTTTCTTAGTTTCTTGGTTTCTTAGTTTCTTAGTTTCTTAGTTTCTTAGTTTCTTAGTTTCTTATTTTCTTAGTTTCTTAGTTTCTTAGTTTCTTAGTTTCTTAGTTTCTTAGTTTCTTAGTTTCTTAGTTTCTTAGTTTCTTAGTTTCTTAGTTCCTTAGTTTGTCAGTTTGTTCGTTTCTTAGTTTGTCAGTTTGTTCGTTTCTTAGTTTCTTAGTTTCTTAGTTTCTTAGTTTCTAAGTTTCTTAGTTTCTTAGTTTCTTAGTTTCTTAGTTTCTTAGTTTCTTAGTTTCTTAGTTTCTTAGATTCTTAGTTTCTTAGTTTCTTAGTTTCTTAGTATCTTAGTTTCTTAGTTCCTTAGTTTGTCAGTTTGTTCGTTTCTTAGTTTGTCAGTTTGTTCGTTTCTTAGTTTGTCAGTTTGTCAGTTTGTCAGTTTGTCAGTTTGTTCGTTTCTTAGTTTCTTAGTTTCTTAGTTTCTTAGTTTCTTAGTTTCTTAGTTTCTTAGTTTCTTAGTTTCTTAGTTTCTTAGTTTCTTAGTTTCTTAGTTTCTTAGTTTCTTAGTTTCCTAGTTTCTTAGTTTCCTAGTTTCTTAGATTCATAGCTTCTTAATTTCTTAGTTTCTTAGTTTCTTAGTTTCTTAGTTTCTTAGTTTGTCAGTTTGTCAGTTTGTCAGTTTGTCAGTTTGTTCGTTTCTTAGTTTCTTAGTTTCTTAGTTTCTTAGTTTCTTAGTTTCTTAGTTTCTTAGTTTCTTAGTTTGTTCGTTTTTTAGTTTCTTAGTTTCTTAGTTTCTTAGTTTCTTAGTTTCTTATTTTCTTAGTTTCTTAGTTTCTTATTTTCTTATTTTCTTATTTTCTTAGTTTCTTAGTTTCTTAGTTTCTTAGTTTCTTAGTTTCTTAGTTTCTTAGTTTCTTATTTTCTTATTTTCTTATTTTCTTAGTTTCTTAGTTTCTTAGTTTCTTAGTTTCTTAGTTTCTTAGTTTCTTAGTTTCTTAGTTTCTTAGTTTCTTAGTTTCTTAGTTTCTTAGTTTCTTAGTTTCTTAGTTTCTTAGTTTCTTAGTTTCTTAGTTTCTTAGTTTCTTAGTTTCTTAGTTTCTTAGTATCGTAGTTTCTTAGTTTCTTAGTTTCTTAGTTTCTTAATTTCTTAGTTTCTTAGTTTCTTAGTTTCTTAGTTTCCTAGTTTCTTAGATTCTTAATTTCTTAGTTTCTTAGTTTCTTAGTTTCTTTGTTTCTTAGTTTCTTAGTTTCTTAGTTTCTTAGTTTCTTAGTTTCTTAGTTTCTTAGTTTCTTAGTTTCTTAGTTTCTTAGGTTCTTAGTTTCTTAGTTTCTTAGTTTCTTAGTTTCTTAGTTTCTTAGTTTCTTAGTTTCTTAGTTTCTTAGTTTCTTAGCTCCTTAGCTTCTTAGCTTCTTAGTTTCTTAGTTTCTTAGTTTCTTAGTTTCTCAGTTTCTTAGTTTCTTAGTTCCTTAGTTTCTTAGTTTCTTAGTTTCTTAGTTTCTTAGTTTCTTAGTTTCTCAGTTTCTTAGTTTCTTAATTTCTTAGTTTCTAAGTTTCTTAGTTTCTTAGTTTCTTAGTTTCTTAGTTTCTTAGTTTCTTAGTTTCTTAGTTTCTTAGTTTCTTAGTTTCTTAGTTTCTTAGTTTCTTAGTTTCTTAGTTTCTTAGTTTCTTAGTTTCTTAGTTTCTTAGTTTCTTAGTTTCTTAGTTTCTTAGTTTCTTAGTTTCTTAGTTTCTTAGTTTCTTAGTTTCTTAGTTTCTTAGTTTCTTAGTTTCTTAGTTTCTCAGTTTCTTAGTTTCTTAGTTTCTTAGTTCCTTAGTTTCTTAGTTTCTTAGTTTCTTAGTTTCTTAGTTTCTTAGTTTCTTAGTTTCTTAGTTTCTTAGTTTCTTAGTTTCTTAATTTCTTAGTTTCTAAGTTTCTTAGTTTCTTAGTTTCTTAGTTTCTTAGTTTCTTAGTTTCTTAGTTTCTTAGTTTCTTAGTTTCTTACTTTCTTAGTTTCTTAGTTTCTTAGTTTCTTAGTTTCTTAGTTTCTTAGTTTCTTAGTTTCTTAGTTTCTTAGTTTCTTAGTTTCTTAGTTTCTTAGTTTCTTAGTTTCTTAGTTTCTTAGTTTCTTAGTTTCTTAGTTTCTTAGTTTCTTAGTTTCTCAATTTCTTAGTTTCTTAGTTTCTCAATTTCTTAGTTTCTTAGTTTCTTAGTTTCTTAGTTTCTTAGTTTCTTAGTTTCTTAGTTTCTTAGTTTCTTAGTTTCTTAGTTTCTTAGTTTCTTAGTTTCTTAGTTTGTCAGTTTGTTCGTTTCATAGTTTGTCAGTTTGTTCGTTTCTTAGTTTCTTAGTTTCTTAGTTTCTTAGTTTCTTAGTTTCTTAGTTTCTTAGTTTCTTGGTTTCTTAGTTTCTTGGTTTCTTAGTTTCATAGCTTCTTAGTTTCTTAGTTTCTTAGTTTCTTAGTTTCTTAGTTCCTTAGTTTCTTAGTTTCTTAGTTTCTTAGTTTCTTAGTTTCTTAGTTTCTTAGTTTCTTAGTTTCTTAGTTTCTTAGTTTCTTAGTTTCTTAGTTTCTTAGTTTCTTAGTTTCTTAGTTTCTTAGTTTCTTAGTTTCTTAGTTTCTTAGTTTCTTAGTTTCTTAGTTTCTTAGTTTCTTAGTTTCTTAGTTTCTTGGTTTCTTGGTTTCTTAGTTTCTTGGTTTCTTAGTTTCATAGCTTCTTAGTTTCTTAGTTTCTTAGTTTCTTAGTTTCTTAGTTTCTTAGTTTCTTAGTTTCTTAGTTTCTTAGTTTCTTAGTTTCTTAGTTTCTTAGTTTCTTAGTTTCTTAGTTTCTTAGTTTCTTAGTTTCCTAGTTTCTTAGTTTCTTAGTTTCTTAGTTTCTTAGTTTCTTAGTTTCTTAGTTTCTTAGTTTCTTAGTTTCTTAGTTTCTTAGTTTCTTAGTTTCTTAGTTTCTTAGTTTCTTAGTTTCTTAGTTCCTTAGTTTGTCAGTTTGTTCGTTTCTTAGTTTGTCAGTTTGTTCGTTTCTTAGTTTCTTAGTTTCTTAGTTTCTAAGTTTCTTAGTTTCTTAGTTTCTTAGTTTCTTAGTTTCTTAGTTTCTTAGTTTCTTAGTTTCTTAGTTTCTTAGTTTCTTAGTTTCTTAGTTTCTTAGTTTCTTAGTTTCTTAGTTTCTTAGTTTCTTAGTTTCTTAGTTTCTTAGTTTCTTAGTTTCTTAGTTTCTTAGTATCTTAGTTTCTTAGTTCCTTAGTTTGTCAGTTTGTTCGTTTCTTAGTTTGTCAGTTTGTCAGTTTGTCAGTTTGTCAGTTTGTTCGTTTCTTAGTTTCTTAGTTTTTTAGTTTCTTAGTTTCTTAGTTTCTTAGTTTCTTAGTTTCTTAGTTTCTTAGTTTCTTAGTTTCTTAGTTTCTTAGTTTCTTAGTTTCCTAGTTTCTTAGTTTCCTAGTTTCTTAGTTTCATAGCTTCTTAATTTCTTAGTTTCTTAGTTTCTTAGTTTCTTAGTTTGTCAGTTTGTCAGTTTGTCAGTTTGTTCGTTTCTTAGTTTCTTAGTTTCTTAGTTTCTTAGTTTCTTAGTTTCTTAGTTTCCTAGTTTCTTAGTTTCTTAGTTTCTTAGTTTCTTAGTTTCTTAGTTTCTTAGTTTCTTAGTTTCTTAGTTTCTTAGTTTCTTAGTTTCTTAGTTTCTTAGTTTCTTAGTTTCTTAGTTTCTTAGTATCTTAGTTTCTTAGTTCCTTAGTTTGTCAGTTTGTTCGTTTCTTAGTTTGTCAGTTTGTTCGTTTCTTAGTTTGTCAGTTTGTCAGTTTGTCAGTTTGTCAGTTTGTTCGTTTCTTAGTTTCTTAGTTTTTTAGTTTCTTAGTTTCTTAGTTTCTTAGTTTCTTAGTTTCTTAGTTTCTTAGTTTCTTAGTTTCTTAGTTTCTTAGTTTCTTAGTTTCCTAGTTTCTTAGTTTCCTAGTTTCTTAGTTTCATAGCTTCTTAATTTCTTAGTTTCTTAGTTTCTTAGTTTCTTAGTTTGTCAGTTTGTCAGTTTGTCAGTTTGTTCGTTTCTTAGTTTCTTAATTTCTTAGTTTCTTAGTTTCTTAGTTTCTTAGTTTCCTAGTTTCTTAGTTTGTTCGTTTTTTAGTTTCTCAGTTTCTTAGTTTCTTAGTTTCTTAGTTTCTTAGTTTCTTAGTTTCTTAGTTTCTTAGTTTCTTAGTTTCTTAGTTTCTTAGTTTCTTAGTTTCTTATTTTCTTATTTTCTTAGTTTCTTAGTTTCTTAGTTTCTTAGTTTCTTAGTTTCTTAGTTTCTTAGTTTCTTAGTTTCTTAGTTTCTTAGTTTCTTAGTTTCTTAGTTTCTTAGTTTCTTAGTTTCTTAGTTTCTTAGTTTCTTAGTTTCTTAGTTTCTTAGTTTCTTAGTTTCTTAGTTTCTTAGTTTCTTAGTTTCTTAGTTTCTTAGTTTCTTAGTTTCTTAGTTTCTTAGTTTCTTAGTTTCTTAGTTTCTTAGTTTCTTAGTTTCTTAGTTTCTTAGTTTCTTAGTTTCTTAGTTTCTTAGTTTCTTAGTTTCTTAGTTTCTTAGTTTCTTGGTTTCTTAGTTTCATAGCTTCTTAGTTTCTTAGTTTCTTAGTTTCTTAGTTTATTAGTTCCTTAGTTTCTTAGTTTCTTAGTTTCTTAGTTTCTTAGTTCCTTAGTTTGTCAGTTTGTTCGTTTCTTAGTTTGTCAGTTTGTTCGTTTCTTAGTTTCTTAGTTTCTTAGTTTCTTAGTTTCTTAGTTTCTTAGTTTCTTAGTTTCTTAGTTTCTTAGTTTCTTAGTTTCTTAGTTTCTTAGTTTCTTAGTTTCTTAGTTTCTTAGTTTCTTAGTTTCTTAGTTTCTTAGTTTCTTAGTTTCTTAGTATCTTAGTTTCTTAGTTCCTTAGTTTGTCAGTTTGTTTGTTTCTTAGTTTGTCAGTTTGTTCGTTTCTTAGTTTGTCAGTTTGTCAGTTTGTCAGTTTGTCAGTTTGTTCGTTTCTTAGTTTCTTAGTTTCTTAGTTTCTTAGTTTCTTAGTTTCTTAGTTTCTTAGTTTCTTAGTTTCTTAGTTTCTTAGTTTCTTAGTTTCTTAGTTTCTTAGTTTCTTAGTTTCTTAGTTTCTTAGTTTCTTAGTTCCCTAGTTTCTTAGTTTCCTAGTTTCTTAGTTTCCTAGTTTCTTAGTTTCATAGCTTCTTAATTTCTTAGTTTCTTAGTTTCTTAGTTTCTTAGTTTGTCAGTTTGTCAGTTTGTCAGTTTGTCAGTTTGTCAGTTTGTCAGTTTGTTCGTTTCTTAGTTTCTTAGTTTCTTAGTTTCTTAGTTTCTTAGTTTCTTAGTTTGTTCGTTTTTTAGTTTCTTAGTTTCTTAGTTTCTTAGTTTCTTAGTTTCTTATTTTCTTAGTTTCTTAGTTTCTTATTTTCTTAGTTTCTTAGTTTCTTAGTTTCTTAGTTTCTTAGTTTCTTAGTTTCTTAGTTTCTTAGTTTCTTAGTTTCTTAGTTTCTTAGTTTCTTAGTTTCTTAGTTTCTTAGTTTCTTAGTTTCTTAGTTTCTTAGTTTCTTAGTTTCTTAGTTTCTTAGTTTCTTAGTTTCTTAGTTTCTTAGTATCGTAGTTTCTTAGTTTCTTAGTTTCTTAGTTTCTTAGTTTCTTAATTTCTTAGTTTCTTAGTTTCTTAGTTTCTTAGTTTCTTAGTTTCCTAGTTTCTTAGTTTCTTAGTTTCTTAGTTTCTTAGTTTCTTAGTTTCTTAGTTTCTTAGTTTCTTAGTTTCTTAGTTTCTTAGTTTCTTAGTTTCTTAGTTTCTTAGTTTCTTAGTTTCTTAGTTTCTTAGTTTCTTAGTTTCTTAGTTTCTTAGTTTCTTAGTTTCATAGTTTCTTAGTTTCATAGTTTCTTAGTTTCTTAGTTTCTTAGTTTCTTAGTTTCTTAGTTTCTTAGTTTCTTAGTTTCTTAGTTTCTTAGTTTCTTAGTTTCTTAGTTTCTTAGTTTCTTAGTTTCTTAGTTTCTTAGTTTCTTAGTTTCTTAGTTTCTTAGTTTCTTAGTTTCTTAGTTTCTTAGTTTCTTAGTTTCTTAGTTTGTCAGTTTGTTCGTTTCTTAGTTTGTCAGTTTGTTCGTTTCTTAGTTTCTTAGTTTCTTAGTTTCTTAGTTTCTTAGTTTCTTAGTTTCTTAGTTTCTTAGTTTCTTAGTTTCTTAGTTTCTTAGTTTCTTAGTTTCTTAGTTTCTTAGTTTCTTGGTTTCTTAGTTTCTTGGTTTCTTAGTTTCTTGGTTTCTTAGTTTCATAGCTTCTTAGTTTCTTAGTTTCTTAGTTTCTTAGTTTCTTAGTTCCTTAGTTTCTTAGTTTCTTAGTTTCTTAGTTTCTTAGTTTCTTAGTTTCTTAGTTTCTTAGTTTCTTAGTTTCTTAGTTTCTTAGTTTCTTAGTTTCTTAGTTTCTTAGTTTCTTAGTTCCTTAGTTTGTCAGTTTGTTCGTTTCTTAGTTTGTCAGTTTGTTCGTTTCTTAGTTTCTTAGTTTGTTCGTTTCTTAGTTTCTTAGTTTCTTAGTTTCTTAGTTTCTTAGTTTCTTAGTTTCTTAGTTTCTTAGTTTCTTAGTTTCTTAGTTTCTTAGTTTCTTAGTTTCTTAGTTTCTCAATTTCTTAGTTTCTTAGTTTCTTAGTTTCTTAGTTTCTTAGTTTCTTAGTTTCTTAGTTTCTTAGTTTCTTAGTTTCTTAGTTTCTTAGTTCCTTAGTTTGTCAGTTTGTTCGTTTCTTAGTTTGTCAGTTTGTTCGTTTCTTAGTTTCTTAGTTTGTTAGTTTGTTAGTTTCTTAGTTTCTTAGCTTCTTAGTTTCTTAGTTTCTGTTTCTTAGTTTCTTAGTTTCTTAGTTTCTTAGTTTCTTAGTTTCTTAGTTTCTTAGTTTCTTAGTTTCTTAGTTTCTTAGTTTCTTAGTTTCTTAGTTTCTTAGTTTCTTAGTTTCTTAGTTTCTTAGTTTCTTAGTTTCTTAGTTTCTTAGTTTCTTAGTTTCTTAGTTTCTTAGTTTCTTAGTTTCTTAGTTTCTTAGTTTCTTAGTTTCTTAGTTTCTTAGTTTCTTAGTTTCTTAGTTTCTTAGTTTCTTAGTTTGTCAGTTTCTTAGTTTCTTAGTTTCTTAGTTTCTTAGTTTCTTAGTTTCTTAGTTTCTTAGTTTGTCAGTTTCTTAGTTTCTTAGTTTCTTAGTTTCTTAGTTTCTTAGTTTCTTAGTTTCTTAGTTTCTTAGTTTCTTAGTTTCTTAGTTTCTTAGTTTCTTAGTTTCTTAGTTTCTTAGTTTCTTAGTTTCTTAGTTTCTTAGTTTCTTAGTTTCTTAGCTTCTTAGTTTCTTAGTTTCTTAGTTTCTTAGTTTCTTAGTTTCTTAGTTTCTTAGTTTCTTATTTTCTTAGTTTCTTAGTTTCTTAGTTTCCTAGTTTCTTAGTTTCTTAGTTTCTTAGTTTCTTAGTTTCTTAGTTTCTTAGTTTCTTAGTTTCTTAGTTTCTTAGTTTCTTAGTTTGTCAGTTTCTTAGTTTCTTAGTTTCTTAGTTTCTTAGAATCTTAGTTTCTTAGTTTCTTAGTTTCTTAGTTTCTTAGTTTGTCAGTTTCTTAGTTTCTTAGTTTCTTAGTTTCTTAGCTTCTTAGTTTCTTAGTTTCTTAGTTTCTTAGTTTCTTAGTTTCTTAGTTTCTTAGTTTCTTAGTTTCATAGTTTCTTAGTTTCTTAGTTTCTTAGTTTCTTAGTATCTTAGTTTCTTAGTTTCTTAGTTTCTTAGTTTCTTAGTTTCTTAGTTTCTTAGTTTCTTAGTTTCTTAGTTTCTTAGTTTCTTAGTTTCTTAGTTTCTTAGTTTCTTAGTTTCTTAGTTTCTTAGTTTCTTAGTTTCTTAGTTTCTTAGTTTCTTAGTTTCTTAGTTTCTTAGTTTCTTAGTTTGTCAGTTTCTTAGTTTCTTAGTTTCTTAGTTTCTTAGTTTCTTAGTTTCTTAGTTTCTTAGTTTCTTAGTTTCTTAGTTTCTTAGTTTCTTAGTTTCTTAGTTTCTTAGTTTCTTAGTTTCTTAGTTTCTTAGTTTCTTAGTTTCTTAGTTTCTTAGTTTCTTAGTTTCTTAGTTTCTTAGTTTCTTAGTTTCTTAGTTTCATAGTTTCTTAGTTTCTTAGTTTCTTAGTTTCTTAGTTTCTTAGTTTCTTAGTATCTTAGTTTCTTAGTTTCTTAGTTTCTTAGTTTGTCAGTTTCTTAGTTTCTTAGTTTCTTAGTTTCTTAGTTTCTTAGTTTCTTAGTTTCTTAGTTTCTTAGTTTGTCAGTTTCTTAGTTTCTTAGTTTCTTAGTTTCTTAGCTTCTTAGTTTCTTAGTTTCTTAGTTTCTTAGTTTCTTAGTTTCTTAGTTTCTTAGTTTCTTAGTTTCATAGTTTCTTAGTTTCTTAGTTTCTTAGTTTCTTAGTTTCTTAGTATCTTAGTTTCTTAGTTTCTTAGTTTCTTAGTTTCTTAGTTTCTTAGTTTCTTAGTTTCTTAGTTTCTTAGTTTCTTAGTTTCTTAGTTTCTTAGTTTCTTAGCTTCTTAGTTTCTTAGTTTCTTAGTTTCTTAGTTTCTTAGTTTCTTAGTTTCTTAGTTTCTTAGTTTCTTAGTTTCTTAGTTTCTTAGTTTCTTAGTTTCTTAGCTTCTTAGTTTCTTAGTTTCTTAGTTTCTTAGTTTCTTAGTTTCTTAGTTTCTTAGTTTCTTAGTTTCTTAGTTTCTTAGTTTCTTAGTTTCTTAGTTTCTTAGTTTCTTAGTTTCTTAGTTTCTTAGTTTCTTAGTTTCTTAGTTTCTTAGTTTCTTAGTTTCTTAGTTTCTTAGTTTCTTAGTTTCTTAGTTTCTTAGTTTCTTAGTTTCTTAGTTTCTTAGTTTCTTAGTTTCTTAGTTTCTTAGTTTCTTAGTTTCTTAGTTTCTTAGTTTCTTAGTTTCTCAGTCTCTCAGTCTCTCAGTCTCTCAGTTTCTTAGTATCTTAGTTTCTTAGTTTCTTAGTTTCTTAGTTTCTTAGTTTCTTAGTTTCTTAGTTTCTTAGTTTCTTAGTTTGTCAGTTTGTTCGTTTCTTAGTTTCTTAGTTTCTTAGTTTCTTAGTTTCTTAGTTTCTTAGTTTCTTAGTTTCTTAGTTTCTTAGTTTCTTAGTTTCTTAGTTTCTTAGTTTCTTAGTTTCTTAGTTTCTTAGTTTCTTAGTTTCTTAGTTTCTTAGTTTCTTAGTTTCTTAGTTTCTTAGTTTCTTAGTTTCTTAGTTTCTTAGTTTCTTAGTTTCTTAGTTTCTTAGTTTCTTAGTTTCTTAGTTTCTTAGTTTCTTAGTTTCTTAGTTTCTTAGTTTGTCAGTTTCTTAGTTTCTTAGTTTCTTAGTTTCTTAGTTTCTTAGTTTCTTAGTTTCTTAGTTTCTTAGTTTCTTAGTTTCTTAGTTTCTTAGTTTCTTAGTTTCTTAGTTTCTTAGTTTCTTAGTTTCTTAGTTTCTTAGTTTCTTAGTTTCTTAGTTTCTTAGTTTCTTAGTTTCTTAGTTTCTTAGTTTCATAGTTTCTTAGTTTCTTAGTTTCTTAGTTTCTTAGTATCTTAGTTTCTTAGTTTCTTAGTTTCTTAGTTTCTTAGTTTCTTAGTTTCTTAGTTTCTTAGTTTCTTAGTTTCTTAGTTTCTTAGTTTCTTAGTTTCTTAGTTTCTTAGTTTCTTAGTTTCTTAGTTTCTTAGTTTCTTAGTTTCTTAGTTTCTTAGTTTCTTAGTTTCTTAGTTTCTTAGTTTCTTAGTTTCTTAGTTTCTTAGTTTCTTAGTTTCTTAGTTTCTTAGTTTCTTAGTTTCTTAGTTTCTTAGTTTCTTAGTTTCTTAGTTTCTTAGTTTCTTAGTTTCTTAGTTTCTTAGTTTCTTAGTTTCTTAGTTTCTTAGTTTCTTAGTTTCTTAGTTTCTTAGTTTCTTAGTTTCTCAATTTCTTAGTTTCTTAGTTTCTTAGTTTCTTAGTTTCTTAGTTTCTTAGTTTCTTAGTTTCTTAGTTTCTTAGTTTCTTAGTTTCTTAGTTTCTTAGTTCCTTAGTTTGTCAGTTTGTTCGTTTCTTAGTTTGTCAGTTTGTTCGTTTCTTAGTTTCTTAGTTTGTTAGTTTGTTAGTTTCTTAGTTTCTTAGCTTCTTAGTTTCTTAGTTTCTTAGTTTCTTAGTTTCTTAGTTTCTTAGTTTCTTAGTTTCTTAGTTTCTTAGTTTCTTAGTTTCTTAGTTTCTTAGTTTCTTAGTTTCTTAGTTTCTTAGTTTCTTAGTTTCTTAGTTTCTTAGTTTCTTAGTTTCTTAGTTTCTTAGTTTCTTAGTTTCTTAGTTTCTTAGTTTCTTAGTTTCTTAGTTTCTTAGTTTCTTAGTTTCTTAGTTTCTTAGTTTCTTAGTTTGTCAGTTTCTTAGTTTCTTAGTTTCTTAGTTTCTTAGTTTCTTAGTTTCTTAGTTTCTTAGTTTGTCAGTTTCTTAGTTTCTTAGTTTCTTAGTTTCTTAGTTTCTTAGTTTCTTAGTTTCTTAGTTTCTTAGTTTCTTAGTTTCTTAGTTTCTTAGTTTCTTAGTTTCTTAGTTTCTTAGTTTCTTAGTTTCTTAGTTTCTTAGTTTCTTAGTTTCTTAGTTTCTTAGTTTCTTAGTTTCTTAGCTTCTTAGTTTCTTAGTTTCTTAGTTTCTTAGTTTCTTAGTTTCTTAGTTTCTTAGTTTCTTATTTTCTTAGTTTCTTAGTTTCTTAGTTTCCTAGTTTCTTAGTTTCTTAGTTTCTTAGTTTCTTAGTTTCTTAGTTTCTTAGTTTCTTAGTTTCTTAGTTTCTTAGTTTGTCAGTTTCTTAGTTTCTTAGTTTCTTAGTTTCTTAGAATCTTAGTTTCTTAGTTTCTTAGTTTCTTAGTTTCTTAGTTTGTCAGTTTCTTAGTTTCTTAGTTTCTTAGTTTCTTAGCTTCTTAGTTTCTTAGTTTCTTAGTTTCTTAGTTTCTTAGTTTCTTAGTTTCTTAGTTTCTTAGTTTCATAGTTTCTTAGTTTCTTAGTTTCTTAGTTTCTTAGTTTCTTAGTATCTTAGTTTCTTAGTTTCTTAGTTTCTTAGTTTCTTAGTTTCTTAGTTTCTTAGTTTCTTAGTTTCTTAGTTTCTTAGTTTCTTAGTTTCTTAGTTTCTTAGTTTCTTAGTTTCTTAGTTTCTTAGTTTCTTAGTTTCTTAGTTTCTTAGTTTCTTAGTTTCTTAGTTTCTTAGTTTGTCAGTTTCTTAGTTTGTCAGTTTCTTAGTTTCTTAGTTTCTTAGTTTCTTAGTTTCTTAGTTTCTTAGTTTCTTAGTTTCTTAGTTTCTTAGTTTCTTAGTTTCTTAGTTTCTTAGTTTCTTAGTTTCTTAGTTTCTTAGTTTCTTAGTTTCTTAGTTTCTTAGTTTCTTAGTTTCTTAGTTTCTTAGTTTCATAGTTTCTTAGTTTCTTAGTTTCTTAGTTTCTTAGTTTCTTAGTATCTTAGTTTCTTAGTTTCTTAGTTTCTTAGTTTGTCAGTTTCTTAGTTTCTTAGTTTCTTAGTTTCTTAGTTTCTTAGTTTCTTAGTTTCTTAGTTTCTTAGTTTGTCAGTTTCTTAGTTTCTTAGTTTCTTAGTTTCTTAGCTTCTTAGTTTCTTAGTTTCTTAGTTTCTTAGTTTCTTAGTTTCTTAGTTTCTTAGTTTCATAGTTTCTTAGTTTCTTAGTTTCTTAGTTTCTTAGTATCTTAGTTTCTTAGTTTCTTAGTTTCTTAGTTTCTTAGTTTCTTAGTTTCTTAGTTTCTTAGTTTCTTAGTTTCTTAGTTTCTTAGTTTCTTAGTTTCTTAGTTTCTTAGTTTCTTAGTTTCTTAGTTTCTTAGTTTCTTAGTTTCTTAGTTTCTTAGTTTCTTAGTTTGTCAGTTTCTTAGTTTCTTAGTTTCTTAGTTTCTTAGTTTCTTAGTTTCTTAGTTTCTTAGTTTCTTAGTTTCTTAGTTTCTTAGTTTCTTAGTTTCTTAGTTTCTTAGTTTCTTAGTTTCTTAGTTTCTTAGTTTCTTAGTATCTTAGTTTCTTAGTTTCTTAGTTTCTTAGTTTCTTAGTTTCTTAGTTTCTTAGTTTCTTAGTTTCTTAGTTTCTTAGTTTCTTAGTTTCTTAGTTTCTTAGTTTCTTAGTTTCTTAGTTTCTTAGCTTCTTAGTTTCTTAGTTTCTTAGTTTCTTAGTTTCTTAGTTTCTTAGTTTCTTAGTTTCTTAGTTTCTTAGTTTCTTAGTTTCTTAGTTTCTTAGTTTCTTAGTTTCTTAGTTTCTTAGTTTCTTAGTTTCTTAGCTTCTTAGTTTCTTAGTTTCTTAGTTTCTTAGTTTCTTAGTTTCTTAGTTTCTTAGTTTCTTAGTTTCTTAGTTTCTTAGTTTCTTAGTTTCTTAGTTTCTTAGTTTCTTAGTTTCTTAGTTTCTTAGTTTCTTAGTTTCTTAGTTTCTTAGTTTCTTAGTTTCTTAGTTTCTTAGTTTCTTAGTTTCTTAGTTTCTTAGTTTCTTAGTTTCTTAGTTTCTTAGTTTCTTAGTTTCTTAGTTTCTTAGTTTCTTAGTTTCTTAGTTTCTTAGTTTCTTAGTTTCTTAGTTTCTTAGTTTCTTAGTTTCTTAGTTTCTTAGTTTCTTAGTTTCTTAGTTTCTTAGTTTCTTAGTTTCTTAGTTTCTTAGTTTCTTAGTTTCTTAGTTTCTCAGTCTCTCAGTCTCTCAGTCTCTCAGTTTCTCAGTATCTTAGTTTCTTAGTTTCTTAGTTTCTTAGTTTCTTAGTTTCTTAGTTTCTTAGTTTCTTAGTTTCTTAGTTTGTCAGTTTGTTCGTTTCTTAGTTTCTTAGTTTCTTAGTTTCTTAGTTTCTTAGTTTCTTAGTTTCTTAGTTTCTTAGTTTCTTAGTTTCTTAGTTTCTTAGTTTCTTAGTTTCTTAGTTTCTTAGTTTCTTAGTTTCTTAGTTTCTTAGTTTCTTAGTTTCTTAGTTTCTTAGTTTCTTAGTTTCTTAGTTTCTTAGTTTCTTAGTTTGTCAGTTTCTTAGTTTCTTAGTTTCTTAGTTTCTTAGTTTCTTAGTTTCTTAGTTTCTTAGTTTCTTAGTTTCTTAGTTTCTTAGTTTCTTAGTTTCTTAGTTTCTTAGTTTCTTAGTTTCTTAGTTTCTTAGTTTCTTAGTTTCTTAGTTTCTTAGTTTCTTAGTTTCTTAGTTTCTTAGTTTCTTAGTTTCTTAGTTTCTTAGTTTCTTAGTTTCATAGTTTCTTAGTTTCTTAGTTTCTTAGTTTCTTAGTATCTTAGTTTCTTAGTTTCTTAGTTTCTTAGTTTCTTAGTTTCTTAGTTTCTTAGTTTCTTAGTTTCTTAGTTTCTTAGTTTGTCAGTTTCTTAGTTTCTTAGTTTCTTAGTTTCTTAGAATCTTAGTTTCTTAGTTTCTTAGTTTCTTAGTTTCTTAGTTTGTCAGTTTCTTAGTTTCTTAGTTTCTTAGTTTCTTAGCTTCTTAGTTTCTTAGTTTCTTAGTTTCTTAGTTTCTTAGTTTCTTAGTTTCTTAGTTTCTTAGTTTCATAGTTTCTTAGTTTCTTAGTTTCTTAGTTTCTTAGTTTCTTAGTATCTTAGTTTCTTAGTTTCTTAGTTTCTTAGTTTCTTAGTTTCTTAGTTTCTTAGTTTCTTAGTTTCTTAGTTTCTTAGTTTCTTAGTTTCTTAGTTTCTTAGTTTCTTAGTTTCTTAGTTTCTTAGTTTCTTAGTTTCTTAGTTTCTTAGTTTCTTAGTTTCTTAGTTTCTTAGTTTGTCAGTTTCTTAGTTTGTCAGTTTCTTAGTTTCTTAGTTTCTTAGTTTCTTAGTTTCTTAGTTTCTTAGTTTCTTAGTTTCTTAGTTTCTTAGTTTCTTAGTTTCTTAGTTTCTTAGTTTCTTAGTTTCTTAGTTTCTTAGTTTCTTAGTTTCTTAGTTTCTTAGTTTCTTAGTTTCTTAGTTTCTTAGTTTCTTAGTTTCATAGTTTCTTAGTTTCTTAGTTTCTTAGTTTCTTAGTTTCTTAGTATCTTAGTTTCTTAGTTTCTTAGTTTCTTAGTTTGTCAGTTTCTTAGTTTCTTAGTTTCTTAGTTTCTTAGTTTCTTAGTTTCTTAGTTTCTTAGTTTCTTAGTTTGTCAGTTTCTTAGTTTCTTAGTTTCTTAGTTTCTTAGCTTCTTAGTTTCTTAGTTTCTTAGTTTCTTAGTTTCTTAGTTTCTTAGTTTCTTAGTTTCATAGTTTCTTAGTTTCTTAGTTTCTTAGTTTCTTAGTATCTTAGTTTCTTAGTTTCTTAGTTTCTTAGTTTCTTAGTTTCTTAGTTTCTTAGTTTCTTAGTTTCTTAGTTTCTTAGTTTCTTAGTTTCTTAGTTTCTTAGTTTCTTAGTTTCTTAGTTTCTTAGTTTCTTAGTTTCTTAGTTTCTTAGTTTCTTAGTTTCTTAGTTTGTCAGTTTCTTAGTTTCTTAGTTTCTTAGTTTCTTAGTTTCTTAGTTTCTTAGTTTCTTAGTTTCTTAGTTTCTTAGTTTCTTAGTTTCTTAGTTTCTTAGTTTCTTAGTTTCTTAGTTTCTTAGTTTCTTAGTATCTTAGTTTCTTAGTTTCTTAGTTTCTTAGTTTCTTAGTTTCTTAGTTTCTTAGTTTCTTAGTTTCTTAGTTTCTTAGTTTCTTAGTTTCTTAGTTTCTTAGTTTCTTAGTTTCTTAGTTTCTTAGCTTCTTAGTTTCTTAGTTTCTTAGTTTCTTAGTTTCTTAGTTTCTTAGTTTCTTAGTTTCTTAGTTTCTTAGTTTCTTAGTTTCTTAGTTTCTTAGTTTCTTAGTTTCTTAGTTTCTTAGTTTCTTAGTTTCTTAGCTTCTTAGTTTCTTAGTTTCTTAGTTTCTTAGTTTCTTAGTTTCTTAGTTTCTTAGTTTCTTAGTTTCTTAGTTTCTTAGTTTCTTAGTTTCTTAGTTTCTTAGTTTCTTAGTTTCTTAGTTTCTTAGTTTCTTAGTTTCTTAGTTTCTTAGTTTCTTAGTTTCTTAGTTTCTTAGTTTCTTAGTTTCTTAGTTTCTTAGTTTCTTAGTTTCTTAGTTTCTTAGTTTCTTAGTTTCTTAGTTTCTTAGTTTCTTAGTTTCTTAGTTTCTTAGTTTCTTAGTTTCTTAGTTTCTTAGTTTCTTAGTTTCTTAGTTTCTTAGTTTCTTAGTTTCTTAGTTTCTTAGTTTCTTAGTTTCTTAGTTTCTTAGTTTCTTAGTTTCTCAGTCTCTCAGTCTCTCAGTCTCTCAGTTTCTCAGTATCTTAGTTTCTTAGTTTCTTAGTTTCTTAGTTTCTTAGTTTCTTAGTTTCTTAGTTTCTTAGTTTCTTAGTTTGTCAGTTTGTTCGTTTCTTAGTTTCTTAGTTTCTTAGTTTCTTAGTTTCTTAGTTTCTTAGTTTCTTAGTTTCTTAGTTTCTTAGTTTCTTAGTTTCTTAGTTTCTTAGTTTCTTAGTTTCTTAGTTTCTTAGTTTCTTAGTTTCTTAGTTTCTTAGTTTCTTAGTTTCTTAGTTTCTTAGTTTCTTAGTTTCTTAGTTTCTTAGTTTGTCAGTTTCTTAGTTTCTTAGTTTCTTAGTTTCTTAGTTTCTTAGTTTCTTAGTTTCTTAGTTTCTTAGTTTCTTAGTTTCTTAGTTTCTTAGTTTCTTAGTTTCTTAGTTTCTTAGTTTCTTAGTTTCTTAGTTTCTTAGTTTCTTAGTTTCTTAGTTTCTTAGTTTCTTAGTTTCTTAGTTTCTTAGTTTCTTAGTTTCTTAGTTTCATAGTTTCTTAGTTTCTTAGTTTCTTAGTTTCTTAGTATCTTAGTTTCTTAGTTTCTTAGTTTCTTAGTTTCTTAGTTTCTTAGTTTCTTAGTTTCTTAGTTTCTTAGTTTCTTAGTTTCTTAGTTTCTTAGTATCTTAGTTTCTTAGTTTCTTAGTTTCTTAGTTTCTTAGTTTCTTAGTTTCTTAGTTTCTTAGTTTCATAGTTTCTTAGTTTCTTAGATTCTTAGTTTCTTAGTTTCTTAGTTTCTTAGTATCTTAGTTTCTTAGTTTCTTAGTTTCTTAGTTTCTTAGTTTCTTAGTTTCTTAGTTTCTTAGTTTCTTAGTTTCTTAGTTTCTTAGTTTCTTAGTTTCTTAGTTTCTTAGTTTCTTAGTTTCTTAGTTTCTTAGTTTCTTAGTTTCTTAGTTTCATAGTTTCTTAGTTTCATAGTTTCTTAGTTTCTTAGTTTCTTAGTTTCTTAGTTTCTTAGTTTCTTAGTTTCTTAGTTTCTTAGTTTCTTAGTTTCTTAGTTTCTTAGTTTCTTAGTTTCTTAGTTTCTTAGTTTCTTAGTTTCTTAGTTTCTTAGTTTCTTAGTTTCATAGTTTCTTAGTTTCTTAGATTCTTAGTTTCTTAGTTTCTTAGTTTCTTAGTATCTTAGTTTCTTAGTTTCTTAGTTTCTTAGTTTCTTAGTTTCTTAGTTTCTTAGTTTCTTAGTTTCATAGTTTCTTAGTTTCTTAGATTCTTAGTTTCTTAGTTTCTTAGTTTCTTAGTATCTTAGTTTCTTAGTTTCTTAGTTTCTTAGTTTCTTAGTTTCTTAGTTTCTTAGTTTCTTAGTTTCTTAGTTTCTTAGTTTCTTAGTTTCTTAGTTTCTTAGTTTCTTAGTTTCTTAGTTTCTTAGTTTCTTAGTTTCTTAGTTTCTTAGTTTCATAGTTTCTTAGTTTCATAGTTTCTTAGTTTCTTAGTTTCTTAGTTTCTTAGTTTCTTAGTTTCTTAGTTTCTTAGTTTCTTAGTTTCTTAGTTTCTTAGTTTCTTAGTTTCTTAGTTTCTTAGTTTCTTAGTTTCTTAGTTTCTTAGTTTCTTAGTTTCTTAGTTTCTTAGTTTCTTAGTTTCTTAGTTTCATAGTTTCTTAGATTCTTAGTTTCTTAGTTTCTTAGTTTCTTAGTTTCTTAGTTTCTTAGTTTCTTAGTTTCTTAGTTTCTTAGTTTCTTAGTTTCTTAGTTTCTTAGTTTCTTAGTTTCTTAGTTTCTTAGTTTCTTAGTTTCTTAGTTTCTTAGTTTCTTAGTTTCTTAGTTTCATAGTTTCTTAGTTTCATAGTTTCTTAGTTTCTTAGTTTCTTAGTTTCTTAGTTTCTTAGTTTCTTAGTTTCTTAGTTTCTTAGTTTCTTAGTTTCTTAGTTTCTTAGTTTCTTAGTTTCTTAGTTTGTCAGTTTGTCAGTTTGTCAGATAGTCAGTTTGTTCGTTTCTTAGTTTCTTAGTTTCTTAGTTTCTTAGTTTCTTAGTTTCTTAGTTTCTTAGTTTCTTAGTTTCTTAGTTTCTTAGTTTCTTAGTTTCTTAGTTTCTTAGTTTCTTATTTTCTTAGTTTCTTAGTTTCTTAGTTTCATAGTTTCTTAGTTTCTTAGATTCTTAGTTTCTTAGTTTCTTAGTTTCTTAGTATCTTAGTTTCTTAGTTTCTTAGTTTCTTAGTTTCTTAGTTTCTTAGTTTCTTAGTTTCTTAGTTTCTTAGTTTCTT
Organism: Megalopta genalis; assembly: GCF_051020955.1. Taxonomy (NCBI): domain Eukaryota; kingdom Metazoa; phylum Arthropoda; class Insecta; order Hymenoptera; family Halictidae; genus Megalopta; species Megalopta genalis. The sequence goes on along the minus strand of NC_135019.1, from coordinate 20,573,744 downwards.
AGTTTCTTAGTTTCTTAGTTTCTTAGTTTCTTAGTTTCTTAGTTTCTTAGTTTCTTAGTTTCTTAGTTTCTTAGTTTCATAGTTTCTTAGTTTCATAGTTTCTTAGTTTCTTAGTTTCTTAGTTTCTTAGTTTCTTAGTTTCTTAGTTTCTTAGTTTCTTAGTTTCTTAGTTTCTTAGTTTCTTAGTTTCTTAGTTTCTTAGTTTGTCAGTTTGTCAGTTTGTCAGATTGTCAGTTTGTTCGTTTCTTAGTTTCTTAGTTTCTTAGTTTCTTAGTTTCTTAGTTTCTTAGTATCTTAGTTTCTTAGTTTCTTAGTTTCTTAGTTTCTTAGTTTCTTAGTTTCTTAGTTTCTTAGTTTCTTAGTTTCTTAGTTTCTTAGTTTCTTAGTTTCTTAGTTTCTTAGCTTCTTAGTTTCTTAGTTTCTTAGTTTCTTAGTTTCTTAGTTTCTTAGTTTCTTAGTTTCTTAGTTTCTTAGTTTCTTAGTTTCTTAGTTTCTTAGTTTCTTAGTTTCTTAGTTTCTTAGTTTCTTAGTTTCTTAGTTTCTTAGTTTCTTAGTTTCTTAGTTTCTTAGTTTCTTAGTTTCTTAGTTTCTTAGTTTCTTAGTTTCTTAGTTTCTTAGTTTCTTAGTTTCTTAGTTTCTTAGTTTCTTAGTTTCTTAGTTTCTTAGTTTCTTAGTTTCTTAGTTTCATAGTTTCTTAGTTTCTTAGATTCTTAGTTTCTTAGTTTCTTAGTTTCTTAGTTTCTTAGTTTCTTAGTTTCTTAGTTTCTTAGTTTCTTAGTTTCTTAGTTTCTTAGTTTCTTAGTTTCTTAGTTTCATAGTTTCTTAGTTTCTTAGATTCTTAGTTTCTTAGTTTCTTAGTTTCTTAGCTTCTTAGTTTCTTAGTTTCTTAGTTTCTTAGTTTCTTAGTTTCTTAGTTTCTTAGTTTCTTAGTTTCTTAGTTTCTTAGTTTCTTAGTTTCTTAGTTTCTTAGTTTCTTAGTTTCTTAGTTTCTTAGTTTCTTAGTTTCTTAGTTTCTTAGTTTCATAGTTTCTTAGTTTCTTAGTTTCTTAGTTTCTTAGTTTCTTAGTTTCTTAGTTTGTCAGTTTGTTCGTTTCTTAGTTTCTTAGTTTCTTAGTTTCTTAGTTTCTTAGTTTCTTAGTTTCTTAGTTTCTTAGTTTCTTAGTATCTTAGTTTCTTAGTTTCTTAGTTTCTTAGTTTCTTAGTTTCTTAGTTTCTTAGTTTCTTAGTTTCTTAGTTTCTTAGTTTCTTAGTTTCTTAGTTTCTTAGTTTCATAGTTTCTTAGTTTCTTAGATTCTTAGTTTCTTAGTTTCTTAGTTTCTTAGTATCTTAGTTTCTTAGTTTCTTAGTTTCTTAGTTTCTTAGTTTCTTAGTTTCTTAGTTTCTTAGTTTCTTAGTTTCTTAGTTTCTTAGTTTCTTAGTTTCTTAGTTTCTTAGTTTCTTAGTTTCTTAGTTTCTTAGTTTCTTAGTTTCTTAGTTTCTTAGTTTCTTAGTTTCTTAGTTTCTTAGTTTCTTAGTTTCTTAGTTTCTTAGTTTCTTAGTTTCTTAGTTTCTTAGTTTCTTAGTTTCTTAGTTTCTTAGTTTCTTAGTTTCTTAGTTTCTTAGTTTCTTAGTTTCTTAGTTTCTTAGTTTCTTAGTTTCTTAGTTTCTTAGTTTGTCAGTTTCTTAGTTTCTTAGTTTCTTAGTTTCTTAGTTTCTTAGTTTCATAGTTTCTTAGTTTCTTAGTTTCTTAGTTTCTTAGTTTCTTAGTTTCTTAGTTTCTTAGTTTCTTAGTTTCTTAGTTTCTTAGTTTCTTAGTTTCTTAGTTTCTTAGTTTCTTAGTTTCTTAGTTTCTTAGTTTCTTAGTTTCTTAGTTTCTTAGTTTCATAGTTTCTTAGTTTCTTAGTTTCTTAGTTTCTTAGTTTCTTAGTTTCTTAGTATCTTAGTTTCTTAGTTTCTTAGTTTATTAGTTTCTTAGTTTCTTAGTTTCTTAGTTTCTTAGTTTCTTAGTTTCTTAGTTTCTTAGTTTCGTAGTTTCTTAGTTTCTTAGTTTCTTAGTTTCTTAGTTTCTTAGTTTCTTAGTTTCTTAGTTTCTTAGTTTCTTAGTTTCTTAGTTTCTTAGTTTCTTAGTTTCTTAGTTTCTTAGTTTCTTAGTTTCATAGTTTCTTAGTTTCTTAGATTCTTAGTTTCTTAGTTTCTTAGTTTCTTAGTTTCTTAGTTTCCTAGTTTCTTAGTTTCTTAGTTTCATAGTTTCTTAGTTTCATAGTTTCTTAGTTTCTTAGTTTCTTAGTTTCTTAGTTTCTTAGTTTCTTAGTTTCTTAGTTTCTTAGTTTCTTAGTTTCTTAGTTTCTTAGTTTCTTAGTTTCTTAGTTTCTTAGTTTCTTAGTTTCTTAGTTTCTTAGTTTCTTAGTTTCTTAGTTTCTTAGTTTCATAGTTTCTTAGTTTCTTAGTTTCTTAGTTTCTTAGTTTCTTAGTATCTTAGTTTCTTAGTTTCTTAGTTTCTTAGTTTCTTAGTTTCTTAGTTTCTTAGTTTCTTAGTTTCTTAGTTTCTTAGTTTCTTAGTTTCTTAGTTTCTTAGTTTCTTAGTTTCTTAGTTTCTTAGTTTCTTAGTTTCTTAGTTTCTTAGTTTCTTAGTTTCTTAGTTTCTTAGTTTCTTAGTTTCTTAGTTTCTTAGTTTCTTAGTTTCTTAGTTTCTTAGTTTCTTAGTTTCTTAGTTTCTTAGTTTCATAGTTTCTTAGTTTCTTAGTTTCTTAGTTTCTTAGTTTCTTAGTATCTTAGTTTCTTAGTTTCTTAGTTTCTTAGTTTCTTAGTTTCTTAGTTTCTTAGTTTCTTAGTTTCTTAGCTTCTTAGTTTCTTAGTTTCTTAGTTTCTTAGTTTCTTAGTTTCTTAGTTTCTTAGTTTCTTAGTTTCTTAGTTTCTTAGTTTCTTAGTTTCTTAGTTTCTTAGTTTCATAGTTTCTTAGTTTCATAGTTTCTTAGTTTCTTAGTTTCTTAGTTTTTTAATTTCTTAGTTTCTTAGTTTCTTAGTTTCTTAGTTTCTTAGTTTCTTAGTTTCTTAGTTTCTTAGTTTCTTAGTTTCTTACTTTCTTAGTTTCTTAGTTTGTCAGTTTGTCAGTTTGTCAGATTGTCAGTTTGTTCGTTTCTTAGTTTCTTAGTTTCTTAGTTTCTTAGTTTCTTAGTTTCTTAGTTTCTTAGTTTCTTAGTTTCTTAGTTTCTTAGTTTCTTAGTTTCTTAGTTTCTTAGTTTCTTAGTTTCTTAGTTTCTTAGTTTCTTAGTTTCTTAGTTTCTTAGTTTCTTAGTTTCTTAGTTTCTTAGTTTCTTAGTTTCTTAGTTTCTTAGTTTCTTAGTTTCTTAGTTTCTTAGTTTCTTAGTTTCTTAGTTTCTTAGTTTCTTAGTTTCTTAGTTTCTTAGTTTCTTAGTTTCTTAGTTTCTTAGTTTCATAGTTTCTTAGTTTCTTAGTTTCTTAGTTTCTTAGTATCTTAGTTTCTTAGTTTCTTAGTTTCTTAGTTTCTTAGTTTCTTAGTTTCTTAGTTTCTTAGTTTCTTAGTTTCTTAGTTTCTTAGTTTCTTAGTTTCTTAGTTTCTTAATTTCTTAGTTTCTTAGTTTCTTAGTTTCTTAGTTTCTTAGTTTCTTAGTTTCTTAGTTTCTTAGTTTCTTAGTTTCTTAGTTTCTTAGTTTCTTAGTTTCTTAGTTTCTTAGTTTCTTAGTTTCTTAGTTTCTTAGTTTCTTAGTTTCTTAGTTTCTTAGTTTCTTAGTTTCTTAGTTTCTTAGTTTCTTAGTTTCTTAGTTTCTTAGTTTCTTAGTTTCATAGTTTCTTAGTTTCATAGTTTCATAGTTTCTTAGTTTCTTAGTTTCTTAGTTTCTTAGTTTCTTAGTTTCTTAGTTTCTTAGTTTCTTAGTTTCTTAGTTTCTTAGTTTGTCAGTTTGTCAGTTTCTTAGTTTCTTAGTTTCTTAGTTTCTTAGTTTCTTAGTTTCTTAGTTTCTTAGTTTCTTAGTTTCTTAGTTTCTTAGTTTCTTAGTTTCTTAGTTTCTTAGTTTCTTAGTTTCTTAGTTTCTTAGTTTCTTAGTTTCTTAGTTTCTTAGTTTCTTAGTTTCTTAGTTTCATAGTTTCTTAGTTTCTTAGTTTCTTAGTTTTTTAGTTTCTTAGTATCTTAGTTTCTTAGTTTCTTAGTTTCTTAGTTTCTTAGTTTCTTAGTTTCTTAGTTTCTTAGTTTCTTAGTTTCTTAGTTTCTTAGTTTCTTAGTTTCTTAGTTTCTTAGTTTCTTAGTTTCTTAGTTTCTTAGTTTCTTAGTTTCTTAGTTTCTTAGTTTCTTAGTTTCTTAGTTTCTTAGTTTCTTAGTTTCTTAATTTCTTAGTTTCTTAGTTTCTTAGTTTCTTAGTTTCTTAGTTTCTTAGTTTCTTAGTTTCTTAGTTTCTTAGTTTCTTAGTTTCTTAGTTTCTTAGTTTCTTAGTTTCTTAGTTTCTTAGTTTCTTAGTTTCTTAGTTTCTTAGTTTCTTAGTTTCTTAGTTTCATAGTTTCTTAGTTTCTTAGATTCTTAGTTTCTTAATTTCTTAGTTTCTTAGTATCTTAGTTTCTTAGTTTCTTAGTTTCTTAGTTTCTTAGTTTCTTAGTTTCTTAGTTTCTTAGTTTCTTAGTTTCTTAGTTTCTTAGTTTCTTAGTTTCTTAGTTTCTTAGTTTCTTAGTTTCTTAGTTTCTTAGTTTCTTAGTTTCTTAGTTTCTTAGTTTCTTAGTTTCTTAGTTTCTTAGTTTCTTAGTTTCTTAGTTTCTTAGTTTCTTAGTTTCATAGTTTCTTAGTTTCATAGTTTCTTAGTTTCTTAGTTTCTTAGTTTCTTAGTTTCTTAGTTTCTTAGTTTCTTAGTTTCTTAGTTTCTTAGTTTCTTAGTTTCTTAGTTTCTTAGTTTCTTAGTTTCTTACTTTCTTAGTTTCTTAGTTTGTCAGTTTGTCAGTTTGTCAGATTGTCAGTTTGTTCGTTTCTTAGTTTCTTAGTTTCTTAGTTTCTTAGTTTCTTAGTTTCTTAGTTTCTTAGTTTCTTAGTTTCTTAGTTTCTTAGTTTCTTAGTTTCTTAGTTTCTTAGTTTCTTAGTTTCTTAGTTTCTTAGTTTCTTAGTTTCTTAGTTTCTTAGTTTCTTAGTTTCTTAGTTTCTTAGTTTCTTAGTTTCTTAGTTTCTTAGTTTCTTAGTTTCTTAGTTTCTTAGTTTCTTAGTTTCTTAGTTTCTTAGTTTCTTAGTTTCTTAGTTTCTTAGTTTCTTAGTTTCTTAGTTTCTTAGTTTCTTAGTTTCTTAGTTTCTTAGTTTCTTAGTTTCTTAGTTTCTTAGTTTCTTAGTTTCTTAGTTTCTTAGTTTCTTAGTTTCTTAGTTTCTTAGTTTCTTAGTTTCTTAGTTTCTTAGTTTCTTAGTTTCTTAGTTTCTTAGTTTCTTAGTTTCTTAGTTTCTTAGTTTCTTAGTTTCTTAGTTTCTTAGTTTCTTAGTTTCTTAGTTTCTTAGTTTCTTAGTTTCTTAGTTTCTTAGTTTCTTAGTTTCTTAGTTTCTTAGTTTCTTAGTTTCTTAGTTTCTTAGTTTCTTAGTTTCTTAGTTTCTTAGTTTCTTAGTTTCTTAGTTTCTTAATTACTTAGTTTCTTAGTTTCTTAGTTTCTTAGTTTCTTAGTTTCTCAGTCTCTCAGTCTCTCAGTCTCTCAGTTTCTTAGCTTCTTAGTTTCTTAGTTTCTTAGTTTCTTAGTTTCTTAGTTTCTTAGTTTCTTAGTTTCTTAGTTTCTTAGTTTCTTAGTTTCTTAGTTTCTTAGTTTGTCAGTTTGTTCGTTTCTTAGTTTCTTAGTTTCTTAGTTTCTTAGTTTCTTAGTTTCTTAGTTTCTTAGTTTCTTAGTTTCTTAGTTTGTCAGTTTGTCAGTTTCTTAGTTTCTTAATTTCTTAGTTTCTTAGTTTCCTAGTTTCTTAGTTTCCTAGTTTCTTAGTTTCTTAGTTTCTTAGTTCCTTAGTTTCTTAGTTTCTTAGTTTCTTAGTTTCTTAGTTTCTTAGTTTCTTAGTTTCTTAGTTTCTTAGTTTCTTAGTTTCTTAGTTTCTTAGTTTCTTAGTTTCTTAGTTTCTTAGTTTCTTAGTTTCTTAGTTTCTTAGTTTCTTAGTTTCTTAGTTTCTTAGTTTCTTAGTTTCTTAGTTTCTTAGTTTCTTAGTTTCTTAGTTTCTTAGTTTCTTAGTTTCTTAGTTTCTTAGTTTCTTAGTTTCTTAGTTTCTTAGTTTCTTAGTTTGTCAGTTTGTTCGTTTCTTAGTTTCTTAGTTTCTTAGTTTCTTAGTTTGTCAGTTTGTTCGTTTCTTAGTTTCTTAGTTTCTTAGTTTCTTAGTTTCATAGTTTCTTAGTTTCTTAGTTTCTTAGTTTCTTAGTTTCTTAGTATCTTAGTTTCTTAGTTTCTAAGTTTCTTAGTTTCTTAGTTTCTTAGTTTCTTAGTTTCTTAGTTTCTTAGTTTCTTAGTTTCTTAGTTTCTTAGTTTCGTAGTTTCTTAGTTTCTTAGTTTCTTAGTTTCTTAGTTTCTTAGTTTCTTAGTTTCTTAGTTTCTTAGTTTCTTAGTTTCTTAGTTTCTTAGTTTCTTAGTTTCTTAGTTTCTTAGTTTCTTAGTTTCTTAGTTTCTTAGTTTCTTAGTTTCTTAGTTTCTTAGTTTCTTAGTTTCTTAGTTTCTTAGTTTCTTAGTTTCTTAGTTTCTTAGTTTCTTAGTTTCTTAGTTTCTTAGTTTCTTAGTTTCTTAGTTTCATAGTTTCTTAGTTTCTTAGATTCTTAGTTTCTTAGTTTCTTAGTTTCTTAGTATCTTAGTTTCTTAGTTTCTTAGTTTCTTAGTTTCTTAGTTTCTTAGTTTCTTAGTTTCTTAGTTTCATAGTTTCTTAGTTTCTTAGATTCTTAGTTTCTTAGTTTCTTAGTTTCTTAGTATCTTAGTTTCTTAGTTTCTTAGTTTCTTAGTTTCTTAGTTTCTTAGTTTCTTAGTTTCTTAGTTTCTTAGTTTCTTAGTTTCTTAGTTTCTTAGTTTCTTAGTTTCTTAGTTTCTTAGTTTCTTAGTTTCTTAGTTTCTTAGTTTCTTAGTTTCATAGTTTCTTAGTTTCATAGTTTCTTAGTTTCTTAGTTTCTTAGTTTCTTAGTTTCTTAGTTTCTTAGTTTCTTAGTTTCTTAGTTTCTTAGTTTCTTAGTTTCTTAGTTTCTTAGTTTCTTAGTTTCTTAGTTTCTTAGTTTCTTAGTTTCTTAGTTTCTTAGTTTCTTAGTTTCTTAGTTTCTTAGTTTCATAGTTTCTTAGATTCTTAGTTTCTTAGTTTCTTAGTTTCTTAGTTTCTTAGTTTCTTAGTTTCTTAGTTTCTTAGTTTCTTAGTTTCTTAGTTTCTTAGTTTCTTAGTTTCTTAGTTTCTTAGTTTCTTAGTTTCTTAGTTTCTTAGTTTCTTAGTTTCTTAGTTTCTTAGTTTCTTAGTTTCATAGTTTCTTAGTTTCATAGTTTCTTAGTTTCTTAGTTTCTTAGTTTCTTAGTTTCTTAGTTTCTTAGTTTCTTAGTTTCTTAGTTTCTTAGTTTCTTAGTTTCTTAGTTTCTTAGTTTCTTAGTTTCTTAGTTTGTCAGTTTGTCAGTTTGTCAGATAGTCAGTTTGTTCGTTTCTTAGTTTCTTAGTTTCTTAGTTTCTTAGTTTCTTAGTTTCTTAGTTTCTTAGTTTCTTAGTTTCTTAGTTTCTTAGTTTCTTAGTTTCTTAGTTTCTTATTTTCTTAGTTTCTTAGTTTCTTAGTTTCATAGTTTCTTAGTTTCTTAGATTCTTAGTTTCTTAGTTTCTTAGTTTCTTAGTATCTTAGTTTCTTAGTTTCTTAGTTTCTTAGTTTCTTAGTTTCTTAGTTTCTTAGTTTCTTAGTTTCTTAGTTTCTTAGTTTCTTAGTTTCTTAGTTTCTTAGTTTCTTAGTTTCTTAGTTTCTTAGTTTCTTAGTTTCTTAGTTTCTTAGTTTCATAGTTTCTTAGTTTCATAGTTTCTTAGTTTCTTAGTTTCTTAGTTTCTTAGTTTCTTAGTTTCTTAGTTTCTTAGTTTCTTAGTTTCTTAGTTTCTTAGTTTCTTAGTTTCTTAGTTTCTTAGTTTGTCAGTTTGTCAGTTTGTCAGATTGTCAGTTTGTTCGTTTCTTAGTTTCTTAGTTTCTTAGTTTCTTAGTTTCTTAGTTTCTTAGTATCTTAGTTTCTTAGTTTCTTAGTTTCTTAGTTTCTTAGTTTCTTAGTTTCTTAGTTTCTTAGTTTCTTAGTTTCTTAGTTTCTTAGTTTCTTAGTTTCTTAGTTTCTTAGCTTCTTAGTTTCTTAGTTTCTTAGTTTCTTAGTTTCTTAGTTTCTTAGTTTCTTAGTTTCTTAGTTTCTTAGTTTCTTAGTTTCTTAGTTTCTTAGTTTCTTAGTTTCTTAGTTTCTTAGTTTCTTAGTTTCTTAGTTTCTTAGTTTCTTAGTTTCTTAGTTTCTTAGTTTCTTAGTTTCTTAGTTTCTTAGTTTCTTAGTTTCTTAGTTTCTTAGTTTCTTAGTTTCTTAGTTTCTTAGTTTCTTAGTTTCTTAGTTTCTTAGTTTCTTAGTTTCTTAGTTTCATAGTTTCTTAGTTTCTTAGATTCTTAGTTTCTTAGTTTCTTAGTTTCTTAGTTTCTTAGTTTCTTAGTTTCTTAGTTTCTTAGTTTCTTAGTTTCTTAGTTTCTTAGTTTCTTAGTTTCTTAGTTTCATAGTTTCTTAGTTTCTTAGATTCTTAGTTTCTTAGTTTCTTAGTTTCTTAGTTTCTTAGCTTCTTAGTTTCTTAGTTTCTTAGTTTCTTAGTTTCTTAGTTTCTTAGTTTCTTAGTTTCTTAGTTTCTTAGTTTCTTAGTTTCTTAGTTTCTTAGTTTCTTAGTTTCTTAGTTTCTTAGTTTCTTAGTTTCTTAGTTTCTTAGTTTCTTAGTTTCTTAGTTTCTTAGTTTCTTAGTTTCTTAGTTTCTTAGTTTCTTAGTTTCTTAGTTTCTTAGTTTCTTAGTTTCTTAGTTTCTTAGTTTCTTAGTTTCTTAGTTTCTTAGTTTCTTAGTTTCTTAGTTTCTTAGTTTCTTAGTTTCTTAGTTTCTTAGTTTCATAGTTTCTTAGTTTCTTAGTTTCTTAGTTTCTTAGTATCTTAGTTTCTTAGTTTCTTAGTTTCTTAGTTTCTTAGTTTCTTAGTTTCTTAGTTTCTTAGTTTCTTAGTTTCTTAGTTTCTTAGTTTCTTAGTTTCTTAGTTTCTTAGTTTCTTAGTTTCTTAGTTTCTTAGTTTCTTAGTTTCTTAGTTTCTTAGTTTCTTAGTTTCTTAGTTTCTTAGTTTCTTAGTTTCTTAGTTTCTTAGTTTCTTAGTTTCTTAGTTTCTTAGTTTCTTAGTTTCTTAGTTTCTTAGTTTCTTAGTTTCTTAGTTTCTTAGTTTCTTAGTTTCTTAGTTTCTTAGTTTCTTAGTTTCTTAGTTTCATAGTTTCTTAGTTTCATAGTTTCATAGTTTCTTAGTTTCTTAGTTTCTTAGTTTCTTAGTTTCTTAGTTTCTTAGTTTCTTAGTTTCTTAGTTTCTTAGTTTCTTAGTTTGTCAGTTTGTCAGTTTCTTAGTTTCTTAGTTTCTTAGTTTCTTAGTTTCTTAGTTTCTTAGTTTCTTAGTTTCTTAGTTTCTTAGTTTCTTAGTTTCTTAGTTTCTTAGTTTCTTAGTTTCTTAGTTTCTTAGTTTCTTAGTTTCTTAGTTTCTTAGTTTCTTAGTTTCTTAGTTTCTTAGTTTCATAGTTTCTTAGTTTCTTAGTTTCTTAGTTTTTTAGTTTCTTAGTATCTTAGTTTCTTAGTTTCTTAGTTTCTTAGTTTCTTAGTTTCTTAGTTTCTTAGTTTCTTAGTTTCTTAGTTTCTTAGTTTCTTAGTTTCTTAGTTTCTTAGTTTCTTAGTTTCTTAGTTTCTTAGTTTCTTAGTTTCTTAGTTTCTTAGTTTCTTAGTTTCTTAGTTTCTTAGTTTCTTAGTTTCTTAGTTTCTTAGTTTCTTAATTTCTTAGTTTCTTAGTTTCTTAGTTTCTTAGTTTCTTAGTTTCTTAGTTTCTTAGTTTCTTAGTTTCTTAGTTTCTTAGTTTCTTAGTTTCTTAGTTTCTTAGTTTCTTAGTTTCTTAGTTTCTTAGTTTCTTAGTTTCTTAGTTTCATAGTTTCTTAGTTTCTTAGATTCTTAGTTTCTTAATTTCTTAGTTTCTTAGTATCTTAGTTTCTTAGTTTCTTAGTTTCTTAGTTTCTTAGTTTCTTAGTTTCTTAGTTTCTTAGTTTCTTAGTTTCTTAGTTTCTTAGTTTCTTAGTTTCTTAGTTTCTTAGTTTCTTAGTTTCTTAGTTTCTTAGTTTCTTAGTTTCTTAGTTTCTTAGTTTCTTAGTTTCTTAGTTTCTTAGTTTCTTAGTTTCTTAGTTTCTTAGTTTCTTAGTTTCATAGTTTCTTAGTTTCATAGTTTCTTAGTTTCTTAGTTTCTTAGTTTCTTAGTTTCTTAGTTTCTTAGTTTCTTAGTTTCTTAGTTTCTTAGTTTCTTAGTTTCTTAGTTTCTTAGTTTCTTACTTTCTTAGTTTCTTAGTTTGTCAGTTTGTCAGTTTGTCAGATTGTCAGTTTGTTCGTTTCTTAGTTTCTTAGTTTCTTAGTTTCTTAGTTTCTTAGTTTCTTAGTTTCTTAGTTTCTTAGTTTCTTAGTTTCTTAGTTTCTTAGTTTCTTAGTTTCTTAGTTTCTTAGTTTCTTAGTTTCTTAGTTTCTTAGTTTCTTAGTTTCTTAGTTTCTTAGTTTCTTAGTTTCTTAGTTTCTTAGTTTCTTAGTTTCTTAGTTTCTTAGTTTCTTAGTTTCTTAGTTTCTTAGTTTCTTAGTTTCTTAGTTTCTTAGTTTCTTAGTTTCTTAGTTTCTTAGTTTCTTAGTTTCTTAGTTTCTTAGTTTCTTAGTTTCTTAGTTTCTTAGTTTCTTAGTTTCTTAGTTTCTTAGTTTCTTAGTTTCTTAGTTTCTTAGTTTCTTAGTTTCTTAGTTTCTTAGTTTCTTAGTTTCTTAGTTTCTTAGTTTCTTAGTTTCTTAGTTTCTTAGTTTCTTAGTTTCTTAGTTTCTTAGTTTCTTAGTTTCTTAGTTTCTTAGTTTCTTAGTTTCTTAGTTTCTTAGTTTCTTAGTTTCTTAGTTTCTTAGTTTCTTAGTTTCTTAGTTTCTTAGTTTCTTAGTTTCTTAGTTTCTTAGTTTCTTAGTTTCTTAGTTTCTTAGTTTCTTAGTTTCTTAGTTTCTTAGTTTCTTAGTTTCTTAGTTTCTTAGTTTCTTAGTTTCTTAGTTTCTTAGTTTCTTAGTTTCTTAGTTTCTTAGTTTCTTAATTACTTAGTTTCTTAGTTTCTTAGTTTCTTAGTTTCTTAGTTTCTCAGTCTCTCAGTCTCTCAGTCTCTCAGTTTCTTAGCTTCTTAGTTTCTTAGTTTCTTAGTTTCTTAGTTTCTTAGTTTCTTAGTTTCTTAGTTTCTTAGTTTCTTAGTTTCTTAGTTTCTTAGTTTGTCAGTTTGTTCGTTTCTTAGTTTCTTAGTTTCTTAGTTTCTTAGTTTCTTAGTTTCTTAGTTTCTTAGTTTCTTAGTTTCTTAGTTTGTCAGTTTGTCAGTTTCTTAGTTTCTTAATTTCTTAGTTTCTTAGTTTCCTAGTTTCTTAGTTTCCTAGTTTCTTAGTTTCTTAGTTTCTTAGTTCCTTAGTTTCTTAGTTTCTTAGTTTCTTAGTTTCTTAGTTTCTTAGTTTCTTAGTTTCTTAGTTTCTTAGTTTCTTAGTTTCTTAGTTTCTTAGTTTCTTAGTTTCTTAGTTTCTTAGTTTCTTAGTTTCTTAGTTTCTTAGTTTCATAGTTTCTTAGTTTCATAGTTTCTTAGTTTCTTAGTTTCTTAGTTTTTTAATTTCTTAGTTTCTTAGTTTCTTAGTTTCTTAGTTTCTTAGTTTCTTAGTTTCTTAGTTTCTTAGTTTCTTAGTTTCTTAGTTTCTTACTTTCTTAGTTTCTTAGTTTGTCAGTTTGTCAGTTTGTCAGATTGTCAGTTTGTTCGTTTCTTAGTTTCTTAGTTTCTTAGTTTCTTAGTTTCTTAGTTTCTTAGTTTCTTAGTTTCTTAGTTTCTTAGTTTCTTAGTTTCTTAGTTTCTTAGTTTCTTAGTTTCTTAGTTTCTTAGTTTCTTAGTTTCTTAGTTTCTTAGTTTCTTAGTTTCTTAGTTTCTTAGTTTCTTAGTTTCTTAGTTTCTTAGTTTCTTAGTTTCTTAGTTTCTTAGTTTCTTAGTTTCTTAGTTTCTTAGTTTCTTAGTTTCTTAGTTTCTTAGTTTCTTAGTTTCATAGTTTCTTAGTTTCTTAGTTTCTTAGTATCTTAGTTTCTTAGTTTCTTAGTTTCTTAGTTTCTTAGTTTCTTAGTTTCTTAGTTTCTTAGTTTCTTAGTTTCTTAGTTTCTTAGTTTCTTAGTTCCTTAGTTTCTTAGTTTCTTAGTTTCTTAGTTTCTTAGTTTCTTAGTTTCTTAGTTTCTTAGTTTCTTAGTTTCTTAGTTTCTTAGTTTCTTAGTTTCTTAGTTTCTTAGTTTCTTAGTTTCTTAGTTTCTTAGTTTCTTAGTTTCTTAGTTTCTTAGTTTCTTAGTTTCTTAGTTTCTTAGTTTCTTAGTTTCTTAGTTTCTTAGTTTCTTAGTTTCTTAGTTTCTTAGTTTCTTAGTTTCATAGTTTCTTAGTTTCATAGTTTCATAGTTTCTTAGTTTCTTAGTTTCTTAGTTTCTTAGTTTCTTAGTTTCTTAGTTTCTTAGTTTCTTAGTTTCTTAGTTTCTTAGTTTGTCAGTTTGTCAGTTTCTTAGTTTCTTAGTTTCTTAGTTTCTTAGTTTCTTAGTTTCTTAGTTTCTTAGTTTCTTAGTTTCTTAGTTTCTTAGTTTCTTAGTTTCTTAGTTTCTTAGTTTCTTAGTTTCTTAGTTTCTTAGTTTCTTAGTTTCTTAGTTTCTTAGTTTCTTAGTTTCTTAGTTTCTTAGTTTCATAGTTTCTTAGTTTCTTAGTTTCTTAGTTTTTTAGTTTCTTAGTATCTTAGTTTCTTAGTTTCTTAGTTTCTTAGTTTCTTAGTTTCTTAGTTTCTTAGTTTCTTAGTTTCTTAGTTTCTTAGTTTCTTAGTTTCTTAGTTTCTTAGTTTCTTAGTTTCTTAGTTTCTTAGTTTCTTAGTTTCTTAGTTTCTTAGTTTCTTAGTTTCTTAGTTTCTTAGTTTCTTAGTTTCTTAGTTTCTTAGTTTCTTAATTTCTTAGTTTCTTAGTTTCTTAGTTTCTTAGTTTCTTAGTTTCTTAGTTTCTTAGTTTCTTAGTTTCTTAGTTTCTTAGTTTCTTAGTTTCTTAGTTTCTTAGTTTCTTAGTTTCTTAGTTTCTTAGTTTCTTAGTTTCTTAGTTTCTTAGTTTCTTAGTTTCTTAGTTTCTTAGTTTCTTAGTTTCTTAGTTTCTTAGTTTCTTAGTTTCTTAGTTTCTTAGTTTCTTAGTTTCTTAGTTTCTTAGTTTCTTAGTTTCTTAGTTTCTTAGTTTCTTAGTTTCTTAGTTTCTTAGTTTCTTAGTTTCTTAGTTTCTTAGTTTCTTAGTTTCTTAGTTTCTTAGTTTCTTAGTTTCTTAGTTTCTTAGTTTCTTAGTTTCTTAGTTTCTTAGTTTCTTAGTTTCTTAGTTTCTTAGTTTCTTAGTTTCTTAGTTTCTTAGTTTCTTAGTTTCTTAGTTTCTTAGTTTCTTAGTTTCTTAGTTTCTTAGTTTCTTAGTTTCTTAGTTTCTTAGTTTCTTAGTTTCTTAGTTTCTTAGTTTCTTAGTTTCTTAGTTTCTTAGTTTCTTAGTTTCTTAGTTTCTTAGTTTCTTAGTTTCTTAGTTTCTTAGTTTCTTAGTTTCTTAGTTTCTTAGTTTCTTAGTTTCTTAGTTTCTTAGTTTCTTAGTTTCTTAGTTTCTTAGTTTCTTAGTTTCTTAGTTTCTTAGTTTCTTAGTTTCTTAGTTTCTTAGTTTCTTAGTTTCTTAGTTTCTTAGTTTCTTAGTTTCTTAGTTTCTTAATTACTTAGTTTCTTAGTTTCTTAGTTTCTTAGTTTCTTAGTTTCTCAGTCTCTCAGTCTCTCAGTCTCTCAGTTTCTTAGCTTCTTAGTTTCTTAGTTTCTTAGTTTCTTAGTTTCTTAGTTTCTTAGTTTCTTAGTTTCTTAGTTTCTTAGTTTCTTAGTTTCTTAGTTTGTCAGTTTGTTCGTTTCTTAGTTTCTTAGTTTCTTAGTTTCTTTGTTTCTTAGTTTCTTAGTTTCTTAGTTTCTTAGTTTCTTAGTTTGTCAGTTTGTCAGTTTCTTAGTTTCTTAATTTCTTAGTTTCTTAGTTTCCTAGTTTCTTAGTTTCCTAGTTTCTTAGTTTCTTAGTTTCTTAGTTCCTTAGTTTCTTAGTTTCTTAGTTTCTTAGTTTCTTAGTTTCTTAGTTTCTTAGTTTCTTAGTTTCTTAGTTTCTTAGTTTCTTAGTTTCTTAGTTTCTTAGTTTCTTAGTTTCTTAGTTTCTTAGTTTCTTAGTTTCTTAGTTTCTTAGTTTCTTAGTTTCTTAGTTTCTTAGTTTCTTAGTTTCTTAGTTTCTTAGTTTCTTAGTTTCTTAGTTTCTTAGTTTCTTAGTTTCTTAGTTTCTTAGTTTCTTAGTTTCTTAGTTTCTTAGTTTCTTAGTTTCTTAGTTTGTCAGTTTGTTCGTTTCTTAGTTTCTTAGTTTCTTAGTTTCTTAGTTTGTCAGTTTGTTCGTTTCTTAGTTTCTTAGTTTCTTAGTTTCTTAGTTTCATAGTTTCTTAGTTTCTTAGTTTCTTAGTTTCTTAGTTTCTTAGTATCTTAGTTTCTTAGTTTCTAAGTTTCTTAGTTTCTTAGTTTCTTAGTTTCTTAGTTTCTTAGTTTCTTAGTTTCTTAGTTTCTTAGTTTCTTAGTTTCGTAGTTTCTTAGTTTCTTAGTTTCTTAGTTTCTTAGTTTCTTAGTTTCTTAGTTTCTTAGTTTCTTAGTTTCTTAGTTTCTTAGTTTCTTAGTTTCTTAGTTTCTTAGTTTCTTAGTTTCTTAGTTTCTTAGTTTCTTAGTTTCTTAGTTTCTTAGTTTCTTAGTTTCTTAGTTTCTTAGTTTCTTAGTTTCTTAGTTTCTTAGTTTCTTAGTTTCTTAGTTTCTTAGTTTCTTAGTTTCATAGTTTCTTAGTTTCTTAGATTCTTAGTTTCTTAGTTTCTTAGTTTCTTAGTATCTTAGTTTCTTAGTTTCTTAGTTTCTTAGTTTCTTAGTTTCTTAGTTTCTTAGTTTCTTAGTTTCATAGTTTCTTAGTTTCTTAGATTCTTAGTTTCTTAGTTTCTTAGTTTCTTAGTATCTTAGTTTCTTAGTTTCTTAGTTTCTTAGTTTCTTAGTTTCTTAGTTTCTTAGTTTCTTAGTTTCTTAGTTTCTTAGTTTCTTAGTTTCTTAGTTTCTTAGTTTCTTAGTTTCTTAGTTTCTTAGTTTCTTAGTTTCTTAGTTTCTTAGTTTCATAGTTTCTTAGTTTCATAGTTTCTTAGTTTCTTAGTTTCTTAGTTTCTTAGTTTCTTAGTTTCTTAGTTTCTTAGTTTCTTAGTTTCTTAGTTTCTTAGTTTCTTAGTTTCTTAGTTTCTTAGTTTCTTAGTTTCTTAGTTTCTTAGTTTCTTAGTTTCTTAGTTTCTTAGTTTCATAGTTTCTTAGATTCTTAGTTTCTTAGTTTCTTAGTTTCTTAGTTTCTTAGTTTCTTAGTTTCTTAGTTTCTTAGTTTCTTAGTTTCTTAGTTTCTTAGTTTCTTAGTTTCTTAGTTTCTTAGTTTCTTAGTTTCTTAGTTTCTTAGTTTCTTAGTTTCTTAGTTTCTTAGTTTCATAGTTTCTTAGTTTCATAGTTTCTTAGTTTCTTAGTTTCTTAGTTTCTTAGTTTCTTAGTTTCTTAGTTTCTTAGTTTCTTAGTTTCTTAGTTTCTTAGTTTCTTAGTTTCTTAGTTTCTTAGTTTCTTAGTTTCTTAGTTTGTCAGTTTGTCAGTTTGTCAGATAGTCAGTTTGTTCGTTTCTTAGTTTCTTAGTTTCTTAGTTTCTTAGTTTCTTAGTTTCTTAGTTTCTTAGTTTCTTAGTTTCTTAGTTTCTTAGTTTCTTAGTTTCTTAGTTTCTTAGTTTCTTATTTTCTTAGTTTCTTAGTTTCTTAGTTTCATAGTTTCTTAGTTTCTTAGATTCTTAGTTTCTTAGTTTCTTAGTTTCTTAGTATCTTAGTTTCTTAGTTTCTTAGTTTCTTAGTTTCTTAGTTTCTTAGTTTCTTAGTTTCTTAGTTTCTTAGTTTCTTAGTTTCTTAGTTTCTTAGTTTCTTAGTTTCTTAGTTTCTTAGTTTCTTAGTTTCTTAGTTTCTTAGTTTCTTAGTTTCATAGTTTCTTAGTTTCATAGTTTCTTAGTTTCTTAGTTTCTTAGTTTCTTAGTTTCTTAGTTTCTTAGTTTCTTAGTTTCTTAGTTTCTTAGTTTCTTAGTTTCTTAGTTTCTTAGTTTCTTAGTTTGTCAGTTTGTCAGTTTGTCAGATTGTCAGTTTGTTCGTTTCTTAGTTTCTTAGTTTCTTAGTTTCTTAGTTTCTTAGTTTCTTAGTATCTTAGTTTCTTAGTTTCTTAGTTTCTTAGTTTCTTAGTTTCTTAGTTTCTTAGTTTCTTAGTTTCTTAGTTTCTTAGTTTCTTAGTTTCTTAGTTTCTTAGCTTCTTAGTTTCTTAGTTTCTTAGTTTCTTAGTTTCTTAGTTTCTTAGTTTCTTAGTTTCTTAGTTTCTTAGTTTCTTAGTTTCTTAGTTTCTTAGTTTCTTAGTTTCTTAGTTTCTTAGTTTCTTAGTTTCTTAGTTTCTTAGTTTCTTAGTTTCTTAGTTTCTTAGTTTCTTAGTTTCTTAGTTTCTTAGTTTCTTAGTTTCTTAGTTTCTTAGTTTCTTAGTTTCTTAGTTTCTTAGTTTCTTAGTTTCTTAGTTTCTTAGTTTCTTAGTTTCATAGTTTCTTAGTTTCTTAGATTCTTAGTTTCTTAGTTTCTTAGTTTCTTAGTTTCTTAGTTTCTTAGTTTCTTAGTTTCTTAGTTTCTTAGTTTCTTAGTTTCTTAGTTTCTTAGTTTCTTAGTTTCATAGTTTCTTAGTTTCTTAGATTCTTAGTTTCTTTGTTTCTTAGTTTCTTAGTTTCTTAGCTTCTTAGTTTCTTAGTTTCTTAGTTTCTTAGTTTCTTAGTTTCTTAGTTTCTTAGTTTCTTAGTTTCTTAGTTTCTTAGTTTCTTAGTTTCTTAGTTTCTTAGATTCTTAGTTTCATAGTTTCTTAGTTTCTTAGTTTCTTAGTTTCTTAGTTTCTTAGTTTCTTAGTTTGTCAGTTTGTTCGTTTCTTAGTTTCTTAGTTTCTTAGTTTCTTAGTTTCTTAGTTTCTTAGTTTCTTAGTTTCTTAGTTTCTTAGTTTCTTAGTTTCTTAGTTTCTTAGTTTCTTAGTTTCTTAGTTTCTTAGTTTCTTAGTTTCTTAGTTTCTTAGTTTCTTAGTTTCTTAGTTTCTTAGTTTCTTAGTTTCATAGTTTCTTAGTTTCTTAGATTCTTAGTTTCTTAGTTTCTTAGTTTCTTAGTATCTTAGTTTCTTAGTTTCTTAGTTTCTTAGTTTCTTAGTTTCTTAGTTTCTTAGTTTCTTAGTTTCTTAGTTTCTTAGTTTCTTAGTTTCTTAGTTTCTTAGTTTCTTAGTTTCTTAGTTTCTTAGTTTCTTAGTTTCTTAGTTTCTTAGTTTCTTAGTTTCTTAGTTTCTTAGTTTCTTAGTTTCTTAGTTTCTTAGTTTCTTAGTTTCTTAGTTTCTTAGTTTCTTAGTTTCTTAGTTTCTTAGTTTCTTAGTTTCTTAGTTTCTTAGTTTCTTAGTTTCTTAGTTTCTTAGTTTGTCAGTTTCTTAGTTTCTTAGTTTCTTAGTTTCTTAGTTTCTTAGTTTCATAGTTTCTTAGTTTCTTAGTTTCTTAGTTTCTTAGTTTCTTAGTTTCTTAGTTTCTTAGTTTCTTAGTTTCTTAGTTTCTTAGTTTCTTAGTTTCTTAGTTTCTTAGTTTCTTAGTTTCTTAGTTTCTTAGTTTCTTAGTTTCTTAGTTTCTTAGTTTCTTAGTTTCATAGTTTCTTAGTTTCTTAGTTTCTTAGTTTCTTAGTTTCTTAGTTTCTTAGTATCTTAGTTTCTTAGTTTCTTAGTTTATTAGTTTCTTAGTTTCTTAGTTTCTTAGTTTCTTAGTTTCTTAGTTTCTTAGTTTCTTAGTTTCGTAGTTTCTTAGTTTCTTAGTTTCTTAGTTTCTTAGTTTCTTAGTTTCTTAGTTTCTTAGTTTCTTAGTTTCTTAGTTTCTTAGTTTCTTAGTTTCTTAGTTTCTTAGTTTCATAGTTTCTTAGTTTCTTAGATTCTTAGTTTCTTAGTTTCTTAGTTTCTTAGTTTCTTAGTTTCCTAGTTTCTTAGTTTCTTAGTTTCATAGTTTCTTAGTTTCATAGTTTCTTAGTTTCTTAGTTTCTTAGTTTCTTAGTTTCTTAGTTTCTTAGTTTCTTAGTTTCTTAGTTTCTTAGTTTCTTAGTTTCTTAGTTTCTTAGTTTCTTAGTTTCTTAGTTTCTTAGTTTCTTAGTTTCTTAGTTTCTTAGTTTCTTAGTTTCTTAGTTTCTTAGTTTCATAGTTTCTTAGTTTCTTAGTTTCTTAGTTTCTTAGTTTCTTAGTATCTTAGTTTCTTAGTTTCTTAGTTTCTTAGTTTCTTAGTTTCTTAGTTTCTTAGTTTCTTAGTTTCTTAGTTTCTTAGTTTCTTAGTTTCTTAGTTTCTTAGTTTCTTAGTTTCTTAGTTTCTTAGTTTCTTAGTTTCTTAGTTTCTTAGTTTCTTAGTTTCTTAGTTTCTTAGTTTCTTAGTTTCTTAGTTTCTTAGTTTCTTAGTTTCTTAGTTTCTTAGTTTCTTAGTTTCTTAGTTTCATAGTTTCTTAGTTTCTTAGTTTCTTAGTATCTTAGTTTCTTAGTTTCTTAGTTTCTTAGTTTCTTAGTTTCTTAGTTTCTTAGTTTCTTAGTTTCTTAGCTTCTTAGTTTCTTAGTTTCTTAGTTTCTTAGTTTCTTAGTTTCTTAGTTTCTTAGTTTCTTAGTTTCTTAGTTTCTTAGTTTCTTAGTTTCTTAGTTTCTTAGTTTCATAGTTTCTTAGTTTCATAGTTTCTTAGTTTCTTAGTTTCTTAGTTTTTTAATTTCTTAGTTTCTTAGTTTCTTAGTTTCTTAGTTTCTTAGTTTCTTAGTTTCTTAGTTTCTTAGTTTCTTAGTTTCTTACTTTCTTAGTTTCTTAGTTTGTCAGTTTGTCAGTTTGTCAGATTGTCAGTTTGTTCGTTTCTTAGTTTCTTAGTTTCTTAGTTTCTTAGTTTCTTAGTTTCTTAGTTTCTTAGTTTCTTAGTTTCTTAGTTTCTTAGTTTCTTAGTTTCTTAGTTTCTTAGTTTCTTAGTTTCTTAGTTTCTTAGTTTCTTAGTTTCTTAGTTTCTTAGTTTCTTAGTTTCTTAGTTTCTTAGTTTCTTAGTTTCTTAGTTTCTTAGTTTCTTAGTTTCTTAGTTTCTTAGTTTCTTAGTCTCTTAGTTTCTTAGTTTCTTAGTTTCTTAGTTTCTTAGTTTCTTAGCTTCTTAGTTTCTTAGTTTCTTAGTTTCTTAGTTTCTTAGTTTCTTAGTTTCTTAGCTTCTTAGTTTCTTAGCTTCTTAGTTTCTTAGTTTCTTAGTTTCTTAGTTTCTTAGTTTCTTAGTTTCTTAGTTTCTTAGTTTCTTAGTTTCTTAGTTTCTTAGTTTCTTAGTTTCTTAGTTTCTTAGTTTCTTAGTTTCTTAGTTTCTTAGTTTCTTAGTTTCTTAGTTTCTTAGTTTCTTAGTTTGTCACTTTGTCAGTTTGTCAGATTGTCAGTTTGTTCGTTTCTTAGTTTCTTAGTTTCTTAGTTTCTTAGTTTCTTAGTTTCTTAGTTTCTTAGTTTCTTAGATTCTTAGTTTCTTAGTTTCTTAGTTTCTTAGCTTCTTAGTTTCTTAGTTTCTTAGTTTCTTAGTTTCTTAGTTTCTTAGTTTCTTAGTTTCTTAGTTTCTTAGTTTCATAGTTTCTTAGTTTCTTAGATTCTTAGTTTCTTAGTTTCTTAGTTTCTTGGTTTCTTAGTTTCTTAGTTTCTTAGTTTCTTAGTTTCATAGTTTCTTAGTTTCATAGTTTCTTAGTTTCTTAGTTTCTTAGTTTCTTAGTTTCTTAGTTTCTTAGTTTCTTAGTTTCTTAGTTTCTTAGTTTCTTAGTTTCTTAGTTTCTTAGTTTCTTAGTTTCTTAGTTTCTTAGTTTCTTAGTTTCTTAGTTTCTTAGTTTCTTAGTTTCTTAGTTTCTTAGTTTCATAGTTTCTTAGTTTCTTAGTTTCTTAGTTTCTTAGTTTCTTAGTATCTTAGTTTATTAGTTTCTTAGTTTCTTAGTTTCTTAGTTTCTTAGTTTCTTAGTTTCTTAGTTTCTTAGTTTCTTAGTTTCTTAGTTTCTTAGTTTCTTAGTTTCTTAGTTTCTTAGTTTCTTAGTTTCTTAGTTTCTTAGTTTCTTAGTTTCTTAGTTTCTTAGTTTCTTAGTTTCTTAGTTTCTTAGTTTCTTAGTTTCTTAGTTTCTTAGTTTCTTAGTTTCTTAGTTTCTTAGTTTCTTAGTTTCTTAGTTTCTTAGTTTCTTAGTTTCTTAGTTTCTTAGTTTCTTAGTTTCTTAGTTTCTTAGTTTCTTAGTTTCTTAGTTTCTTAGTTTCTTAGTTTCTTAGTTTCTTAGTTTCTTAGTTTCATAGTTTCTTAGTTTCTTAGATTCTTAGTTTCTTAGTTTCTTAGTTTCTTAGTATCTTAGTATCTCAGTTTCTTAGTTTCTTAGTTTCTTAGTTTCTTAGTTTCTTAGTTTCTTAGTTTCTTAGTTTCTTAGTTTCTTAGTTTCTTAGTTTCTTAGTTTCTTAGTTTCTTAGTTTCTTAGTTTCTTAGTTTCTTAGTTTCTTAGTTTCTTAGTTTCTTAGTTTCTTAGTTTCTTAGTTTCTTAGTTTCTTAGTTTCTTAGTTTCTTAGTTTCTTAGTTTCTTAGTTTCTTAGTTTCTTAGTTTCTTAGTTTCTTAGTTTCTTAGTTTCATAGTTTCTTAGTTTCATAGTTTCTTAGTTTCTTAGTTTTTTAATTTCTTAGTTTCTTAGTTTCTTAGTTTCTTAGTTTCTTAGTTTCTTAGTTTCTTAGTTTCTTAGTTTCTTAGTTTCTTACTTTCTTAGTTTCTTAGTTTGTCAGTTTGTCAGTTTGTCAGATTGTCAGTTTGTTCGTTTCTTAGTTTCTTAGTTTCTTAGTTTCTTAGTTTCTTAGTTTCTTAGTTTCTTAGTTTCTTAGTTTCTTAGTTTCTTAGTTTCTTAGTTTCTTAGTTTCTTAGTTTCTTAGTTTCTTAGTTTCTTAGTTTCTTAGTTTCTTAGTTTCTTAGTTTCTTAGTTTCTTAGTTTCTTAGTTTCTTAGTTTCTTAGTTTCTTAGTTTCTTAGTTTCTTAGTTTCTTAGTTTCTTAGTTTCTTAGTTTCTTAGTTTCTTAGTTTCTTAGTTTCATAGTTTCTTAGTTTCTTAGATTCTTAGTTTCTTAGTTTCTTAGTTTCTTAGTATCTTAGTATCTCAGTTTCTTAGTTTCTTAGTTTCTTAGTTTCTTAGTTTCTTAGTTTCTTAGTTTCTTAGTTTCTTAGTTTCTTAGTTTCTTAGTTTCTTAGTTTCTTAGTTTCTTAGTTTCTTAGTTTCTTAGTTTCTTAGTTTCTTAGTTTCTTAGTTTCTTAGTTTCTTAGTTTCTTAGTTTCTTAGTTTCTTAGTTTCTTAGTTTCTTAGTTTCTTAGTTTCTTAGTTTCTTAGTTTCTTAGTTTCTTAGTTTCTTAGTTTCATAGTTTCTTAGTTTCTTAGATTCTTAGTTTCTTAGTTTCTTAGTTTCTTAGTATCTTAGTATCTCAGTTTCTTAGTTTCTTAGTTTCTTAGTTTCTTAGTTTCTTAGTTTCTTAGTTTCTTAGTTTCTTAGTTTCTTAGTTTCTTAGTTTCTTAGTTTCTTAGTTTCTTAGTTTCTTAGTTTCTTAGTTTCTTAGTTTCTTAGTTTCTTAGTTTCTTAGTTTCTTAGTTTCTTAGTTTCTTAGTTTCTTAGTTTCTTAGTTTCTTAGTTTCTTAGTTTCTTAGTTTCTTAGTTTCTTAGTTTCTTAGTTTCTTAGTTTCTTAGTTTCATAGTTTCTTAGTTTCATAGTTTCTTAGTTTCTTAGTTTTTTAATTTCTTAGTTTCTTAGTTTCTTAGTTTCTTAGTTTCTTAGTTTCTTAGTTTCTTAGTTTCTTAGTTTCTTAGTTTCTTACTTTCTTAGTTTCTTAGTTTGTCAGTTTGTCAGTTTGTCAGATTGTCAGTTTGTTCGTTTCTTAGTTTCTTAGTTTCTTAGTTTCTTAGTTTCTTAGTTTCTTAGTTTCTTAGTTTCTTAGTTTCTTAGTTTCTTAGTTTCTTAGTTTCTTAGTTTCTTAGTTTCTTAGTTTCTTAGTTTCTTAGTTTCTTAGTTTCTTAGTTTCTTAGTTTCTTAGTTTCTTTGTTTCTTAGTTTCTTAGTTTGTTAGTTTCTTAGTTTCTTAGTTTCTTAGTTTCTTAGTTTCTTAGTTTCTTAGTTTCTTAGTTTCTTAGTTTCTTAGTCTCTTAGTTTCTTAGTTTCTTAGTTTCTTAGTTTCTTAGCTTCTTAGTTTCTTAGTTTCTTAGTTTCTTAGTTTCTTAGTTTCTTAGTTTCTTAGTTTCTTAGCTTCTTAGTTTCTTAGCTTCTTAGTTTCTTAGTTTCTTAGTTTCTTAGTTTCTTAGTTTCTTAGTTTCTTAGTTTCTTAGTTTCTTAGTTTCTTAGTTTCTTAGTTTCTTAGTTTCTTAGTTTCTTAGTTTCTTAGTTTCTTAGTTTCTTAGTTTCTTAGTTTCTTAGTTTCTTAGTTTCTTAGTTTCTTAGTTTCTTAGTTTCTTAGTTTCTTAGTTTCTTAGTTTCTTAGTTTCTTAGTTTCTTAGTTTCTTAGTTTCTTAGTTTCTTAGTTTCTTAGTTTCTTAGTTTCTTAGTTTCTTAGTTTCTTAGTTTCTTAGTTTCTTAGTTTCTTAGTTTCTTAGTTTCTTAGTTTCTTAGTTTCTTAGTTTCTTAGTTTCTTAGTTTCTTAGTTTCTTAGTTTCTTAGTTTCTTAGTTTCTTAGTTTCTTAGTTTCTTAGTTTCTTAGTTTCTTAGTTTCTTAGTTTCTTAGTTTCTTAGTTTCTTAGTTTCTTAGTTTCTTAGTTTCTTAGTTTCTTAGTTTCTTAGTTTCTTAGTTTCATAGTTTCTTAGTTTCTTAGATTCTTAGTTTCTTAGTTTCTTAGTTTCTTAGTATCTTAGTATCTCAGTTTCTTAGTTTCTTAGTTTCTTAGTTTCTTAGTTTCTTAGTTTCTTAGTTTCTTAGTTTCTTAGTTTCTTAGTTTCTTAGTTTCTTAGTTTCTTAGTTTCTTAGTTTCTTAGTTTCTTAGTTTCTTAGTTTCTTAGTTTCTTAGTTTCTTAGTTTCTTAGTTTCTTAGTTTCTTAGTTTCTTAGTTTCTTAGTTTCTTAGTTTCTTAGTTTCTTAGTTTCTTAGTTTCTTAGTTTCTTAGTTTCTTAGTTTCTTAGTTTCATAGTTTCTTAGTTTCATAGTTTCTTAGTTTCTTAGTTTTTTAATTTCTTAGTTTCTTAGTTTCTTAGTTTCTTAGTTTCTTAGTTTCTTAGTTTCTTAGTTTCTTAGTTTCTTAGTTTCTTACTTTCTTAGTTTCTTAGTTTGTCAGTTTGTCAGTTTGTCAGATTGTCAGTTTGTTCGTTTCTTAGTTTCTTAGTTTCTTAGTTTCTTAGTTTCTTAGTTTCTTAGTTTCTTAGTTTCTTAGTTTCTTAGTTTCTTAGTTTCTTAGTTTCTTAGTTTCTTAGTTTCTTAGTTTCTTAGTTTCTTAGTTTCTTAGTTTCTTAGTTTCTTAGTTTCTTAGTTTCTTAGTTTCTTAGTTTCTTTGTTTCTTAGTTTCTTAGTTTGTTAGTTTCTTAGTTTCTTAGTTTCTTAGTTTCTTAGTTTCTTAGTTTCTTAGTTTCTTAGTTTCTTAGTTTCTTAGTCTCTTAGTTTCTTAGTTTCTTAGTTTCTTAGTTTCTTAGCTTCTTAGTTTCTTAGTTTCTTAGTTTCTTAGTTTCTTAGTTTCTTAGTTTCTTAGTTTCTTAGCTTCTTAGTTTCTTAGCTTCTTAGTTTCTTAGTTTCTTAGTTTCTTAGTTTCTTAGTTTCTTAGTTTCTTAGTTTCTTAGTTTCTTAGTTTCTTAGTTTCTTAGTTTCTTAGTTTCTTAGTTTCTTAGTTTCTTAGTTTCTTAGTTTCTTAGTTTCTTAGTTTCTTAGTTTCTTAGTTTCTTAGTTTCTTAGTTTCTTAGTTTCTTAGTTTCTTAGTTTCTTAGTTTCTTAGTTTCTTAGTTTCTTAGTTTCTTAGTTTCTTAGTTTCTTAGTTTCTTAGTTTCTTAGTTTCTTAGTTTCTTAGTTTCTTAGTTTCTTAGTTTCTTAGTTTCTTAGTTTCTTAGTTTCTTAGTTTCTTAGTTTCTTAGTTTCTTAGTTTCTTAGTTTCTTAGTTTCTTAGTTTCTTAGTTTCTTAGTTTCTTAGTTTCTTAGTTTCTTAGCTTCTTAGTTTCTTAGTTTCTTAGTTTCTTAGTTTCTTAGTTTCTTAGTTTCTTAGCTTCTTAGTTTCTTAGCTTCTTAGTTTCTTAGTTTCTTAGTTTCTTAGTTTCTTAGTTTCTTAGTTTCTTAGTTTCTTAGTTTCTTAGTTTCTTAGTTTCTTAGTTTCTTAGTTTCTTAGTTTCTTAGTTTCTTAGTTTCTTAGTTTCTTAGTTTCTTAGTTTCATAGTTTCTTAGTATCTTAGTTTCTTAGTTTCTTAGTTTCTTAGTATCTTAGTTTCTTAGATTCTTAGTTTATTAGTTTCTTAGTTTCTTAGTTTCTTAGTTTCTTAGTTTCTTAGTTTCTTAGTTTCGTAGTTTCTTAGTTTCTTAGTTTCTTAGTTTCTTAGTTTCTTAGTTTCTTAGTTTCTTAGTTTCTTAGTTTCTTAGTTTCTTAGTTTCTTAGTTTCTTAGTTTCTTAGTTTCATAGTTTCTTAGTTTCTTAGATTCTTAGTTTCTTAGTTTCTTAGTTTCTTAGTTTCTTAGTTTCTTAGTTTCTTAGTTTCTTAGTTTCATAGTTTCTTAGTTTCATAGTTTCTTAGTTTCTTAGTTTCTTAGTTTCTTAGTTTCTTAGTTTCTTAGTTTCTTAGTTTCTTAGTTTCTTAGTTTCTTAGTTTCTTAGTTTCTTAGTTTCTTAGTTTCTTAGTTTCTTAGTTTCTTAGTTTCTTAGTTTCTTAGTTTCTTAGTTTCTTAGTTTCTTAGTTTCATAGTTTCTTAGTTTCTTAGTTTCTTAGTTTCTTAGTATCTTAGTTTCTTAGTTTCTTAGTTTCTTAGTTTCTTAGTTTCTTAGTTTCTTAGTTTCTTAGTTTCTTAGTTTCTTAGTTTCTTAGTTTCTTAGTTTCTTAGTTTCTTAGTTTCTTAGTTTCTTAGATTCTTAGTTTCTTAGTTTCTTAGTTTCTTAGTTTCTTAGTTTCTTAGTTTCTTAGTTTCTTAGTTTCTTAGTTTCTTAGTTTCTTAGTTTCTTAGTTTCTTAGTTTCTTAGTTTCTTAGTTTCTTAGTTTCTTAGTTTCTTAGTTTCTTAGTTTCTTAGTTTCTTAGTTTCTTAGTTTCTTAGTTTCTTAGTTTCTTAGTTTCTTAGTTTCTTAGTTTCTTAGTTTCTTAGTTTCTTAGTTTCTTAGTTTCTTAGTTTCTTAGTTTCTTAGTTTCTTAGTTTCTTAGTTTCTTAGTTTCTTAGTTTCTTAGTTTCTTAGTTTCTTAGTTTCTTAGTTTCTTAGTTTCTTAGTTTCTTAGTTTCTTAGTTTCTTAGTTTCTTAGTTTCTTAGTTTCTTAGTTTCTTAGTTTCTTAGTTTCTTAGTTTCTTAGTTTCTTAGTTTCTTAGTTTCTTAGTTTCTTAGTTTCTTAGTTTCTTAGTTTCTTAGTTTCTTAGTTTCTTAGTTTCTTAGTTTCTTAGTTTCTTAGTTTCTTAGTTTCTTAGTTTCTTAGTTTCTTAGTTTCTTAGTTTCTTAGTTTCTTAGTTTCTTAGTTTCTTAGTTTCTTAGTTTCTTAGTTTCTTAGTTTCTTAGTTTCATAGTTTCTTAGTTTCTTAGATTCTTAGTTTCTTAGTTTCTTAGTTTCTTAGTATCTTAGTATCTCAGTTTCTTAGTTTCTTAGTTTCTTAGTTTCTTAGTTTCTTAGTTTCTTAGTTTCTTAGTTTCTTAGTATCTTAGTTTCTTAGTTTCTTAGTTTCTTAGTTTCTTAGTTTCTTAGTTTCTTAGTTTCTTAGTTTCTTAGTATCTTAGTTTCTTAGTTTCTTAGTTTCTTAGTTTCTTAGTTTCTTAGTTTCTTAGTTTCTTAGTTTCTTAGTTTCTTAGTTTCTTAGTTTCTTAGTTTCTTAGTTTCTTAGTTTCTTAGATTCTTAGTTTCTTAGTTTCTTAGTTTCTTAGTTTCTTAGTTTCTTAGTTTCTTAGTTTCTTAGTTTCTTAGTTTCTTAGTTTCTTAGTTTCTTAGTTTCTTAGTTTCTTAGTTTCTTAGTTTCTTAGTTTCTTAGTTCCTTAGTTTCTTAGTTTCTTAGTTTCTTAGTTTCTTAGTTTCTTAGTTTCTTAGTTCCTTAGTTTGTTGGTTTCTTAGTTTCTTAGTTTCTTAGTTTCTTAGTTTCTTAGTCTGTCAGTTTGACAGTTTGTTCGTTTCTTAGTTTCTTAGTTTCTTAGTTTCATAGGTTCTTTGTTTCTTAGTTTCTTAGTTTCTTAGTTTCTTAGTTTCTTAGTTTCTTAGTTTCTTAGTTTCTTAGTTTCTTAGTTTCTTAGTTTCTTAGTTTCTTAGTTTCTTAGTTTCTTAGTTTCTTAGTTTCTTAGTTTCTTAGTTTCTTAGTTTCTTAGTTTCTTATTTTCTTAGTTTCTTAGTTTCTTAGTTTCTTAGTTTCTTAGTTTCTTAGTTTCTTAGTTTCTTAGTTTCTTAGTTTCTTAGTTTCTTAGTTTCTTAGTTTCTTAGTTTCTTAGTTTCTTAGTTTCTTAGTTTCATAGTTTCTTAGTTTCTTAGATTCTTAGTTTCTTAGTTTCTTAGTTTCTTAGTATCTTAGTATCTCAGTTTCTTAGTTTCTTAGTTTCTTAGTTTCTTAGTTTCTTAGTTTCTTAGTTTCTTAGTTTCTTAGTTTCTTAGTTTCTTAGTTTCTTAGTTTCTCAGTTTCTTAGTTTCTTAGTTTCTTAGTTTCTTAGTTTCTTAGTTTCTTAGTTTCGTAGTTTCTTAGTTTCTTAGTTTCTTAGTTTCTTAGTTTCTTAGTTTCTTAGTTTCATAGTTTCTTAGTTTCTTAGTTTCTTAGTTTCTTAGTTTCTTAGTTTCTTAGTTTCTTAGTTTCTTAGTTTCTTAGTTTCTTAGTTTCTTAGTTTCTTAGTTTCTTAGTTTCTTAGTTTCTTAGTTTCTTAGTTTCTTAGTTTCTTAGTTTCTTAGTTTCTTAGTTTCTTAGTTTCTTAGTTTCTTAGTTTCTTAGTTTCTTAGTTTCTTAGTTTCTTAGTTTCTTAGTTTCTTAGTTTCTTAGTTTCTTAGTTTCTTAGTTTCTTAGTTTCTTAGTTTCTTAGTTTCTTAGTTTCTTAGTTTCTTAGTTTCTTAGTTTCTTAGTTTCTTAGTTTCTTAGTTTCTTAGTTTCTTAGTTTCTTAGTTTCTTAGTTTCTTAGTTTCTTAGTTTCTTAGTATCTTAGTATCTCAGTTTCTTAGTTTCTTAGTTTCTTAGTTTCTTAGTTTCTTAGTTTCTTAGATTCTTAGTTTCTTAGTTTCTTAGTTTCTTAGTATCTCAGTATCTCAGTTTCTTAGTTTCTTAGTTTCTTAGTTTCTTAGTTTCTTAGTTTCTTAGTTTCTTAGTTTCTTAGTTTCTTAGTTTCTTAGTTTCTTAGTTTCATAGTTTCTTAGTTTCTTAGTTTCTTAGTTTCTTAGTTTCTTAGTATCTTAGTTTCTTAGTTTCTTAGTTTCTTAGTTTCTTAGTTTCTTAGTTTCTTAGTTTCTTAGTTTCTTAGTTTCTTAGTTTCTTAGTTTCTTAGTTTCTTAGATTCTTAGTTTCTTAGTTTCTTAGTTTCTTAGTTTCTTAGTTTCTTAGTTTCTTAGTTTCTTAGTTTCTTAGTTTCTTAGTTTCTTAGTTTCTTAGTTTCTTAGTTTCTTAGTTTCTTAGTTTCTTAGTTTCTTAGTTTCTTAGTTTCTTAGTTTCTTAGTTTCTTAGTTTCTTAGTTTCTTAGTTTCTTAGTTTCTTAGTTTCTTAGTTTCTTAGTTTCTTAGTTTCTTAGTTTCTTAGTTTCTTAGTTTCTTAGTTTCTTAGTTTCTTAGTTTCTTAGTTTCTTAGTTTCTTAGTTTCTTAGTTTCTTAGTTTCTTAGTTTCTTAGTTTCTTAGTTTCTTAGTTTCTTAGTTTCTTAGTTTCTTAGTTTCTTAGTTTCTTAGTTTCTTAGTTTCTTAGTTTCTTAGTTTCTTAGTTTCTTAGTTTCTTAGTTTCTTAGTTTCTTAGTTTCTTAGTTTCTTAGTTTCTTAGTTTCTTAGTTTCTTAGTTTCTTAGTTTCTTAGTTTCTTAGTTTCTTAGTTTCTTAGTTTCTTAGTTTCTTAGTTTCTTAGTTTCTTAGTTTCTTAGTTTCTTAGTTTCTTAGTTTCTTAGTTTCTTAGTTTCTTAGTTTCTTAGTTTCTTAGTTTCTTAGTTTCTTAGTTTCATAGTTTCTTAGTTTCTTAGATTCTTAGTTTCTTAGTTTCTTAGTTTCTTAGTATCTTAGTATCTCAGTTTCTTAGTTTCTTAGTTTCTTAGTTTCTTAGTTTCTTAGTTTCTTAGTTTCTTAGTTTCTTAGTTTCTTAGTTTCTTAGTTTCTTAGTTTCTTAGTTTCTTAGTTTCTTAGTTTCTTAGTTTCTTAGTTTCTTAGTTTCTTAGTTTCTTAGTTTCTTAGTTTCTTAGTTTCTTAGTTTCTTAGTTTCTTAGTTTCTTAGTTTCTTAGTTTCTTAGTTTCATAGTTTCTTAGTTTCATAGTTTCTTAGTTTCTTAGTTTTTTAATTTCTTAGTTTCTTAGTTTCTTAGTTTCTTAGTTTCTTAGTTTCTTAGTTTCTTAGTTTCTTAGTTTCTTAGTTTCTTAGTTTCTTACTTTCTTAGTTTCTTAGTTTGTCAGTTTGTCAGCTTGTCAGATTGTCAGTTTGTTCGTTTCTTAGTTTCTTAGTTTCTTAGTTTCTTAGTTTCTTAGTTTCTTAGTTTCTTAGTTTCTTAGTTTCTTAGTTTCTTAGTTTCTTAGTTTCTTAGTTTCTTAGTTTCTTAGTTTCTTAGTTTCTTAGTTTCTTAGTTTCTTAGTTTCTTAGTTTCTTAGTTTCTTAGTTTCTTAGTTTCTTAGTTTCTTAGTTTCTTAGTTTCTTAGTTTCTTAGTTTCTTAGTTTCTTAGTTTCTTAGTTTCTTAGTTTCTTAGTTTCTTAGTTTCTTAGTTTCTTAGTTTCTTAGTTTCTTAGTTTCTTAGTCTCTTAGTTTCTTAGTTTCTTAGCTTCTTAGTTTCTTAGCTTCTTAGTTTCTTAGTTTCTTAGTTTCTTAGTTTCTTAGTTTCTTAGTTTCTTAGTTTCTTAGTTTCTTAGTTTCTTAGTTTCTTAGTTTCTTAGTTTCTTAGTTTCTTAGTTTCTTAGTTTCTTAGTTTCTTAGTTTCTTAGTTTCTTAGTTTCTTAGTTTCATAGTTTCTTAGTTTCTTAGATTCTTAGTTTCTTAGTTTCTTAGTATCTTAGTATCTCAGTTTCTTAGTTTCTTAGTTTCTTAGTTTCTTAGTTTCTTAGTTTCTTAGTTTCTTAGTTTCTTAGTTTCTTAGTTTCTTAGTTTCTTAGTTTCTTAGTTTCTTAGTTTCTTAGTTTCTTAGTTTCTTAGTTTCTTAGTTTCTTAGTTTCTTAGTTTCTTAGTTTCTTAGTTTCTTAGTTTCTTAGTTTCTTAGTTTCTTAGTTTCTTAGTTTCTTAGTTTCTTAGTTTCTTAGTTTCTTAGTTTCTTAGTTTCATAGTTTCTTAGTTTCATAGTTTCTTAGTTTCTTAGTTTCTTAGTTTTTTAATTTCTTAGTTTCTTAGTTTCTTAGTTTCTTAGTTTCTTAGTTTCTTAGTTTCTTAGTTTCTTAGTTTCTTAGTTTCTTACTTTCTTAGTTTCTTAGTTTGTCAGTTTGTCAGTTTGTCAGATTGTCAGTTTGTTCGTTTCTTAGTTTCTTAGTTTCTTAGTTTCTTAGTTTCTTAGTTTCTTAGTTTCTTAGATTCTTAGTTTCTTAGTTTCTTAGTTTCTTAGTTTCTTAGTTTCTTAGTTTCTTAGTTTCTTAGTTTCTTAGTTTCTTAGTTTCTTAGTTTCTTAGTTTCTTAGTTTCTTAGTTTCTTAGTTTCTTAGTTTCTCAGTTTCTTAGTTTCTTAGTTTCTTAGTTTCTTAGTTTCTTAGTTTCTTAGTTTCTTAGTCTCTTAGTTTCTTAGTTTCTTAGTTTCTTAGTTTCTTAGTTTCTTAGCTTCTTAGTTTCTTAGTTTCTTAGTTTCTTAGTTTCTTAGCTTCTTAGTTTCTTAGCTTCTTAGTTTCTTAGTTTCTTAGTTTCTTAGTTTCTTAGTTTCTTAGTTTCTTAGTTTCTTAGTTTCTTAGTTTCTTAGTTTCTTAGTTTCTTAGTTTCTTAGTTTCTTAGTTTCTTAGTTTCTTAGTTTCATAGTTTCTTAGTTTCTTAGTTTCTTAGTTTCTTAGTTTCTTAGTATCTTAGTTTCTTAGTTTCTTAGTTTCTTAGTTTCTTAGTTTCTTAGTTTCTTAGTTTCTTAGTTTCTTAGTTTCGTAGTTTCTTAGTTTCTTAGTTTCTTAGTTTCTTAGTTTCTTAGTTTCTTAGTTTCTTAGTTTCTTAGTTTCTTAGTTTCTTAGTTTCTTAGTTTCTTAGTTTCTTAGTTTCATAGTTTCTTAGTTTCTTAGATTCTTAGTTTCTTAGTTTCTTAGTTTCTTAGTTTCTTAGTTTCTTAGTTTCTTAGTTTCTTAGTTTCATAGTTTCTTAGTTTCATAGTTTCTTAGTTTCTTAGTTTCTTAGTTTCTTAGTTTCTTAGTTTCTTAGTTTCTTAGTTTCTTAGTTTCTTAGTTTCTTAGTTTCTTAGTTTCTTAGTTTCTTAGTTTCTTAGTTTCTTAGTTTCTTAGTTTCTTAGTTTCTTTGTTTCTTAGTTTCATAGTTTCTTAGTTTCTTAGTTTCTTAGTTTCTTACTTTCTTAGTATCTTAGTTTCTTAGTTTCTTAGTTTCTTAGTTTCTTAGTTTCTTAGTTTCTTAGTTTCTTAGTTTCTTAGTTTCTTAGTTTCTTAGTTTCTTAGTTTCTTAGTTTCTTAGTTTCTTAGTTTCTTAGTTTCTTAGTTTCTTAGTTTCTTAGTTTCTTAGTTTCTTAGTTTCTTAGTTTCTTAGTTTCTTAGTTTCTTAGTTTCTTAGTTTCTTAGTTTCTTAGTTTCTTAGTTTCTTAGTTTCTTAGTTTCTTAGTTTCTTAGTTTCTTAGTTTCTTAGTTTCTTAGTTTCTTAGTTTCTTAGTTTCTTAGTTTCTTAGTTTCTTAGTTTCTTAGTTTCTTAGTTTCTTAGTTTCTTAGTTTCTTAGTTTCTTAGTTTCTTAGTTTCTTAGTTTCTTAGTTTCTTAGTTTCTTAGTTTCTTAGTTTCTTAGTTTCTTAGTTTCTTAGTTTCTTAGTTTCTTAGTTTCTTAGTTTCTTAGTTTCTTAGTTTCTTAGTTTCTTAGTTTCTTAGTTTCTTAGTTTCTTAGTTTCTTAGTTTCTTAGTTTCTTAGTTTCATAGTTTCTTAGTTTCTTAGATTCTTAGTTTCTTAGTTTCTTAGTATCTTAGTATCTCAGTTTCTTAGTTTCTTAGTTTCTTAGTTTCTTAGTTTCTTAGTTTCTTAGTTTCTTAGTTTCTTAGTTTCTTAGTTTCTTAGTTTCTTAGTTTCTTAGTTTCTTAGTTTCTTAGTTTCTTAGTTTCTTAGTTTCTTAGTTTCTTAGTTTCTTAGTTTCTTAGTTTCTTAGTTTCTTAGTTTCTTAGTTTCTTAGTTTCTTAGTTTCTTAGTTTCTTAGTTTCTTAGTTTCTTAGTTTCTTAGTTTCTTAGTTTCTTAGTTTCTTAGTTTCTTAGTTTCATAGTTTCTTAGTTTCATAGTTTCTTAGTTTCTTAGTTTCTTAGTTTTTTAATTTCTTAGTTTCTTAGTTTCTTAGTTTCTTAGTTTCTTAGTTTCTTAGTTTCTTAGTTTCTTAGTTTCTTAGTTTCTTACTTTCTTAGTTTCTTAGTTTGTCAGTTTGTCAGTTTGTCAGATTGTCAGTTTGTTCGTTTCTTAGTTTCTTAGTTTCTTAGTTTCTTAGTTTCTTAGTTTCTTAGTTTCTTAGTTTCTTAGTTTCTTAGTTTCTTAGTTTCTTAGTTTCTTAGTTTCTTAGTTTCTTAGTTTCTTAGTTTCTTAGTTTCTTAGTTTCTTAGTTTCTTAGTTTCTTAGTTTCTTAGTTTCTTAGTTTCTTAGTTTCTTAGTTTCTTAGTTTCTTAGTTTCTTAGTTTCTTAGTTTCTTAGTTTCTTAGTTTCTTAGTTTCTTAGTCTCTTAGTTTCTTAGTTTCTTAGTTTCTTAGTTTCTTAGTTTCTTAGCTTCTTAGTTTCTTAGTTTCTTAGTTTCTTAGTTTCTTAGCTTCTTAGTTTCTTAGCTTCTTAGTTTCTTAGTTTCTTAGTTTCTTAGTTTCTTAGTTTCTTAGTTTCTTAGTTTCTTAGTTTCTTAGTTTCTTAGTTTCTTAGTTTCTTAGTTTCTTAGTTTCTTAGTTTCTTAGTTTCTTAGTTTCATAGTTTCTTAGTTTCTTAGTTTCTTAGTTTCTTAGTTTCTTAGTATCTTAGTTTCTTAGTTTCTTAGTTTCTTAGTTTCTTAGTTTCTTAGTTTCTTAGTTTCTTAGTTTCTTAGTTTCGTAGTTTCTTAGTTTCTTAGTTTCTTAGTTTCTTAGTTTCTTAGTTTCTTAGTTTCTTAGTTTCTTAGTTTCTTAGTTTCTTAGTTTCTTAGTTTCTTAGTTTCTTAGTTTCATAGTTTCTTAGTTTCTTAGATTCTTAGTTTCTTAGTTTCTTAGTTTCTTAGTTTCTTAGTTTCTTAGTTTCTTAGTTTCTTAGTTTCATAGTTTCTTAGTTTCATAGTTTCTTAGTTTCTTAGTTTCTTAGTTTCTTAGTTTCTTAGTTTCTTAGTTTCTTAGTTTCTTAGTTTCTTAGTTTCTTAGTTTCTTAGTTTCTTAGTTTCTTAGTTTCTTAGTTTCTTAGTTTCTTAGTTTCTTAGTTTCATAGTTTCTTAGTTTCTTAGTTTCTTAGTTTCTTACTTTCTTAGTATCTTAGTTTCTTAGTTTCTTACTTTCTTAGTTTCTTAGTTTCTTAGTTTCTTAGTTTCTTAGTTTCTTAGTTTCTTAGTTTCTTAGTTTCTTAGTTTCTTAGTTTCTTAGTTTCTTAGTTTCTTAGTTTCTTAGTTTCTTAGTTTCTTAGTTTCTTAGTTTCTTAGTTTCTTAGTTTCTTAGTTTCTTAGTTTCTTAGTTTCTTAGTTTCTTAGTTTCTTAGTTTCTTAGTTTCTTAGTTTCTTAGTTTCTTAGTTTCTTAGTTTCTTAGTTTCTTAGTTTCTTAGTTTCTTAGTTTCTTAGTTTCTTAGTTTCTTAGTTTCTTAGTTTCTTAGTTTCTTAGTTTCTTAGTTTCTTAGTTTCTTAGTTTCTTAGTTTCTTAGTTTCTTAGTTTCTTAGTTTCTTAGTTTCTTAGTTTCTTAGTTTCTTAGTTTCTTAGTTTCTTAGTTTCTTAGTTTCTTAGTTTCTTAGTTTCTTAGTTTCTTAGTTTCTTAGTTTCTTAGTTTCTTAGTTTCTTAGTTTCTTAGTTTCTTAGTTTCTTAGTTTCTTAGTTTCTTAGTTTCTTAGTTTCTTAGTTTCTTAGTTTCTTAGTTTCTTAGTTTCTTAGTTTCTTAGTTTCTTAGTTTCTTAGTTTCTTAGTTTCTTAGTTTCTTAGTTTCTTAGTTTCTTAGTTTCTTAGTTTCTTAGTTTCTTAGTTTCTTAGTTTCTTAGTTTCTTAGTTTCTTAGTTTCTTAGTTTCTTAGTTTCATAGTTTCTTAGTTTCTTAGATTCTTAGTTTCTTAGTTTCTTAGTTTCTTAGTATCTTAGTATCTCAGTTTCTTAGTTTCTTAGTTTCTTAGTTTCTTAGTTTCTTAGTTTCTTAGTTTCTTAGTTTCTTAGTTTCTTAGTTTCTTAGTTTCTTAGTTTCTTAGTTTCTTAGTTTCTTAGTTTCTTAGTTTCTTAGTTTCTTAGTTTCTTAGTTTCTTAGTTTCTTAGTTTGTCAGTTTGTCAGTTTGTCAGATTGTCAGTTTGTTCGTTTCTTAGTTTCTTAGTTTCTTAGTTTCTTAGTTTCTTAGTTTCTTAGTTTCTTAGTTTCTTAGTTTCTTAGTTTCTTAGTTTCTTAGATTCTTAGTTTCTTAGTTTCTTAGTTTCTTAGTTTCTTAGTTTCTTAGTTTCTTAGTTTCTTAGTTTCTTAGTTTCTTCGTTTCTTAGTTTCTTAGTTTCTTAGTTTCTTAGTTTCTTAGTTTCTTAGTTTCTTAGTTTCTTAGTTTCTTAGTTTCTTAGTTTCTTAGTTTCTTAGTTTCTTAGTTTCTTAGTTTCTTGGTTTCTTAGTTTCTTAGTTTCTTAGTTTCTTAGTTTCTTAGTTTCATAGTTTCTTAGTTTCATAGTTTCTTAGTTTCTTAGTTTCTTAGTTTCTTAGTTTCTTAGTTTCTTAGTTTCTTTGTTTCTTAGTTTCTTAGTTTCTTACTTTCTTAGTTTCTTAGTTTGTCAGTTTGTCAGTTTGTCAGAATGTCAGTTTGTTCGTTTCTTAGTTTCTTAGTTTATTAGTTTCTTAGTTTCTTAGTTTATTAGTTTCTTAGTTTCTTAGTTTCTTAGTTTCTTAGTTTCTTAGTTTCTTAGTTTCTTAGTTTCTTAGTTTCTTAGTTTCTTAGTTTCTTAGTTTCTTAGTTTCTTAGTTTCTTAGTTTCTTAGTTTCTTAGTTTCTTAGTTTCTTAGTTTCTTAGTTTCTTAGTTTCTTAGTTTCTTAGTTTCTTAGTTTCTTAGTTTCTTAGTTTCTTAGTTTCTTAGTTTCTTAGTTTCTTAGTTTCTTAGTTTCTTAGTTTCTTAGTTTCTTAGTTTCTTAGTTTCTTAGTTTCTTAGTTTCTTAGTTTCTTAGTTTCTTAGTTTCTTAGTTTCTTAGTTTCTTAGTTTCTTAGTTTCTTAGTTTCTTAGTTTCTTAGTTTCTTAGTTTCTTAGTTTCTTAGTTTCTTAGTTTCTTAGTTTCTTAGTTTCTTAGTTTCTTAGTTTCTTAGTTTCTTAGTTTCTTAGTTTCTTAGTTTCTTAGTTTCTTAGTTTCTTAGTTTCTTAGTTTCTTAGTTTCTTAGTTTCTTAGTTTCTTAGTTTCTTAGTTTCTTAGTTTCTTAGTCTCTTAGTTTCTTAGTTTCTTAGTTTCTTAGTTTCTTAGTTTCTTAGTTTCTTAGTTTCTTAGTTTCTTAGTTTCTTAGTTTCTTAGTTTCTTAGTTTCTTGGTTTCTTAGTTTCTTAGTTTCTTAGTTTCTTAGTTTCTTAGTTTCATAGTTTCTTAGTTTCATAGTTTCTTAGTTTCTTAGTTTCTTAGTTTCTTAGTTTCTTAGTTTCTTAGTTTCTTAGTTTCTTAGTTTCTTAGTTTCTTAGTTTCTTACTTTCTTAGTTTCTTAGTTTGTCAGTTTGTCAGTTTGTCAGAATGTCAGTTTGTTCGTTTCTTAGTTTCTTAGTTTATTAGTTTCTTAGTTTCTTAGTTTATTAGTTTCTTAGTTTCTTAGTTTCTTAGTTTCTTAGTTTCTTAGTTTCTTAGTTTCTTAGTTTCTTAGTTTCTTAGTTTCTTAGTTTCTTAGTTTCTTAGTTTCTTAGTTTCTTAGTTTCTTAGTTTCTTAGTTTCTTAGTTTCTTAGTTTCTTAGTTTCTTAGTTTCTTAGTTTCTTAGTTTCTTAGTTTCTTAGTTTCTTAGTTTCTTAGTTTCTTAGTTTCTTAGTTTCTTAGTTTCTTAGTTTCTTAGTTTCTTAGTTTCTTAGTTTCTTAGTTTCTTAGTTTCTTAGTTTCTTAGTTTCTTAGTTTCTTAGTTTCTTAGTTTCTTAGTTTCTTAGTTTCTTAGTTTCTTAGTTTCTTAGTTTCTTAGTTTCTTAGTTTCTTAGTTTCTTAGTTTCTTAGTTTCTTAGTTTCTTAGTTTCTTAGTTTCTTAGTTTCTTAGTTTCTTAGTCTCTTAGTTTCTTAGTTTCTTAGTTTCGTAGTTTCTTAGTTTCTTAGTTTCTTAGTTTCTTAGTTTCTTAGTTTCTTAGATTCTTAGTTTCTTAGTTTCTTAGTTTCTTAGTTTCTTAGTTTCTTAGTTTCTTAGTTTCTTAGTTTCTTAGTTTCTTAGTTTCTTAGTTTCTTAGTTTCTTAGTTTCTTAGTTTCTTAGTTTCTTAGTTTCTTAGTTTCTTAGTTTCTTAGTTTCTTAGTTTCTTAGTTTCTTAGTTTCTTAGTTTCTTAGTTTCTTAGTTTCTTAGTTTCTTAGTTTCTTAGTTTCTTAGTTTCTTAGTTTCTTAGTTTCTTAGTTTCTTAGTTTCTTAGTTTCTTAGTTTCATAGTTTCTTAGTTTCTTAGTTTCTTAGTTTCTTACTTTCTTAGTATCTTAGTTTCTTAGTTTCTTACTTTCTTAGTTTCTTAGTTTCTTAGTTTCTTAGTTTCTTAGTTTCTTAGTTTCTTAGTTTCTTAGTTTCTTAGTTTCTTAGTTTCTTAGTTTCTTAGTTTCTTAGTTTCTTAGTTTCTTAGTTTCTTAGTTTCTTAGTTTCTTAGTTTCTTAGTTTCTTAGTTTCTTAGTTTCTTAGTTTCTTAGTTTCTTAGTTTCTTAGTTTCTTAGTTTCTTAGTTTCTTAGTTTCTTAGTTTCTTAGTTTCTTAGTTTCTTAGTTTCTTAGTTTCTTAGTTTCTTAGTTTCTTAGTTTCTTAGTTTCTTAGTTTCTTAGTTTCTTAGTTTCTTAGTTTCTTAGTTTCATAGTTTCTTAGTTTCTTAGATTCTTAGTTTCTTAGTTTCTTAGTTTCTTAGTATCTTAGTATCTCAGTTTCTTAGTTTCTTAGTTTCTTAGTTTCTTAGTTTCTTAGTTTCATAGTTTCTTAGTTTCATAGTTTCTTAGTTTCTTAGTTTCTTAGTTTCTTAGTTTCTTAGTTTCTTAGTTTCTTAGTTTCTTAGTTTCTTAGTTTCTTAGTTTCTTAGTTTGTCAGTTTGTCAGTTTGTCAGATTGTCAGTTTGTTCGTTTCTTAGTTTCTTAGTTTCTTAGTTTCTTAGTTTCTTAGTTTCTTAGTTTCTTAGTTTCTTAGTTTCTTAGTTTCTTAGTTTCTTAGATTCTTAGTTTCTTAGTTTCTTAGTTTCTTAGTTTCTTAGTTTCTTAGTTTCTTAGTTTCTTAGTTTCTTAGTTTCTTCGTTTCTTAGTTTCTTAGTTTCTTAGTTTCTTAGTTTCTTAGTTTCTTAGTTTCTTAGTTTCTTAGTTTCTTAGTTTCTTAGTTTCTTAGTTTCTTAGTTTCTTAGTTTCTTAGTTTCTTGGTTTCTTAGTTTCTTAGTTTCTTAGTTTCTTAGTTTCTTAGTTTCATAGTTTCTTAGTTTCATAGTTTCTTAGTTTCTTAGTTTCTTAGTTTCTTAGTTTCTTAGTTTCTTAGTTTCTTAGTTTCTTAGTTTCTTAGTTTCTTACTTTCTTAGTTTCTTAGTTTGTCAGTTTGTCAGTTTGTCAGAATGTCAGTTTGTTCGTTTCTTAGTTTCTTAGTTTATTAGTTTCTTAGTTTCTTAGTTTATTAGTTTCTTAGTTTCTTAGTTTCTTAGTTTCTTAGTTTCTTAGTTTCTTAGTTTCTTAGTTTCTTAGTTTCTTAGTTTCTTAGTTTCTTAGTTTCTTAGTTTCTTAGTTTCTTAGTTTCTTAGTTTCTTAGTTTCTTAGTTTCTTAGTTTCTTAGTTTCTTAGTTTCTTAGTTTCTTAGTTTCTTAGTTTCTTAGTTTCTTAGTTTCTTAGTTTCTTAGTTTCTTAGTTTCTTAGTTTCTTAGTTTCTTAGTTTCTTAGTTTCTTAGTTTCTTAGTTTCTTAGTTTCTTAGTTTCTTAGTTTCTTAGTTTCTTAGTTTCTTAGTTTCTTAGTTTCTTAGTTTCTTAGTTTCTTAGTTTCTTAGTTTCTTAGTTTCTTAGTTTCTTAGTTTCTTAGTTTCTTAGTTTCTTAGTTTCTTAGTTTCTTAGTTTCTTAGTTTCTTAGTTTCTTAGTTTCTTAGTTTCTTAGTTTCTTAGTTTCTTAGTTTCTTAGTTTCTTAGTTTCTTAGTTTCTTAGTTTCTTAGTTTCTTAGTTTCTTAGTTTCTTAGTTTCTTAGTTTCTTAGTTTCTTAGTTTCTTAGTTTCTTAGTTTCTTAGTTTCGTAGTTTCTTAGTTTCTTAGTTTCTTAGTTTCTTAGTTTCTTAGTTTCTTAGATTCTTAGTTTCTTAGTTTCTTAGTTTCTTAGTTTCTTAGTTTCTTAGTTTCTTAGTTTCTTAGTTTCTTAGTTTCTTAGTTTCTTAGTTTCTTAGTTTCTTAGTTTCTTAGTTTCTTAGTTTCTTATCTTCTTAGTTTCTTAGTTTCTTAGTTTCTTAGTTTCTTAGTTTCTTAGTTTCTTAGTTTCTTAGTTTCTTAGTTTCTTAGTTTCTTAGTTTCTTAGTTTCTTAGTTTCTTAGTTTCTTAGTTTCTTAGTTTCTTAGTTTCTTAGTTTCTTAGTTTCTTAGTTTCTTAGTTTCTTAGTTTCATAGTTTCTTAGTTTCTTAGTTTCTTAGTTTCTTAGTTTCTTAGTTTCTTAGTTTCTTAGTTTCTTAGTTTCTTAGTTTCTTAGTTTCTTAGTTTCTTAGTTTCTTAGTTTCTTAGTTTCTTAGTTTCTTAGTTTCTTAGTTTCTTAGTTTCTTAGTTTCTTAGTTTCTTAGTTTCTTAGTTTCTTAGTTTCTTAGTTTCTTAGTTTCTTAGTTTCTTAGTTTCTTAGTTTCTTAGTTTGTCAGTTTCTTAGTTTCTCAGTTTCTTAGTTTCATAGTTTCTTAGTTTCTTAGATTCTTAGTTTCTTAGTTTCTTGGTTTCTTAGTATCTTAGCTTCTTAGTTTCTTAGTTTCTTAGTTTCTTAGTTTCTTAGTTTCTTAGTTTCTTAGTTTCTTAGTTTCTTAGTTTCTTAGTTTCTTAGTTTCTTAGTTTCTTAGTTTCTTAGTTTCTTAGTTTCTTAGTTTCTTAGTTTCTTAGTTTCTTAGTTTCTTAGTTTCTTAGTTTCTTAGTTTCTTAGTTTCTTAGTTTCTTAGTTTCTCAGTTTCTTAGTTTCATAGTTTCTTAGTTTCTTAGATTCTTAGTTTCTTAGTTTCTTGGTTTCTTAGTATCTTAGCTTCTTAGTTTCTTAGTTTCTTAGTTTCTTAGTTTCTTAGTTTCTTAGTTTCTTAGTTTCTTAGTTTCTTAGTTTCTTAGTTTCTTAGTTTCTTAGTTTCTTAGTTTGTCAGTTTGTCAGTTTGTCAGTTTGTCAGTTTGTCAGATTGTCAGTTTGTTCGTTTCTTAGTTTCTTAGTTTCTTAGTTTCTTAGTTTCTTGGTTTCTTAGTTTCTTAGTTTCTTAGTTTCTTAGTTTCTTAGTTTCTTAGTTTCTTAGTTTCTTAGTTTCTTAGTTTCTTAGTTTCTTAGTTTCTTAGTTTCTTAGTTTCTTAGTTTCTTAGTTTCTTAGTTTCTTAGTTTCTTAGTTTCTTAGTTTCTTAGTTTCTTAGTTTCTTAGTTTCTTAGTTTCTTAGTTTCTTAGTTTCTTAGTTTCTTAGTTTCTTAGTTTCTTAGTTTCTTAGTTTCTTAGTTTCTTAGTTTCTTAGTTTCTTAGTTTCTTAGTTTCTTAGTTTCTTAGTTTCTTAGTTTCTTAGTTTCAAAGTTTCTTAGTTTCTTAGTTTCTTAGTTTCTTAGTTTCTTAGTTTCTTAGTTTCTTAGTTTCTTAGTTTCTTAGTTTCTTAGTTTCCTAGTTTGTCAGTTTGTCAGTTTGTCAGATTGTCAGTTTGTTCGTTTCTTAGTTTCTTAGTTTCTTAGTTTCTTAGTTTCTTAGTTTCTTAGTTTCTTAGTTTCTTAGTTTCTTAGTTTCTTAGTTTCTTAGTTTCTTAGTTTCTTAGTTTCTTAGTTTCTTAGTTTCATAGTTTCTTAGTTTC
The DNA here is from genome assembly GCF_051020955.1 of Megalopta genalis. NCBI lineage: Eukaryota > Metazoa > Arthropoda > Insecta > Hymenoptera > Halictidae > Megalopta > Megalopta genalis. Next base: position 20,533,698 of record NC_135019.1, on the reverse strand, counting down.
TTAGTTTCTTAGTTTCTTAGTATCTTAGTTTCATAGTTTCTTAGTTTCTTAGTTTCTTAGTTTCTTAGTATCTTAGTTTCTTAGTTTCTTAGTTTCTTAGTTTCATAGTTTCTTAGTTTCTTAGATTCTTAGTTTCTTAGTTTCTTAGTTTCTTAGTATCTTAGTTTCTTAGTTTCTTAGTTTCTTAGTTTCTTAGTTTCTTAGTTTCTTAGTTTCTTAGTTTCTTAGTTTCTTAGTTTCTTAGTTTCTTAGTTTCTTAGTTTCTTAGTTTCTTAGTTTCTTAGTTTCTTAGTTTCTTAGTTTCTTAGTTTCTTAGTTTCTTAGTTTCTTAGTTTCTTAGTTTCTTAGTTTCTTAGTTTCTTAGTTTCTTAGTTTCAAAGTTTCTTAGTTTCTTAGTTTCTTAGTTTCTTAGTTTCTTAGTTTCTTAGTTTCTTAGTTTCTTAGTTTCTTAGTTTCTTAGTTTCTTAGTTTGTCAGTTTGTCAGTTTGTCAGATTGTCAGTTTGTTCGTTTCTTAGTTTCTTAGTTTCTTAGTTTCTTAGTTTCTTAGTTTCTTAGTTTCTTAGTTTCTTAGTTTCTTAGTTTCTTAGTTTCTTAGTTTCTTAGTTTCTTAGTTTCTTAGTTTCTTAGTTTCTTAGTTTCTTAGTTTCTTAGTTTCATAGTTTCTTAGTTTCTTAGTTTCTTAGTTTCTTAGTATCTTAGTTTCATAGTTTCTTAGTTTCTTAGTTTCTTAGTTTCTTAGTTTCTTAGTTTCTTAGTTTCTTAGTTTCTTAGTTTCTTAGTTTCTTAGTTTCTTAGTTTCTTAGTTTCTTAGTTTCTTAGTTTCTTAGTTTCTTAGTTTCTTAGTTTCCTAGTTTCTTAGTTTCATAGTTTCTTAGTTTCATAGTTTCTTAGTTTCTTAGTTTCTTAGTTTCTTAGTTTCTTAGTTTCTTAGTTTCTTAGTTTCTTAGTTTCTTAGTTTCTTAGTTTCTTAGTTTGTCAGTTTGTCAGTTTGTCAGATTGTCAGTTTGTTCGTTTCTTAGTTTCTTAGTTTCTTAGTTTCTTAGTTTCTTAGTTTCTTAGTTTCTTAGTTTCTTAGTTTCTTAGTTTCTTAGTTTCTTAGTTTCTTAGTTTCTTAGTTTCTTAGTTTTTTAGTTTCTTAGTTTCATAGTTTCTTAGTTTCTTAGATTCTTAGTTTCTTAGTTTCTTAGTTTCTTAGTATCTTAGTTTCTTAGTTTCTTAGTTTCTTAGTTTCTTAGTTTCTTAGTTTCTTAGTTTCTTAGTTTCTTAGTTTCTTAGTTTCTTAGTTTCTTAGTTTCTTAGTTTCTTAGTTTCTTAGTTTCTTAGTTTCTTAGTTTCTTAGTTTCTTAGTTTCTTAGTTTGTCAGTTTGTTCGTTTCTTAGTTTCTTAGTTTCTTAGTTTGTCAGTTTGTTCGTTTCTTAGTTTCTTAGTTTCTTAGTTTCTTAGTTTCTTAGTTTCTTAGTTTCTTAGTTTCTTAGTTTCTTAGTTTCTTAGTTTCTTAGTTTCTTAGTTTCTTAGTTTCTTAGTTTCTTAGTTTCTTAGTTTCTTAGTTTCTTAGTTTCTTAGTTTCTTAGTTTCTTAGTTTCTTAGTTTCTTAGTTTCTTAGTTTCTTAGTTTCTTAGTTTCTTAGTTTCTTAGTTTCTTAGTTTCCTAGTTTCTTAGTTTCATAGTTTCTTAGTTTCATAGTTTCTTAGTTTCTTAGTTTCTTAGTTTCTTAGTTTCTTAGTTTCTTAGTTTCTTAGTTTCTTAGTTTCTTAGTTTCTTAGTTTCTTAGTTTGTCAGTTTGTCAGTTTGTCAGATTGTCAGTTTGTTCGTTTCTTAGTTTCTTAGTTTCTTAGTTTCTTAGTTTCTTAGTTTCTTAGTTTCTTAGTTTCTTAGTTTCTTAGTTTCTTAGTTTCTTAGTTTCTTAGTTTCTTAGTTTCTAAGTTTTTTAGTTTCTTAGTTTCATAGTTTCTTAGTTTCTTAGATTCTTAGTTTCTTAGTTTCTTAGTTTCTTAGTATCTTAGTTTCTTAGTTTCTTAGTTTCTTAGTTTCTTAGTTTCTTAGTTTCTTAGTTTCTTAGTTTCTTAGTTTCTTAGTTTCTTAGTTTCTTAGTTTCTTAGTTTCTTAGTTTCTTAGTTTCTTAGTTTCTTAGTTTCTTAGTTTCTTAGTTTCTTAGTTTGTCAGTTTGTTCGTTTCTTAGTTTCTTAGTTTCTTAGTTTGTCAGTTTGTTCGTTTCTTAGTTTCTTAGTTTCTTAGTTTCTTAGTTTCTTAGTTTCTTAGTTTCTTAGTTTCTTAGTTTCTTAGTTTCTTAGTTTCTTAGTTTCTTAGTTTCTTAGTTTCATAGTTTCTTAGTTTCTTAGTTTCTTAGTTTCTTAGTATCTTAGTTTCTTAGTTTCTTAGTTTCTTAGTTTCTTAGTTTCTTAGTTTCTTAGTTTCTTAGTTTCTTAGTTTCTTAGTTTCTTAGTTTCTTAGTTTCTTAGTTTCTTAGTTTCTTAGTTTCTTAGTTTCTTAGTTTCTTAGTTTCTTAGTTTCTTAGTTTCTTAGTTTCTTAGTTTCTTAGTTTCTTAGTTTCTTAGTTTCTTAGTTTCTTAGTTTCTTAGTTTCTTAGTTTCTTAGTTTCTTAGTTTCTTAGTTTCTTAGTTTCTTAGTTTCTTAGTTTCTTAGTTTCTTAGTTTCTTAGTTTCTTAGTTTCTTAGTTTCTTAGTTTCTTAGTTTCTTAGTTTCTTAGTTTCTTAGTTTCTTAGTTTCTTAGTTTCTTAGTTTCATAGTTTCTTAGTTTCTTAGATTCTTAGTTTCTTAGTTTCTTAGTTTCTTAGTATCTTAGTTTCTTAGTTTCTTAGTTTCTTAGTTTCTTAGTTTCTTAGTTTCTTAGTTTCTTAGTTTCTTTGTTTCTTAGTTTCTTAGTTTCTTAGTTTCTTAGTTTCTTAGTTTCTTAGTTTCTTAGTTTCATAGTTTCTTAGTTTCATAGTTTCTTAGTTTCTTAGTTTCTTAGTTTCTTAGTTTCTTAGTTTCTTAGTTTCTTAGTTTCTTAGTTTCTTAGTTTCTTAGTTTCTTAGTTTCTTAGTTTCTTAGTTTCTTAGTTTGTCAGTTTGTCAGTTTGTCAGATTGTCAGTTTGTTCGTTTCTTAGTTTCTTAGTTTCTTAGTTTCTTAGTTTCTTAGTTTCTTAGTTTCTTAGTTTCTTAGTTTCTTAGTTTCTTAGTTTCTTAGTTTCTTAGTTTCTTAGTTTCTTAGTTTCTTAGTTTCTTAGTTTCATAGTTTCTTAGTTTCTTAGATTCTTAGTTTCTTAGTTTCTTAGTTTCTTAGTATCTTAGTTTCTTAGTTTCTTAGTTTCTTAGTTTCTTAGTTTCTTAGTTTCTTAGTTTCTTAGTTTCTTAGTTTCTTAGTTTCTTAGTTTCTTAGTTTCTTAGTTTCTTAGTTTCTTAGTTTCTTAGTTTCTTAGTTTCTTAGTTTCTTAGTTTCTTAGTTTCATAGTTTCTTAGTTTCTCAGTTTCTTAGTTTCTTAGTTTCTTAGTATCTTAGTTTCTTAGTTTCTTAGTTTCTTAGTTTCTTAGTTTCTTAGTTTCTTAGTTTCTTAGTTTCTTAGTTTCTTAGTTTCTTAGTTTCTTAGTTTCTTAGTTTCTTAGTTTCTTAGTTTCTTAGTTTCTTAGTTTCTTAGTTTCTTAGTTTCTTAGTTTCTTAGTTTCTTAGTTTCTTAGTTTCTTAGTTTCTTAGTTTCTTAGTTTCTTAGTTTCTTAGTTTCTTAGTTTCTTAGTTTCTTAGTTTCTTAGTTTCTTAGTTTCTTAGTTTCTTAGTTTCTTAGTTTCTTAGTTTCTTAGTTTCTTAGTTTCTTAGTTTCTTAGTTTCTTAGTTTCTTAGTTTCTTAGTTTCTTAGTTTCTTAGTTTCATAGTTTCTTAGTTTCTTAGATTCTTAGTTTCTTAGTTTCTTAGTTTCTTAGTATCTTAGTTTCTTAGTTTCTTAGTTTCTTAGTTTCTTAGTTTCTTAGTTTCTTAGTTTCTTAGTTTCTTAGTTTCTTAGTTTCTTAGTTTCTTAGTTTCTTAGTTTCATAGTTTCTTAGTTTCATAGTTTCTTAGTTTCTTAGTTTCTTAGTTTCTTAGTTTCTTAGTTTCTTATTTTCTTAGTTTCTTAGTTTGTCAGTTTGTCAGTTTGTCAGATTGTCAGTTTGTTCGTTTCTTAGTTTCTTAGTTTCTTAGTTTCTTAGTTTCTTAGTTTCTTAGTTTCTTAGTTTCTTAGTTTCTTAGTTTCTTAGTTTCTTAGTTTCTTAGTTTCTTAGTTTCTTAGTTTCTTAGTTTCTTAGTTTCTTAGTTTCATAGTTTCTTAGTTTCTTAGATTCTTAGTTTCTTAGTTTCTTAGTTTCTTAGTTTCTTAGTATCTTAGTTTCTTAGTTTCTTAGTTTCTTAGTTTCTTAGTTTCTTAGTTTCTTAGTTTCTTAGTTTCTTAGTTTCTTAGTTTCTTAGTTTCTTAGTTTCTTAGTTTCTTAGTTTCTTAGTTTCTTAGTTTCTTAGTTTCTTAGTTTCATAGTTTCTTAGTTTCTTAGTTTCTTAGTTTCTTAGTTTCTTAGTTTCTTAGTTTCTTAGTTTCTTAGTTTCTTAGTTTCTTAGTTTCTTAGTTTCTTAGTTTGTCAGTTTGTCAGTTTGTCAGATTGTCAGTTTGTTCGTTTCTTAGTTTCTTAGTTTCTTAGTTTCTTAGTTTCTTAGTTTCTTAGTTTCTTAGTTTCTTAGTTTCTTAGTTTCTTAGTTTCTTAGTTTCTTAGTTTCTTAGTTTCATAGTTTCTTAGTTTCTTAGTTTCTTAGTTTCTTAGTTTCTTAGTTTCTTAGTTTCTTAGTTTCTTAGTTTCTTAGTTTCTTAGTTTCTTAGTTTCTTAGTTTCTTAGTTTCTTAGTTTCATAGTTTCTTAGTTTCTTAGTTTCTTAGTTTCTTAGTTTCTTAGTATCTTAGTTTCTTAGTTTCTTAGTTTCTTAGTTTCTTAGTTTCTTAGTTTCTTAGTTTCTTAGTTTCTTAGTTTCTTAGTGTCTTAGTTTCTTAGTTTCTTAGTTTCTTAGTTTCTTAGTTTCTTAGTTTCTTAGTTTCTTAGTTTCTTAGTTTCTTAGTTTCTTAGTTTCTTAGTTTCTTAGTTTCTTAGTTTCTTAGTTTCTTAGTTTCTTAGTTTCTTAGTTTCTTAGTTTCTTAGTTTCTTAGTTTCTTAGTTTCTTAGTTTCTTAGTTTCTTAGTTTCTTAGTGTCTTAGTTTCTTAGTTTCTTAGTTTCTTAGTTTCTTAGTTTCTTAGTTTCTTAGTTTCTTAGTTTCTTAGTTTCTTAGTTTCTTAGTTTCTTAGTTTCTTAGTTTCTTAGTTTCTTAGTTTCTTAGTTTCTTAGTTTCTTAGTTTCTTAGTTTCATAGTTTCTTAGTTTCTTAGATTCTTAGTTTCTTAGTTTCTTAGTTTCTTAGTATCTTAGTTTCTTAGTTTCTTAGTTTCTTAGTTTCTTAGTTTCTTAGTTTCTTAGTTTCTTAGTTTCTTAGTTTCTTAGTTTCTTAGTTTCTTAGTTTCTTAGTTTCTTAGTTTCTTAGTTTCTTAGTTTCTTAGTTTCTTAGTTTCTTAGTTTCTTAGTTTCTTAGTTTCTTAGTTTCTTAGTTTCTTAGTTTCATAGTTTCTTAGTTTCATAGTTTCTTAGTTTCTTAGTTTCTTAGTTTCTTAGTTTCTTAGTTTCTTAGTTTCTTAGTTTCTTAGTTTCTTAGTTTCTTAGTTTCTTAGTTTCTTAGTTTCTTAGTTTCTTAGTTTCTTAGTTTCTTAGTTTCTTAGTTTCTTAGTTTCTTAGTTTCTTAGTTTCTTAGTTTCTTAGTTTCTTAGTTTCTTAGTTTCTTAGTTTCTTAGTTTCTTAGTTTCTTAGTTTCTTAGTTTCTTAGTTTCTTAGTTTCTTAGTTTCTTAGTTTCATAGTTTCTTAGTTTCTTAGTTTCTTAGTTTCTTAGTTTCTTAGTATCTTAGTTTCTTAGTTTCTTAGTTTCTTAGTTTCTTAGTTTCTTAGTTTCTTAGTTTCTTAGTTTCTTAGTTTCTTAGTTTCTTAGTTTCTTAGTTTCTTAGTTTCTTAGTTTCTTAGTTTCTTAGTTTCTTAGTTTCTTAGTTTCTTAGTTTCTTAGTTTCTTAGTTTCTTAGTTTCTTAGTTTCTTAGTTTCTTAGTTTCTTAGTTTCTTAGTTTCTTAGTTTCTTAGTTTCTTAGTTTCTTAGTTTCTTAGTTTCTTAGTTTCTTAGTTTCTTAGTTTCTTAGTTTCTTAGTTTCTTAGTTTCTTAGTTTCTTAGTTTCTTAGTTTCTTAGTTTCTTAGTTTCTTAGTTTCTTAGTTTCTTAGTTTCTTAGTTTCTTAGTTTCTTAGTTTCTTAGTTTCTTAGTTTCTTAGTTTCTTAGTTTCTTAGTTTCTTAGTTTCTTAGTTTCTTAGTTTCTTAGTTTCTTAGTTTCTTAGTTTCTTAGTTTCTTAGTTTCTTAGTTTCTTAGTTTCTTAGTTTCTTAGTTTCTTAGTTTCTTAGTTTCTTAGTTTCTTAGTTTCTTAGTTTCTTAGTTTCTTAGTTTCTTAGTTTCTTAGTTTCTTAGTTTCTTAGTTTCTTAGTTTCATAGTTTCTTAGTTTCTTAGATTCTTAGTTTCTTAGTTTCTTGGTTTCTTAGTATCTTAGCTTCTTAGTTTCTTAGTTTCTTAGTTTCTTAGTTTCTTAGTTTCTTAGTTTCTTAGTTTCTTAGTTTCTTAGTTTCTTAGTTTCTTAGTTTCTTAGTTTCTTAGTTTCTTAGTTTCTTAGTTTCTTAGTTTCTTAGTTTCTTAGTTTCTTAGTTTCTTAGTTTCTTAGTTTCTTAGTTTCTTAGTTTCTTAGTTTCTTAGTTTCTTAGTTTCTTAGTTTCTTAGTTTCTTAGTTTCTTAGTTTCTTAGTTTCTTAGTTTCTTAGTTTCTTAGTTTCTTAGTTTCTTAGTTTCTTAGTTTCTTAGTTTCTTAGTTTCTTAGTTTCTTAGTTTCTTAGTTTCTTAGTTTCTTAGTTTCTTAGTTTCTTAGTTTCTTAGTTTCTTAGTTTCAAAGTTTCTTAGTTTCTTAGTTTCTTAGTTTCTTAGTTTCTTAGTTTCTTAGTTTCTTAGTTTCTTAGTTTCTTAGTTTCTTAGTTTCCTAGTTTGTCAGTTTGTCAGTTTGTCAGATTGTCAGTTTGTTCGTTTCTTAGTTTCTTAGTTTCTTAGTTTCTTAGTTTCTTAGTTTCTTAGTTTCTTAGTTTCTTAGTTTCTTAGTTTCTTAGTTTCTTAGTTTCTTAGTTTCTTAGTTTCTTAGTTTCTTAGTTTCTTAGTTTCATAGTTTCTTAGTTTCTTAGTTTCTTAGTTTCTTAGTATCTTAGTTTCATAGTTTCTTAGTTTCTTAGTTTCTTAGTTTCTTAGTATCTTAGTTTCTTAGTTTCTTAGTTTCTTAGTTTCATAGTTTCTTAGTTTCTTAGATTCTTAGTTTCTTAGTTTCTTAGTTTCTTAGTATCTTAGTTTCTTAGTTTCTTAGTTTCTTAGTTTCTTAGTTTCTTAGTTTCTTAGTTTCTTAGTTTCTTAGTTTCTTAGTTTCTTAGTTTCTTAGTTTCTTAGTTTCTTAGTTTCTTAGTTTCTTAGTTTCTTAGTTTCTTAGTTTCTTACTTTCTTAGTTTCTTAGTTTCTTAGTTTCTTAGTTTCTTAGTTTCTTAGTTTCAAAGTTTCTTAGTTTCTTAGTTTCTTAGTTTCTTAGTTTCTTAGTTTCTTAGTTTCTTAGTTTCTTAGTTTCTTAGTTTCTTAGTTTCTTAGTTTCTTAGTTTGTCAGTTTGTCAGTTTGTCAGATTGTCAGTTTGTTCGTTTCTTAGTTTCTTAGTTTCTTAGTTTCTTAGTTTCTTAGTTTCTTAGTTTCTTAGTTTCTTAGTTTCTTAGTTTCTTAGTTTCTTAGTTTCTTAGTTTCTTAGTTTCTTAGTTTCTTAGTTTCTTAGTTTCTTAGTTTCTTAGTTTCTTAGTTTCATAGTTTCTTAGTTTCTTAGTTTCTTAGTTTCTTAGTATCTTAGTTTCATAGTTTCTTAGTTTCTTAGTTTCTTAGTTTCTTTGTTTCTTAGTTTCTTAGTTTCTTAGTTTCTTAGTTTCTTAGTTTCTTAGTTTCTTAGTTTCTTAGTTTCTTAGTTTCTTAGTTTCTTAGTTTCTTAGTTTCTTAGTTTCTTAGTTTCTTAGTTTCATAGTTTCTTAGTTTCATAGTTTCTTAGTTTCTTAGTTTCTTAGTTTCTTAGTTTCTTAGTTTCTTAGTTTGTCAGTTTGTCAGTTTGTCAGATTGTCAGTTTGTTCGTTTCTTAGTTTCTTAGTTTCTTAGTTTCTTAGTTTCTTAGTTTCTTAGTTTCTTAGTTTCTTAGTTTCTTAGTTTCTTAGTTTCTTAGTTTCTTAGTTTCTTAGTTTCTTAGTTTCTTAGTTTCATAGTTTCTTAGTTTCTTAGATTCTTAGTTTCTTAGTTTCTTAGTTTCTTAGTATCTTAGTTTCTTAGTTTCTTAGTTTCTTAGTTTCTTAGTTTCTTAGTTTGTTAGTTTCTTAGTTTCTTAGTTTCTTAGTTTCTTAGTTTCTTAGTTTCTTAGTTTCTTAGTTTCTTAGTTTCTTAGTTTCTTAGTTTCTTAGTTTCTTAGTTTGTCAGTTTGTTCGTTTCTTAGTTTCTTAGTTTCTTAGTTTGTCAGTTTGTTCGTTTCTTAGTTTCTTAGTTTCTTAGTTTCTTAGTTTCTTAGTTTCTTAGTTTCTTAGTTTCTTAGTTTCTTAGTTTCTTAGTTTCTTAGTTTCTTAGTTTCTTAGTTTCATAGTTTCTTAGTTTCTTAGTTTCTTAGTTTCTTAGTATCTTAGTTTCTTAGTTTCTTAGTTTCTTAGTTTCTTAGTTTCTTAGTTTCTTAGTTTCTTAGTTTCTTAGTTTCTTAGTTTCTTAGTTTCTTAGTTTCTTAGTTTCTTAGTTTCTTAGTTTCTTAGTTTCTTAGTTTCTTAGTTTCTTAGTTTCTTAGTTTCTTAGTTTCTTAGTTTCTTAGTTTCTTAGTTTCTTAGTTTCTTAGTTTCTTAGTTTCTTAGTTTCTTAGTTTCTTAGTTTCTTAGTTTCTTAGTTTCTTAGTTTCTTAGTTTCTTAGTTTCTTAGTTTCTTAGTTTCTTAGTTTCTTAGTTTCTTAGTTTCTTAGTTTCTTAGTTTCTTAGTTTCTTAGTTTCTTAGTTTCTTAGTTTCTTAGTTTCTTAGTTTCATAGTTTCTTAGTTTCTTAGATTCTTAGTTTCTTAGTTTCTTAGTTTCTTAGTATCTTAGTTTCTTAGTTTCTTAGTTTCTTAGTTTCTTAGTTTCTTAGTTTCTTAGTTTCTTAGTTTCTTAGTTTCTTAGTTTCTTAGTTTCTTAGTTTCTTAGTTTCTTAGTTTCTTAGTTTCTTAGTTTCTTAGTTTCTTAGTTTCATAGTTTCTTAGTTTCATAGTTTCTTAGTTTCTTAGTTTCTTAGTTTCTTAGTTTCTTAGTTTCTTAGTTTCTTAGTTTCTTAGTTTCTTAGTTTCTTAGTTTCTTAGTTTCTTAGTTTGTCAGTTTGTCAGTTTGTCAGATTGTCAGTTTGTTCGTTTCTTAGTTTCTTAGTTTCTTAGTTTCTTAGTTTCTTAGTTTCTTAGTTTCTTAGTTTCTTAGTTTCTTAGTTTCTTAGTTTCTTAGTTTCTTAGTTTCTTAGTTTCTTAGTTTCTTAGTTTCTTAGTTTCTTAGTTTCTTAGTTTCTTAGTTTCTTAGTTTCATAGTTTCTTAGTTTCTTAGATTCTTAGTTTCTTAGTTTCTTAGTTTCTTAGTATCTTAGTTTCTTAGTTTCTTAGTTTCTTAGTTTCTTAGTTTCTTAGTTTCTTAGTTTCTTAGTTTCTTAGTTTCTTAGTTTCTTAGTTTCTTAGTTTCTTAGTTTCTTAGTTTCTTAGTTTCTTAGTTTCTTAGTTTCTTAGTTTCTTAGTTTCTTAGTTTCATAGTTTCTTAGTTTCTTAGTTTCTTAGTTTCTTAGTTTCTTAGTATCTTAGTTTCTTAGTTTCTTAGTTTCTTAGTTTCTTAGTTTCTTAGTTTCTTAGTTTCTTAGTTTCTTAGTTTCTTAGTTTCTTAGTTTCTTAGTTTCTTAGTTTCTTAGTTTCTTAGTTTCTTAGTTTCTTAGTTTCTTAGTTTCTTAGTTTCTTAGTTTCTTAGTTTCTTAGTTTCTTAGTTTCTTAGTTTCTTAGTTTCTTAGTTTCTTAGTTTCTTAGTTTCTTAGTTTCTTAGTTTCTTAGTTTCTTAGTTTCTTAGTTTCTTAGTTTCATAGTTTCTTAGTTTCTTAGATTCTTAGTTTCTTAGTTTCTTAGTTTCTTAGTATCTTAGTTTCTTAGTTTCTTAGTTTCTTAGTTTCTTAGTTTCTTAGTTTCTTAGTTTCTTAGTTTCTTAGTTTCTTAGTTTCTTAGTTTCTTAGTTTCTTAGTTTCTTAGTTTCATAGTTTCTTAGTTTCATAGTTTCTTAGTTTCTTAGTTTCTTAGTTTCTTAGTTTCTTAGTTTCTTAGTTTCTTAGTTTCTTATTTTCTTAGTTTCTTAGTTTGTCAGTTTGTCAGTTTGTCAGATTGTCAGTTTCTTAGTTTCTTAGTTTCTTAGTTTCTTAGTTTCTTAGTTTCTTAGTTTCTTAGTTTCTTAGTTTCTTAGTTTCTTAGTTTCTTAGTTTCTTAGTTTCTTAGTTTCTTAGTTTCTTAGTTTCTTAGTTTCTTAGTTTCTTAGTTTCTTAGTTTCTTAGTTTCTTAGTTTCTTAGTTTCATAGTTTCTTAGTTTCTTAGATTCTTAGTTTCTTAGTTTCTTAGTTTCTTAGTATCTTAGTTTCTTAGTTTCTTAGTTTCTTAGTTTCTTAGTTTCTTAGTTTCTTAGTTTCTTAGTTTCTTAGTTTCTTAGTTTCTTAGTTTCTTAGTTTCTTAGTTTCTTAGTTTCTTAGTTTCTTAGTTTCTTAGTTTCTTAGTTTCATAGTTTCTTAGTTTCTTAGTTTCTTAGTTTCTTAGTTTCTTAGTTTCTTAGTTTCTTAGTTTCTTAGTTTCTTAGTTTCTTAGTTTCTTAGTTTCTTAGTTTCTTAGTTTGTCAGTTTGTCAGTTTGTCAGATTGTCAGTTTGTTCGTTTCTTAGTTTCTTAGTTTCTTAGTTTCTTAGTTTCTTAGTTTCTTAGTTTCTTAGTTTCTTAGTTTCTTAGTTTCTTAGTTTCTTAGTTTCTTAGTTTCATAGTTTCTTAGTTTCTTAGTTTCTTAGTTTCTTAGTTTCTTAGTTTCTTAGTTTCTTAGTTTCTTAGTTTCTTAGTTTCTTAGTTTCTTAGTTTCTTAGTTTCTTAGTTTCATAGTTTCTTAGTTTCTTAGTTTCTTAGTTTCTTAGTTTCTTAGTATCTTAGTTTCTTAGTTTCTTAGTTTCTTAGTTTCTTAGTTTCTTAGTTTCTTAGTTTCTTAGTTTCTTAGTTTCTTAGTTTCTTAGTTTCTTAGTTTCTTAGTTTCTTAGTTTCTTAGTTTCTTAGTTTCTTAGTTTCTTAGTTTCTTAGTTTCTTAGTTTCTTAGTTTCTTAGTTTCTTAGTTTCTTAGTTTCTTAGTTTCTTAGTTTCTTAGTTTCTTAGTTTCTTAGTTTCTTAGTTTCTTAGTTTCTTAGTTTCTTAGTTTCTTAGTTTCTTAGTTTCTTAGTTTCTTAGTGTCTTAGTTTCTTAGTTTCTTAGTTTCTTAGTTTCTTAGTTTCTTAGTTTCTTAGTTTCTTAGTTTCTTAGTTTCTTAGTTTCTTAGTTTCTTAGTTTCTTAGTTTCTTAGTTTCTTAGTTTCTTAGTTTCTTAGTTTCTTAGTTTCTTAGTTTCATAGTTTCTTAGTTTCTTAGATTCTTAGTTTCTTAGTTTCTTAGTTTCTTAGTATCTTAGTTTCTTAGTTTCTTAGTTTCTTAGTTTCTTAGTTTCTTAGTTTCTTAGTTTCTTAGTTTCTTAGTTTCTTAGTTTCTTAGTTTCTTAGTTTCTTAGTTTCTTAGTTTCTTAGTTTCTTAGTTTCTTAGTTTCTTAGTTTCTTAGTTTCTTAGTTTCTTAGTTTCATAGTTTCTTAGTTTCATAGTTTCTTAGTTTCTTAGTTTCTTAGTTTCTTAGTTTCTTAGTTTCTTAGTTTCTTAGTTTCTTAGTTTCTTAGTTTCTTAGTTTGTCAGTTTGTCAGTTTGTCAGATTGTCAGTTTGTTCGTTTCTTAGTTTCTTAGTTTCTTAGTTTCTTAGTTTCTTAGTTTCTTAGTTTCTTAGTTTCTTAGTTTCTTAGTTTCTTAGTTTCTTAGTTTCTTAGTTTCTTAGTTTCTTAGTTTCTTAGTTTCTTAGTTTCTTAGTTTCTTAGTTTCTTAGTTTCTTAGTTTCATAGTTTCTTACTTTCTTAGATTCTTAGTTTCTTAGTTTCTTAGTTTCTTAGTATCTTAGTTTCTTAGTTTCATAGTTTCTTAGTTTCTTAGTTTCTTAGTTTCATAGTTTCTTAGTATCTTAGTTTCTTAGTTTCTTAGTTTCTTAGTTTCTTAGTTTCTTAGTTTCTTAGTTTCTTAGTTTCTTAGTTTCTTAGTTTCTTAGTTTCTTAGTTTCTTAGTTTCTTAGTTTCTTAGTTTCTTAGTTTCTTAGTTTCTTAGTTTCTTAGTTTCTTAGTTTCTTAGTTTCTTAGTTTCTTAGTTTCTTAGTTTCTTAGTATCTCAGTTTCTTAGTTTCTGAGTTTCTTAGTTTCTTAGTTTCTTAGTTTCTTAGTTTCTTAGTTTCTTAGTTTCTTAGTTTCTTAGTTTCTTAGTTTCTTAGTTTCTTAGTTTCTTAGTTTCTTAGTTTCATAGTTTCTTAGTTTCATAGTTTCTTAGTTTCTTAGTTTCTTAGTTTCTTAGTTTCTTAGTTTCTTAGTTTCTTAGTTTCTTAGTTTCTTAGTTTCTTAGTTTCTTAGTTTCTTAGTTTCTTAGTTTCTTAGTTTCTTAGTTTCTTAGTTTCTTAGTTTCTTAGTTTCTTAGTTTCTTAGTTTCTTAGTTTCTTAGTTTCTTAATTACTTAGTTTCTTAGTTTCTTAGTTTATTAGTTTCTTAGTTTCTTAGTTTCTCAGTCTCTCAGTCTCTCAGTCTCTCAGTTTCTTAGCTTCTTAGTTTCTTAGTTTCTTAGTTTCTTAGTTTCTTAGTTTCTTAGTTTCTTAGTTTCTTAGTATCTTAGTTTCTTAGTTTCTTAGTTTCTTAGTTTCTTAGTTTCTTAGTTTCTTAGTTTCTTAGTTTCTTAGTTTCTTAGTTTCTTAGTTTCTTAGTTTCTTAGTTTCTTAGTTTCTTAGTTTCTTAGTTTCTTAGTTTCATAGTTTCTTAGTTTCATAGTTTCTTAGTTTCTTAGTTTCTTAGTTTCTTAGTTTCTTAGTTTCTTAGTTTCTTAGTTTCTTAGTTTCTTAGTTTCTTAGTTTCTTAGTTTCTTAGTTTCTTAGTTTCTTAGTTTCTTAGTTTCTTACTTTCTTAGTTACTTGGTTTGTCAGTTTGTCAGTTTGTCAGATTGTCAGTTTGTTCGTTTCTTAGTTTCTTAGTTCCTTAGTTTCTTAGTTTCTTAGTTTCTTAGTTTCTTAGTTTCTTAGTTTCTTAGTTTCTTAGTTTCTTAGTTTCTTAGTTTCTTAGTTTCTTAGTTTCTTAGTTTCTTAGTTTCTTAGTTTCTTAGTTTCTTAGTTTCTTAGTTTCTTAGTTTCATAGTTTCTTAGTTTCTTAGCTTCTTAGTTTCTTAGTTTCTTAGTTTCTTAGTTTCTTAGTTTCTTAGTTTCTTAGCTTCTTAGTTTCTTAGCTTCTTAGTTTCTTAGTTTCTTAGTTTCTTAGTTTCTTAGTTTCTTAGTTTCTTAGTTTCTTAGTTTCTTAGTTTCTTAGTTTCTTAGTTTCTTAGTTTCTTAGTTTCTTAGTTTCTTAGTTTCTTAGTTTCTTAGTTTCTTAGTTTCTTAGTTTCTTAGTTTCTTAGTTTCTTAGTTTCTTAGTTTCTTAGTCTCATAGTTTCTTAGTTTCTTAGTTTCTTAGTTTCTTAGTTTCTTAGTTTCTTAGTTTCTTAGTTTCTTAGTTTCTTAGTTTCTTAGTTTCTTAGTTTCTTAGTTTCTTAGTTTCTTAGTTTCTTAGTTTCTTAGTTTCTTAGTTTCATAGTTTCTTAGTTTCTTAGATTCTTAGTTTCTTAGTTTCTTAGTTTCTTAGTATCTTAGTTTCTTAGTTTCTTAGTTTCTTAGTTTCTTAGTTTCTTAGTTTCTTAGTTTCTTAGTTTCTTAGTTTCTTAGTTTCTTAGTTTCTTAGTTTCTTAGTTTCTTAGTTTCTTAGTTTCTTAGTTTCTTAGTTTCTTAGTTTCTTAGTTTCTTAGTTTCTTAGTTTCTTAGTTTCTTAGTTTCTTAGTTTCTTAGTTTCTTAGTTTCTTAGTTTCTTAGTTTCTTAGTTTCTTAGTTTCTTAGTTTCTTAGTTTCTTAGTTTCTTAGTTTCTTAGTTTCTTAGTTTCTTAGTTTCTTAGTTTCTTAGTTTCTTAGTTTCTTAGTTTCTTAGTTTCTTAGTTTCTTAGTTTCTTAGTTTGTCAGTTTGTTCGTTTCTTAGTTTCTTAGTTTCTTAGTTTGTCAGTTTGTTCGTTTCTTAGTTTCTTAGTTTCTTAGTTTCTTAGTTTCTTAGTTTCTTAGTTTCTTAGTTTCTTAGTTTCTCAGTCTCTCAGTCTCTCAGTCTCTCAGTTTCTCAGTTTCTTAGTTTCTTAGTTTCTTAGTTTCTTAGTTTCGTAGCTTCTTACTTTCTTAGTTTCTTAGTTTCTTAGTTTGTCAGTTTGTCAGTTTCTTAGTTTCTTAGTTTCTTAGTTTCTTAGTTTCTTAGTTTCTTAGTTTCTTAGTTTCTAAGTTTCTTAGTTTCTTAGTTTCTTAGTTTCTTAGTTACTTAGTTTCTTAGTTTCTTAGTTTCTTAGTTTCTTAGTTTCTTAGTTTCTTAGATTCTTAGTTTCTTAGTTTCTTAGTTTCTTAGTTTCTTAGATTCTTAGTTTGTCAGTTTGTTCGTTTCTTAGTTTCTTGGTTTCTTAGTTTCTTAGTTTGTTCGTTTCTTAGTTTCGTAGTTTCTTAGTTTCTTAGTTTCTTAGTTTCTTAGTTTCTTAGTTTCTTAGTTTCTTAGTTTCCTAGTTTCTTAGTTTCTTAGTTTCTTAGTTCCTTAGTTTCTTAGTTTCTTAGTTTCTTAGTTTCTTAGTTTCTTAGTTTCTTAGTTTCTTAGTTTCTTAGTTTCTTAGTTTCTTAGTTTCTTAGTTTCTTAGTTTCTTAGTTTCTTAGTTTCTTAGTTTCTTAGTTTCTTAGTTTCTTAGTTTCTTAGTTTCTTAGTTTCTTAGTTTCTTAGTTTCTTAGTTTCTTAGTTTCTTAGTTTCTTAGTTTCTTAGTTTCTTAGTTTCTTAGTTTCTTAGTTTCTTAGTTTCTTAGTTTCTTAGTTTCTTAGTTTCTTAGTTTCTTAGTTTCTTAGTTTCTTAGTTTCTTAGTTTCTTAGTTTCTTAGTTTCTTAGTTTCTTAGTTTCTTAGTTTCTTAGTTTCTTAGTTTCTTAGTTTCTTAGTTTCTTAGATTCTTAGTTTCTTAGTTTGTCAGTTTGTTCGTTTCTTAGTTTCTTAGTTTCTTAGTTTCTTAGTTTCTTAGTTTCTTAGTTTGTCAGTTTGTTCGTTTCTTAGTTTCTTAATTTCTTAGTTTCTTAGTTTCTTAGTTTCTTAGTTTCTTAGTTTCTTAGTTTCTTAGTTTCTTAGTTTCTTAATTTCTTAGTTTCTTAGTTTCTTAGTTTCTTGGTTTCTTAGTTTGTCAGTTTCTTAGTTTCTTAGTTTCTTATTTTCTTAGTTTCTTAGTTTCTTAGTTTCTTAGTTTCTTAGTTTCTTAGTTTCTTAGTTTCTTAGTTTCTTAGTTTCTTAGTTTCTTAGTTTCTTAGTTTCTTAGTTTCTTAGTTTCTTAGTTTCTTAGTTTCTTAGTTTCTTAGTTTCTTAGTTTGTTCGTTTCTTTGTTTCGTAGTTTCTTATTTTGTTAGTTTCTTAGTTTCTTAGTTTCTTAGTTTTCTTAGTTTCTTAGTTTCTTGGTTTCTTAGTTTCTTAGTTTCTTAGTTTCTTAGTTTCTTAGTTTCTTAGTTTCTTAGTTTCTTAGTTTCTTAGTTTCTTAGTTTCTTAGTTTCTCAGTCTCTCAGTCTCTCAGTCTCTCAGTTTCTCAGTTTCTCAGTTTCTTAGTTTCTTAGTTTCTTAGTTTCGTAGTGTCTTAGTTTCGTAGTTTCTTACTTTCTTAGTTTCTTAGTTTCTTAGTTTCTTAGTTTCTTAGTTTCTTAGTTTCTTAGTTTCATAGTTGCTTAGTTTCTTAGTTTCTTAGTTTCTTAGTTTCTTAGTTTCTTAGTTTCTTAGTTTCTTAGTTTCTTAGTTTCTTAGTTTCTTAGTTTCTTAGTTTCTTAGTTTCTTAGTTTCTTAGATTCTTAGTTTCTTAGTTTCTTAGTTTCTTAGTATCTTAGTTTCTTAGTTTCTTAGTTTCTTAGTTTCTTAGTTTCTTAGTTTCTTAGTTTCTTAGTTTCTTAGTTTCTTAGTTTCTTAGTTTCTTAGTTTCTTAGTTTCTTAGTTTCTTAGTTTCTTAGTTTCTTAGTTTCTTAGTTTCTTAGTTTCTTAGTTTCTTAGTTTCTTAGTTTCTTAGTTTCTTAGTTTCTTAGTTTCTTAGTTTCTTAGTTTCTTAGTTTCTTAGTTTCTTAGTTTCTTAGTTTCTTAGTTTCTTAGTTTCTTAGTTTCTTAGTTTCTTAGTTTCTTAGTTTCTTAGTTTCTTAGTTTCTTAGTTTCTTAGTTTCTTAGTTTCTTAGTTTCTTAGTTTCTTAGTTTCTTAGTTTCTTAGTTTCTTAGTTTCTTAGTTTCTTAGTTTCTTAGTTTGTCAGTTTGTTCGTTTCTTAGTTTCTTAGTTTCTTAGTTTGTCAGTTTGTTCGTTTCTTAGTTTCTTGGTTTCTTAGTTTCTTAATTTGTTCGTTTCTTAGTTTCGTAGTTTCTTAGTTTCTTAGTTTCTTAGTTTCTTAGTTTCTTAGTTTCTTAGTTTCTTAGTTTCCTAGTTTCTTAGTTTCTTAGTTTCTTAGTTCCTTAGTTTCTTAGTTTCTTAGTTTCTTAGTTTCTTAGTTTCTTAGTTTCTTAGTTTCTTAGTTTCTTAGTTTCTTAGTTTCTTAGTTTCTTAGTTTCTTAGTTTCTTAGTTTCTTAGTTTCTTAGTTTCTTAGTTTCTTAGTTTCTTAGTTTCTTAGTTTCTTAGTTTCTTAGTTTCTTAGTTTCTTAGTTTCTTAGTTTCTTAGTTTCTTAGTTTCTTAGTTTCTTAGTTTCTTAGTTTCTTAGTTTCTTAGTTTCTTAGTTTCTTAGTTTCTTAGTTTCTTAGTTTCTTAGTTTCTTAGTTTCTTAGTTTCTTAGTTTCTTAGTTTCTTAGTTTCTTAGTTTCTTAGTTTCTTAGTTTCTTAGTTTCTTAGTTTCTTAGTTTCTTAGTTTCTTAGTTTCTTAGTTTCTTAGTTTCTTAGTTTCTTAGTTTCTTAGTTTCTTAGTTTGTCAGTTTGTTCGTTTCTTAGTTTCTTAGTTTCTTAGTTTCTTAGTTTCTTAGTTTCTTAGTTTGTCAGTTTGTTCGTTTCTTAGTTTCTTAATTTCTTAGTTTCTTAGTTTCTTAGTTTCTTAGTTTCTTAGTTTCTTAGTTTCTTAGTTTCTTAATTTCTTAGTTTCTTAGTTTCTTAGTTTCTTGGTTTCTTAGTTTGTCAGTTTCTTAGTTTCTTAGTTTCTTATTTTCTTAGTTTCTTAGTTTCTTAGTTTCTTAGTTTCTTAGTTTCTTAGTTTCTTAGTTTCTTAGTTTCTTAGTTTCTTAGTTTCTTAGTTTCTTAGTTTCTTAGTTTCTTAGTTTCTTAGTTTCTTAGTTTCTTAGTTTGTTCGTTTCTTTGTTTCGTAGTTTCTTAGTTTCTTAGTTTCTTAGTTTCTTAGTTTCTTAGTTTCTTAGTTTCTTGGTTTCTTAGTTTCTTAGTTTCTTAGTTTCTTAGTTTCTTAGTTTCTTAGTTTCTTAGTTTCTTAGTTTCGTAGTTTCTTAGTTTCTTAGTTTCTTAGTTTCTTAGTTTCTTAGTTTCTTAGTTTCTTAGTTTCTTAGTTTCTTAGTTTCTTAGTTTCTTAGTTTCTTAGTTTCTTAGTTTCTTAGTTTCTTAGTTTCTTAGTTTCTTAGTTTCTTAGTTTCTTAGTTTCTTAGTTTCTTAGTTTCTTAGTTTCTTAGTTTCTTAGTTTCTTAGTTTCTTAGTTTCTTAGTTTCTTAGTTTCTTAGTTTCTTAGTTTCTTAGTTTCTTAGTTTCTTAGTTTCTTAGTTTCTTAGTTTCTTAGTTTCTTAGTTTCTTAGTTTCTTAGTTTCTTAGTTTCTTAGTTTCTTAGTTTCTTACTTTCTTAGTTTCTTAGTTTCTTAGTTTCTTAGTTTCTTAGTTTCTTAGTTTCTTAGTTTCTTAGTTTCTTAGTTTCTTAGTTTCTTAGTTTCTTAGTTTCTTACTTTCTTAGTTTCTTAGTTTCTTAGTTTCTTAGTTTCTTAGTTTCTTAGTTTCTTAGTTTCTTAGTTTCTTAGTTTCTTAGTTTCTTAGTTTCTTAGTTTCTTAGTTTCTTAGTTTCTTAGTTTCTTAGTTTCTTAGTTTCTTAGTTTCTCAGTCTCTCAGTCTCTCAGTCTCTCAGTTTCTCAGCTTCTTAGTTTCTTAGTTTCTTAGTTTCTTAGTTTCTTAGTTTCTTAGTTTCTTAGTTTCTTAGTCTCTTAGTTTCTTAGTTTCTTAGTTTCTTAGTTTCTTAGTTTCTTAGTTTCTTAGTTTCTTAGTTTCTTAGTTTCTTAGTTTCTTAGTTTCTTAGTTTCTTAGTTTCTTAGTTTCTTAGTTTCTTAGTTTCTTAGTTTGTCAGTTTGTCAGTTTCTTAGTTTCTTAGTTTCTTAGTTTCTTAGTTTCTTAGTTTCTTAGTTTCTTAGTTTCATAGTTTCTTAGTTTCTTAGTTTCTTAGTTTCCTAGTTTCTTAGTTTCTTAGTTTCTTAGTTCCTTAGTTTCTTAGTTTCTTAATTTCTTAGTTTCTTAGTTTCTTAGTTTCTTAGTTTCTTTGTTTCTTAGTTTCTTAGTTTCTAAGTTTCTTAGTTTATTAGTTTCTTAGTTTCTTAGTTACTTAGTTTCTTAGTTTCTTAGTTTCTTAGTTTCTTAGTTTCTTAGTTTCTTAGTTTCTTAGTTTGTCAGTTTGTTCGTTTCTTAGTTTCTTAGTTTTTAGTTTCTTAGTTTCTTAGTTTCTTTGTTTCTTAGTTTCTAAGTTTCTTAGTTTCTTAGTTTCTTAGTTTCTTAGTTTCTTAGTTTCTTAGTTTCTTAGTTTCTTAGTTTCTTAGTTTCTTAGTTTCTAAGTTTCTTAGTTTCTTAGTTTCTTAGTTTCTTAGTTTCTTAGTTTCTTAGTTTCTTAGTTTCTTAGTTTCTTAGTTTCTTAGTTTCTTAGTTTCTTAGTTTGTCAGTTTGTCAGTTTCTTAGTTTCTAAGTTTCTTAGTTTCTTAGTTTCTTAGTTTCTTAGTTTCTTAGTTTCTTAGTTTCTTAGTTTCTTAGTTTCTTAGTTTCTTAGTTTCTTAGTTTCTTAGTTTCTTAGTTTCTTAGTTTCTTAGTTTCTTAGTTTCTTAGTTTCTTAGTTTCTTAGTTTCTTAGTTTCTTAGTTTCTTAGTTTGTCAGTTTGTTCGTTTCTTAGTTTCTTAGTTTCTTAGTTTGTCAGTTTGTTCGTTTCTTAGTTTCTTGGTTTCTTAGTTTCTTAATTTGTTCGTTTCTTAGTTTCGTAGTTTCTTAGTTTCTTAGTTTCTTAGTTTCTTAGTTTCTTAGTTTCTTAGTTTCTTAGTTTCCTAGTTTCTTAGTTTCTTAGTTTCTTAGTTCCTTAGTTTCTTAGTTTCTTAGTTTCTTAGTTTCTTAGTTTCTTAGTTTCTTAGTTTCTTAGTTTCTTAGTTTCTTAGTTTCTTAGTTTCTTAGTTTCTTAGTTTCTTAGTTTCTTAGTTTCTTAGTTTCTTAGTTTCTTAGTTTCTTAGTTTCTTAGTTTCTTAGTTTCTTAGTTTCTTAGTTTCTTAGTTTCTTAGTTTCTTAGTTTCTTAGTTTCTTAGTTTCTTAGTTTCTTAGTTTCTTAGTTTCTTAGTTTCTTAGTTTCTTAGTTTCTTAGTTTCTTAGTTTCTTAGTTTCTTAGTTTCTTAGTTTCTTAGTTTCTTAGTTTCTTAGTTTCTTAGTTTCTTAGTTTCTTAGTTTCTTAGTTTCTTAGTTTCTTAGTTTCTTAGTTTCTTAGTTTCTTAGTTTCTTAGTTTCTTAGTTTCTTAGTTTGTCAGTTTGTTCGTTTCTTAGTTTCTTAGTTTCTTAGTTTCTTAGTTTCTTAGTTTCTTAGTTTGTCAGTTTGTTCGTTTCTTAGTTTCTTAATTTCTTAGTTTCTTAGTTTCTTAGTTTCTTAGTTTCTTAGTTTCTTAGTTTCTTAGTTTCTTAATTTCTTAGTTTCTTAGTTTCTTAGTTTCTTGGTTTCTTAGTTTGTCAGTTTCTTAGTTTCTTAGTTTCTTATTTTCTTAGTTTCTTAGTTTCTTAGTTTCTTAGTTTCTTAGTTTCTTAGTTTCTTAGTTTCTTAGTTTCTTAGTTTCTTAGTTTCTTAGTTTCTTAGTTTCTTAGTTTCTTAGTTTCTTAGTTTCTTAGTTTCTTAGTTTCTTAGTTTCTTAGTTTCTTAGTTTCTTAGTTTGTTCGTTTCTTTGTTTCGTAGTTTCTTAGTTTCTTAGTTTCTTAGTTTCTTAGTTTCTTAGTTTCTTAGTTTCTTGGTTTCTTAGTTTCTTAGTTTCTTAGTTTCTTAGTTTCTTAGTTTCTTAGTTTCTTAGTTTCTTAGTTTCGTAGTTTCTTAGTTTCTTAGTTTCTTAGTTTCTTAGTTTCTTAGTTTCTTAGTTTCTTAGTTTCTTAGTTTCTTAGTTTCTTAGTTTCTTAGTTTCTTAGTTTCTTAGTTTCTTAGTTTCTTAGTTTCTTAGTTTCTTAGTTTCTTAGTTTCTTAGTTTCTTAGTTTCTTAGTTTCTTAGTTTCTTAGTTTCTTAGTTTCTTAGTTTCTTAGTTTCTTAGTTTCTTAGTTTCTTAGTTTCTTAGTTTCTTAGTTTCTTAGTTTCTTAGTTTCTTAGTTTCTTAGTTTCTTAGTTTCTTAGTTTCTTACTTTCTTAGTTTCTTAGTTTCTTAGTTTCTTAGTTTCTTAGTTTCTTAGTTTCTTAGTTTCTTAGTTTCTTAGTTTCTTAGTTTCTTAGTTTCTTAGTTTCTTACTTTCTTAGTTTCTTAGTTTCTTAGTTTCTTAGTTTCTTAGTTTCTTAGTTTCTTAGTTTCTTAGTTTCTTAGTTTCTTAGTTTCTTAGTTTCTTAGTTTCTTAGTTTCTTAGTTTCTTAGTTTCTTAGTTTCTTAGTTTCTCAGTCTCTCAGTCTCTCAGTCTCTCAGTTTCTCAGCTTCTTAGTTTCTTAGTTTCTTAGTTTCTTAGTTTCTTAGTTTCTTAGTTTCTTAGTTTCTTAGTCTCTTAGTTTCTTAGTTTCTTAGTTTCTTAGTTTCTTAGTTTCTTAGTTTCTTAGTTTCTTAGTTTCTTAGTTTCTTAGTTTCTTAGTTTCTTAGTTTCTTAGTTTCTTAGTTTCTTAGTTTCTTACTTTCTTAGTTTCTTAGTTTCTTAGTTTCTTAGTTTCTTAGTTTCTTAGTTTCAAAGTTTCTTAGTTTCTTAGTTTCTTAGTTTCTTAGTTTCTTAGTTTCTTAGTTTCTTAGTTTCTTAGTTTCTTAGTTTCTTAGTTTCTTAGTTTGTCAGTTTGTCAGTTTGTCAGATTGTCAGTTTGTTCGTTTCTTAGTTTCTTAGTTTCTTAGTTTCTTAGTTTCTTAGTTTCTTAGTTTCTTAGTTTCTTAGTTTCTTAGTTTCTTAGTTTCTTAGTTTCTTAGTTTCTTAGTTTCTTAGTTTCTTAGTTTCTTAGTTTCTTAGTTTCTTAGTTTCATAGTTTCTTAGTTTCTTAGTTTCTTAGTTTCTTAGTATCTTAGTTTCATAGTTTCTTAGTTTCTTAGTTTCTTAGTTTCTTTGTTTCTTAGTTTCTTAGTTTCTTAGTTTCTTAGTTTCTTAGTTTCTTAGTTTCTTAGTTTCTTAGTTTCTTAGTTTCTTAGTTTCTTAGTTTCTTAGTTTCTTAGTTTCTTAGTTTCTTAGTTTCATAGTTTCTTAGTTTCATAGTTTCTTAGTTTCTTAGTTTCTTAGTTTCTTAGTTTCTTAGTTTCTTAGTTTGTCAGTTTGTCAGTTTGTCAGATTGTCAGTTTGTTCGTTTCTTAGTTTCTTAGTTTCTTAGTTTCTTAGTTTCTTAGTTTCTTAGTTTCTTAGTTTCTTAGTTTCTTAGTTTCTTAGTTTCTTAGTTTCTTAGTTTCTTAGTTTCTTAGTTTCTTAGTTTCATAGTTTCTTAGTTTCTTAGATTCTTAGTTTCTTAGTTTCTTAGTTTCTTAGTATCTTAGTTTCTTAGTTTCTTAGTTTCTTAGTTTCTTAGTTTCTTAGTTTCTTAGTTTCTTAGTTTCTTAGTTTCTTAGTTTCTTAGTTTCTTAGTTTCTTAGTTTCTTAGTTTCTTAGTTTCTTAGTTTCTTAGTTTCTTAGTTTCTTAGTTTGTCAGTTTGTTCGTTTCTTAGTTTCTTAGTTTCTTAGTTTGTCAGTTTGTTCGTTTCTTAGTTTCTTAGTTTCTTAGTTTCTTAGTTTCTTAGTTTCTTAGTTTCTTAGTTTCTTAGTTTCTTAGTTTCTTAGTTTCTTAGTTTCTTAGTTTCATAGTTTCTTAGTTTCTTAGTTTCTTAGTTTCTTAGTATCTTAGTTTCTTAGTTTCTTAGTTTCTTAGTTTCTTAGTTTCTTAGTTTCTTAGTTTCTTAGTTTCTTAGTTTCTTAGTTTCTTAGTTTCTTAGTTTCTTAGTTTCTTAGTTTCTTAGTTTCTTAGTTTCTTAGTTTCTTAGTTTCTTAGTTTCTTAGTTTCTTAGTTTCTTAGTTTCTTAGTTTCTTAGTTTCTTAGTTTCTTAGTTTCTTAGTTTCTTAGTTTCTTAGTTTCTTAGTTTCTTAGTTTCTTAGTTTCTTAGTTTCTTAGTTTCTTAGTTTCTTAGTTTCTTAGTTTCTTAGTTTCTTAGTTTCTTAGTTTCTTAGTTTCTTAGTTTCTTAGTTTCTTAGTTTCTTAGTTTCTTAGTTTCTTAGTTTCTTAGTTTCTTAGTTTCTTAGTTTCATAGTTTCTTAGTTTCTTAGATTCTTAGTTTCTTAGTTTCTTAGTTTCTTAGTATCTTAGTTTCTTAGTTTCTTAGTTTCTTAGTTTCTTAGTTTCTTAGTTTCTTAGTTTCTTAGTTTCTTAGTTTCTTAGTTTCTTAGTTTCTTAGTTTCTTAGTTTCTTAGTTTCTTAGTTTCTTAGTTTCTTAGTTTCTTAGTTTCTTAGTTTCTTAGTTTCTTAGTTTCATAGTTTCTTAGTTTCATAGTTTCTTAGTTTCTTAGTTTCTTAGTTTCTTAGTTTCTTAGTTTCTTAGTTTCTTAGTTTCTTAGTTTCTTAGTTTCTTAGTTTCTTAGTTTCTTAGTTTGTCAGTTTGTCAGTTTGTCAGATTGTCAGTTTGTTCGTTTCTTAGTTTCTTAGTTTCTTAGTTTCTTAGTTTCTTAGTTTCTTAGTTTCTTAGTTTCTTAGTTTCTTAGTTTCTTAGTTTCTTAGTTTCTTAGTTTCTTAGTTTCTTAGTTTCTTAGTTTCTTAGTTTCTTAGTTTCTTAGTTTCTTAGTTTCATAGTTTCTTAGTTTCTTAGATTCTTAGTTTCTTAGTTTCTTAGTTTCTTAGTATCTTAGTTTCTTAGTTTCTTAGTTTCTTAGTTTCTTAGTTTCTTAGTTTCTTAGTTTCTTAGTTTCTTAGTTTCTTAGTTTCTTAGTTTCTTAGTTTCTTAGTTTCTTAGTTTCTTAGTTTCTTAGTTTCTTAGTTTCTTAGTTTCTTAGTTTCTTAGTTTCATAGTTTCTTAGTTTCTTAGTTTCTTAGTTTCTTAGTTTCTTAGTATCTTAGTTTCTTAGTTTCTTAGTTTCTTAGTTTCTTAGTTTCTTAGTTTCTTAGTTTCTTAGTTTCTTAGTTTCTTAGTTTCTTAGTTTCTTAGTTTCTTAGTTTCTTAGTTTCTTAGTTTCTTAGTTTCTTAGTTTCTTAGTTTCTTAGTTTCTTAGTTTCTTAGTTTCTTAGTTTCTTAGTTTCTTAGTTTCTTAGTTTCTTAGTTTCTTAGTTTCTTAGTTTCTTAGTTTCTTAGTTTCTTAGTTTCTTAGTTTCTTAGTTTCTTAGTTTCTTAGTTTCTTAGTTTCATAGTTTCTTAGTTTCTTAGATTCTTAGTTTCTTAGTTTCTTAGTTTCTTAGTATCTTAGTTTCTTAGTTTCTTAGTTTCTTAGTTTCTTAGTTTCTTAGTTTCTTAGTTTCTTAGTTTCTTAGTTTCTTAGTTTCTTAGTTTCTTAGTTTCTTAGTTTCTTAGTTTCATAGTTTCTTAGTTTCATAGTTTCTTAGTTTCTTAGTTTCTTAGTTTCTTAGTTTCTTAGTTTCTTAGTTTCTTAGTTTCTTATTTTCTTAGTTTCTTAGTTTGTCAGTTTGTCAGTTTGTCAGATTGTCAGTTTCTTAGTTTCTTAGTTTCTTAGTTTCTTAGTTTCTTAGTTTCTTAGTTTCTTAGTTTCTTAGTTTCTTAGTTTCTTAGTTTCTTAGTTTCTTAGTTTCTTAGTTTCTTAGTTTCTTAGTTTCTTAGTTTCTTAGTTTCTTAGTTTCTTAGTTTCTTAGTTTCTTAGTTTCTTAGTTTCATAGTTTCTTAGTTTCTTAGATTCTTAGTTTCTTAGTTTCTTAGTTTCTTAGTATCTTAGTTTCTTAGTTTCTTAGTTTCTTAGTTTCTTAGTTTCTTAGTTTCTTAGTTTCTTAGTTTCTTAGTTTCTTAGTTTCTTAGTTTCTTAGTTTCTTAGTTTCTTAGTTTCTTAGTTTCTTAGTTTCTTAGTTTCTTAGTTTCTTAGTTTCATAGTTTCTTAGTTTCTTAGTTTCTTAGTTTCTTAGTTTCTTAGTTTCTTAGTTTCTTAGTTTCTTAGTTTCTTAGTTTCTTAGTTTCTTAGTTTCTTAGTTTGTCAGTTTGTCAGTTTGTCAGATTGTCAGTTTGTTCGTTTCTTAGTTTCTTAGTTTCTTAGTTTCTTAGTTTCTTAGTTTCTTAGTTTCTTAGTTTCTTAGTTTCTTAGTTTCTTAGTTTCTTAGTTTCTTAGTTTCATAGTTTCTTAGTTTCTTAGTTTCTTAGTTTCTTAGTTTCTTAGTTTCTTAGTTTCTTAGTTTCTTAGTTTCTTAGTTTCTTAGTTTCTTAGTTTCTTAGTTTCTTAGTTTCATAGTTTCTTAGTTTCTTAGTTTCTTAGTTTCTTAGTTTCTTAGTATCTTAGTTTCTTAGTTTCTTAGTTTCTTAGTTTCTTAGTTTCTTAGTTTCTTAGTTTCTTAGTTTCTTAGTTTCTTAGTTTCTTAGTTTCTTAGTTTCTTAGTTTCTTAGTTTCTTAGTTTCTTAGTTTCTTAGTTTCTTAGTTTCTTAGTTTCTTAGTTTCTTAGTTTCTTAGTTTCTTAGTTTCTTAGTTTCTTAGTTTCTTAGTTTCTTAGTTTCTTAGTTTCTTAGTTTCTTAGTTTCTTAGTTTCTTAGTTTCTTAGTTTCTTAGTTTCTTAGTTTCTTAGTTTCTTAGTTTCTTAGTTTCTTAGTGTCTTAGTTTCTTAGTTTCTTAGTTTCTTAGTTTCTTAGTTTCTTAGTTTCTTAGTTTCTTAGTTTCTTAGTTTCTTAGTTTCTTAGTTTCTTAGTTTCTTAGTTTCTTAGTTTCTTAGTTTCTTAGTTTCTTAGTTTCTTAGTTTCATAGTTTCTTAGTTTCTTAGATTCTTAGTTTCTTAGTTTCTTAGTTTCTTAGTATCTTAGTTTCTTAGTTTCTTAGTTTCTTAGTTTCTTAGTTTCTTAGTTTCTTAGTTTCTTAGTTTCTTAGTTTCTTAGTTTCTTAGTTTCTTAGTTTCTTAGTTTCTTAGTTTCTTAGTTTCTTAGTTTCTTAGTTTCTTAGTTTCTTAGTTTCTTAGTTTCATAGTTTCTTAGTTTCATAGTTTCTTAGTTTCTTAGTTTCTTAGTTTCTTAGTTTCTTAGTTTCTTAGTTTCTTAGTTTCTTAGTTTCTTAGTTTCTTAGTTTGTCAGTTTGTCAGTTTGTCAGATTGTCAGTTTGTTCGTTTCTTAGTTTCTTAGTTTCTTAGTTTCTTAGTTTCTTAGTTTCTTAGTTTCTTAGTTTCTTAGTTTCTTAGTTTCTTAGTTTCTTAGTTTCTTAGTTTCTTAGTTTCTTAGTTTCTTAGTTTCTTAGTTTCTTAGTTTCTTAGTTTCTTAGTTTCTTAGTTTCTTAGTTTCTTAGTTTCTTAGTTTCTTAGTTTCATAGTTTCTTACTTTCTTAGATTCTTAGTTTCTTAGTTTCTTAGTTTCTTAGTATCTTAGTTTCTTAGTTTCATAGTTTCTTAGTTTCTTAGTTTCTTAGTTTCATAGTTTCTTAGTATCTTAGTTTCTTAGTTTCTTAGTTTCTTAGTTTCTTAGTTTCTTAGTTTCTTAGTTTCTTAGTTTCTTAGTTTCTTAGTTTCTTAGTTTCTTAGTTTCTTAGTTTCTTAGTTTCTTAGTTTCTTAGTTTCTTAGTTTCTTAGTTTCTTAGTTTCTTAGTTTCTTAGTTTCTTAGTTTCTTAGTTTCTTAGTTTCTTAGTTTCTTAGTATCTCAGTTTCTTAGTTTCTGAGTTTCTTAGTTTCTTAGTTTCTTAGTTTCTTAGTTTCTTAGTTTCTTAGTTTCTTAGTTTCTTAGTTTCTTAGTTTCTTAGTTTCTTAGTTTCTTAGTTTCTTAGTTTCATAGTTTCTTAGTTTCATAGTTTCTTAGTTTCTTAGTTTCTTAGTTTCTTAGTTTCTTAGTTTCTTAGTTTCTTAGTTTCTTAGTTTCTTAGTTTCTTAGTTTCTTAGTTTCTTAGTTTCTTAGTTTCTTAGTTTCTTAGTTTCTTAGTTTCTTAGTTTCTTAGTTTCTTAGTTTCTTAGTTTCTTAGTTTCTTAATTACTTAGTTTCTTAGTTTCTTAGTTTATTAGTTTCTTAGTTTCTTAGTTTCTCAGTCTCTCAGTCTCTCAGTCTCTCAGTTTCTTAGCTTCTTAGTTTCTTAGTTTCTTAGTTTCTTAGTTTCTTAGTTTCTTAGTTTCTTAGTTTCTTAGTATCTTAGTTTCTTAGTTTCTTAGTTTCTTAGTTTCTTAGTTTCTTAGTTTCTTAGTTTCTTAGTTTCTTAGTTTCTTAGTTTCTTAGTTTCTTAGTTTCTTAGTTTCTTAGTTTCTTAGTTTCTTAGTTTCTTAGTTTCTTAGTTTCATAGTTTCTTAGTTTCATAGTTTCTTAGTTTCTTAGTTTCTTAGTTTCTTAGTTTCTTAGTTTCTTAGTTTCTTAGTTTCTTAGTTTCTTAGTTTCTTAGTTTCTTAGTTTCTTAGTTTCTTAGTTTCTTACTTTCTTAGTTACTTGGTTTGTCAGTTTGTCAGTTTGTCAGATTGTCAGTTTGTTCGTTTCTTAGTTTCTTAGTTCCTTAGTTTCTTAGTTTCTTAGTTTCTTAGTTTCTTAGTTTCTTAGTTTCTTAGTTTCTTAGTTTCTTAGTTTCTTAGTTTCTTAGTTTCTTAGTTTCTTAGTTTCTTAGTTTCTTAGTTTCTTAGTTTCTTAGTTTCTTAGTTTCTTAGTTTCTTAGTTTCATAGTTTCTTAGTTTCTTAGCTTCTTAGTTTCTTAGTTTCTTAGTTTCTTAGTTTCTTAGTTTCTTAGTTTCTTAGCTTCTTAGTTTCTTAGCTTCTTAGTTTCTTAGTTTCTTAGTTTCTTAGTTTCTTAGTTTCTTAGTTTCTTAGTTTCTTAGTTTCTTAGTTTCTTAGTTTCTTAGTTTCTTAGTTTCTTAGTTTCTTAGTTTCTTAGTTTCTTAGTTTCTTAGTTTCTTAGTTTCTTAGTTTCTTAGTATCTTAGTTTCTTAGTTTCTTAGTTTCTTAGTCTCTTAGTTTCTTAGTTTCTTAGTTTCTTAGTTTCTTAGTTTCTTAGTTTCTTAGTTTCTTAGTTTCTTAGTTTCTTAGTTTCTTAGTTTCTTAGTTTCTTAGTTTCTTAGTTTCTTAGTTTCTTAGTTTCTTAGTTTCTTAGTTTCTTAGTTTCATAGTTTCTTAGTTTCTTAGATTCTTAGTTTCTTAGTTTCTTAGTTTCTTAGTATCTTAGTTTCTTAGTTTCTTAGTTTCTTAGTTTCTTAGTTTCTTAGTTTCTTAGTTTCTTAGTTTCTTAGTTTCTTAGTTTCTTAGTTTCTTAGTTTCTTAGTTTCTTAGTTTCTTAGTTTCTTAGTTTCTTAGTTTCTTAGTTTCTTAGTTTCTTAGTTTCTTAGTTTCTTAGTTTCTTAGTTTCTTAGTTTCTTAGTTTCTTAGTTTCTTAGTTTCTTAGTTTCTTAGTTTCTTAGTTTCTTAGTTTCTTAGTTTCTTAGTTTCTTAGTTTCTTAGTTTCTTAGTTTCTTAGTTTCTTAGTTTCTTAGTTTCTTAGTTTCTTAGTTTCTTAGTTTCTTAGTTTCTTAGTTTCTTAGTTTCTTAGTTTCTTAGTTTGTCAGTTTGTTCGTTTCTTAGTTTCTTAGTTTCTTAGTTTGTCAGTTTGTTCGTTTCTTAGTTTCTTAGTTTCTTAGTTTCTTAGTTTCTTAGTTTCTTAGTTTCTTAGTTTCTTAGTTTCTCAGTCTCTCAGTCTCTCAGTCTCTCAGTTTCTCAGTTTCTTAGTTTCTTAGTTTCTTAGTTTCTTAGTTTCGTAGCTTCTTACTTTCTTAGTTTCTTAGTTTCTTAGTTTGTCAGTTTGTCAGTTTCTTAGTTTCTTAGTTTCTTAGTTTCTTAGTTTCTTAGTTTCTTAGTTTCTTAGTTTCTAAGTTTCTTAGTTTCTTAGTTTCTTAGTTTCTTAGTTACTTAGTTTCTTAGTTTCTTAGTTTCTTAGTTTCTTAGTTTCTTAGTTTCTTAGATTCTTAGTTTCTTAGTTTCTTAGTTTCTTAGTTTCTTAGATTCTTAGTTTGTCAGTTTGTTCGTTTCTTAGTTTCTTGGTTTCTTAGTTTCTTAGTTTGTTCGTTTCTTAGTTTCGTAGTTTCTTAGTTTCTTAGTTTCTTAGTTTCTTAGTTTCTTAGTTTCTTAGTTTCTTAGTTTCCTAGTTTCTTAGTTTCTTAGTTTCTTAGTTCCTTAGTTTCTTAGTTTCTTAGTTTCTTAGTTTCTTAGTTTCTTAGTTTCTTAGTTTCTTAGTTTCTTAGTTTCTTAGTTTCTTAGTTTCTTAGTTTCTTAGTTTCTTAGTTTCTTAGTTTCTTAGTTTCTTAGTTTCTTAGTTTCTTAGTTTCTTAGTTTCTTAGTTTCTTAGTTTCTTAGTTTCTTAGTTTCTTAGTTTCTTAGTTTCTTAGTTTCTTAGTTTCTTAGTTTCTTAGTTTCTTAGTTTCTTAGTTTCTTAGTTTCTTAGTTTCTTAGTTTCTTAGTTTCTTAGTTTCTTAGTTTCTTAGTTTCTTAGTTTCTTAGTTTCTTAGTTTCTTAGTTTCTTAGTTTCTTAGTTTCTTAGTTTCTTAGTTTCTTAGTTTCTTAGTTTCTTAGTTTCTTAGTTTCTTAGTTTCTTAGTTTCTTAGTTTCTTAGATTCTTAGTTTCTTAGTTTGTCAGTTTGTTCGTTTCTTAGTTTCTTAGTTTCTTAGTTTCTTAGTTTCTTAGTTTCTTAGTTTGTCAGTTTGTTCGTTTCTTAGTTTCTTAATTTCTTAGTTTCTTAGTTTCTTAGTTTCTTAGTTTCTTAGTTTCTTAGTTTCTTAGTTTCTTAGTTTCTTAGTTTCTTAGTTTCTTAATTTCTTAGTTTCTTAGTTTCTTAGTTTCTTGGTTTCTTAGTTTGTCAGTTTCTTAGTTTCTTAGTTTCTTATTTTCTTAGTTTCTTAGTTTCTTAGTTTCTTAGTTTCTTAGTTTCTTAGTTTCTTAGTTTCTTAGTTTCTTAGTTTCTTAGTTTCTTAGTTTCTTAGTTTCTTAGTTTCTTAGTTTCTTAGTTTCTTAGTTTCTTAGTTTCTTAGTTTCTTAGTTTCTTAGTTTGTTCGTTTCTTTGTTTCGTAGTTTCTTAGTTTCTTAGTTTCTTAGTTTCTTAGTTTCTTAGTTTCTTAGTTTCTTAGTTTCTTGGTTTCTTAGTTTCTTAGTTTCTTAGTTTCTTAGTTTCTTAGTTTCTTAGTTTCTTAGTTTCTTAGTTTCTTAGTTTCTTAGTTTCTTAGTTTCTCAGTCTCTCAGTCTCTCAGTCTCTCAGTTTCTCAGTTTCTCAGTTTCTTAGTTTCTTAGTTTCTTAGTTTCGTAGTTTCTTAGTTTCGTAGTTTCTTACTTTCTTAGTTTCTTAGTTTCTTAGTTTCTTAGTTTCTTAGTTTCTTAGTTTCTTAGTTTCATAGTTTCTTAGTTTCTTAGTTTCTTAGTTTCTTAGTTTCTTAGTTTCTTAGTTTCTTAGTTTCTTAGTTTCTTAGTTTCTTAGTTTCTTAGTTTCTTAGTTTCTTAGATTCTTAGTTTCTTAGTTTCTTAGTTTCTTAGTATCTTAGTTTCTTAGTTTCTTAGTTTCTTAGTTTCTTAGTTTCTTAGTTTCTTAGTTTCTTAGTTTCTTAGTTTCTTAGTTTCTTAGTTTCTTAGTTTCTTAGTTTCTTAGTTTCTTAGTTTCTTAGTTTCTTAGTTTCTTAGTTTCTTAGTTTCTTAGTTTCTTAGTTTCTTAGTTTCTTAGTTTCTTAGTTTCTTAGTTTCTTAGTTTCTTAGTTTCTTAGTTTCTTAGTTTCTTAGTTTCTTAGTTTCTTAGTTTCTTAGTTTCTTAGTTTCTTAGTTTCTTAGTTTCTTAGTTTCTTAGTTTCTTAGTTTCTTAGTTTCTTAGTTTCTTAGTTTCTTAGTTTCTTAGTTTCTTAGTTTCTTAGTTTCTTAGTTTCTTAGTTTCTTAGTTTCTTAGTTTCTTAGTTTCTTAGTTTGTCAGTTTGTTCGTTTCTTAGTTTCTTAGTTTCTTAGTTTGTCAGTTTGTTCGTTTCTTAGTTTCTTGGTTTCTTAGTTTCTTAATTTGTTCGTTTCTTAGTTTCGTAGTTTCTTAGTTTCTTAGTTTCTTAGTTTCTTAGTTTCTTAGTTTCTTAGTTTCTTAGTTTCCTAGTTTCTTAGTTTCTTAGTTTCTTAGTTCCTTAGTTTCTTAGTTTCTTAGTTTCTTAGTTTCTTAGTTTCTTAGTTTCTTAGTTTCTTAGTTTCTTAGTTTCTTAGTTTCTTAGTTTCTTAGTTTCTTAGTTTCTTAGTTTCTTAGTTTCTTAGTTTCTTAGTTTCTTAGTTTCTTAGTTTCTTAGTTTCTTAGTTTCTTAGTTTCTTAGTTTCTTAGTTTCTTAGTTTCTTAGTTTCTTAGTTTCTTAGTTTCTTAGTTTCTTAGTTTCTTAGTTTCTTAGTTTCTTAGTTTCTTAGTTTCTTAGTTTCTTAGTTTCTTAGTTTCTTAGTTTCTTAGTTTCTTAGTTTCTTAGTTTCTTAGTTTCTTAGTTTCTTAGTTTCTTAGTTTCTTAGTTTCTTAGTTTCTTAGTTTCTTAGTTTCTTAGTTTCTTAGTTTCTTAGTTTCTTAGTTTCTTAGTTTCTTAGTTTGTCAGTTTGTTCGTTTCTTAGTTTCTTAGTTTCTTAGTTTCTTAGTTTCTTAGTTTCTTAGTTTGTCAGTTTGTTCGTTTCTTAGTTTCTTAATTTCTTAGTTTCTTAGTTTCTTAGTTTCTTAGTTTCTTAGTTTCTTAGTTTCTTAGTTTCTTAATTTCTTAGTTTCTTAGTTTCTTAGTTTCTTGGTTTCTTAGTTTGTCAGTTTCTTAGTTTCTTAGTTTCTTATTTTCTTAGTTTCTTAGTTTCTTAGTTTCTTAGTTTCTTAGTTTCTTAGTTTCTTAGTTTCTTAGTTTCTTAGTTTCTTAGTTTCTTAGTTTCTTAGTTTCTTAGTTTCTTAGTTTCTTAGTTTCTTAGTTTCTTAGTTTCTTAGTTTGTTCGTTTCTTTGTTTCGTAGTTTCTTAGTTTCTTAGTTTCTTAGTTTCTTAGTTTCTTAGTTTCTTAGTTTCTTGGTTTCTTAGTTTCTTAGTTTCTTAGTTTCTTAGTTTCTTAGTTTCTTAGTTTCTTAGTTTCTTAGTTTCGTAGTTTCTTAGTTTCTTAGTTTCTTAGTTTCTTAGTTTCTTAGTTTCTTAGTTTCTTAGTTTCTTAGTTTCTTAGTTTCTTAGTTTCTTAGTTTCTTAGTTTCTTAGTTTCTTAGTTTCTTAGTTTCTTAGTTTCTTAGTTTCTTAGTTTCTTAGTTTCTTAGTTTCTTAGTTTCTTAGTTTCTTAGTTTCTTAGTTTCTTAGTTTCTTAGTTTCTTAGTTTCTTAGTTTCTTAGTTTCTTAGTTTCTTAGTTTCTTAGTTTCTTAGTTTCTTAGTTTCTTAGTTTCTTAGTTTCTTAGTTTCTTAGTTTCTTAGTTTCTTACTTTCTTAGTTTCTTAGTTTCTTAGTTTCTTAGTTTCTTAGTTTCTTAGTTTCTTAGTTTCTTAGTTTCTTAGTTTCTTAGTTTCTTAGTTTCTTAGTTTCTTACTTTCTTAGTTTCTTAGTTTCTTAGTTTCTTAGTTTCTTAGTTTCTTAGTTTCTTAGTTTCTTAGTTTCTTAGTTTCTTAGTTTCTTAGTTTCTTAGTTTCTTAGTTTCTTAGTTTCTTAGTTTCTTAGTTTCTTAGTTTCTCAGTCTCTCAGTCTCTCAGTCTCTCAGTTTCTCAGCTTCTCAGTTTTTTAGTTTCTTAGTTTCTTAGTTTCTTAGTTTCTTAGTTTCTTAGTTTCTTAGTCTCTTAGTTTCTTAGTTTCTTAGTTTCTTAGTTTCTTAGTTTCTTAGTTTCTTAGTTTCTTAGTTTCTTAGTTTCTTAGTTTCTTAGTTTCTTAGTTTCTTAGTTTCTTAGTTTCTTAGTTTCTTAGTTTCTTAGTTTGTCAGTTTGTCAGTTTCTTAGTTTCTTAGTTTCTTAGTTTCTTAGTTTCTTAGTTTCTTAGTTTCTTAGTTTCATAGTTTCTTAGTTTCTTAGTTTCTTAGTTTCCTAGTTTCTTAGTTTCTTAGTTTCTTAGTTCCTTAGTTTCTTAGTTTCTTAATTTCTTAGTTTCTTAGTTTCTTAGTTTCTTAGTTTCTTTGTTTCTTAGTTTCTTAGTTTCTAAGTTTCTTAGTTTATTAGTTTCTTAGTTTCTTAGTTACTTAGTTTCTTAGTTTCTTAGTTTCTTAGTTTCTTAGTTTCTTAGTTTCTTAGTTTCTTAGTTTGTCAGTTTGTTCGTTTCTTAGTTTCTTAGTTTTTAGTTTCTTAGTTTCTTAGTTTCTTTGTTTCTTAGTTTCTAAGTTTCTTAGTTTCTTAGTTTCTTAGTTTCTTAGTTTCTTAGTTTCTTAGTTTCTTAGTTTCTTAGTTTCTTAGTTTCTTAGTTTCTTAGTTTCTTAGTTTCTTAGTTTGTCAGTTTGTCAGTTTCTTAGTTTCTAAGTTTCTTAGTTTCTTAGTTTCTTAGTTTCTTAGTTTCTTAGTTTCTCAGGCTCTCAGTCTCTCAGTCTCTCAGTTTCTTAGTTTCTAAGTTTCTTAGTTTCTTAGTTTCTTAGTTTCTTAGTTTCGTAGTTTCTTAGTTTCTTAGTTTCTTAGTTTCTTAGTTTGTCAGTTCGTCAGTTTCTTAGTTTCTTAGTTTCTTAGTTTCTTAGTTTCTTAGTTTCTAAGTTCCTTAGTTTCTTAGTTTCTTAGTTTCTTAGTTACGTAGTTTCTTAGTTTCTTAGTTTCTTAGTTTCTTAGTTTCTTAGTTTCTTAGTTTCTTAGTTTCTTAGTTTCTTAGTTTCGTAGTTTCTTAGTTTCTTAGTTTCTTAGTTTCTTAGTTTCTTAGTTTCTTAGTTTCTTAGTTTCTTAGTTTCTTAGTTTCTTAGTTTCGTAGTTTCTTAGTTTCTTAGTTTCTTAGTTTCTTAGTTTCTTAGTTTCTTAGTTTCTTAGTTTCTTAGTTTCTTAGTTTCTTAGTTTCTTAGTTTCTTAGTTTCTTAGTTTCTTAGTTTCTTAGTTTCTTAGTTTCTTAGTTTCTTAGTTTCTTAGTTTCTTAGTTTCTTAGTTTCTTAGTTTCTTAGTTTCTTAGTTTCTTAGTTTCTTAGTTTCTTAGTTTCTTAGTTTCTTAGTTTCTTAGTTTCTTAGTTTCTTAGTTTCTTAGTTTCTTAGTTTCTTAGTTTCTTAGTTTCTTAGTTTCTTAGTTTCTTAGTTTCTTAGTTTCTTAGTTTCTTAGTTTCTTAGTTTCTTAGTTTCTTAATTTGTCAGTTTGTTCGTTTCTTAGTTTCTTAGTTTCTTATTTTCTTAGTTTCTTAGTTTCTTAGTTTCTTAGTTTCTTAGTTTCTTAGTTTCTTAGTTTCTTAGTTTCTTAGTTTCTTAGTTTCTTAGTTTCTTAGTTTCTTAGTTTCTTAGTTTCTTAGTTTCTTAGTTTCTTAGTTTCTTAGTTTGTTCGTTTCTTTGTTTCGTAGTTTCTTAGTTTCTTAGTTTCTTAGTTTCTTAGTTTCTTAGTTTCTTAGTTTCTTAATTTCTTAGTTTCTTAGTTTCTTAGTTTCTTAGTTTCTTAGTTTCTTAGTTTCTTAGTTTCTTAGTTTCTTAGTTTCTTAGTTTCTTAGTTTCTTAGTTTCTTAGTTTCTTAGTTTCTTAGTTTCTTAGTTTCTTAGTTTCTTAGTTTCTTAGCTTCTTAGTTTCTTAGTCTCTTAGTTTCTTAGTTTCTTGGTTTCTTAGTTTCTTGGTTTCTTAGTTTCTTAGTTTCTTAGTTTCTTAGTTTCTTAGTTTCTTAGTCTCTTAGTTTCTTAGTTTCTTAGTTTCTTAGTTTCTTAGTTTCTTAGTTTCTTAGTTTCTTAGTTTCTTAGTTTCTTAGTTTCTTAGTTTCTTAGTTTCTTAGTTTCTTAGTTTCTTAGTTTCTTAGTTTCTTAGTTTCTTAGTTTCTTAGTTTCTTAGTTTCTTAGTTTCTTAGTTTCTTAGTTTCTTAGTTTCTTAGTTTCTTAGTTTCTTAGTTTCTTAGTTTCTTAGTTTCTTAGTTTCTTAGTTTCTTAGTTTCTTAGTTTCTTAGTTTCTTAGTTTCTTAGTTTCTTAGTTTCTTAGTTTCTTAGTTTCTTAGATTCTTAGTTTCTTAGCTTCTTAGTTTCTTAGTTTCTTAGTTTCTTAGTTTCTTTGTTTCTTAGTTTCTTGGTTTCTTAGTTTCTTAGTTTATTAGTTTCTTAGTTTCTTAGTTTCTTAGTTTCTTAGTTTCTTAGTTTCTTAGTTTCTTAGTTTCTTAGTTTCTTAGCTTCTTAGTTTCTTAGTTTCTTAGTTTCTTAGTTTCTTAGTTTCTTGGTTTCTTAGTTTCTTGGTTTCTTAGTTTCTTAGTTTCTTAGTTTCTTAGTTTCTTAGTTTGTTAGTTTCTTAGTTTCTTAGTTTCTTAGTTTCTTGGTTTCTTAGTTTCTTAGTTTGTCAGTTTGTCAGTTTCTCAGTTTCTTAGTTTCTTAGTTTCTTAGTTTCTTAGTTTCTTAGTTTCTTAGTTTCTTAGTTTCTTAGTTTCTTAGTTTCTTAGTTTCTTAGTTTCTTAGTTTCTTAGTTTCTTAGTTTCTTAGTTTCTTAGTTTCTTAGTTTCTTAGTTTCTTAGTTTCTTAGTTTCTTAGTTTCTTAGTTTCTTAGTTTCTTAGTTTCTTAGTTTCTTAGTTTCTTAGTTTCTTAGTTTCTTAGTTTCTTAGTTTCTTAGTTTCTTAGTTTCTTAGTTTCTTAGTTTCTTAGTTTCTTAGTTTCTTAGTTTCTTAGTTTCTTAGTTTCTTAGTTTCTTAGTTTCTTAGTTTCTTAGTTTCTTAGATTCTTAGTTTCTTAGCTTCTTAGTTTCTTAGTTTCTTAGTTTCTTAGTTTCTTTGTTTCTTAGTTTCTTGGTTTCTTAGTTTCTTAGTTTCTTAGTTTCTTAGTTTCTTAGTTTCTTAGTTTCTTAGTTTCTTAGTTTCTTAGTTTCTTAGTTTCTTAGTTTCTTAGCTTCTTAGTTTCTTAGTTTCTTAGTTTCTTAGTTTCTTAGTTTCTTGGTTTCTTAGTTTCTTGGTTTCTTAGTTTCTTAGTTTCTTAGTTTCTTAGTTTCTTAGTTTCTTAGTTTCTTAGTTTCTTAGTTTCTTAGTTTCTTGGTTTCTTAGTTTCTTAGTTTGTCAGTTTGTCAGTTTCTCAGTTTCTTAGTTTCTTAGTTTCTTAGTTTCTTAGTTTCTTAGTTTCTTAGTTTCTTAGTTTCTTAGTTTCTTAGTCTCTTAGTTTCTTAGTTTCTTAGTTTCTTAGTTTCTTAGTTTCTTAGTTTCTTAGTTTCTTAGTTTCTTAGTTTCTTAGTTTCTTAGTTTCTTAGTTTCTTAGTTTCTTAGTTTCTTAGTTTCTTAGTTTCTTAGTTTCTTAGTTTCTTAGTTTCTTAGTTTCTTAGTTTCTTAGTTTCTTAGTTTCTTAGTTTCTTAGTTTCTTAGTTTCTTAGTTTCTTAGTTTCTTAGTTTCTTAGTTTCGTAGTTTCTTAGTTTCTTAGTTTCTTAGTTTCTTAGTTTCTTAGTTTCTTAGTTTCTTAGTTTCTTGGTTTCTTAGTTTCTTAGTTTCTTAGTTTCTTAGTTTCTTAGTTTCTTAGTTTCTTAGTTTCTTAGTTTCTTAGTTTCTTAGTTTCTTAGTTTCTCAGTCTCTCAGTCTCTCAGTCTCTCAGTTTCTCAGTTTCTCAGTTTCTTAGTTTCTTAGTTTCTTAGTTTCTTAGTTTCTTAGTTTCTTAGTTTCTTAGTTTCTCAGTCTCTCAGTCTCTCAGTCTCTCAGTTTCTCAGTTTCTTAGTTTCTTAGTTTCTTAGTTTCTTAGTTTCGTAGCTTCTTACTTTCTTAGTTTCTTAGTTTCTTAGTTTGTCAGTTTGTCAGTTTCTTAGTTTCTTAGTTTCTTAGTTTCTTAGTTTCTTAGTTTCTTAGTTTCTTAGTTTCTTAGTTTCTTAGTTTCTTAGTTTCTTAGTTTCTTAGTTTCTTAGCTTCTTAGTTTCTTAGTTTCTTAGTTTCTTAGTTTCTTAGTTTCTTAGTTTCTTAGTTTCTTAGTTTCTTAGTTTCTTAGTTTCTTAGTTTCTTAGTTTCTTAGTTTCTTAGTTTCTTGGTTTCTTAGTTTCTTGGTTTCTTAGTTTCTTAGTTTCTTAGTTTCTTAGTTTCTTAGTTTCTTAGTTTCTTAGTTTCTTAGTTTCTTAGTTTCTTAGTTTCTTAGTTTCTTAGTTTCTTAGTTTCTTAGTTTCTTAGTTTCTTAGTTTCTTAGTTTCTTAGTTTCTTAGTTTCTTAGTTTCTTAGTTTCTTAGTTTCTTAGTTTCTTAGTTTCTTAGTTTCTTAGTTTCTTAGTTTCTTAGTTTCTTAGTTTCTTAGTTTCTTAGTTTCTTAGTTTCTTAGTTTCTTAGTTTCTTAGTTTCTTAGTTTCTTAGTTTCTTAGTTTCTTAGTTTCTTAGTTTCTTAGTTTCTTAGTTTCTTAGTTTCTTAGTTTCTTAGTTTCTTAGTTTCTTAGTTTCTTAGTTTCTTAGTTTCTTAGTTTCTTAGTTTCTTAGTTTCTTAGTTTCTTAGTTTCTTAGTTTCTTAGTTTCTTAGTTTCTTAGTTTCTTAGTTTCTTAGTTTCTTAGTTTCTTAGTTTCTTAGTTTCTTAGTTTCTTAGTTTCTTAGTTTCTTAGTTTCTTAGTTTCTTAGTTTCTTAGTTTCTTAGTTTCTTAGTTTCTTAGTTTCTTAGTTTCTTAGTTTCTTAGTTTCTTAGTTTCTTAGTTTCTTAGTTTCTTAGTTTCTTAGTTTCTTAGTTTCTTAGTTTCTTAGTTTCTTAGTTTCTTAGTTTCTTAGTTTCTTAGTTTCTTAGTTTCTTAGTTTCTTAGTTTCTTAGTTTCTTAGTTTCTTAGTTTCTTAGTTTCTTAGTTTCTTAGTTTCTTAATTACTTAGTTTCTTAGTTTCTTAGTTTCTTAGTTTCTTAGTTTCTTAGTTTCTTAGTTTCTTAGTTTCTTAGTTTCTTAGTTTCTTAGTTTCTTAGTTTCTTAGTTTCTTAGTTTCTTAGTTTCTTAGTTTCTTAGTTTCTTAGTTTCTTAGTTTCTTAGTTTCTTAGTTTCTTAGTTTCTTAGTTTCTTAGTTTCTTAGTTTCTTAGTTTCTTACTTTCTTAGTTTCTTAGTTTCTTAGTTTCTTAGTTTCTTAGTTTCTTAGTTTCTTAGTTTCTTAGTTTCTTAGTTTCTTAGTTTCTTAGTTTCTTAGTTTCATAGTTTCTTAGTTTCATAGTTTCTTAGTTTCATAGTTTCTTAGTTTCTTAGTTTCTTAGTTTCTTAGTTTCTTAGTTTCTTAGTTTCTTAGTTTCTTAGTTTCTTAGTTTCTTAGTTTCTTAGTTTCTTAGTTTCTTAGTTTCTTAGTTTCTTACTTTCTTAGTTTCTTAGTTTGTCAGTTTGTCAGTTTGTCAGATTGTCAGTTTGTTCGTTTCTTAGTTTCTTAGTTTCTTAGTTTCTTAGTTTCTTAGTTTCTTAGTTTCTTAGTTTCTTAGTTTCTTAGTTTCTTAGTTCCTTAGTTTCTTAGTTTCTTAGTTTCTTAGTTTCTTAGTTTCTTAGTTTCTTAGTTTCTTAGTTTCTTAGTTTCTTAGTTTCTTAGTTTCTTAGTTTCTTAGTTTCTTAGTTTCTTAGTTTCTTAGCTTCTTAGTTTCTTAGTTTCTTAGCTTCTTAGTTTCTTAGTTTCTTAGTTTCTTAGTTTCTTAGTTTCTTAGTTTCTTAGCTTCTTAGTTTCTTAGTTTCTTAGTTTCTTAGTTTCTTAGTTTCTTAGTTTCTTAGTTTCTTAGTTTCTTAGTTTCTTAGTTTCTTAGTTTCTTAGTTTCTTAGTTTCTTAGTTTCTTAGTTTCTTAGTTTCTTAGTTTCTTAGTTTCTTAGTTTCTTGGTTTCTTAGTTTCTTGGTTTCTTAGTTTCTTGGTTTCTTAGTTTCTTAGTTTCTTAGTTTCTTAGTTTCTTAGTTTCTTAGTTTCTTAGTTTCTTAGTTTCTTAGTTTCTTAGTTTCTTAGTTTCTTAGTTTCTTAGTTTCTTAGTTTCTTAGTTTCTTAGTTTCTTAGTTTCTTAGTTTCTTAGTTTCTTAGTTTCTTAGTTTCTTAGTTTCTTAGTTTCTTAGTTTCTTAGTTTCTTAGTTTCTTAGTTTCTTAGTTTCTTAGTTTCTTAGTTTCTTAGTTTCTTAGTTTCTTAGTTTCTTAGTTTCTTAGTTTCTTAGTTTCTTAGTTTCTTAGTTTCTTAGTTTCTTAGTTTCTTAGTTTCTTAGTTTCTTAGTTTCATAGTTTCTTAGTTTCTTAGTTTCTTAGTTTCTTAGTTTCTTAGTTTCTTAGTTTCATAGTTTCTTAGTTTCATAGTTTCTTAGTTTCTTAGTTTCTTAGTTTCTTAGTTTCTTAGTTTCTTAGTTTCTTAGTTTCTTAGTTTCTTAGTTTCTTAGTTTCTTAGTTTCTTAGTTTCTTAGTTTCTTAGTTTCTTAGTTTCTTAGTTTGTCAGTTTTTCAGTTTGTCAGATTGTCAGTTTGTTCGTTTCTTAGTTTCTTAGTTTCTTAGTTTCTTAGTTTCTTAGTTTCTTAGTTTCTTAGTTTCTTAGTTTCTTAGTTTCTTAGTTTCTTAGTTTCTTAGTTTCTTAGTTTCTTAGTTTCTTAGTTTCTTAGTTTCTTAGTTTCTTAGTTTCTTAGTTTCTTACTTTCTTAGTTTCTTAGTTTCTTAGTTTCTTAGTTTCTTAGTTTCTTAGTTTCTTAGTTTCTTAGTTTCTTAGTTTCTTAGTTTCATAGTTTCTTAGTTTCATAGTTTCTTAGTTTCATAGTTTCTTAGTTTCTTAGTTTCTTAGTTTCTTAGTTTCTTAGTTTCTTAGTTTCTTAGTTTCTTAGTTTCTTAGTTTCTTAGTTTCTTAGTTTCTTAGTTTCTTAGTTTCTTAGTTTCTTAGTTTCTTACTTTCTTAGTTTCTTAGTTTGTCAGTTTGTCAGTTTGTCAGATTGTCAGTTTGTTCGTTTCTTAGTTTCTTAGTTTCTTAGTTTCTTAGTTTCTTAGTTTCTTAGTTTCTTAGTTTCTTAGTTTCTTAGTTCCTTAGTTTCTTAGTTTCTTAGTTTCTTAGTTTCTTAGTTTCTTAGTTTCTTAGTTTCTTAGTTTCTTAGTTTCTTAGTTTCTTAGTTTCTTAGTTTCTTAGTTTCTTAGTTTCTTAGCTTCTTAGTTTCTTAGTTTCTTAGTTTCTTAGTTTCTTAGTTTCTTAGTTTCTTAGCTTCTTAGTTTCTTAGTTTCTTAGTTTCTTAGTTTCTTAGTTTCTTAGTTTCTTAGTTTCTTAGTTTCTTAGTTTCATAGTTTCTTAGTTTCTTAGTTTCTTAGTTTCTTAGTTTCTTAGTTTCTTAGTTTCTTAGTTTCTTAGTTTCTTAGTTTCTTAGTTTCTTAGTTTCTTAGTTTCTTAATTACTTAGTTTCTTAGTTTCTTAGTTTCTTAGTTTCTTAGTTTCTTAGTTTCTTAGTTTCTTAGTTTCTTAGTTTCTTAGTTTCTTAGTTTCTTAGTTTCTTAGTTTCTTAGTTTCTTAGTTTCTTAGTTTCTTAGTTTCTTAGTTTCTTAGTTTCTTAGTTTCTTAGTTTCTTAGTTTCTTAGTTTCTTAGTTTCTTAGTTTCTTACTTTCTTAGTTTCTTAGTTTCTTAGTTTCTTAGTTTCTTAGTTTCTTAGTTTCTTAGTTTCTTAGTTTCATAGTTTCTTAGTTTCATAGTTTCTTAGTTTCATAGTTTCTTAGTTTCTTAGTTTCTTAGTTTCTTAGTTTCTTAGTTTCTTAGTTTCTTAGTTTCTTAGTTTCTTAGTTTCTTAGTTTCTTAGTTTCTTAGTTTCTTAGTTTCTTACTTTCTTAGTTTCTTAGTTTGTCAGTTTGTCAGTTTGTCAGATTGTCAGTTTGTTCGGTTCTTAGTTTCTTAGTTTCTTAGTTTCTTAGTTTCTTAGTTTCTTAGTTTCTTAGTTTCTTAGTTTCTTAGTTTCTTAGTTTCTTAGTTTCTTAGTTTCTTAGTTTCTTAGTTTCTTAGTTTCTTAGTTTCTTAGTTTCTTAGTTTCTTAGTTTCTTAGTTTCTTAGTTTCTTAGTTTCTTAGTTTCTTAGTTTCTTAGTTTCTTAGCTTCTTAGTTTCTTAGTTTCTTAGTTTCTTAGTTTCTTAGTTTCTTAGTTTCTTAGCTTCTTAGTTTCTTAGTTTCTTAGTTTCTTAGTTTCTTAGTTTCTTAGTTTCTTAGTTTCTTAGTTTCTTAGTTTCTTAGTTTCTTAGTTTCTTAGTTTCTTAGTTTCTTAGTTTCTTAGTTTCTTGGTTTCTTGGTTTCTTGGTTTCTTGGTTTCTTAGTTTCTTAGTTTCTTAGTTTCTTAGTTTCTTAGTTTCTTAGTTTCTTAGTTTCTTAGTTTCTTAGTTTCTTAGTTTCTTAGTTTCTTAGTTTCTTAGTTTCTTAGTTTCTTAGTTTCTTAGTTTCTTAGTTTCTTAGTTTCTTAGTTTCTTAGTTTCTTAGTTTCTTAGTTTCTTAGTTTCTTAGTTTCTTAGTTTCTTAGTTTCTTAGTTTCTTAGTTTCTTAGTTTCTTAGTTTCTTAGTTTCTTAGTTTCTTAGTTTCTTAGTTTCTTAGTTTCTTAGTTTCTTAGTTTCTTAGTTTCTTAGTTTCTTAGTTTCTTAGTTTCTTAGTTTCTTAGTTTCTTAGTTTCTTAGTTTCTTAGTTTCTTAGTTTCTTAGTTTCTTAGTTTCTTAGTTTCTTAGTTTCTTAGTTTCTTAGTTTCTTAGTTTCTTAGTTTCTTAGTTTCTTAGTTTCTTAGTTTCTTAGTTTCTTAGTTTCTTAGTTTCTTAGTTTCTTAGTTTCTTAGTTTCTTAGTTTCTTAGTTTCTTAGTTTCTTAGTTTCTTAGTTTGTCAGTTTGTCAGTTTGTCAGATTGTCAGTTTGTTCGTTTCTTAGTTTCTTAGTTTCTTAGTTTCTTAGTTTCTTAGTTTCTTAGTTTCTTAGTTTCTTAGTTTCTTAGTTTCTTAGTTTCTTAGTTTCTTAGTTTCTTAGTTTCTTAGTTTCTTAGTTTCTTAGTTTCTTAGTTTCTTAGTTTCTTAGTTTCTTAGTTTCTTAGTTTCTTAGTTTCTTAGTTTCTTAGTTTCTTAGTTTCTTAGTTTCTTAGTTTCTTAGTTTCTTAGTTTCTTAGTTTCTTAGTTTCTTAGTTTCTTAGTTTCTTAGTTTCTTAGTTTCTTAGTTTCTTAGTTTCTTAGTTTCTTAGTTTCTTAGTTTCTTAGTTTCATAGTTTCTTAGTTTCTTAGATTCTTAGTTTCTTAGTTTCTTAGTTTCTTAGTATCTTAGTTTCTTAGTTTCTTAGTTTCTTAGTTTATTAGTTTCTTAGTTTCTTAGTTTCTTAGTTTCTTAGTTTCTTAGTTTCTTAGTTTCTTAGTTTCTTAGTTTCTTAGTTTCTTAGTTTCTTAGTTTCTTAGTTTCATAGTTTCTTAGTTTCATAGTTTCTTAGTTTCTTAGTTTCTTAGTTTCTTAGTTTCTTAGTTTCTTAGTTTCTTAGTTTCTTAGTTTCTTAGTTTCTTAGTTTCTTAGTTTCTTAGTTTGTCAGTTTGTCAGTTTGTCAGATTGTCAGTTTGTTCGTTTCTTAGTTTCTTAGTTTCTTAGTTTCTTAGTTTCTTAGTTTCTTAGTTTCTTAGTTTCTTAGTTTCTTAGTTTCTTAGTTTCTTAGTTTCTTAGTTTCTTAGTTTCTTAGTTTCTTAGTTTCTTAGTTTCTTAGTTTCTTAGTTTCTTAGTTTCTTAGTTTCTTAGTTTCTTAGTTTCTTAGTTTCTTAGTTTCTTAGTTTCTTAGTTTCTTAGTTTCTTAGTTTCTTAGTTTCTTAGTATCTTAGTTTCTTAGTTTCTTAGTTTCTTAGTTTCTTAGTTTCTTAGTTTCATAGTTTCTTAGTTTCTTAGTTTCTTAGTTTCTTAGTTTCTTAGTATCTTAGTTTCTTAGTTTCTTAGTTTCTTAGTTTCTTAGTTTCTTAGTTTCTTAGTTTCTTAGTTTCTTAGTTTCTTAGTTTCTTAGTTTCTTAGTTTCTTAGTTTCTTAGTTTCTTAGTTTCTTAGTTTCTTAGTTTCTTAGTTTCTTAGTTTCTTAGTTTCTTAGTTTCTTAGTTTCTTAGTTTCTTAGTTTCTTAGTTTCTTAGTTTCTTAGTTTCTTAGTTTCTTAGTTTCTTAGTTTCTTAGTTTCTTAGTTTCTTAGTTTCTTAGTTTGTCAGTTTGTCAGTTTGTCAGATTGTCAGTTTGTTCGTTTCTTAGTTTCTTAGTTTCTTAGTTTCTTAGTTTCTTAGTTTCTTAGTTTCTTAGTTTCTTAGTTTCTTAGTTTCTTAGTTTCTTAGTTTCTTAGTTTCTTAGTTTCTTAGTTTCTTAGTTTCTTAGTTTCTTAGTTTCTTAGTTTCTTAGTTTCTTAGTTTCTTAGTTTCTTAGTTTCTTAGTTTCTTAGTTTCTTAGTTTCTTAGTTTCTTAGTTTCTTAGTTTCTTAGTTTCTTAGTTTCTTAGTTTCTTAGTTTCTTAGTTTCTTAGTTTCTTAGTTTCTTAGTTTCTTAGTTTCTTAGTTTCTTAGTTTCTTAGTTTCTTAGTTTCTTAGTTTCTTAGTTTCTTAATTACTTAGTTTCTTAGTTTCTTAGTTTCTTAGTTTCTTAGTTTCTTAGTTTCTCAGTCTCTCAGTCTCTCAGTCTCTCAGTTTCTTAGCTTCTTAGTTTCTTAGTTTCTTAGTTTCTTAGTTTCTTAGTTTCTTAGTTTCCTAGTTTCTTAGTTTCTTAGTTTCTTAGTTTCTTAGTTTCTTAGTTTCTTAGTTTCTTAATTACTTAGTTTCTTAGTTTCTTAGTTTCTTAGTTTCTTAGTTTCTTAGTTTCTTAGTTTCTTAGTTTCTCAGTCTCTCAGTCT
Organism: Megalopta genalis; assembly: GCF_051020955.1. NCBI lineage: Eukaryota > Metazoa > Arthropoda > Insecta > Hymenoptera > Halictidae > Megalopta > Megalopta genalis. The sequence continues at coordinate 20,489,980 of NC_135019.1, read as the reverse complement.
CTCAGTCTCTCAGTTTCTTAGCTTCTTAGTTTCTTAGTTTCTTAGTTTCTTAGTTTCTTAGTTTCTTAGTTTCTTAGTTTCTTAGTTTCTTAGTTTCTTAGTTTCTTAGTTTCTTAGTTTGTCAGTTTGTTCGTTTCTTAGTTTCTTAGTTTCTTAGTTTCTTAGTTTCATAGTTTCTTAGTTTCATAGTTTCTTAGTTTCTTAGTTTCTTAGTTTCTTAGTTTCTTAGTTTCTTAGTTTCTTAGTTTCTTAGTTTCTTAGTTTCTTAGTTTCTTAGTTTCTTAGTTTCTTAGTTTCTTAGTTTCTTAGTTTCTTAGTTTCATAGTTTCTTAGTTTCATAGTTTCTTAGTTTCTTAGTTTCTTAGTTTCTTAGTTTCTTAGTTTCTTAGTTTCTTAGTTTCTTAGTTTCTTAGTTTCTTAGTTTCTTAGTTTCTTAGTTTCTTAGTTTCTTAGTTTGTCAGTTTGTCAGTTTGTCAGATTGTCAGTTTGTTCGTTTCTTAGTTTCTTAGTTTCTTAGTTTCTTAGTTTCTTAGTTTCTTAGTTTCTTAGTTTCTTAGTTTCTTAGTTTCTTAGTTTCTTAGTTTCTTAGTTTCTTAGTTTCTTAGTTTCTTAGTTTCTTAGTTTCATAGTTTCTTAGTTTCTTAGATTCTTAGTTTCTTAGTTTCTTAGTTTCTTAGTATCTTAGTTTCTTAGTTTCATAGTTTCTTAGTTTCTTAGTTTCTTAGTTTCTTAGTTTCTTAGTATCTTAGTTTCTTAGTTTCTTAGTTTCTTAGTTTCTTAGTTTCTTAGTTTCTTAGTTTCTTAGTTTCTTAGTTTCTTAGTTTCTTAGTTTCTTAGTTTCTTAGTTTCTTAGTTTCTTAGTTTCTTAGTTTCTTAGTATCTTAGTTTCTTAGTTTCTTAGTTTCTTAGTTTCTTAGTTTCTTAGTATCTTAGTTTCTTAGTTTCTTAGTTTCTTAGTTTCTTAGTTTCTTAGTTCCTTAGTTTCTTAGTTTCTTAGTTTCTTAGTTTCTTAGTTTCTTAGTTTCTTAGTTTCTTAGTTTCTTAGTTTCTTAGTTTCTTAGTTTCTTAGTTTCATAGTTTCTTAGTTTCTTAGATTCTTAGTTTCTTAGTTTCTTAGTTTCTTAGTATCTTAGTTTCTTAGTTTCATAGTTTCTTAGTTTCTTAGTTTCTTAGTTTCTTAGTTTCTTAGTATCTTAGTTTCTTAGTTTCTTAGTTTCTTAGTTTCTTAGTTTCTTAGTTTCTTAGTTTCTTAGTTTCTTAGTTTCTTAGTTTCTTAGTTTCTTAGTTTCTTAGTTTCTTAGTTTCTTAGTTTCTTAGTTTCTTAGTATCTTAGTTTCTTAGTTTCTTAGTTTCTTAGTTTCTTAGTTTCTTAGTATCTTAGTTTCTTAGTTTCTTAGTTTCTTAGTTTCTTAGTTTCTTAGTTTCTTAGTTTCTTAGTTTCTTAGTTTCTTAGTTTCTTAGTTTCTTAGTTTCTTAGTTTCTTAGTTTCTTAGTTTCTTAGTTTCATAGTTTCTTAGTTTCATAGTTTCTTAGTTTCTTAGTTTCTTAGTTTCTTAGTTTCTTAGTTTCTTAGTTTCTTAGTTTCTTAGTTTCTTAGTTTCTTAGTTTCTTAGTTTCTTAGTTTCTTAGTTTCTTAGTTTGTCAGTTTGTCAGTTTGTCAGATTGTCAGTTTGTTCGTTTCTTAGTTTCTTAGTTTCTTAGTTTCTTAGTTTCTTAGTTTCTTAGTTTCTTAGTTTCTAAGTTTCTTAGTTTCTTAGTTTCTTAGTTTCTTAGTTTCTTAGTTTCTTAGTTTCTTAGTTTCTTAGTTTCTTAGTTTCTTAGTTTCATAGTTTCTTAGTTTCATAGTTTCTTAGTTTCATAGTTTCTTAGTTTCTTAGTTTCTTAGTTTCTTAGTTTCTTAGTTTCTTAGTTTCTTACTTTCTTAGTTTCTTAGTTTCTTAGTTTCTTAGTTTCTTAGTTTCTTAGTTTCTTAGTTTCTTACTTTCTTAGTTTCTTAGTTTGTCAGTTTGTCAGTTTGTCAGATTGTCAGTTTGTTCGTTTCTTAGTTTCTTAGTTTCTTAGTTTCTTAGTTTCTTAGTTTCTTAGTTTCTTAGTTTCTTAGTTTCTTAGTTTCTTAGTTTCTTAGTTTCTTAGTTTCTTAGTTTCTTAGTTTCTTAGTTTCTTAGTTTCTTAGTTTCTTAGTTTCTTAGTTTCTTAGTTTCTTAGTTTCTTAGTTTCTTAGTTTCTTAGTTTCTTAGTTTCTTAGTTTCTTAGTTTCTTAGTTTCTTAGTTTCTTAGTTTCTTAGTTTCTTAGTTTCTTAGTTTCTTAGTTTCTTAGTTTCTTAGTTTCTTAGTTTCTTAGTTTCTTAGTTTCTTAATTACTTAGTTTCTTAGTTTCTTAGTTTCTTAGTTTCTTAGTTTCTCAGTCTCTCAGTCTCTCAGTCTCTCAGTTTCTTAGCTTCTTAGTTTCTTAGTTTCTTAGTTTCTTAGTTTCTTAGTTTCTTAGTTTCTTAGTTTCTTAGTTTCTTAGTTTCTTAGTTTCTTAGTTTCTTAGTTTCTTAGTTTCTTAGTTTCTTAGTTTCTTAATTACTTAGTTTCTTAGTTTCTTAGTTTCTTAGTTTCTTAGTTTCTTAGTTTCTTAGTTTCTTAGTTTCTTAGTTTCTTAGTTTCTCAGTCTCTCAGTCTCTCAGTCTCTCAGTTTCTTAGCTTCTTAGTTTCTTAGTTTCTTAGTTTCTTAGTTTCTTAGTTTCTTAGTTTCTTAGTTTCTTAGTTTCTTAGTTTCTTAGTTTCTTAGTTTGTCAGTTTGTTCGTTTCTTAGTTTCTTAGTTTCTTAGTTTCTTAGTTTCTTAGTTTCTTAGTTTCTTAGTTTCTTAGTTTCTTAGTTTCTTAGTTTGTCAGTTTGTTCGTTTCTTAGTTTCGTAGTTTCATAGTTTCTTAGTTTCTTAGATACTTAGTTTCTTAGTTTCTTAGTTTCTTAGTATCTTAGTTTCTTAGTTTCTTATTTTCTTAGTTTCTTAGTTTCTTAGTTTCATAGTTTCTTAGTTTCTTAGTTTCTTAGTTTCTTAGTTTCTTAGTTTCTTAGTTTCTTAGTTTCTTAGTTTCTTAGTTTCTTAGTTTCTTAGTTTCTTAGTTTCTTAGTTTCTTAGTTTCTTAGTTTCATAGTTTCTTAGTTTCATAGTTTCTTAGTTTCTTAGTTTCTTAGTTTCTTAGTTTCTTAGTTTCTTAGTTTCTTAGTTTCTTAGTTTCTTAGTTTCTTAGTTTCTTAGTTTCTTAGTTTCTTAGTTTCTTAGTTTCTTAGTTTGTCAGTTTGTCAGTTTGTCAGATTGTCAGTTTGTTCGTTTCTTAGTTTCTTAGTTTCTTAGTTTCTTAGTTTCTTAGTTTCTTAGTTTCTTAGTTTCTTAGTTTCTTAGTATCTTAGTTTCTTAGTTTCATAGTTTCTTAGTTTCTTAGTTTCTTAGTTTCTTAGTTTCTTAGTATCTTAGTTTCTTAGTTTCTTAGTTTCTTAGTTTCTTAGTTTCTTAGTTTCTTAGTTTCTTAGTTTCTTAGTTTCTTAGTTTCTTAGTTTCTTAGTTTCTTAGTTTCTTAGTTTCTTAGTTTCTTAGTTTCTTAGTTTCTTAGTTTCTTAGTTTCTTAGTTTCTTAGTTTCTTAGTTTCTTAGTTTCTTAGTTTCTTAGTTTCTTAGTTTCTTAGTTTCTTAGTTTCTTAGTTTCTTAGTTTCTTAGTTTCTTAGTTTCTTAGTTTCTTAGTTTCTTAGTTTCTTAGTTTCTTAGTTTCTTAGTTTCTTAGTTTCTTAGTTTCTTAGTTTCTTGGTTTCTTAGTTTCTTGGTTTCTTAGTTTCTTAGTTTCTTAGTTTCTTAGTTTCTTAGTTTCTTAGTTTCTTAGTTTCATAGTTTCTTAGTTTCATAGTTTCTTAGTTTCTTAGTTTCTTAGTTTCTTAGTTTCTTAGTTTCTTAGTTTCTTAGTTTCTTAGTTTCTTAGTTTCTTAGTTTCTTAGTTTCTTAGTTTCTTAGTTTCTTAGTTTCTTAGTTTCTTAGTTTCTTACTTTCTTAGTTTCTTAGTTTGTCAGTTTGTCAGTTTGTCAGATTGTCAGTTTGTTCGTTTCTTAGTTTCTTAGTTTCATAGCTTCTTAGTTTCTTAGTTTCTTAGTTTCTTAGTTTCTTAGTTTCTTAGTTTCTTAGTTTCTTAGTTTCTTAGTTTCTTAGTTTCTTAGTTTCTTAGTTTCTTAGTTTCTTAGTTTCTTAGTTTCTTAGTTTCTTAGTTTCTTAGTTTCTTAGTTTCTTAGTTTCTTAGTTTCTTAGTTTCTTCGTTTCTTAGTTTCTTAGTTTCTTAGTTTCTTAGCTTCTTAGTTTCTTAGTTTCTTAGTTTCTTAGTTTCTTAGTTTCTTAGTTTCTTAGTTTCTTAGCTTCTTAGTTTCTTAGCTTCTTAGTTTCTTAGTTTCTTAGTTTCTTAGTTTCTTAGTTTCTTAGTTTCTTAGTTTCTTAGTTTCATAGTTTCTTAGTTTCTTAGTTTCTTAGTTTCTTAGTTTCTTAGTTTCTTAGTTTCTTAGTTTCTTAGTTTCTTAGTTTCTTAGTTTCTTAGTTTCTTAGTTTCTTAGTTTCTTAGTTTCTTAGTTTCTTAGTTTCTTAGTTTCTTAGTTTCTTAGTTTCTTAGTTTCTTAGTTTCTTAGTTTCTTAGCTTCTTAGTTTCTTAGTTTCTTAGTTTCTTAGTTTCTTAGTTTCTTGGTTTCTTAGTTTCTTAGTTTCTTAGTTTCTTAGTTTCTTAGTTTCTTAGTTTCTTAGTTTCTTAGTTTCTTAGTTTCTTAGTTTCTTAGTTTCTTAGTTTCTTAGTTTCTTAGTTTCTTAATTACTTAGTTTCTTAGTTTCTTAGTTTCTTAGTTTCTTAGTTTCTTAGTTTCTTAGTTTCTTAGTTTCTTAGTTTCTCAGTCTCTTAGTTTCTTAGTTTCTTAGTTTCTTAGTTTCTTAGTTTCTTAGTTTCTTAGTTTCTTAGTTTCTTAGTTTCTTAGTTTCTTAGTTTCTTAGTTTCTTAGTTTCTTAGTTTCTTAGTTTCTTAGTTTCTTAGTTTCATAGTTTCTTAGTTTCATAGTTTCTTAGTTTCTTAGTTTCTTAGTTTCTTAGTTTCTTAGTTTCTTAGTTTCTTAGGTTCTTAGTTTCTTAGTTTCTTAGTTTCTTAGTTTCTTAGTTTCTTAGTTTCTTAGTTTCTTAGTTTCTTAGTTTGTCAGTTTGTTCGTTTCTTAGTTTCTTAGTTTCTTAGTTTCTTAGTTTCTTAGTTTCTTAGTTTCTTAGTTTCTTAGTTTCTTAGTTTCTTAGTTTGTCAGTTTGTTCGTTTCTTAGTTTCTTAGTTTCTTAGTTTCTTAGTTTCTTAGTTTCTTAGTTTCTTAGTTTCTTAGTTTCTTAGTTTCTTAGTTTCTTAGTTTCATAGTTTCTTAGTTTCTTAGATTCTTAGTTTCTTAGTTTCTTAGTTTCTTAGTATCTTAGTTTCTTAGTTTCTTAGTTTCTTAGTTTCTTAGTTTCTTAGTTTCTTAGTTTCTTAGTTTCTTAGTTTCTTAGTTTCTTAGTTTCATAGTTTCTTAGTTTCTTAGATTCTTAGTTTCTTAGTTTCTTAGTTTCTTAGTTTCTTAGTTTCTTAGTTTCTTAGTTTCTTAGTTTCTTAGTTTCTTAGTTTCTTAGTTTCTTAGTTTCTTAGTTTCTTAGTTTCTTAGTTTCTTAGTTTCTTAGTTTCTTAGTTTCTTAGTTTCTTAGTTTCTTAGTTTCTTAGTTTCTTAGTTTCTTAGTTTCTTAGTTTCTTAGTTTCTTAGTTTCTTAGTTTCTTAGTTTCTTAGTTTCATAGTTTCTTAGTTTCTTAGATTCTTAGTTTCTTAGTTTCTTAGTTTCTTAGTTTCTTAGTTTCTTAGTTTCTTAGTTTCTTAGTTTCTTAGTTTCTTAGTTTCTTAGTTTCTTAGTTTCTTAGTTTCTTAGTTTCTTAGTTTCTTAGTTTCTTAGTTTCTTAGTTTCTTAGTTTCTTAGTTTCTTAGTTTCTTAGTTTCTGAGTTTCTTAGTTTCTTAGTTTCTTAGTTTCTTAGTTTCTTAGTTTCTTAGTTTCTTAGTTTCTTAGTTTCTTAGTTTCTTAGTTTCTTAGTTTCTTAGTTTCTTAGTTTCTTAGTTTCTTAGTTTCTTAGTTTCTTAGTTTCTTAGTTTCTTAGTTTCTTAGTTTCTTAGTTTCTTAGTTTCTTAGTTTCTTAGTTTCTTAGTTTCTTAGTTTCTTAGTTTCATAGTTTCTTAGTTTCTTAGATTCTTAGTTTCTTAGTTTCTTAATTTCTTAGTATCTTAGTTTCTTAGTTTCTTAGTTTCTTAGTTTCTTAGTTTCTTAGTTTCTTAGTTTCTTAGTTTCTTAGTTCCTTAGTTTCTTAGTTTCTTAGTTTCTTAGTTTCTTAGTTTCTTAGTTTCTTAGTTTCTTAGTTTCTTAGTTTCTTAGTTTCTTAGTTTCTTAGTTTGTCAGTTTGTTCGTTTCTTAGTTTCTTAGTTTCTTAGTTTGTCAGTTTGTTCGTTTCTTAGTTTCTTAGTTTCTTAGTTTCTTAGTTTCTTAGTTTCTTAGTTTCTTAGTTTCTTAGTTTCTTAGTTTCTTAGTTTCTTAGTTTCTCAGTCTCTCAGTCTCTCAGTCTCTCAGTTTCTCAGTTTCTTAGTTTCTTAGTTTCTTAGTTTCTTAGTTTCGTAGCTTCTTACTTTCTTAGTTTCTTAGTTTCTTAGTTTGTCAGTTTGTCAGTTTCTTAGTTTCTTAGTTTCTTAGTTTCTTAGTTTCTTAGTTTCTTAGTTACTTAGTTTCTAAGTTTCTTAGTTTCTTAGTTTCTTAGTTTCTTAGTTACTTAGTTTCTTAGTTTCTTAGTTTCTTAGTTTCTTAGTTTCTTAGTTTCTTAGTTTCTTTTTCTTAGTTTCTTAGATTCTTAGTTTCTTAGTTTCTTAGTTTCTTAGTTTCTTAGATTCTTAGTTTGTCAGTTTCTTAGTTATTCTTAGTTTCTTAGTTTCTTAGTTTCTTAGTTTCTTAGTTTCTTAGTTTCTTAGTTTCTTAGTTTCTTAGTTTCTTAGTTTCTTAGTTTCTTAGTTTCTTAGTTTCTTAGTTTCTTAGTTTCTTAGTTTCTTAGTTTCTTAGTTTCTTAGTTTCTTAGTTTTCTAGTTTCTTAGTTTCTTAGTTTCTTAGTTTCTTAGTTTCTTAGTTTCTTAGTTTCTTAGTTTCTTAGTTTCTTAGTTTCTTAGTTTCTTAGTTTCTTAGTTCTTAGTTTCTTAGTTTCTTAGTTTCTTAGTTTCTTAGTTTCTTAGTTTCTTAGTTTCTTAGTTTCTTAGTTCTTAGTTCTTAGTTTCTTAGTTTCTTAGTTTCTTAGTTTCTTAGTTTCTTAGTTTCTTAGTTTCTTAGTTTCTTAGTTTCTTAGTTTCTTAGTTTCTTAGTTTCTTAGTTTCTTAGTTTCTTAGTTTCTTAGTTCTTAGTTTCTTAGTTTCTTAGTTTCTTAGTTTCTTAGTTTCTTAGTTCTTAGTTTCTTAGTTTCTTAGTTTCTTAGTTTCTTAGTTTCTTAGTTTCTTAGTTTCTTAGTTTCTTAGTTTCTTAGTTTCTTAGTTTCTTAGTTTCTTAGTTTCTTAGTTTCTTAGTTCTTAGTTTCTTAGTTTCTTAGTTTCTTAGTTTCTTAGTTTCTTTCTTAGTTTCTTAGTTTCTTAGTTTCTTAGTTTCTTAGTTTCTTAGTTTCTTAGTTTCTTAGTTTCTTAGTTTCTTAGTTTCTTAGTTTCTTAGTTTCTTAGTTTCTTAGTTTCTTAGTTTCTTAGTTTCTTAGTTTCTTAGTTTCTTAGTTTCTTAGTTTCTTAGTTTCTTAGTTTCTTAGTTTCTTAGTTTCTTAGTTTCTTAGTTTCTTAGTTTCTTAGTTTCTTAGTTTCTTAGTTTCTTAGTTTCTTAGTTTCTTAGTTTCTTAGTTTCTTAGTTTCTTAGTTTCTTAGTTTCTTAGTTTCTTAGTTTCTTAGTTTCTTAGTTTCTTAGTTTCTTAGTTTCTTAGTTTCTTAGTTTCTGTCAGTTTGTTCGTTTCTTAGTTTCTTAGTTTCTTAGTTTCTTAGTTTCTTAGTTTCTTAGTTTCTTAGTTTCTTAGTTTCTTAGTTTCTTAGTTTCTTAATTTCTTAGTTTCTTAGTTTCTTAGTTTCTTGGTTTCTTAGTTTGTCAGTTTCTTAGTTTCTTAGTTTCTTAGTTTCTTAGTTTCTTAGTTTCTTAGTTTCTTAGTTTCTTAGTTTCTTAGTTTCTTAGTTTCTTAGTTTCTTAGTTTCTTAGTTTCTTAGTTTCTTAGTTTCTTAGTTTCTTAGTTTCTTAGTTACTTAGTTTCTTAGTTTCTTAGTTTCTTAGTTTCTTAGATTCTTAGTTTCTTAGTTTCTTAGTTTCTTAGTTTCTTAGTTTCTTAGTTTCTTAGTTTCTTAGTTTCTTAGTTTCTTAGTTTCTTAGTTTCTTAGTTTCTTAGTTTCTTAGTTTCTTAGTTTCTTAGTTTCTTAGTTTCTTAGTTTCTTAGTTTCTTAGTTTCTTAGTTTCTTAGTTTCATAGTTTCTTAGTTTCTTAGTTTCTTAGTTTCTTAGTTTCTTAGTTTCTTAGTTTCTTAGTTTGTCAGTTTGTTCGTTTCTTAGTTTCTTAGTTTCTTAGTTTCGTAGTTTCTTAGTATCTTAGTTTCTTAGTTTCTTAGTTTCTTAGTTTCTTAGTTTCTTAGTTTCTTAGTTTCTTAGTTTCTTAGTTTCTTAGTTTCTTAGTTTCTTAGTTTCTTAGTTTCTTAGTTTCTTAGTTTCTTAGTTTCTTAGTTTCTTAGTTTCTTAGTTTCTTAGTGTCTTAGTTTCTTAGTTTCTTAGTTTCTTAGTTTCTTAGTTTCTTAGTTTCTTAGTTCTTGGTTTCTTAGTTTCTTAGTTTCTTAGTTTGTCAGTTTGTTCGTTTCTTAGTTTCTTAGTTTCTTAGTTTCTTAGTTTCTTAGTTTCTTAGTTTCTTAGTTTCTTAGTTTCTTAGTTTCTTAGTTTCTTTGTTTCTTAATTTCTTAGTTTCTTAATTTCTTAGTTTCTTAGTTTCTTAGTTTCTTGGTTTCTTAGTTTGTCAGTTTCTTAGTTTCTTAGTTTCTTAGTTTCTTAGTTTCTTAGTTTCTTAGTTTCGTAGTTTCTTAGTTTCTTAGTTTCTTAGTTTCTTAGTTTCTTAGTTTCTTAGTTTCTTAGTTTCTTAGTTTCTTAGTTTCTTAGTTTCTTAGTTTCTTAGTTTCTTAGTTACTTAGTTTCTTAGTTTCTTAGTTTCTTAGTTTCTTAGTTTCTTAGTTTCTTAGTTTCTTAGTTTCTTAGTTTCTTAGTTTCATAGTTTCTTAGTTTCTTAGTTTCTTAGTTTCTTAGTTTCTTAGTTTCTTAGTTTCTTAGTTTGTCAGTTTCTTAGTTTCTTAGTTTCTTAGTTTCTTAGTTTCTTAGTTTCTTAGTTTCTTAGTTTCTTAGTTTCTTAGTTTCTTAGTTTCTTAGTTTCTTAGTTTCTTAGTTTCTTAGTTTCTTAGTTTCTTAGTTTCTTAGTTTCTTAGTTTTCATAGTTTCTTAGTTTCTTAGTTTCTTAGTTTCTTAGTTTCTTAGTTCCTTAGTTTCATAGTTTCTTAGTTTCTTAGTTTCTTAGTTTCTTAGTTTCTTAGTTTCTTAGTATCTTAGTTTCTTAGTTTCATAGTTTCTTAGTTTCTTAGTTTCTTAGTTTCTTAGTTGCTTAGTTTCTTAGTTTCTTAGTTTCTTAGTTTCATAGTTTCTTAGTTTCTTAGTTTCTTAGTTTCTTAGTTTCTTAGTTTCTTAGTTTCTTAGTTTCTTAGTTTCTTAGTTTCTTAGTTTCTTAGTTTCTTAGTTTCTTAGTTTCTTAGTTTCTTAGTTTCTTAGTTTCTTAGTTTCTTAGTTTCTTAGTTTCTTAGTTTCTTAGTTTCTTAGTTTCTTAGTTTCTTAGTTTCTTAGTTTCTTAGTTTCTTAGTTTCTTAGTTTCTTAGTTTCTTAGTTTCTTAGTTTCTTAGTTTCTTAGTTTCTTAGTTTCTTAGTTTCTTAGTTTCTTAGTTTCTTAGTTTCTTAGTTTCTTAGTTTCTTAGTTTCTTAGTTTCTTAGTTTCTTAGTTTCTTAGTTTCTTAGTTTCTTAGTTTCTTAGTTTCTTAGTTTCTTAGTTTCTTAGTTTCTTAGTTTCTTAGTTTCTTAGTTTCTTAATTACTTAGTTTCTTAGTTTCTTAGTTTCTTAGTTTGTCAGTTTGTTCGTTTCTTAGTTTCTTAGTTTCTTAGTTTCTTAGTTTCTTAGTTTCTTAGTTTCTTAGTTTCTTAGTTTCTTAATTTCTTAGTTTCTTAGTTTCTTAGTTTCTTGGTTTCTTAGTTTGTCAGTTTCTTAGTTTCTTAGTTTCTTAGTTTCTTAGTTTCTTAGTTTCGTAGTTTCTTAGTTTCTTAGTTTCTTAGTTTCTTAGTTTCTTAGTTTCTTAGTTTCTTAGTTTCTTAGTTTCTTAGTTCTTAGTTACTTAGTTTCTTAGTTTCTTAGTTTCTTAGTTTCTTAGTTTCTTAGTTTCTTAGTTTCTTAGTTTCATAGTTTCTTAGTTTCTTAGTTTCTTAGTTTCTTTGTTTCTTAGTTTCTTAGTTTCTTAGTTTCTTAGTTTGTCAGTTTCTTAGTTTCTTAGTTTCTTAGTTTCTTAGTTTCTTAGTTTCTTAGTTTCTTAGTTTCTTAGTTTCTTAGTTTCTTAGTTTCTTAGTTTCTTAGTTTCTTAGTTTCTTAGTTTCTTAGTTTCTTAGTTTCATAGTTTCTTAGTTTCTTAGTTTCTTAGTTTCTTAGTTTCTTAGTTTCTTAGTTTCATAGTTTCTTAGTTTCTTAGTTTCTTAGTTTCTTAGTTTCTTAGTTTCTTAGTATCTTAGTTTCTTAGTTTCATAGTTTCTTAGTTTCTTAGTTTCTTAGTTTCTTAGTTGCTTAGTTTCTTAGTTTCTTAGTTTCATAGTTTCTTAGTTTCTTAGTTTCTTAGTTTCTTAGTTTCTTAGTTTCTTAGTTTCTTAGTTTCTTAGTTTCTTAGTTTCTTAGTTTCTTAGTTTCTTAGTTTCTTAGTTTCTTAGTTTCTTAGTTTCTTAGTTTCTTAGTTTCTTAGTTTCTTAGTTTCTTAGTTTCTTAGTTTCTTAGTTTCTTAGTTTCTTAGTTTCTTAGTTTCTTAGTTTCTTAGTTTCTTAGTTTCTTAGTTTCTTAGTTACTTAGTTTCTTAGTTTCTTAGTTTCTTAGTTTCTTAGTTTCTTAGTTTCTTAGTTTCTTAGTTTCTTAGTTTCTTAGTTTCTTAGTTTCTTAGTTTCTTAGTTTCTTAGTTTCTTAGTTTCTTAGTTTCTTAGTTTCTTAGTTTCTTAGTTTCTTAGTTTCTTAGTTTCTTAGTTTCTTAGTTTCTTAGTTTCTTAGTTTCTTAGTTTCTTAGTTTCTTAGTTTCTTAGTTTCTTAGTTTCTTAGTTTCTTAGTTTCTTAGTTTCTTAGTTTCTTAGTTTCTTAGTTTCTTAGTTTCTTAGTTTCTTAGTTTCTTAGTTTCTTAGTTTCTTAGTTTCTTAGTTTCTTAGTTTCTTAGTTTCTTAGTTTCTTAGTTTCTTAGTTTCTTAGTTTCTTAGTTTCTTAGTTTCTTAGTTTCTTAGTTTCTTAGTTTCTTAATTACTTAGTTTCTTAGTTTCTTAGTTTCTTAGTTTGTCAGTTTGTTCGTTTCTTAGTTTCTTAGTTTCTTAGTTTCTTAGTTTCTTAGTTTCTTAGTTTCTTAGTTTCTTAGTTTCTTAATTTCTTAGTTTCTTAGTTTCTTAGTTTCTTGGTTTCTTAGTTTGTCAGTTTCTTAGTTTCTTAGTTTCTTAGTTTCTTAGTTTCGTAGTTTCTTAGTTTCTTAGTTTCTTAGTTTCTTAGTTTCTTAGTTTCTTAGTTTCTTAGTTTCTTAGTTTCTTAGTTTCTTAGTTTCTTAGTTACTTAGTTTCTTAGTTTCTTAGTTTCTTAGTTTCTTAGTTTCTTAGTTTCTTAGTTTCTTAGTTTCATAGTTTCTTAGTTTCTTAGTTTCTTAGTTTCTTTGTTTCTTAGTTTCTTAGTTTCTTAGTTTCTTAGTTTGTCAGTTTCTTAGTTTCTTAGTTTCTTAGTTTCTTAGTTTCTTAGTTTCTTAGTTTCTTAGTTTCTTAGTTTCTTAGTTTCTTAGTTTCTTAGTTTCTTAGTTTCTTAGTTTCTTAGTTTCTTAGTTTCTTAGTTTCATAGTTTCTTAGTTTCTTAGTTTCTTAGTTTCTTAGTTTCTTAGTTTCTTAGTTTCATAGTTTCTTAGTTTCTTAGTTTCTTAGTTTCTTAGTTTCTTAGTTTCTTAGTATCTTAGTTTCTTAGTTTCATAGTTTCTTAGTTTCTTAGTTTCTTAGTTTCTTAGTTGCTTAGTTTCTTAGTTTCTTAGTTTCATAGTTTCTTAGTTTCTTAGTTTCTTAGTTTCTTAGTTTCTTAGTTTCTTAGTTTCTTAGTTTCTTAGTTTCTTAGTTTCTTAGTTTCTTAGTTTCTTAGTTTCTTAGTTTCTTAGTTTCTTAGTTTCTTAGTTTCTTAGTTTCTTAGTTTCTTAGTTTCTTAGTTTCTTAGTTTCTTAGTTTCTTAGTTTCTTAGTTTCTTAGTTTCTTAGTTTCTTAGTTTCTTAGTTTCTTAGTTACTTAGTTTCTTAGTTTCTTAGTTTCTTAGTTTCTTAGTTTCTTAGTTTCTTAGTTTCTTAGTTTCTTAGTTTCTTAGTTTCTTAGTTTCTTAGTTTCTTAGTTTCTTAGTTTCTTAGTTTCTTAGTTTCTTAGTTTCTTAGTTTCTTAGTTTCTTAGTTTCTTAGTTTCTTAGTTTCTTAGTTTCTTAGTTTCTTAGTTTCTTAGTTTCTTAGTTTCTTAGTTTCTTAGTTTCTTAGTTTCTTAGTTTCTTAGTTTCTTAGTTTCTTAGTTTCTTAGTTTCTTAGTTTCTTAGTTTCTTAGTTTCTTAGTTTCTTAGTTTCTTAGTTTCTTAGTTTCTTAGTTTCTTAGTTTCTTAGTTTCTTAGTTTCTTAGTTTCTTAGTTTCTTAGTTTCTTAGTTTCTTAGTTTCTTAGTTTCTTAGTTTCTTAGTTTCTTAGTTTCTTAGTTTCTTAGTTTCTTAGTTTCTTAGTTTCTTAGTTTCTTAGTTTCTTAATTACTTAGTTTCTTAGTTTCTTAGTTTCTCAGTCTCTCAGTCTCTCAGTCTCTCAGTTTCTTAGCTTCTTAGTTTCTTAGTTTCTTAGTTTCTTAGTTTCTTAGTTTCTTAGTTTCTTAGTTTCTTTGTTTCTTAGTTTCTTAGTTTCTTAGTTTCTTAGTTTCTTAGTTTCTTAGTTTCTTAGTTTCTTAGTTTCTTAGTTTCTTAGTTTCTTAGTTTCTTAGTTTCTTAGTTTCTTAGTTTCTTAGTTTCTTAGTTTCTTAGTTTCTTAGTTTCTTAGTTTGTCAGTTTGTTCGTTTCTTAGTTTCTTAGTTTCTTAGTTTCTTAGTTTGTCAGTTTGTTCGTTTCTTAGTTTGTTCGTTTCTTAGTTTCTTAGTTTCTTAGTTTCTTAATTTCTTAGTTTCTTAGTTTCTTAGTTTCTTAGTTTCTTAGTTTCTTAGTTTCTTAGTATCATAGTTTCTTAGTTTCTTAGTTTCTTAGTTTCTTAGTTTCTTAGTTTCTTAGTTTCTTAGTTTCTTAGTTTCATAGTTTCTTAGTTTCTTAGTTTCTTAGTTTCTTAGTTTCTTAGTTTCTTAGTTTCTTAGTTTCTTAGTTTCTTAGTTTCTTAGTTTCTTAGTTTCTTAGTTTCTTAGTTTCTTAGTTTCTTAGTTTCTTAGTTTCTTAGTTTCTTAGTTTCTTAGTTTCCTAGTTTCTTAGTTTCTTAGTTTCTTAGTTTCTTAGTTTCTTAGTTTCTTAGTTTCTTAGTTTCTTAGTTTGTTCGTTTCTTAGTTTCTTAGTTTCTTAGTTTCTTAGTTTCTTAGTTTCTTAGTTTCTTAGTTTGTCAGTTTGTTCGTTTCTTAGTTTCTTAGTTTCTTAGTTTCTTAGTTTCTTAGTTTGTCAGTTTGTTCGTTTCTTAGTTTCTTAGTTTCTTAGTTTCTTAGTTTCTTAGTTTCTTAGTTTCTTAGTTTCTTAGTTTCTTAGTTTCTTAGTTTCTTAGTTTCTTAGTTTCTTAGTTTCTTAGTTTCTTAGTTTCTTAGTTTCTTAGTTTCTTAGTTTCTTAGTTTCTTAGTTTCTTAGTTTCTTAGTTTCTTAGTTTCTTAGTTTCTTAGTTTCTTAGTTTCTTAGTTTCTTAGTTTCTTAGTTTCTTAGTTTCTTAGTTTCTTAGATTCTTAGTTTCTTAGTTTCTTAGTTTCTTAGTTTCTTAGTTTCTTAGTTTCTTAGTTTCTTAGTTTCTTAATTACTTAGTTTCTTAGTTTCTTAGTTTCTTAGTTTCTTAGTTTCTTAGTTTCTCAGTCTCTCAGTCTCTCAGTCTCTCAGTTTCTTAGCTTCTTAGTTTCTTAGTTTCTTAGTTTCTTAGTTTCTTAGTTTCTTAGTTTCTTAGTTTCTTAGTTTCTTAGTTTCTTAGTTTCTTAGTTTCTTAGTTTCTTAGTTTGTTCGTTTCTTAGTTTCTTAGTTTCTTAGTTTCTTAGTTTCTTAGTTTCTTAGTTTGTCAGTTTGTTCGTTTCTTAGTTTCTTAGTTTCTTAGTTTCTTAGTTTCTTAGTTTGTCAGTTTGTTCGTTTCTTAGTTTCTTAGTTTCTTAGTTTCTTAGTTTCTTAGTTTCTTAGTTTCTTAGTTTCTTAGTTTCTTAGTTTCTTAGTTTCTTAGTTTCTTAGTTTCTTAGTTTCTTAGTTTCTTAGTTTCTTAGTTTCTTAGTTTCTTAGTTTCTTAGTTTCTTAGTTTCTTAGTTTCTTAGTTTCTTAGTTTCTTAGTTTCTTAGTTTCTTAGTTTCTTAGTTTCTTAGTTTCTTAGTTTCTTAGATTCTTAGTTTCTTAGTTTCTTAGTTTCTTAGTTTCTTAGTTTCTTAGTTTCTTAGTTTCTTAGTTTCTTAATTACTTAGATTCTTAGTTTCTTAGTTTCTTAGTTTCTTAGTTTCTCAGTCTCTCAGTCTCTCAGTCTCTCAGTTTCTTAGCTTCTTAGTTTCTTAGTTTCTTAGTTTCTTAGTTTCTTAGTTTCTTAGTTTCTTAGTTTCTTAGTTTCTTAGTTTCTTAGTTTCTTAGTTTCTTAGTTTCTTAGTTTCTTAGTTTCTTAGTTTCTTAGTTTCTTAGTTTCTTAGTTTCTTAGTTTCTTAGTTTCTTAGTTTCTTAGTTTCTTAGTTTCTTAGTTTCTTAGTTTCTTAGTTTCTTAGTTTCTTAGTTTCTTAGTTTCTTAGTTTCTTAGTTTCTTAGTTTCTTAGTTTCTTAGTTTCTTAGTTTCTTAGTTTCTTAGTTTCTTAGTTTCTTAGTTTGTCAGTTTGTTCGTTTCTTAGTTTCTTAGTTTCTTAGTTTCTTAGTTTGTCAGTTTGTTCGTTTCTTAGTTTGTTCGTTTCTTAGTTTCTTAGTTTCTTAGTTTCTTAATTTCTTAGTTTCTTAGTTTCTTAGTTTCTTAGTTTCTTAGTTTCTTAGTTTCTTAGTTTCTTAGTATCATAGTTTCTTAGTTTCTTAGTTTCTTAGTTTCTTAGTTTCTTAGTTTCTTAGTTTCTTAGTTTCATAGTTTCTTAGTTTCTTAGTTTCTTAGTTTCTTAGTTTCTTAGTTTCTTAGTTTCTTAGTTTCTTAGTTTCTTAGTTTCTTAGTTTCTTAGTTTCTTAGTTTCTTAGTTTCTTAGTTTCTTAGTTTCTTAGTTTCTTAGTTTCTTAGTTTCTTAGTTTCTTAGTTTCTTAGTTTCTTAGTTTCATAGTATCTTAGTTTCTTAGTTTCTTAGTATCTTAGTTTCTTAGTTTCTTAGTATCTTAGTTTCTTAGTTTCATAGTTTCTTAGTTTCTTAGTTTCTTAGTTTCTTAGTTTCTTAGTTTCTTAGTTTCTTAGTTTCTTAGTTTCTTAGTTTCTTAGTTTCTTAGTTTCTTAGTTTCTTAGTTTCTTAGTTTCTTAGTTTCTTAGTTTCTTAGTTTCTTAGTTTCTTATTTTCTTAGTTTCTTAGTTTCTTAGTTTCTTAGTTTCTTAGTTTCTTAGTTTCTTAGTTTCTTAGTTTCTTAGTTTCTTAGTTTCTTAGTTTCTTAGTTTCTTAGTTTCTTAGTTTCCTAGTTTCTTAGTATCTTAGTTTCTTAGTTTCTTAGTTTCTTAGTTTCTTAGTTTCTTAGTTTCTTAGTTTCTTAGCTTGTCAGTTTGTCAGTTTGTTCGTTTCTTAGTTTCTAAGTTTCTTAGTTTCTTAGTTTGTCAGTTTGTTCGTTTCTTAGTTTCTTAGTTTCTTAGTTTCTTAGTTTCTTAGTTTCTTAGTTTCTTAGTTTCTTAGTTTCTTAGTTTCTTAGTTTCTTAGTTTCTTAGTTTCTTAGTTTCTTAGTTTCTTAGTTTCTTAGTTTCTTAGTTTCTTAGTTTCTTAGTTTCTTAGTTTCTTAGTTTCTTAGTTTCTTAGTTTCTTAGTTTCTTAGTTTCTTAGTTTCTTAGTTCCTTAGTTTCTTAGTTTCTTAGTTTCTTAGTTTCTTAGTTTCTTAGTTTCTTAGTTTCTTAGTATCTTAGTTTCTTAGTTTCTTAGTTTCTTAGTTTCTTAGTTTCTTAGTTTCTTAGTTTCTTAGTTTCTTAGTTTCTTAGTTTCTTAGTTTCTTAGTTTCTTAGTTTCTTAGTTTCTTAGTTTCTTAGTTTCTTAGTTTCTTAGTTTCTTAGTTTCTTAGTTTCTTAGTTTCATAGTTTGTCAGTTTCTTAGTTTCTTAGTTTCTTAGTTTCTTAGTTTCTGAGTTTCTTAGTTTCTTAGTTTCTTAGTTTCTTAGTTTCTTAGTTTCTTAGTTTCTTAGTTTCTTAGTTTCTTAGTTTCTTAGTTTCTGAGTTTCTTAGTTTCTTAGTTTCTTAGTTTCTTAGTTTCTTAGTTTCTTAGTTTCTTAGTTTCTTAGTTTCTTAGTTTCTTAGTTTGTCAGTTTGTTCGTTTCTTAGTTTGTCAGTTTGTTCGTATCTTAGTTTCTTAGTTTCTTAGTTTCTTAGTTTCTTAGTTTCTTAGTTTCTTAGTTTCTTAGTTTCTTAGTTTCTTAGTTTCTTAGTTTCTTAGTTTCTTAGTTTCTTAGTTTCTTAGTTTCTTAGTTTCTTAGTTTGTTCGTTTCTTAGTTTCTTAGTTTCTTAGTTTCTTAGTTTCTTAGTTTCTTAGTTTCTTAGCTTGTCAGTTTGTTCGTTTCTTAGTTTCATAGTTTCTTAGTTTCTTAGTTTGTCAGTTTGTTCGTTTCTTAGTTTCTTAGTTTCTTAGTTTCTTAGTTTCTTAGTTTCTTAGTTTCTTAGTTTCTTAGTTTCTTAGTTTCTTAGTTTCTTAGTTTCTTAGTTTCTTAGTTTCTTAGTTTCTTAGTTTCTTAGTTTCTTAGTTTCTTAGTATCTTAGTGTCTTAGTTTCTTAGTTTCATAGTTTCTTAGTTTCTTAGTTTCTTAATTTCTTAGTTTCTTATTTTCTTGGTTTCTTAGTTTCTTAGTTTCTTAGTTTCTTAGTTTCTTAGTTTGTCAGTTTGTCAGTTTGTTCGTTTCTTAGTTTCTTAGTTTCTTAGTTTCTTAGTTTCTTAGTTTCTTAGTTTCTTAGTTTCTTAGTTTCTTAGTTTCTTAGTTTCTTAGTTTCTTAGTTTCTTAGTTTCTTAGTTTCTTAGTTTCTTAGTTTCTTAGTTTCTTAGTTTCTTAGTTTGTTAGTTTCTTAGTTTCTTAGTTTCTTAGTATCTTAGTTTCTTAGTTTCTCAGTTTCTTAGTTTCTTAGATCTTAGTTTCTTAGTTTCTTAGCTTCTTAGTTTCTTAGTTTCTTAGTTTCTTAGTTTCTTAGTTTCTTAGTTTCTTAGTTTCTTAGTTTCTTAGTTTCTTAGTTTCTTAGTTTCTTAGTTTCTCAGTTTCTTAGTTTCTTAGTTTCTTAGTTTCTTAGTTTGTCAGTTTGTCAGTTTGTTCGTTTCTTAGTTTCTTAGTTTCTTAGTTTCTTAGTTTCTTAGTTTGTCAGTTTGTCAGTTTGTCAGATTGTCAGTTTGTTCGTTTCTTAGTTTCTTAGTTTCTTAGTTTCTTAGTATCTTAGTTTCTTAGTTTCTTAGTTTCTTAGTTTCTTAGTTTCTTAGTTTCTTAGTTTCTTAGTTTCTTAGTTTCTTAGTTTCTTAGTTTCTTAGTTTCTTAGTTTCATAGTTTCTTAGTTTCTTAGTTTCTTAGTTTCTTAGTATCTTAGTTTCTTAGTTTCTTAGTTTCTTAGTTTCTTAGTTTCTTAGTTTCTTAGTTTCTTAGTTTCTTAGTTTCTTAGTTTCTTAGTTTCTTAGTTTCTTAGTTTCTTAGTTTCTTAGTTTCTTAGTTTCTTAGTTTCTTAGTTTCTTAGTTTCTTAGTTTCTTAGTTTCTTAGTTTCTTAGTTTCTTAGTTTCTTAGTTTCTTAGTTTCTTAGTTTCTTAGTTTCTTAGTTTCTTAGTTTCTTAGCTTGTCAGTTTGTTCGTTTCTTAGTTTCATAGTTTCTTAGTTTCTTAGTTTGTCAGTTTGTTCGTTTCTTAGTTTCTTAGTTTCTTAGTTTCTTAGTTTCTTAGTTTCTTAGTTTCTTAGTTTCTTAGTTTCTTAGTTTCTTAGTTTCTTAGTTTCTTAGTTTCTTAGTTTCTTAGTTTCTTAGTTTCTTAGTTTCTTAGTATCTTAGTGTCTTAGTTTCTTAGTTTCATAGTTTCTTAGTTTCTTAGTTTCTTTATTTCTTAGTTTCTTATTTTCTTGGTTTCTTAGTTTCTTAGTTTCTTAGTTTCTTAGTTTCTTAGTTTGTCAGTTTGTCAGTTTGTTCGTTTCTTAGTTTCTTAGTTTCTTAGTTTCTTAGTTTCTTAGTTTCTTAGTTTCTTAGTTTCTTAGTTTCTTAGTTTCTTAGTTTCTTAGTTTCTTAGTTTCTTAGTTTCTTAGTTTCTTAGTTTCTTAGTTTGTTAGTTTCTTAGTTTCTTAGTTTCTTAGTATCTTAGTTTCTTAGTTTCTCAGTTTCTTAGTTTCTTAGATCTTAGTTTCTTAGTTTCTTAGCTTCTTAGTTTCTTAGTTTCTTAGTTTCTTAGTTTCTTAGTTTCTTAGTTTCTTAGTTTCTTAGTTTCTTAGTTTCTTAGTTTCTTAGTTTCTTAGTTTCTTAGTTTCTCAGTTTCTTAGTTTCTTAGTTTCTTAGTTTCTTAGTTTGTCAGTTTGTCAGTTTGTTCGTTTCTTAGTTTCTTAGTTTCTTAGTATCTTAGTTTCTTAGTTTCTTAGTTTCTTAGTTTCATAGTTTCTTAGTTTCTTAGTTTCCTAGTTTCTTAGTTTCTTAGTTTCTTAGTTTCTTAGTTCCTTAGTTTCTAAGTTTCTTAGTTTCTTAGTTCCTTAGTTTCTTAGTTTCTTAGTTTCTTAGTTCCTTAGTTTCTAAGTTTCTTAGTTTCTTAGTTCCTTAGTTTCTTAGTTTCTTAGTTTCTTAGTTTCTTAGTTTCTTAGTTTCTTAGTTTCTTAGTATCTTAGTTTCTTAGTTTCTTAGTTTCTTAGTTTCTTAGTTTCTTAGTTTCTTAGTTTCTTAGTTTCTTAGTTTCTTAGTTTCTTAGTTTCTTAGTTTCTTAGTTTCTTAGTTTCTTAGTTTCTTAGTTTCTTAGTTTCTTAATTTCTTAGTTTCTTAGTTTCTTAGTTTCTTAGTTTCTTAGTTTCTTAGTTTCTTAGTTTGTTCGTTTCTTAGTTTCTTAGTTTCTTAGTTTCTTAGTTTGTCAGTTTGTTCGTTTCTTAGTTTCTTAGTTTCTTAGTTTCTTAGTTTCTTAGTTTCTTAGTTTCTTAGTTTCTTAGTTTCTTAGTTTCTTAGTTTCTTAGCTTGTCAGTTTGTTCGTTTCTTAGTTTCATAGTTTCTTAGTTTCTTAGTTTGTCAGTTTGTTCGTTTCTTAGTTTCTTAGTTTCTTAGTTTCTTAGTTTCTTAGTTTCTTAGTTTCTTAGTTTCTTAGTTTCTTAGTTCCTTAGTTTCTTAGTTTCTTAGTTTCTTAGTTCCTTAGTTTCTAAGTTTCTTAGTTTCTTAGTTCCTTAGTTTCTTAGTTTCTTAGTTTCTTAGTTTCTTAGTTTCTTAGTTTCTTAGTATCTTAGTTTCTTAGTTTCTTAGTTTCTTAGTTTCTTAGTTTCTTAGTTTCTTAGTTTCTTAGTTTCTTAGTTTCTTAGTTTCTTAGTTTCTTAGTTTCTTAGTTTCTTAGTTTCTTAGTTTCTTAGTTTCTTAGTTTCTTAGTTTCTTAGTTTCTTAATTTCTTAGTTTCTTAGTTTCTTAGTTTCTTAGTTTCTTAGTTTCTTAGTTTCTTAGTTTGTTCGTTTCTTAGTTTCTTAGTTTCTTAGTTTCTTAGTTTGTCAGTTTGTCAGTTTGTTCGTTTCTTAGTTTCTTAGTTTCTTAGTTTCTTAGTTTCTTAGTTTCTTAGTTTCTTAGTTTCTTAGTTTCTTAGTTTCTTAGTTTCTTAGCTTGTCAGTTTGTTCGTTTCTTAGTTTCATAGTTTCTTAGTTTCTTAGTTTGTCAGTTTGTTCGTTTCTTAGTTTCTTAGTTTCTTAGTTTCTTAGTTTCTTAGTTTCTTAGTTTCTTAGTTTCTTAGTTTCTTAGTTTCTTAGTTTCTTAGTTTCTTAGTTTCTTAGTTTCTTAGTTTCTTAGTTTCTTAGTTTCTTAGTATCTTAGTGTCTTAGTTTCTTAGTTTCATAGTTTCTTAGTTTCTTAGTTTCTTAATTTCTTAGTTTCTTATTTTCTTGGTTTCTTAGTTTCTTAGTTTCTTAGTTTCTTAGTTTCTTAGTTTGTCAGTTTGTCAGTTTGTTCGTTTCTTAGTTTCTTAGTTTCTTAGTTTCTTAGTTTCTTAGTTTCTTAGTTTCTTAGTTTCTTAGTTTCTTAGTTTCTTAGTTTCTTAGTTTCTTAGTTTCTTAGTTTCTTAGTTTCTTAGTTTCTTAGTTTCTTAGTTTCTTAGTTTCTTAGTTTCTTAGTTTGTTAGTTTCTTAGTTTCTTAGTATCTTAGTTTCTTAGTTTCTCAGTTTCTTAGTTTCTTAGATCTTAGTTTCTTAGTTTCTTAGCTTCTTAGTTTCTTAGTTTCTTAGTTTCTTAGTTTCTTAGTTTCTTAGTTTCTTAGTTTCTTAGTTTCTTAGTTTCTTAGTTTCTTAGTTTCTTAGTTTCTTAGTTTCTCAGTTTCTTAGTTTCTTAGTTTCTTAGTTTCTTAGTTTGTCAGTTTGTCAGTTTGTTCGTTTCTTAGTTTCTTAGTTTCTTAGTATCTTAGTTTCTTAGTTTCTTAGTTTCTTAGTTTCATAGTTTCTTAGTTTCTTAGTTTCCTAGTTTCTTAGTTTCTTAGTTTCTTAGTTTCTTAGTTCCTTAGTTTCTAAGTTTCTTAGTTTCTTAGTTCCTTAGTTTCTTAGTTTCTTAGTTTCTTAGTTCCTTAGTTTCTTAGTTTCTTAGTTTCTTAGTTTCTTAGTTTCTTAGTTTCTTAGTTTCTTAGTTTCTTAGTTTCTTAGTTTCTTAGTTTCTTAGTTTCTTAGTTTCTTAGTTTCTTAATTTCTTAGCTTCTTAGTTTCTTAGTTTCTTAGTTTCTTAGTTTCTTAGTTTCTTAGTTTGTTCGTTTCTTAGTTTCTTAGTTTCTTAGTTTCTTAGTTTGTCAGTTTGTTCGTTTCTTAGTTTCTTAGTTTCTTAGTTTCTTAGTTTCTTAGTTTCTTAGTTTCTTAGTTTCTTAGTTTCTTAGTTTCTTAGTTTCTTAATTTCTTAGTTTCTTAGTTTCTTAATTTCTTAGTTTCTTAGTTTCTTAGTTTCTTAGTTTCATAGTTTCTTAGTTTCTTAGTTTCTTAGTTTCTTAGTTCCTTAGTTTCTTAGTTTCTTTGTTTCTTAGTTTCTTAGTTTCTTAGTTTCTTAGTTTCTTAGTTTCTTAGTTTCTTAGTTTCTTAGTTTCTTAGTTTCTTAGTTTCTTAGTTTCTTGGTTTCTTAGTTTCTTGGTTTCTTAGTTTCTTAGTTTCTTGGTTTCTTAGTTTCTTGGTTTCTTAGTTTCTTGGTTTCTTAGTTTCTTAGTTTCTTAGTTTCTTAGTTTCTTAGTTTCTTAGTTTCTTAGTTTCTTAGTTTCTTAGTTTCTTAGTTTCTTAGTTTCTTAGTTTCTTAGTTTCTTAGTTTCTTAGTTTCTTAGTTTCTTAGTTTCTTAGTTTCTTAGTTTCTTAGTTTCTTAGTTTCTTAGTTTCTTAGTTTCTTAGTTTCTTAGTTTCTTAGTTTCTTAGTTTCTTAGTTTCTTAGTTTCTTAGTTTCTCATTTTCTTAGTTTCTTAGTTTCTTAGTTTCTTGGTTTCTTAGTTTCTTGGTTTCTTGGTTTCTTAGTTTCTTGGTTTCTTAGTTTCTTGGTTTCTTAGTTTCTTAGTTTCTTAGTTTCTTAGTTTCTTAGTTTCTTAGTTTCTTAGTTTCTTAGTTTCTTAGTTTCTTAGTTTCTTAGTTTCTTAGTTTCTTAGTTTCTTAGTTTCTTAGTTTCTTAGTTTCTTAGTTTCTTAGTTTCTTAGTTTCTTAGTTTCTTAGTTTCTTAGTTTCTTAGTTTCTTAGTTTCTTAGTTTCTTAGTTTCTTAGTTTCTTAGTTTCTTAGTTTCTTAGTTTCTAAGTTTCTTAGTTTCTTAGTTTCTTAGTTTCTTAGTTTCTTAGTTTCTTAGTTCCTTAGTTTCTTAGTTTCTTAGTTTCTTAGTTTCTTAGTTTCTTAGTTTCTTAGTTTCTTAGTTTCTTAGTTTCTTAGTTTCTTAGTTTCTTAGTTTCTTAGTTTCATGGTTTCTTAGTTTCTTAGTTTCTTAGTTTCTTAGTTTCTCAATTTCTTAGTTTCTTAGTTTCTTAGTTTCTTAGTTTCTTAGTTTCTTAGTTTCTTAGTTTCTTAGTTTCTTAGTTTCTTAGTTTCTTAGTTTCTTAGTTTCTTAGTTTCTTAGTTTCTTAGTTTCTTACTTTCTTAGTTTCTTAGTTTCTTAGTTTCTTAGTTTCTTAGTTTCTTAGTTTCTTAGTTTCTTAGTTTCTTAGTTTCTTAGTTTCTTAGTTTCTTAGTTTCTTAGTTTCTTAGTTTCTTAGTTTCTTAGTTTCTTAGTTTCTTAGTTTGTCAGTTTGTTCGTTTCTTAGACTGTCAGGTTGTTCGTTTCTTAGTTTCTTAGTTTCTTAGTTTCTTAGTTTCTTAGCTTCTTAGTTTCTTACTTTCTTAGTTTCTTAGTTTCTTAGTTTCTTAGTTTCTTAGTTTCTTAGTTTCTTAGTTTCTTAGTTTCTTAGTTTCTTAGTTTCTTAGTTTCTTAGTTTCTTAGTTTCTTAGTTTCTTAGTTTCTTAGTTTCTTAGTTTCTTAGTTTCTTAGTTTCTTAGTTTCATAGGTTCTTTGCTTCTTAGTTTCTTAGTTTCTTAGTTTCTTAGTTTCTTAGTTTCTTAGTTTCTTAGTTTCTTAGTTTCTTAGTTTCTTAGTTTCTTAATTTCTTAGTTTCTTAGTTTCTTAGTTTCTTAGTTTCTTAGTTTCTTAGTTTCTTAGTTTGTCAGTTTGTTCGTTTCTTAGTTTCTTAGTTGCTTAGTTTCTTAGTTTCTTAGTTTCTTAGTTTCTTAGTTTCTTAGTTTCTTAGTTTCTTAGCTTCTTAGTTTCTTAGTTTCTTAGGTTCTTAGTTTCTTAGTTTCTTAGTTTCTTAGTTTCTTAGTTTCTTAGTTTCTTAGTTTCTTAGTTTCTTAGTTTCTTAGTTTCTTAGTTTCTTAGTTTCTTAGTTTCTTAGTTTCTTAGTTTCTTAGTTTCTTAGTTTCTTAGTTTCTTAGTTTCTTAGTTTCTTAGATTCTTAGTTTCTTAGTTTCATAGTTTCTTAGTTTCTTAGTTTCTTAGTTTCTTAGTTTCTTAGTTTCTTAGTTTCTTAGTTTGTTAGTTTCTTAGTTTCTTAGTTTCTTAGTTTGTCAGTTTGTTCGTTTCTTAGTATGTCAGGTTGTTCGTTTCTTAGTTTCTTAGTTTCTTAGTTTCTTAGTTTCTTAGTTTCTTAGCTTCTTAGTTTCTTACTTTCTTAGTTTCTTAGTTTCTTAGTTTCTTAGTTTCTTAGTTTCTTAGTTTCTTAGTTTCTTAGTTTCTTAGTTTCTTAGTTTCTTAGTTTCTTAGTTTCTTAGTTTCTTAGTTTCTTAGTTTCTTAGTTTCTTAGTTTCTTAGTTTCTTAGTTTCTTAGTTTCTTAGTTTCTTAGTTTCTTAGTTTCTTAGTTTCTTAGTTTCTTAATTTCTTAGTTTCTTAGTTTCTTAGTTTCTTAGTTTCTTAGTTTCTTAGTTTCTTAGTTTCTTAGTTTGTCAGTTTGTTCGTTTCTTAGTTTCTTAGTTGCTTAGTTTCTTAGTTTCTTAGTTTCTTAGTTTCTTAGGTTCTTAGTTTCTTAGTTTCTTAGTTTCTTAGTTTCTTAGTTTCTTAGTTTCTTAGTTTCTTAGTTTCTTAGTTTCTTAGTTTCTTAGTTTCTTAGTTTCTTAGTTTCTTAGTTTCTTAGATTCTTAGTTTCTTAGTTTCATAGTTTCTTAGTTTCTTAGTTTCTTAGTTTCTTAGTTTCTTAGTTTCTTAGTTTCTTAGTTTCTTAGTCTCTTAGTTTCTATGTTTCTTAGTTTCTTAGTTTCTTAGTTTCTTAGTTTCTTAGTTTCTCAGTTTCTTAGTTTCTTAGTTTCTTAGTTTCTTAGTTTCTTGGTTTCTTAGTTTCTTGGTTTCTTGGTTTCTTAGTTTCTTGGTTTCTTAGTTTCTTGGTTTCTTAGTTTCTTAGTTTCTTAGTTTCTTAGTTTCTTAGTTTCTTAGTTTCTTAGTTTCTTAGTTTCTTAGTTTCTTAGTTTCTTAGTTTCTTAGTTTGTCAGTTTGTTCGTTTCTTAGTTTCTTAGTTTCTTAGTTTCTTAGTTTGTCAGTTTGTTCGTTTCTTAGTTTCTTAGTTTCATAGTTTCTTAGTTTCTTAGTTTCTTAGTTTCTTAGTTTCTTAATTTCTTAGTTTCTTAGTTTCTTAGTTTCTTAATTTCTTAGTTTCTTAGTTTCTTAGTTTCTTAGTTTCATAGTTTCTTAGTTTCTTAGTTTCTTAGTTCCTTAGTTTCTTGGTTTCTTGGTTTCTTGGTTTCTTGGTTTCGTGGTTTCTTAGTTTCTTGGTTTCTTAGTTTCTTGGTTTCTTAGTTTCTTAGTTTCTTAGTTCCTTAGTTTCTTAGTTTCTTAGTTTCTTAGTTTCTTAGTTTCTTAGTTTCTTAATTTCTTAGTTTCTTAGTTTCTTAGTTTCTTAGTTTCTTAGTTTCTTAGTTTCTTAGTTTCTTAGTTTCTTAGTTTCTTAGTTTCTTAGTTTCTTAGTTTCTTAGTTTCTTAGTTTCTTAGTTTCTTAGTTTCTTAGTTTCTTAGTTTCTTAGTTTCTTAGTTTCTTAGTTTCTTAGTTTCTTAGTTTCTTAGTTTCTTAGTTTCTTAGTTTCTTAGTTTCTTAGTTTCTTAGTTTCTTAGTTTCTTAGTTTCTTAGTTTCTTAGTTTCTTAGTTTCTTAGTTTCTTAGTTTCTTAGTTTCTTAGTTTCTTAGTTTCTTAGTTTCTTAGTTTCTTAGTTTCTTAGTTTCTTAGTTTCTTAGTTTCTTAGTTTCTTAGTTTCTTAGTTTCTTAGTTTCTTAGTTTCTTAGTATCTTAGATTCTTAGTTTCTTAGTATCTTAGTTTCTTAGTTTCTTAATTTCTTAGTTTCTTAGTTTCTTAGTTTCTTAGTTTCTTAGTTTCTTAGTTTCTTAGTTTCTTAGTTTCTTAGTTTCTTAGTATCTTAGTTTCTTAGTTTCTTAGTTTCTTAGTTTCTTAGTTTCTTAGTTTCTTAGTTTCTTAGTTTCTTAGTTTCCTAGTTTCTTAGTTTCTTAGTTTCTTAGTTTCTTAGTTCCTTAGTTTCTTAGTTCCTTAGTTTCTTAGTTTCTTAGTTTCTTAGTTTCTTAGTTTCTTAGTTTCTTAGTTTCTTAGTTTCTTAGTTTCTTAGTTTCTTAGTTTCTTAATTTCTTAGTTTCTTAGTTTCTTAGTTTCTTAGTTTCTTAGTTTCTTAGTTTCTTAGTTTCTTAGTTTCTTAGTTTCTTAGTTTCTTAGTTTCTTAGTTTCTTAGTTTCTTAGTTTCTTAGTTTCTTATTTTCTTAGTTTCTTGGTTTCTTAGTTTCTTAGGTTCTTTGTTTCTTAGTTTCTTAGTTTCTTAGTTTCTTAGTTTCTTAGTTTCTTAGTTTCTTAGTTTCTTAGTTTCTTAGTTTCTTAGTTTCTTAGTTTCTTAGTTTCTTAGTTTCTTAGTTTCTTAGTTTCTTAGTTTCTTAGTTTCTTAGTTTCTTAGTTTCTTAGTTTCTTAGTTTCTTAGTTTCTTAGTTTCTTAGTTTCTTAGTTTCTTAGTTTCTTAGTTTCTTATTTTCTTAGTTTCTTAGTTTCTTAGTTTCTTAGTTTCTTAGTTTCTTAGTTTGTCGATTTGTCAGTTTCATAGTTTCTTAGTTTCTTAGTTTCTTAGTTTCTTAGTTTCTTAGTTTCTTAGTTTCTTAGTTTCTTAATCTCTTAGTTTCTTAGGTTCTTAGTTTCTTAGTTTCTTAGTTTCTTAGTTTCTTAGTTTCTTAGTTTCTTAGTTTCTTAGTTTCTTAGTTTCTTAGTTTCTTAGTTTCTTAGTTTCTTAGTTTCTTAGTTTCTTAGTTTCTTAGTTTCTTAGTTTCTTAGTTTGTCAGTTTGTCAGTTTGTTCGTTTCTTAGTTTCTTAGTTTCTTAGCTTCTTAGTTTCTTAGTTTCTTAGTTTCTTAGTTTCCTAGTTTCTTAGTTACTTAGTTTCTTAGTTTCTTAGTTTCTTAGTTTCTTAGTTTCTTAGTTTCTTAGTTTCTTAGTTTCTTAGTTTCTTAGTTTCTTAGTTTCTTAGTTTCCTAGTTTCTTAGATTCTTAGTTTCTTAGTTTCTTAGTTTCTTGGTTTCTTAGTTTCTTAGTTTCTTAGTTTCTTAGTTTCTTAGTTTCTTAGTTTCTTAGTTTCTTAGTTTCTTAGTTTCTTAGTTTCTTAGTTTCTTAGTTTCTTAGTTTCTTAGTTTCTTAGTTTCTTAGTTTCTTAGTTTCTTAGTTTCTTAGTTTCTTAGTTTCTTAGTTTCTTAGTTTCTTAGTTTCTTAGTTTCTTAGTTTCTTAGTTTCTTAGTTTCTTAGTTTCTTAGTTTCATAGGTTCTTTGCTTCTTAGTTTCTTAGTTTCTTAGTTGCTTAGTTTCTTAGTTTCTTAGTTTCTTAGTTTCTTAGTTTCTTAGTTTCTTAGTTTCTTAGTTTCTTAGTTTCTTAGTTTCTTAGATTCTTAGTTTCTTAGTTTCTTAGTTTCTTAGTTTCTTAGTTTCTTAGTTTCTTAGATTCTTAGTTTCTTAGTTTCTTAATTTCTTAGTTTCTTAGTTTCTTAGTTTCTTAGTTTCTTAGTTTCTTAGTTTCTTAGTTTCTTAGTTTCTTAGTTTCTTAGTTTCTTAGTTTCTTAGTTTCTTAGTTTCTTAGTTTCTTAGTTTCTTAGTTTCTTAGTTTCTTAGTTTCTTAGTTTCTTATTTTCTTAGTTTCTTGGTTTCTTAGTTTCTTAGGTTCTTTGTTTCTTAGTTTCTTAGTTTCTTAGTTTCTTAGTTTCTTAGTTTCTTAGTTTCTTAGTTTCTTAGTTTCTTAGTTTCTTAGTTTCTTAGTTTCTTAGTTTCTTAGTTTCTTAGTTTCTTAGTTTCTTAGTTTCTTAGTTTCTTAGTTTCTTAGTTTCTTAGTTTCTTAGTTTCTTAGTTTCTTAGTTTCTTATTTTCTTAGTTTCTTAGTTTCTTAGTTTCTTAGTTTCTTAGTTTCTTAGTTTGTCGATTTGTCAGTTTCATAGTTTCTTAGTTTCTTAGTTTCTTAGTTTCTTAGTTTCTTAGTTTCTTAGTTTCTTAGTTTCTTAGTTTCTTAATCTCTTAGTTTCTTAGGTTCTTAGTTTCTTAGTTTCTTAGTTTCTTAGTTTCTTAGTTTCTTAGTTTCTTAGTTTCTTAGTTTCTTAGTTTCTTAGTTTCTTAGTTTCTTAGTTTCTTAGTTTCTTAGTTTCTTAGTTTCTTAGTTTCTTAGTTTGTCAGTTTGTCAGTTTGTTCGTTTCTTAGTTTCTTAGTTTCTTAGCTTCTTAGTTTCTTAGTTTCTTAGTTTCTTAGTTTCCTAGTTTCTTAGTTACTTAGTTTCTTAGTTTCTTAGTTTCTTAGTTTCTTAGTTTCTTAGTTTCTTAGTTTCTTAGTTTCTTAGTTTCTTAGTTTCTTAGTTTCCTAGTTTCTTAGATTCTTAGTTTCTTAGTTTCTTGGTTTCTTAGTTTCTTAGTTTCTTAGTTTCTTAGTTTCTTAGTTTCTTAGTTTCTTAGTTTCTTAGTTTCTTAGTTTCTTAGTTTCTTAGTTTCTTAGTTTCTTAGTTTCTTAGTTTCTTAGTTTCTTAGTTTCTTAGTTTCTTAGTTTCTTAGTTTCTTAGTTTCTTAGTTTCTTAGTTTCTTAGTTTCTTAGTTTCTTAGTTTCTTAGTTTCTTAGTTTCTTAGTTTCTTAGTTTCTTAGTTTCTTAGTTTCTTAGTTTCATAGGTTCTTTGCTTCTTAGTTTCTTAGTTTCTTAGTTGCTTAGTTTCTTAGTTTCTTAGTTTCTTAGTTTCTTAGTTTCTTAGTTTCTTAGTTTCTTAGTTTCTTAGTTTCTTAGTTTCTTAGTTTCTTAGATTCTTAGTTTCTTAGTTTCATAGTTTCTTAGTTTCTTAGTTTCTTAGTTTCTTAGTTTCTTAGTTTCTTAGTTTCTTAGTTTCTTAGTTTCTTAGTTTCTTAGTTTCTTAGTTTCTTAGTTTCTTAGTTTCTTAGTTTCTTAGCTTCTTAGTTTCTTAGTTTCTTAGGTTCTTAGTTTCTTAGTTTCTTAGTTTCTTAGTTTCTTAGTTTCTTAGTTTCTTAGTTTCTTAGTTTCTTAGTTTCTTAGTTTCTTAGTTTCTTAGTTTCTTAGTTTCTTAGTTTCTTAGTCTCTTAGTTTCTTAGTTTCTTAGTTTCTTAGTTTCTTAGTTTCTTAGTTTCTTAGTTTCTTAGTTTCTTAGTTTCTTAGTTTCTTAGTTTCTTAGTTTCTTAGTTTCTTAGTTTCTTGGTTTCTTGGTTTCTTGGTTTCTTGGTTTCTTGGTTTCTTGGTTTCTTAGTTTCTTGGTTTCTTAGTTTCTTGGTTTCTTAGTTTCTTAGTTTCTTAGTTCCTTAGTTTCTTAGTTTCTTAGTTTCTTAGTTTCTTAGTTTCTTAGTTTCTTAGTTTCTTAGTTTCTTAGTTTCTTAGTTTCTTAGTTTCTTAGTTTCTTAGTTTCTTAGTTTCTTAGTTTCTTAGTTTCTTAGTTTCTTAGTTTCTTAGTTTCTTAGTTTCTTAGTATCTTAGTTTCTTAGTTTCTTAGTTTCTTAGTTTCTTAGTTTCTTAGTTTCTTAGTTTCTTAGTTTCTTAGTTTCTTAGTTTCTTAGTTTCTTAGTTTCTTATTTTCTTAGTTTCTTGGTTTCTTAGTTTCTTAGGTTCTTTGTTTCTTAGTTTCTTAGTTTCTTAGTTTCTTAGTTTCTTAGTTTCTTAGTTTCTTAGTTTCTTAGTTTCTTAGTTTCTTAGTTTCTTAGTTTCTTAGTTTCTTAGTTTCTTAGTTTCTTAGTTTCTTAGTTTCTTAGTTTCTTAGTTTCTTAGTTTCTTAGTTTCTTAGTTTCTTAGTTTCTTAGTTTCTTAGTTTCTTAGTTTCTTAGTTTCTTAGTTTCTTAGTTTCTTAGTTTCTTAGTTTCTTAGTTTCTTAGTTTCTTAGCTTCTTAGTTTCTTAGTTTCTTAGTTTCTTAGTTTCTTAGTTTCTTAGTTTCTTAGCTTCTTAGTTTCTTAGTTTCTTAGTTTCTTAGTTTCTTAGTTTCTTAGTTTCTTAGTTTCTTAGTTTCATAGTTTCTTAGTTTCTTAGTTTCTTAGTTTCCAAGTTTGTCAGTTTGTCAGTTTGTTCGTTTCTTAGTTTCTTAGTTTCTTAGTTTCTTAGTTTCTTAGTTTCTTAGTTTCTTAGTTTCTTATTTTCTTAGTTTCTTAGTTTCTTAGTTTCTTAGTTTCTTAGTTTCTTAGTTTGTCGATTTGTCAGTTTCATAGTTTCTTAGTTTCTTAGTTTCTTAGTTTCTTAGTTTCTTAGTTTCTTAGTTTCTTAGTTTCTTAGTTTCTTAGTTTCTTAGTTTATTAATCTCTTAGTTTCTTAGGTTCTTAGTTTCTTAGTTTCTTAGTTTCTTAGTTTCTTAGTTTCTTAGTTTCTTAGTTTCTTAGTTTCTTAGTTTCTTAGTTTCTTAGTTTGTCAGTTTGTCAGTTTGTTCGTTTCTTAGTTTCTTAGTTTCTTAGCTTCTTAGTGTCTTAGTTTCTTAGTTTCTTAGTTTCCTAGTTTCTTAGTTACTTAGTTTCTTAGTTTCTTAGTTTCTTAGTTTCTTAGTTTCTTAGTTTCTTAGTTTCTTAGTTTCTTAGTTTCTTAGTTTCTTAGTTTCTTAGTTTCTTAGTTTCCTAGTTTCTTAGATTCTTAGTTTCTTAGTTTCTTAGTTTCTTGGTTTCTTAGTTTCTTAGTTTCTTAGTTTCTTAGTTTCTTAGTTTCTTAGTTTCTTAGTTTCTTAGTTTCTTAGTTTCTTAGTTTCTTAGTTTCTTAGTTTCTTAGTTTCTTAGTTTCTTAGTTTCTTAGTTTCTTAGTTTCTTAGTTTCTTAGTTTCTTAGTTTCTTAGTTTCTTAGTTTCTTAGTTTCTTAGTTTCTTAGTTTCTTAGTTTCTTAGTTTCTTAGTTTCTTAGTTTCTTAGTTTCTTAGTTTCTTAGTTTCTTAGTTTCTTAGTTTCTTAGTTTCTTAGTTTCTTAGTTTCTTAGTTTCTTAGTTTCTTAGTTTCATAGGTTCTTTGCTTCTTAGTTTCTTAGTTTCTTAGTTTCTTAGTTTCTTAGTTTCTTAGTTCCTTAGTTTCTAAGTTTCTTAGTTTCTTAGTTCCTTAGTTTCTTAGTTTCTTAGTTTCTTAGTTTCTTAGTTTCTTAGTTTCTTAGTTTCTTAGTATCTTAGTTTCTTAGTTTCTTAGTTTCTTAGTTTCTTAGTTTCTTAGTTTCTTAGTTTCTTAGTTTCTTAGTTTCTTAGTTTCTTAGTTTCTTAGTTTCTTAGTTCCTTAGTTTCTTAGTTTCTTAGTTCCTTAGTTTCATAGTTTCTTAGTTTCTTAGTTTGTCAGTTTGTTCGTTTCTTAGTTTCTTAGTTTCTTAGTTTCTTAGTTTCTGAGTTTCTTAGTTTCTTAGTTTCTTAGTTTCTTAGTTTCTTAGTTTCTTAGTTTCTTAGTTTCTTAGTTTCTTAGTTTCTTAGTTTCTTAGTTTCTTAGTTTCTGAGTTTCTTAGTTTCTTAGTTTCTTAGTTTCTTAGTTTCTTAGTTTCTTAGTTTGTCAGTTTGTTCGTTTCTTAGTTTGTCAGTTTGTTCGTATCTTAGTTTCTTAGTTTCTTAGTTTCTTAGTTTCTTAGTTTCTTAGTTTCTTAGTTTCTTAGTTTCTTAGTTTCTTAGTTTCTTAGTTTCTTAGTTTCTTAGTTTCTTAGTTTCTTAGTTTCTTAGTTTGTTCGTTTCTTAGTTTCTTAGTTTCTTAGTTTCTTAGTTTCTTAGTTTCTTAGCTTGTCAGTTTGTTCGTTTCTTAGTTTCATAGTTTCTTAGTTTCTTAGTTTGTCAGTTTGTTCGTTTCTTAGTTTCTTAGTTTCTTAGTTTCTTAGTTTCTTAGTTTCTTAGTTTCTTAGTTTCTTAGTTTCTTAGTTTCTTAGTTTCTTAGTTTCTTAGTTTCTTAGTTTCTTAGTTTCTTAGTTTCTTAGTATCTTAGTGTCTTAGTTTCTTAGTTTCTGAGTTTCTTAATTTCTTAGTTTCTTAGTTTCTTAGTTTCTTAGTTTCTTAGTTTGTCAGTTTGTTCGTTTCTTAGTTTGTCAGTTTGTTCGTATCTTAGTTTCTTAGTTTCTTAGTTTCTTAGTTTCTTAGTTTCTTAGTTTCTTAGTTTCTTAGTTTCTTAGTTTCTTAGTTTCTTAGTTTCTTAGTTTCTTAGTTTCTTAGTTTCTTAGTTTCTTAGTTTCTTAGTTTCTTAGTTTCTTAGTTTCTTAGTTTCTTAGTTTCTTAGTTTCATAGGTTCTTTGCTTCTTAGTTTCTTAGTTTCTTAGTTTCTTAGTTTCTTAGTTTCTTAGTTCCTTAGTTTCTAAGTTTCTTAGTTTCTTAGTTCCTTAGTTTCTTAGTTTCTTAGTTTCTTAGTTTCTTAGTTTCTTAGTTTCTTAGTTTCTTAGTATCTTAGTTTCTTAGTTTCTTAGTTTCTTAGTTTCTTAGTTTCTTAGTTTCTTAGTTTCATAGTTTGTCAGTTTCTTAGTTTCTTAGTTTCTTAGTTTCTTAGTTTCTTAGTTTCTGAGTTTCTTAGTTTCTTAGTTTCTTAGTTTCTTAGTTTCTTAGTTTCTTAGTTTCTTAGTTTCTTAGTTTCTTAGTTTCTTAGTTTCTTAGTTTCTTAGTTTCTGAGTTTCTTAGTTTCTTAGTTTCTTAGTTTCTTAGTTTCTTAGTTTCTTAGTTTGTCAGTTTGTTCGTTTCTTAGTTTGTCAGTTTGTTCGTATCTTAGTTTCTTAGTTTCTTAGTTTCTTAGTTTCTTAGTTTCTTAGTTTCTTAGTTTCTTAGTTTCTTAGTTTCTTAGTTTCTTAGTTTCTTAGTTTCTTAGTTTGTTCGTTTCTTAGTTTCTTAGTTTCTTAGTTTCTTAGTTTCTTAGTTTCTTAGTTTCTTAGTTTCTTAGTTTCTTAGTTTCTTAGTTTCCTAGTTTCTTAGATTCTTAGTTTCTTAGTTTCTTAGTTTCTTGGTTTCTTAGTTTCTTAGTTTCTTAGTTTCTTAGTTTCTTAGTTTCTTAGATTCTTAGTTTCTTAGTTTCTTAGTTTCTTAGTTTCTTAGTTTCTTAGTTTCTTAGTTTCTTAGATTCTTAGTTTCTTAGTTTCTTAATTTCTTAGTTTCTTAGTTTCTTAGTTTCTTAGTTTCTTAGTTTCTTAGTTTCTTAGTTTCTTAGTTTCTTAGTTTCTTAGTTTCTTAGTTTCTTAGTTTCTTAGTTTCTTAGTTTCTTAGTTTCTTAGTTTCTTAGTTTCTCAGTTTCTTATTTTCTTAGTTTCTTGGTTTCTTAGTTTCTTAGGTTCTTTGTTTCTTAGTTTCTTAGTTTCTTAGTTTCTTAGTTTCTTAGTTTCTTAGTTTCTTAGTTTCTTAGTTTCTTAGTTTCTTAGTTTCTTAGTTTCTTAGTTTCTTAGTTTCTTAGTTTCTTAGTTTCTTAGTTTCTTAGTTTCTTAGTTTCTTAGTTTCTTAGTTTCTTAGTTTCTTAGTTTCTTATTTTCTTAGTTTCTTAGTTTCTTAGTTTCTTAGTTTCTTAGTTTCTTAGTTTGTCGATTTGTCAGTTTCATAGTTTCTTAGTTTCTTAGTTTCTTAGTTTCTTAGTTTCTTAGTTTCTTAGTTTCTTAGTTTCTTAATCTCTTAGTTTCTTAGGTTCTTAGTTTCTTAGTTTCTTAGTTTCTTAGTTTCTTAGTTTCTTAGTTTCTTAGTTTCTTAGTTTCTTAGTTTCTTAGTTTCTTAGTTTCTTAGTTTCTTAGTTTCTTAGTTTCTTAGTTTCTTAGTTTGTCAGTTTGTCAGTTTGTTCGTTTCTTAGTTTCTTAGTTTCTTAGCTTCTTAGTTTCTTAGTTTCTTAGTTTCTTAGTTTCCTAGTTTCTTAGTTACTTAGTTTCTTAGTTTCTTAGTTTCTTAGTTTCTTAGTTTCTTAGTTTCTTAGTTTCTTAGTTTCTTAGTTTCTTAGTTTCTTAGTTTCCTAGTTTCTTAGATTCTTAGTTTCTTAGTTTCTTGGTTTCTTAGTTTCTTAGTTTCTTAGTTTCTTAGTTTCTTAGTTTCTTAGTTTCTTAGTTTCTTAGTTTCTTAGTTTCTTAGTTTCTTAGTTTCTTAGTTTCTTAGTTTCTTAGTTTCTTAGTTTCTTAGTTTCTTAGTTTCTTAGTTTCTTAGTTTCTTAGTTTCTTAGTTTCTTAGTTTCTTAGTTTCTTAGTTTCTTAGTTTCTTAGTTTCTTAGTTTCTTAGTTTCTTAGTTTCTTAGTTTCATAGGTTCTTTGCTTCTTAGTTTCTTAGTTTCTTAGTTGCTTAGTTTCTTAGTTTCTTAGTTTCTTAGTTTCTTAGTTTCTTAGTTTCTTAGTTTCTTAGTTTCTTAGTTTCTTAGTTTCTTAGTTTCTTAGATTCTTAGTTTCTTAGTTTCATAGTTTCTTAGTTTCTTAGTTTCTTAGTTTCTTAGTTTCTTAGTTTCTTAGTTTCTTAGTTTCTTAGTTTCTTAGTTTCTTAGTTTCTTAGCTTCTTAGTTTCTTAGTTTCTTAGGTTCTTAGTTTCTTAGTTTCTTAGTTTCTTAGTTTCTTAGTTTCTTAGTTTCTTAGTTTCTTAGTTTCTTAGTTTCTTAGTTTCTTAGTTTCTTAGTTTCTTAGTTTCTTAGTTTCTTAGTTTCTTAGTCTCTTAGTTTCTTAGTTTCTTAGTTTCTTAGTTTCTTAGTTTCTTAGTTTCTTAGTTTCTTAGTTTCTTAGTTTCTTAGTTTCTTAGTTTCTTAGTTTCTTAGTTTCTTAGTTTCTTGGTTTCTTGGTTTCTTGGTTTCTTGGTTTCTTGGTTTCTTGGTTTCTTAGTTTCTTGGTTTCTTAGTTTCTTGGTTTCTTAGTTTCTTAGTTTCTTAGTTCCTTAGTTTCTTAGTTTCTTAGTTTCTTAGTTTCTTAGTTTCTTAGTTTCTTAGTTTCTTAGTTTCTTAGTTTCTTAGTTTCTTAGTTTCTTAGTTTCTTAGTTTCTTAGTTTCTTAGTTTCTTAGTTTCTTAGTTTCTTAGTTTCTTAGTTTCTTAGTTTCTTAGTATCTTAGTTTCTTAGTTTCTTAGTTTCTTAGTTTCTTAGTTTCTTAGTTTCTTAGTTTCTTAGTTTCTTAGTTTCTTAGTTTCTTAGTTTCTTAGTTTCTTAGTTTCTTATTTTCTTAGTTTCTTGGTTTCTTAGTTTCTTAGGTTCTTTGTTTCTTAGTTTCTTAGTTTCTTAGTTTCTTAGTTTCTTAGTTTCTTAGTTTCTTAGTTTCTTAGTTTCTTAGTTTCTTAGTTTCTTAGTTTCTTAGTTTCTTAGTTTCTTAGTTTCTTAGTTTCTTAGTTTCTTAGTTTCTTAGTTTCTTAGCTTCTTAGTTTCTTAGTTTCTTAGTTTCTTAGTTTCTTAGTTTCATAGTTTCTTAGTTTCTTAGTTTCTTAGTTTCCAAGTTTGTCAGTTTGTCAGTTTGTTCGTTTCTTAGTTTCTTAGTTTCTTAGTTTCTTAGTTTCTTAGTTTCTTAGTTTCTTAGTTTCTTATTTTCTTAGTTTCTTAGTTTCTTAGTTTCTTAGTTTCTTAGTTTCTTAGTTTGTCGATTTGTCAGTTTCATAGTTTCTTAGTTTCTTAGTTTCTTAGTTTCTTAGTTTCTTAGTTTCTTAGTTTCTTAGTTTCTTAGTTTCTTAGTTTCTTAGTTTCTTAGTTTCTTAGTTTATTAATCTCTTAGTTTCTTAGGTTCTTAGTTTCTTAGTTTCTTAGTTTCTTAGTTTCTTAGTTTCTTAGTTTCTTAGTTTCTTAGTTTCTTAGTTTCTTAGTTTCTTAGTTTCTTAGTTTCTTAGTTTCTTAGTTTCTTAGTTTGTCAGTTTGTCAGTTTGTTCGTTTCTTAGTTTCTTAGTTTCTTAGCTTCTTAGTGTCTTAGTTTCTTAGTTTCTTAGTTTCCTAGTTTCTTAGTTACTTAGTTTCTTAGTTTCTTAGTTTCTTAGTTTCTTAGTTTCTTAGTTTCTTAGTTTCTTAGTTTCTTAGTTTCTTAGTTTCTTAGTTTCTTAGTTTCCTAGTTTCTTAGATTCTTAGTTTCTTAGTTTCTTAGTTTCTTAGTTTCTTGGTTTCTTAGTTTCTTAGTTTCTTAGTTTCTTAGTTTCTTAGTTTCTTAGTTTCTTAGTTTCTTAGTTTCTTAGTTTCTTAGTTTCTTAGTTTCTTAGTTTCTTAGTTTCTTAGTTTCTTAGTTTCTTAGTTTCTTAGTTTCTTAGTTTCTTAGTTTCTTAGTTTCTTAGTTTCTTAGTTTCTTAGTTTCTTAGTTTCTTAGTTTCTTAGTTTCTTAGTTTCTTAGTTTCTTAGTTTCTTAGTTTCTTAGTTTCTTAGTTTCTTAGTTTCTTAGTTTCTTAGTTTCTTAGTTTCTTAGTTTCTTAGTTTCTTAGTTTCATAGGTTCTTTGCTTCTTAGTTTCTTAGTTTCTTAGTTTCTTAGTTTCTTAGTTTCTTAGTTCCTTAGTTTCTAAGTTTCTTAGTTTCTTAGTTCCTTAGTTTCTTAGTTTCTTAGTTTCTTAGTTTCTTAGTTTCTTAGTTTCTTAGTTTCTTAGTATCTTAGTTTCTTAGTTTCTTAGTTTCTTAGTTTCTTAGTTTCTTAGTTTCTTAGTTTCTTAGTTTCTTAGTTTCTTAGTTTCTTAGTTTCTTAGTTTCTTAGTTTCTTAGTTTCTTAGTTTCTTAGTTTCTTAGTTTCTTAGTTTCTTAGTTTCTTAGTTTCATAGTTTGTCAGTTTCTTAGTTTCTTAGTTTCTTAGTTTCTTAGTTTCTTAGTTTCTGAGTTTCTTAGTTTCTTAGTTTCTTAGTTTCTTAGTTTCTTAGTTTCTTAGTTTCTTAGTTTCTTAGTTTCTTAGTTTCTTAGTTTCTTAGTTTCTTAGTTTCTGAGTTTCTTAGTTTCTTAGTTTCTTAGTTTCTTAGTTTCTTAGTTTCTTAGTTTGTCAGTTTGTTCGTTTCTTAGTTTGTCAGTTTGTTCGTATCTTAGTTTCTTAGTTTCTTAGTTTCTTAGTTTCTTAGTTTCTTAGTTTCTTAGTTTCTTAGTTTCTTAGTTTCTTAGTTTCTTAGTTTCTTAGTTTCTTAGTTTCTTAGTTTCTTAGTTTCTTAGTTTGTTCGTTTCTTAGTTTCTTAGTTTCTTAGTTTCTTAGTTTCTTAGTTTCTTAGCTTGTCAGTTTGTTCGTTTCTTAGTTTCATAGTTTCTTAGTTTCTTAGTTTGTCAGTTTGTTCGTTTCTTAGTTTCTTAGTTTCTTAGTTTCTTAGTTTCTTAGTTTCTTAGTTTCTTAGTTTCTTAGTTTCTTAGTTTCTTAGTTTCTTAGTTTCTTAGTTTCTTAGTTTCTTAGTTTCTTAGTTTCTTAGTATCTTAGTGTCTTAGTTTCTTAGTTTCTGAGTTTCTTAATTTCTTAGTTTCTTAGTTTCTTAGTTTCTTAGTTTCTTAGTTTGTCAGTTTGTTCGTTTCTTAGTTTGTCAGTTTGTTCGTATCTTAGTTTCTTAGTTTCTTAGTTTCTTAGTTTCTTAGTTTCTTAGTTTCTTAGTTTCTTAGTTTCTTAGTTTCTTAGTTTCTTAGTTTCTTAGTTTCTTAGTTTCTTAGTTTCTTAGTTTCTTAGTTTCTTAGTTTCTTAGTTTCTTAGTTTCTTAGTTTCTTAGTTTCTTAGTTTCTTAGTTTCTTAGTTTCTTAGTTTCTTAGTTTCTTAGTTTCTTAGTTTCATAGGTTCTTTGCTTCTTAGTTTCTTAGTTTCTTAGTTTCTTAGTTTCTTAGTTTCTTAGTTTCTTAGTTCCTTAGTTTCTAAGTTTCTTAGTTTCTTAGTTCCTTAGTTTCTTAGTTTCTTAGTTTCTTAGTTTCTTAGTTTCTTAGTTTCTTAGTTTCTTAGTATCTTAGTTTCTTAGTTTCTTAGTTTCTTAGTTTCTTAGTTTCTTAGTTTCTTAGTTTCTTAGTTCCTTAGTTTCTAAGTTTCTTAGTTTCTTAGTTCCTTAGTTTCTTAGTTTCTTAGTTTCTTAGTTTCTTAGTTTCTTAGTTTCTTAGTTTCTTAGTTTCTTAGTTTCTTAGTTTCTTAGTTTCTGAGTTTCTTAGTTTCTTAGTTTCTTAGTTTCTTAGTTTCTTAGTTTCTTAGTTTCTTAGTTTCTTAGTTTCTTAGTTTCTTAGTTTCTTAGTTTCTCAGTTTCTTAGTTTCTTAGTTTCTTAGTTTGTCAGTTTGTCAGTTTGTTCGTTTCTTAGTTTCTTAGTTTCTTAGTTTCTTAGTTTCTTAGTTTCTTAGTTTCTTAGTTTCTTAGTTTCTTAGTTTCTTAGTTTCTTAGTTTCTTAGTTTCTTAGTTTCTTAGTTTCTTAGTTTCTTAGTTTCTTAGTTTCTTAGTTTCTTAGTTTCTTAGTTTCATAGTTTGTCAGTTTGTTCGTTTCTTAGTTTCTTAGTTTGTCAGTTTGTTCGTTTCTTAGTTTCTTAGTTTCTTAGTTTCTTAGTTTCTTAGTTTCTTAGTTTCTTAGTTTCTTAGTTTCTTAGTTTCTTAGTTTCTTAGTTTCTGAGTTTCTTAGTTTCTTAGTTTCTTAGTTTCTTAGTTTCTTAGTTTCTTAGTTTCTTAGTTTCTTAGTTTCTTAGTTTCTTAGTTTGTTAGTTTCTTAGTTTCTTAGTTTCTTAGTTTCTTAGTTTCTTAGTTTCTTAGTTTCTTAGTTCCTTAGTTTGTCAGTTTGTTCGTTTCTTAGTTTGTCAGTTTGTTCGTTTCTTAGTTTCTTAGTTTCTTAGTTTCTTAGTTTCTTAGTTTCTTAGTTTCATAGTTTCTTAGATTCTTAGTTTCTTAGTTTCTTACTTTCTTAGTTTCTTAGTTTCTTAGTGTCTTAGTTTCTTAGTTTCTTAGTTTCTTAGTTTCTTAGTTTCTTAGTTTCTTAGTTTCTTAGTTTCTTAGTTTCTTAGTTTCTTAGTTTCTTAGTTTCTTAGTTTCTTAGTTTCTGAGTTTCTTAGTTTCTTAGTTTCTTAGTTTCTTAGTTTCTTAGTTTCTTAGTTTCTTAGTTTCTTAGTTTCTTAGTTTCTTAGTTTCTTAGTTTCTTAGTTTCTTAGTTTCTGAGTTTCTTAGTTTCTTAGTTTCTTAGTTTCTTAGTTTCTTAGTTTCTTAGTTTCTTAGTTTCTTAGTTTCTTAGTTTCTTAGTTTCTTAGTTTCTTAGTTTCTTAGTTTCTTAGTTTCTTAGTTTCTTAGTTCCTTAGTTTGTCAGTTTGTTCGTTTCTTAGTTTGTCAGTTTGTTCGTTTCTTAGTTTCTTAGTTTCTTAGTTTCTTAGTTTCTTAGTTTCTTAGTTTCTTAGTTTCTTAGTTTCTTAGTTTCTTAGTTTCTTAGTTTCTTAGTTTATTAATCTCTTAGTTTCTTAGGTTCTTAGTTTCTTAGTTTCTTAGTTTCTTAGTTTCTTAGTTTCTTAGTTTCTTAGTTTCTTAGTTTCTTAGTTTCTTAGTTTCTTAGTTTCTTAGTTTCTTAGTTTCTTAGTTTCTTAGTTTCTTAGTTTCTTAGTTTGTCAGTTTGTCAGTTTGTTCGTTTCTTAGTTTCTTAGTTTCTTAGCTTCTTAGTGTCTTAGTTTCTTAGTTTCTTAGTTTCCTAGTTTCTTAGTTACTTAGTTTCTTAGTTTCTTAGTTTCTTAGTTTCTTAGTTTCTTAGTTTCTTAGTTTCTTAGTTTCTTAGTTTCTTAGTTTCTTAGTTTCTTAGTTTCTTAGTTTCCTAGTTTCTTAGATTCTTAGTTTCTTAGTTTCTTAGTTTCTTGGTTTCTTAGTTTCTTAGTTTCTTAGTTTCTTAGTTTCTTAGTTTCTTAGTTTCTTAGTTTCTTAGTTTCTTAGTTTCTTAGTTTCTTAGTTTCTTAGTTTCTTAGTTTCTTAGTTTCTTAGTTTCTTAGTTTCTTAGTTTCTTAGTTTCTTAGTTTCTTAGTTTCTTAGTTTCTTAGTTTCTTAGTTTCTTAGTTTCTTAGTTTCTTAGTTTCTTAGTTTCTTAGTTTCTTAGTTTCTTAGTTTCTTAGTTTCTTAGTTTCATAGGTTCTTTGCTTCTTAGTTTCTTAGTTTCTTAGTTTCTTAGTTTCTTAGTTTCTTAGTTCCTTAGTTTCTAAGTTTCTTAGTTTCTTAGTTCCTTAGTTTCTTAGTTTCTTAGTTTCTTAGTTTCTTAGTTTCTTAGTTTCTTAGTTTCTTAGTATCTTAGTTTCTTAGTTTCTTAGTTTCTTAGTTTCTTAGTTTCTTAGTTTCTTAGTTTCTTAGTTTCTTAGTTTCTTAGTTTCTTAGTTTCTTAGTTTCTTAGTTTCTTAGTTTCTTAGTTTCTTAGTTTCTTAGTTTCATAGTTTGTCAGTTTCTTAGTTTCTTAGTTTCTTAGTTTCTTAGTTTCTTAGTTTCTGAGTTTCTTAGTTTCTTAGTTTCTTAGTTTCTTAGTTTCTTAGTTTCTTAGTTTCTTAGTTTCTTAGTTTCTTAGTTTCTTAGTTTCTTAGTTTCTGAGTTTCTTAGTTTCTTAGTTTCTTAGTTTCTTAGTTTCTTAGTTTCTTAGTTTCTTAGTTTGTCAGTTTGTTCGTTTCTTAGTTTGTCAGTTTGTTCGTATCTTAGTTTCTTAGTTTCTTAGTTTCTTAGTTTCTTAGTTTCTTAGTTTCTTAGTTTCTTA
The DNA here is from genome assembly GCF_051020955.1 of Megalopta genalis. Classification (NCBI taxonomy): domain Eukaryota; kingdom Metazoa; phylum Arthropoda; class Insecta; order Hymenoptera; family Halictidae; genus Megalopta; species Megalopta genalis. The sequence goes on along the minus strand of NC_135019.1, from coordinate 20,449,716 downwards.
GTTTCTTAGTTTCTTAGTTTCTTAGTTTCTTAGTTTCTTAGTTTCTTAGTTTCTTAGTTTCTTAGTTTGTTCGTTTCTTAGTTTCTTAGTTTCTTAGTTTCTTAGTTTCTTAGTTTCTTAGTTTCTTAGTTTCTTAGTTTCTTAGTTTCTTAGTTTCTTAGCTTGTCAGTTTGTTCGTTTCTTAGTTTCATAGTTTCTTAGTTTCTTAGTTTGTCAGTTTGTTCGTTTCTTAGTTTCTTAGTTTCTTAGTTTCTTAGTTTCTTAGTTTCTTAGTTTCTTAGTTTCTTAGTTTCTTAGTTTCTTAGTTTCTTAGTTTCTTAGTTTCTTAGTTTCTTAGTTTCTTAGTTTGTCAGTTTGTTCGTTTCTTAGTTTGTCAGTTTGTTCGTATCTTAGTTTCTTAGTTTCTTAGTTTCTTAGTTTCTTAGTTTCTTAGTTTCTTAGTTTCTTAGTTTCTTTGTTTCTTAGTTTCTTAGTTTCTTAGTTTCTTAGTTTCTTAGTTTGTTCGTTTCTTAGTTTCTTAGTTTCTTAGTTTCTTAGTTTCTTAGTTTCTTAGTTTCTTAGTTTCTTAGTTTCTTAGTTTCTTGGTTTCTTAGTTTCTTAGTATCTTAGTTTCTTAGTTTCTCAGTTTCTTAGTTTCTTAGATCTTAGTTTCTTAGTTTCTTAGCTTCTTAGTTTCTTAGTTTCTTAGTTTCTTAGTTTCTTAGTTTCTTAGTTTCTTAGTTTCTTAGTTTCTTAGTTTCTTAGTTCCTTAGTTTCTTAGTTTCTTAGTTCCTTAGTTTCATAGTTTCTTAGTTTCTTAGTTTGTCAGTTTGTTCGTTTCTTAGTTTCTTAGTTTCTTAGTTTCTTAGTTTCTTAGTTTCTTAGTTTCTTAGTTTCTTAGTTTCTTAGTTTCTTAGTTTCTTAGTTTCTTAGTTTCTTAGTATCTTAGTGTCTTAGTTTCTTAGTTTCTGAGTTTCTTAATTTCTTAGTTTCTTAGTTTCTTAGTTTCTTAGTTTCTTAGTTTGTCAGTTTGTTCGTTTCTTAGTTTGTCAGTTTGTTCGTATCTTAGTTTCTTAGTTTCTTAGTTTCTTAGTTTCTTAGTTTCTTAGTTTCTTAGTTTCTTAGTTTCTTAGTTTCTTAGTTTCTTAGTTTCTTAGTTTCTTAGTTTCTTAGTTTCTTAGTTTCTTAGTTTCTTAGTTTCTTAGTTTCTTAGTTCCTTAGTTTCTTAGTTTCTTAGTTTCATAGGTTCTTTGCTTCTTAGTTTCTTAGTTTCTTAGTTTCTTAGTTTCTTAGTTTCTTAGTTCCTTAGTTTCTAAGTTTCTTAGTTTCTTAGTTCCTTAGTTTCTTAGTTTCTTAGTTTCTTAGTTTCTTAGTTTCTTAGTTTCTTAGTTTCTTAGTATCTTAGTTTCTTAGTTTCTTAGTTTCTTAGTTTCTTAGTTTCTTAGTTTCTTAGTTTCTTAGTTTCTTAGTTTCTTAGTTTCTTAGTTTCTTAGTTTCTTAGTTTCTTAGTTTCTTAGTTTCTTAGTTTCTTAGTTTCTTAGTTTCATAGTTTGTCAGTTTCTTAGTTTCTTAGTTTCTTAGTTTCTTAGTTTCTTAGTTTCTGAGTTTCTTAGTTTCTTAGTTTCTTAGTTTCTTAGTTTCTTAGTTTCTTAGTTTCTTAGTTTCTTAGTTTCTTAGTTTCTTAGTTTCTTAGTTTCTTAGTTTCTGAGTTTCTTAGTTTCTTAGTTTCTTAGTTTCTTAGTTTCTTAGTTTCTTAGTTTGTCAGTTTGTTCGTTTCTTAGTTTGTCAGTTTGTTCGTATCTTAGTTTCTTAGTTTCTTAGTTTCTTAGTTTCTTAGTTTCTTAGTTTCTTAGTTTCTTAGTTTCTTAGTTTCTTAGTTTCTTAGTTTCTTAGTTTCTTAGTTTGTTCGTTTCTTAGTTTCTTAGTTTCTTAGTTTCTTAGTTTCTTAGTTTCTTAGTTTCTTAGTTTCTTAGTTTCTTAGTTTCTTAGTTTCCTAGTTTCTTAGATTCTTAGTTTCTTAGTTTCTTAGTTTCTTGGTTTCTTAGTTTCTTAGTTTCTTAGTTTCTTAGTTTCTTAGTTTCTTAGTTTCTTAGTTTCTTAGTTTCTTAGTTTCTTAGTTTCTTAGTTTCTTAGTTTCTTAGTTTCTTAGTTTCTTAGTTTCTTAGTTTCTTAGTTTCTTAGTTTCTTAGTTTCTTAGTTTCTTAGTTTCTTAGTTTCTTAGTTTCTTAGTTTCTTAGTTTCATAGGTTCTTTGCTTCTTAGTTTCTTAGTTTCTTAGTTGCTTAGTTTCTTAGTTTCTTAGTTTCTTAGTTTCTTAGTTTCTTAGTTTCTTAGTTTCTTAGTTTCTTAGTTTCTTAGTTTCTTAGATTCTTAGTTTCTTAGTTTCTTAGTTTCTTAGTTTCTTAGTTTCTTAGTTTCTTAGTTTCTTAGATTCTTAGTTTCTTAGTTTCTTAATTTCTTAGTTTCTTAGTTTCTTAGTTTCTTAGTTTCTTAGTTTCTTAGTTTCTTAGTTTCTTAGTTTCTTAGTTTCTTAGTTTCTTAGTTTCTTAGTTTCTTAGTTTCTTAGTTTCTTAGTTTCTTAGTTTCTTAGTTTCTTATTTTCTTAGTTTCTTGGTTTCTTAGTTTCTTAGGTTCTTTGTTTCTTAGTTTCTTAGTTTCTTAGTTTCTTAGTTTCTTAGTTTCTTAGTTTCTTAGTTTCTTAGTTTCTTAGTTTCTTAGTTTCTTAGTTTCTTAGTTTCTTAGTTTCTTAGTTTCTTAGTTTCTTAGTTTCTTAGTTTCTTAGTTTCTTAGTTTCTTAGTTTCTTAGTTTCTTAGTTTCTTAGTTTCTTATTTTCTTAGTTTCTTAGTTTCTTAGTTTCTTAGTTTCTTAGTTTCTTAGTTTGTCGATTTGTCAGTTTCATAGTTTCTTAGTTTCTTAGTTTCTTAGTTTCTTAGTTTCTTAGTTTCTTAGTTTCTTAGTTTCTTAGTTTCTTAATCTCTTAGTTTCTTAGGTTCTTAGTTTCTTAGTTTCTTAGTTTCTTAGTTTCTTAGTTTCTTAGTTTCTTAGTTTCTTAGTTTCTTAGTTTCTTAGTTTCTTAGTTTCTTAGTTTCTTAGTTTCTTAGTTTCTTAGTTTCTTAGTTTGTCAGTTTGTCAGTTTGTTCGTTTCTTAGTTTCTTAGTTTCTTAGCTTCTTAGTTTCTTAGTTTCTTAGTTTCTTAGTTTCCTAGTTTCTTAGTTACTTAGTTTCTTAGTTTCTTAGTTTCTTAGTTTCTTAGTTTCTTAGTTTCTTAGTTTCTTAGTTTCTTAGTTTCTTAGTTTCTTAGTTTCCTAGTTTCTTAGATTCTTAGTTTCTTAGTTTCTTGGTTTCTTAGTTTCTTAGTTTCTTAGTTTCTTAGTTTCTTAGTTTCTTAGTTTCTTAGTTTCTTAGTTTCTTAGTTTCTTAGTTTCTTAGTTTCTTAGTTTCTTAGTTTCTTAGTTTCTTAGTTTCTTAGTTTCTTAGTTTCTTAGTTTCTTAGTTTCTTAGTTTCTTAGTTTCTTAGTTTCTTAGTTTCTTAGTTTCTTAGTTTCTTAGTTTCTTAGTTTCTTAGTTTCTTAGTTTCTTAGTTTCTTAGTTTCATAGGTTCTTTGCTTCTTAGTTTCTTAGTTTCTTAGTTGCTTAGTTTCTTAGTTTCTTAGTTTCTTAGTTTCTTAGTTTCTTAGTTTCTTAGTTTCTTAGTTTCTTAGTTTCTTAGTTTCTTAGTTTCTTAGATTCTTAGTTTCTTAGTTTCATAGTTTCTTAGTTTCTTAGTTTCTTAGTTTCTTAGTTTCTTAGTTTCTTAGTTTCTTAGTTTCTTAGTTTCTTAGTTTCTTAGTTTCTTAGCTTCTTAGTTTCTTAGTTTCTTAGGTTCTTAGTTTCTTAGTTTCTTAGTTTCTTAGTTTCTTAGTTTCTTAGTTTCTTAGTTTCTTAGTTTCTTAGTTTCTTAGTTTCTTAGTTTCTTAGTTTCTTAGTTTCTTAGTTTCTTAGTTTCTTAGTCTCTTAGTTTCTTAGTTTCTTAGTTTCTTAGTTTCTTAGTTTCTTAGTTTCTTAGTTTCTTAGTTTCTTAGTTTCTTAGTTTCTTAGTTTCTTAGTTTCTTAGTTTCTTAGTTTCTTGGTTTCTTGGTTTCTTGGTTTCTTGGTTTCTTGGTTTCTTGGTTTCTTAGTTTCTTGGTTTCTTAGTTTCTTGGTTTCTTAGTTTCTTAGTTTCTTAGTTCCTTAGTTTCTTAGTTTCTTAGTTTCTTAGTTTCTTAGTTTCTTAGTTTCTTAGTTTCTTAGTTTCTTAGTTTCTTAGTTTCTTAGTTTCTTAGTTTCTTAGTTTCTTAGTTTCTTAGTTTCTTAGTTTCTTAGTTTCTTAGTTTCTTAGTTTCTTAGTTTCTTAGTATCTTAGTTTCTTAGTTTCTTAGTTTCTTAGTTTCTTAGTTTCTTAGTTTCTTAGTTTCTTAGTTTCTTAGTTTCTTAGTTTCTTAGTTTCTTAGTTTCTTAGTTTCTTATTTTCTTAGTTTCTTGGTTTCTTAGTTTCTTAGGTTCTTTGTTTCTTAGTTTCTTAGTTTCTTAGTTTCTTAGTTTCTTAGTTTCTTAGTTTCTTAGTTTCTTAGTTTCTTAGTTTCTTAGTTTCTTAGTTTCTTAGGTTCTTAGTTTCTTAGTTTCTTAGTTTCTTAGTTTCTTAGTTTCTTAGTTTCTTAGTTTCTTAGTTTCTTAGTTTCTTAGTTTCTTAGTTTCTTAGTTTCTTAGTTTCTTAGTTTGTCAGTTTGTCAGTTTGTTCGTTTCTTAGTTTCTTAGTTTCTTAGCTTCTTAGTGTCTTAGTTTCTTAGTTTCTTAGTTTCCTAGTTTCTTAGTTACTTAGTTTCTTAGTTTCTTAGTTTCTTAGTTTCTTAGTTTCTTAGTTTCTTAGTTTCTTAGTTTCTTAGTTTCTTAGTTTCTTAGTTTCTTAGTTTCCTAGTTTCTTAGATTCTTAGTTTCTTAGTTTCTTAGTTTCTTGGTTTCTTAGTTTCTTAGTTTCTTAGTTTCTTAGTTTCTTAGTTTCTTAGTTTCTTAGTTTCTTAGTTTCTTAGTTTCTTAGTTTCTTAGTTTCTTAGTTTCTTAGTTTCTTAGTTTCTTAGTTTCTTAGTTTCTTAGTTTCTTAGTTTCTTAGTTTCTTAGTTTCTTAGTTTCTTAGTTTCTTAGTTTCTTAGTTTCTTAGTTTCTTAGTTTCTTAGTTTCTTAGTTTCTTAGTTTCTTAGTTTCTTAGTTTCTTAGTTTCTTAGTTTCTTAGTTTCTTAGTTTCTTAGTTTCTTAGTTTCTTAGTTTCATAGGTTCTTTGCTTCTTAGTTTCTTAGTTTCTTAGTTTCTTAGTTTCTTAGTTTCTTAGTTCCTTAGTTTCTAAGTTTCTTAGTTTCTTAGTTCCTTAGTTTCTTAGTTTCTTAGTTTCTTAGTTTCTTAGTTTCTTAGTTTCTTAGTTTCTTAGTATCTTAGTTTCTTAGTTTCTTAGTTTCTTAGTTTCTTAGTTTCTTAGTTTCTTAGTTTCTTAGTTTCTTAGTTTCTTAGTTTCTTAGTTTCTTAGTTTCTTAGTTCCTTAGTTTCTTAGTTTCTTAGTTCCTTAGTTTCATAGTTTCTTAGTTTCTTAGTTTGTCAGTTTGTTCGTTTCTTAGTTTCTTAGTTTCTTAGTTTCTTAGTTTCTGAGTTTCTTAGTTTCTTAGTTTCTTAGTTTCTTAGTTTCTTAGTTTCTTAGTTTCTTAGTTTCTTAGTTTCTTAGTTTCTTAGTTTCTTAGTTTCTTAGTTTCTGAGTTTCTTAGTTTCTTAGTTTCTTAGTTTCTTAGTTTCTTAGTTTCTTAGTTTGTCAGTTTGTTCGTTTCTTAGTTTGTCAGTTTGTTCGTATCTTAGTTTCTTAGTTTCTTAGTTTCTTAGTTTCTTAGTTTCTTAGTTTCTTAGTTTCTTAGTTTCTTAGTTTCTTAGTTTCTTAGTTTCTTAGTTTCTTAGTTTCTTAGTTTCTTAGTTTCTTAGTTTGTTCGTTTCTTAGTTTCTTAGTTTCTTAGTTTCTTAGTTTCTTAGTTTCTTAGCTTGTCAGTTTGTTCGTTTCTTAGTTTCATAGTTTCTTAGTTTCTTAGTTTGTCAGTTTGTTCGTTTCTTAGTTTCTTAGTTTCTTAGTTTCTTAGTTTCTTAGTTTCTTAGTTTCTTAGTTTCTTAGTTTCTTAGTTTCTTAGTTTCTTAGTTTCTTAGTTTCTTAGTTTCTTAGTTTCTTAGTTTCTTAGTATCTTAGTGTCTTAGTTTCTTAGTTTCTGAGTTTCTTAATTTCTTAGTTTCTTAGTTTCTTAGTTTCTTAGTTTCTTAGTTTGTCAGTTTGTTCGTTTCTTAGTTTGTCAGTTTGTTCGTATCTTTGTTTCTTAGTTTCTTAGTTTCTTAGTTTCTTAGTTTCTTAGTTTCTTAGTTTCTTAGTTTCTTAGTTTCTTAGTTTCTTAGTTTCTTAGTTTCTTAGTTTCTTAGTTTCTTAGTTTCTTAGTTTCTTAGTTTCTTAGTTTCTTAGTTTCTTAGTTTCTTAGTTTCTTAGTTTCTTAGTTTCATAGGTTCTTTGCTTCTTAGTTTCTTAGTTTCTTAGTTTCTTAGTTTCTTAGTTTCTTAGTTCCTTAGTTTCTAAGTTTCTTAGTTTCTTAGTTCCTTAGTTTCTTAGTTTCTTAGTTTCTTAGTTTCTTAGTTTCTTAGTTTCTTAGTTTCTTAGTATCTTAGTTTCTTAGTTTCTTAGTTTCTTAGTTTCTTAGTTTCTTAGTTTCTTAGTTTCATAGTTTGTCAGTTTCTTAGTTTCTTAGTTTCTTAGTTTCTTAGTTTCTTAGTTTCTGAGTTTCTTAGTTTCTTAGTTTCTTAGTTTCTTAGTTTCTTAGTTTCTTAGTTTCTTAGTTTCTTAGTTTCTTAGTTTCTTAGTTTCTTAGTTTCTTAGTTTCTGAGTTTCTTAGTTTCTTAGTTTCTTAGTTTCTTAGTTTCTTAGTTTCTTAGTTTGTCAGTTTGTTCGTTTCTTAGTTTGTCAGTTTGTTCGTATCTTAGTTTCTTAGTTTCTTAGTTTCTTAGTTTCTTAGTTTCTTAGTTTCTTAGTTTCTTAGTTTCTTAGTTTCTTAGTTTCTTAGTTTCTTAGTTTCTTAGTTTGTTCGTTTCTTAGTTTCTTAGTTTCTTAGTTTCTTAGTTTCTTAGTTTCTTAGTTTCTTAGTTTCTTAGTTTCTTAGTTTCTTAGTTTCCTAGTTTCTTAGATTCTTAGTTTCTTAGTTTCTTAGTTTCTTGGTTTCTTAGTTTCTTAGTTTCTTAGTTTCTTAGTTTCTTAGTTTCTTAGATTCTTAGTTTCTTAGTTTCTTAGTTTCTTAGTTTCTTAGTTTCTTAGTTTCTTAGATTCTTAGTTTCTTAGTTTCTTAATTTCTTAGTTTCTTAGTTTCTTAGTTTCTTAGTTTCTTAGTTTCTTAGTTTCTTAGTTTCTTAGTTTCTTAGTTTCTTAGTTTCTTAGTTTCTTAGTTTCTTAGTTTCTTAGTTTCTTAGTTTCTTAGTTTCTTAGTTTCTCAGTTTCTTATTTTCTTAGTTTCTTGGTTTCTTAGTTTCTTAGGTTCTTTGTTTCTTAGTTTCTTAGTTTCTTAGTTTCTTAGTTTCTTAGTTTCTTAGTTTCTTAGTTTCTTAGTTTCTTAGTTTCTTAGTTTCTTAGTTTCTTAGTTTCTTAGTTTCTTAGTTTCTTAGTTTCTTAGTTTCTTAGTTTCTTAGTTTCTTAGTTTCTTAGTTTCTTAGTTTCTTAGTTTCTTAGTTTCTTATTTTCTTAGTTTCTTAGTTTCTTAGTTTCTTAGTTTCTTAGTTTCTTAGTTTGTCGATTTGTCAGTTTCATAGTTTCTTAGTTTCTTAGTTTCTTAGTTTCTTAGTTTCTTAGTTTCTTAGTTTCTTAGTTTCTTAATCTCTTAGTTTCTTAGGTTCTTAGTTTCTTAGTTTCTTAGTTTCTTAGTTTCTTAGTTTCTTAGTTTCTTAGTTTCTTAGTTTCTTAGTTTCTTAGTTTCTTAGTTTCTTAGTTTCTTAGTTTCTTAGTTTCTTAGTTTCTTAGTTTGTCAGTTTGTCAGTTTGTTCGTTTCTTAGTTTCTTAGTTTCTTAGCTTCTTAGTTTCTTAGTTTCTTAGTTTCTTAGTTTCCTAGTTTCTTAGTTACTTAGTTTCTTAGTTTCTTAGTTTCTTAGTTTCTTAGTTTCTTAGTTTCTTAGTTTCTTAGTTTCTTAGTTTCTTAGTTTCTTAGTTTCCTAGTTTCTTAGATTCTTAGTTTCTTAGTTTCTTGGTTTCTTAGTTTCTTAGTTTCTTAGTTTCTTAGTTTCTTAGTTTCTTAGTTTCTTAGTTTCTTAGTTTCTTAGTTTCTTAGTTTCTTAGTTTCTTAGTTTCTTAGTTTCTTAGTTTCTTAGTTTCTTAGTTTCTTAGTTTCTTAGTTTCTTAGTTTCTTAGTTTCTTAGTTTCTTAGTTTCTTAGTTTCTTAGTTTCTTAGTTTCTTAGTTTCTTAGTTTCTTAGTTTCTTAGTTTCTTAGTTTCATAGGTTCTTTGCTTCTTAGTTTCTTAGTTTCTTAGTTGCTTAGTTTCTTAGTTTCTTAGTTTCTTAGTTTCTTAGTTTCTTAGTTTCTTAGTTTCTTAGTTTCTTAGTTTCTTAGTTTCTTAGTTTCTTAGATTCTTAGTTTCTTAGTTTCATAGTTTCTTAGTTTCTTAGTTTCTTAGTTTCTTAGTTTCTTAGTTTCTTAGTTTCTTAGTTTCTTAGTTTCTTAGTTTCTTAGTTTCTTAGCTTCTTAGTTTCTTAGTTTCTTAGGTTCTTAGTTTCTTAGTTTCTTAGTTTCTTAGTTTCTTAGTTTCTTAGTTTCTTAGTTTCTTAGTTTCTTAGTTTCTTAGTTTCTTAGTTTCTTAGTTTCTTAGTTTCTTAGTTTCTTAGTTTCTTAGTCTCTTAGTTTCTTAGTTTCTTAGTTTCTTAGTTTCTTAGTTTCTTAGTTTCTTAGTTTCTTAGTTTCTTAGTTTCTTAGTTTCTTAGTTTCTTAGTTTCTTAGTTTCTTGGTTTCTTGGTTTCTTGGTTTCTTGGTTTCTTGGTTTCTTGGTTTCTTGGTTTCTTAGTTTCTTGGTTTCTTAGTTTCTTGGTTTCTTAGTTTCTTAGTTTCTTAGTTCCTTAGTTTCTTAGTTTCTTAGTTTCTTAGTTTCTTAGTTTCTTAGTTTCTTAGTTTCTTAGTTTCTTAGTTTCTTAGTTTCTTAGTTTCTTAGTTTCTTAGTTTCTTAGTTTCTTAGTTTCTTAGTTTCTTAGTTTCTTAGTTTCTTAGTTTCTTAGTTTCTTAGTATCTTAGTTTCTTAGTTTCTTAGTTTCTTAGTTTCTTAGTTTCTTAGTTTCTTAGTTTCTTAGTTTCTTAGTTTCTTAGTTTCTTAGTTTCTTAGTTTCTTAGTTTCTTATTTTCTTAGTTTCTTGGTTTCTTAGTTTCTTAGGTTCTTTGTTTCTTAGTTTCTTAGTTTCTTAGTTTCTTAGTTTCTTAGTTTCTTAGTTTCTTAGTTTCTTAGTTTCTTAGTTTCTTAGTTTCTTAGTTTCTTAGTTTCTTAGTTTCTTAGTTTCTTAGTTTCTTAGTTTCTTAGTTTCTTAGTTTCTTAGCTTCTTAGTTTCTTAGTTTCTTAGTTTCTTAGTTTCTTAGTTTCTTAGTTTCATAGTTTCTTAGTTTCTTAGTTTCTTAGTTTCCAAGTTTGTCAGTTTGTCAGTTTGTTCGTTTCTTAGTTTCTTAGTTTCTTAGTTTCTTAGTTTCTTAGTTTCTTAGTTTCTTAGTTTCTTATTTTCTTAGTTTCTTAGTTTCTTAGTTTCTTAGTTTCTTAGTTTCTTAGTTTGTCGATTTGTCAGTTTCATAGTTTCTTAGTTTCTTAGTTTCTTAGTTTCTTAGTTTCTTAGTTTCTTAGTTTCTTAGTTTCTTAGTTTCTTAGTTTCTTAGTTTCTTAGTTTCTTAGTTTATTAATCTCTTAGTTTCTTAGGTTCTTAGTTTCTTAGTTTCTTAGTTTCTTAGTTTCTTAGTTTCTTAGTTTCTTAGTTTCTTAGTTTCTTAGTTTCTTAGTTTCTTAGTTTCTTAGTTTCTTAGTTTCTTAGTTTCTTAGTTTGTCAGTTTGTCAGTTTGTTCGTTTCTTAGTTTCTTAGTTTCTTAGCTTCTTAGTGTCTTAGTTTCTTAGTTTCTTAGTTTCCTAGTTTCTTAGTTACTTAGTTTCTTAGTTTCTTAGTTTCTTAGTTTCTTAGTTTCTTAGTTTCTTAGTTTCTTAGTTTCTTAGTTTCTTAGTTTCTTAGTTTCTTAGTTTCCTAGTTTCTTAGATTCTTAGTTTCTTAGTTTCTTAGTTTCTTGGTTTCTTAGTTTCTTAGTTTCTTAGTTTCTTAGTTTCTTAGTTTCTTAGTTTCTTAGTTTCTTAGTTTCTTAGTTTCTTAGTTTCTTAGTTTCTTAGTTTCTTAGTTTCTTAGTTTCTTAGTTTCTTAGTTTCTTAGTTTCTTAGTTTCTTAGTTTCTTAGTTTCTTAGTTTCTTAGTTTCTTAGTTTCTTAGTTTCTTAGTTTCTTAGTTTCTTAGTTTCTTAGTTTCTTAGTTTCTTAGTTTCTTAGTTTCTTAGTTTCTTAGTTTCTTAGTTTCTTAGTTTCTTAGTTTCTTAGTTTCTTAGTTTCTTAGTTTCATAGGTTCTTTGCTTCTTAGTTTCTTAGTTTCTTAGTTTCTTAGTTTCTTAGTTTCTTAGTTCCTTAGTTTCTAAGTTTCTTAGTTTCTTAGTTCCTTAGTTTCTTAGTTTCTTAGTTTCTTAGTTTCTTAGTTTCTTAGTTTCTTAGTTTCTTAGTATCTTAGTTTCTTAGTTTCTTAGTTTCTTAGTTTCTTAGTTTCTTAGTTTCTTAGTTTCTTAGTTTCTTAGTTTCTTAGTTTCTTAGTTTCTTAGTTTCTTAGTTTCTTAGTTTCTTAGTTTCTTAGTTTCTTAGTTTCTTAGTTTCTTAGTTTCTTAGTTTCATAGTTTGTCAGTTTCTTAGTTTCTTAGTTTCTTAGTTTCTTAGTTTCTTAGTTTCTGAGTTTCTTAGTTTCTTAGTTTCTTAGTTTCTTAGTTTCTTAGTTTCTTAGTTTCTTAGTTTCTTAGTTTCTTAGTTTCTTAGTTTCTTAGTTTCTTAGTTTCTGAGTTTCTTAGTTTCTTAGTTTCTTAGTTTCTTAGTTTCTTAGTTTCTTAGTTTGTCAGTTTGTTCGTTTCTTAGTTTGTCAGTTTGTTCGTATCTTAGTTTCTTAGTTTCTTAGTTTCTTAGTTTCTTAGTTTCTTAGTTTCTTAGTTTCTTAGTTTCTTAGTTTCTTAGTTTCTTAGTTTCTTAGTTTCTTAGTTTCTTAGTTTCTTAGTTTCTTAGTTTGTTCGTTTCTTAGTTTCTTAGTTTCTTAGTTTCTTAGTTTCTTAGTTTCTTAGCTTGTCAGTTTGTTCGTTTCTTAGTTTCATAGTTTCTTAGTTTCTTAGTTTGTCAGTTTGTTCGTTTCTTAGTTTCTTAGTTTCTTAGTTTCTTAGTTTCTTAGTTTCTTAGTTTCTTAGTTTCTTAGTTTCTTAGTTTCTTAGTTTCTTAGTTTCTTAGTTTCTTAGTTTCTTAGTTTCTTAGTATCTTAGTGTCTTAGTTTCTTAGTTTCTGAGTTTCTTAATTTCTTAGTTTCTTAGTTTCTTAGTTTCTTAGTTTCTTAGTTTGTCAGTTTGTTCGTTTCTTAGTTTGTCAGTTTGTTCGTATCTTAGTTTCTTAGTTTCTTAGTTTCTTAGTTTCTTAGTTTCTTAGTTTCTTAGTTTCTTAGTTTCTTAGTTTCTTAGTTTCTTAGTTTCTTAGTTTCTTAGTTTCTTAGTTTCTTAGTTTCTTAGTTTCTTAGTTTCTTAGTTTCTTAGTTTCTTAGTTTCTTAGTTTCTTAGTTTCTTAGTTTCTTAGTTTCTTAGTTTCTTAGTTTCTTAGTTTCTTAGTTTCATAGGTTCTTTGCTTCTTAGTTTCTTAGTTTCTTAGTTTCTTAGTTTCTTAGTTTCTTAGTTTCTTAGTTCCTTAGTTTCTAAGTTTCTTAGTTTCTTAGTTCCTTAGTTTCTTAGTTTCTTAGTTTCTTAGTTTCTTAGTTTCTTAGTTTCTTAGTTTCTTAGTATCTTAGTTTCTTAGTTTCTTAGTTTCTTAGTTTCTTAGTTTCTTAGTTTCTTAGTTTCTTAGTTCCTTAGTTTCTAAGTTTCTTAGTTTCTTAGTTCCTTAGTTTCTTAGTTTCTTAGTTTCTTAGTTTCTTAGTTTCTTAGTTTCTTAGTTTCTTAGTTTCTTAGTTTCTTAGTTTCTTAGTTTCTGAGTTTCTTAGTTTCTTAGTTTCTTAGTTTCTTAGTTTCTTAGTTTCTTAGTTTCTTAGTTTCTTAGTTTCTTAGTTTCTTAGTTTCTTAGTTTCTCAGTTTCTTAGTTTCTTAGTTTCTTAGTTTGTCAGTTTGTCAGTTTGTTCGTTTCTTAGTTTCTTAGTTTCTTAGTTTCTTAGTTTCTTAGTTTCTTAGTTTCTTAGTTTCTTAGTTTCTTAGTTTCTTAGTTTCTTAGTTTCTTAGTTTCTTAGTTTCTTAGTTTCTTAGTTTCTTAGTTTCTTAGTTTCTTAGTTTCTTAGTTTCTTAGTTTCATAGTTTGTCAGTTTGTTCGTTTCTTAGTTTCTTAGTTTGTCAGTTTGTTCGTTTCTTAGTTTCTTAGTTTCTTAGTTTCTTAGTTTCTTAGTTTCTTAGTTTCTTAGTTTCTTAGTTTCTTAGTTTCTTAGTTTCTTAGTTTCTGAGTTTCTTAGTTTCTTAGTTTCTTAGTTTCTTAGTTTCTTAGTTTCTTAGTTTCTTAGTTTCTTAGTTTCTTAGTTTCTTAGTTTGTTAGTTTCTTAGTTTCTTAGTTTCTTAGTTTCTTAGTTTCTTAGTTTCTTAGTTTCTTAGTTCCTTAGTTTGTCAGTTTGTTCGTTTCTTAGTTTGTCAGTTTGTTCGTTTCTTAGTTTCTTAGTTTCTTAGTTTCTTAGTTTCTTAGTTTCTTAGTTTCATAGTTTCTTAGATTCTTAGTTTCTTAGTTTCTTACTTTCTTAGTTTCTTAGTTTCTTAGTGTCTTAGTTTCTTAGTTTCTTAGTTTCTTAGTTTCTTAGTTTCTTAGTTTCTTAGTTTCTTAGTTTCTTAGTTTCTTAGTTTCTTAGTTTCTTAGTTTCTTAGTTTCTTAGTTTCTGAGTTTCTTAGTTTCTTAGTTTCTTAGTTTCTTAGTTTCTTAGTTTCTTAGTTTCTTAGTTTCTTAGTTTCTTAGTTTCTTAGTTTCTTAGTTTCTTAGTTTCTTAGTTTCTGAGTTTCTTAGTTTCTTAGTTTCTTAGTTTCTTAGTTTCTTAGTTTCTTAGTTTCTTAGTTTCTTAGTTTCTTAGTTTCTTAGTTTCTTAGTTTCTTAGTTTCTTAGTTTCTTAGTTTCTTAGTTTCTTAGTTCCTTAGTTTGTCAGTTTGTTCGTTTCTTAGTTTGTCAGTTTGTTCGTTTCTTAGTTTCTTAGTTTCTTAGTTTCTTAGTTTCTTAGTTTCTTAGTTTCTTAGTTTCTTAGTTTCTTAGTTTCTTAGTTTCTTAGTTTCTTAGTTTATTAATCTCTTAGTTTCTTAGGTTCTTAGTTTCTTAGTTTCTTAGTTTCTTAGTTTCTTAGTTTCTTAGTTTCTTAGTTTCTTAGTTTCTTAGTTTCTTAGTTTCTTAGTTTCTTAGTTTCTTAGTTTCTTAGTTTCTTAGTTTCTTAGTTTCTTAGTTTGTCAGTTTGTCAGTTTGTTCGTTTCTTAGTTTCTTAGTTTCTTAGCTTCTTAGTGTCTTAGTTTCTTAGTTTCTTAGTTTCCTAGTTTCTTAGTTACTTAGTTTCTTAGTTTCTTAGTTTCTTAGTTTCTTAGTTTCTTAGTTTCTTAGTTTCTTAGTTTCTTAGTTTCTTAGTTTCTTAGTTTCTTAGTTTCTTAGTTTCCTAGTTTCTTAGATTCTTAGTTTCTTAGTTTCTTAGTTTCTTGGTTTCTTAGTTTCTTAGTTTCTTAGTTTCTTAGTTTCTTAGTTTCTTAGTTTCTTAGTTTCTTAGTTTCTTAGTTTCTTAGTTTCTTAGTTTCTTAGTTTCTTAGTTTCTTAGTTTCTTAGTTTCTTAGTTTCTTAGTTTCTTAGTTTCTTAGTTTCTTAGTTTCTTAGTTTCTTAGTTTCTTAGTTTCTTAGTTTCTTAGTTTCTTAGTTTCTTAGTTTCTTAGTTTCTTAGTTTCTTAGTTTCTTAGTTTCTTAGTTTCATAGGTTCTTTGCTTCTTAGTTTCTTAGTTTCTTAGTTTCTTAGTTTCTTAGTTTCTTAGTTCCTTAGTTTCTAAGTTTCTTAGTTTCTTAGTTCCTTAGTTTCTTAGTTTCTTAGTTTCTTAGTTTCTTAGTTTCTTAGTTTCTTAGTTTCTTAGTATCTTAGTTTCTTAGTTTCTTAGTTTCTTAGTTTCTTAGTTTCTTAGTTTCTTAGTTTCTTAGTTTCTTAGTTTCTTAGTTTCTTAGTTTCTTAGTTTCTTAGTTTCTTAGTTTCTTAGTTTCTTAGTTTCTTAGTTTCATAGTTTGTCAGTTTCTTAGTTTCTTAGTTTCTTAGTTTCTTAGTTTCTTAGTTTCTGAGTTTCTTAGTTTCTTAGTTTCTTAGTTTCTTAGTTTCTTAGTTTCTTAGTTTCTTAGTTTCTTAGTTTCTTAGTTTCTTAGTTTCTTAGTTTCTGAGTTTCTTAGTTTCTTAGTTTCTTAGTTTCTTAGTTTCTTAGTTTCTTAGTTTCTTAGTTTGTCAGTTTGTTCGTTTCTTAGTTTGTCAGTTTGTTCGTATCTTAGTTTCTTAGTTTCTTAGTTTCTTAGTTTCTTAGTTTCTTAGTTTCTTAGTTTCTTAGTTTCTTAGTTTCTTAGTTTCTTAGTTTCTTAGTTTCTTAGTTTCTTAGTTTCTTAGTTTCTTAGTTTGTTCGTTTCTTAGTTTCTTAGTTTCTTAGTTTCTTAGTTTCTTAGTTTCTTAGTTTCTTAGTTTCTTAGTTTCTTAGTTTCTTAGTTTCTTAGCTTGTCAGTTTGTTCGTTTCTTAGTTTCATAGTTTCTTAGTTTCTTAGTTTGTCAGTTTGTTCGTTTCTTAGTTTCTTAGTTTCTTAGTTTCTTAGTTTCTTAGTTTCTTAGTTTCTTAGTTTCTTAGTTTCTTAGTTTCTTAGTTTCTTAGTTTCTTAGTTTCTTAGTTTCTTAGTTTCTTAGTTTGTCAGTTTGTTCGTTTCTTAGTTTGTCAGTTTGTTCGTATCTTAGTTTCTTAGTTTCTTAGTTTCTTAGTTTCTTAGTTTCTTAGTTTCTTAGTTTCTTAGTTTCTTTGTTTCTTAGTTTCTTAGTTTCTTAGTTTCTTAGTTTCTTAGTTTGTTCGTTTCTTAGTTTCTTAGTTTCTTAGTTTCTTAGTTTCTTAGTTTCTTAGTTTCTTAGTTTCTTAGTTTCTTAGTTTCTTGGTTTCTTAGTTTCTTAGTATCTTAGTTTCTTAGTTTCTCAGTTTCTTAGTTTCTTAGATCTTAGTTTCTTAGTTTCTTAGCTTCTTAGTTTCTTAGTTTCTTAGTTTCTTAGTTTCTTAGTTTCTTAGTTTCTTAGTTTCTTAGTTTCTTAGTTTCTTAGTTCCTTAGTTTCTTAGTTTCTTAGTTCCTTAGTTTCATAGTTTCTTAGTTTCTTAGTTTGTCAGTTTGTTCGTTTCTTAGTTTCTTAGTTTCTTAGTTTCTTAGTTTCTTAGTTTCTTAGTTTCTTAGTTTCTTAGTTTCTTAGTTTCTTAGTTTCTTAGTTTCTTAGTTTCTTAGTATCTTAGTGTCTTAGTTTCTTAGTTTCTGAGTTTCTTAATTTCTTAGTTTCTTAGTTTCTTAGTTTCTTAGTTTCTTAGTTTGTCAGTTTGTTCGTTTCTTAGTTTGTCAGTTTGTTCGTATCTTAGTTTCTTAGTTTCTTAGTTTCTTAGTTTCTTAGTTTCTTAGTTTCTTAGTTTCTTAGTTTCTTAGTTTCTTAGTTTCTTAGTTTCTTAGTTTCTTAGTTTCTTAGTTTCTTAGTTTCTTAGTTTCTTAGTTTCTTAGTTTCTTAGTTCCTTAGTTTCTTAGTTTCTTAGTTTCATAGGTTCTTTGCTTCTTAGTTTCTTAGTTTCTTAGTTTCTTAGTTTCTTAGTTTCTTAGTTCCTTAGTTTCTAAGTTTCTTAGTTTCTTAGTTCCTTAGTTTCTTAGTTTCTTAGTTTCTTAGTTTCTTAGTTTCTTAGTTTCTTAGTTTCTTAGTATCTTAGTTTCTTAGTTTCTTAGTTTCTTAGTTTCTTAGTTTCTTAGTTTCTTAGTTTCTTAGTTTCTTAGTTTCTTAGTTTCTTAGTTTCTTAGTTTCTTAGTTTCTTAGTTTCTTAGTTTCTTAGTTTCTTAGTTTCTTAGTTTCATAGTTTGTCAGTTTCTTAGTTTCTTAGTTTCTTAGTTTCTTAGTTTCTTAGTTTCTGAGTTTCTTAGTTTCTTAGTTTCTTAGTTTCTTAGTTTCTTAGTTTCTTAGTTTCTTAGTTTCTTAGTTTCTTAGTTTCTTAGTTTCTTAGTTTCTTAGTTTCTGAGTTTCTTAGTTTCTTAGTTTCTTAGTTTCTTAGTTTCTTAGTTTCTTAGTTTGTCAGTTTGTTCGTTTCTTAGTTTGTCAGTTTGTTCGTATCTTAGTTTCTTAGTTTCTTAGTTTCTTAGTTTCTTAGTTTCTTAGTTTCTTAGTTTCTTAGTTTCTTAGTTTCTTAGTTTCTTAGTTTCTTAGTTTCTTAGTTTGTTCGTTTCTTAGTTTCTTAGTTTCTTAGTTTCTTAGTTTCTTAGTTTCTTAGTTTCTTAGTTTCTTAGTTTCTTAGTTTCTTAGTTTCCTAGTTTCTTAGATTCTTAGTTTCTTAGTTTCTTAGTTTCTTGGTTTCTTAGTTTCTTAGTTTCTTAGTTTCTTAGTTTCTTAGTTTCTTAGTTTCTTAGTTTCTTAGTTTCTTAGTTTCTTAGTTTCTTAGTTTCTTAGTTTCTTAGTTTCTTAGTTTCTTAGTTTCTTAGTTTCTTAGTTTCTTAGTTTCTTAGTTTCTTAGTTTCTTAGTTTCTTAGTTTCTTAGTTTCTTAGTTTCTTAGTTTCATAGGTTCTTTGCTTCTTAGTTTCTTAGTTTCTTAGTTGCTTAGTTTCTTAGTTTCTTAGTTTCTTAGTTTCTTAGTTTCTTAGTTTCTTAGTTTCTTAGTTTCTTAGTTTCTTAGTTTCTTAGATTCTTAGTTTCTTAGTTTCTTAGTTTCTTAGTTTCTTAGTTTCTTAGTTTCTTAGTTTCTTAGATTCTTAGTTTCTTAGTTTCTTAATTTCTTAGTTTCTTAGTTTCTTAGTTTCTTAGTTTCTTAGTTTCTTAGTTTCTTAGTTTCTTAGTTTCTTAGTTTCTTAGTTTCTTAGTTTCTTAGTTTCTTAGTTTCTTAGTTTCTTAGTTTCTTAGTTTCTTAGTTTCTTAGTTTCTTATTTTCTTAGTTT
Source organism: Megalopta genalis (assembly GCF_051020955.1). Taxonomy (NCBI): domain Eukaryota; kingdom Metazoa; phylum Arthropoda; class Insecta; order Hymenoptera; family Halictidae; genus Megalopta; species Megalopta genalis. The sequence goes on along the minus strand of NC_135019.1, from coordinate 20,432,330 downwards.
CTTGGTTTCTTAGTTTCTTAGGTTCTTTGTTTCTTAGTTTCTTAGTTTCTTAGTTTCTTAGTTTCTTAGTTTCTTAGTTTCTTAGTTTCTTAGTTTCTTAGTTTCTTAGTTTCTTAGTTTCTTAGTTTCTTAGTTTCTTAGTTTCTTAGTTTCTTAGTTTCTTAGTTTCTTAGTTTCTTAGTTTCTTAGTTTCTTAGTTTCTTAGTTTCTTAGTTTCTTATTTTCTTAGTTTCTTAGTTTCTTAGTTTCTTAGTTTCTTAGTTTCTTAGTTTGTCGATTTGTCAGTTTCATAGTTTCTTAGTTTCTTAGTTTCTTAGTTTCTTAGTTTCTTAGTTTCTTAGTTTCTTAGTTTCTTAGTTTCTTAATCTCTTAGTTTCTTAGGTTCTTAGTTTCTTAGTTTCTTAGTTTCTTAGTTTCTTAGTTTCTTAGTTTCTTAGTTTCTTAGTTTCTTAGTTTCTTAGTTTCTTAGTTTCTTAGTTTCTTAGTTTCTTAGTTTCTTAGTTTCTTAGTTTGTCAGTTTGTCAGTTTGTTCGTTTCTTAGTTTCTTAGTTTCTTAGCTTCTTAGTTTCTTAGTTTCTTAGTTTCTTAGTTTCCTAGTTTCTTAGTTACTTAGTTTCTTAGTTTCTTAGTTTCTTAGTTTCTTAGTTTCTTAGTTTCTTAGTTTCTTAGTTTCTTAGTTTCTTAGTTTCTTAGTTTCCTAGTTTCTTAGATTCTTAGTTTCTTAGTTTCTTGGTTTCTTAGTTTCTTAGTTTCTTAGTTTCTTAGTTTCTTAGTTTCTTAGTTTCTTAGTTTCTTAGTTTCTTAGTTTCTTAGTTTCTTAGTTTCTTAGTTTCTTAGTTTCTTAGTTTCTTAGTTTCTTAGTTTCTTAGTTTCTTAGTTTCTTAGTTTCTTAGTTTCTTAGTTTCTTAGTTTCTTAGTTTCTTAGTTTCTTAGTTTCTTAGTTTCTTAGTTTCTTAGTTTCTTAGTTTCTTAGTTTCTTAGTTTCTTAGTTTCTTAGTTTCTTAGTTTCATAGGTTCTTTGCTTCTTAGTTTCTTAGTTTCTTAGTTGCTTAGTTTCTTAGTTTCTTAGTTTCTTAGTTTCTTAGTTTCTTAGTTTCTTAGTTTCTTAGTTTCTTAGTTTCTTAGTTTCTTAGTTTCTTAGATTCTTAGTTTCTTAGTTTCATAGTTTCTTAGTTTCTTAGTTTCTTAGTTTCTTAGTTTCTTAGTTTCTTAGTTTCTTAGTTTCTTAGTTTCTTAGTTTCTTAGTTTCTTAGCTTCTTAGTTTCTTAGTTTCTTAGGTTCTTAGTTTCTTAGTTTCTTAGTTTCTTAGTTTCTTAGTTTCTTAGTTTCTTAGTTTCTTAGTTTCTTAGTTTCTTAGTTTCTTAGTTTCTTAGTTTCTTAGTTTCTTAGTTTCTTAGTTTCTTAGTCTCTTAGTTTCTTAGTTTCTTAGTTTCTTAGTTTCTTAGTTTCTTAGTTTCTTAGTTTCTTAGTTTCTTAGTTTCTTAGTTTCTTAGTTTCTTAGTTTCTTAGTTTCTTAGTTTCTTGGTTTCTTGGTTTCTTGGTTTCTTGGTTTCTTGGTTTCTTGGTTTCTTAGTTTCTTGGTTTCTTAGTTTCTTGGTTTCTTAGTTTCTTAGTTTCTTAGTTCCTTAGTTTCTTAGTTTCTTAGTTTCTTAGTTTCTTAGTTTCTTAGTTTCTTAGTTTCTTAGTTTCTTAGTTTCTTAGTTTCTTAGTTTCTTAGTTTCTTAGTTTCTTAGTTTCTTAGTTTCTTAGTTTCTTAGTTTCTTAGTTTCTTAGTTTCTTAGTTTCTTAGTATCTTAGTTTCTTAGTTTCTTAGTTTCTTAGTTTCTTAGTTTCTTAGTTTCTTAGTTTCTTAGTTTCTTAGTTTCTTAGTTTCTTAGTTTCTTAGTTTCTTAGTTTCTTATTTTCTTAGTTTCTTGGTTTCTTAGTTTCTTAGGTTCTTTGTTTCTTAGTTTCTTAGTTTCTTAGTTTCTTAGTTTCTTAGTTTCTTAGTTTCTTAGTTTCTTAGTTTCTTAGTTTCTTAGTTTCTTAGTTTCTTAGTTTCTTAGTTTCTTAGTTTCTTAGTTTCTTAGTTTCTTAGTTTCTTAGTTTCTTAGCTTCTTAGTTTCTTAGTTTCTTAGTTTCTTAGTTTCTTAGTTTCTTAGTTTCATAGTTTCTTAGTTTCTTAGTTTCTTAGTTTCCAAGTTTGTCAGTTTGTCAGTTTGTTCGTTTCTTAGTTTCTTAGTTTCTTAGTTTCTTAGTTTCTTAGTTTCTTAGTTTCTTAGTTTCTTATTTTCTTAGTTTCTTAGTTTCTTAGTTTCTTAGTTTCTTAGTTTCTTAGTTTGTCGATTTGTCAGTTTCATAGTTTCTTAGTTTCTTAGTTTCTTAGTTTCTTAGTTTCTTAGTTTCTTAGTTTCTTAGTTTCTTAGTTTCTTAGTTTCTTAGTTTATTAATCTCTTAGTTTCTTAGGTTCTTAGTTTCTTAGTTTCTTAGTTTCTTAGTTTCTTAGTTTCTTAGTTTCTTAGTTTCTTAGTTTCTTAGTTTCTTAGTTTCTTAGTTTCTTAGTTTCTTAGTTTCTTAGTTTCTTAGTTTGTCAGTTTGTCAGTTTGTTCGTTTCTTAGTTTCTTAGTTTCTTAGCTTCTTAGTGTCTTAGTTTCTTAGTTTCTTAGTTTCCTAGTTTCTTAGTTACTTAGTTTCTTAGTTTCTTAGTTTCTTAGTTTCTTAGTTTCTTAGTTTCTTAGTTTCTTAGTTTCTTAGTTTCTTAGTTTCTTAGTTTCTTAGTTTCCTAGTTTCTTAGATTCTTAGTTTCTTAGTTTCTTAGTTTCTTGGTTTCTTAGTTTCTTAGTTTCTTAGTTTCTTAGTTTCTTAGTTTCTTAGTTTCTTAGTTTCTTAGTTTCTTAGTTTCTTAGTTTCTTAGTTTCTTAGTTTCTTAGTTTCTTAGTTTCTTAGTTTCTTAGTTTCTTAGTTTCTTAGTTTCTTAGTTTCTTAGTTTCTTAGTTTCTTAGTTTCTTAGTTTCTTAGTTTCTTAGTTTCTTAGTTTCTTAGTTTCTTAGTTTCTTAGTTTCTTAGTTTCTTAGTTTCTTAGTTTCTTAGTTTCTTAGTTTCTTAGTTTCTTAGTTTCTTAGTTTCTTAGTTTCTTAGTTTCTTAGTTTCTTAGTTTCTTAGTTTCTTAGTTTCTTAGTTTCATAGGTTCTTTGCTTCTTAGTTTCTTAGTTTCTTAGTTTCTTAGTTTCTTAGTTTCTTAGTTCCTTAGTTTCTAAGTTTCTTAGTTTCTTAGTTCCTTAGTTTCTTAGTTTCTTAGTTTCTTAGTTTCTTAGTTTCTTAGTTTCTTAGTTTCTTAGTATCTTAGTTTCTTAGTTTCTTAGTTTCTTAGTTTCTTAGTTTCTTAGTTTCTTAGTTTCTTAGTTTCTTAGTTTCTTAGTTTCTTAGTTTCTTAGTTTCTTAGTTTCTTAGTTTCTTAGTTTCTTAGTTTCTTAGTTTCTTAGTTTCTTAGTTTCTTAGTTTCATAGTTTGTCAGTTTCTTAGTTTCTTAGTTTCTTAGTTTCTTAGTTTCTTAGTTTCTGAGTTTCTTAGTTTCTTAGTTTCTTAGTTTCTTAGTTTCTTAGTTTCTTAGTTTCTTAGTTTCTTAGTTTCTTAGTTTCTTAGTTTCTTAGTTTCTTAGTTTCTGAGTTTCTTAGTTTCTTAGTTTCTTAGTTTCTTAGTTTCTTAGTTTCTTAGTTTGTCAGTTTGTTCGTTTCTTAGTTTGTCAGTTTGTTCGTATCTTAGTTTCTTAGTTTCTTAGTTTCTTAGTTTCTTAGTTTCTTAGTTTCTTAGTTTCTTAGTTTCTTAGTTTCTTAGTTTCTTAGTTTCTTAGTTTCTTAGTTTCTTAGTTTCTTAGTTTGTTCGTTTCTTAGTTTCTTAGTTTCTTAGTTTCTTAGTTTCTTAGTTTCTTAGCTTGTCAGTTTGTTCGTTTCTTAGTTTCATAGTTTCTTAGTTTCTTAGTTTGTCAGTTTGTTCGTTTCTTAGTTTCTTAGTTTCTTAGTTTCTTAGTTTCTTAGTTTCTTAGTTTCTTAGTTTCTTAGTTTCTTAGTTTCTTAGTTTCTTAGTTTCTTAGTTTCTTAGTTTCTTAGTTTCTTAGTATCTTAGTGTCTTAGTTTCTTAGTTTCTGAGTTTCTTAATTTCTTAGTTTCTTAGTTTCTTAGTTTCTTAGTTTCTTAGTTTGTCAGTTTGTTCGTTTCTTAGTTTGTCAGTTTGTTCGTATCTTAGTTTCTTAATTTCTTAGTTTCTTAGTTTCTTAGTTTCTTAGTTTCTTAGTTTCTTAGTTTCTTAGTTTCTTAGTTTCTTAGTTTCTTAGTTTCTTAGTTTCTTAGTTTCTTAGTTTCTTAGTTTCTTAGTTTCTTAGTTTCTTAGTTTCTTAGTTTCTTAGTTTCTTAGTTTCTTAGTTTCTTAGTTTCATAGGTTCTTTGCTTCTTAGTTTCTTAGTTTCTTAGTTTCTTAGTTTCTTAGTTTCTTAGTTCCTTAGTTTCTAAGTTTCTTAGTTTCTTAGTTCCTTAGTTTCTTAGTTTCTTAGTTTCTTAGTTTCTTAGTTTCTTAGTTTCTTAGTTTCTTAGTATCTTAGTTTCTTAGTTTCTTAGTTTCTTAGTTTCTTAGTTTCTTAGTTTCTTAGTTTCTTAGTTCCTTAGTTTCTAAGTTTCTTAGTTTCTTAGTTCCTTAGTTTCTTAGTTTCTTAGTTTCTTAGTTTCTTAGTTTCTTAGTTTCTTAGTTTCTTAGTTTCTTAGTTTCTTAGTTTCTTAGTTTCTGAGTTTCTTAGTTTCTTAGTTTCTTAGTTTCTTAGTTTCTTAGTTTCTTAGTTTCTTAGTTTCTTAGTTTCTTAGTTTCTTAGTTTCTTAGTTTCTCAGTTTCTTAGTTTCTTAGTTTCTTAGTTTGTCAGTTTGTCAGTTTGTTCGTTTCTTAGTTTCTTAGTTTCTTAGTTTCTTAGTTTCTTAGTTTCTTAGTTTCTTAGTTTCTTAGTTTCTTAGTTTCTTAGTTTCTTAGTTTCTTAGTTTCTTAGTTTGTCAGTTTGTCAGTTTGTTCGTTTCTTAGTTTCTTAGTTTCTTAGCTTCTTAGTTTCTTAGTTTCTTAGTTTCTTAGTTTCCTAGTTTCTTAGTTACTTAGTTTCTTAGTTTCTTAGTTTCTTAGTTTCTTAGTTTCTTAGTTTCTTAGTTTCTTAGTTTCTTAGTTTCTTAGTTTCTTAGTTTCCTAGTTTCTTAGTTTCTTAGTTTCTTAGTTTCTTAGTTTCTTAGTTTCTTAGTTTCTTAGTTTCTTAGTTTCTTAGTTTCTTAGTTTCTTAGTTTCTTAGTTTCTTAGTTTCTTAGTTTCTTAGTTTCTTAGTTTCATAGGTTCTTTGCTTCTTAGTTTCTTAGTTTCTTAGTTTCTTAGTTTCTTAGTTTCTTAGTTCCTTAGTTTCTAAGTTTCTTAGTTTCTTAGTTCCTTAGTTTCTTAGTTTCTTAGTTTCTTAGTTTCTTAGTTTCTTAGTTTCTTAGTTTCTTACTTTCTTAGTTTCTTAGTTTCTTAGTTTCTTAGTTTCTTAGTTTCTTAGTTTCTTAGTTTCTTAGTTTCTTAGTTTCTTAGTTTCTTAGTTTCTTAGTTTCTTAGTTTCTTAGTTTCTTAGTTTCTTAGTTTCTTAGTTTCTTAGTTTCTTAGTTTCTTAGTTTCTTAGTTTCTTAGTTTCTTAATTTCTTAGTTTCTTAGTTTCTTAGATTCTTAGTTTCTTAGTTTCTTGGATTCTTAGTTTCTTAGTTTCTTAGTTTCTTAGTTTCTTAGTTTCTTAGTTTCTTAGTTTCTTAGTTTCTTAGTTTCTTAGTTTCTTAGTTTTTTAGTTTCTTAGTTTCTTAGTTTCTTAGATTCTTAGTTTCTTAGATTCTTAGTTTCTTAGTTTCTCAGTTTCTTAGTTTCTTAGTTTCTTAGTTTGTCAGTTTGTCAGTTTGTTCGTTTCTTAGTTTCTTAGTTTCTTAGATTCTTAGTTTCTTAGTTTCTTAGTTTCTTAGTTTCTTAGTTTCTTAGTTTCTTAGTTTCTTAGTTTCTTAGTTTCTTAGTTTCTTAGTTTCTTAGTTTCTTAGATTCTTAGTTTCTTAGTTTCTCAGTTTCTTAGTTTCTTAGTTTCTTAGTTTGTCAGTTTGTCAGTTTGTTCGTTTCCTAGTTTCTTAGTTTCTTAGATTCTTAGTTTCTTAGTTTCTTAGTTTCTTAGTTTCTTAGTTTCTTAGTTTCTTAGTTTCTTAGTTTTTTACTTTCTTAGTTTCTTAGTTTCTTAGTTTCTTAGTTTCTTAGATTCTTAGTTTCTTAGTTTCTTAGTTTCTTAGTTTCTTAGTTTCTTAGTTTCTTAGTTTCTTAGTTTGTCAGTTTGTTCGTTTCTTAGTTTCTTAGTTTCTTAGTTTCTTAGTTTCTTAGTTTCTTAGTTTCTTAGTTTCTTAGTTTCTTAGTTTCTTAGTTTCTTAGTTTCTTAGTTTCTTAGTTTCTTAGTTTCTTAGTTTCTTAGATTCTTTGTTTCTTAGTTTCTTAGTTTCTTAGTTTCTTAGTTTCTTAGTTTCTTAGTTTCTTAGATTGTCAGTTTGTCAGTTTGTTCGTTTCTTAGTTTCTTAGTTTCTCAGTTTGTTAGTTTGTTAGTTTCTTAGTTTCTTAGTTTCTTAGTTTCTTAGTTTCTTAGTTTCTTAGTTTCTTAGTTTCTTAGTTTCTTAGTTTCTTAGTTTCTTAGTTTCTTAGTTTCTTAGTTTCTTAGTTCCTTAGTTTGTCAGTTTGTTCGTTTCTTAGTTTGTCAGTTTGTTCGTTTCTTAGTTTCTTAGTTTCTTAGTTTCTTAGTTTCTTAGTTTCTTAGTTTCTTAGTTTCTTAGTTTCTTAGTTTCTTAGTTTCTTAGTTTCTTAGTTTCTTAGTTCCTTAGTTTGTCAGTTTGTTCGTTTCTTAGTTTGTCAGTTTGTTCGTTTCTTAGATTCTTAGTTTCTTAGTTTCTTAGTTTCTTAGTTTCTTAATTTCTTAGGTTCTTAGTTTCTTAGTTTCTTAGTTTCTTAGTTTCTTACTTTCTTAGTTTCTTAGTTTCTTAGTTTCTTAGTTTCTTAGTTTCTTAGTTTCTTAGTTTCTTAGTTTCTTAGTTTCTTAGTTCCTTAGTTTGTCAGTTTGTTCGTTTCTTAGTTTGTCAGTTTGTTCGTTTCTTAGTTTCTTAGTTTCTTAGTTTCTTAGTTTCTTAGTTTCTTAGTTTCTTAGTTTCTTAGTTTCTTAGATTCTTAGTTTCTTAGTTTCTTAGTTTCTTAGTTTCTTAGTTTCTTTGTTTCTTAGTTTCTTAGTTTCTCAGTTTCTTAGTTTCTTAGTTTCTTAGTTTGTGCGTTTCTTAGTTTCTTAGTTTCTTAGTTTCTTAGTTTCTTAGTTTCTTAGTTTCTTAGTTTCTCAGTTTCTTAGTTTCTTAGTTTCTTAGTTTCATAGTTTCTTAGTTTCTTAGTTTCTTAGTTTCTTAGTTTCTTAGTTTCTTAGTTTCTTAGTTTCTTAGTTTCTTAGTTTCTTAGTTTCTTAGTTTCTTAGTTTCTTAGTTTCTTAGTTTCTTAGTTTCTTAGTTTCTTAGTTTCTTAGTTTCTTAGTTTCTTAGTTTCTTAGTTTCTTAGTTTCTTAGTTTCTTAGTTCCTTAGTTTGTCAGTTTGTTCGTTTCTTAGTTTGTCAGTTTGTTCGTTTCTTAGTTTCTTAGTTTCTTAGTTTCTTAGTTTCTTAGTTTCTTAGTTTCTTAGTTTCTTAGTTTCTTAGTTTCTTAGTTTCTTAGTTTCTTAGTTTCTTAGTTTCTTAGTTTCTTAATTTCTTAATTTCTTAGTTTCTTAGTTTCTTAGTTTCTTAGTTTCTTAGTTTCTTAGTTTCTTAGTTTCTTAGTTTCTTAGTTTCTTAGTTTCTTAGTTTCTTAGTTTCTTAGTTTCTTAGTTTCTTAGTTTCTTAGTTTGTCAGTTTGTCTGTTTCTTAGTTTCTTAGTTTCTTAGTTTCTTAGTTTCTTAGTTTCTTAGTTTCTTAGTTTCTTAGTTTCTTAGTTTCTTAGTTTCTTAGTTTCTTAGTTTCTTAGTTTGTTAGTTTCTTTGTTTCTTAGTTTCTTAGTTTCTTAGTTTCTTAGTTTCATAGTTTCTTGATTTCTTGGTTTCTTAGTTTCTTAGATTCTTAGTTTCTTAGTTTCTTAGTTTCTTAGTTTCTTAGTTTCTTAGTTTCTTTGTTTCTTAGTTTCTTAGTTTCTTAGTTTCTTAGTTTCTTAGTTTCTTAGTTTCTTAGTTTCTTAGTTTCTTAGTTTCTTAGTTTCTTAGTTTCTTAGTTTCTTAGTTTCTTAGTTTCTTAGTTTCTTAGTTTCTTAGTTTCTTAGTTTCTTAGTTTCTTAGTTTCTTAGTTTCTTAGTTTCTTAGTTTCTTAGTTCCTTAGTTTGTCAGTTTGTTCGTTTCTTAGTTTCTTAGTTTCTTAGTTTCTTAGTTTCTTAGTTTCTTAGTTTCTTAGTTTCTTAGTTTCTTAGTTTCTTAGTTTCTTAGTTTCTTAGTTTCTTAGTTTCTTAGTTTCTTAGTTTCTTAGCTTCTTAGTTTCTTAGTTTCTTAGTTTCTTAGTTTCTTAGTTTCTTAGTTTCTTAGTTTCTTAGTTTCTTAGTTCCTTAGTTTGTCAGTTTGTTCGTTTCTTAGTTTCTTAGTTTCTTAGTTTCTTAGTTTGTTCGTTTCTTAGTTTCTCAGATTCTTAGTTTCTTAGTTTCTTAGTTTCTTAGTTTCTTAGTTTCTTAGTTTCTTAGTTTCTTAGTTTCTTAGTTTCTTAGTTTCTTAGTTTCTTAGATTCTTAGTTTCTTAGTTTCTCAGTTTCTTAGTTTCTTAGTTTCTTAGTTTGTCAGTTTGTCAGTTTGTTCGTTTCCTAGTTTCTTAGTTTCTTAGATTCTTAGTTTCTTAGTTTCTTAGTTTCTTAGTTTCTTAGTTTCTTAGTTTCTTAGTTTCTTACTTTCTTAGTTTCTTAGTTTCTTAGTTTCTTAGTTTCTTAGTTTCTTAGTTTCTTAGTTTCTTAGTTTCTTAGTTTCTTAGTTTCTTAGTTTCTTAGTTTGTCGATTTGTCAGTTTCTTAGTTTCTTAGTTTCTTAGTTTCTTAGTTTCTTAGTTTCTTAGTTTCTTAGTTTCTTAATTTCTTAGTTTCTTAGTTTCTTAGATTCTTAGTTTCTTAGTTTCTTGGATTCTTAGTTTCTTAGTTTCTTAGTTTCTTAGTTTCTTAGTTTCTTAGTTTCTTAGTTTCTTAGTTTCTTAGTTTCTTAGTTTCTTAGTTTTTTAGTTTCTTAGTTTCTTAGTTTCTTAGATTCTTAGTTTCTTAGATTCTTAGTTTCTTAGTTTCTCAGTTTCTTAGTTTCTTAGTTTCTTAGTTTGTCAGTTTGTCAGTTTGTTCGTTTCTTAGTTTCTTAGTTTCTTAGATTCTTAGTTCCTTAGTTTCTTAGTTTCTTAGTTTCTTAGTTTCTTAGTTTCTTAGTTTCTTAGTTTCTTAGTTACTTAGTTTCTTAGATTCTTAGTTTCTTAGTTTCTCAGTTTCTTAGTTTCTTAGTTTCTTAGTTTGTCAGTTTGTCAGTTTGTTCGTTTCCTAGTTTCTTAGTTTCTTAGATTCTTAGTTTCTTAGTTTCTTAGTTTCTTAGTTTCTTAGTTTCTTAGTTTCTTAGTTTCTTAGTTTGTCGATTTGTCAGTTTCTTAGTTTCTTAGTTTCTTAGTTTCTTAGTTTCTTAGTTTCTTAGTTTCTTAGTTTCTTAGTTTCTTAGTTTCTTAGTTTCTTAGTTTCTTAGTTTCTTAGTTTCTTAGTTTCTTAGTTTCTTAGTTTCTTAGTTTCTTAGTTTCTTAGTTTCTTAGTTTGTCGATTAGTTTCTTAGTTTCTTAGTTTCTTAGTTTCTTAGTTTCTTAGTTTCTTAGTTTCTTAGTTTCTTAGTTTCTTAGTTTCTTAGTTTCTTAGTTTCTTAGTTTGTCGATTTGTCAGTTTCTTAGTTTCTTAGTTTCTTAGTTTCTTAGTTTCTTAGTTTCTTAGTTTCTTAGTTTCTTAGTTTCTTAGTTTCTTAGTTTCTTAGTTTCTTAGTTTCTTAGTTTCTTAGTTTCTTAGTTTCTTAGTTTCTTAGTTTCTTAGTTTCTTAGTTTCTTAGTTTCTTAGTTTCTTAGTTTCTTAGTTTCTTAGTTTCTTAGTTTCTTAGTTTCTTAGTTTCTTAGTTTCTTAGTTTCTTAGTTTCTTAGTTTCTTAGTTTCTTAGTTTCTTAGTTTCTTAGTTTCTTAGTTTCTTAGTTTCTTAGTTTCTTAGTTTCTTAGTTTCTTAGTTTCTTAGTTTCTTAGTTTCTTAGTTTCTTAGTTTCTTAGTTTCTTAGTTTGTCGATTAGTTTCTTAGTTTCTTAGTTTCTTAGTTTCTTAGTTTCTTAGTTTCTTAGTTTCTTAGTTTCTTAGTTTCTTAGTTTCTTAGTTTCTTAGTTTCTTAGTTTCTTAGTTTCTTAGTTTCTTAGTTTCTTAGTTTCTTAGTTTCTTAGTTTCTTAGTTTCTTAGTTTCTTAGTTTCTTAGTTTCTTAGTTTCTTAGTTTCTTAGTTTCTTAGTTTCTTAGTTTCTTAGTTTCTTAGTTTCTTAGTTTCTTAGTTTCTTAGTTTCTTAGTTTCTTAGTTTCTTAGTTTCTTAGTTTCTTAGTTTCTTAGTTTCTTAGTTTCTTAGTTTCTTAGTTTCTTAGTTTCTTAGTTTCTTAGTTTCTTAGTTTCTTAGTTTCTTAGTTTCTTAGTTTCTTAGTTTCTTAGTTTCTTAGTTTGTCGATTTGTCAGTTTCTTAGTTTCTTAGTTTCTTAGTTTCTTAGTTTCTTAGTTTCTTAGTTTCTTAGTTTCTTAGTTTCTTAGTTTCTTAGTTTCTTAGTTTCTTAGTTTCTTAGTTTCTTAGTTTCTTAGTTTCTTAGTTTCTTAGTTTCTTAGTTTCTTAGTTTCTTAGTTTCTTAGTTTCTTAGTTTCTTAGTTTCTTAGTTTCTTAGTTTCTTAGTTTCTTAGTTTCTTAGTTTCTTAGTTTCTTAGTTTCTTAGTTTCTTAGTTTCTTAGTTTCTTAGTTTCTTAGTTTCTTAGTTTCTTAGTTTCTTAGTTTCTTAGTTTCTTAGTTTCTTAGTTTCTTAGTTTCTTAGTTTCTTAGTTTCTTAGTTTCTTAGTTTGTCGATTTGTCAGTTTCTTAGTTTCTTAGTTTCTTAGTTTCTTAGTTTCTTAGTTTCTTAGTTTCTTAGTTTCTTAGTTTCTTAGTTTCTTAGTTTCTTAGTTTCTTAGTTTCTTAGTTTCTTAGTTTCTTAGTTTCTTAGTTTCTTAGTTTCTTAGTTTCTTAGTTTCTTAGTTTCTTAGTTTCTTAGTTTCTTAGTTTCTTAGTTTCTTAGTTTCTTAGTTTCTTAGTTTCTTAGTTTCTTAGTTTCTTAATTTTTTAGTTTCTAAGTTTCTTAGTTTCTTAGTTTCTTAGTTTCTTAGTTTCTTAGTTTCTTAGTTTCTTAGTTTCTTAGTTTCTTAGTTTCTTAGTTTCTTAGTTTCTTAGTTTCTTAGTTTCTTAGTTTCTTAGTTTCTTAGTTTCTTAGTTTCTTAGTTTCTTAGTTTCTTAGTTTCATAGTTTCTTTGTTTCTTAGTGTCTTAGTTTCTTAGTTTGTCAGTTTGTTCGTTTCTTAGTTTGTCAGTTTGTTCGTTTCTTAGTTTCTTAGTTTCTTAGTTTCTTAGTTTCTTAATTTCTTAGTTTCTTAGTTTCTTAGTTTCATAGTTTCTTAGTTTGTTAGTTTCTTAGTTTCTTAGTTTCTTAGTTTCTTAGTTTCTTAGTTTCTTAGTTTCTTAGTTTCTTAGTTTCTTAGTTTCTTAGTTTCTTAGTTTCTTAGTTTCTTAGTTTCTTAGTTTCTTAGTTTCTTAGTTTCTTAGTTTCTTAGTTTCTTAGTTTCTTAGTTTCTTAGTTTCTTAGTTTCTTAGTTTCTTAGTTTCTTAGTTTCTTAGTTTCTTAGTTTCTTAGTTTCTTAGTTTCTTAGTTTCTTAGTTTGTCAGTTTGTTCGTTTCTTAGTTTCTTAGTTTCTTAGTTTCTTAGTTTCTTAGTTTCTTAGTTTCTTAGTTTCTTAGTTTCTTAGTTTCTTAGTTTCTTAGTTTCTTAGTTTCTTAGTTTCTTAGTTTCTTAGTTTCTTAGTTTCTTAGTTTCTTAGTTTCTTAGTTTCTTAGTTTCTTAGTTTCTTAGTTTCTTAGTTTCTTAGTTTCTTAGTTTCATAGTTTCTTAGTTTCTTAGTTTCTTAGTTTCTTAGTTTCTTAGTTTCTTAGTTTCTTAGTTTCTTAGTTTCTTAGTTTCTTAGTTTCTTAGTTTCTTAGTTTCTTAGTTTCTTAGTTTCTTAGTTTCTTAGTTTCTTAGTTTCTTAGTTTCTTAGCTTCTTAGCTTCTTAGCTTCTTAGCTTCTTAGCTTCTTAGCTTCTTAGTTTCTTAGTTTCTTAGTTTCTTAGTTTCTTAGTTTCTTAGTTTCTTAGTTTCTTAGTTTCTTAGTTTCTTAGTTTCTTAGTTTCATAGTTTCATAGTTTCTTAGTTTCTTAGTTTCTTAGTTTCTTAGTTTCTTAGTTTCTTAGTTTCTTAGTTTCATAGTTTCTTAGTTTCATAGTTTCTTAGTTTCTTAGTTTCTTAGTTTCTTAGTTTCTTAGTTTCTTGGTTTCTTGGTTTCTTGGTTTCTTGGTTTCTTGGTTTCTTGGTTTCTTGGTTTCTTGGTTTCTTGGTTTCTTGGTTTCTTGGTTTCTTGGTTTCTTGGTTTCTTAGTTTCTTAGTTTCTTAGTTTCTTAGTTTCTTAGTTTCTTAGTTTCTTAGTTTCTTAGTTTCTTAGTTTCTTAGTTTCTTAGTTTCTTAGTTTCTTAGTTTCTTAGTTTCTTAGTTTCTTAGTTTCTTAGTTTCTTAGTTTCTTAGTTTCTTAGTTTCTTAGTTTCTTAGTTTCTTAGTTTCTTAGTTTCTTAGTTTCTTAGTTTCTTAGTTTCTTAGTTTCTTAGTTTCTTAGTTTCTTAGTTTCTTAGTTTCTTAGTTTCTTAGTTTCTTAGTTTCTAAGTTTCTTAGTTTCTTAGTTTCTTAGTTTCTTAGTTTCTTAGTTTCTTAGTTTCTTAGTTTCTTAGTTCTTTAGTTTCTAAGTTCCTTAGTTTCTTAGTTTCTTAGTTTCTTAGTTTCTTAGTTTCTTAGTTTCTTAGTTTCTTAATTTCTTAGTTTCTTAGTTTCTTAGTTTCTTAGTTTCTTAGTTTCTTAGTTTCTTAGTTTCTTAGTTTCTTAGTTTCTTAGTTTCTTAGTTTCTTAGTTTCTTAGTTCTTAGTTTCTTAGTTTCTTAGTTCTTAGTTTCTTAGTGTCTTAGTTTCTTAGTTTGTCAGTTTGTTCGTTTCTTAGTTTGTCAGTTTGTTCGTTTCTTAGTTTCTTAGTTTCTTAGTTTCTTAGTTTCTTAGTTTCTTAGTTTCGTAGTTTCTTAGTTTCTTAGTTTCTTAGTTTCTTAGTTTCTTAGTTTCTTAGTTTCTTAGTTTCTTAGTTTCTTAGTTTCTTAGTTTCTTAGTTTCTTAGTTTCTTAGTTTCTTAGTTTCTTAGTTTCTTAGTTTCTTAGTTTCTTAGTTTCTTAGTTTCTTAGTTTCTTAGTTTCTTAGTTTCTTAGTTTCTTAGTTTCTTAGTTTCTTAGTTTGTCGATTAGTTTCTTAGTTTCTTAGTTTCTTAGTTTCTTAGTTTCTTAGTTTCTTAGTTTCTTAGTTTCTTAGTTTCTTAGTTTCTTAGTTTCTTAGTTTCTTAGTTTCTTAGTTTCTTAGTTTCTTAGTTTCTTAGTTTCTTAGTTTCTTAGTTTCTTAGTTTCTTAGTTTCTTAGTTTCTTAGTTTCTTAGTTTCCTAGTTTGTCAGTTTGTCAGTTTCTTAGTTTCTTAGTTTCTTAGTTTCTTAGTTTCTTAGTTTCTTAGTTTCTTAGTTTGTCAGTTTGTTCGTTTCTTAGTTTGTCAGTTTGTTCGTTTCTTAGTTTCTTAGTTTCTTAGTTTCTTAGTTTCTTAGTTTCTTAGTTTCTTAGTTTCTTAGTTTCTTAGTTTCTAAGTTTCCTAGTTTCTTAGTTTCTTAGTTTCTTAGTTTCTTAGTTTCTTAGTTTCTTAGTTTCTTAGTTTCTTAGTTTCTTAGTTTCTTAGTTTCTTAGTTTCTTAGTTTCTTAGTTTCTTAGTTTCTTAGTTTCTTAGTTTCTTAGTTTCTTAGTTTCTTAGTTTCTTAGTTTCTTAGTTTCTTAGTTTCTTAGTTTCTTAGTTTCTTAGTTTCTTAGTTTCTTAGTTTCTTAGTTTCTTAGTTTCTTAGTTTCTTAGTTTCTTAGTTTCTTAGTTTCTTAGTTTCTTAGTTTCTTAGTTTCTTAGTTTCTTAGTTTCTTAGTTTCTTAGTTTCTTAGTTTCTTAGTTTCTTAGTTTCTTAGTTTCTTAGTTTCTTAGTTTCTTAGTTTCTTAGTTTCTTAGTTTCTTAGTTTCTTAGTTTCTTAGTTTCTTAGTTTCTTAGTTTCTTAGTTTCTTAGTTTCTTAGTTTCTTAGTTTCTTAGTTTCTTAGTTTCTTAGTTTCTTAGTTTCTTAGTTTCTTAGTTTCTTAGTTTCTTAGTTTCTTAGTTTCTTAGTTTCTTAGTTTCTTAGTTTCTTAGTTTCTTAGTTTCTTAGTTTCTTAGTTTCTTAGTTTCTTAGTTTCTTAGTTTCTTAGTTTCTTAGTTTCTTAGTTTCTTAGTTTCTTAGTTTCTTAGTTTCTTAGTTTCTTAGTTTCTTAGTTTCTTAGTTTCTTAGTTTCTTTGTATCTTAGTTTCTTTGTATCTTAGTTTCTTAGTTTCTTAGTTTCTTAGTTTCTTAGTTTCTTAGTTTCTTAGTTTCTTAGTTTCATAGTTTCATAGTTTCATAGTTTCATAGTTTCATAGTTTCTTAGTTTCTTAGTTTCTTCGTTTCTTCGTTTCTTAGTTTCTTAGTTTCTTAGTATCTTAGTTTCTTAGTTTCTTAGTTTCTTAGTTTCTTAGTTCCTTAGTTCCTTAGTTTCTTAGTTTCTTAGTTTCTTAGTTTCTTAGTTTCTTAGTTTCTTAGTTTCTTAGTTTCTCAGTTTCTCAGTTTCTTAGTTTCTTAGTTTCTCAGTTTCTCAGTTTCTCAGTTTCTCAGTTTCTTAGTTTCTCAGTTTCTCAGTTTCTTAGTTTCTTAGTTTCTTAGTTTCTTAGTTTCTTAGTTTCTTAGTTTCTTAGTTTCTTAGTTCTTAGTTTCTTAGTTTCTTAGTTTCTTAGTTTCTTAGTTTCTTAGTGTCTTAGTTTCTTAGTTTGTCAGTTTGTTCGTTTCTTAGTTTGTCAGTTTGTTCGTTTCTTAGTTTCTTAGTTTCTTAGTTTCTTAGTTTCGTAGTTTCTTAGTTTCTTAGTTTTTTAGTTTCTTAGTTTCTTAGTTTCTTAGTTTCTTAGTTTCTTAGTTTCTTAGTTTCTTAGTTTCTTAGTTTCTTAGTTTCTTAGTTTCTTAGTTTCTTAGTTTCTTAGTTTCTTAGTTTCTTAGTTTGTCGATTTGTCAGTTTCTTAGTTTCTTAGTTTCTTAGTTTCTTAGTTTCTTAGTTTCTTAGTTTCTTAGTTTCTTAGTTTCTTAGTTTCTTAGTTTCTTAGTTTCTTAGTTTCTTAGTTTCTTAGTTTCTTAGTTTCTTAGTTTCTTAGTTACTTAGTTTCTTAGTTTCTTAGTTTCTTAGTTTCTTA
This sequence comes from Megalopta genalis, assembly GCF_051020955.1. Lineage (NCBI taxonomy): Eukaryota > Metazoa > Arthropoda > Insecta > Hymenoptera > Halictidae > Megalopta > Megalopta genalis. The sequence goes on along the minus strand of NC_135019.1, from coordinate 20,416,709 downwards.
GTTTCTTAGTTTCTTAGTTTCTTAATTTTTTAGTTTCTAAGTTTCTTAGTTTCTTAGTTTCTTAGTTTCTTAGTTTCTTAGTTTCTTAGTTTCTTAGTTTCTTAGTTTCTTAGTTTCTTAGTTTCTTAGTTTCTTAGTTTCTTAGTTTCTTAGTTTCTTAGTTTCTTAGTTTCTTAGTTTCTTAGTTTCTTAGTTTCTTAGTTTCTTAGTTTCTTAGTTTCTTAGTTTCTTAGTTTCTTAGTTTCATAGTTTCTTTGTTTCTTAGTGTCTTAGTTTCTTAGTTTGTCAGTTTGTTCGTTTCTTAGTTTGTCAGTTTGTTCGTTTCTTAGTTTCTTAGTTTCTTAGTTTCTTAGTTTCTTAATTTCTTAGTTTCTTAGTTTCTTAGTTTCTTAGTTTCTTAGTTTGTTAGTTTCTTAGTTTCTTAGTTTCTTAGTTTCTTAGTTTCTTAGTTTCTTAGTTTCTTAGTTTCTTAGTTTCTTAGTTTCTTAGTTTCTTAGTTTCTTAGTTTCTTAGTTTCTTAGTTTCTTAGTTTCTTAGTTTCTTAGTTTCTTAGTTTCTTAGTTTCTTAGTTTCTTAGTTTCTTAGTTTCTTAGTTTCTTAGTTTCTTAGTTTCTTAGTTTCTTAGTTTCTTAGTTTCTTAGTTTCTTAGTTTCTTAGTTTCTTAGTTTCTTAGTTTCTTAGTTTCTTAGTTTCTTAGTTTCTTAGTTTCTTAGTTTCTTAGTTTGTCAGTTTGTTCGTTTCTTAGTTTCTTAGTTTCTTAGTTTCTTAGTTTCTTAGTTTCTTAGTTTCTTAGTTTCTTAGTTTCTTAGTTTCTTAGTTTCTTAGTTTCTTAGTTTCTTAGTTTCTTAGTTTCTTAGTTTCTTAGTTTCTTAGTTTCTTAGTTTCTTAGTTTCTTAGTTTCTTAGTTTCTTAGTTTCTTAGTTTCTTAGTTTCTTAGTTTCTTAGTTTCTTAGTTTCTTAGTTTCTTAGTTTCTTAGTTTCTTAGTTTCTTAGTTTCTTAGTTTCTTAGTTTCTTAGTTTCTTAGTTTCTTAGTTTCTTAGTTTCTTAGTTTCTTAGTTTCTTAGTTTCTTAGTTTCTTAGTTTCTTAGTTTCTTAGTTTCTTAGTTTCTTAGTTTCTTAGTTTCTTAGTTTCTTAGTTTCATAGTTTCTTAGTTTCTTAGTTTCTTAGTTTCTTAGTTTCTTAGTTTCTTAGTTTCTTAGTTTCTTAGTTTCTTAGTTTCTTAGTTTCTTAGTTTCTTAGTTTCTTAGTTTCTTAGTTTCTTAGTTTCTTAGTTTCTTAGTTTCTTAGTTTCTTAGTTTCTTAGTTTCTTAGTTTCTTAGTTTCATAGTTTCATAGTTTCTTAGTTTCTTAGTTTCTTAGTTTCTTAGTTTCTTAGTTTCTTAGTTTCTTAGTTTCTTAGTTTCTTAGTTTCTTAGTTTCATAGTTTCTTAGTTTCATAGTTTCTTAGTTTCTTAGTTTCTTGGTTTCTTGGTTTCTTGGTTTCTTGGTTTCTTGGTTTCTTGGTTTCTTGGTTTCTTGGTTTCTTGGTTTCTTGGTTTCTTGGTTTCTTGGTTTCTTGGTTTCTTGGTTTCTTGGTTTCTTGGTTTCTTGGTTTCTTAGTTTCTTAGTTTCTTAGTTTCTTAGTTTCTTAGTTTCTTAGTTTCTTAGTTTCTTAGTTTCTTAGTTTCTTAGTTTCTTAGTTTCTTAGTTTCTTAGTTTCTTAGTTTCTTAGTTTCTTAGTTTCTTAGTTTCTTAGTTTCTTAGTTTCTTAGTTTCTTAGTTTCTTAGTTTCTTAGTTTCTTAGTTTCTTAGTTTCTTAGTTTCTTAGTTTCTTAGTTTCTTAGTTTCTTAGTTTCTTAGTTTCTTAGTTTCTTAGTTTCTTAGTTTCTTAGTTTCTTAGTTTCTTAGTTTCTTAGTTCTTTAGTTTCTAAGTTCCTTAGTTTCTTAGTTTCTTAGTTTCTTAGTTTCTTAGTTTCTTAGTTTCTTAGTTTCTTAGTTTCTTAGTTTCTTAATTTCTTAGTTTCTTAGTTTCTTAGTTTCTTAGTTTCTTAGTTTCTTAGTTTCTTAGTTTCTTAGTTTCTTAGTTTCTTAGTTTCTTAGTTTCTTAGTTTCTTAGTTCTTAGTTTCTTAGTTTCTTAGTTCTTAGTTTCTTAGTGTCTTAGTTTCTTAGTTTGTCAGTTTGTTCGTTTCTTAGTTTGTCAGTTTGTTCGTTTCTTAGTTTCTTAGTTTCTTAGTTTCTTAGTTTCTTAGTTTCTTAGTTTCGTAGTTTCTTAGTTTCTTAGTTTCTTAGTTTCTTAGTTTCTTAGTTTCTTAGTTTCTTAGTTTCTTAGTTTCTTAGTTTCTTAGTTTCTTAGTTTCTTAGTTTCTTAGTTTCTTAGTTTCTTAGTTTCTTAGTTTCTTAGTTTCTTAGTTTCTTAGTTTCTTAGTTTCTTAGTTTCTTAGTTTCTTAGTTTCTTAGTTTGTCGATTAGTTTCTTAGTTTCTTAGTTTCTTAGTTTCTTAGTTTCTTAGTTTCTTAGTTTCTTAGTTTCTTAGTTTCTTAGTTTCTTAGTTTCTTAGTTTCTTAGTTTCTTAGTTTCTTAGTTTCTTAGTTTCTTAGTTTCTTAGTTTCTTAGTTTCCTAGTTTGTCAGTTTGTCAGTTTCTTAGTTTCTTAGTTTCTTAGTTTCTTAGTTTCTTAGTTTCTTAGTTTCTTAGTTTCTTAGTTTGTCAGTTTGTTCGTTTCTTAGTTTGTCAGTTTGTTCGTTTCTTAGTTTCTTAGTTTCTTAGTTTCTTAGTTTCTTAGTTTCTTAGTTTCTTAGTTTCTTAGTTTCTTAGTTTCTAAGTTTCCTAGTTTCTTAGTTTCTTAGTTTCTTAGTTTCTTAGTTTCTTAGTTTCTTAGTTTCTTAGTTTCTTAGTTTCTTAGTTTCTTAGTTTCTTAGTTTCTTAGTTTCTTAGTTTCTTAGTTTCTTAGTTTCTTAGTTTCTTAGTTTCTTAGTTTCTTAGTTTCTTAGTTTCTTAGTTTCTTAGTTTCTTAGTTTCTTAGTTTCTTAGTTTCTTAGTTTCTTAGTTTCTTAGTTTCTTAGTTTCTTAGTTTCTTAGTTTCTTAGTTTCTTAGTTTCTTAGTTTCTTAGTTTCTTAGTTTCTTAGTTTCTTAGTTTCTTAGTTTCTTAGTTTCTTAGTTTCTTAGTTTCTTAGTTTCTTAGTTTCTTAGTTTCTTAGTTTCTTAGTTTCTTAGTTTCTTAGTTTCTTAGTTTCTTAGTTTCTTAGTTTCTTAGTTTCTTAGTTTCTTAGTTTCTTAGTTTCTTAGTTTCTTAGTTTCTTAGTTTCTTAGTTTCTTAGTTTCTTAGTTTCTTAGTTTCTTAGTTTCTTAGTTTCTTAGTTTCTTAGTTTCTTAGTTTCTTAGTTTCTTAGTTTCTTAGTTTCTTAGTTTCTTAGTTTCTTAGTTTCTTAGTTTCTTAGTTTCTTAGTTTCTTAGTTTCTTAGTTTCTTAGTTTCTTAGTTTCTTAGTTTCTTAGTTTCTTAGTTTCTTAGTTTCTTAGTTTCTTAGTTTCTTAGTTTCTTAGTTTCTTAGTTTCTTAGTTTCTTAGTTTCTTAGTTTCTTAGTTTCTTAGTTTCTTAGTTTCTTTGTATCTTAGTTTCTTTGTATCTTAGTTTCTTAGTTTCTTAGTTTCTTAGTTTCTTAGTTTCTTAGTTTCTTAGTTTCTTAGTTTCATAGTTTCATAGTTTCATAGTTTCATAGTTTCATAGTTTCTTAGTTTCTTAGTTTCTTCGTTTCTTCGTTTCTTAGTTTCTTAGTTTCTTAGTATCTTAGTTTCTTAGTTTCTTAGTTTCTTAGTTTCTTAGTTCCTTAGTTCCTTAGTTTCTTAGTTTCTTAGTTTCTTAGTTTCTTAGTTTCTTAGTTTCTTAGTTTCTTAGTTTCTCAGTTTCTCAGTTTCTCAGTTTCTCAGTTTCTTAGTTTCTTAGTTTCTTAGTTTCTTAGTTTCTTAGTTTCTTAGTTTCTTAGTTTCTTAGTTTCTTAGTTTCTCAGTCTCTTAGTTTCGTAGATTCTTAGTTTCTTTGTTTCTTAGTGTCTTAGTTTCTTAGTTTCTTAGTTTCTTAGTTTCTTAGTTTCTTAGTTTCTTAGTTTCTTAGTTTCTTAGTTTCTTAGTTTCTTAGTTTCTTAGTTTCTTAGTTTCTTAGTTTCTTAGTTTCTTAGTTTCTTAGTTTCTTAGTTTCTTAGTTTCTTAGTTTCTTAGTTTCTTAGTTTCTTAGTTTCTTAGTTTCTTAGTTTCTTAGTTTCTTAGTTTCTTAGTTTCTTAGTTTCTTAGTTTCTTAGTTTCTTAGTTTCTTAGTTTCTTAGTTGCTTAGTTTCTTAGTTTCTTAGTTTCTTAGTTTCTTAGTTTCTTAGTTTCTTAGTTTCTTAGTTTCTTAGTTTCTTAGTTTCTTAGTTTATAAGTTTCTTAGTTTCGTAGTGTCTTCGTTTCTTAGTTTCTTAGTTTCTTAGTTTCTTAGTATCTTAGTTTCTTAGTTTCTTAGTTTCTTAGTTTCTTAGTTCCTTAGTTCCTAAGTTTCTTAGTTTCTTAGTTTCTTAGTTTCTTAGTTTCTTAGTTTCTTAGTTTCTTAGTTTCTTAGTTTCTTAGTTTCTTAGTTTCTTAGTTTCTTTGTATCTTAGTTTCTTTGTATCTTAGTTTCTTAGTTTCTTAAGTTTCTTAGTTTCTTAGTTTCTTAGTTTCTTAGTATCTTAGTTTCTTAGTTTCTTAGTTTCTTAGTTTCTTAGTTTCTTAGTTTCTTAGTTTCTTAGTTTCTTAGTTTCTTAGTTTCTTAGTTTCCTAGTTTGTCAGTTTGTCAGTTTCTTAGTTTCTTAGTTTCTTAGTTTCTTAGTTTCTTAGTTTCTTAGTTTCTTAGTTTCTTAGTTTCTTAGTTTCTTAGTTTCTTAGTTTCTTAGTTTCTTAGTTTCTTAGTTTCTTAGTTTCTTAGTTTCTTAGTTTCTTAGTTTCTTAGTTTCTTAGTTTCTTAGTTTCTTAGTTTCTTAGTTTGTCGATTAGTTTCTTAGTTTCTTAGTTTCTTAGTTTCTTAGTTTCTTAGTTTCTTAGTTTCTTAGTTTCTTAGTTTCTTAGTTTCTTAGTTTCTTAGTTTCTTAGTTTCTTAGTTTCTTAGTTTCTTAGTTTCTTAGTTTCTTAGTTTCTTAGTTTCTTAGTTTCTTAGTTTCATAGTTTCTTAGTTTCTTAGTTTCTTAGTTTCTTAGTTTCCTAGTTTGTCAGTTTGTCAGTTTCTTAGTTTCTTAGTTTCTTAGTTTCTTAGTTTCTTAGTTTCTTAGTTTCTTAGTTTGTCAGTTTGTTCGTTTCTTAGTTTGTCAGTTTGTTCGTTTCTTAGTTTCTTAGTTTCTTAGTTTCTTAGTTTCTTAGTTTCTTAGTTTCTTAGTTTCTTAGTTTCTTAGTTTCTAAGTTTCCTAGTTTCTTAGTTTCTTAGTTTCTTAGTTTCTTAGTTTCTTAGTTTCTTAGTTTCTTAGTTTCTTAGTTTCTTAGTTTCTTAGTTTCTTAGTTTCTTAGTTTCTTAGTTTCTTAGTTTCTTAGTTTCTTAGTTTCTTAGTTTCTTAGTTTCTTAGTTTCTTAGTTTCTTAGTTTCTTAGTTTCTTAGTTTCTTAGTTTCTTAGTTTCTTAGTTTCTTAGTTTCTTAGTTTCTTAGTTTCTTAGTTTCTTAGTTTCTTAGTTTCTTAGTTTCTTAGTTTCTTAGTTTCTTAGTTTCTTAGTTTCTTAGTTTCTTAGTTTCCTAGTTTCTTAGTTTCTTAGTTTCTTAGTTTCTTAGTTTCTTAGTTTCTTAGTTTCTTAGTTTCTTAGTTTCTTAGTTTCTTAGTTTCTTAGTTTCTTAGTTTCTTAGTTTCTTAGTTTCTTAGTTTCTTAGTTTCTTAGTTTCTTAGTTTCTTAGTTTCTTAGTTTCTTAGTTTCTTAGTTTCTTAGTTTCTTAGTTTCTTAGTTTCTTAGTTTCTTAGTTTCTTAGTTTCTTAGTTTCTTAGTTTCTTAGTTTCTTAGTTTCTTAGTTTCTTAGTTTCTTAGTTTCTTAGTTTCTTAGTTTCTTAGTTTCTTAGTTTCTTAGTTTCTTTGTATCTTAGTTTCTTTGTATCTTAGTTTCTTAGTTTCTTAGTTTCTTAGTTTCTTAGTTTCTTAGTTTCTTAGTTTCTTAGTTTCATAGTTTCATAGTTTCATAGTTTCATAGTTTCATAGTTTCTTAGTTTCTTAGTTTCTTCGTTTCTTCGTTTCTTAGTTTCTTAGTTTCTTAGTATCTTAGTTTCTTAGTTTCTTAGTTTCTTAGTTTCTTAGTTCCTTAGTTCCTTAGTTTCTTAGTTTCTTAGTTTCTTAGTTTCTTAGTTTCTTAGTTTCTTAGTTTCTTAGTTTCTCAGTTTCTCAGTTTCTTAGTTTCTTAGTTTCTCAGTTTCTCAGTTTCTCAGTTTCTCAGTTTCTCAGTTTCTTAGTTTCTCAGTTTCTCAGTTTCTTAGTTTCTTAGTTTCTTAGTTTCTTAGTTTCTTAGTTTCTTAGTTTCTTAGTTTCTTAGTTCTTAGTTTCTTAGTTTCTTAGTTTCTTAGTGTCTTAGTTTCTTAGTTTGTCAGTTTGTTCGTTTCTTAGTTTGTCAGTTTGTTCGTTTCTTAGTTTCTTAGTTTCTTAGTTTCTTAGTTTCGTAGTTTCTTAGTTTCTTAGTTTTTTAGTTTCTTAGTTTCTTAGTTTCTTAGTTTCTTAGTTTCTTAGTTTCTTAGTTTCTTAGTTTCTTAGTTTCTTAGTTTCTTAGTTTCTTAGTTTCTTAGTTTCTTAGTTTCTTAGTTTCTTAGTTTGTCGATTTGTCAGTTTCTTAGTTTCTTAGTTTCTTAGTTTCTTAGTTTCTTAGTTTCTTAGTTTCTTAGTTTCTTAGTTTCTTAGTTTCTTAGTTTCTTAGTTTCTTAGTTTCTTAGTTTCTTAGTTTCTTAGTTTCTTAGTTACTTAGTTTCTTAGTTTCTTAGTTTCTTAGTTTCTTAGTTTCTTAGTTTCTTAGTTTCTTAATTTTTTAGTTTCTAAGTTTCTTAGTTTCTTAGTTTCTTAGTTTCTTAGTTTCTTAGTTTCTTAGTTTCTTAGTTTCTTAGTTTCTTAGTTTCTTAGTTTCTTAGTTTCTTAGTTTCTTAGTTTCTTAGTTTCTTAGTTTCTTAGTTTCTTAGTTTCTTAGTTTCTTAGTTTCTTAGTTTCTTAGTTTCTTAGTTTCTTAGTTTCTTAGTTTCTTAGTTTCATAGTTTCTTTGTTTCTTAGTGTCTTAGTTTCTTAGTTTGTCAGTTTGTTCGTTTCTTAGTTTGTCAGTTTGTTCGTTTCTTAGTTTCTTAGTTTCTTAGTTTCTTAGTTTCTTAATTTCTTAGTTTCTTAGTTTCTTAGTTTCTTAGTTTCTTAGTTTCTTAGTTTCTTAGTTTCTTAGTTTCTTAGTTTCTTAGTTTCTTAGTTTCTTAGTTTCTTAGTTTCTTAGTTTCTTAGTTTCTTAGTTTCTTAGTTTCTTAGTTTCTTAGTTTCTTAGTTTCTTAGTTTCTTAGTTTCTTAGTTTCTTAGTTTCTTAGTTTCTTAGTTTCTTAGTTTCTTAGTTTCTTAGTTTCTTAGTTTCTTAGTTTCTTAGTTTCTTAGTTTCTTAGTTTCTTAGTTTCTTAGTTTCTTAGTTTCTTAGTTTCTTAGTTTCTTAGTTTCTTAGTTTCTTAGTTTCTTAGTTTCTTAGTTTCTTAGTTTCTTAGTTTCTTAGTTTGTCAGTTTGTTCGTTTCTTAGTTTCTTAGTTTCTTAGTTTCTTAGTTTCTTAGTTTCTTAGTTTCTTAGTTTCTTAGTTTCTTAGTTTCTTAGTTTCTTAGTTTCTTAGTTTCTTAGTTTCTTAGTTTCTTAGTTTCTTAGTTTCTTAGTTTCTTAGTTTCTTAGTTTCTTAGTTTCTTAGTTTCTTAGTTTCTTAGTTTCTTAGTTTCTTAGTTTCTTAGTTTCTTAGTTTCTTAGTTTCTTAGTTTCTTAGTTTCTTAGTTTCTTAGTTTCTTAGTTTCTTAGTTTCTTAGTTTCTTAGTTTCTTAGTTTCTTAGTTTCTTAGTTTCTTAGTTTCTTAGTTTCTTAGTTTCTTAGTTTCTTAGTTTCTTAGTTTCATAGTTTCTTAGTTTCTTAGTTTCTTAGTTTCTTAGTTTCTTAGTTTCTTAGTTTCTTAGTTTCTTAGTTTCTTAGTTTCTTAGTTTCTTAGTTTCTTAGTTTCTTAGTTTCTTAGTTTCTTAGTTTCTTAGTTTCTTAGTTTCTTAGTTTCTTAGTTTCTTAGTTTCTTAGTTTCTTAGCTTCTTAGCTTCTTAGCTTCTTAGTTTCTTAGTTTCTTAGTTTCTTAGTTTCTTAGTTTCTTAGTTTCTTAGTTTCTTAGTTTCTTAGTTTCTTAGTTTCTTAGTTTCTTAGTTTCTTAGTTTCTTAGTTTCATAGTTTCATAGTTTCTTAGTTTCTTAGTTTCTTAGTTTCTTAGTTTCTTAGTTTCTTAGTTTCTTAGTTTCTTAGTTTCTTAGTTTCTTAGTTTCATAGTTTCTTAGTTTCATAGTTTCTTAGTTTCTTAGTTTCTTGGTTTCTTGGTTTCTTGGTTTCTTGGTTTCTTGGTTTCTTGGTTTCTTGGTTTCTTGGTTTCTTGGTTTCTTGGTTTCTTGGTTTCTTGGTTTCTTGGTTTCTTGGTTTCTTGGTTTCTTGGTTTCTTGGTTTCTTAGTTTCTTAGTTTCTTAGTTTCTTAGTTTCTTAGTTTCTTAGTTTCTTAGTTTCTTAGTTTCTTAGTTTCTTAGTTTCTTAGTTTCTTAGTTTCTTAGTTTCTTAGTTTCTTAGTTTCTTAGTTTCTTAGTTTCTTAGTTTCTTAGTTTCTTAGTTTCTTAGTTTCTTAGTTTCTTAGTTTCTTAGTTTCTTAGTTTCTTAGTTTCTTAGTTTCTTAGTTTCTTAGTTTCTTAGTTTCTTAGTTTCTTAGTTTCTTAGTTTCTTAGTTTCTTAGTTCTTTAGTTTCTAAGTTCCTTAGTTTCTTAGTTTCTTAGTTTCTTAGTTTCTTAGTTTCTTAGTTTCTTAGTTTCTTAGTTTCTTAGTTTCTTAATTTCTTAGTTTCTTAGTTTCTTAGTTTCTTAGTTTCTTAGTTTCTTAGTTTCTTAGTTTCTTAGTTTCTTAGTTTCTTAGTTTCTTAGTTTCTTAGTTTCTTAGTTCTTAGTTTCTTAGTTTCTTAGTTTCTTAGTTTCTTAGTTTCTTAGTTTCTTAGTTTCTTAGTTCTTAGTTTCTTAGTTTCTTAGTTCTTAGTTTCTTAGTGTCTTAGTTTCTTAGTTTGTCAGTTTGTTCGTTTCTTAGTTTGTCAGTTTGTTCGTTTCTTAGTTTCTTAGTTTCTTAGTTTCTTAGTTTCTTAGTTTCTTAGTTTCGTAGTTTCTTAGTTTCTTAGTTTCTTAGTTTCTTAGTTTCTTAGTTTCTTAGTTTCTTAGTTTCTTAGTTTCTTAGTTTCTTAGTTTCTTAGTTTCTTAGTTTCTTAGTTTCTTAGTTTCTTAGTTTCTTAGTTTCTTAGTTTCTTAGTTTCTTAGTTTCTTAGTTTCTTAGTTTCTTAGTTTCTTAGTTTCTTAGTTTCTTAGTTTGTCGATTAGTTTCTTAGTTTCTTAGTTTCTTAGTTTCTTAGTTTCTTAGTTTCTTAGTTTCTTAGTTTCTTAGTTTCTTAGTTTCTTAGTTTCTTAGTTTCTTAGTTTCTTAGTTTCTTAGTTTCTTAGTTTCTTAGTTTCTTAGTTTCTTAGTTTCTTAGTTTCTTAGTTTCTTAGTTTCCTAGTTTGTCAGTTTGTCAGTTTCTTAGTTTCTTAGTTTCTTAGTTTCTTAGTTTCTTAGTTTCTTAGTTTCTTAGTTTCTTAGTTTCTTAGTTTGTCAGTTTGTTCGTTTCTTAGTTTGTCAGTTTGTTCGTTTCTTAGTTTCTTAGTTTCTTAGTTTCTTAGTTTCTTAGTTTCTTAGTTTCTTAGTTTCTTAGTTTCTTAGTTTCTAAGTTTCCTAGTTTCTTAGTTTCTTAGTTTCTTAGTTTCTTAGTTTCTTAGTTTCTTAGTTTCTTAGTTTCTTAGTTTCTTAGTTTCTTAGTTTCTTAGTTTCTTAGTTTCTTAGTTTCTTAGTTTCTTAGTTTCTTAGTTTCTTAGTTTCTTAGTTTCTTAGTTTCTTAGTTTCTTAGTTTCTTAGTTTCTTAGTTTCTTAGTTTCTTAGTTTCTTAGTTTCTTAGTTTCTTAGTTTCTTAGTTTCTTAGTTTCTTAGTTTCTTAGTTTCTTAGTTTCTTAGTTTCTTAGTTTCTTAGTTTCTTAGTTTCTTAGTTTCTTAGTTTCTTAGTTTCTTAGTTTCTTAGTTTCTTAGTTTCTTAGTTTCTTAGTTTCTTAGTTTCTTAGTTTCTTAGTTTCTTAGTTTCTTAGTTTCTTAGTTTCTTAGTTTCTTAGTTTCTTAGTTTCTTAGTTTCTTAGTTTCTTAGTTTCTTAGTTTCTTAGTTTCTTAGTTTCTTAGTTTCTTAGTTTCTTAGTTTCTTAGTTTCTTAGTTTCTTAGTTTCTTAGTTTCTTAGTTTCTTAGTTTCTTAGTTTCTTAGTTTCTTAGTTTCTTAGTTTCTTAGTTTCTTAGTTTCTTAGTTTCTTAGTTTCTTAGTTTCTTAGTTTCTTAGTTTCTTAGTTTCTTAGTTTCTTAGTTTCTTAGTTTCTTAGTTTCTTAGTTTCTTAGTTTCTTAGTTTCTTAGTTTCTTAGTTTCTTAGTTTCTTAGTTTCTTAGTTTCTTAGTTTCTTAGTTTCTTAGTTTCTTAGTTTCTTAGTTTCTTAGTTTCTTTGTATCTTAGTTTCTTTGTATCTTAGTTTCTTAGTTTCTTAGTTTCTTAGTTTCTTAGTTTCTTAGTTTCTTAGTTTCTTAGTTTCATAGTTTCATAGTTTCATAGTTTCATAGTTTCATAGTTTCTTAGTTTCTTAGTTTCTTCGTTTCTTCGTTTCTTAGTTTCTTAGTTTCTTAGTATCTTAGTTTCTTAGTTTCTTAGTTTCTTAGTTTCTTAGTTCCTTAGTTCCTTAGTTTCTTAGTTTCTTAGTTTCTTAGTTTCTTAGTTTCTTAGTTTCTTAGTTTCTTAGTTTCTCAGTTTCTCAGTTTCTCAGTTTCTCAGTTTCTTAGTTTCTTAGTTTCTTAGTTTCTTAGTTTCTTAGTTTCTTAGTTTCTTAGTTTCTTAGTTTCTTAGTTTCTCAGTCTCTTAGTTTCGTAGATTCTTAGTTTCTTTGTTTCTTAGTGTCTTAGTTTCTTAGTTTCTTAGTTTCTTAGTTTCTTAGTTTCTTAGTTTCTTAGTTTCTTAGTTTCTTAGTTTCTTAGTTTCTTAGTTTCTTAGTTTCTTAGTTTCTTAGTTTCTTAGTTTCTTAGTTTCTTAGTTTCTTAGTTTCTTAGTTTCTTAGTTTCTTAGTTTCTTAGTTTCTTAGTTTCTTAGTTTCTTAGTTTCTTAGTTTCTTAGTTTCTTAGTTTCTTAGTTTCTTAGTTGCTTAGTTTCTTAGTTTCTTAGTTTCTTAGTTTTGTTAGTTTCTTAGTTTCTTAGTTTCTTAGTTTCTTAGTTTCTTAGTTTCTTAGTTTATAAGTTTCTTAGTTTCGTAGTTTCTTCGTTTCTTAGTTTCTTAGTTTCTTAGTTTCTTAGTATCTTAGTTTCTTAGTTTCTTAGTTTCTTAGTTTCTTAGTTCCTTAGTTCCTAAGTTTCTTAGTTTCTTAGTTTCTTAGTTTCTTAGTTTCTTAGTTTCTTAGTTTCTTAGTTTCTTAGTTTCTTAGTTTCTTAGTTTCTTAGTTTCTTTGTATCTTAGTTTCTTTGTATCTTAGTTTCTTAGTTTCTTAAGTTTCTTAGTTTCTTAGTTTCTTAGTTTCTTAGTATCTTAGTTTCTTAGTTTCTTAGTTTCTTAGTTTCTTAGTTTCTTAGTTTCTTAGTTTCTTAGTTTCTTAGTTTCTTAGTTTCTTAGTTTCTTAGTTTCTTAGTTTCTTAGTTTCCTAGTTTGTCAGTTTGTCAGTTTCTTAGTTTCTTAGTTTCTTAGTTTCTTAGTTTCTTAGTTTCTTAGTTTCTTAGTTTGTCAGTTTGTTCGTTTCTTAGTTTGTCAGTTTGTTCGTTTCTTAGTTTCTTAGTTTCTTAGTTTCTTAGTTTCTTAGTTTCTTAGTTTCTTAGTTTCTTAGTTTCTAAGTTTCCTAGTTTCTTAGTTTCTTAGTTTCTTAGTTTCTTAGTTTCTTAGTTTCTTAGTTTCTTAGTTTCTTAGTTTCTTAGTTTCTTAGTTTCTTAGTTTCTTAGTTTCTTAGTTTCTTAGTTTCTTAGTTTCTTAGTTTCTTAGTTTCTTAGTTTCTTAGTTTCTTAGTTTCTTAGTTTCTTAGTTTCTTAGTTTCTTAGTTTCTTAGTTTCTTAGTTTCTTAGTTTCTTAGTTTCTTAGTTTCTTAGTTTCTTAGTTTCTTAGTTTCTTAGTTTCTTAGTTTCTTAGTTTCTTAGTTTCTTAGTTTCTTAGTTTCTTAGTTTCTTAGTTTCTTAGTTTCTTAGTTTCTTAGTTTCTTAGTTTCTTAGTTTCTTAGTTTCTTAGTTTCTTAGTTTCTTAGTTTCTTAGTTTCTTAGTTTCTTAGTTTCTTAGTTTCTTAGTTTCTTAGTTTCTTAGTTTCTTAGTTTCTTAGTTTCTTAGTTTCTTAGTTTCTTAGTTTCTTAGTTTCTTAGTTTCTTAGTTTCTTAGTTTCTTAGTTTCTTAGTTTCTTAGTTTCTTAGTTTCTTAGTTTCTTAGTTTCTTAGTTTCTTAGTTTCTTAGTTTCTTAGTTTCTTAGTTTCTTAGTTTCTTAGTTTCTTAGTTTCTTAGTTTCTTAGTTTCTTAGTTTCTTAGTTTCTTAGTTTCTTAGTTTCTTAGTTTCTTAGTTTCTTAGTTTCTTAGTTTCTTAGTTTCTTTGTATCTTAGTTTCTTTGTATCTTAGTTTCTTAGATTCTTAGTTTCTTAGTTTCTTAGTTTCTTAGTTTCTTAGTTTCATAGTTTCATAGTTTCATAGTTTCATAGTTTCATAGTTTCTTAGTTTCTTAGTTTCTTCGTTTCTTCGTTTCTTAGTTTCTTAGTTTCTTAGTATCTTAGTTTCTTAGTTTCTTAGTTTCTTAGTTTCTTAGTTCCTTAGTTCCTTAGTTTCTTAGTTTCTTAGTTTCTTAGTTTCTTAGTTTCTTAGTTTCTTAGTTTCTTAGTTTCTCAGTTTCTCAGTTTCTCAGTTTCTCAGTTTCTTAGTTTCTTAGTTTCTTAGTTTCTTAGTTTCTTAGTTTCTTAGTTTCTTAGTTTCTTAGTTTCTTAGTTTCTTAATTTCTTAGTTTCTTAGTTTCTCAGTCTCTTAGTTTCTTAGATTCTTAGTTTCTTTGTTTCTTAGTGTCTTAGTTTCTTAGTTTCTTAGTTTCTTAGTTTCTTAGTTTCTTAGTTTCTTAGTTTCTTAGTTTCTTAGTTTCTTAGTTTCTTAGTTTCTTAGTTTCTTAGTTTCTTAGTTTCTTAGTTTCTTAGTTTCTTAGTTTCTTAGTTTCTTAGTTTCTTAGTTTCTTAGTTTCTTAGTTTCTTAGTTTCTTAGTTTCTTAGTTTCTTAGTTTCTTAGTTTCTTAGTTTCTTAGTTTCTTAGTTGCTTAGTTTCTTAGTTTCTTAGTTTCTTAGTTTCTTAGTTTCTTAGTTTCTTAGTTTCTTAGTTTCTTAGTTTCTTAGTTTCTTAGTTTCTTAGTTTATAAGTTTCTTAGTTTCGTAGTTTCTTCGTTTCTTAGTTTCTTAGTTTCTTAGTTTCTTAGTATCTTAGTTTCTTAGTTTCTTAGTTTCTTAGTTTCTTAGTTCCTTAGTTCCTAAGTTTCTTAGTTTCTTAGTTTCTTAGTTTCTTAGTTTCTTAGTTTCTTAGTTTCTTAGTTTCTTAGTTTCTTAGTTTCTTAGTTTCTTTGTATCTTAGTTTCTTAGTTTCTTAGTTTCTTAGTTTCTTAGTTTCTTAGTTTCTTAGTTTCTTAGTTTCATAGTTTCATAGTTTCATAGTTTCATAGTTTCATAGTTTCATAGTTTCTTAGTTTCTTCGTTTCTTCGTTTCTTAGTTTCTTAGTTTCTTAGTTTCTTAGTATCTTAGTTTCTTAGTTTCTTAGTTTCTTAGTTTCTTAGTTTCTTAGTTCCTTAGTTCCTTAGTTTCTTAGTTTCTTAGTTTCTTAGTTTCTTAGTTTCTTAGTTTCTTAGTTTCTTAGTTTCTTAGTTTCTTAGTTTCTCAGTTTCTCAGTTTCTCAGTTTCTTAGTTTCTTAGTTTCTTAGTTTCTTAGTTTCTTAGTTTCTTAGTTTCTTAGTTTCTTAGTTTCTTAGTTTCTTAGTTTCTTAGTTTCTTAGTTTCTTAGTTTCTCAGTCTCTTAGTTTCTTAGATTCTTAGTTTCTTAGTTTCTTAGTGTCTTAGTTTCTTAGTTTCTTAGTTACTTAGTTTCTTAGTTTCTTAGTTTCTTAGTTTCTTAGTTTCTTAGTTTCTTAGTTTCTTAGTTTCTTAGTTTCTTAGTTTCTTAGTTTCTTAGTTTCTTAGTTTCTTAGTTACTTAGTTTCTTAGTTTCTTAGTTTCTTAGTTTCTTAGTTTCTTAGTTTCTTAGTTTCTTAGTTTCTTAGTTTCTTAGTTTCTTAGTTTCTTAGTTTCTTAGTTTCTTAGTTTCTCAGTTTCTCAGTTTCTTAGTTTCTTAGTTTCTTAGTTTCTTAGTTTCTTAGTTTCTTAGTTTCTTAGTTTCTTAGTTTCTCAGTTTCTTAGTTTCTTAGTTTCTTAGTTTCTTAGTTTCTTAGTTTCTTAGTTTCTTAGTTTCTTAGTTTCTTAGTTTCTTAGTTTCTTAGTTTCTTAGTTTCTTAGTTTCTTAGTTTCTTAGTTTCTTAGTTTCTTAGTTTCTTAGTTTCTTAGTTTCTTAGTTTCTTAGTTTCTTAGTTTCTTAGTTTCTTAGTTTCTTAGTTTCTTAGTTTCTTAGTTTCTTAGTTTCTTAGTTTCTTAGTTTCTTAGTTTCTTAGTTCCTTAGTTTCTTAGTTTCTTAGTTCCTTAGTTTGCCAGTTTGTTCGTTTCTTATTTTCTTAGTTTCTTAGTTTCTTAGTTTCTTAGTTTCTTAGTTTCTTAGTTTCTTAGTTTCTTAGTTTCTTAGTTTCTTAATTTCTTAGTTTCCTAGTTTCTTAGTTTGCTAGTTTCTTAGTTTCTTAGTTTCATAGTTTCTTAGTTTCTTAGTTTCTTAGTTTCTTAGTTTCTTAGTTTCTTAGTATCTTAGTTTCTTAGTTTCTTAGTTTCTTAGTTTCTTAGTTTCTTAGTTTCTTCGTTTCTTCGTTTCTTAGTTTCTTAGTTTCTTAGTTTCTTAGTTTCTTAGTTTCTTAGTTTCCTAGTTTCTAAGTTTCTTAGTTTCTTAGCTTCTTAGTTTCTTAGTTTCTTAGTTTCTTAGTTTCTTAGTTTCTTAGTTCCTTAGTTTCTTAGTTTCTTAGTTCCTTAGTTTGCCAGTTTGTTCGTTTCTTATTTTCTTAGTTTCTTAGTTTCTTAGTTTCTTAGTTTCTTAGTTTCTTAGTTTCTTAGTTTCTTAGTTTCTTAGTTTCTTAGTTTCTTAGTTTCTTAGTTTCTTAGTTTCTTAGTTTCTTAGTTTCTTAATTTCTTAGTTTCCTAGTTTCTTAGTTTGCTAGTTTCTTAGTTTCTTAGTTTCATAGTTTCTTAGTTTCTTAGTTTCTTAGTTTCTTAGTTTCTTAGTTTCTTAGTTTCTTAGTTTCTTAGTTTCTTAGTTTCTTAGTTTCTTAGTTTCTTAGTTTCTTAGTTTCTTAGTTTCTTAGTTTCTTAGTTTCTTAGTTTCTTAGTTTCTTAGTTTCTTAGTTTCTTAGTTTCTTAGTTTCTTAGTTTCTTAGTTTCTTAGTTTCTTAGTTTCTTAGTTTCTTAGTTTCTTAGTTTCTTAGTTTCTTAGTTTCTTAGTTTCTTAGCTTCTTAGTTTCTTAGTTTCTTAGTTTCTTAGTTTCTTAGTTTCTTAGTTTCTTAGTTTCTTAGTTTCTTAGTTTCTTAGTTTCTTAGTTTCTTAGTTTCTTAGTTTCTTAGTTTCTTAGTTTCTTAGTTTCTTAGTTTCTTAGTTTCTTAGTTTCTTAGTTTCTTAGTTTCTTAGTTTCTTAGTTTCTTAGTTTCTTAGTTTCTTAGTTTCTTAGTTTCTTAGTTTCTTAGTTTCTTAGTTTCTTAGTTTCTTAGTTTCTTAGTTTCTTAGTTTCTTAGTTTCTTAGTTTCTTAGTTTCTTAGTTTCTTAGTTTCTTAGTTTCTTAGTTTCTTAGTTTCTTAGTTTCTTAGTTTCTTAGTTTCTTAGTTTCTTAGTTTCTTAGTTTCTTAGTTTCTTAGTTTCTTAGTTTCTTAGTTTCTTAGTTTCTTAGTTTCTTAGTTTCTTAGTTTCTTAGTTTCTTAGTTTCTTAGTTTCTTAGTTTCTTAGTTTCTTAGTTTCTTAGTTTCTTAGTTTCTTAGTTTCTTAGTTTCTTAGTTTCTTAGTTTCTTAGTTTCTTAGTTTCTTAGTTTCTTAGTTTCTTAGTTTCTTAGTTTCTTAGTTTCTTAGTTTCTTAGTTTCTTAGTTTCTTAGTTTCTTAGTTTCTTAGTTTCTTAGTTTCTTAGTTTCTTAGTTTCTTAGTTTCTTAGTTTCTTAGTTTCTTAGTTTCTTAGTTTCTTAGTTTCTTAGTTTCTTAGTTTCTTAGTTTCTTAATTTCTTAGTTTCCTAGTTTCTTAGTTTGCTAGTTTCTTAGTTTCTTAGTTTCATAGTTTCTTAGTTTCTTAGTTTCTTAGTTTCTTAGTTTCTTAGTTTCTTAGTTTCTTAGTTTCTTAGTTTCTTAGTTTCTTAGTTTCTTAGTTTCTTAGTTTCTTAGTTTCTTAGTTTCTTAGTTTCTTAGTTTCTTAGTTTCTTAGTTTCTTAGTTTCTTAGTTTCTTAGTTTCTTAGTTTCATAGTTTCTTAGTTTCTTCGTTTCTTAGTTTCTTAGTTTCTTAGTTTCTTAGTTTCTTAGTTTCTTAGTTTCTTAGTTTCTTAGTTTCTTAGTTTCTTAGTTTCTTAGTTTCTTAGTTTCATAGTTTCTTAGTTTCTTAGTTTCTTAGTTTCTTAGTTTCTTAGTTTCTTAGTTTCTTAGTTTCTTAGTTTCTTAGTTTCTTAGTTTCTTAGTTTCTTAGTTTCTTAGTTTCTTAGTTTCTTAGTTTCTTAGTTTCTTAGTTTCTTAGTTTCTTAGTTTCTTAGTTTCTTAGTTTCTTAGTTTCTTAGTTTCTTAGTTTCTTAGTTTCTTAGTTTCTTAGTTTCTTAGTTTCTAAGTTTCTTAGTTTCTTAGTTTCTTAGTTTCTTAGTTTCTTAGTTTCTTAGTTTCTTAGTTTCTTAGTTTCTTAGTTTCTTAGTTTCTTAGTTTCTTAGTTTCTTAGTTTCTTAGTTTCTTAGTTTCTTAGTTTCTTAGTTTCTTAGTTTCTTAGTTTCTTAGTTTCTTAGATTCTTAGTTTCTTAGTTTCTTAGTTTCTTAGTTTCTTAGTTTCTTAGTTTCTTAGTTTCTTAGTTTCTTAGTTTCTTAGTTTCTTAGTTTCTTAGTTTCATAGTTTCTTAGTTTCTTCGTTTCTTAGTTTCTTAGTTTCTTAGTTTCTTAGTTTCTTAGTTTCTTAGTTTCTTAGTTTCTTAGTTTCTTAGTTTCTTAGTTTCTTAGTTTCTTAGTTTCTTAGTTTCTGAGTTTCTTAGTTTCTTAGTTTCTTAGTTTCTTAGTTTCTTAGTTTCTTAGTTTCTTAGTTTCTTAGTTTCTTAGTTTCTTAGTTTCTTAGTTTCTTAGTTTCTTAGTTTCTTAGTTTCTTAGTTTCTTAGTTTCTTAGTTTCTTAGTTTCTTAGTTTCTTAGTTTCTTAGTTTCTTAGTTTCTTAGTTTCTTAGTTTCTTAGTTTCTTAGTTTCTTAGTTTCTTAGTTTCTTAGTTTCTTAGTTTCTTAGTTTCTTAGATTCTTAGTTTCTTAGTTTCTTAGTTTCTTAGTTTCTTAGTTTCTTAGTTTCTTAGTTTCTTAGTTTCTTAGTTTCTTAGTTTCTTAGTTTCTTAGTTTCTTAGTTTCTTAGTTTCTTAGTTTCTTAGTTTCTTAGTTTCTTAGTTTCTTAGTTTCTTAGTGTCTTAGTTTCTTAGTTTCTTAGTTTCTTAGTTTCTTAGTTTCTTAGTTTCTTAGTTTCTTAGTTTCTTAGTTTCTTAGTTTCTTAGTTTCTTAGTTTCTTAGTTTCTTAGTTTCTTAGTTTCTTAGTTTCTTAGTTTCTTAGTTTCTTAGTTTCTTAGTTTCTTAGTTTCTTAGTTTCTTAGTTTCTTAGTTTCTTAGTTTCTTAGTTTCTTAGTTTCTTAGTTTCTTAGTTTCTTAGTTTCTTAGTTTCTTAGTTTCTTAGTTTCTTAGTTTCTTAGTTTCTTAGTTTCTTAGTTTCTTAGTTTCTTAGTTTCTTAGTTTCTTAGTTTCTTAGTTTCTTAATTTCTTAGTTTCTTAGTTTCTTAGTTTCTTAGTTTCTTAGTTTCTTAGTTTCTTAGTTTCTTAGTTTCTTAGTTTCTTAGTTTCTTAGTTTCTTAGTTTCTTAGTTTCTTAGTTTCTTAGTTTCTTAGTTTCTTAGTTTCTTAGTTTCTTAGTTTCTTAGTTTCTTAGTTTCTTAGTTTCTTAGTTTCTTAGTTTCTTAGTTTCTTAGTTTCTTAGTTTCTTAGTTTCTTAGTTTCTTAGTTTCTTAGTTTCTTAGTTTCTTAGTTTCTTAGTTTCTTAGTTTCTTAGTTTCTTAGTTTCTTAGTTTCTTAGTTTCTTAATTTCTTAGTTTCCTAGTTTCTTAGTTTGCTAGTTTCTTAGTTTCTTAGTTTCATAGTTTCTTAGTTTCTTAGTTTCTTAGTTTCTTAGTTTCTTAGTTTCTTAGTTTCTTAGTTTCTTAGTTTCTTAGTTTCTTAGTTTCTTAGTTTCTTAGTTTCTTAGTTTCTTAGTTTCTTAGTTTCTTAGTTTCTTAGTTTCTTAGTTTCTTAGTTTCTTAGTTTCTTAGTTTCTTAGTTTCTTAGTTTCTTAGTTTCTTAGTTTCATAGTTTCATAGTTTCTTAGTTTCTTCGTTTCTTAGTTTCTTAGTTTCTTAGTTTCTTAGTTTCTTAGTTTCTTAGTTTCTTAGTTTCTTAGTTTCATAGTTTCTTAGTTTCTTAGTTTCTTAGTTTCTTAGTTTCTTAGTTTCTTAGTTTCTTAGTTTCTTAGTTTCTTAGTTTCTTAGTTTCTTAGTTTCTTAGTTTCTTAGTTTCTTAGTTTCTTAGTTTCTTAGTTTCTTAGTTTCTTAGTTTCTTAGTTTCTTAGTTTCTTAGTTTCTTAGTTTCTTAGTTTCTTAGTTTCTTAGTTTCTTAGTTTCTTAGTTTCTTAGTTTCTTAGTTTCTTAGTTTCTTAGTTTCTTAGTTTCTTAGTTTCTTAGTTTCTTAGTTTCTTAGTTTCTTAGTTTCTTAGATTCTTAGTTTCTTAGTTTCTTAGTTTCTTAGTTTCTTAGTTTCTTAGTTTCTTAGTTTCTTAGTTTCTTAGTTTCTTAGTTTCTTAGTTTCTTAGTTTCTTAGTTTCTTAGTTTCTTAGTTTCATAGTTTCTTAGTTTCTTCGTTTCTTAGTTTCTTAGTTTCTTAGTTTCTTAGTTTCTTAGTTTCTTAGTTTCTTAGTTTCTTAGTTTCTTAGTTTCTTAGTTTCTTAGTTTCTTAGTTTCTTAGTTTCTTAGTTTCTTAGTTTCTTAGTTTCTTAGTTTCTTAGTTTCTTAGTTTCTTAGTTTCTTAGTTTCTTAGTTTCTTAGTTTCTTAGTTTCTTAGTTTCTTAGTTTCTTAGTTTCTTAGTTTCTTAGTTTCTTAGTTTCTTAGTTTCTTAGTTTCTTAGTTTCTTAGTTTCTTAGTTTCTTAGTTTCTTAGTTTCTTAGTTTCTTAGTTTCTTAGTTTCTTAGTTTCTTAGTTTCTTAGTTTCTTAGTTTCTTAGTTTCTTAGTTTCTTAGTTTCTTAGTTTCTTAGTTTCTTAGTTTCTTAGTTTCTTAGTTCCTTAGTTTGCCAGTTTGTTCGTTTCTTATTTTCTTAGTTTCTTAGTTTCTTAGTTTCTTAGTTTCTTAGTTTCTTAGTTTCTTAGTTTCTTAGTTTCTTAGTTTCTTAGTTTCTTAATTTCTTAGTTTCCTAGTTTCTTAGTTTGCTAGTTTCTTAGTTTCTTAGTTTCATAGTTTCTTAGTTTCTTAGTTTCTTAGTTTCTTGGTTTCTTGGTTTCTTGGTTTCTTAGTTTCTTAGTTTCTTAGTTTCTTAGTTTCCTAGTTTCCTAGTTTCTTAGTTTCTTAGTTTCTTAGTTTCTTAGTTTCTTAGTTTCTTAGTTTCTTAGTTTCTTAGTTTCTTAATTTCTTAGTTTCGTAGTTTCTTAGTTTCTTAGTTTTTTAGTCTCTTAATTTCTTAGTTTATTAGTTTCTTAGTTTCTTAGTTTCTTAGTTTGTCAGTTTGTTCGTTTCTTAGATTCTTAGTTTCTCAGTTTCTTAGTTTCTTAGTTTCTTAGTTTCTTAGTTTCTTAGTTTCTTAGTTTCTTAGTTTCTTAGTTTCTTAGTTTCTTAGTTTCTTAGTTTCTTAGTTTCTTAGTTTCTTAGTTTCTTAGTTTCTTAGTTTGTCGATTAGTTTCTTAGTTTCTTAGTTTCTTAGTTTCTTAGTTTCTTAGTTTCTTAGTTTCTTAGTTTCTTAGTTTCTTAGTTTCTTAGTTTCTTAGTTTCTTAGTTTCTTAGTTTCTTAGTTTCTTAGTTTCTTAGTTTCTTAGTTTCTTAGTTTCTTAGTTTCTTAGTTTCTTAGTTTCTTAGTTTCTTAGTTTCTTAGTTTCTTAGTTTCTTAGTTTCTTAGTTTCTTAGTTTCTTAGTTTCTTAGTTTCCTAGTTTCTTAGTTTCTTAGTTTCTTAGTTTCTTAGTTTCTTAGTTTCTTAGTTTCTTAGTTTCTTAGTTTCTTATATTCTTAGTTTCTTAGTTTCTTAGTTTCTTAGTTCCTTAGTTTGTCAGATTGTTCGTTTCTTCGTTTGTCAGTTTGTTCGTTTCTGAGTTTCTTAGTTTCTAAGTTTCTTAGTTTCTTAGTTTCTTTGTTTCTTTGTTTCTTTGTTTCTTTGTTTCTTAGTTTCTTAGTTTCTTAGTTTCTTAGTTTCTTAGTTTCTTAGTTTCTTAGTTTCTTAGTTTCTTAGTTTCTTAGTTTCTGAGTTTCTTAGTTTCTTAGTTTCTTAGTTTCTTAGTTTCTTAGTTTCTTAGTTTCTTAGTTTCTTAGTTTCTTAGTTTCTTAGTTTCTTAGTTTCTTAGTTTCTTAGTTTCTTAGTTTCTTAGTTTCTTAGTTTCTTAGTTTCTTAGTTTCTTAGTTTCTTAGTTTCTTAGTTTCTTAGATTCTTAGATTCTTAGTTTCTTAGTTTCTTAGTTTCTTAGTTTCTTAGTTTCTTAGTTTCTTAGTTTCTTAGTTTCTTAGTTTCTTAGTTTCTTAGTTTCTTAGTTTCTTAGTTTCTTAGTTTCTTAGTTTCTTAGTTTCTTAGTTTCTTAGTTTCTTAGTTTCTTAGTTTCTTAGTTTCTTAGTTTCTTAGTTTCTTAGTTTCTTAGTTTCTTAGTTTCTTAGTTTCTTAGTTTCTTAGTTTCTTAGTTTCTTAGTTTCTTAGTTTCTTAGTTTCTTAGTTTCTGAGTTTCTTAGTTTCTTAGTTTCTTAGTTTCTTAGTTTCTTAGTTTCTTAGTTTCTTAGTTTCTTAGTTTCTTAGTTTCTTAGTTTCTGAGTTTCTTAGTTTCTTAGTTTCTTAGTTTCTTAGTTTCTTAGTTTCTTAGTTTCTTAGTTTCTTAGTTTCTTAGTTTCTTAGTTTCTTAGTTTCTTAGTTTCTTAGTTTCTTAGTTTCTTAGTTTCTTAGTTTCTTAGTTTCTTAGTTTCTTAGTTTCTTAGTTTCTTAGTTTCTTAGTTTCTTAGTTTCTTAGTTTCTTAGTTTCTTAGTTTCTTAGTTTCTTAGTTTCTTAGTTTCTTAGTTTCTAAGTTTCTTAGTTTCTTAGTTTCTTAGTTTCTTAGTTTCTTAGTTTCTTAGTTTCTTAGTTTCTTAGTTTCTTAGTTTCTTAGTTTCTTAGTTTCTTAGTTTCTTAGTTTCTTAGTTTCTTAGTTTCTTAGTTTCTTAGTTTCTTAGTTTCTTAGTTTCCTAGTTTCCTTGTTTCCTAGTTTCTTAGTTTCCTAGTTTACTAGTTTCCTAGTTTCTTAGTTTCTTAGTTTCTTAGTTTCTTAGTTTCTTAGTTTCTTAGTTTATTAGTTTCTTAGTTTCTTAGTTTCTTAGTTTCTTAGTTTCTTAGTTTCTTAGTTTCTTAGTTTCTTAGTGTCTTAGTGTCTTAGTTTCTTAGTTCCTTAGTTCCTTAGTTCCTTAGTTCCTTAGTTTCTTAGTTTCTTAGTTTCTTAGCTTCTTAGCTTCTTAGTTTCTTAGTTTCTTAGTTTCTTAGTTTCTTAGTTTCTTAGTTTCTTAGTTTCTTAGTTTCTTAGTTTCTTAGTTTCTTAGTTTCTTAGTTTCTTAGTTTCATAGTTTCTTAGTTTCTTAGTTTCTTAGTTTCTTAGTTTCTTAGTTTCTTAGTTTCTTAGTTTCTTAGTTTCTTAGTTTCTTAGTTTCTTAGTTTCTTAGTTTCTTAGTTTCTTAGTTTCTTAGTTTCTTAGTTTCTTAGTTTCTTAGTTTCTTAGTTTCTTAGTTTCTTAGTTTCTTAGTTTCTTAGTTTCTTAGTTTCTTAGTTTCTTAGTTTCTTAGTTTCTTAGTTTCTTAGTTTCTTAGTTTCTTAGTTTCTTAGTTTCTTGGTTTCTTAGTTTCTTAGTTTCTTAGTTTCTTAGTTTCTTAGTTTCTTAGTTTCTTAGTTTCTTAGTTTCTTAGTTTCTTAGTTTCTTAGTTTCTTAGTTTCTTAGTTTCTTAGTTTCTTAGTTTCCTAGTTTCCTTGTTTCCTAGTTTCTTAGTTTCCTAGTTTACTAGTTTCCTAGTTTCTTAGTTTCTTAGTTTCTTAGTTTCTTAGTTTCTTAGTTTCTTAGTTTCTTAGTTTCTTAGTTTCTTAGTTTCTTAGTTTCTTAGTTTCTTAGTTTCTTAGTGTCTTAGTGTCTTAGTTTCTTAGTTCCTTAGTTCCTTAGTTTCTTAGTTTCTTAGTTTCTTAGCTTCTTAGTTTCTTAGTTTCTTAGTTTCTTAGTTTCTTAGTTTCTTAGTTTCTTAGTTTCTTAGTTTCTTAGTTTCTTAGTTTCTTAGTTTCTTAGTTTCTTAGTTTCATAGTTTCTTAGTTTCTTAGTTTCTTAGTTTCTTAGTTTCTTAGTTTCTTAGTTTCTTAGTTTCTTAGTTTCTTAGTTTCTTAGTTTCATAGTTTCTTAGTGTCTTAGTTTCTTAGTTTCTTAGTTTCTTAGTTTCTTAGTTTCTTAGTTTCTTAGTTTCATAGTTTCTTAGTTTCTTAGTTTCTTAGTTTCTTAGTTCCTTAGTTTGTCAGTTTGTTCGTTTCTTAGTTTGTCAGTTTGTTCGTTTCTTAGTTTCTTAGTTTCTTAGTTTCTTAGTTTCTTAGTTTCTTAGTTTCTTAGTTTCTTAGTTTCTTAGTTTCTTAGTTTCTTAGTTTCTTAGTTTCATAGTTTGTCAGTTTTTTCGTTTCTTAGTTTGTCAGTTTGTTCGATTCTTAGTTTCTTAGTTTCTTAGTTTCTTAGTTTCTTGGTTTCTTAGTTTCTTAGTTTCTTAGTTTCTTAGTTTTTTAGTTTCTTAGTTTGTTAGTTTCTTAGTTTCTTAGTTTCTTAGTTTCTTAGTTTCTTAGTTTCTTAGTTTCTTAGTTTCTTAGTTTCTTAGTTTCTTAGTTTCTTAGTTTCTTAGTTTCTTAGTTTCTTAGTTTCTTAGTTTCTTAGTTTCTTAGTTTGTTAGTTTCTTAGTTTCTTAGTTTCTTAGTTTCTTAGTTTGTTAGTTTCTTAGTTTCTTAGTTTCCTAGTTTCTTAGTTTCTTAGTTTCTTAGTTTCATAGTTTCTTAGTTTCTTAGTTTCTTAGTGTCTTAGTTTCTTAGTTTCTTAGTTTCTTAGTTTCTTAGTTTCTTAGTTCCTTAGTTTGTCAGTTTGTTCGTTTCTTAGTTTGTCAGTTTGTTCGTTCCTTAGTTTCTTAGTTTCTTAGTTTCTTAGTTTCTTAGTTTCTTATTTTCTTAATTTCTTAGTTTCTTAGTTTCTTAGTTTCTTAGTTCCTTAGTTCCTTAGTTTGTCAGTTTGTTCGTTTCTTAGTTTGTCAGTTCGTTCGTTTCTTAGTTTCTTAGTTTCTTAGTTTCTTAGTTTCTTAGTTTCTTAGTTTCTTAGTTTCTTAGTTTCTTAGTTTCTTAGTTTCATAGTTTCTTAGTTTCTTAGTTTCTTAGTATCTTAGTTTCTTAGTTTCTTAGTTTCTTAGTTCCTTAGTTTGTCAGTTTGTTCGTTTCTTAGTTTCTTAGTTTCTTAGTTTCTTAGTTTCTTAGTTTCTGAGTTTCTTAGTTTCTTAGTTTCTTAGTTTCTTAGTTTCTTAGTTTCTTAGTTTCTTAGTTTCTTAGTTTCTTAGTTTCTTAGTTTCTTAGCTTCTTAGGTTCTTAGCTTCTTAGTTTCTTAGTTTCTTAGTTTCTTAGTTTCTTAGTTTCTTAGTTTCTTAGTTTCTTAGTTTCTTAGTTTCTTAGTTTCTTAGTTTCTTAGTTTCTTAGTTTCTTAGTTTCTTAGTTTCTTAGTTTCTTAGTTTCTTAGTTTCTTAGTTTCTTAGTTTCTTAGTTTCTTAGTTTCTTAGTTTCTTAGTTTCTTAGTTTCTTAGTTTGTTAGTTTCTTAGTTTCTTAGTTTCTTAGTTTCTTAGTTTCTTAGTTTCTTAGTTTCTTAGTTTCTTAGTTTCTTAGTTTCTTAGTTTCTTAGTTTCTTAGTTTCATAGTTTCTTAGTTTCTTAGTTTCTTAGTTTCTTAGTTTCTTAGTTTCTTAGTTTCTTAGTTTCTTAGTTTCTTAGTTTCTTAGTTTCTTAGTTTCTTAGTTTCTTAGTTTCTTAGTTTCCTAGTTTCCTTGTTTCCTAGTTTCTTAGTTTCCTAGTTTACTAGTTTCCTAGTTTCTTAGTTTCTTAGTTTCTTAGTTTCTTAGTTTCTTAGTTTCTTAGTTTCTTAGTTTCTTAGTTTCTTAGTTTCTTAGTTTCTTAGTTTCTTAGTTTCTTAGTTTCTTAGTTTCTTAGTGTCTTAGTTCCTTAGTTCCTTAGTTCCTTAGTTCCTTAGTTCCTTAGTTTCTTAGTTTCTTAGTTTCTTAGCTTCTTAGTTTCTTAGTTTCTTAGTTTCTTAGTTTCTTAGTTTCTTAGTTTCTTAGTTTCTTAGTTTCTTAGTTTCTTAGTTTCTTAGTTTCTTAGTTTCTTAGTTTCTTAGTTTCTTAGTTTCTTAGTTTCTTAGTTTCTTAGTTTCTTAGTTTCTTAGTTTCTTAGTTTCTTAGTTTCTTAGTTTCTTAGTTTCTTAGTTTCTTAGTTTCTTAGTTTCTTAGTTTCTTAGTTTCTTAGTTTCTTAGTTTCTTAGTTTCTTAGTTTCTTAGTTTCTTAGTTTCTTAGTTTCTTAGTTTCTTAGTTTCTTAGTTTCTTAGTTTCTTAGTTTCTTAGTTTCTTA
The DNA here is from genome assembly GCF_051020955.1 of Megalopta genalis. Classification (NCBI taxonomy): domain Eukaryota; kingdom Metazoa; phylum Arthropoda; class Insecta; order Hymenoptera; family Halictidae; genus Megalopta; species Megalopta genalis. Next base: position 20,391,272 of record NC_135019.1, on the reverse strand, counting down.
GTTTCTTAGTTTCTTAGTTTCTTAGTTTCTTAGTTTCTTAGTTTCTTAGTTTCTTAGTTTCTTAGTTTCTTAGTTTCTTAGTTTCTTAGTTTCTTAGTTTCTTAGTTTCTTAGTTTCTTAGTTTCTTAGTTTCTTAGTTTCTTAGTTTCTTAGTTTCTTAGTTTCTTAGTTTCTTAGTTTCTCAGTTTCTTAGTTTCTTAGTTTCTTAGTTTCCTAATTTCTTAGTTTCTTAGTTTCTTAGTTTCTTCGTTTCTTAGTTTCTTAGTTTCTTAGTTTCTTAGTTTCTTAGTTTCTTAGTTTATTAGTTTCTTAGTTTCTTAGTTTCTTAGTTTCTTAGTTTCTTAGTTTCTTAGTTTCTTAGTTTCTTAGTTTCTTAGTTTCTTAGTTTCTTAGTTTCTTAGTTTCTTAGTTTCTTAGTTTCTTAGTTTCTTAGTTTCTTAGTTTCTTAGTTTCTTAGTTTCTTAGTTTCTTAGTTTCTTAGTTTCTTAGTTTCTTAGTTTCTTAGTTTCTTAGTTTCTTAGTTTCTTAGTTCCTTAGTTTGTCAGTTTGTTCGTTTCTTAGTTTGTCAGTTCGTTCGTTTCTTTGTTTCTTAGTTTCTTAGTTTCTTAGTTTCTTAGTTTCTTAGTTTCTTAGTTTCATAGTTTCTTAGTTTCTTAGTTTCTTAGTTTCTTAGTTTCATAGTTTCTTAGTTTCTTAGTTTCTTAGTTTCTTAGTTTCTTAGTTTCTTAGTTTCTTAGTTTCATAGTTTCTTAGTTTCTTAGTTTTTTAGTTTCTTAGTTTCTTAGATTCTTAGTTTCTTAGTTTCTTAGTTTCTTAGTTTGTCAGTTTGTTCGTTTCTTAGTTTGTCAGTTTGTTCGTTTCTTAGTTTCTTAGTTTCTTAGTTTCTTAGTTTCTTAGTTTCTTAGTTTCTTAGTTTCTTAGTTTCTTAGTTTCTTAGCTTCTTAGTTTCTTAGTTTCTCAGTTTCTTAGTTTCTTAGTTTCTTAGTTTCTTAGTTTCTTAGTTTCTTAGTTTCTTAGTTTCTTAGTTTCTTAGTTTCTTAGTTTCTTAGTTTCTTAGTTTCTTAGTTTCTTAGTTTCTTAGTTTCTTATTTTCTTAGTTTCTTAATTTCTTAGTTTCTTAGTTTCTTAGTTTCTTAGTTTCTTAGTTACTTACTTTCTTAGTTTCTTAATTTGTCAGTTTGTTCGTTTCTTAGTTTCTTAGTTTCTTAGTTTCTTAGTTTCTTAGTTTCTTAGTTTCTTAGTTTCTTAGTTTCTTAGTTTCTTAGTTCCTTAGTTTGTCAGTTTGTTCGTTTCTTAGTTTGTCAGTTTGTTCGTTTCTTAGTTTGTCAGTTTGTTCGTTTCTTAGTTTCTTAGTTTCTTAGTTTCTTAGTTTTTTAGTTTTTTAGTTTCTTAGTTTCTTAGTTTCTTAGTTTCTTAGTTTCTTAGTTTCTTAGTTTCTTAGTTTCTTAGTTTCTTAGTTTCTTAGTTTCTTAGTTTCTTAGTTTCTTAGTTTCTTAGTTTCTTAGTTTCTTAGTTTGTCAGTTTGTTCGTTTCTTAGTTTCTTAGTTTCTTAGTTTCTTAGTTTCTTAGTTTCTTAGTTTCTTAGTTTCTTAGTTTCTTAGTTTCTTAGTTTCTTAGTTTCTTAGTTTCTTAGTTTCTTAGTTTCTTAGTTTCTTAGTTTCTTAGTTTCTTAGTTTCTTAGTTTCTTAGTTTCTTAGTTTCTTAGTTTCTTAGTTTCTTAGTTTCTTAGTTTCTTAGTATCTTAGTTTCTTAGTTTCTTAGTTTCTTAGTTTCTTAGTTTCTTAGTTTCTTAGTTTCTTAGTTTCTTAGTTTCTTAGTTTCTTAGTTTCTTAGTTTCTTAGTTTCTTAGTTTCTTAGTTTCTTAGTTTCTTAGTTTCTTAGTTTCTTAGTTTCTTAGTTTCTTAGTTTCTTAGTTTCTTAGTTTCTTAGTTTCTTAGTTTCTTAGTTCCTTAGTTTGTCAGTTTGTTCGTTTCTTAGTTTCTTAGTTTCTTAGTTTCTGAGTTTGTCAGTTTGTTCGTTTCTTAGTTTCTTAGTTTCTTAGTTTCTTAGTTTCTTAGTTTCTTAGTTTCTTAGTTTCTTAGTTTCTTAGTTTCTTAGTTTCTTAGTTTCTTAGTTTCTTAGTTTCTTAGTTTCTTAGTTTCTTAGTTTCTTAGTTTCTTAGTTTCTTAGTTTCTTAGTTTCTTAGTTTCTTAGTTTCTTAGTTTCTTAGTTTCTTAGTTTCTTAGTTTCTTAGTTTCTTAGTTTCTTAGTTTCTTAGTTTCTTATTTTCTTAGTTCCTTAGTTTCTTAGTTTCTTAGTTTCTTAGTTTCTTAGTTTCTTAGTTTCTTAGTTTCTTAGTTTCTTAGTTTCTTAGTTTCTTAGTTTCTTAGTTTCTTAGTTTCTTAGTTTCTTAGTTTCTTAGTTTCTTAGTTTCTTAGTTTCTTAGTTTCTTAGTTTCTTAGTTTCTTAGTTTCTTAGTTTCTTAGTTTCTTAGTTTCTTAGTTTCTTAGTTCCTTAGTTTGTCAGTTTGTTCGTTTCTTAGTTTCTTAGTTTCTTAGTTTCTTAATTTGTCAGTTTGTTCGTTTCTTAGTTTGTCAGTTTGTTCGTTTCTTAGTTTCTTAGTTTCTTAGTTTCTTAGTTTCTCAGTTTCTTAGTTTCTTAGTTTCTTAGTTTCTTAGTTTCTTAGTTTCTTAGTTTCTTAGTTTCTTAGTTTCTTAGTTTCTTAGTTTCTTAGTTTCTTAGTTTCTTAGTTTCTTAGTTTCTTAGTTTCTTAGTTTCTTAGTTTCTTAGTTTCTTAGTTTCTTAGTTTCTTATTTTCTTAGTTTCTTAGTTTCTTAGTTTCTTAGTTTCTTAGTTTGTCAGTTTGTTCGTTTCTTAGTTTCTTAGTTTCTTAGTTTCTTAGTTTCTTAGTTTCTTAGTTTCTTAGTTTGTCAGTTTGTTCGTTTCTTAGTTTCTTAGTTTCTTAGTTTCTTAGTTTCTTAGTTTCTTAGTTTTTAGTTTCTTAGTTTCTTAGTATCTTAGTTTCTTAGTTTCTTAGTTTCTTAGTTTCTTAGTTTCTTAGTTTCTTAGTTTCTTAGTTTCTTAGTTTCTTAGTTTCTTAGTTTCTTAGTTTCTTAGTTTCTTAGTTTCTTAGTTTCTTAGTTTCTTAGTTTCTTAGTTTCTTAGTTTCTTAGTTTCTTAGTTTCTTAGTTTCTTAGTTTCTTAGTTTCTTAGTTTCTTAGTTTCTTAGTTTCTTAGTTTCTTAGTTTCTTAGTTTCTTAGTTTCTTAGTTTCTTAGTTTCTTAGTTTCTTAGTTTCTTAGTTTCTTAGTTTCTTAGTTTCTTAGTTTCTTAGTTTCTTAGTTTCTTAGTTTCTTAGTTTCTGAGTTTCTTAGTTTCTTAGTTTCTTAGTTTTTTAGTTTTTTAGTTTCTTAGTTTCTTAGTTTCTTAGTTTCTTAGTTTCTTAGTTTCTTAGTTTCTTAGTTTCTTAGTTTCTTAGTTTCTTAGTTTCTTAGTTTCTTAGTTTCTTAGTTTCTTAGTTTCTTAGTTTCTTAGTTTCTTAGTTTCTTAGTTTCTTAGTTTCTTAGTTTCTTAGTTTCTTAGTTTCTTAGTTCCTTAGTTTGTCAGTTTGTTCGTTTCTTAGTTTGTCAGTTCGTTCGTTTCTTTGTTTCTTAGTTTCTTAGTTTCTTAGTTTCTTAGTTTCTTAGTTTCTTAGTTTCATAGTTTCTTAGTTTCTTAGTTTCTTAGTTTCTTAGTTTCATAGTTTCTTAGTTTCTTAGTTTCTTAGTTTCTTAGTTTCTTAGTTTCATAGTTTCTTAGTTTCATAGTTTCTTAGTTTCTTAGTTTTTTAGTTTCTTAGTTTCTTAGATTCTTAGTTTCTTAGTTTCTTAGTTTCTTAGTTTGTCAGTTTGTTCGTTTCTTAGTTTGTCAGTTTGTTCGTTTCTTAGTTTCTTAGTTTCTTAGTTTCTTAGTTTCTTAGTTTCTTAGTTTCTTAGTTTCTTAGCTTCTTAGTTTCTTAGTTTCTCAGTTTCTTAGTTTCTTAGTTTCTTAGTTTCTTAGTTTCTTAGTTTCTTAGTTTCTTAGTTTCTTAGTTTCTTAGTTTCTTAGTTTCTTAGTTTCTTAGTTTCTTAGTTTCTTCGTTTCTTAGTTTCTTATTTTCTTAGTTTCTTAATTTCTTAGTTTCTTAGTTTCTTAGTTTCTTAGTTTCTTAGTTACTTAGTTTCTTAGTTTCTTAATTTGTCAGTTTGTTCGTTTCTTAGTTTCTTAGTTTCTTAGTTTCTTAGTTTCTTAGTTTCTTAGTTTCTTAGTTTCTTAGTTTCTTAGTTTCTTAGTTCCTTAGTTTGTCAGTTTGTTCGTTTCTTAGTTTGTCAGTTTGTTCGTTTCTTAGTTTGTCAGTTTGTTCGTTTCTTAGTTTCTTAGTTTCTTAGTTTCTTAGTTTCTTAGTTTTTTAGTTTTTTAGTTTCTTAGTTTCTTAGTTTCTTAGTTTCTTAGTTTCTTAGTTTCTTAGTTTCTTAGTTTCTTAGTTTCTTAGTTTCTTAGTTTCTTAGTTTCTTAGTTTCTTAGTTTCTTAGTTTCTTAGTTTCTTAGTTTGTCAGTTTGTTCGTTTCTTAGTTTCTTAGTTTCTTAGTTTCTTAGTTTCTTAGTTTCTTAGTTTCTTAGTTTCTTAGTTTCTTAGTTTCTTAGTTTCTTAGTTTCTTAGTTTCTTAGTTTCTTAGTTTCTTAGTTTCTTAGTTTCTTAGTTTCTTAGTTTCTTAGTTTCTTAGTTTCTTAGTTTCTTAGTTTCTTAGTTTCTTAGTATCTTAGTTTCTTAGTTTCTTAGTTTCTTAGTTTCTTAGTTTCTTAGTTTCTTAGTTTCTTAGTTTCTTAGTTTCTTAGTTTCTTAGTTTCTTAGTTTCTTAGTTTCTTAGTTTCTTAGTTTCTTAGTTTCTTAGTTTCTTAGTTTCTTAGTTTCTTAGTTTCTTAGTTTCTTAGTTTCTTAGTTTCTTAGTTTCTTAGTTTCTTAGTTTCTTAGTTTCTTAGTTTCTTAGTTTCTTAGTTTCTTAGTTTCTTAGTTTCTTAGTTTCTTAGTTTCTTAGTTTCTTGGTTTCTTAGTCTCTTGGTTTCTTATTTTCTTAGTTCCTTAGTTTCTTAGTTTCTTAGTTTCTTAGTTTCTTAGTTTCTTAGTTTCTTAGTTTCTTAGTTTCTTAGTTTCTTAGTTTCTTAGTTTCTTAGTTTCTTAGTTTCTTAGTTTCTTAGTTTCTTAGTTTCTTAGTTTCTTAGTTTCTTAGTTTCTTAGTTTCTTAGTTTCTTAGTTTCTTAGTTTCTTAGTTTCTTAGTTTCTTAGTTTCTTAGTTTCTTAGTTTCTTAGTTTCTTAGTTTCTTAGTTTCTTAGTTTCTTAGTTTCTTAGTTCCTTAGTTTGTCAGTTTGTTCGTTTCTTAGTTTCTTAGTTTCTTAGTTTCTTAATTTGTCAGTTTGTTCGTTTCTTAGTTTGTCAGTTTGTTCGTTTCTTAGTTTCTTAGTTTCTTAGTTTCTTAGTTTCTTAGTTTCTTAGTTTCTTAGTTTCTTAGTTTCTTAGTTTCTTAGTTTCTTAGTTTCTTAGTTTCTTAGTTTCTTAGTATCTTAGTTTCTTAGTTTCTTAGTTTCTTAGTTTCTTAGTTTCTTAGTTTCTTAGTTTCTTAGTTTCTTAGTATCTTAGTTTCTTAGTTTCTTAGTTTCTTAGTTTCTTAGTTTCTTAGTTTCTTAGTTTCTTAGTTTCTTAGTTTCTTAGTTTCTTAGTTTCTTAGTTTCTTAGTTTCTTAGTTTCTTAGTTTCTTAGTTTCTTAGTTTCTTAGTTTCTTAGTTTCTTAGTTTCTTAGTTTCTTAGTTTCTTAGTTTCTTAGTTTCTTAGTTTCTTAGTTTCTTAGTTTCTTAGTTTCTTAGTTTCTTAGTTTCTTAGTTTCTTAGTTTCTTAGTTTCTTAGTTTCTTAGTTTCTTAGTTTCTTAGTTTCTTAGTTTCTTAGTTTCTTAGTTCCTTAGTTTCTTAGTTTCTTAGTTTCTTAGTTTCTTAGTTTCTTAGTTTCTTAGTTTCTTAGTTTCTTAGTTTCTTAGTTTCTTAGTTTCTTAGTTTCTTATTTTCTTAGTTTCTTAGTTTCTTAGTTTCTTAGTTTCTTAGTTTCTTAGTTTGTCAGTTTGTTCGTTTCTTAGTTTCTTAGTTTCTTAGTTTCTTAGTTTCTTAGTTTCTTAGTTTCTTAGTTTCTTAGTTTGTCAGTTTGTTCGTTTCTTAGTTTCTTAGTTTCTTAGTTTCTTAGTTTCTTAGTTTCTTAGTTTTTAGTTTCTTAGTTTCTTAGTATCTTAGTTTCTTAGTTTCTTAGTTTCTTAGTTTCTTAGTTTCTTAGTTTCTTAGTTTCTTAGTTTCTTAGTTTCTTAGTTTCTTAGTTTCTTAGTTTCTTAGTTTCTTAGTTTCTTAGTTTCTTAGTTTCTTAGTTTCTTAGTTTCTTAGTTTCTTAGTTTCTTAGTTTCTTGGATTCTTAGTTTCTTAGTTTCTTAGTTCCTTGGTTTGTCAGTTTTTTCGTTTCTTAGTTTGTCAGTCTGTTCGTTTCTTAGTTTCTTAGTTTCTTAGTTTCTTAGTTTCTTAGTTTCTTAGTTTCTTAGTTTCTTAGTTTCTTAGTTTCTTAGTTTCTTAGTTTCTTAGTTTCTTAGTTTCTTAGTTTCTGAGTTTCTTAGTTTCGTAGTTTCTTAGTTTTTTAGTTTTTTAGTTTCTTAGTTTCTTAGTTTCTTAGTTTCTTAGTTTCTTAGTTTCTTAGTTTCTTAGTTTCTTAGTTTCTTAGTTTCTTAGTTTCTTAGTTTCTTAGTTTCTTAGTTTCTTAGATTCTTAGTTTCTTAGTTTCTTGGTTTCTTAGTCTCTTGGTTTCTTATTTTCTTAGTTCCTTAGTTTCTTAGTTTCTTAGTTTCTTAGTTTCTTAGTTTCTTAGTTTCTTAGTTTCTTAGTTTCTTAGTTTCTTAGTTTCTTAGTTTCTTAGTTTCTTAGTTTCTTAGTTTCTTAGTTTCTTAGTTTCTTAGTTTCTTAGTTTCTTAGTTTCTTAGTTTCTTAGTTTCTTAGTTTCTTAGTTTCTTAGTTTCTTAGTTTCTTAGTTTCTTAGTTTCTTAGTTCCTTAGTTTGTCAGTTTGTTCGTTTCTTAGTTTCTTAGTTTCTTAGTTTCTTAATTTGTCAGTTTGTTCGTTTCTTAGTTTGTCAGTTTGTTCGTTTCTTAGTTTCTTAGTTTCTTAGTTTCTTAGTTTCTTAGTTTCTTAGTTTCTTAGTTTCTTAGTTTCTTAGTTTCTTAGTTTCTTAGTTTCTTAGTTTCTTAGTATCTTAGTTTCTTAGTTTCTTAGTTTCTTAGTTTCTTAGTTTCTTAGTTTCTTAGTTTCTTAGTTTCTTAGTATCTTAGTTTCTTAGTTTCTTAGTTTCTTAGTTTCTTAGTTTCTTAGTTTCTTAGTTTCTTAGTTTCTTAGTTTCTTAGTTTCTTAGTTTCTTAGTTTCTTAGTTTCTTAGTTTCTTAGTTTCTTAGTTTCTTAGTTTCTTAGTTTCTTAGTTTCTTAGTTTCTTAGTTTCTTAGTTTCTTAGTTTCTTAGTTTCTTAGTTTCTTAGTTTCTTAGTTTCTTAGTTTCTTAGTTTCTTAGTTTCTTAGTTTCTTAGTTTCTTAGTTTCTTAGTTTCTTAGTTTCTTAGTTCCTTAGTTTCTTAGTTTCTTAGTTTCTTAGTTTCTTAGTTTCTTAGTTTCTTAGTTTCTTAGTTTCTTAGTTTCTTAGTTTCTTAGTTTCTTAGTTTCTTAGTTTCTTAGTTTCTTATTTTCTTAGTTTCTTAGTTTCTTAGTTTCTTAGTTTCTTAGTTTGTCAGTTTGTTCGTTTCTTAGTTTCTTAGTTTCTTAGTTTCTTAGTTTCTTAGTTTCTTAGTTTCTTAGTTTGTCAGTTTGTTCGTTTCTTAGTTTCTTAGTTTCTTAGTTTCTTAGTTTCTTAGTTTCTTAGTTTTTAGTTTCTTAGTTTCTTAGTATCTTAGTTTCTTAGTTTCTTAGTTTCTTAGTTTCTTAGTTTCTTAGTTTCTTAGTTTCTTAGTTTCTTAGTTTCTTAGTTTCTTAGTTTCTTAGTTTCTTAGTTTCTTAGTTTCTTAGTTTCTTAGTTTCTTAGTTTCTTAGTTTCTTAGTTTCTTAGTTTCTTAGTTTCTTAGTTTCTTAGTTTCTTAGTTTCTTAGTTTCTTAGTTTCTTAGTTTCTTAGTTTCTTAGTTTCTTAGTTTCTTAGTTTCTTAGTTTCTTAGTTTCTTAGTTTCTTAGTTTCTTAGTTTCTTAGTTTCTTAGTTTCTTAGTTTCTTAGTTTCTTAGTTTCTTAGTTTCTTAGTTTCTTAGTTTCTTAGTTTCTTAGTTTCTTAGTTTCTTAGTTTCTTAGTTTCTTAGTTTCTTAGTTTCTTAGTTTCTTAGTTTCTTAGTTTCTTAGTTTCTTAGTTTCTTAGTTTCTTGGATTCTTAGTTTCTTAGTTTCTTAGTTCCTTGGTTTGTCAGTTTTTTCGTTTCTTAGTTTGTCAGTCTGTTCGTTTCTTAGTTTCTTAGTTTCTTAGTTTCTTAGTTTCTTAGTTTCTTAGTTTCTTAGTTTCTTAGTTTCTTAGTTTCTTAGTTTCTTAGTTTCTTAGTTTCTTAGTTTCTTAGTTTCTGAGTTTCTTAGTTTCTTAGTTTCTTAGTTTTTTAGTTTTTTAGTTTCTTAGTTTCTTAGTTTCTTAGTTTCTTAGTTTCTTAGTTTCTTAGTTTCTTAGTTTCTTAGTTTCTTAGTTTCTTAGTTTCTTAGTTTCTTAGTTTCTTAGTTTCTTAGTTTCTTAGTTTCTTAGTTTCTTAGTTTCTTAGTTCCTTAGTTTGTCAGTTTGTTCGTTTCTTAGTTTGTCAGTTTGTTCGTTTCTTAGTTTCTTAGTTTCCTAGTTTCTTAGTTTCTGAGTTTCTTAGTTTCTTAGTTTCTTAGTTTCTTAGGTTCTTAGTTTCTTAGTTTCTTAGTTTCTTAGTTTCTTAGTTTCTTAGTTTCTTAGTTTCTTAGTTTCTTAGTTTCTTAGTTTCTTAGTTTCTTAGTTTCTTAGTTTCTTAGTTTCTTAGTTTCTTAGTTTCTTAGTTTCTTAGTTACTTAGTTTCTTAGTTTCTTAGTTTCTTAGTTTCTTAGTTTGTCAGTTTATCAGTTTGTCAGTTTGTTCGTTTCTTAGTTTGTCAGTTTGTTCGTTTCTTAGTTTCTTAGTTTCTTAGTTTCTTAGTTTCTTAGTTTCTTAGTTTCTTAGTTTCTTAGTTTGTTCGTTTCTTAGTTTCTTAGTTTCTCAGTTTCTTAGTTTCTCAGTTTCTTAGTTTTTAGTTTCTTAGTTTCTTAGTTTCTTAGTTTCTTAGTTTCTTAGTTTCTTAGTTCCTTAGTTACTTAGTTTCTTAGTTTCTTAGTTCCTTAGTTTTTTAGTGTCTTAGTTTCTTAGTTTCTTAGTTTCTTAGTATCTTAGTATCTTAGTATCTTAGTTTCTTAGTTTCTTAGTTTCTTAGTTTCTTAGTTTCTTAGTTTCTTAGTTTCTTAGTTTCTTAGTTTCTTAGTTTCTTAGTTTCTTAGTTTCTTAGTTTCTTAGTTTCTTAGTTTCTTAGTTTCTTAGTTTCTTAGTTTCTTAGTTTCTTAGTTTCTTAGTTTCTTAGTTTCTTAGTTTCCTAGTTTCCTAGTTTCCTAGTTTCCTAGTTTCCTAGTTTCTTAGTTTCTTAGTTTCTTAGTTTCTTAGTTTCTTAGTATCTTAGTTTCTTAGTTTCTTAGTTTCTTAGTTTCTTAGTTACTTAGTTTCTTAGTTTCTTAGTTTCTTAGTTTCTTAGTTTCTTAGTTTCTTAGTTTCTTAGTTTCTTAGTTTCTTAGTTTCTTAGTTTCTTAGTTTCTTAGTTTCTTAGTTTCTTAGTTTCTTAGTTTCTTAGTTTCTTAGTTTCTTAGTTTCTTAGTTTCTTAGTTTCTTAGTTTCTTAGTTTCTTAGTTTCTTAGTTTCTTAGTTTCTTAGTTTCTTAGTTTCTTAGTTTCTTAGTTTCTTAGTTTCTTAGTTTCTTAGTTTCTTAGTTTCTTAGTTTCTTAGTTTCTTAGTTTCTTAGTTTCTTAGTTTCTTAGTTTCTTAGTTTCTTAGTTTCTTAGTTTCTTAGTTTCTTAGTTTCTTAGTTTCTTAGTTTCTTAGTTTCTTAGTTTCTTAGTTTCTTAGTTTCTTAGTTTCTTAGTTTCTTAGTTTCTTAGTTTCTTAGTTTCTTAGTTTCTTAGTTTCTTAGTTTCTTAGTTTCTTAGTTTCTTAGTTTCTTAGTTTCATAGTTTCTTAGTTTCTTAGTTTCTTAGTTTCTTAGTTTCTTAGTTTCTTAGTTTCTTAGTTTCTTAGTTTCTTAGTTTCTTAGTTTCTTAGTTTCTTAGTTTCTTAGTTTCTTAGTTTCTTAGTTTCTTAGTTTCTTAGTTTCTTAGTTTCTTAGTTTCTTAGTTTCTTAGTTTCTTAGTTTCTTAGTTTCTTAGTTTCTTAGTTTCTTAGTTTCTTAGTTTCTTAGTTTCTTAGTTTCTTAGTTTCTTAGTTTCTTAGTTTCTTAGTTTCTTAGTTTCTTAGTTTCTTAGTTTCTTAGTTTCTTAGTTTCTTAGTTTCTTAGTTTCTTAGTTTCTTAGTTTCTTAGTTTCTTAGTTTCTTAGTTTCTTAGTTTCTTAGTTTCTTAGTTTCTTAGTTTCTTAGTTTCTTAGTTTCTTAGTTTCTTAGTTTCTTAGTTTCTTAGTTTCTTAGTTTCTTAGTTTCTTAGTTTCTTAGTTTCTTAGTTTCTTAGTTTCTTAGTTTCTTAGTTTCTTAGTTTCTTAGTTTCTTAGTTTCTTAGTTTCTTAGTTTCTTAGTTTCTTAGTTTCTTAGTTTCTTAGTTTCTTAGTTTCTTAGTTTCATAGTTTCTTAGTTTCTTAGTTTCTTAGTTTCTTAGTTTCTTAGTTTCTTAGTTTCTTAGTTTCTTAGTTTCTTAGTTTCTTAGTTTCTTAGTTTCTTAGTTTCTTAGTTTCTTAGTTTCTTAGTTTCTTAGTTTCTTAGTTTCTTAGTTTCTTAGTTTCTTAGTTTCTTAGTTTCTTAGTTTCTTAGTTTCTTAGTTTCTTGGATTCTTAGTTTCTTAGTTTCTTAGTTCCTTAGTTTGTCAGTTTTTTCGTTTCTTAGTTTGTCAGTTTGTTCGTTTCTTAGTTTCTTAGTTTCTTAGTTTCTTAGTTTCTTAGTTTCTTAGTTTCTTAGTTTCTTAGTTTCTTAGTTTCTTAGTTTCTTAATTTCTTAGTTTCTTAGTTTGTCAGTTTGTTCGTTTCTTAGTTTCTTAGTTTCTTAGTTTCTTAGTTTCTTAGTTTGTCAGTTTGTTCGTTTCTTAGTTTCTTAGTTTCTTAGTTTCTTAGTTTCTTAGTTTTTAGTTTCTTAGTTTCTTAGTATCTTAGTTTCTTAGTTTCTTAGTTTCTTAGTTTCTTAGTTTCTTAGTTTCTTAGTTTCTTAGTTTCTTAGTTTCTTAGTTTCTTAGTTTCTTAGTTTCTTAGTTTCTTAGTTTCTTAGTTTCTTAGTTTCTTAGTTTCTTAGTTTCTTAGTTTCTTAGTTTCTTAGTTTCTTAGTTTCTTAGTTTCTTAGTTTCTTAGTTTCTTAGTTTCTTAGTTTCTTAGTTTCTTAGTTTCTTAGTTTCTTAGTTTCTTGGTTCTTAGTTTCTTAGTTTCTTAGTTTCTTAGTTTCTTAGTTTCTTAGTTTCTTAGTTTCTTAGTTTCTTAGTTTCTTAGTTTCTTAGTTTCTTAGTTTCTTAGTTTCTTGGTTTCTTATTTTCTTAGTTCCTTATTTTCTTAGTTTCTTAGTTTCTTAGTTTCTTAGTTTCTTAGTTTCTTAGTTTCTTAGTTTCTTAGTTTCTTAATTTCTTAGTTTCTTAGTTTCTTAGTTTCTTAGTTTCTTAGTTCCTTAGTTTGTCAGTTTGTTCGTTTCTTAGTTTCTTAGTTTGTTAGTTTGTCAGTTTGTTCGTTTCTTAGTGTGTCAGTTTGTTCGTTTCTTAGTTTCTTAGTTTCTTAGTTTCTTAGTTTCTTAGTTTCCTAGTTTCTTAGTTTCTTAGTTTCTTAGTTTCTTAGTTTCTTAGTTTCTTAGTTTCTTAGTTTCTTGGTTTCTTGGTTTCTTAGTTTCTTAGTTTCTTAGTTTCTTGGTTTCTTAGTTTCTTAGTTTCTTAGTTTCTTAGTTTCTTTGTTTCTTAGTTTCTTAGTTTCCTAGTTTCTTAGTTTCTTAGGTTCTTAGTTTCTTAGTTTCTTAGTTTCTTAGTTTCCTAGTTTCTTAGTTTCTTAGTTTCTTAGTTTCTTAGTTTCTTAGTTTCTTAGTTTCTTAGTTTCTTAGTTTCTTAGTTTCTTAGTTTCTTAGTTTCTTAGTTCCTTAGTTTGTCAGTTTGTTCGTTTCTTAGTTTGTCAGTTTGTTCGTTTCTTAGTTTCTTAGTTTCTTAGTTTCTTAGTTTCTTAGTTTCTTAGTTTCTTAGTTTCTTAGTTTCTTAGTTTCTTAGTTTGTTAGTTTGTCAGTTTGTTCGTTTCTTAGTTTGTCAGTTTGTTCGTTTCTTAGTTTCTTAGTTTCTTAGTTTCTTAGTTTCTTAGTTTTTTAGTTTCTTAGTTTCTTAGTTTCTTAGTTTCTTAGTTTCTTAGTTTCTTAGTTTCTTAGTTTCTGAGTTTCTGAGTTTCTTAGTTTCTTAGTTTCTTAGTTTCTTAGTTTCTTAGTTTTTTAGTTTCATAGTTTCATAGTTTCTTAGTTTCTTAGTTTCTTAGTTTCTTAGCTTCTTAGTATCTTATTTTCTTAGTTTCTTAGTTTCTTAGTTTCTTAGTTTCTTAGTTTCTTAGTTTCTTACTTTCTTAGTTTCTTAGTTTCTTAGTTTCTTAGCTTCTTAGTATCTTATTTTCTTAGTTTCTTAGTTTCTTAGTTTCTTAGTTTCTTAGTTTCTTAGTTTCTTAGTTTCTTAGTTTCTTAGTTTCTTAGTTTCTTAGTTTCTTAGTTTCTTAGTTTCTTAGTTTCTTAGTTTCTTAGTTTCTTAGTTTCTTAGTTTCTTAGTTTCTTAATTTCTTAATTTCTTAGTTTCTTAGTGTCTTAGTGTCTTAGTGTCTTAGTGTCTTAGTTTCTTAGTTTCTTAGTTTCTTAGTTTCCTAGTTTCCTAGTTTCCTAGTTTCTTAGTTTCTTAGTTTCTTAGTTTCTTTATTTTCTTAGTTTCTTAGTTTCTTAGTTTCTTAGTTTCTTAGTTTCTTAGTTTCTTAGTTTCTTAGTTTCTTAGTTTCTTAGTTTCTTAGTTTCTTAGTTTCTTAGTTTCTTAGTTTCTTAGTTTCTTAGTTTCTTAGTTTCTTAGTTTCTTAGTTTCTTAGTTTCTTAGTTTCTTAGTTTCTTAGTTTCTTAGTTTCTTGGTTCTTAGTTTCTTAGTTTCTTAGTTTCTTAGTTTCTTAGTTTCTTAGTTTCTTAGTTTCTTAGTTACTTAGTTTCTTAGTTTCTTAGTTTCTTAGTTTCTTAGTTTCTTAGTTTCTTAGTTTCTTAGTTTCTTAGTTTCTTAGTTTCTTAGTTTCTTAGTTTCTTAGTTTCTTAGTTTCTTAGTTTCTTAGTTTCTTAGTTTCTTAGTTTCTTAGTTTCTTAGTTTCTTAGTTTCTTAGTTTCTTAGTTTCTTAGTTTCTTAGTTTCTTAGTTTCTTAGTTTCTTAGTTTCTTAGTTTCTTAGTTTCTTAGTTTCTTAGTTTCTTAGTTTCTTAGTTTCTTAGTTTCTTAGTTTCTTAGTTTCTTAGTTTCTTAGTTTCTTAGTTTCTTAGTTTCTTAGTTTCTTAGTTTCTTAGTTTCTTAGTTTCTTAGTTTCTTAGTTTCTTAGTTTCTTAGTTTCTTAGTTTCTTAGTTTCTTAGTTTCTTAGTTTCTTAGTTTCTTAGTTTCTTAGTTTCTTAGTTTCTTAGTTTCTTAGTTTCTTAGTTTCTTAGTTTCTTGGTTCTTAGTTTCTTAGTTTCTTAGTTTCTTAGTTTCTTAGTTTCTTAGTTTCTTAGTTTCTTAGTTTCTTAGTTTCTTAGTTTCTTAGTTTCTTAGTTTCTTAGTTTCTTAGTTTCTTAGTTTCTTAGTTTCTTGGTTTCTTATTTTCTTAGTTCCTTATTTTCTTAGTTTCTTAGTTTCTTAGTTTCTTAGTTTCTTAGTTTGTCAGTTTGTTCGTTTCTTAGTTTCTTAGTTTGTTAGTTTCTTGGTTTCTTATTTTCTTAGTTCCTTATTTTCTTAGTTTCTTAGTTTCTTAGTTTCTTAGTTTCTTAGTTTCTTAGTTTCTTAGTTTCTTAGTTTCTTAGTTTCTTAATTTCTTAGTTTCTTAGTTTCTTAGTTTCTTAGTTTCTTAGTTCCTTAGTTTGTCAGTTTGTTCGTTTCTTAGTTTCTTAGTTTGTTAGTTTGTCAGTTTGTTCGTTTCTTAGTGTGTCAGTTTGTTCGTTTCTTAGTTTCTTAGTTTCTTAGTTTCTTAGTTTCTTAGTTTCTTAGTTTCTTAGTTTCTTAGTTTCTTAGTTTCTTAGTTTCTTAGTTTCTTAGTTTCTTAGTTTCTTAGTTTCTTAGTTTCTTAGTTTCTTAGTTTCTTAGTTTCTTAGTTTCTTAGTTTCTTAGTTTCTTAGTTTCTTAGTTTCTTAGTTTCTTAGTTTCTTAGTTTCTTAGTTTCTTAGTTTCTTAGTTTCATAGTTTCTTAGTTTCTTAGTTTCTTAGTTTCTTAGTTTCTTAGTTTATTAGTTTCTTAGTTTCTTAGTTTCTTAGTTTCTTAGTTTCTTAGTTTCTTAGTTTCTTAGTTTCTTAGTTTCTTAGTTTCTTGGATTCTTAGTTTCTTAGTTTCTTAGTTCCTTAGTTTGTCAGTTTTTTCGTTTCTTAGTTTGTCAGTTTGTTCGTTTCTTAGTTTCTTAGTTTCTTAGTTTCTTAGTTTCTTAGTTTCTTAGTTTCTTAGTTTCTTAGTTTCTTAGTTTCTTAGTTTCTTAGTTTCTTAGTTTCTTAGTTTCTTAGTTTGTCAGTTTGTTCGTTTCTTAGTTTCTTAGTTTCTTAGTTTCTTAGTTTCTTAGTTTCTTAGTTTCTTAGTTTGTCAGTTTGTTCGTTTCTTAGTTTCTTAGTTTCTTAGTTTCTTAGTTTCTTAGTTTCTTAGTTTTTAGTTTCTTAGTTTCTTAGTATCTTAGTTTCTTAGTTTCTTAGTTTCTTAGTTTCTTAGTTTCTTAGTTTCTTAGTTTCTTAGTTTCTTAGTTTCTTAGTTTCTTAGTTCCTTAGTTTGTCAGTTTGTTCGTTTCTTAGTTTCTTAGTTTGTTAGTTTGTCAGTTTGTTCGTTTCTTAGTGTGTCAGTTTGTTCGTTTCTTAGTTTCTTAGTTTCTTAGTTTCTTAGTTTCTTAGTTTCTTAGTTTCTTAGTTTCTTAGTTTCTTAGTTTCTTAGTTTCTTAGTTTCTTAGTTTCTTAGTTTCTTAGTTTCTTAGTTTCTTAGTTTCTTAGTTTCTTAGTTTCTTAGTTTCTTAGTTTCTTAGTTTCTTAGTTTCTTAGTTTCTTAGTTTCTTAGTTTCTTAGTTGCTTAGTTTCTTAGTTTCTTAGTTTTTTAGTTTCATAGTTTCTTAGTTTCTTAGTTTCTTAGTTTCTTAGTTTCTTAGTTTCTTAGTTTCTTAGTTTCTTAGTTTCTTAGTTTCTTAGTTTCTTAGTTTCTTAGTTTCTTAGTTTCTTAGTTTCTTAGTTTCTTAGTTTCTTAGTTTCTTAGTTTCTTAATTTCTTAGTTTCTTAGTTTCTTAGTTTCTTAGTTTCTTAGTTTCTTAGTTTCTTAGTTTCTTAGTTTCTTAGTTTCTTAGTTTCTTAGTTTCTTAGTTTCCTAGTTTCCTAGTTTCCTAGTTTCCTAGTTTCTTAGTTTCTTAGTTACTTAGTTACTTAGTTTCTTAGTTACTTAGTTACTTAGTTTCTTAGTTACTTAGTTACTTAGTTTCTTAGTTTCTTAGTTTCTTAGTTTCTTAGTTTCTTAGTTTCTTAGTTTCTTAGTTTCTTAGTTTCTTAGTTTCTTAGTTTCTTAGTTTCTTAGTTTCTTAGTTTCTTAGTTTCTTAGTTTCTTAGTTTCTTAGTTTCTTAGTTTCTTAGTTTCTTAGTTTCTTAGTTTCTTAGTTTCTTAGTTTCTTAGTTTCTTAGTTTCTTAGTTTCATAGTTTCTTAGTTTCTTAGTTTCTTAGTTTCTTAGTTTATTAGTTTCTTAGTTTCTTAGTTTCTTAGTTTCTTAGTTTCTTAGTTTCTTAGTTTCTTAGTTTCTTAGTTCTTAGTTACTTAGTTACTTAGTTTCTTAGTTTCTTAGTTTCTTGGATTCTTAGTTTCTTAGTTTCTTAGTTCCTTAGTTTGTCAGTTTTTTCGTTTCTTAGTTTGTCAGTTTGTTCGTTTCTTAGTTTCTTAGTTTCTTAGTTTCTTAGTTTCTTAGTTTCTTAGTTTCTTAGTTTCTTAGTTTCTTAGTTTCTTAGTTTCTTAGTTTCTTAGTTTCTTAGTTTCTTAGTTTCTTAGTTTCTTAGTTTCTTAGTTTCTTAGTTTCTTAGTTTGTCAGTTTGTTCGTTTCTTAGTTTCTTAGTTTCTTAGTTTCTTAGTTTCTTAGTTTCTTAGTTTCTTAGTTTGTCAGTTTGTTCGTTTCTTAGTTTCTTAGTTTCTTAGTTTCTTAGTTTCTTAGTTTCTTAGTTTCTTAGTTTTTAGTTTCTTAGTTTCTTAGTATCTTAGTTTCTTAGTTTCTTAGTTTCTTAGTTTCTTAGTTTCTTAGTTTCTTAGTTTCTTAGTTTCTTAGTTTCTTAGTTTCTTAGTTTCTTAGTTTCTTAGTTTCTTAGTTTCTTAGTTTCTTAGTTTCTTAGTTTCTTAGTTTCTTAGTTTCTTAGTTTCTTAGTTTCTTAGTTTCTTAGTTTCTTAGTTTCTTAGTTTCTTAGTTTCTTAGTTTCTTAGTTTCTTAGTTTCTTAGTTTCTTAGTTTCTTAGTTTCTTAGTTTCTTAGTTTCTCAGTTCCTTAGTTACTTAGTTTCTTAGTTTCTTAGTTTCTTAGTTTCTTAGTTTCTTAGTTTCTTAGTTTTTTAGTTTCTTAGTTTCTTAGTTTCTTAGTTTCTTAGTTTCTTAGTTTCTTAGTTTCTTAGTTTCTTAGTTTCTTAGTTTCTTAGTTTCTTAGTTTCGTAGTTTCTTAGTTTCTTAGTTTCTTAGTTTCTTAGTTCCTTAGTTTGTCAGTTTGTTCGTTTCTTAGTTTCTTAGTTTGTTAGTTTGTCAGTTTGTTCGTTTCTTAGTGTGTCAGTTTGTTCGTTTCTTAGTTTCTTAGTTTCTTAGTTTCCTAGTTTCTTAGTTTCTTAGTTTCTTAGTTTCTTAGTTTCTTAGTTTCTTAGTTTCTTAGTTTCTTAGTTTCTTAGTTTCTTAGTTTCTTAGTTTCTTAGTTTCTTAGTTTCTTAGTTTCTTGGTTTCTTAGTTTCTTAGTTTCTTAGTTTCTTAGTTTCTTTGTTTCTTAGTTTCTTAGTTTCTTAGTTTCTTAGGTTCTTAGTTTCTTAGTTTCTTAGTTTCTTAGTTTCTTAGTTTCTTAGTTTCTTAGTTTCTTAGTTTCTTAGTTTCTTAGTTTCTTAGTTTCTTAGTTTCTTAGTTTCTTAGTTTCTTAGTTTCTTAGTTTCTTAGTTTCTTAGTTTCTTAGTTTCTTAGTTTGTCAGTTTGTTCGTTTCTTAGTTTGTCAGTTTGTTCGTTTCTTAGTTTCTTAGTTTCTTAGTTTCTTAGTTTCTTAGTTTCATAGTTTCTTAGTTTCTTAGTTTCTTAGTTTCTTAGTTTCTTAGTTTCTTAGTTTCTTAGTTTCTTAGTTTCTTAGTTTCTTAGTTTCTTAGTTTCTTAGTTTCTTAGTTTCTTAGTTTCTTAGTTTCTTAGTTTCTTAGTTTCTTAGTTTCTTAGTTTCTTAGTTTCTTGGTTTCTTATTTTCTTAGTTCCTTATTTTCTTAGTTTCTTAGTTTCTTAGTTTCTTAGTTTCTTAGTTTCTTAGTTTCTTAGTTTCTTAATTTCTTAGTTTCTTAGTTTCTTAGTTTCTTCGTTTCTTAGTTCCTTAGTTTGTCAGTTTGTTCGTTTCTTAGATTGTCAGTTTGTTCGTTTCTTAGTTTCTTAGTTTCTTAGTTTCTTAGTTTCTTAGTTTCTTAGTATCTTAGTTTCTTAGTATCTTAGTTTCTTAGTTTCTTAGTTTCTTAGTTTCTAAGTTTCTTAGTTTCTTAGTTTCTTAGTTTCTTAGTTTCTTAGTTTCTTAGTTTCTTAGTTTCTTAGTTTCTTGGTTTCTTGGTTTCTTGGTTTCTTAGTTTCTTAGTTTCTTAGTTTCTTAGTTTCTTAGTTTCTTAGTTTCTTAGTTTCTTAGTTTCTTAGTTTCTTAGTTTCTTAGTTTCTTAGTTGCTTAGTTTCTTAGTTTCTTAGTTTCTTAGTTTCTTAGTTTCTTAGTTTCTTAGTTTCTTAGTTTCTTAGTTTCTTAGTTTCTTAGTTTCTTAGTTTCTTAGTTTCTTAGTTTCTTAGTTTCTTAGTTTCTTAGTTTCTTAGTTTCTTAGTTTCTTCGTTTCTTAGTTTCTTAGTTTCTTAGTTTCTTAGTTTCTTAGTTTCTTAGTTTCTTAGTTTCTTAGTTTCTTAGTTTCTTAGTTTCTTAGTTTCTTAGTTTCTTAGTTTCTTAGTTTCTTAGTTTCTTAGTTTCTTAGTTTCTTAGTTTCTTAGTTTCTTAGTTTCTTAGTTTCTTAGTATCTTAGTTTCTTAGTTTCTTAGTTTCTTAGTTTCTTAGTTTCTTAGTTTCTTAGTATCTTAGTTTCTTAGTTTCTTAGTTTCTTAGTTTCTTAGTTTCTTAGTTTCTTAGTTTCATAGTTTCTTAGTTTCTTAGTTTCTTAGTTTCTTAGTTTCTTAGTTCCATAGTTTGTCAGTTTGTTCGTTTCTTAGTTTGTCAGTTTGTTCGTTTCTTAGTTTCTTAGTTTCTTAGTTTCTTAGTTTCTTAGTTTCTTAGTTTCTTAGTTTCTTAGTTTCTTAGTTTCTTAGTTTCTTAGTTTCTTAGTTTCTTAGTTTCTTAGTTTCTTAGTTTCTTAGTTTCTTAGTTTCTTAGTTTCATAGTTTCTTAGTTTCTTAGTTTCTTAGTTGCTTAGTTTCTTAGTTTCTTAGTTTCTTAGTTTCTTAGCTTCTTAGTTTCTTAGTTTCTTAGTTTCTTAGTTTCTTAGTTTCTTAGTTTCATACTTTCTTAGTTTCTTAGTTTCTTAGTTTCGTAGTTTCTTAGTTTCTTAGTTTCTTAGTTTCTTAGTTTCTTAGTTTCTTAGTGTCTTAGTTTCTTAGTTTCTTAGTTTCTTAGTTTCCTAGTTTCCTAGTTTCCTAGTTTCTTAGTTTCTTAGTTTCTTAGTCTCTTAGTCTCTTAGTTTCTTAGTTCCTTAGTTCCTTAGTTCCTTAGTTTCTTAGTTTCTTAGTTTCTTAGTTTCTTAGTTTCTTAGTTTCTTAGTTTCTTAGTTTCTTAGTTTCTTAGTTTCTTAGTTTCTTAGTTTCTTAGTTTCTTAGTTTCTTAGTTTCTTAGTTTCTTAGTTTCTTAGTTTCTTAGTTTCTTAGTTTCTTAGTTTCTTAGTTTCTTAGTTTCTTAGTTTCTTAGTTTCTTAGTTTCTTAGTTTCTTAGTTTCTTAGTTTCTTAGTTTCTTAGTTTCTTAGTTTCTTAGTTTCTTAGTTTCTTAGTTTCTTAGTTTCTTAGTTTCTTAGTTTCTTAGTTTCTTAGTTTCTTAGTTTCTTAGTTTCTTAGTTTCTTAGTTTCTTAGTTTCTTAGTTTCTTAGTTTCTTAGTTTCTTAGTTTCTTAGTTTCTTAGTTCCTTAGTTTGTCAGTTTGTTCGTTTCTTAGTTTGTTAGTTTGTCAGTTTGTTCGTTTCTTAGTTTGTCAGTTTGTTCGTTTCTTAGTTTCTTAGTTTCTTAGTTTCTTAATTTCTTAGTTTCTTAGTTTCTTAGTTTCTTAGTTTCTTAGTTCCTTAGTTTCTTAGTTTCTTAGTTTCTTAGTTTCTTAGTTTCTTAGTTTCTTAGTTTCTTAGTTTCTTAGTTTCTTAGTTTCTTAGTTTCTTAGTTTCTTAGTTTCTTAGTTTCTTAGTTTCTTAGTTTCTTAGTTTCTTAGTTTCTTAGTTTCTTAGTTTCTTAGTTTCTTAGTTTCTTAGTTTCTTAGTTTCTTAGTTTCTTAGTTTCTTAGTTTCTTAGTTTCTTAGTTTCTTAGTTTCTTAGTTTCTTAGTTTCTTAGTTTCTCAGTTTCTTAGTTTCTTAGTTTCTTAGTTTCTTGGATTCTTAGTTTCTTAGTTTCTTAGTTCCTTAGTTTGTCAGTTTTTTCGTTTCTTAGTTTGTCAGTTTGTTCGTTTCTTAGTTTCTTAGTTTCTTAGTTTCTTAGTTTCTTAGTTTCTTAGTTTCTTAGTTTCTTAGTTTCTTAGTTTCTTAGTTTCTTAGTTTCTTAGTTTCTTAGTTTGTCAGTTTGTTCGTTTCTTAGATTCTTAGTTTCTTAGTTTCTTAGTTTCTTAGTTTGTCAGTTTGTTCGTTTCTTAGTTTCTTAGTTTCTTAGTTTCTTAGTTTCTTAGTTTCTTAGTTTCTTAGTTTCTTAGTTTCTTAGTTTCTTAGTTTCTTAGTTTCTTAGTTTCTTAGTTTTTAATTTCTTAGTTTCTTAGTATCTTAGTTTCTTAGTTTCTTAGTTTCTTAGTTTCTTAGTTTCTTAGTTTCTTAGTTTCTTAGTTTCTTAGTTTCTTAGTTTCTTAGTTTCTTAGTTTCTTAGTTTCTTAGTTTCTTAGTTTCTTAGTTTCTTATTTTCTTAGTTTCTTAGTTCCTTAGATTCTTAGTTTCTTAGTTTCTTAGTTTCTTAGTTTCTTAGTTTCTTAGTTTCTTAGTTTCTTAGTTTCTCAGTTTCTCAGTTTCTCAGTTTCTCAGTTTCTCAGCTTCTCAGTTTCTCAGTTTCTCAGTTTCTCAGTTTCTCAATTTCTCAATTTCTGAGTTTCTTAGTTTGTCAGTTTGTCAGTTTGTTCGTTTGTCAGTTTGTTCATTTCTTAGTTTCTTAGTTTCTTAGTTTCTTAGTTTCTCAGTTTCTTAGTTTCTCAGCTTCTCAGTTTCTCAGCTTCTCAGTTACTCAGTTACTCAGTTTCTCAGTTTCTCAGTTTCTCAGTTTCTCAGTTTCTCAGTTTCTCAGTTTCTCAGTTTCTCAGTTTCTCAGTTTCTCAGTTTCACAGTTTCTCAGTTTCTCCTTTTCTCAGTTTCTCAGCTTCTCAGTTTCTCAGTTTCTCAGTTTCTCAGTTTCTCAGTTTCTGAGTTTGTTCGTTTCTCAGTTTCTCAGTTTCTCAGTTTCTCAGTTTCTCAGTTTCTCAGTTTCTCAGTTTCATAGTTTCTTAGTTTCTTAGTTTCTTAATTTCTTAGTTTCTTAGTTTCTTAGTTTCTTAGTTTCTTAGTTTCTTAGTTTCTTAGTTTCTTAGTTTCTTAGTTTCTTAGTTTCTTAGTTTCTTAGTTTCTTAGTTCCTTAGTTTGTCAGTTTATTCGTTTCTTAGATTGTCAGTTTGTTCGTTTCTTAGTTTCTTAGTTTCTTAGTTTCTTAGTTTCTTAGTTTCTTAGTTTCTTAGTTTCTTAGTTTCTTAGTTTCTTAGTTTCTTAGTTTCTTCGTTTCTTAGTTTCTTAGTTTCATAGTTTCTTAGTTTCTTAGTTTCTTAGTTTCTTAGTTTCTTAGTTTCTTAGTTTCTTAGTTTCTTAGTTTCTTAGTTTCTTAGTTTCTTAGTTCCTTAGTTTGTCAGTTTGTTCGTTTCTTAGTTTCTTAGTTTCTTAGTTTCTTAGTTTCTTAGTTTCTTAGTTTCTTAGTATCTTAGTTTCTTAGTTTCTTAGTTTCTTAGTTTCTTAGTTTCTTAGTTTCTTAGTTTCTTAGTTTCTTAGTTTCTTATTTTCTTAGTTTCTTAGTTTCTTAGTTTCTTAGTTTCTTAGTTTATAAGTTTCTTAGTTTCTTAGTTTCTTAGTTTCTTAGTTTCTTAGTTTCTTAGTTTCTTAGTTTCTTAGTTTCTTAGTTTCTTAGTTTCTTAGTTTCTTAGTTTCTTAGTTTCTTAGTTTCTTAGTTTCTTAGTTTCTTAGTTTCTTAGTTTCTTAGTTTCTTAGTTTCTTAGTTTCTTAGTTTCTGAGTTTCTTAGTTTCTTAGTTTCTTAGTTTCTTAGTTTCTTAGTTTCTTAGTTTCTTAGATTCTTAGATTCTTAGATTCTTAGTTTCTTAGTTTCTTAGTTTCTTAGTTTCTTAGTTTCTTAGTTTCTTAGTTTCTTAGTTTCTTAGTTTCTTGGTTTCTTGGTTTCTTGGTTTCTTAGTTTCTTAGTTTCTTAGTTTCTTAGTTTCTTAGTTTCTTAGTTTCTTAGTTTCTTAGTTTCTTAGTTTCTTAGTTTCTTAGTTTCCTAGTTTCTTAGTTTCTTAGTTTCTTAGTTTCTTAGTTTCTTAGTTTCTTAGTTTCTCAGTTTCTCAGTTTCTCAGTTTCTCAGTTTCTCAGTTTCTCAGTTTCTCAGTTTCTCAGTTTCTCAGTTTCTCAGTTTTTCAGTTTCTCAGTTTCTCAGTTTCTCAGTTTCTCAGTTTCTCAGTTTCTCAGTTTCTCAGTTTCTCAGTTTTTCAGTTTCTCAGTTTCTCAGTTTCTCAGTTTCTCAGTTTCTCAGCTTCTCAGTTTCTCAGTTTCTCAGTTTCTCAGTTTCTCAATTTCTCAATTTCTGAGTTTCTTAGTTTGTCAGTTTGTCAGTTTGTTCGTTTGTCAGTTTGCTCGTTTCTTAGTTTCTTAGTTTCTTAGTTTCTTAGTTTCTTAGTTTCTTAGTTTCTTAGTTTCTCAGTTTCTTAGTTTCTCAGCTTCTCAGTTTCTCAGCTTCTCAGTTACTCAGTTTCTCAGTTTCTCAGTTTCTCAGTTTCTCAGTTTCTCAGTTTCTCAGTTTCTCAGTTTCTCAGTTTCTCAGTTTCTCAGTTTCTCAGTTTCACAGTTTCTCAGTTTCTCCTTTTCTCAGTTTCTCAGCTTCTCAGTTTCTCAGTTTCTCAGTTTCTCAGTTTCTCAGTTTCTGAGTTTGTTCGTTTCTCAGTTTCTCAGTTTCTCAGTTTCTCAGTTTCTCAGTTTCTCAGTTTCTCAGTTTCATAGTTTCTTAGTTTCTTAGTTTCTTAATTTCTTAGTTTCTTAGTTTCTTAGTTTCTTAGTTTCTTAGTTTCTTAGTTTCTTAGTTTCTTAGTTTCTTAGTTTCTTAGTTTCTTAGTTCCTTAGTTTGTCAGTTTGTTCGTTTCTTAGATTGTCAGTTTGTTCGTTTCTTAGTTTCTTAGTTTCTTAGTTTCTTAGTTTCTTAGTTTCTTAGTTTCTTAGTTTCTTAGTTTCTTCGTTTCTTAGTTTCTTAGTTTCTTAGTTTCTTAGTTTCTTAGTTTCTTAGTTTCTTAGTTCCTTAGTTTGTCAGTTTGTTCGTTTCTTAGTTTCTTAGTTTCTTAGTTTCTTAGTTTCTTAGTTTCTTAGTTTCTTAGTATCTTAGTTTCTTAGTTTCTTAGTTTCTTAGTTTCTTAGTTTCTTAGTTTCTTAGTTTCTCAGTTTCTTAGTTTCTCAGCTTCTCAGTTTCTCAGCTTCTCAGTTACTCAGTTTCTCAGTTTCTCAGTTTCTCAGTTTCTCAGTTTCTCAGTTTCTCAGTTTCTCAGTTTCTCAGTTTCTCAGTTTCTCAGTTTCTCAGTTTCACAGTTTCTCAGTTTCTCCTTTTCTCAGTTTCTCAGCTTCTCAGTTTCTCAGTTTCTCAGTTTCTCAGTTTCTCAGTTTCTGAGTTTGTTCGTTTCTCAGTTTCTCAGTTTCTCAGTTTCTCAGTTTCTCAGTTTCTCAGTTTCTCAGTTTCTCAGTTTCTCAGTTTCATAGTTTCTTAGTTTCTTAGTTTCTTAATTTCTTAGTTTCTTAGTTTCTTAGTTTCTTAGTTTCTTAGTTTCTTAGTTTCTTAGTTTCTTAGTTTCTTAGTTTCTTAGTTTCTTAGTTCCTTAGTTTGTCAGTTTGTTCGTTTCTTAGATTGTCAGTTTGTTCGTTTCTTAGTTTCTTAGTTTCTTAGTTTCTTAGTTTCTTAGTTTCTTAGTTTCTTAGTTTCTTAGTTTCTTAGTTTCTTAGTTTCTTCGTTTCTTAGTTTCTTAGTTTCTTAGTTTCTTAGTTTCTTAGTTTCTTAGTTTCTTAGTTTCTTAGTTTCTTAGTTTCTTAGTTTCTTAGTTTCTTAGTTTCTTAGTTTCTTAGTTTCTTAGTTTCTTAGTTTCTTAGTTCCTTAGTTTGTCAGTTTGTTCGTTTCTTAGTTTCTTAGTTTCTTAGTTTCTTAGTTTCTTAGTTTCTTAGTTTCTTAGTATCTTAGTTTCTTAGTTTCTTAGTTTCTTAGTTTCTTAGTTTCTTAGTTTCTTAGTTTCTTAGTTTCTTAGTTTCTTAGTTTCTTAGTTTCTTAGTTTCTTAGCTTCTCAGTTCCTTAGTTTGTCAGTTTGTTAGTTTCTTAGTTTGTCAGTTTGTTCGTTTCTTAGTTTCTTAGTTTCTTAGATTGTCAGTTTGTTCGTTTCTTAGTTTCTTAGTTTCTTAGTTTCTTAGTTTCTTAGTTTCTTAGTTTCATAGTTTCTTAGTTTCTTAGTTTCTTAGTTTCTTAGTTTCTTAGTTTCTTAATTTCTTAGTTTCATAGTTTCTTAGTTTCTTAGTTTCTTAATTTCTTAGTTTCTTAGTTTCTTAGATTCTTAGTTTCTTAGTTTCTTAGTTTCTTAGTTTCTTAGTTTCTTAGTTCCTTAGTTTGTCAGTTTGTTCGTTTCTTAGTTTCTTAGTTTGTTAGTTTGTCAGTTTGTTCGTTTCTTAGTTTGTCAGTTTGTTCGTTTCTTAGTTTCTTAGTTTCTTAGTTTCTTAGTTTCTTAGTTTCTTAGTTTCTTAGTTTCTTAGTTTCTTAGTTTCTTAGTTTCTTAGTTTCTTAGTTTCTTAGTTTCCTAGTTTCCTAGTTTCTTAGTTTCTTAGTTTCTTAGTTTCTTAGTTTCTTAGTTTCTTAGTTTCTTAGTTTCTTAGTTTCTTAGTTTCTTAGTTTCTTAGTTTCTTAGTTTCTTAGTTTCTTAGTTTCTTAGTTTCTTAGTTTCTTAGTTTCTTAGTTTCTTAGTTTCTTAGTTTCTTAGTTTCTTAGTTTCTTAGTTTCTTAGTTTCTTAGTTTCTTAGTTTCTTAGTTTGTTCGTTTCTTAGTTTCTTATTTTGTCAGTTTGTTCGTTTCTTAGTTTCTTAGTTTCTTAGTTTCTCAGTTTCTCAGTTTCTCAGTTTCTCAGTTTCTCAGTTTCTCAGTTTCTCAGTTTCTCAGTTTCTCAGTTTCTCAGTTTCTCAGTTTTTCAGTTTCTCAGTTTCTCAGTTTCTCAGTTTCTCAGTTTCTCAGTTTCTCAGTTTCTCAGTTTCTCAGTTTCTCAGTTTCTCAGTTTCTCAGTTTCTCAGTTTCTCAGTTTCTCAGTTTCTCAGCTTCTCAGTTTCTCAGTTTCTCAGTTTCTCAATTTCTCAATTTCTGAGTTTCTTAGTTTGTCAGTTTGTCAGTTTGTTCGTTTGTCAGTTTGTTCGTTTGTCAGTTTGTTCGTTTCTTAGTTTCTTAGTTTCATAGTTTCTTAGTTTCTTAGTTTCTTAGTTTCTCAGTTTCTTAGTTTCTCAGCTTCTCAGTTTCTCAGCTTCTCAGTTACTCAGTTTCTCAGTTTCTCAGTTTCTCAGTTTCTCAGTTTCTCAGTTTCTCAGTTTCTCAGTTTCTCAGTTTCTCAGTTTCTCAGTTTCTCAGTATCATAGTTTCTTAGTTTCTTAGTTTCTTAATTTCTTAGTTTCTTAGTTTCTTAGTTTCTTAGTTTCCTAGTTTCTTAGTTTCTTAGTTTCTTAGTTTCTTAGTTTCTTAGTTTCTCAGTTTCTCAGTTTCTCAGTTTCTCAGTTTCTCAGTTTCTCAGTTTCTCAGTTTCTCAGTTTTTCAGTTTCTCAGTTTCTCAGTTTCTCAGTTTCTCAGTTTCTCAGTTTCTCAGTTTCTCAGTTTCTCAGTTTTTCAGTTTCTCAGTTTCTCAGCTTCTCAGTTTCTCAGTTTCTCAGCTTCTCAGTTTCTCAGTTTCTCAGTTTCTCAGTTTCTCAATTTCTCAATTTCTGAGTTTCTTAGTTTGTCAGTTTGTCAGTTTGTTCGTTTGTCAGTTTGTTCGTTTCTTAGTTTCTTAGTTTCTTAGTTTCTTAGTTTCTTAGTTTCTCAGTTTCTTAGTTTCTCAGCTTCTCAGTTTCTCAGCTTCTCAGTTACTCAGTTTCTCAGTTTCTCAGTTTCTCAGTTTCTCAGTTTCTCAGTTTCTCAGTTTCTCAGTTTCTCAGTTTCTCAGTTTCTCAGTTTCTCAGTTTCTCAGTTTCTCAGTTTCTCAGTTTCTCAGTTTCTCAGTTTCACAGTTTCTCAGTTTCTCAGCTTCTCAGTTTCTCAGCTTCTCAGTTTCTCAGTTTCTCAGTTTCTCAGTTTCTCAGTTTCTGAGTTTGTTCGTTTCTCAGTTTCTCAGTTTCTCAGTTTCTCAGTTTCTCAGTTTCTCAGTTTCTCAGTTTCTCAGTTTCTCAGTTTCATAGTTTCTTAGTTTCTTAGTTTCTTAATTTCTTAGTTTCTTAGTTTCTTAGTTTCTTAGTTTCTTAGTTTCTTAGTTTCTTAGTTTCTTAGTTTCTTAGTTTCTTAGTTTCTTAGTTTCTTAGTTTCTTAGTTTCTTAGTTTCTTAGTTCCTTAGTTTGTCAGTTTGTTCGTTTCTTAGATTGTCAGTTTGTTCGTTTCTTAGTTTCTTAGTTTCTTAGTTTCTTAGTTTCTTAGTTTCTTAGTTTCTTAGTTTCTTAGTTTCTTAGTTTCTTAGTTTCTTAGTTTCTTCGTTTCTTAGTTTCTTAGTTTCTTAGTTTCTTAGTTTCTTAGTTTCTTAGTTTCTTAGTTTCTTAGTTTCTTAGTTTCTTAGTTTCTTAGTTTCTTAGTTCCTTAGTTTGTCAGTTTGTTCGTTTCTTAGTTTCTTAGTTTCTTAGTTTCTTAGTTTCTTAGTTTCTTAGTTTCTTAGTATCTTAGTTTCTTAGTTTCTTAGTTTCTTAGTTTCTTAGTTTCTTAGTTTCTTAGTTTCTTAGTTTCTTAGTTTCTTAGTTTCTTAGTTTCTTAGTTTCTTAGCTTCTCAGTTCCTTAGTTTGTCAGTTTGTTAGTTTCTTAGTTTGTCAGTTTGTTCGTTTCTTAGTTTCTTAGTTTCTTAGATTGTCAGTTTGTTCGTTTCTTAGTTTCTTAGTTTCTTAGTTTCTTAGTTTCTTAGTTTCTTAGTTTCTTAGTTTCTTAGTTTCTTAGTTTCTTAATTTCTTAGTTTCATAGTTTCTTAGTTTCTTAGTTTCTTAATTTCTTAGTTTCTTAGTTTCTTAGATTCTTAGTTTCTTAGTTTCTTAGTTTCTTAGTTTCTTAGTTTCTTAGTTCCTTAGTTTGTCAGTTTGTTCGTTTCTTAGTTTCTTAGTTTGTTAGTTTGTCAGTTTGTTCGTTTCTTAGTTTGTCAGTTTGTTCGTTTCTTAGTTTCTTAGTTTCTTAGTTTCTTAGTTTCTTAGTTTCTTAGTTTCTTAGTTTCTTAGTTTCTTAGTTTCTAAGTTTCTTAGTTTCTTAGTTTCTTAGTTTCTTAGTTTCTTAGTTTCTTAGTTTCTTAGTTTCCTAGTTTCCTAGTTTCTTAGTTTCTTAGTTTCTTAGTTTCTTAGTTTCTTAGTTTCTTAGTTTCTTAGTTTCTTAGTTTCTTAGTTTCTTAGTTTCTTAGTTTCTTAGTTTCTTAGTTTCTTAGTTTCTTAGTTTCTTAGTTTCTTAGTTTCTTAGTTTCTTAGTTTCTTAGTTTCTTAGTTTGTTCGTTTCTTAGTTTCTTATTTTGTCAGTTTGTTCGTTTCTTAGTTTCTTAGTTTCTTAGTTTCTCAGTTTCTCAGTTTCTCAGTTTCTCAGTTTCTCAGTTTCTCAGTTTCTCAGTTTCTCAGTTTCTCAGTTTCTCAGTTTCTGAGTTTGTTCGTTTCTCAGTTTCTTAGTTTCTTAGTTTCTTAGTTTCTTAGTTTCTTAGTTTCTTAGTTTCTTAGTTTCTTAGTTTCTTAGTTTCTTAGTTTCTTAGTTTCTTAGTTTCTTAGTTTCTTAGTTTCTTAGTTTCTTAGTTTCGTAGTTTCTTAGTTTCTTAGTTTCTTTGTTTCTTAGTTTCTTAGTTTCTTAGTTTCTTAGTTTCTTAGTTTCTTAGTTTCTTAGATTGTTCGTTTCTTAGTTTCCTAGTTTCTTAGTTTCTTAGTTTCTTAGTTTCTTAGTTTCTTAGTTTCTCAGTTTCTTAGTTTCTTAGTTTCTTAGTTTCTTAGTTTCTCAGTTTCTTAGTTTCTTAGTTTCTTAGTTTCTTAGTTTCTTAGTTTCTTAGTTTCTTAGTTTCTTAGTTTCTTAGTTTCTTAGTTTCTTAGTTTCTTAGTTTCTTAGTTTCTTAGTTTCTTAGTTTCTTAGTTTCTCAGTTTCTCAGTTTCTCAGTTGCTCAGTTTCTCAGTTTCTCAGTTTCTCAGTTTCTCAGCTTCTCAGTTTCTCAGTTTCTCAGTTTCTCAGTTTCTCAGTTTCTGAGTTTCTTAGTTTGTCAGTTTGTCAGTTTGTTCGTTTCTTAGTTTCATAGTTTCTTAGTTTCTTAGTTTCTTAGTTTCTTAGTTTCTTAGTTTCTTAGTTTCTTAGTTTCTTAGTTTCTTAGTTTCTTAGTTTCTTAGTTTCTTAGTTTGTCAGTTTGTTCGTTTCTCAGTTTCTTAGTTTGTTAGTTTCTTAGTTTCTCAGTTTCTCAGTTTCTCAGTTTCTCAGTTTCTGAGTTTCTTAGTTTGTCAGTTTGTCAGTTTGTTCGTTTTTCAGTTTGTTCGTTTCTTAGTTTCATAGTTTCTCAGTTTCTCAGTTTCTCAGTTTCTCAGTTTCTCAGTTTCTCAGTTTCTCAGTTTCTCAGTTTCTCAGTTTCTCAGTTTCTCAGTTTCACAGTTTCTCAGTTTCTCCTTTTCTCAGTTTCTCAGCTTCTCAGTTTCTCAGTTTCTCAGTTTCTCAGTTTCTCAGTTTCTGAGTTTGTTCGTTTCTCAGTTTCTCAGTTTCTCAGTTTCTCAGTTTCTCAGTTTCTCAGTTTCTCAGTTTCTCAGTTTCTCAGTTTCATAGTTTCTTAGTTTCTTAGTTTCTTAATTTCTTAGTTTCTTAGTTTCTTAGTTTCTTAGTTTCTTAGTTTCTTAGTTTCTTAGTTTCTTAGTTTCTTAGTTTCTTAGTTTCTTAGTTTCTTAGTTACTTAGTTTGTCAGTTTGTTCGTTTCTTAGATTGTCAGTTTGTTCGTTTCTTAGTTTCTTAG
The DNA here is from genome assembly GCF_051020955.1 of Megalopta genalis. NCBI lineage: Eukaryota > Metazoa > Arthropoda > Insecta > Hymenoptera > Halictidae > Megalopta > Megalopta genalis. The sequence continues at coordinate 20,362,114 of NC_135019.1, read as the reverse complement.
TTTCTTAGTTTCTTAGTTTCTTAGTTTCTTAGTTTCTTAGTTTCTTCGTTTCTTAGTTTCTTAGTTTCTTAGTTTCTTAGTTTCTTAGTTTCTTAGTTTCTTAGTTTCTTAGTTTCTTAGTTTCTTAGTTTCTTAGTTTCTTAGTTTCTTAGTTTCTTAGTTTCTTAGTTTCTTAGTTCCTTAGTTTGTCAGTTTGTTCGTTTCTTAGTTTCTTAGTTTCTTAGTTTCTTAGTTTCTTAGTTTCTTAGTATCTTAGTTTCTTAGTTTCTTAGTTTCTTAGTTTCTTAGTTTCTTAGTTTCTTAGTTTCTTAGTTTCTTAGTTTCTTAGTTTCTTAGTTTCTTAGTTTCTTAGCTTCTCAGTTCCTTAGTTTGTCAGTTTGTTCGTTTCTTAGTTTCTTAGTTTGTTAGTTTGTCAGTTTGTTCGTTTCTTAGTTTGTCAGTTTGTTCGTTTCTTAGTTTCTTAGTTTCTTAGTTTCTTAGTTTCTTAGTTTCTTAGTTTCTTAGTTTCTTAGTTTCTTAGTTTCTTAGTTTCTTAGTTTCTTAGTTTCTTAGTTTCTTAGTTTCTTAGTTTCCTAGTTTCCTAGTTTCTTAGTTTGTCAGTTTGTTCGTTTCTTAGTTTCTTAGTTTCTTAGTTTCTTAGTTTCTTAGTTTCTTAGTTTCTTAGTTTCTTAGTTTCTTAGTTTCTTAGTTTCTTAGTTTCTTAGTTTCTTAGTTTCTTAGTTTCTTAGTTTCTTAGTTTCCTAGTTTCCTAGTTTCTTAGTTTCTTAGTTTCTTAGTTTCTTAGTTTCTTAGTTTCTTAGTTTCTTAGTTTCTTAGTTTCTTAGTTTCTTAGTTTCTTAGTTTCTTAGTTTCTTAGTTTCTTAGTTTCATAGTTTCTTAGTTTCTTAGTTTCTTAGTTTCTTAGTTTCTTAGTTTCTTAGTTTCTTAGTTTCTTAGTTTCTTAGTTTCTTAGTTTCTTAGTTTCTTAGTTTCTTAGTTTCTTAGTTTCTTAGTTTGTTCGTTTCTTAGTTTCTTATTTTGTCAGTTTGTTCGTTTCTTAGTTTCTTAGTTTCTTAGTTTCTCAGTTTCTCAGTTTCTCAGTTTCTCAGTTTCTCAGTTTCTCAGTTTCTCAGTTTCTCAGTTTCTCAGTTTCTCAGTTTCTCAGTTTTTCAGTTTCTCAGTTTCTCAGTTTCTCAGTTTCTCAGTTTCTCAGTTTCTCAGTTTCTCAGTTTCTCAGTTTCTCAGTTTCTCAGTTTCTCAGTTTCTCAGTTTCTCAGTTTCTCAGTTTCTCAGCTTCTCAGTTTCTCAGTTTCTCAGTTTCTCAGTTTCTCAATTTCTCAATTTCTGAGTTTCTTAGTTTGTCAGTTTGTCAGTTTGTTCGTTTGTCAGTTTGTTCGTTTGTCAGTTTGTTCGTTTCTTAGTTTCTTAGTTTCTTAGTTTCTTAGTTTCTTAGTTTCTTAGTTTCTTAGTTTCTCAGTTTCTTAGTTTCTCAGCTTCTCAGTTTCTCAGCTTCTCAGTTACTCAGTTTCTCAGTTTCTCAGTTTCTCAGTTTCTCAGTTTCTCAGTTTCTCAGTTTCTCAGTTTCTCAGTTTCTCAGTTTCTCAGTTTCTCAGTTTCTCAGTATCATAGTTTCTTAGTTTCTTAGTTTCTTAATTTCTTAGTTTCTTAGTTTCTTAGTTTCTTAGTTTCCTAGTTTCTTAGTTTCTTAGTTTCTTAGTTTCTTAGTTTCTCAGTTTCTCAGTTTCTCAGTTTCTCAGTTTCTCAGTTTCTCAGTTTCTCAGTTTCTCAGTTTCTCAGTTTCTCAGTTTTTCAGTTTCTCAGTTTCTCAGTTTCTCAGTTTCTCAGATTCTCAGTTTCTCAGTTTCTCAGTTTCTCAGTTTCTCAGTTTTTCAGTTTCTCAGTTTCTCAGTTTCTCAGTTTCTCAGTTTCTCAGTTTCTCAGTTTCTCAGTTTCTCAGTTTCTCAGTTTTTCAGTTTCTCAGTTTCTCAGTTTCTCAGTTTCTCAGTTTCTCAGTTTCTCAGTTTGTTCGTTTGTCAGTTTGTTCGTTTCTTAGTTTCTTAGTTTCTTAGTTTCTTAGTTTCTTAGTTTCTTAGTTTCTCAGTTTCTTAGTTTCTCAGCTTCTCAGTTTCTCAGCTTCTCAGTTACTCAGTTTCTCAGTTTCTCAGTTTCTCAGTTTCTCAGTTTCTCAGTTTCTCAGTTTCTCAGTTTCTCAGTTTCTCAGTTTCTCAGTTTCTCAGTTTCTCAGTTTCTCAGTTTCTCAGTTTCACAGTTTCTCAGTTTCTCCTTTTCTCAGTTTCTCAGCTTCTCAGTTTCTCAGTTTCTCAGTTTCTCAGTTTCTCAGTTTCTGAGTTTGTTCGTTTCTCAGTTTCTCAGTTTCTCAGTTTCTCAGTTTCTCAGTTTCTCCGTTTCTCAGTTTCTCAGTTTCTCAGTTTCATAGTTTCTTAGTTTCTTAGTTTCTTAATTTCTTAGTTTCTTAGTTTCTTAGTTTCTTAGTTTCTTAGTTTCTTAGTTTCTTAGTTTCTTAGTTTCTTAGTTTCTTAGTTTCTTAGTTTCTTAGTTTCTTAGTTTCTTAGTTTCTTAGTTCCTTAGTTTGTCAGTTTGTTCGTTTCTTAGATTGTCAGTTTGTTCGTTTCTTAGTTTCTTAGTTTCTTAGTTTCTTAGTTTCTTAGTTTCTTAGTTTCTTAGTTTCTTAGTATCTTAGTTTCTTAGTTTCTTAGTTTCTTCGTTTCTTAGTTTCTTAGTTTCTTAGTTTCTTAGTTTCTTAGTTTCTTAGTTTCTTAGTTCCTTAGTTTGTCAGTTTGTTTGTTTCTTAGTTTCTTAGTTTCTTAGTTTCTTAGTTTCTTAGTTTCTTAGTTTCTTAGTTTCTTAGTTTCTTAGTTTCTTAGTTTCTTAGTTTCTTAGTTTCTTAGTTTCTTAGTTTCTTAGTTTCTTAGTTTCTTAGTTTCTTAGTTTCTTAGCTTCTCAGTTCCTTAGTTTGTCAGTTTGTTAGTTTCTTAGTTTGTCAGTTTGTTCGTTTCTTAGTTTCTTAGTTTCTTAGATTGTCAGTTTGTTCGTTTCTTAGTTTCTTAGTTTCTTAGTTTCTTAGTTTCTTAGTTTCTTAGTTTCTTAGTTTCTTAGTTTCTTAGTTTCTTAGTTTCTTAGTTTCTTAGTTTCTTAGTTTCTTAGTTTCTTAATTTCTTAGTTTCATAGTTTCTTAGTTTCTTAGTTTCTTAATTTCTTAGTTTCTTAGTTTCTTAGATTCTTAGTTTCTTAGTTTCTTAGTTTCTTAGTTTCTTAGTTTCTTAGTTCCTTAGTTTGTCAGTTTGTTCGTTTCTTAGTTTCTTAGTTTGTTAGTTTGTCAGTTTGTTCGTTTCTTAGTTTGTCAGTTTGTTCGTTTCTTAGTTTCTTAGTTTCTTAGTTTCTTAGTTTCTTAGTTTCTTAGTTTCTTAGTTTCTTAGTTTCTTAGTTTCTTAGTTTCTTAGTTTCTTAGTTTCTTAGTTTCTTAGTTTCTTAGTTTCTTAGTTTCCTAGTTTCCTAGTTTCTTAGTTTCTTAGTTTCTTAGTTTCTTAGTTTCTTAGTTTCTTAGTTTCTTAGTTTCTTAGTTTCTTAGTTTCTTAGTTTCTTAGTTTCTTAGTTTCTTAGTTTCTTAGTTTCTTAGTTTCTTAGTTTCTTAGTTTCTTAGTTTCTTAGTTTCTTAGTTTCTTAGTTTCTTAGTTTCTTAGTTTCTTAGTTTCTTAGTTTGTTCGTTTCTTAGTTTCTTATTTTGTCAGTTTGTTCGTTTCTTAGTTTCTTAGTTTCTTAGTTTCTCAGTTTCTCAGTTTCTCAGTTTCTCAGTTTCTCAGTTTCTCAGTTTCTCAGTTTCTCAGTTTCTCAGTTTCTCAGTTTTTCAGTTTCTCAGTTTCTCAGTTTCTCAGTTTCTCAGTTTTTCAGTTTCTCAGTTTCTCAGTTTCTCAGTTTCTCAGTTTCTCAGTTTCTCAGTTTCTCAGTTTCTCAGTTTCTCAGCTTCTCAGTTTCTCAGTTTCTCAGTTTCTCAGTTTCTCAATTTCTCAATTTCTGAGTTTCTTAGTTTGTCGGTTTGTCAGTTTGTTCGTTTGTCAGTTTGTTCGTTTGTCAGTTTGTTCGTTTCTTAGTTTCTTAGTTTCTTAGTTTCTTAGTTTCTTAGTTTCTCAGTTTCTTAGTTTCTCAGCTTCTCAGTTTCTCAGCTTCTCAGTTACTCAGTTTCTCAGTTTCTCAGTTTCTCAGTTTCTCAGTTTCTCAGTTTCTCAGTTTCTCAGTTTCTCAGTTTCTCAGTTTCTCAGTTTCTCAGTTTCTCAGTTTCTCAGTATCATAGTTTCTTAGTTTCTTAGTTTCTTAATTTCTTAGTTTCTTAGTTTCTTAGTTTGTCAGTTTGTTCGTTTCTTAGTTTCTTAGTTTCTTAGTTTCTTAGTTTCTTAGTTTCTTAGTTTCTTAGTTTCTTAGTTTCTTAGTTTCTTAGTTTCTTAGTTTCTTAGTTTCTTAGTTTCTTAGTTTCTTAGTTTCTTAGTTTCTTAGTTTCTTAGTTTCTTAGTTTCTTAGTTTCTTAGTTTCTTAGTTTCTTAGTTTCTTAGTTTCTTAGTTTCTTAGTTTCTTAGTTTCTTAGTTTCTTAGTTTCTTAGTTTCTTAGTTTCTTAGTTTCTTAGTTTCTTAGTTTCTTAGTTTCTTAGTTTCTTAGTTTCTTAGTTTCTTAGTTTCTTAGTTTCTTAGTTTCTTAGTTTCTTAGTTTCTTAGTTTCTTAGTTTCTTAGTTTCTTAGTTTTTTAGTTTCTTAGTTTCTTAGTTTCTTATTTTGTCAGTTTGTTCGTTTCTTAGTTTCTTAGTTTCTCAGTTTCTCAGTTTCTCAGTTTCTCAGTTTCTCAGTTTCTCAGTTTCTCAGTATCTCAGTTTCTCAGTTTCTCAGTTTCTCAGTTTCTCAGTGTCTCAGTTTCTCAGTTTGTCAGTTTCATAGTTTCTCAGTTTCTCAGTTTCTCAGTTTCTCAGTTTCTCAGTTTCTCAGTTTCCCAGTTTCTCAGTTTCCCAGTTTCTCAGTTTCTCAGTTTCTCAGTTTCTCAGCTTCTCAGTTACTCAGTTTCTCAGTTTCTCAGTTTCTCAGTTTCTCAGTTTCTGAGTTTCTTAGTTTGTCAGTTTGTCAGTTTGTTCGTTTGTCAGTTTGTTCGTTTCTTAGTTTCATAGTTTCTTAGTTTCTTAGTTTCTTAGTTCCTTAGTTTCTTAGTTTCTTAGTTTCTTAGATTCTTAGTTTCTTAGTTTGTCAGTTTGTTCGTTTCTTAGTTTCTTAGTTTGTTTGTTTCTTAGTTTCTTAGTTTCTTAGTTTCTTAGTTTCTTAGTTTCTCAGTTTCTCAGTTTCTCAGTTTCTCAGTTTCTCAGTTTCTCAGTTTCTCAGTTTCTCAGTTTCTTAGTTTCTTAGTTTCTTAGTTTCTTAGTTTCTTAGTTTCTTAGTTTCTTAGTTTCTTAGTTTCTTAGTTTCTTAGTTTCTTAGTTTCGTAGTTTCTTAGTTTCTTAGTTTCTTAGTTTCTTAGTTTCTTAGTTTCTTAGTTTCTTAGTTTCTTAGTTTCTTAGATTGTTCGTTTCTTAGTTTCCTAGTTTCTTAGTTTCTTAGTTTCTTAGTTTCTTAGTTTCTTAGTTTCTCAGTTTCTTAGTTTCTTAGTTTCTTAGTTTCTTAGTTTCTCAGTTTCTTAGTTTCTTAGTTTCTTAGTTTCTTAGTTTCTTAGTTTCTTAGTTTCTTAGTTTCTTAGTTTCTTAGTTTCTTAGTTTCTTAGTTTCTTAGTTTCTTAGTTTCTCAGTTTCTCAGTTTCTCAGTTGCTCAGTTTCTCAGTTTCTCAGTTTCTCAGTTTCTCAGCCTCTCAGTTTCTCAGTTTCTCAGTTTCTCAGTTTCTCAGTTTCTGAGTTTCTTAGTTTGTCAGTTTGTCAGTTTGTTCGTTTGTCAGTTTGTTCGTTTCTTAGTTTCATAGTTTCTTAGTTTCTTAGTTTCTTAGTTTCTTAGTTTCTTAGTTTCTTAGTTTCTTAGTTTCTTAGTTTCTTAGTTTCTTAGTTTCTTAGTTTCTTAGTTTCTTAGTTTGTCAGTTTGTTCGTTTCTCAGTTTCTTAGTTTGTTAGTTTCTTAGTTTCTCAGTTTCTCAGTTTCTCAGTTTCTCAGTTTCTGAGTTTCTTAGTTTGTCAGTTTGTCAGTTTGTTCGTTTTTCAGTTTGTTCGTTTCTTAGTTTCATAGTTTCTTAGTTTCTTAGTTTCTTAGTTTCTTAGTTTCTTAGTTTCTTAGTTTCTTAGTTTCTTAGTTTCTTAGTTTCTTAGTTTCTTAGTTTCTTAGTTTCTTAGTTTCTTAGATTCTTAGTTTCTTAGTTTGTCAGTTTGTTCGTTTCTTGGTTTGTTAGTTTGTTAGTTTCTTAGTTACTTAGTTTCTTAGTTTCTTAGTTTCTTAGTTTCTTAGTTTCTTAGTTTCTCAGTTTCTCAGTTTCTCAGTTTCTCAGTTTCTCAGTTTCTCAGTTTCTCAGTTTCTCAGTTTCTCAGTTTCTCAGTTTCTCAGTTTCTCAGTTTCTCAGTTTCTCAGTTTCTTAGTTTCTTAGTTTCTTAGTTTCTCAGTTTCTCAGTTTCTCAGTTTCTCAGTTTCTCAGATTCCCAGTTTCTCAGTTTCCCAGTTTCTCAGTTTCTCAGTTTCTCAGTTTCTCAGCTTCTCAGTTTCTCAGTTTCTCAGTTTCTCAGTTTCTCAGTTTCTCAGTTTCTGAGTTTCTTAGTTTGTCAGTTTGTCAGTTTGTTCGTTTGTCAGTTTGTTCGTTTCTTAGTTTCATAGTTTCTTAGTTTCTTAGTTTCTTAGTTTCTTAGTTTCTTAGTTTCTTAGTTTCTTAGTTTCTTAGTTCCTTAGTTTCTTAGTTTCTTAGTTTCTTAGATTCTTAGTTTCTTAGTTTGTCAGTTTGTTCGTTTCTTAGTTTCTTAGTTTGTTAGTTTCTTAGTTTCTTAGTTTGTTAGTTTCTTAGTTTGTTAGTTTCTCAGTTTCTCAGTTTCTCAGTTTCTCAGTTTCTCAGTTTCTCAGTTTCTCAGTTTCTCAGTTTCTGAGTTTGTTCGTTTCTCAGTTTCTTAGTTTCTTAGTTTCTTAGTTTCTCAGTTTCTTAGTTTCTTAGTTTCTTAGTTTCTTAGTTTCTTAGTTTCTTAGTTTCTTAGTTTCTTAGTTTCTTAGTTTCTTAGTTTCTTAGTTTCTTAGTTTCTTAGTTTCTTAGTTTCTTAGTTTCTTAGTTTCTTAGTTTCTTAGTTTCTTAGTTTCTTAGTTTCTTAGTTTCTTAGTTTCTTAGTTTCTTAGTTTCTTAGTTTCTTAGTTTCTTAGTTTGTCAGTTTGTTCGTTTCTTAGTTTCTTAGTTTGTTAGTTTCTTAGTTTCTTAGTTTCTTAGTTTCTTAGTTTCTTAGTTTCTTAGTTTCTTAGTTTCTTAGTTTCTTAGTTTCTTAGTTTCTTAGTTTCTTAGTTTCTTAGTTTCTTAGTTTCTTAGTTTCTTAGTTTCTTAGTTTCTTAGTTTCTTAGTTTCTTAGTTTCTTAGTTTCTTAGTTTCTTAGTTTCTTAGTTTCTTAGTTTCTTAGTTTCTTAGTTTCTTAGTTTCTTAGTTTCTTAGTTTCTTAGTTTCTTAGTTTCTTAGTTTCTTGGATTCTTAGTTTCTTAGTTTCTTAGTTCCTTAGTTTGTCAGTTTTTTCATTTCTTAGTTTGTCAGTTTGTTCGTTTCTTAGTTTCTTAGTTTCTTAGTTTCTTAGTTTCTTAGTTTCTTAGTTTCTTAGTTTCTTAGTTTCTTAGTTTCTTAGTTTCTTAGTTTCTTAGTTTCTTAGTTTCTTAGTTTCTTAGTTTCTTAGTTTGTCAGTTTGTTCGTTTCTTAGATTCTTAGTTTCTTAGTTTCTTAGTTTCTTAGTTTGTCAGTTTGTTCGTTTCTTAGTTTCTTAGTTTCTTAGTTTCTTAGTTTCTTAGTTTCTTAGTTTCTTAGTTTCTTAGTTTGTTCGTTTCTTAGTTTCTTAGTTTCTTAGTTTCTTAGTTTCTTAGTTTCTTAGTTTCTCAGTTTCTTAGTTTCTCAGTTTCTCAGTTTCTCAGTTTCTCAGTTTCTCAGTTTCTCAGTTTCTCAGTTTCTCAGTTTCTCAGTTTCTCAGTTTCTCAGTTTCTTAGTTTGTCAGTTTGTCAGTTTGTTCGTTTGTCAGTTTGTTCGTTTCTTAGTTTCTTAGTTTCTTAGTTTCTCAGTTTCTTAGTTTCTCAGCTTCTCAGTTTCTCAGCTTCTCAGTTACTCAGTTTCTCAGTTTCTCAGTTTCTCAGTTTCTCAGTTTCTCAGTTTCTCAGTTTCTCAGTTTCTCAGTTTCTCAGTTTCTCAGTTTCTCAGTTTCTCAGTTTCTCAGTATCATAGTTTCTTAGTTTCTTAGTTTCTTAATTTCTTAGTTTCTTAGTTTCTTAGTTTGTCAGTTTGTTCGTTTCTTAGTTTCTTAGTTTCTTAGTTTCTTAGTTTCTTAGTTTCTTAGTTTCTTAGTTTCTTAGTTTCTTAGTTTCTTAGTTTCTTAGTTTCTTAGTTTCTTAGTTTCTTAGTTTCTTAGTTTCTTAGTTTCTTAGTTTCTTAGTTTCTTAGTTTCTTAGTTTCTTAGTTTCTTAGTTTCTTAGTTTCTTAGTTTCTTAGTTTCTTAGTTTCTTAGTTTCTTAGTTTCTTAGTTTCTTAGTTTCTTAGTTTCTTAGTTTCTTAGTTTCTTAGTTTCTTAGTTTCTTAGTTTCTTAGTTTCTTAGTTTCTTAGTTTCTTAGTTTCTTAGTTTCTTAGTTTCTTAGTTTCTTAGTTTCTTAGTTTCTTAGTTTCTTAGTTTCTTAGTTTCTTAGTTTCTTAGTTTCTTAGTTTTTTAGTTTCTTAGTTTCTTAGTTTCTTATTTTGTCAGTTTGTTCGTTTCTTAGTTTCTTAGTTTCTCAGTTTCTCAGTTTCTCAGTTTCTCAGTTTCTCAGTTTCTCAGTTTCTCAGTATCTCAGTTTCTCAGTTTCTCAGTTTCTCAGTTTCTCAGTGTCTCAGTTTCTCAGTTTGTCAGTTTCATAGTTTCTCAGTTTCTCAGTTTCTCAGTTTCTCAGTTTCTCAGTTTCTCAGTTTCCCAGTTTCTCAGTTTCCCAGTTTCTCAGTTTCTCAGTTTCTCAGTTTCTCAGCTTCTCAGTTACTCAGTTTCTCAGTTTCTCAGTTTCTCAGTTTCTCAGTTTCTGAGTTTCTTAGTTTGTCAGTTTGTCAGTTTGTTCGTTTGTCAGTTTGTTCGTTTCTTAGTTTCATAGTTTCTTAGTTTCTTAGTTTCTTAGTTCCTTAGTTTCTTAGTTTCTTAGTTTCTTAGATTCTTAGTTTCTTAGTTTGTCAGTTTGTTCGTTTCTTAGTTTCTTAGTTTGTTTGTTTCTTAGTTTCTTAGTTTCTTAGTTTCTTAGTTTCTTAGTTTCTCAGTTTCTCAGTTTCTCAGTTTCTCAGTTTCTCAGTTTCTCAGTTTCTCAGTTTCTCAGTTTCTTAGTTTCTTAGTTTCTTAGTTTCTTAGTTTCTTAGTTTCTTAGTTTCTTAGTTTCTTAGTTTCTTAGTTTCTTAGTTTCTTAGTTTCGTAGTTTCTTAGTTTCTTAGTTTCTTAGTTTCTTAGTTTCTTAGTTTCTTAGTTTCTTAGTTTCTTAGTTTCTTAGATTGTTCGTTTCTTAGTTTCCTAGTTTCTTAGTTTCTTAGTTTCTTAGTTTCTTAGTTTCTTAGTTTCTCAGTTTCTTAGTTTCTTAGTTTCTTAGTTTCTTAGTTTCTCAGTTTCTTAGTTTCTTAGTTTCTTAGTTTCTTAGTTTCTTAGTTTCTTAGTTTCTTAGTTTCTTAGTTTCTTAGTTTCTTAGTTTCTTAGTTTCTTAGTTTCTTAGTTTCTCAGTTTCTCAGTTTCTCAGTTGCTCAGTTTCTCAGTTTCTCAGTTTCTCAGTTTCTCAGCCTCTCAGTTTCTCAGTTTCTCAGTTTCTCAGTTTCTCAGTTTCTGAGTTTCTTAGTTTGTCAGTTTGTCAGTTTGTTCGTTTGTCAGTTTGTTCGTTTCTTAGTTTCATAGTTTCTTAGTTTCTTAGTTTCTTAGTTTCTTAGTTTCTTAGTTTCTTAGTTTCTTAGTTTCTTAGTTTCTTAGTTTCTTAGTTTCTTAGTTTCTTAGTTTGTCAGTTTGTTCGTTTCTCAGTTTCTTAGTTTGTTAGTTTCTTAGTTTCTCAGTTTCTCAGTTTCTCAGTTTCTCAGTTTCTGAGTTTCTTAGTTTGTCAGTTTGTCAGTTTGTTCGTTTTTCAGTTTGTTCGTTTCTTAGTTTCATAGTTTCTTAGTTTCTTAGTTTCTTAGTTTCTTAGTTTCTTAGTTTCTTAGTTTCTTAGTTTCTTAGTTTCTTAGTTTCTTAGTTTCTTAGTTTCTTAGTTTCTTAGTTTCTTAGATTCTTAGTTTCTTAGTTTGTCAGTTTGTTCGTTTCTTGGTTTGTTAGTTTGTTAGTTTCTTAGTTACTTAGTTTCTTAGTTTCTTAGTTTCTTAGTTTCTTAGTTTCTTAGTTTCTCAGTTTCTCAGTTTCTCAGTTTCTCAGTTTCTCAGTTTCTCAGTTTCTCAGTTTCTCAGTTTCTCAGTTTCTCAGTTTCTCAGTTTCTCAGTTTCTCAGTTTCTCAGTTTCTTAGTTTCTTAGTTTCTTAGTTTCTCAGTTTCTCAGTTTCTCAGTTTCTCAGTTTCTCAGATTCCCAGTTTCTCAGTTTCCCAGTTTCTCAGTTTCTCAGTTTCTCAGTTTCTCAGCTTCTCAGTTTCTCAGTTTCTCAGTTTCTCAGTTTCTCAGTTTCTCAGTTTCTGAGTTTCTTAGTTTGTCAGTTTGTCAGTTTGTTCGTTTGTCAGTTTGTTCGTTTCTTAGTTTCATAGTTTCTTAGTTTCTTAGTTTCTTAGTTTCTTAGTTTCTTAGTTTCTTAGTTTCTTAGTTCCTTAGTTTCTTAGTTTCTTAGTTTCTTAGATTCTTAGTTTCTTAGTTTGTCAGTTTGTTCGTTTCTTAGTTTCTTAGTTTGTTAGTTTCTTAGTTTCTTAGTTTGTTAGTTTCTTAGTTTGTTAGTTTCTCAGTTTCTCAGTTTCTCAGTTTCTCAGTTTCTCAGTTTCTCAGTTTCTCAGTTTCTCAGTTTCTGAGTTTGTTCGTTTCTCAGTTTCTTAGTTTCTTAGTTTCTTAGTTTCTCAGTTTCTTAGTTTCTTAGTTTCTTAGTTTCTTAGTTTCTTAGTTTCTTAGTTTCTTAGTTTCTTAGTTTCTTAGTTTCTTAGTTTCTTAGTTTCTTAGTTTCTTAGTTTCTTAGTTTCTTAGTTTCTTAGTTTCTTAGTTTCTTAGTTTCTTAGTTTCTTAGTTTCTTAGTTTCTTAGTTTCTTAGTTTCTTAGTTTCTTAGTTTGTCAGTTTGTTCGTTTCTTAGTTTCTTAGTTTGTTAGTTTCTTAGTTTCTTAGTTTCTTAGTTTCTTAGTTTCTTAGTTTCTTAGTTTCTTAGTTTCTTAGTTTCTTAGTTTCTTAGTTTCTTAGTTTCTTAGTTTCTTAGTTTCTTAGTTTCTTAGTTTCTTAGTTTCTTAGTTTCTTAGTTTCTTAGTTTCTTAGTTTCTTAGTTTCTTAGTTTCTTAGTTTCTTAGTTTCTTAGTTTCTTAGTTTCTTAGTTTCTTAGTTTCTTAGTTTCTTAGTTTCTTAGTTTCTTAGTTTCTTAGTTTCTTAGTTTCTTGGATTCTTAGTTTCTTAGTTTCTTAGTTCCTTAGTTTGTCAGTTTTTTCATTTCTTAGTTTGTCAGTTTGTTCGTTTCTTAGTTTCTTAGTTTCTTAGTTTCTTAGTTTCTTAGTTTCTTAGTATCTTAGTTTCTTAGTTTCTTAGTTTCTTAGTTTCTTAGTTTCTTAGTTTCTTAGTTTCTTAGTTTCTTAGTTTCTTAGTTTGTCAGTTTGTTCGTTTCTTAGATTCTTAGTTTCTTAGTTTCTTAGTTTCTTAGTTTGTCAGTTTGTTCGTTTCTTAGTTTCTTAGTTTCTAAGTTTCTTAGTTTCTTAGTTTCTTAGTTTCTTAGTTTCTTAGTTTGTTCGTTTCTTAGTTTCTTAGTTTCTTAGTTTCTTAGTTTCTTAGTTTCTTAGTTTCTCAGTTTCTTAGTTTCTCAGTTTCTCAGTTTCTCAGTTTCTCAGTTTCTCAGTTTCTCAGTTTCTCAGTTTCTCAGTTTCTCAGTTTCTCAGTTTCTCAGTTTCTCAGTTTCTCAGTTTCTCAGTTTCTCAGTTTCTTAGTTTGTCAGTTTGTCAGTTTGTTCGTTTGTCAGTTTGTTCGTTTCTTAGTTTCTTAGTTTCTTAGTTTCTCAGTTTCTCAGTTTCTCAGTTGCTCAGTTTATCAGTTTCTCAGTTTCTCAGTTTCTCAGTTTCTCAGTTTCTCAGTTTGTCAGTTTCATAGATTCTCAGTTTCTCAGCTTCTCAGTTTCTCAGTTTCTCAGTTTCTCAGTTTCTCAGTTTCTCAGTTTCTGAGTTTCTTAGTTTGTCAGTTTGTCAGTTTGTTCGTTTGTCAGTTTGTTCGTTTGTCAGTTTGTTCGTTTCTTAGTTTCATAGTTTCTTAGTTTCTTAGTTTCTTAGTTTCTTAGTTTCTTAGTTTCTTAGTTTCTTAGTTTCTTAGTTTCTTAGTTTGTCAGTTTGTTCGTTTCTTAGTTTCTTAGTTTGTTAGTTTCTTAGTTTGTTAGTTTCTTAGTTTCTTAGTTTCTCAGTTTCTCAGTTTCTCAGTTTCTCAGTTTCTCAGTTTCTCAGGTTCTCAGTTTCTCAGTTTCTCAGTTTCTCAGTTGCTCAGTTTCTCAGTTTCTCTGTTTCTCAGTTTCTCAGTTTCCCAGTTTCTCAGTTTCCCAGTTTCTCAGTTTCTCAGTTTCTCAGTTTCTCAGCTTCTCAGTTTCTCAGTTTCTCAGTTTCTCAGTTTCTCAGTTTCTTAGTTTGTCAGTTTGTCAGTTTGTTCGTTTGTCAGTTTGTTCGTTTCTTAGTTTCATAGTTTCTTAGTTTCTTAGTTTCTTAGTTTCTTAGTTTCTTAGTTTCTTAGTTTCTTAGTTTCTTAGTTTCTTAGTTTCTTAGTTCCTTAGTTTCTTAGTTTCTTAGTTTCTTAGTTTGTCAGTTAGTTCGTTTCTTAGTTTCTTAGTTTCTTAGTTTGTTAGTTTGTTAGTTTCTTAGTTTGTTAGTTTCTTAGTTTCTTAGTTTCTTAGTTTCTTAGTTTCTCAGTTTCTCAGTTTCTCAGTTTCTCAGTTTCTCAGTTTCTCAGTTTCTCAGTTTCTCAGTTTCTCAGTTTCTCAGTTACTTAGTTCCTCAGTTTCTCAGTTTCTCAGTTTCTCAGTTTCCCAGTTTCTCAGTTTCTCAGTTTCTCAGTTTCTCAGCTTCTCAGTTTCTCAGCTTCTCAGTATCTCAGTTTCTCAGTTTCTGAGTTTCTTAGTTTGTCAGTTTGTCAGTTTGTTCGTTTGTCAGTTTGTTCGTTTCTTAGTTTCTTAGATTCTCACTTTCTTAGTTTCTTAGTTTCTTAGTTTCTTAGTTTCTTAGTTTCTTAGTTTCTTAGTTTCTTAGTTTCTTAGTTTCTTAGTTTCTTAGTTTCTTAGTTTCTAAGTTTCTTAGTTTCTTAGTTTCTTAGTTTCTTAGTTTGTTCGTTTCTTAGTTTCTTAGTTTCTTAGTTTCTTAGTTTCTTAGTTTCTAAGTTTCTCAGTTTCTTAGTTTCTTAGTTTCTCAGTTTCTCAGTTTCTCAGTTTCTCAGTTTCTCAGTTTCCCAGTTTCTCAGTTTCCCAGATTCTCAGTTTCTCAGTTTCTCAGTTTCTCAGTTTCTCAGTTTCTCAGTTTCTCAGCTTCTCTGTTTCTCAGTTTCCCAGATTCTCAGTTTCTCAGTTTCTCAGTTTCTCAGTTTCTCAGTTTCTCAGTTTCTCAGTTTCTCAGTTTCTCAGTTTCTCAGTTTCTCAGTTTCTCAGTTTCTCAGTTTCTCAGTTTCACAGTTTCTCAGTTTCTCAGTTTCTCAGTTTCTCAGTTTCTCAGTTTCTAAGTTTCTCAGATTCTCAGTTTCTCAGTTTCCCAGTTTCTCAGTTTCTCAGTTTCTCAGTTTCTCAGCTTCTCAGTTTCTCAGTTTCTCAGCTTCTCAGTTTCTCAGTTTCTCAGTTTCTGAGTTTCTTAGTTTGTCAGTTTGTCAGTTTGTTCGTTTGTCAGTTTGTTCGTTTCTTAGTTTCTTAGTTTCTTAGTTTCTTAGTTTCTTAGTTTCTTAGTTTCTTAGCTTCTTAGTTTCTTAGTTTCTTAGTTTCTTAGTTTCTTAGTTTCTTAGTTTCTTAGTTTCTTAGTTTCTTAGTTTCTTAGTTTCTTAGTTTTTTAGTTTCTTAGTTTCTTAGTTTCTTAGTTTCTTAGTTTCTTAGTTTCTTAGTTTCTTAGTTTCTTAGTTTCTTAGTTTCTTAGTTTCTTAGTTTCTTAGTTTATCAGTTTGTTCGTTTCTTAGTTTCTTAGTTTCACAGTTTCTCAGTTTCTCAGTTTCTCAGTTTCCCAGTATCTCAGTTTCCCAGTTTCTCAGTTCCTCAGTTTCTCAGTTTCTCAGCTTCTCAGTTTCTCAGTTTCTCAGTTTCTTAGTTTCTCAGTTTCTGAGTTTCTTAGTTTGTCAGTTTGTCAGTTTGTTCGTTTCTTAGTTTCTTAGTTTCTTAGTTTCTTAGTTTCTTAGTTTCTTAGTTTGTTCGTTTCTTAGTTTCTTAGTTTCTTAGTTTCTTAGTTTCTCAGTTTCTCAGTTTCTCAGTTTCTCAGTTTCTCAGTTTCTCAGTTTCTCAGTTTCTCAGTTTCTCAGTTTCTCAGTTTCTCAGTTTCTCAGTTTCTCAGTTTCTCAGTTTCTCAGTTTCTCAGTTTCTCAGTTTCTCAGTTTCTCAGTTTCTCAGTTTCTCAGTTTCTCAGTTTCTCAGTTTCTCAGTTTCTCAGTTTCTCAGTTTCTCAGTTTCTCAGTTTCTCAGTTTCTCAGTTTCTTAGTTTGTCAGTTTGTCAGTTTGTTCGTTTGTCAGTTTGTTCGTTACTTAGTTTCTTAGTTTCTTAGTTTCTCAGTTTCTTAGTTTCTTAGTTTCTTAGTTTCTTAGTTTCTCAGTTTCTCAGTTTCTCAGTTTTTCAGTTTCTCAGTTTCTCAGTTTCTCAGTTTCTCAGTTTCTTAGTTTGTCAGTTTGTCAGTTTGTTCGTTTCTTAGTTTCTTAGTTTCTTAGTTTCTTAGTTTCTCAGTTTCTCAGTTTCTCAGTTTCTCAGTTTCTCAGTTTCTCAGTTTCTCAGTTTCTCAGTTTCTCAGTTTCTCAGTTTCTTAGTTTGTCAGTTTGTCAGTTTGTTCGTTTGTCAGTTTGTTCGTTTCTTAGTTTCTTAGTTTCTTAGTTTCTCAGTTTCTCAGTTTCTCAGTTTCTCAGTTTCTCAGTTTCTCAGTTTCTCAGTTTCTCAGTTTCTCAGTTTCTCAGTTTCTCAGTTTCTCAGTTTCTCAGTTTCTCAGTTTCTCAGTTTCTCAGTTTCTCAGTTTCTCAGTTTCTCAGTTTCTCAGTTTCTCAGTTTCTCAGTTTCTCAGTTTCTCAGTTTCTCAGTTTCTCAGTTTCTCAGTTTCTCAGTTTCTCAGTTTCTCAGTTTCTCAGTTTCTCAGTGTCTCAGTTTCTCAGTTTCTCAGTTTCTTAGTTTGTCAGTTTGTCAGTTTGTTCGTTTGTCAGTTTGTTCGTTTCTTAATTTGTTCGTTTCTTAGTTTCTTAGTTTCTCAGTTTCACAGTTTCTCAGTTTCTCAGTTTCTCAGTTTCTCAGTTTCTCAGTTTCTCAGTTTCTCAGCTTCTCAGTTTCTCAGTTTCTCAGTTTCTCAGTTTCTCAATTTCTCAGTTTCTGAGTTTCTTAGTTTCTTAGTTTGTCAGTTTGTCAGTTTGGTCGTTTGTCAGTTTGTTCGTTTCTTAGTTTCTTAGTTTCTTAGTTTCTTAGTTTCTTAGTTTCTTAGTTTCTCAGTTTCTCAGTTTCTCAGTTTCTCAGCTTCTCAGTTTCTCAGCTTCTCAGTTACTCAGTTTCTCAGTTTCTCAGTTTCTCAGTTTCTCAGTTTCTCAGTTTCTCAGTTTCTCAGTTTCTCAGTTTCTCAGTTTCTCAGTTTCTCAGTTTCTCAGTTTCTCAGTTTCTCAGTTTCTCAGTTTCTCAGTTTCTCAGTTTCTCAGTTTCTCAGTTTCTCAGTTTCTCAGTTTCTCAGTTTCTCAGTTTCTCAGTTTCTCAGTTTCTCAGTTTCTCAGTTTCTCAGTTTCACAGTTTCTCAGTTTCTCAGTTTCTCAGTTTCTCAGTTTCTCAGTTTCTCAGTTTCTCAGTTTCTCAGTTTCTCAGTTTCTCAGTTTCTCAGTTTCTCAGTTTCTCAGTTTCTCAGTTTCTCAGTTTCTCAGTTTCTCAGTTTCTCAGTTTCTCAGTTTCTCAGTTTCTCAGTTTCTCAGTTTCTCAGTTTCTCAGTTTCTCAGTTTCTCAGTTTCTCAGTTTCTCAGTTTCTCAGTTTCTCAGTTTCTCAGTTTCTCAGTTTCTCAGCTTCTCAGTTTGTCAGTTTGTCAGTTTGTCAGTTTGTCAGTTTGTCAGTTTCTTAGTTTCTTAGTTTCTTATTTTCCTAGTTTCTTAGTTTCTTAGTTTCTTAGTTTCTTAGTTTCTTAGTTTCTTAGTTTCTTAGTTTCTTAGTTTCTTAGTTTCTTAGTTTCTTAGTTTCTTAGTTTCTTAGTTTCTTAGTTTCTTAGTTTCTTAGTTTCTTAGTTTCTTAGTTTCTTAGTTTCTTAGTTTCTTAGTTTCTTAGTTTCTTAGTTTCTTAGTTTCCTAGTTTCTTAGTTTCTTAGTTTCTTAGTTTCTTAGTTTCTTAGTTTCTTAGTTTCTTAGTTTCTTAGTTTCTAAGTTTCTTAGTTTCTTAGTTTCTTAGTTTCTTAGTTTCTTAGTTTCTTAGTTTCTTAGTTTCTTAGTTTCTTAGTTTCTTAGTTTCTTAGTTTCTTAGTTTCTTAGTTTCTTAGTTTCTTAGTTTCTTAGTTTCTTAGTTTCTTAGTTTCTTAGTTTCTTAGTTTCTTAGTTTCTTAGTTTCTTAGTTTCTTAGTTCCTTAGTTTCTTAGTTTCTTAGTTTCTTAGTTTCTTAGTTTCTTAGTTTCTTAGTTTCTTAGTTTCTTAGTTTCTTAGTTTCTTAGTTTCTTAGTTTCTTAGTTTCTTAGTTTCTTAGTTTCTTAGTTTCTTAGTTTCTTAGTTTCTTAGTTTCTTAGTTTCTTAGTTTCTTAGTTTCTTAGTTTCTTAGTTTCTTAGTTTCATAGTTTCATAGTTTCTTAGTTTCTTAGTTTCTTAGTTTCTTAGTTTCTTAGTTTCTTAGTTTCTTAGTTTCTTAGTTTCTTAGTTTGTTCGTTTCTTAGTTTCTTAGTTTCTTAGTTTCTTAGTTTCGTAGTTTCTTAGTTTCTCAGTTTCTCAGTTTCTCAGTTTCTCAGTTTCTCAGTTTCTCAGTTTCTCAGTTTCTCAGTTTCTCAGTTTCTCAGTTTCTCAGTTTCTCAGTTTCTCAGTTTCTCAGTTTCTCAGTTTCTCAGTTTCTCAGTTTCTCAGTTTCTCAGTTTCTCAGTTTCTCAGTTTCTCAGTTTCTCAGTTTCTCAGTTTCTCAGTTTCTCAGTTTCTCAGTTTCTCAGTTTCTTAGTTTGTCAGTTTGTCAGTTTGTTCGTTTGTCAGTTTGTTCGTTTCTTAGTTTCTTAGTTTCTTAGTTTCTTAGTTTCACAGTTTCTCAGTTTCTCAGTTTCTCAGTTTCTCAGTTTCTCAGTTTCTCAGTTTCTCAGTTTCTCAGTTTCTCAGTTTCTCAGTTTCTCAGTTTCTCAGTTTCTCAGTTTCTCAGTTTCTCAGTTTCTCAGTTTCTCAGTTTCTCAGTTTCTCAGTTTCTCAGTTTCTCAGTTTCTCAGTTTCTCAGTTTCTCAGTTTCTCAGTTTCTCAGTTTCTCAGTTTCTCAGTTTCTCAGTTTCTCAGTTTCTCAGTGTCTCAGTTTCTCAGTTCCTCAGTTTGTCAGTTTCTCAGTTTCTTAGTTTGTCAGTTTGTCAGTTTGTTCGTTTGTCAGTTTGTTCGTTTCTTAGTTTCTTAGTTTCTTAGTTTCTTAGTTTCTCAGTTTCTCAGTTTCTCAGTTTCTCAGTTTCTCAGTTTCTCAGTTTCTCAGTTTCTCAGTTTCTCAGTTTCTCAGTTTCTCAGTTTCTCAGTTTCTCAGTTTCTCAGTTTCTCAGTTTCTCAGTTTCTCAGTTTCTCAGTTTCTCAGTGTCTCAGTTTCTCAATTTCTCAGTTTCTCAGTTTCTCAGTTTCTTAGTTTGTCAGTTTGTCAGTTTGTCAGTTTGTTCGTTTGTCAGTTTGTTCGTTTCTTAGTTTCTTAGTTTCTTAGTTCCTTAGTTTCTCAGTTTCTCAGTTTCTCAGTTTCTCAGTTTCTCAGTTTCTCAGCTTCTCAGTTTCTCAGTTTCTCAGTTTCTCAGTTTCTCAGTTTCTCAG
Source organism: Megalopta genalis (assembly GCF_051020955.1). Taxonomy (NCBI): domain Eukaryota; kingdom Metazoa; phylum Arthropoda; class Insecta; order Hymenoptera; family Halictidae; genus Megalopta; species Megalopta genalis. The sequence continues at coordinate 20,343,746 of NC_135019.1, read as the reverse complement.
TTTCTCAGCTTCTCAGTTTCTCAGCTTCTCAGTTTCTCAGTTTATCAGTTCCTCAGTTTCTCAGTTTCTCAATTTCTCAGTTTCTGAGTTTCTTAGTTTGTCAGTTTGTTCGTTTGTCAGTTTGTTCGTTTCTTAGTTTCTTAGTTTCTTAGTTTCTTAGTTTCTCAGTTTCTTAGTTTCTCAGTTTCTCAGTTTCTCAGCTTCTCAGTTACTCAGTTTCTCAGTTTCTCAGTTTCTCAGTTTCTCAGTTTCTCAGTTTCTCAGTTTCTCAGTTTCTCAGTTTCTCAGTTTCTCAGTTTCTCAGTTTCTCAGTTTCTCAGTTTCTCAGTTTCTCAGTTTCTCAGTTTCTCAGTTTCTCAGTTTCTCAGTTTCTCAGTTTCTCAGTTTCTCAGTTTCTCAGTTTCTCAGTTTCTCAGTTTCTCAGTTTCTCAGTTTCTCAGTTTCTCAGTTTCTCAGTTTCTCAGTTTCTTAGTTTGTCAGTTTGTCAGTTTGTTCGTTTGTCAGTTTGTTCGTTTCTTAGTTTCTTAGTTTCTTAGTTTCCCAGTTTCTCAGTTTCTCAGTTTCTCAGTTTCTCAGTTTCTCAGTTTCTCAGTTTCTCAGTTTCTCAGTTTCTCAGTTTCTCAGTTTCTCAGTTTCTCAGTTTCTCAGTTTCTCAGTTTCTCAGTTTCTCAGTTTCTCAGTTTCTCAGTTTCTCAGTTTCTCAGTTTCTCAGTTTCTCAGTTTCTCAGTTTCTCAGTTTCTCAGTTTCTCAGTTTCTCAGTTTCTCAGTTTCTCAGTTTCTCAGTTTCTCAGTTTCTCAGTTTCTCAGTTTCTCAGTTTCTTAGTTTGTCAGTTTGTCAGTTTGTTCGTTTGTCAGTTTGTTCGTTTCTTAGTTTCTTAGTTTCTTAGTTTCTTAGTTTCACAGTTTCTCAGTTTCTCAGTTTCTCAGTTTCTCAGTTTCTCAGTTTCTCAGTTTCTCAGTTTCTCAGTTTCTCAGTTTCTCAGTTTCTCAGTTTCTCAGTTTCTCAGTTTCTCAGTTTCTCAGTTTCTCAGTTTCTCAGTTTCTCAGTTTCTCAGTTTCTCAGTTTCTCAGTTTCTCAGTTTCTCAGTTTCTCAGTTTCTCAGTTTCTCAGTTTCTCAGTTTCTCAGTTTCTCAGTTTCTCAGTGTCTCAGTTTCTCAGTTTCTCAGTTTCTCTGTTTCTCAGTTTCTTAGTTTGTCAGTTTCTCAGTTTCTCAGTTTCTCAGTTTCTTAGTTTCTTAGTTTCTCAGTTTCTCAGTTTCTCAGTTTCTCAGTTTCTCAGTTTCTCAGTTTCTCAGTTTCTCAGTTTCTCAGTTTCTCAGTTTCTCAGTTTCTCAGTTTCTCAGTTTCTCAGTTTCTCAGTTTCTCAGTTTCTCAGTTTCTCAGTTTCTCAGTTTCTCAGTTTCTCAGTTTCTCAGTTTCTCAGTTTCTCAGTTTCTCAGTTTCTCAGTTTCTCAGTTTCTCAGTTTCTCAGTTTCTCAGTTTCTCAGTTTCTTAGTTTGTCAGTTTGTCAGTTTGTTCGTTTGTCAGTTTGTTCGTTTCTTAGTTTCTTAGTTTCTTAGTTTCCCAGTTTCTCAGTTTCTCAGTTTCTCAGTTTCTCAGTTTCTCAGTTTCTCAGTTTCTCAGTTTCTCAGTTTCTCAGTTTCTCAGTTTCTCAGTTTCTCACTTTCTCAGTTTCTCAGTTTCTCAGTTTCTCAGTTTCTCAGTTTCTCAGTTTCTCAGTTTCTCAGTTTCTCAGTTTCTCAGTTTCTCAGTTTCTCAGTTTCTCAGTTTCTCAGTTTCTCAGTTTCTCAGTTTCTCAGTTTCTCAGTTTCTCAGTTTCTCAGTTTCTCAGTTTCTCAGTTTCTCAGTTTCTCAGTTTCTCAGTTTCTCAGTTTCTCAGTTTCTTAGTTTGTCAGTTTGTCAGTTTGTTCGTTTGTCAGTTTGTTCGTTTCTTAGTTTCTTAGTTTCTTAGTTTCTTAGTTTCACAGTTTCTCAGTTTCTCAGTTTCTCAGTTTCTCAGTTTCTCAGTTTCTCAGTTTCTCAGTTTCTCAGTTTCTCAGTTTCTCAGTTTCTCAGTTTCTCAGTTTCTCAGTTTCTCAGTTTCTCAGTTTCTCAGTTTCTCAGTTTCTCAGTTTCTCAGTTTCTCAGTTTCTCAGTTTCTCAGTTTCTCAGTTTCTCAGTTTCTCAGTTTCTCAGTTTCTCAGTTTCTCAGTTTCTCAGTTTCTCAGTTTCTCAGTTTCTCAGTTTCTCAGTTTCTCAGTTTCTCAGTTTCTCAGTTTCTCAGTGTCTCAGTTTCTCAGTTTCTCAGTTTCTCTGTTTCTCAGTTTCTTAGTTTGTCAGTTTGTCAGTTTGTCAGTTTCTCAGTTTCTCAGTTTCTCAGTTTCTTAGTTTCTTAGTTTCTCAGTTTCTCAGTTTCTCAGTTTCTCAGTTTCTCAGTTTCTCAGTTTCTCAGTTTCTCAGTTTCTCAGTTTCTCAGTTTCTCAGTTTCTCAGTTTCTCAGTTTCTCAGTTTCTCAGTTTCTCAGTTTCTCAGTTTCTCAGTTTCTCAGTTTCTCAGTTTCTCAGTTTCTCAGTTTCTCAGTTTCTCAGTTTCTCAGTTTCTCAGTTTCTCAGTTTCTCAGTTTCTCAGTTTCTCAGTTTCTCAGTTTCTCAGTTTCTCAGTGTCTCAGTTTCTCAGTTTCTCAGCTTCTCAGTTTCTCAGTTTCTTAGTTTGTCAGTTTGTCAGTTTGTTCGTTTGTCAGTTTGTTCGTTTCTTAGTTTCTTAGTTTCTTAGTTTCTTAGTTTCACAGTTTCTCAGTTTCTCAGTTTCTCAGTTTCTCAGTTTCTCAGTTTCTCAGTTTCTCAGTTTCTCAGTTTCTCAGTTTCTCAGTTTCTCAGTTTCTCAGTTTCTCAGTTTCTCAGTTTCTCAGTTTCTCAGTTTCTCAGTTTCTCAGTTTCTCAGTTTCTCAGTTTCTCAGTTTCTCAGTTTCTCAGTTTCTCAGTTTCTCAGTTTCTCAGTTTCTCAGTTTCTCAGTTTCTCAGTTTCTCAGTTTCTCAGTTTCTCAGTTTCTCAGTTTCTCAGTTTCTCAGTTTCTCAGTTTCTCAGTTTCTCAGTTTCTCAGTTTCTCAGTTTCTCAGTGTCTCAGTTTCTCAGTTTCTCAGTTTCTCAGTTTCTCAGTTTCTCAGTTTCTTAGTTTGTCAGTTTGTCAGTTTGTTCGTTTGTCAGTTTGTTCGTTTCTTAGTTTCTTAGTTTCTTAGTTTCTTAGTTTCACAGTTTCTCAGTTTCTCAGTTTCTCAGTTTCTCAGTTTCTCAGTTTCTCAGTTTCTCAGTTTCTCAGTTTCTCAGTTTCTCAGTTTCTCAGTTTCTCAGTTTCTCAGTTTCTCAGTTTCTCAGTTTCTCAGTTTCTCAGTTTCTCAGTTTCTCAGTTTCTCAGTTTCTCAGTTTCTCAGTTTCTCAGTTTCTCAGTTTCTCAGTTTCTCAGTTTCTCAGTTTCTCAGTTTCTCAGTTTCTCAGTTTCTCAGTTTCTCAGTTTCTCAGTTTCTCAGTGTCTCAGTTTCTCAGTTTCTCAGTTTCTCTGTTTCTCAGTTTCTTAGTTTGTCAGTTTGTCAGTTTCTCAGTTTCTCAGTTTCTTAGTTTCTTAGTTTCTTAGTTTCTCAGTTTCTCAGTTTCTCAGTTTCTCAGTTTCTCAGTTTCTCAGTTTCTCAGTTTCTCAGTTTCTCAGTTTCTCAGTTTCTCAGTTTCTCAGTTTCTCAGTTTCTCAGTTTCTCAGTTTCTCAGTTTCTCAGTTTCTCAGTTTCTCAGTTTCTCAGTTTCTCAGTTTCTCAGTTTCTCAGTTTCTCAGTTTCTCAGTTTCTCAGTTTCTCAGTTTCTCAGTTTCTCAGTTTCTCAGTTTCTCAGTTTCTCAGTGTCTCAGTTTCTCAGTTTCTCAGTTTCTCAGTTTCTCAGTTTCTTAGTTTGTCAGTTTGTCAGTTTGTTCGTTTGTCAGTTTGTTCGTTTCTTAGTTTCTTAGTTTCTTAGTTTCTTAGTTTCACAGTTTCTCAGTTTCTCAGTTTCTCAGTTTCTCAGTTTCTCAGTTTCTCAGTTTCTCAGTTTCTCAGTTTCTCAGTTTCTCAGTTTCTCAGTTTCTCAGTTTCTCAGTTTCTCAGTTTCTCAGTTTCTCAGTTTCTCAGTTTCTCAGTTTCTCAGTTTCTCAGTTTCTCAGTTTCTCAGTTTCTCAGTTTCTCAGTTTCTCAGTTTCTCAGTTTCTCAGTTTCTCAGTTTCTCAGTTTCTCAGTTTCTCAGTGTCTCAGTTTCTCAGTTTCTCAGTTTCTCTGTTTCTCAGTTTCTTAGTTTGTCAGTTTGTCAGTTTCTCAGTTTCTTAGTTTCTTAGTTTCTTAGTTTCTTAGTTTCTTAGTTTCTCAGTTTCTCAGTTTCTCAGTTTCTCAGTTTCTCAGTTTCTTAGTTTCTCAGTTTCTCAGTTTCTCAGTTTCTCAGTTTCTCAGTTTCTCAGTTTCTCAGTTTCTCAGTTTCTCAGTTTCTCAGTTTCTCAGTTTCTCATTTTCTCAGTTTCTCAGCTTCTCAGTTTCTCAGTTTCTCAGTTTCTCAGTTTCTGAGTTTGTTCGTTTCTCAGTTTATCAGTTTCTCAGTTTCTCAGTTTCTCAGTTTCTCAGTTTCTCAGTTTCTCAGTTTCTCAGTTTCTCAGTTTCTCAGTTTCTTAGTTTCATAGTTTCTTAGTTTCTCAGTTTCTTAATTTCTTAGTTTCTTAGTTTGTCAGTTTGTTCGTTTCTTAGTTTGTCAGTTTGTTCGTTTCTTAGTTTCTTAGTTTCTTAGTTTCTTAGTTTCTTAGTTTCTCAGTTTCTCAGTTTCTCAGTTTCTCAGTTTCTCAGTTTCTCAGTTTCTCAGTTTCTCAGTTTCTCAGTTTCTCAGTTTCTCAGTTTCTCAGTTTCTCAGTTTCTCAGTTTCTCAGTTTCTCAGTTTCTCAGTTTCTCAGTTTCTCAGTTTCTCAGTTTCTCAGTTTCTCAGATTCTCAGTTTCTCAGTTTCTCAGTTTCTCAGTTTCTCAGTTTCTCAGTTTCTCAGTTTCTCAGTTTCTCAGTTTCTCAGTTTCTCAGTTTCTCAGTTTCTCAGTTTCTCAGTTTCTCAGTTTCTCAGTTTCTCAGTTTGTTCGTTTGTCAGTTTGTTCGTTTCTTAGTTTCTTAGTTTCTTAGTTTCTCAGTTTCTCAGTTTCTCAGTTTCTCAGTTTCTCAGTTTCTCAGTTTCTCAGTTTCTCAGTTTCTCAGTTTCTCAGTTTCTCAGTTTCTCAGTTTCTCAGTTTCTCAGTTTCTCAGTTTCTCAGTTTCTCAGTTTCTCAGTTTCTCAGTTTCTCAGTTTCTCAGTTTCTCAGTTTCTCAGTTTCTCAGTTTCTCAGTTTCTCAGTTTCTCAGTTTCTCAGTTTCTCAGTTTCTCAGTTTCTCAGTTTCTCAGTTTCTCAGTTTCTCAGTTTCTCAGTTTCTCAGTTTCTCAGTTTCTCAGTTTCTCAGTTTCTCAGTTTCTCAGTTTCTCAGTTTCTTAGTTTGTCAGTTTGTCAGTTTGTTCGTTTGTCAGTTTGTTCGTTTCTTAGTTTCTTAGTTTCTTAGTTTCTTAGTTTCACAGTTTCTCAGTTTCTCAGTTTCTCAGTTTCTCAGTTTCTCAGTTTCTCAGTTTCTCAGTTTCTCAGTTTCTCAGTTTCTCAGTTTCTCAGTTTCTCAGTTTCTCAGTTTCTCAGTTTCTCAGTTTCTCAGTTTCTCAGTTTCTCAGTTTCTCAGTTTCTCAGTTTCTCAGTTTCTCAGTTTCTCAGTTTCTCAGTTTCTCAGTTTCTCAGTTTCTCAGTTTCTCAGTTTCTCAGTTTCTCAGTTTCTCAGTTTCTCAGTTTCTCAGTTTCTCAGTTTCTCAGTTTCTCAGTGTCTCAGTTTCTCAGTTTCTCAGTTTCTCTGTTTCTCAGTTTCTTAGTTTGTCAGTTTGTCAGTTTCTCAGTTTCTTAGTTTCTTAGTTTCTTAGTTTCTTAGTTTCTTAGTTTCTCAGTTTCTCAGTTTCTCAGTTTCTCAGTTTCTCAGTTTCTCAGTTTCTCAGTTTCTCAGTTTCTCAGTTTCTCAGTTTCTCAGTTTCTCAGTTTCTCAGTTTCTCAGTTTCTCAGTTTCTCAGTTTCTCAGTTTCTCAGTTTCTCAGTTTCTCAGTTTCTCAGTTTCTCAGTTTCTCAGTTTCTCAGTTTCTCAGTTTCTCAGTTTCTCAGTTTCTCAGTTTCTCAGTTTCTCAGTTTCTCAGTTTCTCAGTTTCTCAGTTTCTCAGTTTCTCAGTTTCTCAGTGTCTCAGTTTCTCAGTTTCTCAGTTTCTCAGTTTCTCAGTTTCTTAGTTTGTCAGTTTGTCAGTTTGTTCGTTTGTCAGTTTGTTCGTTTCTTAGTTTCTTAGTTTCTTAGTTTCTTAGTTTCACAGTTTCTCAGTTTCTCAGTTTCTCAGTTTCTCAGTTTCTCAGTTTCTCAGTTTCTCAGTTTCTCAGTTTCTCAGTTTCTCAGTTTCTCAGTTTCTCAGTTTCTCAGTTTCTCAGTTTCTCAGTTTCTCAGTTTCTCAGTTTCTCAGTTTCTCAGTTTCTCAGTTTCTCAGTTTCTCAGTTTCTCAGTTTCTCAGTTTCTCAGTTTCTCAGTTTCTCAGTTTCTCAGTTTCTCAGTTTCTCAGTTTCTCAGTTTCTCAGTTTCTCAGTGTCTCAGTTTCTCAGTTTCTCAGTTTCTCTGTTTCTCAGTTTCTTAGTTTGTCAGTTTGTCAGTTTCTCAGTTTCTTAGTTTCTTAGTTTCTTAGTTTCTTAGTTTCTTAGTTTCTCAGTTTCTCAGTTTCTCAGTTTCTCAGTTTCTCAGTTTCTTAGTTTCTCAGTTTCTCAGTTTCTCAGTTTCTCAGTTTCTCAGTTTCTCAGTTTCTCAGTTTCTCAGTTTCTCAGTTTCTCAGTTTCTCAGTTTCTCATTTTCTCAGTTTCTCAGCTTCTCAGTTTCTCAGTTTCTCAGTTTCTCAGTTTCTCAGTTTCTGAGTTTGTTCGTTTCTCAGTTTATCAGTTTCTCAGTTTCTCAGTTTCTCAGTTTCTCAGTTTCTCAGTTTCTCAGTTTCTCAGTTTCTCAGTTTCTCAGTTTCTTAGTTTCATAGTTTCTTAGTTTCTCAGTTTCTTAATTTCTTAGTTTCTTAGTTTGTCAGTTTGTTCGTTTCTTAGTTTGTCAGTTTGTTCGTTTCTTAGTTTCTTAGTTTCTTAGTTTCTTAGTTTCTTAGTTTCTCAGTTTCTCAGTTTCTCAGTTTCTCAGTTTCTCAGTTTCTCAGTTTCTCAGTTTCTCAGTTTCTCAGTTTCTCAGTTTCTCAGTTTCTCAGTTTCTCAGTTTCTCAGTTTCTCAGTTTCTCAGTTTCTAAGTTTCTCAGTTTCTCAGTTTCTCAGTTTCTCAGTTTCTCAGATTCTCAGTTTCTCAGTTTCTCAGTTTCTCAGTTTCTCAGTTTCTCAGTTTCTCAGTTTCTCAGTTTCTCAGTTTCTCAGTTTCTCAGTTTCTCAGTTTCTCAGTTTCTCAGTTTCTCAGTTTCTCAGTTTCTCAGTTTGTTCGTTTGTCAGTTTGTTCGTTTCTTAGTTTCTTAGTTTCTTAGTTTCTCAGTTTCTCAGTTTCTCAGTTTCTCAGTTTCTCAGTTTCTCAGTTTCTCAGTTTCTCAGTTTCTCAGTTTCTCAGTTTCTCAGTTTCTCAGTTTCTCAGTTTCTCAGTTTCTCAGTTTCTCAGTTTCTCAGTTTCTCAGTTTCTCAGTTTCTCAGTTTCTTAGTTTGTCAGTTTGTCAGTTTGTTCGTTTGTCAGTTTGTTCGTTTCTTAGTTTCTTAGCTTCTTAGTTACTTAGTTTCTTAGTTTCTTAGTTTCTTAGTTTCTTAGTTTCTTAGTTTCTTAGTTTCTTAGTTTCTTAGTTTCTTAGTTTCTTAGTTTCTTAGTTTCTTAGTTTCTTAGTTTCTTAGTTTGTCAGTTTGTTCGTTTCTTAGTTTCTTAGTTTCTTAGTTTCTTAGTTTCTTAGTTTCTCAGTTTCTCAGTTTCTCAGTTTCTCAGTTTCTCAGTTTCCCAGTTTCTCAGTTTCCCAGTTTCTCAGTTTCCCAGTTTCTCAGTTTCTCAGTTTCTCAGCTTCTCAGTTTCTCAGTTTCTCAGTTTCTCAGTTTCTCAGTTTCTGAGTTTCTTAGTTTGTCAGTTTGTCAGTTTGTTCGTTTCTTAGTTTCTTAGTTTCTTAGTTTCTTAGTTTCTTAGTTTCTTAGTTTCTTAGTTTCTTAGTTTCTTAGTTTCATAGTTTCATAGTTTCTTAGTTTCTTAGTTTCTTAGTTTCTTAGTTTCTTAGTTTCTTAGTTTCTTAGTTTCTTAGTTTCTTAGTTTCTTAGTTTCTTAGTTTCTTAGTTTCTTAGTTTCTTAGTTTCTTAGCTTCTTAGTTTCTTAGTTTCTTAGTTTCTTAGTTTCTTAGTTTCTTAGTTTCTTAGTTTTTCAGTTTGTTCGTTTCTTAGTTTCTTAGTTTGTCAGTTTGATCGTTTCTTAGTTTCTTAGTTTCTTAGTTTGTCAGTTTCCTAGTTTCTTAGTTTCTTAGTTTCTTAGTTTCTCAGTTTCTCAGTTTCTCAGTTTCTCAATTTCTCAGTTTCTCAGTTTCTCAGTTTCTCAGTTTCTCAGTTTCTCAGTTTCTCAGTTTCTCAGTTTCTCAGTTTCTCAGTTTCTCAGTTCCTCAGTTTCTCAGTTTCTCAGTTTCTCAGTTTCACAGTTTCTCAGTTTCTCAGTTTCACAGTTTCTCAGTTTCTCAGTTTCTCAGTTTCTCAGTTTCTCAGTTTCTCAGTTTGTCAGTTTCATAGTTTCTCAGTTTCTCAGTTTCTCAGTTTCTCAGTTTCTCAGTTTCTCAGTTTCTCAGTTTCTCAGTTTCTCAGTTTCTCAGTTTCTCAGTTTCTCAGTTTCTCAGTTTCTCAGTTTCTCAGTTTCTTAGTTTGTCAGTTTGTCAGTTTGTTCGTTTGTCAGTTTGTCAGTTTGTTCGTTTGTCAGTTTGTTCGTTTGTCAGTTTATTCGTTTCTTAGTTTCTCAGTTTCTTAGTTTCTTAGTTTATTAGTTTCTCAGTTTCTCATTTTCTCAGTTTCTCAGTTTCTCAGTTTCTCAGTTTCTCAGTATATCAGTTTCTCAGTTTCTCAGTTTCTCAGTTTCTCAGTTTCTCAGTTTCTCAGTTTCTCAGTTTCTCAGTTCCTCAGTTTCTCAGTTTCTCAGTTTCTCAGTTTCTCAGTTTCTCAGTTTCTCAGTTCCTCAGTTTCTCAGTTCCTCAGTTTCTCAGTTCCTCAGTTTCTCAGTTTCTCAGTTTCTCAGTTTCTCAGTTTCTCAGTTTCTCAGTTTCTCAGTTTCTCAGTTTCTCAGTTTCTCAGTTTCTCAGTTTCTCAGTTTCTCAGTTTCTCAGTTTCTCAGTTTCTCAGTTTCTCAGTTTCTCAGTTTCTCAGTTTCTCAGTTTCTCAGTTTCTCAGTTTCTCAGTTTCTTAGTTTGTCAGTTTGTCAGTTTGTTCGTTTGTCAGTTTGTTCGTTTCTTAGTTTCTTAGTTTCTTAGCTTCTTAGTTTCTTAGTTTCTTAGTTTCTTAGTTACTTAGTTTCTTAGTTTCTTAGTTTCTTAGTTTCTTAGTTTCTTAGTTTCTTAGTTTCTTAGTTTCTTAGTTTCTTAGTTTCTTAGTTTCTTAGTTTCTTAGTTTCTTAGTTTCTTAGTTTCTTAGTTTCTTAGTTTCTTAGTTTCTTAGTTTCTTAGTTTCTTAGTTTCTTAGTTTCTTAGTTTCTTAGTTTCTTAGTTTCTTAGTTTCTTAGTTTCTTAGTTTCTTAGTTTCTTAGTTTCATAGTTTCTTATTTTCTCAGTTTCTCAGTTTCTCAGTTTCTCCGTTTCTCAGTTTCTCCGTTTCTCCGTTTCTCCGTTTCTCAGTTTCTCAGTTTCTCAGTTTCTCAGTTTCTCAGTTTCTCAGTTTCTCAGTTTCTCAGTTTCTCAGTTTCTCAGTTTCTTAGTTTCTCAGTTTCTCAGTTTCTCAGTTTCTCAGTTCCTCAGTTTCTCAGTTTCTCAGTTTCTCAGTTTCTCAGTTTCTCAGTTTCTCAGTTTCTCAGTTTCTCAGTTTCTCAGTTTCTCAGATTCTCAGATTCTCAGTTTCTCAGTTTCTCAGTTTCTCAGTTTCTCAGTTTCTCAGTTTCTCAGTTTCTCAGTTTCTCAGTTTCTCAGTTTCTCAGTTTCTCAGTTTCTCAGTTTCTCAGTTTCTCAGTTTCCCAGTTTCTCAGTTTCTCAGTTTCACAGTTTCTCAGTTTGTCAGTTTGTTCGTTTGTCAATTTGTTCGTTTCTTAGTTTCTTAGTTTCTTAGTTTCTCAGTTTCTCAGTTTCTCAGTTTCTCAGTTTCTCAGTTTCTCAGTATATCAGTTTCTCAGTTTCTCAGTTTCTCAGTTTCTCAGTTTCTCAGTTTCTCAGTTTCTCAGATTCTCAGATTCTCAGTTTCTCAGTTTCTCAGTTTCTCAGTTTCTCAGTTTCTCAGTTTCTCAGTTTCTCAGTTTCTCGGTTTCTCAGTTTCTCAGTTTCTCAGTTTCTCAGTTTCTCAGTTTCTCAGTTTCTCAGTTTCTCAGTTTGTCAGTTTGTTCGTTTGTCAGTTTGTTCGTTTCTTAGTTTCTTAGTTTCTTAGTTTCTCAGTTTCTTAGTTTCTCAGTTTCTCAGTTTCTCAGTTCCTCAGTTTCTCAGTTTCTCAGTTTCTCAGTTTCTCAGTTTCTCAGTTTCTCAGTTTCTCAGTTTCTCAGTTTCTCAGTTTCTCAGATTCTCAGATTCTCAGTTTCTCAGTTTCTCAGTTTCTCAGTTTCTCAGTTTCTCAGTTTCTCAGTTTCTCAGTTTCTCAGTTTCTCAGTTTCTCAGTTTCTCAGTTTCTCAGTTTCTCAGTTTGTCAGTTTGTTCGTTTGTCAGTTTGTTCGTTTCTTAGTTTCTTAGTTTCTTAGTTTCTCAGTTTCTCAGTTTCTCAGTTTCTCAGTTTCTCAGTTTCTCAGTTTCTCAGTTTCTCAGTTTCTCAGTTTCTCAGTTTCTCAGTTTCTCAGTTTCTCAGTTTCTCAGTTTCTCAGTTTCTCAGTTTCTCAGTTTCTCAGTTTCTCAGTTTCTCAGTTTCTCAGTTTCTTAGTTTGTCAGTTTGTCAGTTTGTTCGTTTGTCAGTTTGTTCGTTTCTTAGTTTCTTAGTTTCTTAGCTTCTTAGTTTCTTAGATTCTTAGTTTCTTAGTTACTTAGTTTCTTAGTTTCTTAGTTTCTTAGTTTCTTAGTTTCTTAGTTTCTTAGTTTCTTAGTTTCTTAGTTTCTTAGTTTCTTAGTTTCTTAGTTTCTTAGTTTCTTAGTTTCTTAGTTTCTTAGTTTCTTAGTTTCTTAGTTTGTCAGTTTGTTCGTTTCTTAGTTTCTTAGTTTCTTAGTTTCTTAGTTTCTTAGTTTCTCAGTTTCTCAGTTTCTCAGTTTCTCAGTTTCTCAGTTTCCCAGTTTCTCAGTTTCCCAGTTTCTCAGTTTCCCAGTTTCTCAGTTTCTCAGTTTCTCAGCTTCTCAGTTTCTCAGTTTCTCAGTTTCTCAGTTTCTCAGTTTCTGAGTTTCTTAGTTTGTCAGTTTGTCAGTTTGTTCGTTTCTTAGTTTCTTAGTTTCTTAGTTTCTTAGTTTCTTAGTTTCTTAGTTTCTTAGTTTCTTAGTTTCATAGTTTCATAGTTTCATAGTTTCTTAGTTTCTTAGTTTCTTAGTTTCTTAGTTTCTTAGTTTCTTAGTTTCTTAGTTTCTTAGTTTCTTAGTTTCTTAGTTTCTTAGTTTCTTAGCTTCTTAGTTTCTTAGTTTCTTAGTTTCTTAGTTTCTTAGTTTCTTAGTTTCTTAGTTTTTCAGTTTGTTCGTTTCTTAGTTTCTTAGTTTGTCAGTTTGATCGTTTCTTAGTTTCTTAGTTTCTTAGTTTGTCAGTTTCCTAGTTTCTTAGTTTCTTAGTTTCTTAGTTTCTCAGTTTCTCAGTTTCTCAGTTTCTCAATTTCTCAGTTTCTCAGTTTCTCAGTTTCACAGTTTCTCAGTTTCTCAGTTTCTCAGTTTCTCAGTTTCTCAGTTTCTCAGTTTGTCAGTTTCATAGTTTCTCAGTTTCTCAGTTTCTCAGTTTCTCAGTTTCTCAGTTTCTCAGTTTCTCAGTTTCTCAGTTTCTCAGTTTCTCAGTTTCTCAGTTTCTCAGTTTCTCAGTTTCTCAGTTTCTCAGTTTCTCAGTTTCTTAGTTTGTCAGTTTGTCAGTTTGTTCGTTTGTCAGTTTGTCAGTTTGTTCGTTTGTCAGTTTGTTCGTTTGTCAGTTTATTCGTTTCTTAGTTTCTTAGTTTCTTAGTTTCTCAGTTTCTTAGTTTCTTAGTTTCTTAGTTTCTCAGTTTCTCAGTTTCTCAGTTTCTCAGTTTCTCAGTTTCTCAGTTTCTCAGTATATCAGTTTCTCAGTTTCTCAGTTTCTCAGTTTCTCAGTTTCTCAGTTTCTCAGTTCCTCAGTTTCTCAGTTTCTCAGTTTCTCAGTTTCTCAGTTTCTCAGTTCCTCAGTTTCTCAGTTCCTCAGTTTCTCAGTTCCTCAGTTTCTCAGTTCCTCAGTTTCTCAGTTTCTCAGTTTCTCAGTTTCTCAGTTTCTCAGTTTCTCAGTTTCTCAGTTTCTCAGTTTCTCAGTTTCTCAGTTTCTCAGTTTCTCAGTTTCTGAGTTTCTCAGTTTCTCAGTTTCTCAGTTTCTCAGTTTCTCAGTTTCTCAGTTTCTCAATTTCTCAGTTTCTCAGTTTCTCAGTTTCTCAGTTTCTCAGTTCCTCAGTTTCTCTGTTTCTCAGTTTCTCAGTTTCTCAGTTTCTCAGTTTGTTAGTTTCTCAGTTTCCCAGTTTCTCAGTTTCTCAGTTTCTCAGTTTCTTATTTTCTCAGTTTCTCCGTTTCTCAGTTTCTGAGTTTCTTAGTTTCTTAGTTTCTCAGCTTCTCAGTTTCTCAGTTTCTCAGTTTCTTAGTTTCTTAGTTTCTTAGTTTCTTATTTTCTCAGTTTCTCCGTTTCTTAGTTTCTTAGTTTCTTAGTTTCTCCGTTTCTCCGTTTCTCAGTTTCTCAGTTTCTCAGTTTCTCAGTTTCTCAGTTTCTCAGTTTCATAGTTTCTTAGTTTCTTAGTTTCTTAGTTTCTTAGTTTCTCAGCTTCTCAGTTTCTCAGTTTCTCAGTTTCTCAGTTTCTCAGTTTCTCAGTTTCTCAGTTTCTCAGTTTCTTAGTTTCTTAGTTTCTTAGTTTCTTAGTTTCTTAGTTTCTTAGTTTCTTAGTTTCTTAGTTTCTTAGTTTCTTAGTTTCTTAGTTTCTTAGTTTCTTAGTTTCTTAGTTTCTTAGTTTCATAGTTTCTTATTTTCTCAGTTTCTCAGTTTCTCCGTTTCTCAGTTTCTCCGTTTCTCCGTTTCTCCGTTTCTCAGTTTCTCAGTTTCTCAGTTTCTCAGTTTCTCAGTTTCTCAGTTTCTCAGTTTCTCAGTTTCTCAGTTTCTCAGTTTCTCAGTTTCTCAGTTTCTCAGTTTCTTAGTTTCTCAGTTTCTCAGTTTCTCAGTTCCTCAGTTTCTCAGTTTCTCAGTTTCTCAGTTTCTCAGTTTCTCAGTTTCTCAGTTTCTCAGTTTCTCAGTTTCTCAGTTTCTCAGTTTCTCAGTTTCTCAGGTTGTGAGTTTGTTAGTTTGTTAGTTTGTTAGTTTGTTAGTTTGTTAGTTTGTTAGTTTGTTAGTTTGTTAGTTTGTTAGTTTGTTAGTTTGTTAGTTTGTTAGTTTGTTAGTTTGTTAGTTTGTTAGTTTGTTAGTTTGTTAGTTTGTTAGTTTGTTAGTTTGTTAGTTTGTTAGTTTGTTAGTTTGTTAGTTTGTTAGTTTGTTAGTTTGTTAGTTTGTTTGTTTGTTTGGTTGTTTGATTGGTTTGTTTGTTTGTTTGTTAGTTTGATTGTTAGTTTGTTTGTTAGTTTCTTTGTTAGTTAGTTTGTTAGTTTGTTTGTTAGTTTGTTTGTTAGTTTCTTTGTTAGTTTGTTTGTTAGTTTGTTTGTTAGTTTGTTTGTTAGTTTGTTAGTTTGTTTGTTAGTTTGTTTGTTAGTTTGTTTGTTAGTTTGTTTGTTTGTTTGTTAGTTTGTTTGTTTGATTGGTTTGTTTGTTTGTTTGTTAGTTAGTTAGTTAGTTAGTTAGTTAGTTTGTTTGTTTGATTGTTTGTTAGTTTGTTAGTTTGTTAGTTTGTTTGTTTGATTGGTTGTTTGATTAGTTTTGTTTGTTTGTTTGTTCGTTCGTTTGTTTGTTTGTCTGTATGTTTGGTTGGTTGTTCGATTGGTTTGTTTGTTAGTTTGTTTGTTTATTACATAGTATTGATTCAATTGTATCGCCAACTTCAATAAACATATTCCAATTCGTTGATCAACTACAACCGTTTAACAATGAATCCTCGTTAATTATTATATTAATATTGATACAATTGAAATATTCAAATGTCCTAATGAAATATATTATTGATCGTCAGCGATATAAATGTGGAACTTGCAACATAAATATCGTTCAATTTTCGTTACTGTAAAGAATGAAAAATAGAAAACGTGTCAGAAGGGCTTAAGTATATGGTTATTTCATTTTTATAACTTACAATATACGTTTCAAGTACATTAAATTAACTTTTTACATAACTATCTAAAGAACAAAGACAAGTTTTTGTAAACATTACCCCAGTTTGCGAACTAAAATGTAGGTACAGCAATTATTATTTATTAGAGTACTATAATATAATGTAAAATTATTAAATAAAATACAGAACAATTTGCATAAAAATGTGATTATACATAGTTACCTGCAGAAGATCAGTCTGCATATAGCTTTTTACAGTTCATCCATTTCTCTTTCTAACGTTTAAATCGCTATGAACCTTGCTACTTTAGAAGCTTTTAATAGTAATGGATATTTATATAAATTATAATTTATATTTTTATATGGTAAGAAACGTTGTAACCTACCTTAAGGAACGCTGGCAACCTAATTCTCTGAAACACCGACTGAACATAATACACCGGGAAATCGGAGCACAAGTTTTCTCAGTACGTTTGCCAGAAAGCCCATGACCTGCTAGAAGTAATGGCATTCGTGACAAGGAGTCTGCGGCATTTCTATAAAGTATACAATGGAAATACGGGAGCAATATATTGTTCGTTACGCCAACCAATTTCTCGGATATCAATTTGTCAGACAGTGCAATTGTATAATTACAGCACAACATGTAAGTATAATCATATGAACATAACCTCAAACAGTCGAAGCATGTACTCACATGCTTGGTATTTACTAGAAACTACTATGATTGCAACACATGACGATAGGTTATCCTTAGTCTTAACCAACTATAATAACGTACGTCTTTATTTTTCTAATTAATACTGTCTCATTCATTCAACTTTCATATTTCTATTATGATCTAATTTTTTAAAGAAACTACTTTGATTCCATCACAGTTCTAATAAATATCTATCACACTTCTTTAACTTAATGTTAAGACTAGTGGCATGTGTTTTCAATAGAATATAAAACTATTATGATTGTATACTAACTATATTTTCTTTGTCCAGCTGATCGACCAAAAATAACAGGTAGTTTAACAAATATACAATCAAGCGTTGGCACTGTTCAGTCACTAGCACCAGATGCTTTAGACATCAAAAAGACAGAAGAAGAAGCAAGAGAAGAAGCAGAACAAAAGGAGACTCGTGAACGGGCCGACAGATGGGTTAAACATAGTTTCAGATTTTTTGGTGTTGTCTTTACCATTGGGTTGTCATATATGATTTATGAACTGGCAAGGACAAAGTATGATGAGCAGGGGAATGCCATAGAAGATGAATACTCCAATTTACCAGTGTACCAAAGGATATACAAAAGGTTTCGGAGGGAATATGCTTACTATACCAAGGTGCGTGAATTCTTTTGGATAGAAATAGATTTTTAGATGTAATCACATAAGTACTTGTATCCTTGATTTTGTAGATGATCCAAGAACCCAGCAGGGACAAACTTCTTCCAGATCCACTCAAATATCCCTACCTTCAACCCTCTTACACTTTGGTCCTGGAGTTAACAGATGTCCTTATACATCCTGATTGGACGGTATGTTAAATATCCATAAACAACAGAATGTCTTGGCTGAAGGTGGCCTTCAGAGTAAATATCCCCTTTGGTTTTGTCATTAAAAACAAAGAAGATATTTCGGTAGAGTCTTCTTCAGCTGTAGTTAAACCATTTACTTATTTTGCTTAATTGGTTGCAAGTATGAAACTGGCTGGAGGTTTAAAAAAAGACCCGGTGTGGACCAATTTTTAGAAGCTGTTGCTCCACCACAGTTTGAAATTGTAGTATACACAGCAGAACAGGGTCTGGTAAGCATAGATTGTCTGTTAAAACTTGAATTGCAGTTCATTTTTTTACTATTTCCAGACAGTTTTTCCTATATTGGATGCTTTGGATCCTAATGGATATATCATGTACAGACTGGTAAGAGATACAACCCGTTTTGTGGATGGGCATCATGTTAAAGATTTGGATGCTCTTAACCGTGATCTCAGTAAGGTAAGTATCAAGTAAATACTTAAAATCACATGAAAGTCAATATTGTAGATTGTTGGTTTCTTCTTGATTTTGGTTATAAAAATATAGTTTCGTTAAAAAAAAAAACATTAATGACCTTGAAATCTCAAATATATTTGCATATGCAAATAACCGTTTTGTAAAATATAGTTTACTGAATGCTTCAACAGGTTATAGTTGTTGATTGGAATGCAAAGAGTACAAAATTCCATCCTGAAAATACTTTAAGGCTACCACAATGGACGGGTAACGATAATGATACGACGCTGTATGATTTAGCTGCATTCTTGAAAAGTGGGTTTGCTCTACGATTTTACATGAATACCAATATATAGTTATTTGCGTTACTTCAATCTCATTCGATGAATCTTTTTCAGCTATATTAGCGACAAATGTGCAAGACGTACGAGAAGTTCTCAATTATTACAGTCAGTTCGATAATCCATTAGAAGTTTTCAGAGAAAATCAGAGAAAGTTAATTGTAAGCAATCCACTTTCGCATTGAATGGGTTTTAAAACATATCAACTAATCGGAATGATTACAGATGCAGATGGAGGAAGAAGAAAGCAAAGCGCAGCAAGAAAACAGTAGAGTACTTACTTCAAAGTGGAAACCGTCTTTCCTTCGAAATCGTTAAGCCGCGATAGAAAAAATATTGTGTAAAATATGAGAAATTTGTAAACCATCATTAACATGTCTCTTCATCCTGCTAATGCACATTGCATGTAATTATTGTACAATTTTTGCTATAAATAAATAAACAAGTAATTCATATACCCAAATAGTTGGTTCATAATTTTATTGCACTTTCATAGAAAAATAATTATTCCAAGTAAATTTGTATGCATCACAACTTCGGCTTTTTACGAGCATGCCCCTTCTTAGGACGGGATTTCACTTTCGGTAGAAGCAACTCTTGCAACACATTACTATCTTCCAGAGCTGTTATATCTATTTCTTGTGAAACACTTATTAATTCTTGTGAATTAATTGGTATTGCGACATTTTCCATTTCCTCTTGAGAAAAAACTGGAGGCTTAGTGTCAGCAGATTCTAGCCAGCTTAAAACTTTTTGATGAGGTGCTGTTGTTAACGGCAATCGAACTTCTTCACATATTTCCCATACAGCCAGTAGTTCTGGTGCTAATATGTCCATATAACTATTTAATTCCTCAAGAGACTGTTTCCAACTCGAATTAAAATTATTCGACTCATAGTCGCTACATTTTAATCGCAATTTTTTATTTGTGAAACCTATAAACTTTAAACATTAGTATCCTCTAAATAATTTGTCATTTAAGATCATTTCATATACCTACAATCGTAGATGTACTGCATGTCCAATTTTTCAGAAATAGTTAAAGGTACAATTGTGCCTGCTTGGGAAGATGCTGCCTTTTCCCAAGCATCTAATATGCAATATGACCTACGATTAGTAGCTGAATATTTGTCTATCGGAATGTCATGTGTTATACACTGATAATATACGTCACCTACATAAAATATTACTATAAAATCAAAAATCAAAGCAACGTCTATTTCAAATGAATTAATGGTAAACATACCGATTGAATTTTGAAGAAAGAGGAATATATTGTCAGCTTCGTTTTGTATAAGTGCAGAACCAACATTGGACAATTCGAACCTATTTCTTAAATACGGGTTCAGACACATCCCTTGCAATTGAGATTCATCTAGAGTCTCCTTAATATGGGGAGGCGTAAATGGAAAATTAAAAGAATGTGAAATTTCATCGCTTGTCCAAGTGTTTATGACTATTATGCTTTCAGTAGGCACTTGACTAGATAGAACAACGAATTCTTTGTCTTCTCTGGAAGCGAACACGTATATAATTTTAGTTTTTATATAGTTGCGTATATTGTAATATAAAAAAAAAAAGAAAACTAATTTTGAACTTGCCTATAATTTCAATTTAATCTTTAATACCTGTTTGTAACTTGGCCAATTAGCGGCGGATTCTTAAACTGATGAGTCCATTTTTGTTGTACACATTGCTTAGGTGAACGTTTGTCGCACATTAAAACACTGTGATAAGTCGCTATGTATCTACAAGAACTATGTCTACTTTCGATATCTAATGTAATACTTTCGCATTTTTCCAGGAATGACTTTGGGCACAATGATAACGTCGGACAATCAAAGGAAATCTATAAATATTGAAATGGATAATCCCCATTTTCATTCCTGCATAAAATATGTAATTAAAGCAGTTCTAGACTTACTCTAGTATCAAGATAATGAAGGCAACATCTGTCTACAAATAGAATAATATTTGGATCCATTGTTTCAAATTTTACCCTTGCCCATAAATCATCTGCCACAGTAGTTTGCATTACAGTGTTGCTACATATATGTTTCCTAAAAGCATACGAATATTAGAACGGTCAAATATCGGCCCAGCTATAATTTTGAATACACGATACACTACTATTCAATAATTAGGATCATTATTAATATTTACATTTTTGTCACGTCCCAAAGAGTAACAGTTCTCTCTGAATTTACTGTGCAATATTGATTAGTATTATATGAACTTAAATCTGCACTAACTAATGGAATACTTGATGGTTGTCTATGAATTTCAGTGAGATTCCATTTCTCATTACATTCAGATAATATATAAAAATTACAGTGATCCTTGTATCTACCCAAAATTGTGCCTAAAACAGGTTACAGGTTTGAAGGTACAGGTACAGGTTTGAAATTGTTTCAATTACCTAATTACTCTTAATATCAGATAAACTTACATGAATTAGGATTAATACTGTGTTTTAATTCGAATAGTGAACCATTCAGCTCGCATTTAGCTGCTTTTGGAAGCACTGGTTTCCAAAAGAATTCATCAACATTAACAACAGGTGTGGCAACTATAAATGTATTAAAATAAGTTTATAAGCCTTCCAAATAGGAGAAAAAGATTCTACCATTATGATAATACCTAACTCATCCTTAAAAGGAAACAGTAATATATTTCTGTTATGCATCTTTAATTGATTGATAGTTCCCCCAGTGAAATACCAATTGTAAGACTAAAAATAAAATTATAAGTCATCAATTCAATTCATTGTCATAAAATTTTTCCTATATCTTTAATTCAACATACACCTTCAAAATGTGGATCTGGATCCAGAGCCATAATTTCTGCTATATCAGCTACATATCTAGGTACTTTAGCAGTAAGAATTCTGTCTGTATGTTTCCATTTTATATCTTTTTTGTACGTTTGTCCTAATTCTATGGAAATGTATAATTATAAATCTATAGAATCAATATCAAATGTATATATTGACTGTTGCACACATACCTTTCTCGTGTCTAAGATAATAATGCTTTAGCCTTTGTATATCATCATTGATATGATTCTTAAGTGTAAGAAGTTCTAGCGCAGGGTCCTCTTTATTGATTACTATATAAACAAATAGGTATTAAAAACAGATGTAATGATAATAAATTAACATTATTTTATCTTGTTGGAATTAATTGCTTACCAGTTCTTGGTATTTTTGCAGGTGGTAATAAAGGTCGTGGTAAATCACAGTGGTAAGGATAATCGTGGTATTTTCCGACAGCATCCTCCAAATCAACATCATCCACAGAGAAATTATTATGTAAATTATATCCTGGTACCAGGTAATGTGGATAATTTTTCAAAATAGATGGTTTCAATCTATTTCTTAAGTTCGTCTCAGCACGTTTATATGCTTTCGACGATAAAATACCTAGGTCTTCCATTGTATTTGTTTATAAACTGTTAATATTAACCATTACAATACTGTTTCGATGTTTGCTGCACTGGTATCAGGATATTTACAACACATAATGCTATCAATTTTCTTGACACGTTCTTCCACATGCTGTTCTGGTAGCCTTCTGGATTAAAAGGAACTTTCAGAGGCGGCGCCACAGGTGGTAGCACATGGTAACGTGGCGGTAAATTTGAATTGAAATTTAAATTAATCGAGAGCAAAGGGAAATATTTTGACTTTAATTTCCTCATGAAAAATCTTTAGATTGAAGAAATAAATTTGTTATTAAATAAGAACATTGTTCTTATTTCTATACAATGATGTTATTGTTTTTTCGATTCTTGTGTAATATATAATAATTAGTGAGAATACTAGCTTTAGAATACTTTAGAAAAACTATTGTTAATTAATTTTTATTTCCACCTACAATCATCAGTTTAACCAGTGGGAAATTAATTCATAATTCCCTTTTCTTTAATGTAGTCAAAAAATATAGAACAGGGTCCGTCACAGATGTCCATTTTGTTAATATCACACAACACTAAGACTGCATAATAAATAAAAAGTAGGATGTATTCTATTTAATAAAAATTATATTAACTTTGACGTGATCTTGATCCGCGTTGACTGAAAATCAAACTAAACTACCATTTTTAAAACTGTTTTTTTTCTTAGATAATTGATCGGTCTTGGACTTTTGAAGGACCCTGTATAATTCGGTACTAACGACCGTATATGCGATTGCGTCGTTCGTACGTTCTCCTAGGGAACTATAGCAAAAATGCACGCAACATGGACGTCCGATGCCGCAATTACGATGTCATACATCATTCAACAAATGTGCATCACCTAATTAAGTTCGGCTCCACACATCCGGTTTTCTACCGTGCGGCGACGGTGCGGTTACAAAATTCTGCGGTTCAAAATTCTGTACATTAAATTGAAAAATGTAAGTACATTTGTTTCAAAAGATGATTGCAATACCGAGCGTCTATGTTACGTACACTGTTTACCGCAGTTTCCTAGGTGAACGTACGGTCGACGCAAACGCATATACGGTCGCGCAGTACGCATTCATATATCGGTTGGTGCACACGTACGTTGCTTTTCTGCGAAATGACCGAGTCAAGCATTGAAGATTCTGCATTGGACATAGAACTTTTCATTGAAGAAGTGAAAAAATTCCCCGAAATATGGAATGTGGCAGCAGAAGAATATCACGATAGAACGAAGAAGAGAAGTGCCTGGCTTGAGATCTGTCGTGTTTTTTACGATAAATTTGACGAAAGACATGAGCGGGATAAAAATGAAATACGTAAGTAGCTTTATTATTTTATTGTTCATTAACAACGTATTAATTAACAGTGATTACTTAGACATTACACTTCGAAATAATTTCTTTCCCATGGCACACTGCCAATGTTGAAAATGAAAGAAAATTATAGAATAGTATACAGTCATGCTTCACCATAGTAAGCGATTCTGTTTCGCGATTGTATTTAGTAAGCATTTTTATCCCCACCATTTTAATGCGCATCCAGGTCCGCGCAGTTGCTTTAGAAAGAGAACGGGAGATGATCGAGAGAAACAGAATGAAACCAGAGAGCTCTATGTGTGAGTGTCCACACGGACGACAACCTAGGCCGTCTCACTTTACCGTGCTTGCGGTCTCACATTTCTCGCGCATCCGTACGTCTGGGCGCTCCATCTGAAACACGTGGCGCGATATTCGACTCGTACTTTTAGCCCCGTAGGATTTTCGACTACACAGTCCAGCGTGGAAACGACGATCATTTCTACAATTAATAAAATTTTAGAAAACCCGTAAGCTACATTTCAGCTAATGGTCTCTACTTTATGAATCTACAAAATTTGGTTAATTAAGCTATTTCAGTACTTTTTAACTAGGACGAACAGCAGTCAATATCCTACTGTACGAGACGGAGTTTCAGAAAAACGAATAATTTCGCAATTTTATACGATTTTTACTTTCAAAAATTTGAGAAATAAAGCTAAAAATTGCATTCATATCCTCTTAGAAAGACTACATATTTAATTTAGTAATTACCTACACAAAAATTCTCAAACTCAGAGTTTTAGAGAATTAGAGTTAAGAATTATTGAAGAGTGGAACAATTTACCGATAAAAAAAGATTAAAATGCAGTATGAAACAAATCCAAAATCAAAATGAAATTTTGATCCGCAATCTATAATGAAATTAGGAATATGTATAAGGGTATGTTGTTTATGAATCTGGGTTACATAAAAAATTTTATTTTATTTGGGCATCGATATTCTCATTTCTGGAGTGATTAAGGACGAACATTTCTACTTGCATGAATTTGAGGCCCTGAAAAGAGCCGTTATTATTAAATATCAATCTGTCATTATGTTTATTAAATATCAATCTGTAATTATGCTTATTAAATAAGCAATCTGTAATTCTGGAGTTTGAGGCGCACGATAGCCGAGGCACGGGGCTCGAAATGCGCCATATCGTTCTACGCAGAATGGGAGTGGTGGTGGGTTTTTGGCTAGGCGTGCAAGTATGGCGCAAAGTTCAAATTGCAGAATTACGGGCTGCAATCGAACCATAGAAGCAACAACAACCTCCTATGTTCCACAAGGAGGATAACGAATTACGTTAATAACTCTAATAATAACAACCTTATAATAACCAGCCTTATTCACTCCAGAAGTGATAATGTCGATGCAATAATAAAATATCATTTTCTATGTTACCCAACCCACAAACAATATTACCTTATATCCCTAGTTTCGTTCATAGTTTCGACAATTGCGAAATTATTCATTGCTTACGAAACTCCTTTTCGTAGAGTATAACATTGATTGTTGGCCGTCTCAGTTAACAAGTATTGGGATGGCTGAATTAACAAAATTTTGTAGATTCATAATTGTAGAAATGGTCGTCGTTTCAAAACATTCGAATATTTCACGGTCGAGTATTTCAGATGGAGCGCCAGGCGCGAAAAGTGTGAGACTGCAATGCGAGACAAGCTACATACATTGGTCGTCGGTGCGACTTGTTTAGCTTCTGGTTGTGTTAAATTTTGTGCTCTCTTGCTCACTCACCACTTCGTCTCTTTGTCTAGAACTATGAGAGCAGCACTGTTTAGCTGTGAAGCGTCAACCAATCAAGGGAGAAGCAGTTTCTCTACCTGTTTCAAAATTCTAAGTCGGTTGCTCCTGCCTTGGTTTACTATGGTGAGGCACTATTGTAGATTGCTTTTTAAAAGTCCTTTTAACCTATAAAGTCAAATAAACATTATAGAATCTAGTATTACGGTCGTATTAATTAACTGTTCTAATGATATGTATTATAACGTTACATGTGGGGGCGACACACGTAAACTAATAAATTATCTATTATTATAAATTCGTAAAATTCTTGTTATTTCGTAGTGTTAAGCTAAACATTGAAAATATTGTAACTATAAAGAAATAGGAGTCACAATCAAGTTCTTCGATACTAAAATTTAAAAAAATTCAAAACGTGGAGTTAGTATTTCTATCTCAGAATATTTTTCAATTATGGAGAACACAACATGTCTTTATTAATTTTGTTGTTGAGTTTAATTTTTTTTTGTATTCGAGCCAATCTATAACATAATTAAAAATCCTTTTGTCATCCGACGAAAGTTTTCCCCTTCGTCTGTATCAAACGTCAAAATACACTTGGACTGAATATTGAGTCTATCGTTTATCAACTTCTCATAAAAATCTGACTTCTGAAACATTGTACTGTTAAAATCCTTATCAAAAATTTATAAACCTATTTCAAATAATCTCGATTGCTGAATGACCAATTTTATATATTAATGTTAAACAAAGATCAGTCTGATTACGCACACTATGCAAGTATGTACCTTTTATATTTACGTAAATATATTTGGCTTCAGGTAATAGATTAAATAAGAAGTGGAGGAACGTCAGGGACAATTTTCTTAAAAGTGTTAAAAAGAGAACGAGATCTGGACATGCGGCTGAGAGAAGCAGACGGTATATTTATGCTCGTCAGTTGACATTTCTTCAACAAGCTGGCATCACTATAAAACAATCTAGTTTAGAAGATCAGGACGAACAGCAGTCTCAAGATGGAACTGAGACTAAAGCAAGGCTAGATCCACCACACAAACATAAAACTCGAAAATGGAAACATGATACCGAGTCAACAATAACTGAACTTACGAAAACTACAATACCATCTCAATCAGAATCTGATCAACCAGAGTATAATGCAGACAAATCATTTTTTGATAGCCTTATTCCATCATTGAGTGAATTTAGCGAAGATCAAAAATTGGAGTTCCGTATTGAAATCTTAAATATTATTAAAAAGATGAGACAACAGAACAGTGCCTCAAGTAATACAAATCCATATAGAAAAAGAAATGGATATGCGTAACAAGACTAAAAACTTCCACGATCTACGCCTATAATTTTGTTATCACATTGTGTTTCGAATAGTTATTAAGAATAATTGAAACTGTTCCTCTATTTCTCTAAATATTTAAACTATTATAAATAATTAATTTTCTAACCACGTAGAATTAGTTAATGTATTTTTGGAATAAAAACATCTGGAATAAAGTCTTGGCCAGTAGAACATTATTTCAATATGATTTTGATTTCAATTTTAATCAAATAATCCAAAAAATTTGTTGTTTCTAAATTCTAACAAGTAAACAAACATTAGTTCAGTATGATTTCTGATTATATAAATTATTTCTGATTATATAAATTTTCCAAGAGTATACCTGTTTTTCTTAATTGTGTCAATTGTTATTTGCAACTAAACAGTTTCTTTCTCAAGTATTCAAACAATACAAAGTTTCTGTTTCAGTTCGCACACCTTTTAAAACGCAATAACTATTTTTAAACTCTACTAAATGATGATAGAGGATGCATGTTGAAAATTTTATCGAAATTGGTTTGTGTTGTTATGAGGTACGACAAATTAAAGAGCGCAAAAATTCGCTATTTTGACCAAAAGCTGTAAGAAATCTGCAATTTTTAAAATGCTTCAAACGCCTGTAGCTGGACTCTGAGTTAACTGATTTCGATCAAACTTTCAGCACGCATATAAGTTATCAAGATCTACGAAAGGCATTTTGTAAGTTTTTGTTATAGGTTCAGATAAAAAAGTTAAAAACGATGGTTTTCAATCTTTTCTTTTCATTCTAAGCAACAGCAAAATTAAAAAAAAGCTTTTTAGTCATCGTCTAGTAGACTACGTCGTCTACTAGACTAGATACCGTCGATTTTGATTACAATTTCATATTCTGTATTTTGTATTCCTGGTTTAGAATTAATAACCTCAGTTTGGGCGTAAATGTAAAATTTGTTGCTTTTGTTCTTTCGCATTTTATCTCGTTCTATATATCATTCTATATCATATTATCTGCTTCGTTCCCTTTTATTTTAATACTTCTGTTGTGTCTAGTTCTTATTAGTAACTTTCAGCTCGACTATAGCATCGAATTATTATCGAATAAAGTTAATCCCTCCAGGGAGAACCAGTCAAAGACTCAGTATTATTATAAGCTAGTTTTAAGTTATTGAGTATTGTAAATCGTCATTGTGTAACATTCCAAATAATTGTCTCAGTTTTGACTGGCTGGTCTTGCATTACAACCGGCTGTGCTAGCAGGTTTCAGACTAAGTCAGCTTCGATATTCATAAAAAGGCTGCTGATTCATAAAGGGGGTGACGATTCATAGCGTGTTCATCCTGGGATATCTCCGTAGGTATTCGGCCTACTCTCTCGGGGGAGAGTGCAGGGAGAATTTTTTCCTGAAGAAATAGGATGATGCATAGGGTCGTTCTCTAACCACCCTTTTTCGCGGTGTAGTAAGGGGCCAGCTCCAAAGACTTGCAAACATGGTACCTGTCGTGTCAGCTCTTTTGTCGAAAAAGAATCTCCTTTTCTATTTCGCAATTTTCTTCGTAATAATTGGTTGACATAACCCAGATCGCAGTTATGAAGATTGTAAAGCGTTCTTGTAACAAAAGAAACCACAAGGAATTCTGGCTTCGATCTGGTACTGACTAAAAATATTCTAATTGAAAATTTTTCTAATGTACATGTCTTCGAACATTTTGAATTTTATTCCACTGAACAACATCCTATCTTTTGTAAATCACAAAATCATTTATACGTTTAAAATCTGATAAAAAAAATCATGAACACGATCAACAGTAACTGTAGATACAATTACTGTACACGTATGGTTGTATACTTAGGATTTATTTCACTTATGTAAGATAGAATGTAATTTTTGGAAAATTGTTCGATTTTAAATAGTAGTTAGTAGATTGCAGATTTTTACGCATGCATATATTAAAACACACTAATAACATTTCTACTTTGTTTTTAATATAAGGAATATACTTTTCTCCTTATCCTGAATTTTATCAAATAATCTGTAAAAGTTAGGATTTGCATTAAAATTTGCAGTCTAGTAATTACAATAGTGCAAGGCCAAAACTTTAATAAAAGTCTCGAAAAATTTTTAACGAAGTTCAATCATTTATATATCATTTATATGTAATTATCATAAGAATTATTTGTATATAGTTTTGCTCCCAAAGTATGGTTTCCTCTAAAGCTTTTTCCATGATTAGAGGAAAGTAGACGCGTTAGCCTTTAATTTTTAGATTGATAAGTAACTCATGTGTCTATGGCGAGGTTATTTGCCATGGACGTTATTTGTTAACATTTGCCAACACATTCCATGCACATGTTATGCTGCGACACCGATTCTGTACGTATAAGATTACAGACAAGATTTCTCGCGATGTAATACCGCTTGTGCGGTACCACGGATGCGAGTGTTATCCCGCGACGCAATATCGTTCGTGCGGTGCCGCAGACGAGTAAACACGAGCTTTTGTTTTTGCTCTGGAATTAAAGCGTGTTTACTCGTCTGTGGCACCGCACGAACGATGTTGCACCGCGGGATAATACACACGTTCGTGGCATCGTACGAACGGCATTGCGTCGCAGCATTACGTCGCGAGATATCTCGTCTGTGACGTACGAACAGTATCGGTGTCGCGACATAACACGCCAGCGAGAGCGCGAAGTGGTTAAATGTGTTTATACTTACGATTTGTTTCAATCGCCACAAGATACTGATCAAATATGACAGGAAAATAAAAACGCTCGTGTAATCATTCTATATGTATACATATATATTTCTCTTCTTAATATATACATATACATATGCATACATATTTTCGAATGTAATATTCCATCGGATATAATAATACATTTGGCCTGTGTAGAACAAACAGACAGATAATGCAACGTTCGCATAATTGTAAAGTATACTATAAATTAATGTATACAATATACATAGATTTCTCGTGTGCTTTTTGTGTTTTTCTGGTGGAAACTTTCGATTAAATAGTTATCTTTTTTTGCACGAAAAGGAAGGTACGACACGTTTTTTGTGCATTTTGTTTTCTCTTATACGAAACTCTTTTTTTCCTTTTTCTTCGTCTTCTTCTTTATCGTTTTGTGTTTTTTTGTTCTTCTCTTTTGTGACTAAGGTCTGTCTCACACGAGACGGTTACGGTAAGAATTCTTTTACTCTGTAAATTCGTGCACGAAGTAAACGATCTATGAAGGAGTTCAACAAGAGTCTTCCAAAATCAAACGTGAATTGAAAATGATGTAGGCACTCGATCATCCTTCAGATGTACATAATTTCAACTTCGCGACGCCATGGAGGAGTATTAATGTATAAAAATTTCATAGCGATTTAGGAGGGAGGTGTTTAGTTCGGAAGAAAAACGTTTCCGAGAAGGTTTTTCCAACTACGGTGTGTCGAGCAAATGGTTCCTTACCATACACATCCAATGTGCCATATATACGGTTTCGCAGTTCTCGCGGACTTTCTCTCGAAATCTTGTAAAAATCCGCGGTCGTTCTGTATAACAACGATTTTCATACAAGTTCTGTTAATACCCAGTTCATGCAACATTTATCGCAGCGCCATCGTGATTCGTTATTCAATCGAAATTCCGATAATACAGTGTTGCTTTCTCAATTGCATCTTAAAGGAACATTATCAAAAACAATTCATACAAAACATATTTCCTTTTCAAACAGCTCCACTGTTTCTTCTCTTTTAGATGAAATAAAATTATACAAAGCTTCGAGCTCTCTTTGCTTTTCTGCCTTTTATGGCTTTATTGGGTTCGCCAAAAAGTAATGTCGGAATTTTCGGCAATAAATGAATGTCTCGTATGCAACAGAAATACATTAGTTTCAATTTGATCGAAGATTCGATTGTCACCGATCTCGACAGTTCCACCAAAACCCAGAGCCCGATTCCATAAGAATACATAAAATACATGATCTTCAAATCAATAGAAGTATTTGAAAAATTTCAGCAAATACAATTAATTTTTATTAAATTACACACAAAATTCTCACTTCTTAGACTATACTTATAAGGATAGCCCTTTGTTTGAACAACGGCAGGAACAATCTCTTATGGAAAAATCCGGTATTATTTATTGGCTAACTCAATATCTACTATTTTCTTAATAGGTACAAATTACATCAACATTTTTATAACGCTTCAAAGTATTGCTATTTTAATTATACTTTACAGGAACATATGCGAAACATATTTGCTTTTTAACTGGCTTCAAAAAAATGTGGAAGTTTTCGATTCGTCACGTATACGTTTTTTTGGTGTGTATTGATGTTCGCGTCCAGGTAAAATCAAATCAAATAAAGTTTCGATTACTTTACTTCTGTGTCTTTTATGTTTCTGCCTATTGCATTCGCATCTTGACGGGCACAGTTAACATCCAATTACTGAAGTATTTCTCAATTCAACCGAACTGCGAAGGCGCTGTAGTTTTACCTAACTTTGTCGATCGTTTCTTACTTCTGGTTAAGAAGAGTCTGTTCACATTGTACACGATTCTAAATTCGTCGTTAATCGTCTACGGTCGATCTTTGATGTCTAGGAGCTTTGGCGAGCTTCATACAAACGCGATCATATTAAAAATATGAGAGATTTCCTCTAGATGCTTCGTCGACCATTTTCCCATTTGTCAATCGCTATGCTAACTATAAATGGTCTACATGTTTGACGATCGTGTATAATGCGACAGATACATATTCATTTTCCCTCTTATTATTGAACACGTACTTTCCCTCTGAGGTAAATGTTCTCGACGTTATCTGCTCGTTGATCGAGGATGAACAGCTTTCGTCTCACAGCGAACCTTATCGTGCGTTATAATAGCGTCCTTACACTTTTAATTGGAGAAGTAGGCCTGTCTGATTCATTGGTACTATAGTTAGTATAGTTTGGCGAAGATGTTCCAATATTTGTGACGATGCTATATATGTTTTGATTAACGCGTTAAATGAAAAATCATGAACGAAAATCATGCACAATACAGTAAAATAATTTAACAAACGACACTGAAACTAGAAAGTTAACATTTATCGTAGACGATGGTATTTTAACTGCTTCGCATTATAAACAGTCTAGCAACGTTCAGTTTCTTCAAATATATTACAATAAACGTGAGTTTCGGAAACTAGGCAAAAATTACGTACTTACACGTGTTAATAGAGAAAATGAACACAATGCATTCGAATTTCAAATAGTTACAATTAGACTGCGAATTTTATGCGTTTACGAGAGACACAAGCAGTTGAAATACAAAACTATAAAGATATTACAAGAATTCATCATTCTCAACTTACTGAAATTATTAAATGAAAAAAGAAATACATTGTCAATCTGTCTTGTATTTTGTGTAGCGAAGAAAATTTTTATTTTGCATAAAAGTAAGCAGTCTAGTTACAACATTCCCATTATTGAAGATACTTCTTCTAAATTAAAATCTATTATGAAAGGGTTCCGATCTACATCAATTAGAGACACCTCAAACAATCGTTTAACAAACAGTATCGTAACGTATGTCCGTTGTGATCTGCAGTAACGCGTACGAAATGATACGCAAGGATAATTAGTTGTTCAATTTGCATTTTGCAGGTGTGAACACGTGATCCTATAAGTCCATTATGATCGTCTGCAGGCAGCGCTCGCAGTTTTCGTCTTCGAACGACAGCGATTCGATATCCTCGTCTCGACGAGCGAACTAATTAAGATTACCTCAGGGAGAAACGAAGGTAGATAGTATCTACTAGATACATACGTCGAGGAAGATACAGAAACAAAGGGGTTCTACATTGTAAGAACCGCCTAGGAAATTGACATTGCGCAAGGGGATACACCCTAACGATCGCATATTTTCTTTCTTAGTTACGAGTAAAAATCTATATTATCATCTCCTGACGGTCAAAGACGACGTGCATTCCTAACACCATTTTGATTATACACTATACAAATGTCGATCGAAATGTATCGCTTAATGATCCCTGCGAACGCGATGCGTTTATCACTTGGTGCTCGGAGATCTTGCAAAAATAATATTCCGGAAAATCTGACAGTTTTTATTACAAAACTTTGCTCTGAATTGTTGCAGTTCAACCAAAAGAGAAATTGACATTTCCTTAGGTGTGTACAGAGTGTTCAACGACAGATGATCTCGGTAAAAATGATCGATAATCAAACAATTTGCTCACAAGTTCGCGGCATTATTCACTCGCCGAAATCCACACGACAATATTTATTAAGAATAGCAATAATAAAAAGAAAGCAACAACACTTTATTATTTTCTTACTGGATTACAATAATTCATTTTAACTATATTGCACTTCACTCGTTTATTGCATACTGCTCGCATACATTTCTATTTACAGCACCCAATGGTATAGTATATACATTTGTTCTTTTTTTACTTCACGTTAGCATACTTATTCCTAAACTTAAGCTATTTCTTCTCTTTCTCCACTCTTCCTCTTCTACTTTTTATTTTCCATCCTTTCTCTTCCCTTCAACAGACCCTCTAAACATGATTGTTTACTCGAATGATGCAACAGCTATTCTCCACGCAGAACTATTTGTATCTTTAATATATTTATTCTCCCTTTTTTTTTATATAACTCTCTCGTCTTTATTTCTTTCCTTTCTTCTCTGCTTTATATAACTCATCCTCTTCTTTACTACTGTATTTCTTCATTTATGTTACTTCTGTCGCTTCTCTTTTGCTTAACCTCATTCCCAATCCTTGTCACATTCTTCTTCTGCGGCAATGTCATGAAGTCCTTATCAGTTGATTATTATTTCATGTATTTTATTCTGTCTTTTGAGCGCTTTGATACATCTTTTGGTTCGATGCGAGAACTTAACACATCCAAATCAACGGTGAAAGAAACGGGTTCGAAAGAGACCGTCCCCCTATATCTCCAAGAATGATCGAAGCTCATTTTGTATACACAAAACAGTATGTATTTCGAATCCCGGCTTTCCATCATTCTTAATTGGTCGGTTTTCGACTAAAATTCGCTCCCAGCGAAACGATGATCGTTCGCCATAGAAAACAAGGTGTTCCTCATTAATAATCTTCTTCGCATGCCGTTGCATCCTGCCGCGCTTGTAACCGGCCTAATGGGTTCTATACTTTGTGAGAATACAGGTTATCGATTTCTTTGCCGGTTGCCGCGGCACTTTCCAATATCGCACCCTTGCAACGGAGGAGCGACTTTAAAACACCCCGTGACACACGAATTAACGTCGAGTGTGAGTATGGTCGTGGCAGATACATGCTACACTTGCGCCGCAGATTTTTCTGGGCGAAAATTCGCCAACTGGAAACCCTGGAATGTCTCGTAAACCGTAAAATGTACAAAGTTAGTATGAAAGTAGCTTGGTATGGAGGGGAACATTCGCGCGGTGTGAACAACACTTTTTATCAACGTATCGTACTGTGTAGGAACTTTCGATCTGTCTAAAATGTGCAATGAGAAAGATTAGCTCCATGGCTCTTACGGGGGAGTGCAATTTGTGTGGTGTATTCGAACGGTTGAAATTACGTTTATGTGTGCAAGTGATTTAGATAGTATTTGAGAATGGTAAACTGAAAAACAGCAAGTAGTTCTTGAAAGGCTATTTGTGTGTACAGTTTTTATTAGAGAAACTTAGCAAAATTCTGTCAATCGTTACATCCCTGATTTCCAAGTGTACTTTGTTATCGTAAGGTAACAAAAGCCTGTAATTTCTGTAGTTTTTCTCTCGTTACAAACTAGATTCACATAGCTTACGTTTACGACTAAAGCTAACGAAAACTTTGGTTAATTTTCTCTTACTTATCTTACACATTTGACAGCGGTCACGGTGCGAATGATCGACGTGAAATATAAACAACGTTCGAGGAAAAGTATCGTAATAATTACAGTAAATAATTATTGGCAGTTGTTTGAAACAATTTCACAGTATCCACACATTGCGATTATATTGTTTGGACATCACGGTCGGTATTACGGTAAAGGAAACAGCAAATTAAGTGTTAAATCGTCACCCTATATCTGTGATAAACATTTCTCGTTCGGTGAAAAATATTTGGAACGTGATGCAAGATCATGGTGATCGATAGACGTTAGTTTACAAAGAAGTTCATCGATGAACATACAGTATTCTCTAAAAAATCTCTAACTTTCTGCCTTCGAAAATCTCGAATTTATATTATCCTCCTACCTACACTCTTTCGCTACCCTTGGATACAGTGTCGGAGATTTCAAAATGAAATCAATATAACATATTTCCAAGCATTTGGGTCGGCGAGAAAATATTCTCGTTCAGTTTCATGAAAATTATCAATACTGAAACGCGAACAGAACGCAGATATTAAAGAGAAATAATATTTTTTAGGATCATTTGACCAACCTAATATAACTCTACATTAACAGTGAATGCATTAATAACAGACGTGTATATAAATCAATGGTAAATTGTTTTATTTAAATGATATTCTAAAAATTTCATAAAACTAAGATCCATTTAACTTTGTACATAGTAGCCACTATACCAGTAAAATGATAACATCTGATAAGCTGAAATTCAGTATGTGTTTTTATGCATGTTCGAAATAACAGCTCAAATTTTTATAAGATATTTTATTAAATATTGTGGAAGTTATTAATAAGCGTGCAGCTAATGTCACAGAAGAACTTTCAATTGAGCGCTTTGATTAAGTCCGTTGTAATCATATAATAACGCACACAATATTCAATAAAACAGTTTATAAAAATTTTCGTCATTACCTAAAGCATGTACGAATACATGTGTAAAATTTTACCACATTAGGTTTTGCCGTTTATTTAAAATTAATTCGCAAATATTGCACTGAGGACACCGATTTAGAAACTGCGTCCTTAACCCACAGCAACCCATGTTTGTCAAACCTAAATAAAACAAGGATTAGAAAAATATACGATACGATTATAATCGATGAAACTGTAAAATCGCAATAAAATATTATCTTAAATCGTACTGATAAAATATAACAAGACTCGAACGATTCGAATAACAAACGCGTGACGTTAAAGTTACACCGTCTTATAGAGGATTATTAACAAAGTATACGTTGCAGCAACGACTTAAAATTATCCAAATAGTATCGCTGTTAGCATCGTTTTCACCAGGAAAATTTCAGTTTACTCGCGAGTGTACTACCTAGCGAAATATAATCGCGAACGATCGAAAGCAGCCGGATACGTCGATTCGCATCGCTTTCAGGAACTGACCGACGTGTCCATCGTCTCTTGGTATCCTATCGTAATGGGGCCAGGATCGCTATAAAAAAGTTCTCTTTTGATCTGAAATTGTTGCCCGTCCCCAAAATCGTCGACAGATCCGGACGGAATGATTAGAGATTTTTCTAAGGAATACTGTACTCGGATGGCCGCGCTATCAATCGTCTTTGACCGTCAACAGAGTTTCACGACTTGCCTCGTCATCGTCATTTCCCCTGCATGATTTCATGCAACCGAGACCCGCTCGAAGGGGAAATCATCTCAAATCTAACCACCGACGACGCGTCGTTCCGAACCTCTGTAAAAAAGAACGTTATTCGACGTGAATACATTATATAATTCGTCTGTCTCTTGATCTGTTATGTCGTTCCGTTTGCACAGAAACGAGGATACGTTTTCCATTTTCTTTTCCATGAATGAACGATCTCGCGCGATCGAACGATCGAGTCGTTCCCGTGGGATTGATTGCTTCCCAATCGAGAACGGAACCCCCGAACGGCTGGGCGATCAGGAATCGTCTCGATCGATCGTTAAAAGTTTGTGGTATTTGGTTCCTTATGACCGAGACGACTAGGATTTCGTGCTGTCGGTTTGTGCTTTGTCCTTCTGGGCCTTGTTGAAACCGTCAATCAGAGTCTCGATTATGAATTTGATTGTTAGTTTGTAGATGTTCTCCACGTTCTCTGAGTATCGATCCTCCAGCGTCCGC
This sequence comes from Megalopta genalis, assembly GCF_051020955.1. Lineage (NCBI taxonomy): Eukaryota > Metazoa > Arthropoda > Insecta > Hymenoptera > Halictidae > Megalopta > Megalopta genalis. The sequence goes on along the minus strand of NC_135019.1, from coordinate 20,309,028 downwards.
TCCACGGCTTCCAGGAACGGCTTCTCGATTTTCTGGAAATCAAGCTTGTGTAAATATGTGGCTTACGATTTCATGCTACGAAAGATTAGTAACAGAATTTTGCGGAATATGGGGAAAGTTAAGACTCTTGGAACTTTAGACTGGTGGTAAGGGCCACGAGAAGTATTGACCTTATCTATAATTGATGAGTTAACCTTTTGCATACGAATGACGACTCTAAGGCGCTATTAAAAATTGCTGTACCACGTTACGAGATGATTTTCACGCTATCAGATTTATATGTACTTAAAAAGCTGTTAAAAGTGCAAGCATTGTACGCTTCAATTTCACATTTATAATTAGACCGCGAATTTTATGCATTTCTGATGGAAATGAATAGATCAAATACAAATGAGTAAATACATCGAAGGAATTTAAAAATGCTACTGCATTATTTTCAACTGAATAAAATAATCGAAGAAAGTAAGAAATGTTTATGTAACTTCTGTATCTTGTAAGTAATGCAGACAGTTTTTATTTTGCATAAACATCGGCAGTCTATTTATAATGTGTAATATATTATGTAAAATGGAAATACTGGAAGTTAGGAAACATGTTTAGGATTTCGAATTAAGATAGTTTTGAGTGCAAAAGGGTTAATAATATTTTAGAAATCAGAGATTTACTACTGAGATCTCTTTCAGAAAAATTTTCAATAGCGACAGAGAATTGAAGCGAAAACCAGCAGGTTACTTTTTATAACATGATTTTTAGATTCTTTTAGGTATATTACTTAAAAGAAAATTACATAAGTTTCTTTTTGATGTAGCACAGCAATTAAAATTCAGGCAATAAGTTTCGAATATGTTAAACGAGATACGAGGAACATGTTGATATCTGCCCAGTTTAACATTTTTTCGTAGTTCGTACAATTAATTATTTCAGTATGTAAAATTGAAAATAGTTTTTCAATTTAAACGGAAAAGAATTTTTTACATGAGAATATCCTACGCTCGCGTATCGATTTTACAATTTGAGATTACCGAGATACATATTCCGTTACTGAATTGTAGTTAATAAAATCTAAAAGTCAGTGTTTCTGGATCCTTTTCAATTTAGGAGTGTTTTATCGACGATGCAATGAATCCTTTAAGTATGTAGTTGTCACGACTAAATGAAAAGGAATTCTTTACAATGAAGGTGCTTTACTTTCAGCTATATTTTCAAAAGGAAATGTTAAATCAACTAGTAGCTGCAAAGGAAATATAAAAACCGACTCTTCAAAATTTTTTCTAATTTCGCAGCATTTCATAACGCATGCAACGAATTATTTCAGCATGGAAAATTTGAAAATTCTCCTCCAATTTGAATGGAAAAGAATTTTTTACGTGGGTGTGTTGTATTTCTGGCCGTACTTATCAGTGCGTTAATAAAAGTACGGTTTGCTTTCGTAATTTAATATAACTGCGGCACCAAAAAAAGTATTCAATTATCGAATCGGTTCAATTAACAAAATGAAAAGTGCAATACGATGAATTGTTTTACTACGTAAAATTGAATATTATTGTCAAAGATTAATAGAAAAAAGATTTTCGTCCCAAAATGTTTTATCTCTAAAAAAATTCCCTAAAATTTAGCGATTGTTATATTAACATTTTATCATCCTACAAATGTTTAAAAATTCGGTTTATTTGAATAGATTGTAATAAAAAGTAATTTTTGAAGTTTGCTCAAAGAATGGTATCAGTAATCAAACGTAAAAAAATAGCAATTTGAAACGGTTTCCTAGTTGCATAGTGAATTGTCACAATCTACAACAAGAAACAGGAATGTTTTATTTTCTGCACAAAATGGGAGGGGGAGAGAGAGCCAAAGAGAGAGAGAGAGAGAGAGAGAGAGAGAGAGAAAACGAGAGAGGGGGGGGGCGGCGAGGGTTTCCGATCTCTCCCTTTGAAGTTTAAGAACAGTCCAGTTCCACTAACGGCAGAATGTGTTATTATTCCTTCGTCTGCGATCATCTACAGCGGGTCACAAAAGGGTTCTAAAGATGACATTTAAAAGGCGAAAATGCGAGTGACAAAAATGAACGGATCTTTTGTGCCGGCGCGGACAAAAAAGCGTTTACGTGGAAGTCAAGGAAGAGGGAGAATTTTATCCAGAACTTCTCTGAGCCGGAGTGCTTGGAGCTATGGTACTTTAGTTTGGTAACAAAGAGTAAATTGTTTCTTGAGCACCGATTGTGAGGCAACTTTCTAAAGGGCGATGTAATTCGCGTTTCTGAACACGGACAAGCGGCCAGAAAAATGGAACAGGATTAAATAATGTATTTGTTAATTGGTGACTGCTTACCCAAAAATACTGCGGATTGAAGCCAGGAATTTTCGTGTGCGTGGCTCCGACTTGCTGAAGACAAGTCAAGAAAGTGTCGATGTCGTCGAGCCCTTTGATTCCTTCGTCGAGGGCCGACATCACTTTCTCCGCGTGCTGCGCCAATTCCATGCTGTTAGTTTGCTGCTCTTTCGTCTTCAATTCGCGAAATTGCGTGAACATATTTAACAACTCCTCGTTCTCCTCGAACAACCTACAAATGGGCAAAATCGTTCAAAGTAAGTTTGCTTCTCTCTCAACCGTATCACTTTAGCCCCCATACGTTCTTCGCGGGTTGAGAATTCATCCGTTTTCTGTTTTTAGATACCGTGCATTGATTTCTTTCCATTTCTGTTATAAAATTCATTCGTTCAACTTGTGGAGTTACAAATAAACTATAATTTGTTGATTTAAACTGTAAAGTACGCGATTTGGTGAATTATTAAATTAAAATCTTTTGTGGAACTATTTTTTAGGAACGCATGGGAGTTTAGAAGATTGAAATCAGCTTTTCTCTAAACAGTTATTCAATCGAAATTCTTATGTTATTCATTATTTTAAAACGATATCTGTGTTCTTTAAATAAAATAATGCATCTTTTTCTTGCTATTCGCATTGTATGCTATTGGAATGATTTCAGCAGGTAATATGCTATTGCGATGAAAGCCTAATTTTTAAAAATAGTGCAATTACTTCGATATTGCTTACTTAATGGTTTAGGATTCCTTGAGTTCATGAAATCCATAGCAAATTTTTACATGTTTTTCGAACAAGCCTTAATAATATTCTCATTAAATAAGTATGTATTGAGAAATATTTTTGTAATTTTCACAGTAGCCTATTATCATATGTGCAATGATTCTTATTAATATACAATGGAAATCATTTCAATTGTAGACCTTGATGCATATGCAGGATGCATATACATATTAATGAAAATTAATAATACTTTTACTTCATATCTACCATAAGATACTTGCAAGACACAGAAGCTACATACAAGTCTACTTCTGTTCTTAATAATTTTTCCAAATTAAGAATGATACAATGGTATTTTTAAACTCTTCAAATGTTTGTACTGCTTTGCATTCGATGTATTTTATTTTGCTATACATGCACACAAACCGCGGTCTACTAATAACTGTACCAATGATAATTCGCGTCGAATAAACGATTGTAAACGAAATGTGGTTAATACAGATTATTAAACACGTTGCATCAAATGGCGAAGAGTTGATGAATTAATTAAGTTCCGTGAAGGAAACTCAAGAGAAGATTACACTGGCTGAGGAGCTGATTGAGCTTCTTTCGAGAGTCGAGTGGGATAAGAGGACTCGACCATGTTTTGCGAAGCAATGATAAACGTTCCCTTCTTTAAAAACAGTAGTCTTAGCTCGAAATCTAATGTGAAGCATCTCATGAAAATCTCTCCGTGTCGACGATTTAAAACACTGAATGTTTTCTTATACAAGTTCTTGTTCGACTCTCAGCTACTTGAGGATGCAAACAACAAAACCTTGCAGAATTGCAAGGTGATTTCATGCCCCAAAATTATACAATAGTACAATAGTACCTTTCGTCGTGGCTAAGATATTTAATTATTAACATATATATTATTATTTAATTACTCGCATAAGATATTTCAAACACGTGGGATGGTATTGAATTTCTTAGTGCCATTACTTCAAATCAATCTCAATAAATAAACAGTTCTTATGAACTGTCAATCATACACTGAACACGGCAATATAAAGAATATTCTTATTTTTTTCGAACATTATAAAGAATTTTAAACAATTGAAAAATGCACAATATCTTCATATAAAAGAAATGAGAAATAGTTTCATTGTTTATATTGATTAAGACTCTGGGTTTATAAAATCGCATTTAGAAAAGCAATTAAAAAGAACAGCCATTTGCAATAGTTATATACTGATTTACAACAAACAAGAAATTGTTCCATTCTTTATATTCATTAAGGCTTCGTATTCATAAAATTGCATGTAGAAAAGAAACTAAAAAGAAGAATAGTCGTTTGCAATAATTATACATTCGTTTATAACAAACAAGAAATAGTTTGATTCTTTATATTGATTATGGCTGTGTGGTTATAAAATTGCATTTAACAAAAAGATTGAACAAAAAGAACACCCATATGTAATAACTACATATTCATTTATAACGTGTACAAAATGAAGTAGCTGAAAGTCGACTAATGATGTTTATTCGTTAGATTCACAGCATGTTCGCCCACTTCCTGCAGAGTTAGGAGAAAAATAAGAGATACTGGCGTGCAGTATTTGTCTCTATCAGTCTCGCTGGTCGCGTGCAACTACTTGGCAAAGTAGGTACCAAATTAGTTGGCCGGTCAAGGACTCTGAGAGGTAAATTCCATCATACTATCTCTCACCTTTGCGCTTTGCTTCTACTCGCCTCCGCTCGACCTTATTGTTTGCCTTAAAACGAGTAAAAAAAGAAACAGAATCATAAGGCTGAGGGTTCCTTTGTAGGAGACACTCTGTGGATCGGGACTCCTTCTCGCGTTCTGTTCCTGTGTTCACTTTGCTATCGTGGAAGATGAAAATGGGAAAATGTGTCATGGATACTGGAGGTACCGAGTGTTTCAAAAGGCAGTCTAATTCAATGGACGTCCAGAATCAGTTTGTGGCAGAGTAAGTGTCCAACGTGAGATAATGGATTCGTGCAAAAATAATACATTAATGAGCAATAAGATTTACTGGAAGAATTGTTTTCTAGTAAAACATTTAATTATTGTTATTCCCTTCTAACAATAGAAATAGATTTGAAAATATTATGGTACCTTCACAGTGTATCTCTTATGAGATTAAACAAATATCATTAATTTGAGTTCATTTATGTCTTTCAATATGTTCCACTTGTTAGAAATGTAACAGGACGATTAAATTTAAAATCTTCGAACCTATCCTTTTAATAAGAAATTTAATGCAATAACATAAAAAATTGTCACAATTCTTTCATATAAGCCACTTTTAAGCTTTAACTTAAAATAATAAAAAAAATCAAATAAAATTTAGTAAGATTAAATCAACGTAGCAAAAAATTGACTTACACCATTTTTGCTTTAAACGATGCATTTATAATTGCAATAAAGTAATATGATGAATGTACATAGATTGATCCTAATATCACTTTTTAAACGACTTCTTAGCAAAAGCAATTTTTCCGTTCGATTGTTCTATCTTTGGGACAAAGTTCTCGTAATTTCGGTGCTAAAACGGCATCGAGTGCGAGGGGTTGTGGAAGTATGATGATCGCAGCTATATTGCAGAAGGGGAAGTAATTTGTGACGTCACTCACAGTTGGGGAAGTGGCTCCAAGCGGCCAACTAATTAGGCGCCTACTTTAATGTGGCGAGGAAGAAGTGTGCCGGCCTTGTAGATATCTGCTCAATTATCTTTCGCTTGATTGCATTTAGTATTCAAAGATTATCTAGCGGAACAAAACGCTTGCTATACACGTCGTCGTACTCGCGTGTCCCTATTTGTAAACACACGGCTAAGTAAATCAATTATCGCATTCAATTAAGAACATCAATTTGTCGAAAGTTTCAGACACGCTCGATCGAGAAGCACGAAAATTGAAATGTTAATTTTAAACAGATTTTTCCGAGAGCAGATGCAATCTACTCTAACTCTAATCGGGATTTCAATCTTGCCGTAATTCGCCAGCAGTTCGTAGCGTGATCTCATTCCCCGTTTAGGCGTTATTTACTAACAGGCTTGAAATCGTATAATAGTTTTACGAGACGCTTGTTATTCAAGAATTTTTTCGGCACAGAAACAAGAATATCTTTCTTAATTTTCTTAATTTCGTAATTTTCCGAACGTACGAAGCTTAAAAAATCCTTCCTCGTACATTTTAAAGGGCTAAAATCGAAGTTTCAGATTTACGAGACCTTCGTCGCTAGCACATCGTGAACGTGGTTAGCGACTCGAGCAGTCGACCATGTAACGATTGATTTTGCGCTCCAAATCACGGATTTATCGTTTGTGATATCTAATAACGTCTTGAAAGGAAAAACTACCGTTCAGACAGTATTTGTTTCAGTTACGAGTCAAAGCTTTCTGCATATACAGAAACGTTTATGTTAACAGAACGTTAGTCCGATTATACGGGGTGTTCAGTTTGACCGAGTATAGCCGTAATACGAATAAGAAAATGTATGGACTGCTTTGAAAGAACCAAATTGACCTTGAAATATCCTTCACCATTATATGAATGAAAAATTATTAATACTAGTCAGAAGAAACACCCTGTAGATACCAGAAATATTTTTATTTTGTTGTCTGTATATTACTGGTAGATATCAGAAATATTTTTATTTTATTGTCGTAAATTACTGTAGATATCAGAAATATTTTTATTTTATTGTCGTAAATAACTATAGATATCAGAAATATTTTTTTTTATTGTCGTAAATTACTGTAGACATCAGAAATATTTTTATTTTATTGTCGTAAATTACTGTAGATATCAGAAATATTTTTATTTTATTGTCGTAAATTACTGTAGATATCAGAAATATTTTTATTTTATTGTCGTAAATTACTGTAGATATCAGAAATATTTTTATTTTATTGTCGTATATTATTGTAGATATCAGAAATATTTTTATTTTATTGTCGTATATTACCAATTAATTCATGAAACTAAGTTTGATTACAGGATTCAGAATCAGATAACAGATTGAAGTAAACGGATTCATGATTGTAATTGACAGATATTAACAATATTTTAATTTTAATTTTGCGTTCTATCGATTAATTGATCAAAATAAGATTGATTATAGGATTCAGAATTAGTTAACAAATAGAAATAAAAGTTTTTCAATTTTCAGATTCGTTAAATATCAGAAAAGCTTTATATTAAAAGACATGAAACATATTTTTATTCACATTGTATCATATAACCTGGGATCATAGAACTCTCGAAATCAAAGGACATAAAATAGAGATTATCTTTCTAAATCCGTAAAATGTTCTGGTTAACAGACATCAAGGATATTTTTCATGGTTTAACAATAATAATAATAATTTATCCACTCTAAGTTTGATTATAGATAAAACTACTTAACGATAAAACTACACCATATTTTAATCAAATCACTTTGTTTCTCCTCAAGATTTCGAAGAATATATTGCAGTTTATTTTACCCACCCTATGTGCAATACCGGTGCAACGACGTCGCAAGGAGACCCAAAAAGCCTGTGAGAGGCACCTACCCATGGCCTTCTTGGTCTCTTCACCGAATGGCAAGTGGAGAATACGTGCATAGGGCAGAACGGTGCACCACCACCTAGTAGCAAGTATTTGACCCACATTTCTATCAACAATCGTTCGCACATGAAAGGTCAAACGAATCTTCAAAAGTGCGAATTCAAATGCAAACGCTATGACAAAAAGCCACTGACAATACAATTATTCAAAATATGACAACGTTTTGACTGCACATATTTGGGCGATGGAATTATTTGATCAAATTTCGAAATGGATAGTTGGGTTGATGAATTGAGTGATTTGCTTATGAATGATCTACTTAGGTTTATGCGGTGCGTCAGATATATTTAAAAAAATATAATAGTTAGTTCTCTTATTGCCATACACATAAGTCGTGTAAAACCTATTTTTTGCATTAATACTTGAATCTCCAGATAATATTTGATAAGGTTTTCGAACAGCTTTTCAAACACAATAATTTTTTAAAAACTAGACTAAATTATTTGAATTTGTTTGGAGTTGTTAGATGGACTAGTTTACTGTACAATCAGTAAAATATTTCTTTTTCAATTTTGCTGTTATTCAGAATGAGAAAGAAAATGAAAATGAACAATAGTTGTATTCTATAACATAGTTTCCAAAAGGAATCTTTTAGTCAATTACGGAAATATTTTATCGATTTTAAGTATTACAATCAGAACTGACATAAATATCTGCAGTTCAGTACGAATAATACCAATCGTAAAGTTCGGTTTGCGTCGAATTTTCGTTCAGAGAGAAATTGCGTTTATCGAAGGATATTGAAAACGTGTGTATGCAATATTGATTAAATTGCTTTGGTTTCATCTAATTTTCATGGTTGCCAAGTCGGTCGCCAATGCGTTGAACAGTTTCGAAAGCTCTAAAGACGAGATTATTGGGGATCGAAGCTTTCAGCCTCGAAATTCAACCTGCAGAGGCACGATTTGCGAAATCATGAGAAAAAATAGCAGGGGATAGATAGGAGACATGAAGAAGCGAGATGATAGGCTGATGTGCACGTCGGCTCGTCCAGGAACAACCCTGAGCGTACTATTTCTGCGTTCGGTCACGCGAATAGTCTGAAAATGCCAATACGAGGAAGCCCATTGTTCAGCAATGGGTGGAAGCGAAAATGAAAAACAAGGAGCGCGTGTGTTTCACGCGGAACTTTCGAAGCTCGAACGTTCGTGAACGATGAACAAATAAATATGCGGTGTTTCAGGTATTAAACGTTTCACGATGACGCCTCAATCAAGCCAGCATAAAGGTATAATCGACTCGTTGACGTCGGAAAAGAAAATTCCATTTGACACGAATGGATTTCATTATTCGTGACAGTATTCTGATTTAGAATTTGGTAACAGCTGAGAGTTTTTAATTATATTCCTTTGTAGTTCGTACGAAAGACGAAGTTACACGATTATTTTCATATTTTTGGTAACATGAACCAATATCTTCAAGCAACTTTTTATAAACTTTTACTTACAAAAGGAGCCTAACAAATTTAAACTAAAATTTCAAAGTGACGCCTTCTATCTTTAAATGATAAGATATTTTTTTATTTGTTTCGACCTACACAACAAATGTTCATACTAATGAAAAAGATATTTTATATTTGAGTTCTAAATTACCCAAATCATAGCAATCAGATTACAGTAAATTCTTCCCAATTATCCCACAACTTGTTAACAAAAATGGACAACTTGTGAAGAGGGGATACGATTATTCGAGCCTTGCTAATTAGTATAATTAGTTATAATTACTTTTTATATAGTATAGCATATTATATAGTTATATAGTATCTTTTGATCGTATTCCCTCTTCCCAAGTTGTCCATTTTTGTTTACAAGCTGAGGTACAATTGGGCAGAATTTACTGTACTCTGTTTTAAAGGTCTCATTCAAGAAAGTGCATTTCATATAATTTTCAGTACTTTCGATTAAGAAGAACGCATTATGTACCTCAATTAATACATATGTTTGCATAAGGATCGATATCAGACAGTCTTTCGATTTCTTTATAACGAGCTTAAAAGTAACTGAAAGAATGACACTTCAGAATACACCCTTAAAACTCCCCTCTAGTGTGGCAACATTACATTCTTCTATGAGACTCTAAAGAAATCTAATTATAATGCAGTGTAACTCGATGAAACAATGACAGTGCGAAGTGTTAATATCACTTTGCAATTTTCACAGAACCATAATCCTCGGATGGAACTAAATTGAGATGAAACCCCTACGGACACCATCGATGACGTAACAGAGCCCGGACCAGGCCCGCACACATGCTATTTTATGGTCTAGTGCGAAAGAACAGAAAACGCAACGACCCTAACGAGAATCGTATACGGGTGGTGGCGTTTGCTTCTAGCCCTAAGTGAGCTCGAGTCCTTCTCATCTGAAACTGTGAAGTGGGTCGGCGCAAGATGTAAAAAGTTCTTCGCGGTCACAGAAACATATGTTGCCAGTTTGCTGCACAGGGTGTCCAACTAAGACCTGCATCATTTTTTTTTTAATTATTAAAGGAGAATCCCGGCTTAGAACGCGAAAGACGATTTTCACGATTTCTTCTTAAGGAGAACTACGAGGCGGGTCTTTTTAAAACTTTTGAGGGTAATTCGTCCCATTTTCAAGAAATGTTTACTAACTTCTTCGTTGGAAAAATACGTGTATAAACATTTACGCGCGCCTCGTCATTGAACGTGCAAACTGGCGAGCATCTTGTAGTTTTTCATTGTTTCCAGAAACAACAAAACAAGTAATATTCTTAATTCTAATATCCTACAATTTTAAAGCACAAAATTGACAAGTTATCGGAACTTTGAATCAAAATCTAACGGTTTTGGCGAGAAATTTTCGCGTTATCGGTGCAAAAAGAATTGTTTGATTCGTTTCTTTTTTATACATGATTCGGTTTATCGACGACAGTTGTCGCGATAACATGAAAGGGTTTCTCTAAATTCTTTCTCACTCGTTAGCGCAACTCAGAGATCTTTCTATAGTTAGTTGCTGGCTCGGATAGGGTCGAGCGAGAGCAGTTTTCTGACCACGGTAAATTATTTCAGGGCATCCCTTTGTTAACTTATCCTATACGCTCTAGTTACGTTCAGAGTGCATCAATACAGGAATCCAATGATTCAGTAACAAGTGGATAGATAAAGATAGAAAATAAAGGGAGAGCGACCTCAACGCATATAGAAGAAGGGAAGCGTGGTCTGAACCGGCTCTGGATAATGGAATCTCTGGAAAACTGAATTGCGTACCAATCACGAATTCGACGATTTGCGTACTCAACCTGTTTGCTTGGTGTCTGACGTATAATTTATTTCGTTGCATTTTAATTAATGCAGTGTATTAAGTAATTTTCTTCGAAAATAACGTAAAAAGCGAGGATTTCGTGTAAAAAATGTACTTGCATATTGCTGATTTGTATAATGACTACATTATGCGTCACGCCGTAAGGAAACTAGTAAAAAAATCTGGAATTTTATCCAGTCATATCGCGACATAATCTTAGCAGCATGTTAGTGCTCAATTCATAAGCTAATAGGTCTGTCGATTTTAATACATGAATCTAGTTTCACAAATCCCAACTACGTAGGCAAAGACATCGATGTAAAGAAGTATTCATCTATGCTACTTTATACGATAAACAATCATTAGCACCGAGCAATAAATTAATAACATTTTGCAAGTGGCAAATTGCAATTTGCAATTAATAACATTTTATGACTCATAAAGGTTTTCGACAGCTTTGTGTGATTTAAGTACAAATTTGTAAATTTTGTTCAATTCTCGTGTACAGTTCTCGAGAAAAATAATCTTGGAAAACAAATACATAAAAACAAACAATTTCTAACTTTCATATTAGTCTGTGGACTTTTCTGAATAAGATGATGAAGTTAAATTTAACATTGCCATGTATATGTAGATTGCGGTGCACAGATTACACACATATAAGTTTCCGTACAAATATTTAAACAATTAATAAGAGGAATTGTGAAAGAATTAAAAATATACTACTCAAAAACACAGAATCAACGACAGAATTTATTTTCTATACCTTTTTGAAGGAACCTAACCCTGATCTAACCCTAACTTAGAGGGCTGTTATTATCAGTGCAGTGTGTACGGTGGTCAAGAACACATCTGATACTGTCTAAACTGTTTCTAAGAACTGTCTCTTATCTAAATTCCGTTCTAATGTGTGACTTGAATATATTCCCTTGTCATTCCCTTGACTTTTTATCGATTTTAAGGTAGCTATCATTGTTCCAGATCACTGAAAAAACGCGACTGTGACGCTCTTTTAACAAAATTTACTGCTCCAAAAGAACAATTGCGAACTCGTATCAACGAGAATTGACGAATCCCACATGCTCGTTACTTCACTGTGTTACCACTGTAACTGCATCGACAAATTCATCGATGTGTTACACGTTGACCTTCGCATGACCTTTCGGTGACCTACGATATCGACTATGCTCCATTATTACAACTAAAACGCTGTTAAGCACGCATATTAGCCTTTTGCGTTACTTTTTTTATTCATCTAAAGGTTATGTTGTCATGATATTTCGTTGCTGTGCATCAAGGAAGATGACATCGTTGTTGTTAATGGATGTGTTCAGATTGCTCTACAAGCTGTCGGAATAATTAAGAAAGAGAACAGTTGTTGGGAGCAGAGTGATTTGAAAAATTGATGTATATGAAATTCATTTGCGAGGAAAAATCGGTCGTAAAAGCAACTCCTGGTTATTGTTGGAACAGACGCCCGGCTGACCCATTCTGGTAGAACCAGGCTGCATTGTGAGCACTGCAAGACAAGTTCTGTCACTGCACGTTATTTCATGCAAGCTTGAAAACTTTCTACCGAGCGCCACATTGATTGAACGACACCGTAGAACACCGAGTATACGTGGAGTCTAATATTAGATGAAATGTTGATGGATATTTGGGTCTAACCCTTACTATATTATTATTGATTTTATAGACGAATGCATGAGTGCACAGTGGTCAGGTGAAACAACGTTGTGTTGCCGCGAATATACGGGGTGAGACGTATGAATGGAATATTTCGAATCGAGCAAAAGTTTCGGGTTCGGCCGTTTGACCCTTGATAATTGCGACTTGGAAATCATTTGTTGAAAATTGCAAACATGTCGCTTGGAAAATAACAAAATTCGAAGTTCACTGGCGTGTCACTTTTGGATCCTCGAAAATGTTGTGTACAACGTGGGTTTCGATAGCTTTCGCTATGGGTGACGGAATCTTCTTTTGACACGTGTTTTCGCCAGTTGGTTTCACCACATAAACATGAACACAGGCGGCTATAAAAAAAATACATGTCGAATATTTTTCGATGCTCCACTTGTGTGCAAAGTTCTGTAACAAGTGATGCGTACGAGTTGGCTGACGTCCATTGTCAGCTCCGTCATACCCTATACTGTTAGCAAGTTTGTTATATCGTGAATTGAATTTTTAATGTTCTTGAAATTACCGCGGGAAAGGTGGCATTAGAAGAGAACTACGGCTTCGATGACAGATCATTCAACACTACGAATGTCACATAGTTCGTATACGATTGAAACAATTTTTCATGGAATCAAAAAATTGATGAAGTAAGTCAAACTTTGTTCGGATCTGTGAGGTGTAAGAAGGTTACAAAAGCAATCGTCTTTTCTATGTCCATGTTTCATTGAAATTTAATTTCATCCAAATAAACGCAGTTAACAACGAAACTAACAAAAGTGATTAGATCGTGATCTTTATTTGCATTGGAAAATCGCTCTAACTTTCAGCCACCTGTTGCTGAACAGCTTCTACAGATTTTTTTATCTGTTTTGGCACTAAAAGGTTTCGACAAACTGTTCTTTTACTGTTTCCGAAAACTATCATCGTTGTATCAACCTGTTAACTTTTTTTCATTCTCCTTCTAAATATTTACGCTTGAAGTTCTCTTCTTATTGATTATACATGTATTACAAACACTGTTTGCAAGTTGTACCAATTTTTATTTAAATAAAAAATGCCCGGAATATCTGCAGTTGCTTTCGCTAAATAATCTCAATCCGTAATTGCCTAATTAAAACGTTGCAACCAGTCTACACATATGATTATCAGACATTCTCGAGATGTCCTAATAATCGTCTTCCCTAAGTATAATACCTAGAACCCGGTTTTTAGCGAACTTACATAAGTACGTCAATTACGCTCGGTTATTATACGCCAATATCAAGAAACCTATTGTTCTACTATGAACAAAGGGGCAGCCGACAGATAAAGAGGAACGGCGTGTATCTGACAGACAAAAATTGGGGATAGATTCTCTAGTATCTGCCAACAGATAAAAAAAGAAGTAGCCGCTGAAAGTGACAGTCCAGGTTAATTATCGTCACGCTGGCCTGTGTCGTAAAGTTTATCGATAATATTATCGCGCATCGAACCGTTATATTTAGAATAAAATGTCATAAAATAAGAGAGACAGCCTGCACAATCGTTCCAAATCATTTTCCATCGAAATTGGTACACCGGGAACAGCAGACATTACATATTTCGCAAACGAAATTGTTACAGGCGTATAAACAAAATCGTCTACCTAAAAAATATTAAGGAAATAGATGAAAAATTCGCGAAGCAGATTGTTACGGATATAAAGGAATATCGAACTCCTAAGCTTTCAAGTTTTTGCGAAAATTGAAGAAATAGATACTTTATTCAGAAAAGGAATGACCGCGACGATCTAAATTGCACAAACATATCGCATAGAAACGAAGACAAAATCGACGGATATAAGACTACTTCTGTGCCGGACGTTGATGATGTCCTTGCAGATTCTCAACGACACAACCTGATCGCATGTCATACGACGAGGGTAACCCACATATAAGGAATTGCACTTATCAAGAACGAATGGAAGAAAACTATTCTTCCTCGCAAGATGAGCTGAGCACGAGGCTCTTTAAACCTCAAGTGGTTGATTCTATAGTAATTCTCGAGTCCTGAGTACGTTCGTACTCATATTATTTACCCGCGTATATTATGTTAAGAGATTCACGTTCTATTCAATTTGAGTAGTTTTTATTTTACTAGTATGTGAAGCGTTAGCGAATAATCAGTAAAAATGATATAGATATGCAATTAGCACACTGCAGATTTCCATTCTTGTGGAGTGTTTAATAATAGGCGGAGCAATGAGATATATTTAATTTCATTGGCTAAAAAGTTTCTAACGGTGAACACAAAATGATAAGGTTATTGATTTTAGTTGGACACGTTTCTTAGTGAGTCATAGAACTGCGGATACTACAAAAGTGTGCAAGCCACGTATGTGTGATACAAGTATGAGTCAGATACGGTTATTGGCATATTTGTTTAAGTCTAATTTCTAATTACTTTATACAGGATGTTCGGAAAATCCCGATACGGAAGGTAAGGAAGTGATTCCTCACATAAAACTGAGGCGAAAATATGAAATAAAATTTTTTTATATATCTCCGAGAAAATCGAATTTGAATATTTGTTGGATACGCGTGCGGATACAATGGGGTTTGACAGTCCGGGCAAATGAATCAAACCGTGTCTAAGCGCACGCGTATTTAATGAATTTTCAAACCTGATTTTCTCGAGAATGAAACCCTATATGAAGAAATTTGATCCTATATTTTCGGCTAAGTTTTATGCAAGGATTTATTGTCGGTTCTATCGTGATTTTCATCGTAAGTTCTTTCAATTTCGCATTTCTTAAAGTGATGAGCACGTGATTTACAATATACAGGATGTTCGCCGATTTTCGTCCTTTCGAATAACACCAAAATGTTAAATGACACGAGAACATGTATTATAAAAGTAGATTACAATGGTGCAAATAAAAAATTGTTCGTTGAAAATTTTGAAGGTTATTCGAGCGAAAAAATGCAAATTTAAGACCCTATTCTCAAGTGACTTTGGATGAAGTAAACCTTGCAATGAAGGAAATATTGTTGAAACGTATGAAGATCAAGTTTTATGTTCTACATTTACATATTTCCCCACATGAAAAACCATTTACTTTAAACAAATGGACGAACTGTCATGAAGATTTTACACACGTGAAATAATTTTCCGTTCCAACGATCTTTTCTCTGTCGCGACTTCGCACTGAATCAAGAGTTCTTGAAATAAGCTTTAGAAATTCGCATTTTCCGGTCATAATATGGGAGTAAAAATCGCATTTAAAAATTGTCAAGTGATCTCCAAGTAACCTTGAACATTTCAAACGAACACTTTCTCATATACAACATCCCAATTTATCTAAAATGATATTTAGGAAACAATCGTTTGCAAGCACCAGACTGGTCAAAGAGCTCATTTCTGTGACCGATGCCATAAAAATGGAGTTCCTTCAGGGAGTTTTCTGGTCCAGGGGATAATTTTCTTTAGCTCCTTAGCGAACTTTTTTTTAAATTAAATTAATGGATTGTACGGTTCTATGGTTTCGTACGTATATTAGGTGTACAAGTTAATGTTAGTCTTTCATTTTTCGATGATCATACAAATTATTTACAATTGGAATATTGTAACGAGACTTCTATCGTCTTATAGTGTTCATTTTTAGTTTTCCAGAGAACTACGAAACTATCGGAATCGTTCAACATAACCTAGAGAAACACTTGTTTAAACAATGAAGTGTAGCAGGGAACATGTGCAACATTGTATGTTTTTCGCAATTTCAACTGAAAAAAATGCTACTAGGGAGATGTAAAAATCTTGATAAGCAAAAAAAATTCAGGACTCTAAATTTAAATTTGTGATTTTTCAATGTTTTCTCGCCCTATGCATGTGAAAAGTAATAGTAACCATTTGTGTTCTTACTTATGAGATATTCATGAAATCGCGTACATCTGATAATGCCACTAAAATTCTAATCTGATATTGTACAAATTGAACGGTGGAGATAATATGATAAAATAATGTGAAAAAATTATTTTTATTTTACATTATTTATTTCTCGAAATATGAAATCTAATGCACTTGAAAGTCACGTTTTCATTTTGATTGGCTGTCGGTGATATTTTGTTTAACATATTTCAAATATAAGTTGACATTTTATTTCTTACTTCAATGTTATCAAAATGTACGAAGAATCAAGGAAAGAAGCTATTATATATACATGTTCATTGTCTCAGTTTATATTCAATCTACTAATGGAAGATGTTTGTAAAGTGGCTTCAAATTCATTTTTGCATGAAAAAATTTCCGTGTATTTTTGTAACATTGCCAAACATACGATTCAGGGATTTAACGGAAAAGGTTCGTTAAGAGAGCAAACGAAATAACCGTCTAGACCAGAAGACCCCTTCAAGCACCGCGGTTAACATAGCGAGGAGACCGACAATAATTAAAATCCGAGGACACAAGTTCCGTGAAACTTGGTTGCCAGGACCGAGTGCAAGACGCACAAACTTTTGAAAACTGTGTCTCCGCAGAGGAGCTTATCGCCGTTACGAACCTTATGAGCATGTAGACACCAGTCTGCTCCAGTGCCCTGGATACGGCTTTCCAGCTGGCCATAACCGTAAATTTCTGTTTCGCTGTGAGCGGAAGCCGTGGATCCGTGGGAGTTTGGTTCTGCGACTTCGCGGTCGCCAATTTGCTAAGCTCGCAGCCCATGTCGCAGCAGCTCGATCCTTTCGTTCGCGAAAATAAAGAACCGCCGGCACACTCACCACGGCTCCCCGTGGAGCCGAGCAATTACCACGCTTTCCGGACCTAATCCAAACCCCGTCTCCCCAATTGAGCCTCATTAATCTCCGCGACGCGCATCAAAGATAAATCGTCACCTGACGGGAACCAATTCGATCGAAAAACGCCCGGCCAAGTTTAATCAAGCAATGGCTGCGCACGATCACTGCCGAACCAACGGAACCACCGGGCCACTAATATTCAAACCTTTTCGCGAAACGTTCCCTCGAAATATTCCTTCGAAATTCTCCTAGGAAATTTTCTTTCGAAATGGTAATTGTCTTTAATCGCTAATCTGCAACAGTCACGGTTGCCATTACGATGTCCGATAGCGTTAAATCATCGGTAATTTAGTCCCGTGATCGCCGAAGCTTCCGCGTTCACACAAAAACTTCCGGCTCGCCCATTTTCCGGTGTTCCCTTGTCCCTCGATCATTTACTTTATTTCGGAGGATTCGAGATACGGCGAATTTCTGCGAGCCATATCCGCCGGGCCTCGGCTTGCTGATCAGACGTATCGCAGGTCCATCGACTTCTTCGTGCGCTTCCTCGACCCGACCTTTCCAGCGATGAAGCGATGCTGATGATTTCTACTGGAAGAAACGCAGAAGATCGCTGGTTAGAACGGTGCGATTCTCGTGGAGATGGAAATGATGGACAGGGCGAGGGTGAATTGTCTTCGATTGTAACAGATGACGCAAAATTCTAGCAGATCGGATATTGTAGTATCGATCTTAATTTAAAATATGTAAATTAACACGCCGAGTGCCGCGTCGGTCGCATTTTTGACGAATTTTTGTAATTCATTTTTCTCATAATATATTCGCACGAGCCGAGTTTTACTTGGACTTTTAGAAATACTAACGAGTTAAATTTATATTGCCTGTGGTAAATTTTAACTCTTCATTTTTGCTTAATTAAATTACTTTTATTTTGTGGGAATTTTAAGCGTCGACACTCAACGTGTTAATTATGAAAAATAAATAAAATTAACCTTTTAAGGCTTTTGACGACGCTTGACAACATTTGTGTATGTTTTTACTATTTAACACTTCCATATAAAATTCAGTTTTCCAAGAAAATATGTTTAGCATTTTAAGAAATGTTTCTTTTTCTAATTTCTTGTTAGCTTATTACTACGAAAACTATTTTCACTCGCTTCACACAAATAATTGCGAACATTTTTAATTTAGTTTTCTCGTAATAGAATGCTCGAGTTTCAATTGCTCCGCGACGCAGTTTGAAGTTTGTTAAAGCCATAAAAGATATTTATGGCGCCAAGTTTTCGTATTTTTGCTCGTATAAGACATTCACAGGCGAAGTGACTTTCTTGAATTTGAAGGAACGTTGTGGCATGTAAAAAGCTGTGATCAAGGATTTGCAAACATTTGTATCCACACAATGGCGCTATCTATAGCACGGAATGCGTTTGTATGCACACATAGAGCATCCAATTTTAGTGCACGTATATCAATATTTTTGTGTGCTTTGTAAATATACAGGAATACCTATAATGCCACCTGCATGAGTTGGAAGAAGAAATGGACGAGAAGAGATTGATCCAAATAAGCAATCATGCATCGATGCCGCCGAAGATATCAATATTGATACGAATCCTACAAAGGCGCAGGAATTATGGGCAAATTTTCTGAAAGGCTTTCAAGTACGTAATTTAAGTTTTCGAGGACGCTGATTTTTAAATCCATAGAACAAAATCGTTAATTGAAGTCCCAAATGCTAAGGAAAGAGAAAACTATGCACTTGTACGAATGATTAGTGCATTCGTTCACAACTCCAGAAATTCGTTACGTTCTTAGGATGATTTTTGCAGTATTAGTCTTCGCAAAAGAAGCTAATTGCTGCAAATGCAGCGACGATAATCAGTGTATAGAAACTTTTGCTAATGTTATAGGTTCTAGTGCCTCGTTGCAGAATTCTCATGGCAGCAATAAATCGATCAAATAAATTCGTTCGAATCCTTGGAGTAAATTGTTTTCCATCATGGTTGACCTTCAACAACCTCGAATGACCTTTAATCATGGGTCAATGTACGCGTCTCGAAGCGCTCTATTAGAAAATGATTGGAAAAAATGCGTGCATCGATGAAAAAGAACGATGGAGAAGACATTTTGGACAATTTTTCACGCGTTCGCCTACGAAAAACTCTAAACCGCGGATCATGCCCCACTTAGCATGAAGCAAGTTTGGTCTGACGCACTTTTTCTATCGCCGACAGCAGCCCAGTTATTCAAGTGGCCTGTTTTAAGTGCCTCACCCTGTATAACCGTAGCTCCGAGCGACGTATTCTGGAGCTAACGATATATTTTAAGACATTAATCGATGCAGCTCGTCATTCCCTATAAAAAAGTATTAAGCTATCTATGCCAAGAAGTAATTAATCTAGAAGATATTTTAATTCTGATATCGATTGATTCGCTGCATTCAGCCTGAAGGACGTACTTTTGAATATCAACTTTAAAAAGGTGAGCGTTGCACCGTCGTTACTGAATTACAATATTTAAATTAAAAAGCTGTCCATGTTTTTCCCTCTCCCACATTATTTTTAGCGGTGAATTGCATCGAACTGCAGCGTTCGATGCAATTAAAACTATGCAAATCCATCCGAGAAAAATCATGCGAGATAACCTTAAAATTCCAGCAAAAAATTAGTTCGAGAAGATATTTTATGTATTGCCGCGTGCACGATCTCAGAGGTAGTCTAATTTTGATCTTACAAGTTTGATTTTTTAATATTTATTGTATTTACCCATAAATATGCAGAGGAGATCCCGATCTTTCTATTTCAATTTTCTATTCCACCTGTCAAATGTTTTTATCTATTTTTGATACTGATTAGCGGTATCGCTAGTGCGAAATTAAGGCTCCCGTGCCACGTAATTGTTTGCCCACGATCCTGAATTACCGACAGTGTTCGAAACGTCTTATTGGAATAGCGTGCTCTACCTAACTGCAACGGTCAACTGGTGAACTACATAGAACTGCAACAAGAAAAGTGTATGTCTAAGCTTTCACGGCGTCGTCAATGTTTCAATTCCAAAGTGGACACACTTACATTGTAACACCAATAGTCCATAACGTATAGAACGATTCGAACTAAAATCTTCTGTAAACTCTTTTTCACATCGATAAAATATGAATTCACAATTTATGGACCAAGTTGACCTTTGGAACCTGTCACATGTAATGAAAAACATAGTTTTCGACGCCTTTTGATTTCTCTCAAACAAGAGTGAAACCACAGACGTCGTAAAAGTATGCACGCATATGGCAGGTAACCACAGAACGATAATAACGAGGAATATAATACCAGGAATTGCATAAACAATACAATATTGTAATAGTGGACGGAGTAAACGGTTACTGAAATGGAAAGATTCAATCATACGGTTATGAACAAACCAGGATCATTTATACAAAACTGACAAGTGAATAGATTCCTGCAGGAAACAATAATGCACACAGTTGCATGATATTATTGAAAGGAAACGCAAGAGATTTACGAATGCAACGATTCAAATGCACAAATAAATTAATAAAAATATGCAGTGTGACTGAAACAGATTATTAAGAAAATGTAAAGCATCGTAAACACGAGAGAGAAGAAAATACTGATAAAATTATTATGTTCAGTTTCTTTTGCAATACCGGAATGCTGGTAAAAGAATAAATAAATAAACTAATTAGAGGGAAGCCTAAAACACATAGCCAGAGTATCACGGCATTAACCCAACGCGGCGAGATAAACGAACAATGAGAACGGCATGGTTATAAAAAGCTGAAAATAAAGTGAAATCTACAAAGTAGCTTTTAAGTTACTGAGTCACCGGAATAAGTGGTTAGTGTGACTGACAGTAAAGAATGGGGAGAAAAACGTGATGATTCACTGTAAATCTCAAAGTGAAAAGATAACGGAACATTTTAAGTTACGGAATTAAAAGACAAAATTTTAATTGTCCAGTGCGCTATATGTTCGACAGTATTTTCTGTAACCACATTATTTAAAGACAACGCAATTTACGATGAATACGTTTCGCATTTCCATTTTTGAAACTAGATTTATTTACACTGAATTTACTGCATTTACAATGAAGAAACATTTAAGTCAGAATGATATTTTTAGATCATTTGAAAATATTTCACTGACTTGTACTATGTCTATTTCTAATACAAGTAAGTATAATTTTATTAGTTCTGAAATGTAATGTATAAATAATAATAAACTATTGTAATAATGTTCTATTCGAAGAAGTGCAAATACAATTATTAGTCTAATACTTAATTTCTCGAGGAAAAGATAATGGATAACATATTTACTATCCTTATCTTTCTGCTGTCCATTTTTATTATTTAAATATTTTATTAAATGCAACCCCCTTCGTTTACGAAATATTAAAGCAATTTAACAGAAAAAATTTATGGATTTTCTGAATATAATGCTATATACAATATGACCTTACATAACAACGTACATAAAATAAATTTAACAATGTTTATGAACATAGATAAATCGTGAAGGTCACGTATGTGACACAGTGGTAGCGAACGTTAAATAAAATCAAAATAAAGTTTACTCTAATACATTTCAAGATAAATCTGAATTTTTGTACCCGATCAAAAAATACTGTTACGTGACCAGCATGGCAGTCAGAGTGTAAATAAAATGGAATATCGAGTGACTGCAAGTCAATTTATCTGCAGATATATTAAATCAACTTGGATATTTGAAGAAGATAGCCTGGATGCATCGACAGCCATCGTGGCTGTCCACCCCACTTCGAGCACCCAAACACCATCAGTCTGGGGTGCTACGGAGGGGTTGACAGCTATTATGACCGTGAGCGATGTTCTATCTTCCAAAAAGCTGGCTATTCCTCGAAGCGATACGAAGAGACCACCCTGTAGATTAAAACACAATCTAAATAAGACATCTGCAAGACGTCTTACAGTGTGTCCCACGAGAGCGTGCTGATGCTATCTCCGCAAACATTACCATATTTGTGCAAAATTTAGTATGGATCGAAAGTACGTCTAACACATTAACACACTCTTACGTAACGTAGTAAGTTTGACCAGCTTAATTATCAATTATAGTTTGGCAGCGGTTCAGCATGCTTTTTCTACCGAAGCGTATTGTGTCCTCTATATTTTTCGTACACGGGTAAATCAAATTGTTAACTTTAACATACATTTTTGTCTTCAAAAATGAAGCATGTGGTGATCTGTATATTTTCCGAGTAATATAAAATAAAAATTGTCTGGATTAAACATTTCCTATGAGATTTGCATCGGGTGACTGGGATGTCAATCCAATCATTCTGTGCAAACGTGGCTTCGATGTTTCGGGTCGTTATCCTCTTGCAAAATTGATTTGCTTTCGGTTTAATTAAACCAATTTGAGATGGATTTAATATTTCGAGTGTGCGTACTTTGAATACATATTACAATTTTTACACACGTATTAATTTTTGTAGAGGTTCTAACAGCGAGTCTCTTGTAGAACAGCTGTACGTCTCCTAAATGTCCGTTTTGCGACCAAAATGAGACGCCTCAAGGATTTTCCGATTTTCCTACATCAAACGTTTGAAAGGCGTGCTTAGCTCGCTCGTGAGATATTATCTGACGTCTCGAATCTCCAGAACAGATATCCTACTCGACAAAATTAAAGGATCACTAAATTTTGACCGAAAAATTGTCGATCTTTGAATAGCTGTAACTTTGTGAAAAACAATCGTACGACAGCCTGTCTGGACTCATTTTAAAGGGCGCTGCTTTTAATTTTACATTTATAGGTTCAATATCGTGCAAGATTTATTCATATTAAAAAACATATTAAAAAAATTGAAACTAGTTTCGGTCTTTAGAAAATTTTGTGAATTCAAATAATATTGCTGGGTACGGTAAATTTTTCTCCCGATTCATCTTGAAATGGACTTGTAGGGCCAAGCCTCCCCTTTGCAACGACCCTAGGGATCCTCTCGTACGATTTTCCTCCACGAAGATGATGCAGTTTCAAATTTCGGAGACCCATAACAAATATTACAAATTCCAACGAGTCTACAGGGTTTCGCTAAATTTTTGGGGGGGATTCAGTTTGAGACGGTCTCGTAGAGTGAAGTCTCCCTTTTATAACAATCTTAGATAAAACATAATATGATGGTTTTTCAGAAAGTTAGAGCAGTTCAAAGAAGGACAATTTTTCGATCACAATTTAGCGGTTCTTTGATTTTTTCGCAGCAGTGCAGAAGACGTTACTGCTGTCAGAGCTTTGTGAACACGTGCAGCCAGTGACCTACATCGCTTGAACACTAACATTTGAAGGGGCATGTATCGTTCGATTTGATCTTCTCACGAGAATGCGTTTTACAAGGCGGCTGTCGGATATTCAAAAAAATTAATCAGATCACTGGACACGGTGCCGCGAAAGTGTCCCCGATTCCGGGAACAGTGTAATTATGCCTGCAGATTTAAGGGCACAATTAATTACAGAAAGTAGATCACGGGGGGGAGATTACGAGTTTTAAAAATTGTTCGAAGTTAAAGGCTTGATGATAATGTCCGATTTCACGATAGAAACTTCCTACGGTTTTGATAAATGCGGGGGAACCGTAATGCACAAAGAGAACCTCGTTCGGAGTATTGAAAATCCGTTTAAGCCCATTAACAGCAAGGAAACTCGACACACCGTTAGATCCAGCTCACTGCACGCTATTCCATCGTCCATCGAATGCGTTCGGAAACAAGAATAAGAACTAGAGCCTCGATAACCAATAAACGCGTGGAAATAACCGAATCAATAGCTGAAACGCATACTGTTTTTAGATTGACGACAACAAACAAACAAAAAATAAAATAAAATAAAAAGCGAACGACACAGGTTAAAGGATGGAACGCATTACGAAGGTGAAAGAACATGTATATTTTAAGAGAATATAATGTATAACATAACACTGCTACATAATGTATTCGACATCGATATCGGTGTGCTCGGTATAAATAGTAGGTATTACTACACAATCATCGATCGGTGTACGATGAAAAATTGACGAAAGAAATGGGGGAACCGAGCATAGAGAATGCGAGGAACAAAATACGGTGAGAGCATGTGGGGAATAATGAGGGTAGTTTTCGGACGACGCTGTTCACCGTTCCATCTGTTTTCTTTAAGGGATGGTGGGTGGAGGGGGAGGGCAACAAAAAAAGAGAGAGAAAGGGACATAGAGATGGGAAAACGAGAGAGAGAGAGAGAGAGAGAGAGAGAGAGAGAGAGAGAGAGAGAGAGAGAGAGAAGAGGAATAAAGCTGGGAGAATCACCTGGTGCATCAAGCCGCGATTTCTGTTGACTGGTCGCGAATCGCCTAATAAATCGATCCGCACACGATTAACAAACTCCGGCCACGTTTCCCTGTTCCCAGATCCCAGCTATCGAGGAGCTAGCAGCACCGTGGTCCTCGCTCATCATCTCGGACCAAGGAAAACGGCCGAGGACACCGTCGTTGGCGCGCACATATCCTCGGACAGGCACATCCGCTCGCTCGACGACGATCCTCCGCGTGTTTTCACGTAACTACTGTCCCGCGATTCGCCACGATCCGCTTCGTACAGACCGTTCATCCGCGACCACGACCGTTCCCGTGGACCAGCCAGGATTTTCGGACGCGATCGACTCGGGTCCCTGTCTCTCTCTCTGTGTTTTCTATCTTTAGAACGTCTCCCGGGGATCTGGATTGTTCGCGAGGGTGGTACGCGCGGCCGTGTTGCCCTCAGCCCAGACAAGCCGAGACTGAGGCACCCGTAACAAGTGCTCAGGACGAGCACGCACATGCGCAACCACGCTCACCCCCTTGTCTTTTCGGGCTTTCCTTCGAACTACCCTACAACCCTCCTCGATACAACCCGCGACCAATTAATCGAGCATTTTGCATTTTCTTTTCGGCCACGGCGATCGTCCTTTTATCAAGCGGCCGCCAAAATTTTGTGCTCAATCTCGACACACAGCGGTTCCAGATTGCATTTTACAGGTTCGAACGTTAACGCTCGATTTAACGCTAAACCTGCCGGATATTAAATCTGGCTAATCCGTATTGCTCTATGAGAATGACAAGACTGAACTTAGTTTGATCTTGTGGCATTTTTGTTGCAAACGAAATACAATATTTTCGGATCAAATTATTTATCAAATGGAGATTTCTTCTTTTAATGATTTCATTTGGAAGGTACAGTTATGGAACAACATCTTCAACACTGTACCAACCGAGCATTAAGAGTGACTATTGTGTGTTGCTCTATAAGAATAATAAGACTAGGCTCTTAGATCTTTTGTCGTTTTCATTATAAGAGAAATACAGTGTTAAATGGAGATTTATTCACTTAATGAGTTTAATCAGAATGTACAGTAATGTGACATTTCGAACTCTAAACCTATCGATCACGAAAAGTGACCAATCTCTCTCTCTCTCTCTCTCTCTCTCTCTCTCTCTCTCTCTGCGTTGTTTTATTAGAATGACGTAACTCAATTGAGACTCAAACTCAATTTGAGACTTTTCGCTATTTCCATTGTAGTGTATATTTGAATTCATTCAATCATTTTTTATGAAAAGCTCTTGATGGTCGTTTTGACCAGTATAGTAGATTTACTGTTAAAACTTGAAGCCCCTACCTTTATAATTGAGCCGTTTATTTTAAAAGTGGCATAAGTCACTTTGTTTTTAAGTTGATATATTCAAAGGTTTGCATTTTAACACGTTTAAAAATTTGGATGCTAACTTTCGAGAAGATTTACTTGTATTTGTTATCTCAGGATACTGATATTTTTCTCAGTATAAATAATTTCATATAAACATTAAAAAATCACCACTTTTCATTACGGTAAAGTGACTTATGCCACTTTCAGAATAAACGGCTCAATTCACCAATAAAGATACAAGTTTATTCAGAAATGTTGCAAATTGAAACATCGTCGAAAACGAACGAATCTATCATGCGTTTGAAGATCAAAGTTCCCTTTCAGGAGGATTTCCTGAAATATTATACATGATTTTTTTTGGTAGTTTTATTGAGCTTGAAATGAAAACCGTGCTGCCAGCTTCACAGTAAAATAAACTACATTTGATGGCTTCACAAGACCGAACTTGTCCTTCATTTCAAATTTTATTCCGTAAACCATCGTACAACACGTGGATCACAAAATTGTATAAATAGAATGCTTGATCATGCTAACTCAGATAAAACAGATATAATTGAACAGGAAATCACCCTGTCTGAATTTCGAAAATCAATTTATCACTCCACCGAAAGCAGCTGTGCAATCTCGTGAAACATTCTGAATGTTTTTTACGGCTCCTTCCACCGTTGGACTTCGGTGTTTTAATGGAACCAACATGCGCAGACGAAGAGACTATAATTGTATTTATTATAGTGCAATGCACAAAGATTAAAATGTTTTAATATTGTATTAGAAAAACTGAAATAAGGGAAAATAGACAATTCAATACTACGTATCATACTTGCTACGTCAGACGAAGAAGGAGAAAACCAGAAACGAAGTAGTAGGTTATTTTTTAATTCATACATCGGTTCAAACATTACTTCAAACTTTAAAGTAGTTTATCTCGAAACTCCACTGCTAAGCACGGCATGCACCAGGCAGCTGATTCAAATTTTCTCCGCGGAGTGGAACACTGGCATGGATATTGAATCATTACAAAATGATTTGTTACGAAACAAACATTACAAAATTCGAGAGAAATGTTTTCCCTAAAATTCCGACAATGTTTGTCTGAATTTAGCCAGCGAGTTCCACTCTCCGGCTTTGAATATACATAGAGATTACTCACCCCGAAAGCATTTTACTTTCAGACAATTGCCCCCCTGGAACTATGCATACCGACTGCAGCTGCGCGTTCCACAGGATTATTTTTATCGTTCCATAACTCCTACATTTTTCAGCATTCTGACAATTTCATTTTTTTTTTAATTAACCACGGCTGTGTCGACAATTAATCGTAAAATGTCTACGGTTATAAATTCAGTTGAGTATTATTGTTATCAGTCGAATCGTATTTTTAACAATTAAACTTCGATGAAATTTTCTTCTGAAATTCATTTTTCTGTCTTTAACAGGTCGATGTTTCTCTTTAATAAATAATAGCACATATATATATTATATTCCTGGCGTTTCAAGCAGAAATTCGTAGAAATTACGTACATATCATTTCTAAAACAGTATCGCGACGGTCCGTGGAATATGCCTGCTGAAAATTTTATATCCGTTCTTCTCGAAACCACTTATTTTGTAATTGGCGGTGACGATAGGGGAAAACTGTCCGATCAATTGAAATGTCCCGATGAATGCAGCTCAATAATAGTCGACTAACTGTCACCGACGAATCTACATGTATAGCAACGGTAAATTGAACAATCTTTGTTACAGAAACAACAGGGATACATCCGACCAAAATTCTAAATTCTTATTTTTTATAAAATTGAAAAATAATATTCTCTCTTTTTTTTCTTTCTGGTAAAAATTAAAAACTGCAGAACGTCGACCAATTTACAGCGCCTATCGTGAGACATTTTATAAATATTTATGCAAACAAGATTCATTTTCATCAAATATTTTTCAACGAAAATGACTAGCATGTATACCTTGAACATGATACAAATTATTTCAAAAGTTTCAAAAACAAGAGCTTCGTAATTTTGGAAAAAATTATGCAAATTTTCTAAACCGAGCCGGTGGATGGAGTCGATAGCGTTAGGGGTGTAGAAGGCGTTGATGGCGTAGATACATAGCTCTCCTCTTAAGTAGATTCCGCTGACAGGGGAAGACTGAAGAAGGTCGATACATTTTGAAGAATTTTTCTTCATCTGTTCTCAAGCTACAACGTGAGGGCGTTTCTCAAAAATAATGCACATGCTTTAAATGGAATCCATAAAAAGAAGTTTCATGACACTGTCGATCCTCGGTTAAAACTATTACAACATATCATGTTCTGTCGAAAGCACTCTACACCGTAATGTACGGTTCTTTCTTATTCATAAAGTAGGAAACGTAAGATGGTATCAGACCTCTTTACGTATCAAGTCTTCCTAGTTTCCCCTGCTGCCCCAACGTGGGGTTAGGGAATGCTATCAATCAATTGATAATTTCCGACTCTGAGAGACTTGGCTTAGACTAATGAGTAGGGTTTTTCAGCTGATATTCGAGCTTAGGGAAATTTCCTCGAATGATAACAACAAGTGATTTATGTCGGTGATATTAAATTTGATGGGGGTGTGTTGAAGCGAACCTGATATTTTTGACTTGTACACAAGATAATTAGCCTCCAAGTCTTGATATTATCTGTGTTGAACGAATTAATATTATACTAGCAGTACCAAAAAATCCTAGTCAAAATATAAATTTCAGCCGTTTTACAATGATTGAATTTATAGAAATGATTTTGCAGCAATTTATACAATACACTGATTTACCCGCACATCGCGATGAAAGTTGATTAAGATTTTAATGAATGCATTCTTGTAATTAATAAGTTAATATCAAGATCAACTTATTTGATTCCGTGGTCGTACAAACATTGAACATCTGGAAATCCAATGAATGTGGAAACATAAATTGTTATAACGTGACCGTCGCGTTAAACTGCACGACCGACTTTGGGGAAACAACCATTTTTATCACTTTCTATATATTTCGGCTATCAAAGGTTATGGTATCGCGGTATTTGAAATTCTAAGTGATCGGTTTGGACTCGTTCGAGTTCAGAATACTATATTTATAAGAAACATCGTAATTGAAACGTTATCCCTGGATTTTGAAAATAACCAAACTGCAGATTAAGTATTTGGCGCGCGTACTTGTCTAACAACAAACTATGTCTATTTGCGGTACACATTGATGATGGGCCTGTGTGTGCACGCATCTACGTCATTCATTGAAACTGCTCAACATAAATAAATAGTTCCCGGAAGTAGAAATTATGAGACAATTCAGTCAAAGCATCTTAAATTATGCACAGAACTATGGTATCCTTAAACCAGGTTTGAGCGTAATCTATTTGGAATAAAATAATTTATAAGGAATCATTTTGTGTAATTGAGCGTTTTTGTTTCAGAAATAGCGTAGAGAAAGTAACTCGGTTTCCATGAAATTCGCGTAAGTCGATTTTGCATGAATTCTTATTTGAGGTAATTAAATTGTTCAAATAAGCTAAGAAACACACAGTCTGACGTAAGAAACTGTACAGATTTCCTGCTGTTTTATTTGAACGAAGTTAATCAAACTTAATTACAAAAATTACTTCCTCTTAGAGCCTGCGCATTTTTATCATTTAACCATCGTTGGTTTAAAAATTGTTCTTTTCTTATTATGTGCAAGAAAATCTTTAGAAAGCAATCGAAAATTGTTCGAGTGTAAAGTTATTCAAATATTAAATAAAATATAAAACAAGGAATTATTTTATTTGATACGTAAATAATAAAACAATCTGGAGAAATCATATTTACGTGCACAATAAGTAAAAGCATACTAATGTTGTTTATACTGCGATTTGATGCGATTTGATGCATTTGCTTAAACGAATTTCATTGCCTTCGCAATTTCATGTTTTAACCTGTGAAGCAAAAATGGGAGAAAATCACAGAAGACTCTTTTGCGCAACTATTTTTTAAAAACGTATGGGAGTTAAAGTGATTTCTTGTAGCACGATTTCGAATCAAAATCTTGTTCCATTGTTCGGAATTATTGCTGAAGAAGATATTATCCCGACAAATTATAATGGTTTTAGTACAATTAAAGTCTTTCAGCCCTAAATTCAAAGGTTTCTGTCGCCTCTTCGAAGTGTTAAGTTAAGAGCGCATCGAAATTGCGTGTCAGTGGCCCGACTTTGTTTATAAATAAAGATCCTTGAAAGACGCCAGTTTATCCGTTGTGTGCAGAAAATTGAGGATTTCCACCCTCTATTATAGACGGGGGGGGGGGGGGTGCCCACCACCGCTCAGTTGCGCAGAGAATTGCGCGGACACAGTGATCGATGGGTTCAGCGCATCTGTAATTACATTCCTCGATTATTATTCCGGGATATGTAACAATCGCGATAATTCATTTTTCAATTGACGTTGTTAAACATTCTCACAATTATCGTCAATACAGTTTATCCCGTAGTATTGACAGTATAATTACTCGTGATCCCGCTAGAGTGCGGGACGGTAGATCGAGATAACAGAGCGTGGGTGTGGAACCTTCCACTGCGTAGAATTATTCGTAATTAGAGGTAGAGTTAAATAAAAATACGCCGTTTTTTACTCGACACCTGCCATTAGCAGGGTGTAATTTGAATAAGAGGATGCAATGCAAATGTGTAAAGATCAAAGGGGTTAGAGTCGGTAAGATAGGCTAGGTAAAACGTTCGGCGGGAAAAAGAACAGATTTAAACGTATAACAGGGAGAGTAAGGAACTTGTTCGACGAAAACGATTGAAAAAATTGCAAGAATTCAACTGAGAATTGAAAAATGTAAAGTGTTTAAGGCACTGAGATTATCGACCACTATATCGACTGCTATGATAGCAAAATATATAGTTTCAAAATGTGACTACTATGTTTTTTATTAACGAAACTTTCTGTTAAATATTTTTTATATTCCATTGAAAGGAGATAAAAAAATGTGTAATAAAGCAGCGAATGACGAAACAACAAGCCGAAATACTATAGCATGGTAAAGAATATCGGTGATGTGACTTTATATAAGACCGGTGACCCTCTTTTCACTAGAATAAGCGCCAATACAGATCTCCCGAGTCTTTTATATTTTGTCAACGCTTGTTATTCAATTATATTGCATACATATTATTATATTTTTATAAGTAGATCAATAGACAATCGTGTCTATTTTGTTTGATTTAGTTACTAGAATAGAATAGACGTCATAAAAATCATGAAGGCATTGAAAACTTCACAATTTTAGATTCTATTAATCTCATATCTTCATCTGTCAAGAAATGAAAACAATAATATCAAATGTCCGTCAGCGTCAGTTAAAATCTTAAGCGTAATCGATTCAAAAGAAAATGGGGTCGAAGCAATACTAAAACTTGGTAAGTCTCTAACGGAAGAAAGTTTCGATGATACGAATCTTGAAGATATCCGGAAAGTAATAGGTAGAACAAAAGATTGATTGAATGAATTCAGTGGAAATGGTGTGTTGGTTGGACCAAATAAATTCAAAATTGATGCTTCTACTCCTGAAAGAGTACAGGAAGACATAAACTTTCCATATGGATCTACAGAAAAATAAAAAATTACTTTAAAAAATAAGTTTCGTTAACATTAATTATATTGTAAATGTATAATTACTAGACTACGTACTTTAATACATTTACGATAAAAACGAACAGGAGCAGCTTACAGCAATGAGCAAATTAAAGTAATATTTTAAAAGTATCGATGTACTATTTGCAACTTCTTAAAATTATTCAAAGAGGAATTAAATGTACATATATCTGGTACCTGACTCTAACAATTCATGCAGAACACTTTTATTTATCATAAATACTCGCAGTTTAATAATTACTGTGTAACACATATATGTGCTTTATTATTATTTATTATTTCGTTATAATATTTCGTATCAAATTTCAAATATTACAGCAATAGTACTTTCGTATTTAATAACTAAATAATTTTATTTGTAATGTCGGAACAGTTCGATTTACCCAACCACCTCACTCCCAATTAGTTCGAATAATTAAGCTGTTTGAGCCAATTGTAACTATATCCTCAGAAATGCTAATTACGAAAGAAATAGTGCAGTTACGCACTCTGCTACCCGTGTTTTGTACCATTTCTTTGCTTCGTGTAGTACTGATTCGCATAACACGGTTTTTCGAAACCTGACTACCGTATTATACAGGCCGATGCCAATTCGAGGATGAAGGGAGCAGGTTGAAACTGCACCCGGTCGGGAGGAAAAGGTTGGACCAGCCTAATTACTGTTTTAGCTAGTCAGGCAGGTAGCTACGAGCACGCCGTAGTCCTTCTCCACGAACGAACTTCTGTCTTTAAGTAACCCAGGCCTAACAAAGTTGTGAAAAAGGTGGCTTGCATCTATCAACCACTCAATTTTCTTGATCTAGTTATTTTCCTTTATTGCTCCCAGGTTTCTTGTTATTTTTTCACGAACTTCTGACCTCTTCAGCAGAGCATCCAATAACTCCCTGTCTTAATCCTACTATGGTGTTTTAGGTCTATATGACCTAAACTGTGTATTAGGTTAATACAATATGTTTTAATTACCACCTCATTTAAGATAAATCGATTGAACTCTACAAATAAATATTTACTTCATTTTGCATTTTCCAATTCATTTTGATATTCTTTTATATAATAAGCTTAAAGAGATTGTATTATAGCGCAGTTTATAAAGGTGTGTGAATACTATAAGCGTAGGTTTTTACGAACACTTTATGGGTATAAAACGCGCGTCTGTGAGACGTCACGAATTTTGAGTGCTAAATTTGAGTTAGACATCTCCGAAATGTCATGTGATTCTTGAAACTGTTTGTCACTATCTTCTGATAAAAATTTCTTCTCGATTATAATTACATACTCGTGTGTTATTCGCATACTTTTTTCCAAATGAAAGGATGACGTATACAAAGATATTGAATAAAGCTGCCGAAGTAGTTACATCCAAACCTCTAAACAATCGGACATCAAGCATGCACTTCGTTAGTCTTATATAGGGTGTTCAGCATAACGGTCGCAATGATTTTTGAGGCATTTACGCTAATCTGGCAGAAGAATGTTTGGAATCAAAGTTAATGTGTTCTTCGAGGAAAACAAATTGCAATAATAAAAATTTCGAAAAATCTTTTATTCGATGAAAAACGAAGATAACCTTGACTTTCTTAAATCGCATTATGTACTTTTGATGATATACAGGTATAGCTGACGAAGAGACGAATTCAACAATTTGCTACACAATGACCTTACTACACTAATGTGTACTGTAAATAAGAGATAAAGATGTACATTTACTGTTTACATTCCTCTTCGAAGTATCCCTGACTCTTGAGTTACGTATACGTTTCATTAACGCGTTGAAAAATTATTTTCTCAATTGATGCGAATTTTTAAGCTAAAGATCATTCCAAGGTTATCGTGTAGTCGTTTAATACGTCTCTTCGTCAGCTATAACCCTATACCATCAAAAGTACACGGTGCTATTTAAGAATGTCAAGGTGACCTTCGTTTTCTATCGAATAAAAGATTTTTACAAATTTTTATCATTGCAATTTATTTTCCTCAAAGAATACATTAACTTTTATTCCAAACATTTTTTTGTCAGATTATTAAATGCATTAAATGCATCAAAAATCGGTGCTACCGTTACGCTGAATATCTTGTATAGCTATAGCCTTTAGTTTATCCTGTCATATCATCACACAAATTCAAACAATTATTAGCCTCTTGGCGTCCAATTAGAAGTCAGACTCGTCATAGAGATTTCTTTCATATGTTTTAACAAAATCCATACAGAAATTAACGTGTCCGATAGAAGTACCATAAAAAAATACGTTGACAGAAATTGACGAATAAAATTATAAATGATCCTAAGCATAGTCATATTTTTATCGGTAAGGGACGTACCGGAGTCACTTCTGACTCACACCGATACTTCGCTACGGAACTGTGGTAGGAGTGGTGAGGCGATCGTCATTAGGCACGGCGAGTCTCCAGTGACTCCGGCATGGTGCTCGGAGGGTTAATATATTGATTTTCGACCAACAAAAATAATTTTATTTTCCACTGTTACGAGCAAAGAGTGTCAAGCAAGGTTAAATAATATGTTTTGTGTGTCCGAAAAATCGAAATTAGATCGCATGGCAAGAGGTTAATCATCTCCGCGGCGCAAAATACTTTGTATCCCCTCTTTTTTGCGCTCACCATCGCTAAGGATCGTGATTTCCTCTGGTCGTTTTTTGTTCCATTTCTGAATGCAAGGTGGTTTTTAGCTGCCCCGCGATCGCTTTGTGTGTGCCGTGTACATAATTCGATGGTGCGGAACGTAGCTCCTCCTTCTTCCTCTCTTCTGCTTAATTTCGTACGCGAAAACGAAGGCGCGCTACTCTGCCGACGTTTCCGGCGCCTTCTGCTGCGGATATTCTAATACAATGTCGATATCACGACATCTCTGACATATACACCGCTGGCAAAAAGTATTCAAACATTTTAATATAAAGACAGGATTTCATCTTTCGGAGTAGATGAAATGCTTTTGGCAATTTGTATCGTCGTTCTCATTGCTTTCCAAAGTATTCACCTTTGATTCTTCAAACATGCTACCAAAAATGCGTCACAGGAGAAATAAAATTCACGTAGCAAAAATGTAGCACAAACTGATGTAGTAACATCAATGTAGTAATAAGTTGAGAAATTATTCACTGGATTAAGAGAAGAATTCTTGAATTCCTTTAATAATTTTAATAGATTGGAAATAATATATTGATAATTTTAAATAATATTTCCACCATTTTATCATAAGAGCACAAAATAGCAAGTGATAGCAAACATAATTGACGAGTTAATTCATATGATCAACATTCAGTAGAATGGTTAACGAACTCTCTCATACTGTAACACGTTACTTTAATTTTCGTATAAAATCCTCATTTTCAATGTTGCGATGTATGTTCAAATAATACTTTCAATAATCAGATCCACGATTTTCATCGAATTTTTCCTGTTAGAGATAGCAAAAATTCGCACTGCACTTTGCGAATCGAATTAAAAGTAAAACGAGTTAGCAATCAGTTGAGCAACCATTCATTGGTTACCATTCATTTGCAGAGATTATTTAGTATCTGCAGAGCCTTATCGCTGCACTAATTGTGCAATTACATATATCTGCAGCTTACAGTGACTCACAATTTAACACAACTCACAAAATAACCTTGACATAATCTTTTAAAACACGATAACTTTTTGAAAACTGTACTAAATGACTGAAAAGCTGATGGCTGAAAAGCTTTTTTTTTAATTTTGCCATTACTTGGAATGAAAATAAATATAAAAGAATATATATATCTATACAATTTGCTTAGGTAAAAGTATATATAAATATAAATATATATTCGTTTCAACATAAAATATTTATACAATTTGCTATATATATATTTATATATACTTTCACCTAAGCAAATTGTAAATATATATATATTCTTTTATATTTCTCTTATACATATATTCGTTTCAACATAAAATATTTATACAATTTGCTATATATATTTATATATACTTTCACCTAAGCAAATTGTAAATATATATATATTCTTTTATATTTCTCTTATATATATATTCGTTTCAACATAAAATATTTATACAATTTGCTTAGGTGAAAGTAAAAGCTTTCCGCGAAGAAATCTGCGAGTCAGTTCAGATAATGTATCTACATTACGGACAGCCTTTAAATGGCGATTTCTGCGCGGAGGAATCTCAATCGCCAGATTTGAGTTCACGTCTGCCTAGACACGTGAGTTGACGTGAGTCTGATGGAGCTCGATCGAAATTATCGAAGCGAGAGCCTTACGACCGCCGTCATTTTTTGTTGCTCCTTAATTGGTCCAGACTGAAACTGTGGAGCGATATTCAGTCGAGACCGGCACCCGTTCTTCCGATTCCAGCGATTACCAAACACGTAAGGACTTTCCTTACCGCACGTGTTCTATAATTGTTTCTCTTTTGTGCCATCGTCGAATTCATGACGAATTTCTAGCAACAATGAGGCTAATTTTTACAATTCCTTCTGCCAATTCGTTATGTGAACCATTTTGCTTGGCATTTTTCTTGTTCATCCTTCAGACTACCAAAAATCGTCGGTGTTACTCCGTTTTGTAGTCGAAGTTTCAGATCAACATTTGTGACAAACCTCTCATTAAGTACGGATTCAATGTATTTACGACTAAAATGAACGGACACTGTTGATTTTCAATAAATAGGTTGAATACAAAAATCAATCTAGCAAATAGTTTTTTTATTTATCACCTGATATGATTTAATCGTGAAGATATGTGGTTTTGTATTTTATCTTTCCTAATCGTTATTGTTTTCACCGAGTTGAATCGTGTCAATTAACGTAAACATCTCATAAAGAGAGAACATATTTTGTACCTTCTTTAATTAAATAAAAGTTCTAATTAAAAGTTCAAGTAGTGAAAAGTATTAAAGTTATTCCCGTAACTAAATATAATTCAATAGACACAATTTAAAACAGTGGAAGGATTTAATGTATTTAAGCATGGTCGTACATTATTTTTAACTGATTGAAATCATTCAAGAATGTTTGTTGCGATTGACGAAGATTGTTTTTATATCGCATAAGATCCGCAATATAGTAATCACTTTTCTGGTTTTACCAACTCTTTCAATGTTTTCAAGGAGTTATTATTATGCAGTTACCATCCTGAGGCATGTTATGAAAACACTTTTTAACGTTTCTTTTTACGGATATTCTGAATTTTTTCATCGTATTATTTTGCCCGAAATAGGTGGCATGCAGCCCTGTGGAGAATATGGTGGATATAGTAAAATTTCTCAACTAAATTCCCCTAATTTGTTTGCACGTTATCGTTATACATTTTCAGTTGTGTATCTCATTTAATTTAAGATATTCTCGAACTACCGTCGTATATTTAAAAGCTGTACAAATATTTCTCACTCGTATTTATTAAGCGATAAATCCTTTCTGCTATGTAAAAAATGTAACACGACAGCAATAATAATCTGCAACATAGCATTAAAGTTATTATCAAAAAAGCGCCAAGGCTGCGATCTGTCGAATTTCGGTAAAAAAATCATCATAATTAACATGCTACTGTAGCATTATCGTTTTCGTCGCTAAAAACCTAGCATTTTAAGCGACTCTCTAAACCCATATACATATTTAAAAGAAAAAAAAACTTCTTGCTCCGAAGATTTCGAAATCTGTCGCCGACCACTTGGACGGGAACGCAAAACATGATCGATCATCAAAATCGAAATTTCCTTTCTGAATACAGCCGAGCCACTTTCTGCGCGCGTACGAGACGATAAAACACTTTCTCCGTAAACGAGGCAAGTCTTCTTCGTAACAACCGTCGGTGTACATCCTTTGCAGAAATAATACAGCATAAGCTGCTGAAAACGAATAATCGTAACTCTTGTCTGTGTACATGGTAAAGTGCTTGTTATTTTCGAACTTTTTCTTCAGATTGGCCACAATCAGTTAAACATAGTCGCTTCGGTCGCTTATCACCGAGTTTATCAAACACTTCGTGAATAATATAAACGTATCCGCAGTACGAACTCATACGGCGAGCTAATAATTTGTTCTTCTTTGGAAGCAGTGTACGCACGAGACTCGGCTGGAAACACGGCAGGAAATGGCAGTCCGAAGACCTAATTATCGGTCAAGACGCAGAGATTAGTCTCTTTTCCCTGGACCCCATCGGAACGCTCGTATTTAGCAGTAAGACTGTAGGTTACAGCGGTAACCTAGACATATAATTAGAGCGGAGCATCTCGTGAGAAAATGCTCGACCAGATAATAGCCTCGGGCCACGGAACCTAAAGGAATCTCTGTCGATTTCGGATCTGCAGTTGTATTTACAGGTGAAACCATCCGATCATCGGGCGTCTACAGAACACCGCGCGTTCGTCGGCTAAAAACACGAAAATCCGTAAAAATTCGTTCGTATTCTTAAACCGATCTCAAAGCAGTATGTTCGTAAAACACATTTAAACAGATTCGTGTCAATTGCGATATTTCGACGTCGATGTGTTCTCTCGATTAAATTGTCGGGATTTTCCTGGATCTCATATCGATCGCTTATAATTTCCGTCGTGTGCACATTTTCACGACGATCTTCTTTCATGTTTGAGTTAGATGTGCCATCTGTGTGTTACAGAAACGCCGGCTTGACTGCTCGACTGGAAGTAAGCATGCTTTTACCTTGGAAACCAACCGTCTCCTCGAACGAAGACGAAAAGAAAATTTCGTTGCAGCCCCGCCTTTGAGAGTTTCGCCGTTTATGCGAAGAAAAAAAAAGCGAACATAACTAGGTTGGCCGTGTCCGAGGTACGTCCCAATCTACTTACGAATTTTCGGGATAGCTTAGCGAAGACACTCTCTGGTCTCGAGCACAAACTACAGTAAATTCTCCTTAATTGACGCTCAGACCGTACACAAAAATGGACAATTTGGGACGCGAAGGTACGATTATTCGAGCCTTGCGACTCGTTTTTATATTTACCCATTGTCAACAACTATATAAACGAGCCGGAAAGTTCGAATAATCGTTCCTCCTCTTCCCAAATTGTCCATTTTTGTTTTTAATCTGAGGAGCAATTAGGGAGAATTTACTATATTTGGTTTTATATAAATTTTTCTTTTGTTTTATGTATTAAGGTCTGAAATTGAATAAATGTGCATTTTCACTGTTTACGTTCATTTTTTATGTTTAAATGCGAGGCCTTGATGTTATGTATCGCTAAATTATTTCAACTATTGTGGCCATCGATTCGTGACAATTTTTCCTTCAACGTCATCTGAAGGTCATCGTGTAGCAGGTCGTTGAATTCGTCTCGATGTCGCCGACAACTCTATGAAGTCAAAGTTACCTAGTTTCATTTGAAAATATATCTTGTGATCTTGTTTTTAATCGAAAATCAATTTGTTTTTAAATTTAATCGGTTGCAATATTTTTATCGGTTCCTGAGCGTCAATTGGAGAGAATTTACTAAATTTTACTATTTTCCTGTAAAATTTACAAATTCAGTGGATTCCTATTTTTCTGTAAAATTTACAGCGCAAATGACTAGCTGGGCGAAAGTATTAGAGAGCACGGTGCAATATAGGCAACACAGATCATCTGAATTTCTCTGTGTGCACATCGGCTCGACAGTCTACATTTAAAGAAGTAACTTGCGCATTAAGCTGTGCATTCTTTTATTTATGAAAATATTAAGTAGCATGGTTCGCTAACGTTCGTGTAATACCACCTTGAATTCTTTAAGCTTTATTTTCTCATAATTTACATTTTTGTACTCGCGCCTTTCTTGGGGATAACGCCACGATTACATTAAAGGTCGATGGCTTTGACGTGGCCTTGAAAACGAATTTTCTACACCATTTTCCCCTGTTTCCAATAATTACAGGTGTACATGTGAGAATCCTGTTTCTGGCACGTTTTTAATCTTGGTTTCATATTGTTTCGTAAAACTGCACATTGTGCGATCAGGTTCCATGAATCTACTTAAGTCTAAAGCGGTATCATATTAGC
Organism: Megalopta genalis; assembly: GCF_051020955.1. NCBI lineage: Eukaryota > Metazoa > Arthropoda > Insecta > Hymenoptera > Halictidae > Megalopta > Megalopta genalis. Next base: position 20,269,340 of record NC_135019.1, on the reverse strand, counting down.
GAAGCGAAAAATGAAAGATTCTCTACTTGTTCTGGAAGCGTAGAGGTCGTCCACGTCGATGATTTTTTCCGTGTCGGTGTTACAGATTCCTAGCAACGTAGATCAATTCATTTTATAACGTTAAATTAATATTAACGCGTTAACGTTGAATCTATCATGGTGATAAAAATGACCAGATGCACATTATTGTTTTTAAAATTGTTGACATTATGCAGACATTTTTGCAAGAAATAATTGAATACATTCTTTAATTCAAACATGCATTATAATAAAAATGACGAGAACTCTGAATAAATTCAGCTATGCTATTCTTATAATAAAACACAGGTTGATCACTTTTAGTGATCGGTAGGTTTATTGTTAAAGATATTGTTACATTACTATATTTTCTGATTTATTTAAATCGTTAATAGAAGAATTCTATATTTAACTCAAGCTTTTTTAAACTAACGCAGACAAATTGTATCTTGCTTAGTTTAAAATTAGCGATTATAATGTTCAATTGGATTATAATCTCAAATTTCGTTAAGATTTTAACTTTCTGAAGCCTTTTAATTCATGATAGGCGCGATTGGTTCATTTTTATCGAATGTTCTAATCTTCTCACCGTGCTTATAATATGTCATCGTCTAACTGATATAATAATCTAATGTGTTATTAACACATTTGTATTTGTAATTGTGTTAATAACACATCCGTATTTGTAAATATGTTAATAAGACATTTGTATTCGTAAATGTGTTAATAACACATTTGTATTAGATCTAATTAAAAAATCAATGCAGACTTAGAAGTGAAGAACCAACAATTATTAATTTATGAGTTTGAAAAGGATTCTACGCTGAGCCTAAAAGCACAGTTCTATAAATTTGTTTGAACTAATAATCTCAAGGTTTTTATCAATTATATAGATAATTATTATTCTATATCATTCAAGATAAACCGTGGATCTAGAACCGAAATTGCCATTACTTTAGGAAAACTAATTAAGAGCTCATAGGTTTACGTTTCTAAAGAATATTAATCCTATAACTTGCCATCGATAGTCGAAATTTTCAGTTCCAGTTTATTTACTTCATAATCATTCAAACGATAAAGATACTTTAACAAATTTCTATAATTTTTTATAGTGAGACTCATGTAAGACCCCAACGAGACCCAAAGTATTCGATACTGCGATGGCAAATTAAACGATCTCGGTAAACAGTGTTCAACAATCCTAAGAAAAAACGCGACGATTTCTTTATCAAATCCCATTTCGATCGACCCAGCTGAATCGAAGGGGGGAACGATGACGTTCGGCTTGGAAGGAACGCTGTTATCCAAGGCAGAGATCGTCGGCGCTCGATCAGGAACAATCGATAAGGTAGATCGCTGAAGAGGTGAACATCGGCCGTCTGAAGATCGTCGAACCCTGCAGAGGCGCCTCGACCTTCGCAACCGGCTCAAGAGGATCAAGAATCCTCTTGTTCTCCATAAACCTTGCTCGTGGCTCAGGTGGGGCGAGCCAGGCAAGGCGAAGAGAGAGGCGACCGTCATTCCCGGTATCCACCTGGCGTCTCACCTGAGGCTTCACGCCAAGTGCTACGTTGCTGCTCGATCGGGCTGGCTCCTACGGGATCGCACGCGTCCGAGTGAAAACCATCGATCTAGAGATCTGTGCACGTTGGATCGCCGGAGATACGAGCATCGGGATCGTCGAGATCGACAGGGGAAGTTCGAAGCAACAGGTGAACAACAAAAGCGTTAGCACAGCCCGCGAGGCTCGCACGCGTCGCGAGAGGATCGGTTTCCCAGAAATCATCGATCACGAGGGTCCTGTTCGCATCGAAACCGCGAGATCTCGATTGCGCGAACATGAATTAGCTTGTGGCTTTCCCAGGAGATTGGCTGCGGAACCACCGATATTGCGCGGACCACCGTCACGTGAGCGATCAAGCGATTTCGAACGACATCGATCGCGCTGGTTCGCAGAGACACGCGTCGAAACACGATCGCGAGTGTGAAAGTTGTAGATCGTTTTACGGAGTGTTATAACGCGGTCGATGTGTCTGTCAGTGGTTCCCGTGGACATTGTAAAATCGTGGGAGTAGAGTTTAAAGGTCTCGCAACACGAGGCGGAGCTCGGTAGGATAAAGCAGTGCGAGAGCGAATCGGCGATTCGTAACTCTCCGGGATAATTAAAAGCGACCGAGATAGCCGAGAAGATTAGAGGGTTTTTGCTCGAGGTATATGAAACCGGGGAAGACCAACGTTAATACGTAAAAGCGAGACGTATCTGTCAACGGAGACAGTGGAAAGGTTTTTACGACTCAATTAGGGGCCCCTAAAAACGAAGTTAAGCGCCGCTGACAGGAGAGAGAGAGTCGACGAAATTGAACGACGCTGGAAACCGGCGCGGCGGCGATCCGGCGAGGAAACGTGTGAGAAAAGTGCGAAGACCTATTCAATTTTCGTGTGGAAAGAGCGAAACGACTGTCCGGGAGGAATGCACGCTCGCGAGTGGCGGGAAGTGTGGCAATAAAAGGTGCTGCCTCTCGTTAGGGCGCGGGAAACAGCGTCCACCGTGTGTGTGCGTGTGTGCAGAAGAATTTTCGTCTTTTGAGCACCGAGATTCGCGTGTTGCTGCCTCGAGGGGAGCTCGAGACTCCACCTGCTGCTGGAAAAGATCTTCTGCTACGCGATTCCCGCGCGGCCACCGTGGAATACTCAAGAGGTAAGACGTGTCCCTTCAGGACGATGCGTTTCCCATTCAATTCCCGTCGTAGACATTACTTGGACTTATAATGCTGGCCAGAGCACGAAGATCTTACACCAGGCGATGATTTCTTATCAGGCAGACTTTCAACGAGTACCTCGATGCTCCCGAGCATTCAGAAGCGTCGGCAGATGCTCCCCTTTCAACCCCGATTCGTTAACGATTTTTTTCAATGTTTGTTTTCTGCGTCCAAGTTCCACGATGTCGAAGACTCGTTGAAACAGGTGCACCAGGACTTTCGATGCAAAGTCTTATGAAATCCGAGGAACGAGGGAATAGTTGCACTATGCGATGATCTTCATTATATTGAGGACACATTCGACTGACAGAAATGCTAGTGAACAGTCTCATCAATATATCAGCAATTTTTTAGAATTTTTGTTTATTAATTTGAGGTTGAAGCAATAAAATTAGAGAACCGTCGGCATAGTTGCACCAGGCGAGAACTTCCAGCAATGACCTTTCAGCTACCAGGTGTTACGAAATTTAAATATTTGATTGTCTTGAACATGTACTAGGTTATCAGATATGCCATAACAATCCCTTTCCATCTTCAATATGTAAATAATTTCTATGAATGCCCATTTTTCAACCTGAAATTCCATAATATCGAAGAACTGGCGATGCAGCTGCATCAGATGATTCTTTATCTCAACGATTTAAAATAATTTTCTACGGTGTTAAATTTTTAAATGGGTTAACAGTTTCACTGTTAACATCCTAACTACACTGTTTCTTTTCTAATAAAAAAATCTCATGACATCAGAGAACTAAGGAAATGATTGTAAGATGATGAATCTTAACCGATTGTTCTCTAAAAATTTGTTGAAACACTTTGTTTCCCTTTTAAAACATTAAGGCTTTAATTGACCAACCCGTAAACCTATTATAAAATGAAAGCAATTTATTCAACGCAATAAGAATTAGAAACTCTTTCAACCTTCTTGCATTTTGGTGATCATAACTTTTAGTACACTGAATGTATTGCGGCAATAATTTATTCTTAAATCTATACAAAACGATCTATACCTTCATACATATACGTGGCACGATACAACCAACGCGTTAACAGTCTACTGTAGACATCGCTCTAAGATAGTTTAAGCGTCGATTAGATTTCAAAAGACGCAAATATTTGGTGAGAAGCGATTGAACTACTTTGTTACTACATTTGTTATGACGAGATGAATGCTTTGTTTGCGGCTGTATATATCGGTCGGCGAATTTCCACGAAGCCGGTCATAGTCGGCCAGCTATTTTTGGCCATCGAAGGGTACGTCGTTACTCGCATTAACGGCCGTAATTAATTAGGAAACCGGTCAAAAGCGCGGGTGCTCGGATAATTCTGTTAACATCGTTAAACATCGCGTAATTGCACGCGGCATTTTCGTTAGGGTACCGGCGCGGCGCCGGAATCGCAGACGGTATTCTGAAAGTAGCGTTTGCACTCCCTCGAGTGTTAAATTACTTTTGTTCCGATATCCCGTGTAAATTGCGTCACATTATTCCGACGTTCTATCTGACAGCTCTGTCACGTGATGTTTCGTTCGTTCTAACGTGATGTACAATTAATTTGGAAATTGCTACGTTGTTGCGGTCTTAACCGGGCAATCCTTTTTCCGTTAAGTACATCTTGCGTTACTACAAATTGAAGGTGCTTGTTTAAATTGTTGCATGATTATACAGGATGGGTCACAAATTAGTCCTCACGATATTATCAGTCCCTTCCGATGGTCTGACAAAAAAATGTTTCCTATCCAAGTTAATTAGTATTTAACCGTTAAGAAACTCCAATTATTTCAATTTAGAAACAAATGGACTTTTGATAAAAGAACAAAGGTCATCGTCATATTTTTAAGCGAATCTGGGTAATTTTAACTTCATAGTATTGTAGGCGACGTCGAGACGAATTCAACGACCTGCTACACGATGACCTTCAGATTACGTTGAAGGAAAAATTGCCGTGAATCGATTGCCACAATACAGTAAATTCTTCCTAATTAACATTCAGCTTGTACATAAAAATGGGCAATTTGGGAAGAGGCGATACGATTATTCAAAGTTACCTAGTTTCATTTAAAAATATAACGGAGATCTTGTTTTTTTTATCGAAAATCAATTTGTTTTCAAATTTAAACAATTGCAATTTCCTATCGGTTAAATATTAATTAACTTTGATAGGAAACATTTTTTTGTCAGACCATCGGAAGGGCTGGAAAATCGTAAGGACTGATTTGTGACTCACCCTGTATATGCGCTTTATGAAACTCTAAACCGCAGAGTTCGCTCTATCTAGCATTGTTGCAGAAAAAGAAACGGAAAAGAGAAATTGGATTGATTTGTTCTAAATGAAATGCAAAGTTATGGAAACTTAATCGAAGCACTTCTACGTCAGTCGTTTCGAAAGAAGAGTTTTAATAGCCAAGAGTTAAAAATACATTCGTAAACGTGGCGCAGGATTTCAGGATTAGAGGCTATTTCTCGTTGGTAATATAAATGGTAATGGTTCATACTTGTTGGGCTCACGAAACATATTTTGATGTGAGCTGAATGAGTCACAGTTACTGCTGCAATCCTCATACACTTCCCCAAGTTGAAAATATCTTGTTTTGTATATAAATTATTTATAACTCTGTGATTATATTATATTTTTGATGGGATTTTATTATAATATAATAAATCGTATTTATTATATTGAAATGGTTGAAACTACGCAAACTTTTTTGCAGTAAATAATAAATTTCGTAATTGAAGCATACGTTGTAATAACAATAGCGAAAAGTCTAAATAAATGCAGTATTATCATTTATATAAAGCAATTCATATAAAGCAATCATTTGTATAAAGTAATTCATATTTACGCTATATTCACTGGAATCATATTAGCAGATTTTGTAATGACCAGACATCGGATTTTATGGATTTATGAGAAAAATGAGCAGGTGAAACAGAGAACAATGAAAACAATAGACGACTTAAAAGTTACTGTTCTATTATTTTCGGCTTATTAAATTTATTAACACAGGAAATACATTTTTATTCGACTTCTGTTTATTACGATCAGAATAGGCAATTTTGTTTTTGTATGAAGATCCGTTGTCTAGTAATGACTTTACCATGTTAAAAAAGATCTTGATAACCTCGAATGTATCTTTCATTAGATTATGCTGAAGATAACTTTCTAGTTAACGTTTGAGATCGCCGTTCCTATAAAACAATTGATTAACAAACTAAAGAATTAGTTATCTAGTCTCAGGGAAAAAAGTTTACACACTGTGTTGTTACAAATTGAAGCCTTCGTATCCACCTTCGATAAAAATGCTTTCGTACACCAGGGGTTTGCCACGAACTGCGCCAACGCTATCCCCAGCTGCAAAGAAGAAAAAAAAAATGTATAAAGGTTGGCTATAAATGCGCTGTTGCAAAGTTATAAGTAGATCGCGGATCGTATGCACGAGCTGCACTTTAAAAATTCCGTCATCAATTATTCACATTGATTAATCCTTTTCTTTGACAGAAATTCCTTCGCGACTCAAGACTCGAACGATATGAATTATTCATTCAATCGCAAAGAAATTCTACAATTCTATAATCTTATAATCCTGCAATTAAAAGGTCGTTCTCATGTCAAAGAAATATATAGTCTACACGCGAAAGGAGACGAACGTAATTTTTTTTCTTTTTTTTCCAATTTTATGCACGACTTCTCACGGCCTTCGCGATTCTTCCGATTCACCGATTAACATCCACTGTATCAGGTGAAAATGTTACAACCGGTGAATGCAAATCGGCGGAATTGTTTCGCACGGAATTAGAAGATGTCGGAGCACAAACGTAGAAACCGGGAACGCTATTTCCCCTCATCGACCGATTTCACACGGCGCAACACACGTAATACGATTTCCATAAATTTTCCCTTACTTAATTAAGAAACTAACGGATCATCAAACTAATCCCAGTTCGCGGCATCGTATTGACCTCGTAACTAACAATTCAACGCGTTGTTCTAATGGAATAGAGAAATATTGGAGCATCCATTTTCACCTCTTTTCCTTTACGAGAATCAGATCCTAATCAAGTTGTATAATGAAACATTACGCTAACAGAATTGTTTGCATCCGTTTTTCTATTTTCCTTCGTAATCAAGTTGTAAAACGAATCATTGCACAACACGATTTTCTAATTGCATAGTATTATTATAAATTATTCGTTGGCAAAAGTTCACTGATCTTATCCGAACCGGTTTTTCGTCGTCAATAACCAGACTTTTGATCATTCGGAATTCATTTTTGCAAAATGTTTGAAACAAGTTTAACATGGTGTTTATGCATTCCTAACGGAGAAAATAAATCGGTTCTGTATTACAATTTCTGTAAATTTTATTCTATACGATGACCACCAAAAGTGTTCGTACACCTTCTAAAACGCGACAATTTTTTAATAACTGGACTAAATTGGCTTGAATTTTTTTAGATAATAGAGGATCTAGACTACGGCTAAAACGCTTCTTTATAATTTTGCTACTACTTGAAGTGACAAAAGAAAAAGAAAAAAATTCTCGTTTAACTTTTCTATCCGAGTCTATACTGAAAATTTAAAAAATGCCTTTCGTAGATCTCGATAGCTTACAAGCATGCTAAAAGCTTTATCGAAATCGGTTAACGTTGTTAAGAGTTGCAACCAATTAAAGATCGCAAAAATCCAAGTTTTGTCACGATTTCTGCCTTTTTTGTAATTTTCAGTTTCTTTTTTTAAATCTTTCAACGCTTGTAGTTTGACTCTGGAGTAACCGATTTCGATCAAATTTTCAACACATGTAAGTTACTGAGATTTACGAAAGGCATTTTTCAAATTTTCGTTATAGTCTCAGATAACAAAGTTAAAAAACAAGAGTATTTTATTTCTTTTTTGTTATTCCAAGTAATATCAAAATTTAAGCAAAAAGCATTTTAATCATTGTCTAGTAGAATAGTTCCTCTGTCGTCTAAAAAATCAGGTCATTTAGTCCAGTTTTAAATAAAGTTATTGCATTTTAAAAGGAGCCTACTTTTATGGACCACTGTATATAGCTCTTATTTGTCTCTGAATGTAAGTCTGGTAGTTCTAATAAATTGTTGTAACCTTTTATTAAACATAAATGTATAGAAGTGTAACAATACTTCTATTCAGTTTTATAAATGTTCGTTCATCATTAAAACAGTTCTTATTCTGATTTGCAACACTGTTAATGCAAAATTGTAATATTTAATCAGAAGTTATGTAAGAATATGCCGTTGTTGTTAAAAGTAATGTTTAACAAGAACCACGTATACTATTCTATCAATAAAATCAGGAACAGCATCCAAAACTACTTTTTAGATTAGACCTAATTTACAATTCGCAGTCAATGAACGCCATTAGTAATACGACATATATTTTTCTTCTCTGAGACGCATAGTTGAAATATACACAACGTACAATAGTAGAATAGTGAAGAACTTCTCTCTAAACGCTGATACAAATCAGGCTATCATATGAAGAATTAACGAAGAGAAGTAATTACTGTGTGTGCGCAGTTTTACAATAAATTTTGCAATAAATGCATAAAATCCGCCTAAAATTATATTTAGGTACAGTAATATTGGCAGTAACATGAAATACGACACAAATCCTAATTCGACATTTATCCTAAAATTTCGACATATTTTCCTGAACTTAATAAATGTTACTGTAACAATAATTAAAAATTGTCACGGATAACAAATTCTATGTTTCGTTAACCAATAAAAGGCTTTTATTATCTTAATGCACTGAACATTAAAAATCAAATGTTGATTTAGTATTATTCTCAATTTATGAGATATATAGTTTTGAAATTGAAATTAAATTTCAATGTCTTTTTGCGGTTTTCAGATTTTGCTTCCTCTTCAAAACTTTCCTGAAAAAAACTAGAGATAAGTTAGATCTCAGAAAAGATCTATAATAATCGTGTACTAGTTATGAAGACGCAAAAAATGTTATAGTTTATCGAACAATATTCATCCCTTAAAATTCCCACCTGTCGTCGATCACCCGGTGTTTTGCAAGCAGCAGAAGCTTGTCAGAGATTGGATCCCGATTGCAGTCTCAGCGGGAGAAGGTGATTTCGTTATTAGTTGATTCGAAATTGAACCAACCCCCTGGTGGTGAAAGGAACGATGGTAGGTAGCTAAGCCATCCTTGACAGGTCACCTAAGTAGGTGCGAGCGGATCTGTCATACACGGAGGAAGGCGGCGGCGTCCGTATTCTCATTGTGCAGCCTGCAGATTGCATTTATCGTCGGGATGTTCGACACTAATGATTTCTTCGAAGTCCCAACAGCGGAACGGGACTTTTAATTAAATGCATGGCGTTAGTGCTACCAGTTGCTAAAAAGGAATAACTTGAAAGACATTAGATACCTTAAGTAACTTCGAACTTTCTAAAATAAGTCTAATATAAATAAACCTAATGAATCATCATCCCGACATATCCGACATTTAAATGTAAATACTGTCAGGAATAAAAAGTGTTACATAAATTCTAAAACAAAAAATATTCAACCGATTGAGTTGATGTTTTACATAGATATCCGTTGTTATATAGCGCATACCGTCACCCAAGTGTTATTATCGAATATTATTGAAATAATTCACTTTGTAAAATTCTATGCTGACATAAATTCTTCCTTTGAAATGCATTTCCTCAATTTAACACTTTTTAACTTAATCTCTTAGCTGTGTACCTCATAAGGAAATGGCAATTTTACATCTTACAACAAAAATACTTCTCCTACGATTTAGGTTAAAATGCTTGTGAAATATATTTATAAAATTTCGCACATTTTAGAACAATTCTAGAACAACTTGCTGAAGGAAACTGCACTCAGTGCAATCGATAAAAGAACGCATACAAAATTTATCTTAAAAATAAATCGACGCAGTTAAAAACTGGTTCATAGTGTAAACGTTCTTATTATAGTCTAGAAAAATATTATGGGATTTTGAGTTTCTGATAAATACAGCCGGAGCTACGTTGCACGGTGTAGAACAACTTCCTTAATGACGATACATAGACCCAAGCTTCTATAGCGACATTACTCATATTTATTCTTGAATACTTTTTTAAACTTATTTTAGCCGCGTAGTAAAATATTCCCATGACTTCGAGAAGATAACTAGTACCATTGTTCAAACTAAATCCACGAAGTTTCGTTAATTGTCCCATGAGATGGGTGAGGTTTATGCTATCGATTACTAAACATCTACTGACAAATCATTAAAACACTTTTCAATGGTTCAAACGATAAAAATGATTCAGAATGTTAAACAATTAACAATGGCTGAAGCGTTTTTCAAACCTGTATTAACCTTTTACATTCGAGATTGTTTCAACTCCAAAATGAAGATATTCGTTTCAACCTACTGTATTTCCATGTGGTACGATTGCTTTTTTACTGGATGCATAGAAAATTGAATCTGTTTGCTTATAGGATACTCCTATTTTTTAACAATTCATTCATCAAAACTTTAATCGTGTGCAAAGGAAACTGCACGTCAAAAAAGACGATCACGTTTACCTGTAATTAACGTTCGGTTTGTATACGATACGTCAAATCATTTCATTCGTCTCTATCGAGACGAGAATAAGAACACTTTTCACGCGAAACATACCTATAACGAACAAGATTGATTTGCTGGTTCAAATAGCATTCGCCGTAAGCGTAACCGGAGTCGATTTCTTCTCGAATCGAATAAAAGATCGCGTTGATTGAAATAAACAAAGATACATTGGAAAAAGATGTGTAACAGACGAAACTGTTTCCTTATTACAGCAAAGCCATCGATCGAAAGTCGATACAATTCAAACGTTTATTGCAGTTTAATATTGGCGCAGTCGTTCGAACAGAAGAGCGTGTTCGCGATTAGGGGCATTTACCTCGATTCTGTCGAGCGGCGGGATCCTTAGGCATGTCTAAAATAGACTAATGCGCGGAAGAGGCGGAATTGATGTCTTTTTTATGGGAATGTAGCGGGACAGCGAGTACGCTGTTTCACCGTGCACTTACCTTAGCTTTATCTGGTAACTCGATAGATATCTAGTGGAAGGTGCTGTACAGTTAGCCCGAACGCACGATATATGGGAAGACGGCGGCAAAACAGCAGATGTTCGTACCGTTGATAATGCGCATACGTTTCAAGTCCCCGATTCTCCTCAGGAAATCGCTCTCGAGAGAGCCGACGCGACGCAAGACGAGGCGACGGATTCCCCGAGGCGATCTTTCGGAGAACCGCGGGGATCGGATCGATCGGGAACTACCGAACGAGATGCGAGCAGGGGATAAGGGCAACCCGATCGTTTATTGTGCCGCTGAAATAGTGATTTTCGCGATCCAAGCCGGAAAATAGATCTTCACGGTACAGGAGGCTGGCGGAACGAGAAAAATTCCGGAGCCGAGAAATAGGAACTTGTAAAACTGGTACAGCAACGCGTTGCTCCTTTTCGCCGTACGATAATGTTAGGCTAGTCGTGAACCTCTGTTTCTTCTTCCACTGAACATTAGCCTGTATCCGACCGCTTTCGTTTAATTTCACCTGCTCTGACCGTTCTCCGCAGTTTTCCAAGCAAAATAAAGAATGCTCTAGGCTGGTTTTAATAGTGATGCTGCCTTAAGGGCGACTAATTTCTCTACTTTCAGGCAGCGGTTCAGGAACACGCGCTTTTAGTTGCCGGAGCATTAATCCCTTGGTCTTTAATACGAAATTTACGAAGCACTAGAATCAGCCATTTTATACGTCTTTATAAGAGCAACGGGATTTATATTTACTCAGATTTCTAACGATTCTTATAATCTATGACCAAAGAAACAAAATTGAATCATGTCGCTGTTAGCGGAACTTTATATTCGCTATAATCTCGGCTCTAATAAATTAGACAGGTTACGATGCGTAAACCTAGCGTTTATTGATAAGATGATTACTCTATTTATAGAACTCTTATTTGTCGGAATGAATTGGAGTAATATAAAGGAAAATGTACTTCGCGATAATCTTCCCTAATCTTTTCATTTTCGATACTAGACTCACCAAGCGCTCTGTAAGAACGACAGGATTTAATTAATTTAAACATTTCGCGATATTTATTATAATATGTTCCTGAATTAAAAAAAAATTGTTCAATCATTTCCTGTAAAAAGATCAACAATTTCAAAATGAAAAAGTGAAACCGGTCAATATGACTGACATTGTATTCATAATATTGTAGTGTCAGCATTTCTGGCAAGACAAGATTACACATTAACATATTTTTGGGAACATTTCTCCAAGAGTAAGAGAAACCTTTCCATTTTAAGATAAGAACAGAAAAAGATGCAATTCGAGAGAATTCATTCCTCGATCATGAGAAGCGATTTATTCTTTAGCAATTTTTGGGAACGCTATTCAAGGATTAAAATCTATATAAATGTCTATAATCTATATAAAAATCTAATTTTTTGAATCTCGAAAGATACCGTAGTCATTATTAGATCGCAGTTTTATACTTTTATGACAAAAACGAATAGATTTAATACAATGCAGATATAGCATGAACAAAGTCGAAAAATATTATCCTCAATGAATTAAATGTTTGCATCTTATTTTGTCAGAGGCACACACAAAAATGTGGTTTGAATAAATATTTCCGCGCGCGCGCGCGCGCGCGCGCGCGTTGTTGTCTAGTGCTTAAAAGAAATTGCTGGCCAAGGGATGAATTTGCCGAATTTTGAAGTGGAAAACTAGAACAGTATTTAATCAAATAAAAACTATAGTATAACTTTTTCCAATAACACCTTTTGAAAAAATTTGGACGACGGGGTTATGGTCAATTTTGATCCAGAAATATATAAATGTTGTTATTTAACTATTTCTGTTTCTGAGTACTTCGGGAAATATGTTTACAAAAATTGCTAAATCAAATTATAAATGATTCTAAGCTAAGTTATACTAAAAAAAAATTGAATTTCGAATTGTTGCTTTCCTATCCTGTCTCAGCGCATAAAATATGAATTTTGTTTATCATTCGGTTTACGAAACACGTCAAAATGATAGTTTACAAATTTTTTAATTTGTGATGATTCACATTGTAATGGTATATTTATGTGTTATTTATTCAATAAATTCATTACTTAGTACAAATATTACAATAAAACTCACAAAAAATCCAAATAAATATATTATCGCTACCTTTACAGAGTAATAAAAAACAGTAATTTCATTAATGAAACTGAAGCTAGATAATTGAAATTTACCATGATAATATTTATTTTAACTCTTTTGCATTCTAAAAACCCTAGTAACGTTCAGTTTGTTCGAATATATCGCAACGAAAAAGGAATTCCAAAATCTACTTAAAAATGAATGTCACAAATATAAAAATTTCACAGCAAATTTATGTGACATGCATTACTTCTCCAACATTCTTATCTGTTGCGAATCTTAATAACATTAAGAAATTATAATTGACTGGCGAAGAAATTAATTTCCGAAAATTAAATTTTAAATAACTCATTTGGTCGCGGCGGTCAAAGTATTAATAGTGTAATTATAATATACTTTTTTAACAGTGTGCAATTATGATGTACCTTATTATTAATATAAACAGAATAAATTTGGTTAATAATATAATTATGATTTATTCTTCTAATGTATGCTACTTCGTTTCTATAATTCAAATTTGCGCGAAGTCACGTCTACGTGACTCCTGCCGTCATTGTGTTGAGAGCAAGAAAGTCGTCTACTTTGAGCCAGTGGATAAGAAAAAGTGCAGTTGCCCGAGGGTTAATTCATTGCATCCCGAGGCGTAAAATGAAAATTGAATCGATGCCGCGTTAATCCAGAAATGTTGACGAGCGATAGAGGGGGGAGGGGAATATTCAAATTCAGTTCGCGTGGAGCCGCAAGGGGCGGCAGGAATTACGCGAAATCGAGACGATAAAATCCTCGGGGATAAAAATTGGCGCTCGGCAATTTCTCCGGCAAGGGGACGTAATTTTATGCCTTGGACGATTTCCATTCTCACGGTGGCTGGAAGGACGAGTGTACGAAGGAACGCCGTCGTCGTCTCGATAGAGCAGAATGAAAACCCTCGGTAAAACTAGTTGCCACGCAAAAACTAGACGCTATTCAAAGGCCGTTTGTACGAAGGTGGATGGTGGTGCGTTCAGAGCCTGCGGACGGTGGCTTTGTGTTGGTGAAATAGGAGCAAAATAAAAAACAAGTGCGAGGAAGCGCTTCCTGCTAAAGGGAACACCGAGGAAAAAACGAGAGAATCAACCGAGACGAACGGAACGAGATGATTTCGTTAGCGGGATATGTCGCTACTTAGGAGAACTTTTACTGGCGAGTTTGATCTTATGCAAAATTATCGTGTCCGCGCACCAGAAAAATCGTCTACGCAGATTGCATTATAGACGTGCTTCTCGAACACACGCACATGTTATTAGAGCAATTTTGTTTATATTTAACAGAGATTATGGGAATGTCGATCATCGATAGCATCTCACATTTTCGTACTTTTCGTTGTAAAATTGGGTATTTAGTATTCAGTGAACCTATCGGAAACTGAACTGTTCGACTTTATGAAATGAAAATTATTGATACTGATCTTATGCACATGTGACAAAAATGAATGTGTGAAACACAAAAATGCGAAGGTGTCTGACGAATTTGAGAATTTCGACACACAAAATGTTCCATTTACTAATCTTATTGAAAGAGAAAATTAGTCTTCATTTTGATTCTATTTTGGGCGTAAAAAGAAAATTATTGACGTAAAAAGTTTTTATTCTGCATAAAGATCCGTAGGCTGTTGACGATGTAAAACTAATTTTTTTATATTTTCCAAGGAATTTACGCATAAACGAGATTTTCGCAATGATTTGTTAAGGACATAGATTCTAATCTGCACGATACGGAGGATATACAAGGTAATAAAAACATAGAGAAAAGTTCACATGATGACTTGTAAAACACGTAAAGTTTATTTGTAGACAATTGTGATTGCAGACAATACGGAAGATAAACATATTAATGGACATGAGATATTATTCATAAAATGAACACTGGCGATATTATAAAACTAATCTTTTATATATATTTTTTTGTATGGTTTTAATGTTTTATTCATCCACTATAAGTGCAAAGATTACGTAATAAAGATAACTCTAAAGATTACCGTTAAATGTAAAATGCGTTTCAAAAAGATCGATCACACAATATCCTTGATACCGTCAAAATTAAGAAAGATGTACGAGTTAGTTTTTAATGTATAAATTGTAAATTTTGTTTCCTGTCTGTTACACGTTCGACCATTAAAATTACAAAATTTACAAGAACCGAAGTTGATCAGTTTAGCCTCTGAGCGGTTCAATTACGACAGAAATTTGTTGAATCGAAGTTAATTTGAATATAAATAAGGAACAGGATAGCGTGTCTGATCACTGTCGGCCTTTTCTACTTTTTAACCCGACGCAAAGCAAATTTGACTCTGGTAATTTTCTACGTAGGAAATATTTTTGTATTTTTAGCAAGGCCGAACAAGATCCGCCGTCAGTTGCACCTGCAATCGCTGCACGCGAGAGAGGTATACTTACGATCCTGCGTGAACATCAAAGATTCGTATTCAGTTGCTTAGGTAATTAACAGCTACGAGCGATGCTACATTCCACATATTCCGGACAAAGAACAAGAAATTTCTCTTCCTTATGACAGCCGCGGTGGAAAGCTGCGAACCCCGTGCACGACGGTTTGTTTCTCGAAAGTTTATTGCCGCCGTTTGTTTCCTTCCTTCGTTCACTACACTAACACGTCCCCGCAAACAAAGGGCGGCTTTTAATGCGGGAATGAGTTTCGTTAATAGCGTGGAAAACACTTTCAATTGTTAATAACGGTAGCGAAATGCATCAACTACCGAAGGACCGATATCTTACCCCATTAAAAAGTTTTGCACGGACGCAAAATTATAAAATTATCGAAGCGTGAAGTCGTCGAGTTCGTAAATCGCCTCGGACATCACTTGTCGCGTGGAAATATAAAATTTCATACAAAAGGATTTTATGATTTTATAATAATTATTTAGTAAAATTATTATAATAATTATTTAATAATAATAATAATTATTATAATAATAATTTTATTGTCTCTTTAGCGAGATCGATGCAGTTTAATTTCAATTAACCCTTTGCAGTCGAAGAAATTTTAAGTCTAAATACAAATAAATATGACAAATAAATATGATAATGTCGAAATAATTTCGAAACTTGATGTAATAATTTTTAGCGGCGCCTTAGGGTCGCCGCTTAACTGCAAAGGTTTTATGTTGCCTAAAAGAAGTTAATACTAACCATAAAATGTCTCATTATCATATTACGGCGAACAACATTTGCAATAACAACATCTGTTTGCATGTTTTACGATTTACGAGACGTTCGACCGTTTAAACGCGGACACGGTGTATTCGAGAGCGGCAGTGAATGAAGATTGACGGTTCGAATGACGCCGGTGATTTTTTTTCGAGTTTTGTTTGTCCCTTTCGATCCTACCTCGTCACGCATATGTGGAAGGTTCGTTAGGTGGTTACTCCAGCTCACCTGTGACGCCGGCGAATATGGGGAAGCACGCATGGTTGATCCGCGTAAGTGTTCTCCTCGTCCTCAAGTCTAGTCTTTGGTTGTTTTCGACCCACCTACCGAGCTCCTAGAACTCATTTCACCGTGTCTCTTCCTCAACGTATTTTCTCACGGACGTAGTAAACACGTACGTCAACCTCTGTAAACGTCACCCTCTTTTGTCGGAGAACAACGGCCTGGTTTCCTTCGGCACGAAAGAGGAAGGACATGAGTTTCCCAGATATAGGCCTCCCGAGTTCTGACAAACGGTACAAATCATCTTTCAACCCTGGAACCGCGGCGACTCGGGTGCTTCTTGATTCAAACATACAAATCTGTCGTCGATCTTGTCATTGATTAATAGCCACCTTGGTATCTATTTCTGTCAGGTTTAATGCAGCGATGATACTTATAAAAAGATCAATAAGGTATTTTGATCTAGAACATCGACAAAGTTGAGTATTCAAACTATATTTTCTTAAAGTTTTAAGTAAAGCATTTAAGAAAACGTTTACAAACGAATTTAAGGTTAGTATAAAACTAGTACTTTTAACGTTTAACCCTTTGCACTCGAAGCTATTTTAACTGTAAATATAAAATCATTTTTCTAATTTACAGTATTTTTATTTTATATGATAAAACGCATATTATGCATATGAAATTGACTCTTGGGACTCACGCAACAGTTACACACTTAACAATTTTTTAAATCTAAACTTTGTTAATATAAAAATTATCTTAAAACGTGATGCAAGGAATTTTAGTGGTGCTTCTGAGTCATCACTCGAGTGCAAAGGGTTAAAAGAAATTCAAGTCATCTGGCGGAGTTTTTAAAAGGTTTTGACACGGGTTGTATATGTATTTCATTCGAGTATTTATATGTTTACAAATTTCTTTTAGTTCGTAATATATTATAAATACTTGAGAATTATTACGAGAATATAAAAAATGCCTTTCGTAGACTTAGGTAAATAATACGCATACTGAAAATTTCATTGAAATTGGTTCATGCTGTTGTGAGCTACAAACCGCAGTTTTTTTTATGAATTTCAACCAAAAACAGGTAATTTTTCCATCTTTGAGTGGCTGTAGCTTGACTATGCGTCATCCGATTTCAATGAAATTTTCAGTTTGCATATATCCTACCGAGATGTACCAAACGAATTTTAAAAATTTTCGTTCCTGATCCAGATAAAAAAGTTAAAAAACGAGTGCTTTTTTATATTTTATTGTCATTTTATGTAATAGCAGAATTAACAAAAGGTACGCCAATCATTCAACGCTTAAAAATTTAACGCTTAAAAAAAGATTCAAGTCAATTACACCAGTTTGAAAAAAGTTATTGCATTTTAAATGGTGATTAAATACTTTTTGCCAGGGGTTGTACATATTTTCATGTGACTCATCATGTCGTTATTCTATAAAATAATAAGATATTTTACATATTCCAGTTCACGTAGTTTAAAGTATTTTATCTTTGAAAAAAGGTATGAATTTAATGTTTCAGGTAATATCAAATATGTGTCAAGAAATCAAAGTAAATCTAATTTCTTTAAAAGAAATTTAAAACGTGACACTTTACACCATTCTTAAAAAACTAACCATTTTTCTGAGGTCATGTTAAAATGGACCCTTTTCCTATTTAGCAATGTAGAATACTATGCAATAGCAGCACTGAGATTAAGTGGAAAAGAATTTTTATACGAGACATCTTTAAGGGGATGTACGTTTTAATTCGACTAATTATTTTTTATTGATAATTCTGCATTTCAAGAACTGCATCAGAATGCAATGTAATCATAAGAAATACAAATTTGACTTGTACGAAGATTAAACTTGATGTATCTATCTGTCGCTCTATCACTATACCGCGGATCTTCATGTTCAGCCACTATCTCATAAATATTGGCTTGCTCTGCATAGTATCTGGTTCATGACTCACCGCGATGCTGCTATGTCTCTCGTAGTTTTATTTTGAATAACTTCGAGCAACGGCAGTTATGAATTTCTTGCCACATCCCGAATAGTTGTATTTCCAGTACAGTTTTCCCAGTTTAAAATGCAAGCGATTTTCCTTTGTTCGTAAGTGTCGTTTCGAAACTCGCCCAAGCGTACTATCGCGCGTTTAACTATATCGTATTTGTTGGGAGTCCGTAAAATTTCTTTCTCGAGCACGCCCATCAAGAATCTTCTTGCGCGGTGGACATCGCAGACGCGGAGGAACGCGACATTGAAGTCGAGGATCTCGATAACGTCGCTTGTATGCTCGATGTTAGGATAGATTCACACCGCAAACATACCCACACATGCACACATATTGTCGTGAAAGGTCAAGCGTTTTCGAGAAACATATTTTTACGTGACAATCGTCGCGACTGATCGACGATTCTTGCTGCGTACCCACATGTAGTCGCTCGTTACAATGACAAGAGGAAACAGAGCTACGTGAATTGACCTTTATTCGATGCTACGAGACCGACAAATGTTATTTGGCCGCGATCTGCTCGCTCTTTTCCGATTAAAACAGCGACGGCGTGACGGCGAACGTTGTAATTGAAAATGTGACGCGAATGGAATGGAAGAACCCGGTTGGTAGTAAATCGGGAAAAATAATCAAAAGTTAAGCGAATTTTAGGATAACGCAAAGCGAAAAATCGTCACAATGTCAGAGTGGGGGATACACCTGTCTATCTGGCCGTCCCACAGTAGTTTCCATACAAAAAGCCGAAAAAACATGTAACAACTAAAATTATATATTTAAGCCTTGCTTTTTGAATAATGAAAACAAAATGCAGTGTTTTAATTGTTTATAAATTTTTTGAAGAAACACGCAATTAAAACAAATACAATTTTTGTTTTCAGTTTAATTCAATTGAATAGATTATGCTCTCCATTTTCACGTTGCAAATATTGTTCCGAAATCAGTAGTTCGATTGTTTCTTTGAGAAATGGTTTCGATTTCTTGATTATTCTTTTTTCTCATTCTCACTCGGCACGAACGGGTTGGATACGAGCAAAAGTCTGTATTTATTCTAAAACAAATAATTTATAGTCATTCTCATTAGTTTCAATAGAGTACGAACAGTTGAAATATTGATATTTACTCAACCTATTCAAAACATCTCGCGTAACTCAGTAGGTATCATGGTATGCTTTGTAGCATGTGTTATTTTGGCATTATTATTAGATGATTTCTCCAACAGCAACTAGTAGCAGACAATCTTTATTTTGTTATTAATGTAAGACATCGCTCTTCAAATGTGATCAAAGCGAACACTGAACTTCACTAAACTCATAATTAAAAATCGAAATGAAAATTCAACATATTCAATTGGACATAACTCAAGAAATCTGCTGTGTCATAATTTAAGTATATATATATATATACACATATCAAGTACATTAAATTTTATAAAAATTATTTATTTTCAAAGAACAAAATAATTATAAATGATGATATAAATTGAAGATGATTTGGAGATGGGCTACTTTGAAGTCAAGTAGTAGTCCGTAGTAGTCGTGTCCGAAATGAACAAATGGTAAAAAAGATTATAGTAAATAATAAGCCACATGTTTAATTGACTACTAGTGAATAAATTATGTATTATGAGGATACTTCTTAAAACTGACTTTTCCGCTTTTTGTGTAGAAACCGACCGTTGCGCGTTTCCCAAATAATAATACCTAAGGTTGGATCGCTATGGTATGAGTGGAATAGTTCTATAAGAAGCTTGGTTTTTTTTTTAGTAGTGACGTGTTTTATGTGTTGTCACTTTTCTATAGGCATATTTTATTTCATTCTATTTTATTTTATTTTATTTTATTTTATTTTACCAATCAAATCGTTTTATGATATTTTCTTGAGAAGCTGCGGAAAACACTTTTTTTCACTTAGTCAGCAAATCTCAGAATAGATTTATATGTCTAGACGAGCATATGCATTATATTTCGTCACATATGAATGATACTAAATTTTTACTAGATATCAAATTTCATTTCAATTGTAATATATTCGGACAAATTGAATTTTACTAGAATGAAAAATAGTTAAAATATCATTCATTATGATAAATTTTAACTTTCTAGTTTCAGTTTTATTAATCAAATTATTTAGACTTTGCGGAAATTTTGTGGGGTTTATTTTTGGCACTTAACATGATGCGCGAGTCACATTTTTCGAGAAAACAGAAACATGTAAACAGGTTGTAATGTTAGGTTTGGTAATTAACATTTCTTGTTTAGTTTTTCTTGTTCAGATTTGTAGAGTTTACATTGCCATAACGTATGATTAATGTCTTCACTCTTGTACGGTTCTAGTAATCATTTTTCAAGTGAAATACGATTTACGGGTGTTTGTACGTAAAGTAATGCATTTTCAAAGTTTTACGTTCGATACAAAATCAGATTGACTATTTACTATCTGATACTTTCGTTACCACTATAGTTGATACTTTAACTAATAGGCGGCAGCTCTTCAATGATCTTTTTCTTAATGCTTACAACTAGGCAATACGCTTTTTAGTGATCCTGTTCGATACTTACAATAAGCACTACGATTTATAATGACTTTTTTATTTATTATGTTTATAAAAATATTAACGATTCCCTCTTCTAAGTGATAATCGCAAAAGAAATTAGTGTTCATTTATTGTTTTACGAGTCAAATTATCGTTATCATTCGATTCATGAAGAAATCATCAATTATTTATCTTCGATGTTTCGAAAAACTATTAAGTAATCATTGTTAAGTATGACATTTATTCATTACGATCAGTTACAGAACATTTCCAAGTAACATCTGAACTTTATCTTAGCAACGTTCTAATTGGGTGCTAATTTTGTGATTAATCGATATTAATTTGTTAACTGCTCACAAACTTTAATAAATAAGGACATTGAATAACGAATCTTTGCCATCTTTTTTTTCAATTAATATATCCAAGTTAGTATTACGGTCTTTGTACGTTCATCACAAAAATGGGAAGCTAAAATATGGGATGACAAAAATATTAAAAATATTAGAATAGTTAGAACAATATGTTTCTTTCGATGGGAATACAATGAAAATACACACATGAAAATATGCACAGTAAAAATTGTCTCTATGAAAATTTAATATTATTTATATAATATTAAATTTATTATTTATTATTATTTATTTAATATTTATTTATTATTTTATATAATATATATTCTATTTGCTATATATACATTTATTTTGTATACATATATTTTCTCTTCTAATAATATATTATAACATTACTTTGGCTGTATTCAAATTATTAGAAGACAAAATTAATTTCTGCAATTGTTAGAATTCGGAGCTAATATATGTATTTCCCACAAAGCAACTAGACTTACAAAATTCATCTACACATTTCTGTCGTAACTATACATATAAAATTCACAGAATAATCAATATACATGTGGTATGGCAGAAATTTAAGGGTTAAGAACATTATTTTCAACATATTAACCCTTTGTATTCGAAGTTATTTCTACTCTAAAGACATAACATATTTTCTGGACTGCAATACTATTTCCATTCTCTACAATTGTTTTCATTTCCTACGTACAATATTATCCTCGATGATCCTACCATACTTACATTTCTAACAATTGGTTTAACCCTTCGGGATCGGAGCCCCATTATAACCCGATACCTAAAATAGTTAGTCCGACCAGTATAGTATTTCCATTTTATATAACAATCTAGTGCATTTTGTACGTACGAAATTGAATTTTATGGTCCATGCAACAGTTACATTTTTAACAGTCGTTCAACCCTTTGTTCTCCAAGGTATCTTCTTCCTTTCATTTCAAAATTTACTATAACGCAATGCAAGCATACACCCGTATGTAACTTTGCAACCTAACTGTAACCAGAAACATTATAATTGTTCTACGTACCACGTAAACTACTGTACCACACAATTGCGTAATTTACCACATAACTTATTCATGAATATAATGCGGATCATGAAAATGAACTATTGATGCAAACGCCAATGTCGAGTCTGACTCGACAGAGCAGCGCAAAGGGTTAAATATTAACAAATTTGATAATGTTAAAATTATTTTGGAACGTGATACGCCAATGTTTCAATGATGTCTCAGAGTCGCCATTCGAGTGCAGACTCGGTTCAAATTATTCAAAGACAAAATGTTGCAATTGTTACAATTGAGATAGAAAATTTGTATTTTCTGTAAGCAAGCTGCGCCAAGAAAATCCGTAAGGAATATTCCGGCCGGCAATTTCCTAAGAAATCTCGCCGAGTCGAGGAGCCGAGTTTCCCGGTGTAGGGTTAATGAAACCGCGTACAGGCTAGAGAGGACGGCCGCAACAATCGCCAGCAACTATCGAAGATCTCTCGATCGTCCTGGCAGTGGCAGAGCCTACTCGCAGCTTGATATGCGTCCGACGCGCGCCACGGAGCCCGCCTGCGTATGGACGCAGAATAAATTATCCCGAAGTCTGTCCCTCTCCTTTTTCCCCACTATATCGATCCTTTACTCCGTCTTTTTCTCTCTCTTTCTCTCTCTCTCACTCCTTCTCTCTGTTCCTTTCTCTCTATTTCTCGTCTCGAAGTCAGCCAGCTAGCAGCTTTCCTCGTCTCTTTCACCGACGAATCTTTCTCCCACCGGTGTTTATAGTGATTTCTCCTTGGTGGTGGTGGGACGATACCGGAAGTGAAGTCAGTACGGCGGAACCAGACGTTCACTCAATGGAAAGTTTGAGTTCTTTCAGTGGCGTCGAAGAAGGCCCGAGCGTGTATCGCGCGGAGTTCCTCTCGCGTGGAAAATCCGCTTCTTTCGAGCAGCCGGCCACGCACCAGGCGCATTCTTGCCCGCGACTCGCGCGTGCACGGAAGAAACTCGAAGAACCGGAGAAACTCTTGTTCGATCGAGATCTCGCGAGACCGCTTCTTCCTTCGCGCGTTTACGTCGTGTCGTGTCCTCGCCCTCCGAAAGGGCGCGCGTCGCGACTCCGAAAGATATCCGGGATATCAGCGTGAACACCACCGCACGTGTCTCCTCCAGTTCTTCCTCTGGTGCTTCCCCAAGTTGGCCTCTTATTACGGATTCGGCGTACGTCGCGCAGAGGAAAAAAACCTCCCCAGAATTTGTTAGAAACTATTCCTTGTCTCCTCCTACACCCTTCTCTCCTCGTGAGTGCACGAAGAACACGCTGGAATCCTAGAAAAGGCTCGCAGGATGTCGGAAAAATTCCTGCAGATGTAGTTGTACAGTGTGCACTCCTCGAGGACTGCAGTGCTGCTTGTTGCTGCTCGAAAGTTGCTGGTTAAATAATTATTCGTAAGCTGTAGATTTTTGCATTGTAGACCGCCTTCTTGAGGACTATGGTATTGTTCGTTGCTGTCTTCTTTAAATCCCTAAGAACGCTATTTATAGAACGAAAACAGATTTTCAAGGTGGATCATAGATTCTAGTGAAATTCTAGCGTTGCCTCGGGTATTTGTCAAAGAATTCTAGCGAATGCAATTGTCGAGGTGTAAACTATCCTTTTGAAGACTGTTTGTCGCAGCTCGAAAGTTGTCAGTGTCGTTTTTAATGAAGCTTTGCAAGCTGTAGATTCTTTAGAGATCGCCGGAAAGGATGTGTCGAAGCTACAAATTCCAATGAATACAACTGCTGTATTGTAGAACGCCTTCTTGAGGAGTACAGTCTTGTCCGTTGTAGTCTTGGGACTTCTACTGACGCCATTTATACAACAAAAGCAGATCTTCAAGTCGAATTGCTGATTACAGTGATATCGTATATCTATCTCGCAGGATTTCTCGGTGAAATCAAATATTAGTATTACCGTTTCTTGCTGCTCGAAGGTCACTAGTGATGCTATCATTAAAAGGGAGGAAGATTTGGAAGCTAACTGTTTTGTTTTAGTAAAATCACGAAAGAGGGTCGCAAGAAGTCCGGAATGAACATTCTCTTGGTCACTATTACAGCATTGTAGACTGTCTTTGAAAAATCTCTTATGGCAATGCTCACTCAAAATTGTTAATGGCACTGCTAATAACATTTAAACAGGTTTGCAAGCTAAATTGTAGATTACAGTGAAATCGTAGGAAACGACTGTAAGGGTCTCAGACATGAAGGTTCCAATGAATGAAATGGTTGTGTCGTAAACTGTCCTCTTGAGTACTGTAGTGCTGGGTAGTGTAGTTCAAAGATTGCTAGTGACACCGCTAATAATACAGAAACACTGATCTGCGAGCTAAACTGTAGATTTTAGTGGAATTGTAGGGAAGAGCTGCAATGATGTCGACCCTGAAAATCGTAATCGATGTAATTGCTCGGGTTGTATACCGTCCTGTTGGGGAACTGCAGCGCCGTTTACTGCAATTTAAAGATGCTGGTGTCACCGTTAATAGTACGGAAACAGATTTATAACCTGAATTAGATTTTAACGAGTTCGCGAGAAAGAGCTTTCAGTTGTTGATATTAAAACTTATAATCGACGCAGTTGTTGCATCGCATGCTTGGCGACTATTCTGCTGCGCGACTGCGGCGATGCCATTAACGAAATGAAAGCACATGCATTCGTAAACGGAATTGTAAATTTCGTTGATGGATCGCAGGAATTAAATTACAAATTACAATGTGTGATTCGGTCAGGGTTTTCTCTGTAATGCGCAGACAAGATGAAATAGCAATGAGACGAGAATCAGATCTTGCAATATTTTTCAGGCTAAGGTTGAGGAATAACTATTTAAGAAATTAACTTAATGAAAGAACTGAAATTAAGGAGATACGATTTGCAACAAGTAAAATTAGTATGCGTTACGAGATAAAGTGTTAGTAGCAAGAAGTGCTTTCATGATGCAGTGATTACTATGTTGAGAGAGATCGATTACGCGCAAGACACAATCGTAAAATATTTCAGTATTTTTTGACGGGAGACGAAGGTGACATTTATTCATCGATTGAGACAATTCAAGGTTTAAGGAAATCGTTCGCTGTCGAGCGTGTGACAACGTGACAAAGTGCTGTCGAAAATATATTAAGTGGAACAAGTGTTCGCGGGTGTGAAAGAGAGGGTTTCGGTGCATTCTTCAGAGATGGTCAGCCAACACGCGATGGCCACCACCGTTCGCAAAGTCAAGCAGGAGAACCGTCTCAGGCGGCAAAATCAGAATCAAGGTACAGGAATATCGCAAATGTTTCGTCGAAAATTTATTTATGATCGGAACTGTCAACAGAAATCTTTTATACATTTTTTATATATATGATGTATCATTTATACATCATCGAAAACCTATAAGACTAAGACCGATCAATGTTAACATACAAGATAATCAAATGCGTATTAAATAATATTAACGTTTCCTTCCGAAATTGTTAATGTTCTAAAATTTTTTATATACATGGTACATCATAATGACACCATAAAATAATCGGAAAATTCTTGAACACTTCGTATAATGGCAGAAAACTATTCAAACTTACTAAAATTAACATAGAAGTTAATCGCGGTTATATTAAACAATATAAATGCTTTATTTCTGATAATGCCAATGCCTTCGAATCTTTGAAATATATAGTAATACACAATAAGATTATAAATTAATCGAGAAAAGTTTTAACTCTACGAGCAATCTTGAAAAATTCGTTAGACTTGTACTTAACGTAGAGGTAAATCAATTTATTTCTGAAACTGTTGGCGTTTTCATATTTTATAAATAAATAATTAAATATAACCTGGGCTTACGATGTTCACTGAATTGTGGCATTACAATACAGCTTTTGACATTATAGCTCCAAGATTAAATAAATTGAAAATCCGGCAATACTTCTATATTTAGCAAAAATTATTTTCCACTCGGGCCATTTTGCAACGTTTGCCGCTGTAAATAGTCAAATTGAGTTGGCTTGATACCTTTCAATTGCGCAACGTTTTCATTAAAATCGAGCGTTGATGAAACCGATGGAAAGTGAGCATCACAAGGAATGTTATTGCACATTTTATGTTTCTACCGAAGAATGCACGCTGCACCGCGCAATTCTGACACTACGTCAGTTTATGGTTACAAATTTTTTTCGCGAACTGCAGATAAACAGCGAACTCTTTGAAATAGATTGAGTGCCCACGAAATGAATGAAAAACTTAACGAATTCGTAATTTCGTAATTAGTAAACAGAATGGATTCGCAATGCAATAATTGCGTGATTGGAGAGTTCCCTTGCGCATTTTTCTACGCTATGGGTTTTGGTGTAACAAACTACACAGGAAATGTACGGAAATTTGAATTTACAAATATATTCATTATCTTCGTTACGGTAACGTTAATTATTTTCTTAGGGGGGAGAGACACCAACCTTAGACTAATTTTCCATAGCGGATACGTCGAAGTTCGCTGGAGCTAAATGCAGCTTCACGCGCAGCTGAGCATCAGCTTAATTACGATTAACTGTATACGATTAGCTTGCCTCCCAATTATTTTTTCATTAGGAATTAATTCCGGCCGTGCACCTTCGCCGGTGTTTTTAACGAAACTGTTAAAACGAATTTATTAAACGATGGAGATAAGCTGTCATATAAACACTTGAAATCTCTAAAAATAGTGGAACGATGGTCATTCCCGAATTCGAAATGTTTATGGATGCTAACACATTTAGCTTATTCAGTATGAAAGTCGATGAAGTTGCATATTTGTTTAATTACTAGCATCGGTATATTTTATTTGTAAAATAATATTATTTATTTTATTTAAAGAACGAAACGAAATCTTTTTTTAGTTTTATGATTTTTGTTCTCGCAAGAGTCTAGACAAATTATGTTCCCGTTAAATACTATGTCAATGACGTAGCAATCTTATACAAATGTAATTATGATTGTTTATGACAGTCTTTTTACAAACAATAATATGTATTATATATATATATATATATATTATATAATATATTTTACAAACAATAAGTAAGAATATAATAAACTGTTTCTGTTCCTTAGAATCTGTTACAAGTTTCTGTATATTATTTCGTAAATGCCTTAATGTTTCTAGTATGAAATGTTATAACATTTCATTAATAATTTATTAATGTAATTAAAAGAATCTACTATAATCCTGAGCATCAATGTGGTCATTTAATTACTCGATTGCTGGCTATGAATTTAAAGTAGCTGCTTCACTAAGGATATTAGAAAGACTAACACGACAGGAAAACTGTTCTCAAAAATATATTTGAAAATAGTACCAAATGAAGAAACTGGAAATTAAAAACAATTAATAATAAATTTTATAATAAGTTGCATGCATTGATCAGTGAACACAACGTTCAAAACGCCTATTTTCATCCAGTTTATGTCAGAACTGATCTCTTTACTATAATATAAAGTAATGCATAGCCAACCATTGATCTGAGAATAATTATGATAATGTTTATGTAACACGACAAGGCATTAGAATAATGAAGATGGCGATAAAGGTTACCGTAACAAGGATAACTGAATCCTTTCTTAAGCAAGTGTCAAATTTTTCTACTTTTACACTTTATAAAGAAATGAATGTATTTATTTAATACATATAAATATTAAGATATTTATATACATATCAAATAATAATAATATAAATATCTTAATATTTATATACACATAATTTATATATATATATATAAATTAAGATATTTGACATGTTGAATAATTATAACATTTATAATGAAAAATGCTAAATTCCTTCGACCGTACCCCTTCGTCAACGTTACGTCACATTACTTAAAGTAACCACTAACTTTGATAAAAAATAACATTCTCAGACGAGGCTGTAAAATATCGAATAAATTGAATCCGTGTATACGAGCGCGATCGAGTGCCGGCGTGTTAGACAGCGGGGGCGTAGAATTAATGCAGCGACTAATTGTGTGCGAAATATGAATTTCAGATGAGGAGGGACTTTACAAGCCAGTACCACCACCGAAACCGGTGCCGAACAATCAGAAGAGCCAGAACGACCAGCAAGAGAACAGGGTGCAAACGGTAGCCGAGCAGCAATCGTCGCTTAGGGCCGCCATAGAAAGAAACGCCGGTCTCGACGACGGTCAGCTTCGCAGTTCCGGGCAGAACATTGCACCGGAATACAGGATGCCACCACTCTACGGGGAGGAGCAGAGTTCAAATCAGACTCAACAGCCGGCTAACTTACAAACCCACAGTAGCAAATTTCCGGTATGTATTCAAATTGACCTAGATCCCGAAGCTATGATAATCTACATAAAGATCGACGTGGGACACGAACGATCCCCATGGAACTTTCGGTGATCTATTTTTGTACGTTCGCTTTATTTTCTAAGTGACAGTTGCGCTTAACTTACCACCGATCGTCGAATATCTGGGAAAATTGACTAGAACGATTGGTAACAGTTCAGTTACAATGTTAACATTTTTATGGTTCGTTAAATGAACAATCTTGTATGCGAGATTCCATTGTTGTGCTTGGAAACAAGTGTGGTGTTCATCAAGTTTTAGTAACTGTTTGAGATAATGTGCTTGCGATATTCATTTCATTTTGTTGATTGCGAACTTTGCTTTACTCAGCTTGTAGTTTTAATGAGACTGATACAATTAAATCGAACAATGAGTAATAGTTTTTAATATACATGACTTCTTATACGATGCTTGTACGCAATGATAAAATTTTTAAGCGGTGGATTTTGTTAATCAATATTAACGGTGGATTTTTGGTCATTAATATAGCGGTGGATTTTATGCAAATTGAAAAGATTCTGCATCAATTGCAAGATAGATAAGTCGAATATATATAGCTAAAAATATTGGCGTTCTAATATCTATTTAGTAATATTATTAAAGGAAAATATATATTATAATAAAAAGAAAAAATATATATATATATTTTTTTTTCCTTTAATAATATTACTAAATAGATATTAGAACGTCAATATTTTTAGATTCTTTTATCTTTTTTCACTGTTCTCAGTTTCATTTCAGTATCCATTCATTTCAAGTATCTATTTCACCATTCAAATGCATAAAATCCGCAGCCCAGTAATAACTAACGCATCTCTTAAATGCGAAATTTTATAAGAAGGTACGTTTACTATACACTCTTATTTATCCAGATAGTGTCCAAATCCATCTAAAGCAGAGCACAATTTCCACAGCCGTGTATAAAATATTCATCGTAGTTAAATAAAAATCCTGGTTTCTAATAACTAATTTGCGCCTTGAACAACAACGTTACTAATTCCACCGTAAATCCCGGACACAGGAACTCTCATAGAACGAATAGATAATTAATTATGCAAGAAACCGGGCAGCTGTTAAATCAAGATGCTCCAAAAAAAAGTGCGATTCCTTGGCCGTTAAGATTGCGGCGCTTATATTCATCGTAACGTTGCACGCGAGTTTCGGACAATACTGTTGCAATTCGCGTTACACGCGCGCGTTCGCTGCATTGGAAAGTGGCATAAATGTTTCATAAGGAAAGAACGGGGAGGAACAATTACGGGAGCCCGAGAAAGAATAATGTAGACGTGGATTGCTCGCGTTGCAATCGCGTTACGGACAGCGGCGGCGTGTTAATTAACGATGCAGGCTTCTGCATTAATTCGATCCGCGCGGAAAGCGTGCACAGATGTGCAACCAGGGTAGCCCGGCCGGCGCGGCGCGTAGAGTCACGCCTAAGCGGCAGGCTTCGAATCTTTTGTTATAGACGCCGTATAGGCGTGCCGTTGGATTTTATTACCGTCGATAACGCGGCTGGTCCCGAGGTGTAACAGACTGAATATGGCGATCCGAGTCCCGCGGACTTTGATGCGACCGGACTCGCCTCGGCGCGGCTGAAAAAAAACCGCAGCGCCGCGGTTAGGAGTCAAGGCGCAGCACTTTATTCGGTATGGTCTGCCGCGACTTTCTAGGCTTCTTCTGGCATCGCAGCCACGCGCGATTCCCTTTAATTGCACGTTTCTCCCGGTGAAATGCTTTATGGGCGATCGGGATCGTTGCAACTCGGTCCGCGACCTGAAATTCGGTTGCGTGCGACCGATGCAACGTTTCCTTCTGCGGACGAAACCGCGCGATGTAAAATTCTTTGATCGACCCAACGCAAATTCTACTGTCCGTTTATTTGTATTCGATTTGAATGTGGCCGCGTCAATTACGGAGTGATTGCTAGACTGCAGAATTTATGCATTTATGATAGAAATCTACTGGCGTATTTTTAAATAGTAGAACAATTTAAAGCATTTAAGAATTTTGATATATTATTTGCAACTCGTTAAGATTATTATAGGAGAAAAGGCATTTGATTTGGCTTGGTTACTGTGTCTCGCAATTGATACAGATTATTTTTGGTCTGCATAAAGAAGACTGCGGAATTTTATGCAAAACAGGAAGTGTCTGCATTAACCGCTGAACATCCTCGCTTTCTTTTACTCACTACTCCAAATTTCACCCATCCATTTGTGCCACGAGTGCATAAAATCAGCAGCGTACTAATGGCTATGGTATGAATACTTAATGTCAATACTTTAATATAAATAATGGTTACAATATTTAGTGTATAATGCGTAATTATAGCGTGTCGAATAATGTAGGTTTAAATATATATAATATAATATATATAATAATAATATATATATATAATAGGCTTCCATACATCAATTTGTCAAGAAAAGAAGACGGTGTTATTACAACTTTTAATATAAATTTACAGATTTGAAGTTTCTTACGTTGTCGGCTTCGTTCAAATTCATCTTCAGATATTTCATGAATTTTTAAAACACTAACTCTCTCTCTTGGTTGATTTGAAAATGTTCGTTCGTGTGAAAAGTATCAAAATTACATTATTTTTAAACATAGAACAATTTCAGATTTGTCGTTTATTTTCTCCAAGAAAATATAATCACTGTGTCTGTCGCGTTAGTTGTCAGATCAGGAAGTTCGAGAAAATTTATTTCACACATTAACTGTCACACCAGTCTTCATAAAAGACACATAAAATCAGAGTAACTTGTTTAACAACATAACTGTAAAATGACAAGATTTATTATACTTCCTACAACTCGTAGACCTTAAACAAGATTGGCTTACGTAATAAATCGTAATGAAAATAAATTTTCAAGTTTGATAATAAAATTGACGAAGTTTGTGAGTGATTCTTATAATTTTTTTATTCTTTTTCTAAGTACAAAATTATGTACATGTATCCATCGGCGTGTTCACAAGCAACGATAAAATTTACTCAGTTTCATTAATTATTCAATCTCCATTTCTATGAACATAATCATGCTATTTTCTTAACGACATACCATATTTCAATTAGCTGTAATTATAAAAACCCAATGGATTTAGATTGAACGATTCGTAATGATTTTCCAATACTTTTGTCCCATTAAAAAATTGCGTCAATGATCCCATTAAAATGCTTGCACACAATTATGCAGCTCAATTAATTTTATTAATTCTTCAAACTCATGTCTACTTCGTTAAGAGCAGCAGAATGAAGTTGTACAATCGGTAACAATTTCCTCATCCGTTTTTCAAGTATTACGCAACTAATTGATCACACGAGTTATTACACGGCCGTAAAATGGAATTCAGAATTTCCATATCGTAGAGCCGAAATATTACGAGGGAGAATTTAATTGACACGATAGGTTGTTCGCTGGAAGTTGAGAAGCTCTTGTGTCTCGTTTGCAACCGAGGCTTTCACTGAAGATATCAAGATGCTATATAAGTAAGGGGAGTACTAATTTTGCTGGATGTTGGTTTTTCCGCGTCGGTACCGAGAATCGCCAACTCGTTCTGCGGCCGCATCCGTTAACGGAGGAAGAACTATGCGATGTGAAGAGTGCAGAGCAAA
This sequence comes from Megalopta genalis, assembly GCF_051020955.1. Taxonomy (NCBI): domain Eukaryota; kingdom Metazoa; phylum Arthropoda; class Insecta; order Hymenoptera; family Halictidae; genus Megalopta; species Megalopta genalis. Next base: position 20,237,100 of record NC_135019.1, on the reverse strand, counting down.
TTCCGCGGAACAATTGGTCAGAAGAATCAGAGAACTCCGGCAATACAATGCTGCCTAACGATTCCGTGAAATATTCACCATCTACTACTAAAAACGGTGCAACTTTCAGCATTCCATTAACGCTTTCCTCTGTAAAAAACGGCTGTTTGCATCTGAGAAGTGCATCTTCCTGCGTGTATGCAAAATGCAAAAGTCACGCTGCTATGAACATCTGAAATGCAATTTTTCTATGCGTACGAAAATACAAATCTTTATAAATTTGAAAACTATACACTTACCGACAAAATTTAAGACGCATATTCTTGAGTATAATAAATCATTTTAACGTAGGATACAAATTTGTATCGTGTTAACCAGAATATTAATTTTCTTTTTCTTTTCTTTTTATTATTATTATTTGTTATTTGTTGTGTGCACTAAATAAAACAATATTGCCGCATAAACAATATAATATGAACTTTTAATTTAATAAGACGTATATTTATTAAAACATCAAATTTTATTGAAATGTTAACCATGTGTAAAGTTAATTTACGCTTAAAATAATGTACACGACAAATTAATTCTTGTCGTAGAGCGTGAGAATGTTGAAAAAGTAATCGACATCATAAAACTCAGCATCTCAATATTAATTTGTTTAAATAAAACACTTCAATTGTATGAAATCTTTGAGCTCGTTGACGGGGCGGTCGAAGTGTTGTATGTTACGTCACTCCCACGAGAATTTGGAGACGTCAGTCAGAATATTTTCGGTCTCCCATTGTTTTTTCACGTTCTCTTGATTACGTAAGTTTTGCGAGGTTGCGTATAAAAAGTACATTATCATTAAAAAGCCTGAAGCAATTTCTCTCGAACAATGCACGCGTATTTTATTCGTCTGACGCTTCTCACAAATGTATCTCCGTCATCGCACACGTTCCTAATTTTTGCAAGTAAGCAACGGTGTCTGCGGGGAAGCGTAAAAATTCCCGTCACAAATTAAACGAACCGGGGAACACAATAGATGACTTGCTCAAAGACAGATCTTCGTCCTTTGTCTTTAAGGGTAATGAAAAATGGATCGGTGGATTCATTAGGTTTAAATTGGTTCAGCTGAATCTTATCGAACGACCGTGGAAGTTCGAAATTTATGATACAATTATACGTGTCTTTCCATTGTTATCTATTCCATTGTATGAAAACGGAATTTATTTATTCCGCGAAGAGGATGTGCTAGCATTTTACCGTTTTTTTTCAGTGAACTGGAACTCCGATGACGAATGCATTAATACATTCGTGTAAGGACAAGAATTTGACGATAGATTGTCGAATACACTCGATTCTGCTATATAGGTCAGTGCATCGCTAATATCTGGGTCGCAAAGCACAGTAGAATGTTTAAATTGTGTACTACGTACGTTGTTTCGATAACGTTCATCGAGAATCGATAACAGTGCGCGTAAAACACTGTACGGAACATAACATTATTCCAGCTTAGTCGACAAATATACATTCAAACGAAATAATAAATTATATTTTAATGACTGAACAACTCGTGATTTTAACAGAATAAGTACAACAAGCGATTTTTAGACGAATTTCTTTTTGTAACGATGCGTGTTAGTCTAGTTGATAATGTCTTGCACATGGATACGGACTTTTATGTAATTTCGTTGTATAATCCAAGTGTTCTCATGAGCGTGAAACTCTTACCTTCAGTTCATTAACATGAAGCCACTGTTTTTCACGTTGGTACACACCTTTGCCGAGTTTTCTCACAATCACTATAGATTATAAGATCGCGTGCAATTGAGAAAAGTAAAGAAAGTGTAAACAATCAGTGAAACAAACTCTTATGGACATGTACAGCAAATTCTCCCCGATTGTCCCTCAGCTTGTAAACAAAAATGGACAATTTATGAAAAAGAGATGCGATTATTCGAGCCTCGCAGCTCGCTTTTATAGTCGCCGATTGTCAACAACCATAAAAGCGAGCCACGAGGCCCGAATAATCGCGTCTTCTCTTCACAAATTGCCCATTTTTGTTTACAAGCTGAAAGATAATTGGGGAGAATTTACTATATAGGGTATTTTTAAGCTATTTGATATTTTGACAATTTACTTTTGAGACATGGACGCTTTTTCAGGACAATTATTGATCAGCCAATCTCATTTCTACTCTCCCCACCACTTGTAGATCTGCTTACTCGCTATATCCGTAGAGGATAGTGGGTAGCACACTGAGTCATAGAGCAGGAGGAAAGACGTGTTTATAACGGACAGTTATCGAACAGTAGAAATTGGAGAAATATTTCACTCGTAAGAAAAACAGAAATTTAATAGCATGGAAATTGCATTTCCCTTTCTACCAAAAGGAAGACGCTACCTAAATAATGATACCGACAACTTCAGTCGTCCGGTGCACGTAAACTGGCACGTGTCGAATCTTGTTGAGCCGGGATACCGTGGGTGGAGTGGTTTTAAACTGCTATTTCTCCTCGATGAGCGATACGCTGTTGACTTTCATTAATTCCAATTTTGCTAATTCAATTAATGATGACGATAATTTCATGTTAATAATTATTTAACATTATTTGTAGATTTATATGAACATTTGTTATCTCATTACATTACCATTTATTAAATTTATTTAACAGTAAAGTAAAAATCTGAAAAATAATTCGATATTTGATCTTCTGTAATTGCATTTATAAAATTATTCTGTTATTTATTTGAAACAGTGAAATCTCTAATTTCGTACCATTCTTAATACTAAAGTTAATGCTCTCTTTGTTATGAAATAGAGTGGGAAACTCAAATTGTTTTTTCTGTTTTGAAATTCGTTTCTCACAATGGACGAGACCACAGAGTTTATAAGCATTTTTTCCCACATTTTTTTCAATATAAACTTATATGGGAAAGTCCCCGCTTTACAATGAGCTCTTAAAGTTGATCTGCAACTTTTATATTATGTTTTCATTATACTTTAGATAAAAATACATCAAAACAAAGATAATGTAACATTTTAAGTAGCATTTATGTTATGTTTGTACTCACCTGGGAAAGAAAAATCAAAGTTAATCTGAATTTAATGAGTGTGTTTATCTTTTGTACTAGACAGAAGCAAACGGAAAGCGTGTTTTCACAAAACGGCAAGTATGTAAAGAGAGAGAGAAAGAATAATAATAAAATAAAATAATAATAAAATACCATGAATATTTTACAAACGATAAAGGAACTTGTTTTCCAATGTTTTCATAATTCTGGTATCAGATATAAAGTTACATCTATTTTATACATATGTAAACTGTGAAAAAGATTAGTTATCCCATCATTGCGAAATTCATTTTCCAAAATTCAGTCATTTTGGAATTCCAAAATTCCAAATTTCGTCATTTTACAAAATATAGAATTCCACTAGATTTATAGAAATTACAATTGTTTACACTAACTCACATTTTTAAAATCCGCTGCTACTTTTTAATTCAAGGAAAATTTAGCTCAACTTGATTTGAAGAAACTGCAATTTTGTACAGTAACTCGTACGTTTAAAGTTTCCGCGACAATGCAATTTCTTCGAATTGTTTTCGAATTGACTTCAGTTCGATTTTATACCTCTCCAAAGTGGAGTATCTTCTTGAGATTAAGTAGCAGCAACATTATCACGATGTCAACGCTGAGTGGACACTCGAGGACTAATATATCGGTTAGACGTTCTTTAGCTCTGTCTTCGGTAACAGTTCGTTGTACGTGCGTTACGTTCTTGGGAAAATTCTCAGAGATTCCCGGCAGGCACAAAGGAGGCATCATACTCGCGTACCGTTTACCGGAAGTCGAGAAGAGGGTTGCGATAGCCGTTTAGATGCATTAGATACTTTTCGCTGTGGATCGGTCTTCTCGAAGGCGAGAACAAATCGGAACACTTGTCAGTGACGAGATTCTAACTCACCGCACACAATCTCATCGTCTGCTTCAGAGTAGACGCTGCCTGTCTTCTCTGTTCTATTCCGTGCCGACAATGATGTTGCGTACGCTTAACTGCTTGCCAATTACGGCATGGATCTTTTGTGAAATCTTGGAAACAGTTGTCGATGAGTTTCTCCTTTGTCATTGTGTTCTCGAAACTGTAGTCTTGGGAGTTTAGTAAGGCAATTTTTGCTGAAAATTTACAGCATCGGTTTCGCACTCCTATATCATTGTCGGATAGAAACAATCGTTGACTTGAATAAAATTATATATGTGTCGAAGAATACATATTATCTTCTTGGATTACAATCTATATACTTCGACGATTTTAATTAATTTCGGTTACTTTCTAGAATTAAAAAATATTTCATTAAAAATATTGTGTTTGTTTCTTGTCAGGTACAGAAAGAGAAAATTAATTTAAAATAGGGAAACTTTTTAGCAATGATTTGTATTATCCTCTTAATTTCGCTCACTAATATCTTTCTGCAATATCATTAAGTCCTATTTCGTACCTGTCCAACGTATACGCAATATCATTCTTCATTTATAATATTCGCAAATATTAGGCAAATAAATAATTTTTATTTTCAAATCACGGCAAGTAATGGAGAATGATCCTGTAACGTTTACTTTATCAGCAAATGAAATTGGTATGCTAATAATAATAGTAATAATAATAATAATAGTAATAATAATAATAATAATAATAATAATAATAATAATAATAATAATAAAGTTCTCAACAATCATTTGTTAAACATGGTATTATATTTAAACAAACCAATAACATGATGTAATGAGTATCAGAATGAAGCTTAAAATCTTCGAACAACAGCGTTTTGTATGATCATGATAATAATACATCTTTAATTGCTGATTTTGAGATAAGATAATTTCGTGCGATGCATCGATGCCTTTACGATTTGCTTGTATGAAACTGATTCTGCATGTAACGGGTGAGCTCGTTTAACGGGCAACGAACCTGGCCGCTCTGTTCGTGTTCGCGTCTCTCTCTTTTTTTTTGCCGTAAATTATAATATACGAAATCGCACGGAAGCGTGCATAGAATTATTCATAAACGTTCCGCGGGCAAAGGCGATGATTAGGCGTGCTCATTTTCCAGCGTTGCGCAGCTCGTTCTATCACGCTTGCTTTCTTCTGACCGCGATACAATCTCAAGGCGAGGTCAGTTCAGTGACACCTCTTTTTAGACGCATTATTATATGCATGCAAAGAGCCATCGAGCCACTTGTTCGCTCGAGATCTGCTAGCTGAACTTCCAGATCCTGTTCTCGATGTTGCTTGGAAAAAATTGCAATGGGTATCGCAAGACTTCGACCGACGCCGGACATTTACGATGAGAAATGCTCGTTGACGTCCTCTTCGAGCCTAGTCTTAAAGCTCGTACCGATACCGGCTTCACTTTCGCATCGGAAAATTTATCTCGACGCTAGGAATTTCCCTGTCCACGCTCTGTTCATTGCGTTCGTACGGTACTTTTAAATAACCCGACGCGCTATAGCTGTCCCTAATTAATACTTAAAGCGCGAAACGACAACATTACAATTTTGTCTTATTTCTAACGTAATTTTGTTCTTAACGCATCGAATAATATCAGATCTTAATTTTTATTTTCAATACATTCATAGAATAACTAATTTTTAAATATATGCAATAAATTTTTGTATTCTTCTATGGTCGTGTATGATGGTACATATGCAGCGCGCTGTGGTTAATGTGTTAATGAAATGAAACAAGATTTCTTTATAATAAACATTTAGGAAACAGTTTGCAGTTACATTGGCAGTCTTTAATACCAGTACTATTGAACTAGTCTTTATTTCTTAGAAACATTATGAGAGAACACTGAATAAATTAAACCAATCTTAAAAGATTTTTTAATACATTGATATTTTTTATTCTTATTTATTGATTATTAATTCTCTTTTTGCAGATAGAACGCGAGGTAGTGCTGTCATCGACAGACAAGAATTCAAAAATCCCTATCCTTCATGAGTACAAACAAAAAACTGCAGGAAGAGTCGCAATTGCACCGGATGCGCCGATCAAGCAGCAGGCTTGGGTTCAAGAAGTGAGTCCACTCTTTTGCTATCATTTCTAAAAACCATTGCTCTCCTAACAGATACAAATAGTCTGAGAAAACGAGAGATAGGAGAATTTATTTTTCGTAGAAAGTATTACTTTTCCTCGTAATATCGGGTTAACAAAAAACTGTACACAGAAAAAATTGCACAAACAACTACTGACTTATTCAACTGTTACCTCGTTTACGAATTTAAATCCTTTTCTTCAAAAGCAAAAACTTTCGTAAAAATGGAATTGACAAAATTGTTAAAGACTTGATGAATATAAAAGAATATAATAATATAAATATATATAATAATATAATAATATATAATAATATAATAATATATAATAATATAATAATATATATATATAATAATATAAAAGATTCCAAAATCAGTCTAATGATTTTATAGACGAAATTAGAAATATGGGAAACAGATGAAAAAAAGTCATTTACAATGAGTGAATTTTTTCAGGAATTAATTTATATTAATGATCACACATAAAAAGAAATTGAAAAAAAAACACTAAAACTTCTGCGTACACCTAATTATGTGAGACTAGAAGATCTTGAGTGTATTTGTACGTTTTAAAGGCTTTGTATTTATTTTAATATTAAAATAAAAAATCAAGAGAGCATCGATTCGTTATTTCACAACGTGTAAAGAGTAGAACGGAGAGAACTCTATTCGAGATTTCTCGCACCTCGATGGGTTCTCCTGTGAAAATCCAGGCAAGGGGTTAATGAGAATCCACTCATTGTTGTATTTTTTTACGAAATGCTTCATTCATTCGCGGTTTATTCACTGGCGAGTGCGACTCTCATTGGATGTATGCGTAACCAGCTCGAAATGCGAGTGGGTGTCGCTAATGTACGTGTGGCAGGATACTGTTTCGCGATCGTTGCTTGCAAACGGACAGACTTACCAAAGGTTGCCAACGAAATGTCAGAAAACATGGTAGACTTCTACTCGAAGCAGACCCGTTGATTTTCTTGAATAATATTGAAATATTCTCTTGAAATTTTGATTACGGAATTTATTGAAATTAGATCGATGAATTTTATTGATTCCCTAGCTTGGAATCGATTCAATACAGTATTAACAATACAATACAATACAATACAATACAATATAATACAATACAATACAATACAATACAATATAATACAATACAATACAGTATTTTGATGAAAATTGTTCAGTGTATTTTGTGGAGTTCGGCGACTTTTGCACGGTTCCACGACGATTTATCAGCCGATATCAGTGAGAACGAAGTCACTTGGCTAATTTATTTCGCCACGAAGGCTCGCTATTGTTATATGAACAATGTAGTCGTTGCGCAATCTATTAGCTGTTTCCTTTCACTTATTTAGTGTGTACATAAATCATCTCTTTACTTGGCCTACTAAAGAAGAAAATATGAAAATAAGTTTAAAACAATATCTGGAGTATCTAGAACACAAAGTTGAAAAAACTTTTGGTGCTTTCCATTTTCATGAGTTGAGAAAAGAAAGGGCTCCAATGAGTTTCATTCGTCCAAAGATTTTTTTAAATCAAAATAAAATTAAATAATATTAATTTCGTTTCACGTTAACATTTTGAAGAACTGAAAGTAAGGCGTTGAAACGTGTTTTTTAATTTTTGAGAATTTTAAGTACGGGGCAAATGTTTTTGAAATTAACAGTACAGTAATGAGTATAGAAACTGACGACACTAATAGATCATTGTTTGCTTTAATTGCAGAAGTCGATTGTAACAATTAACAAGACACACATTCGAGCAAATGTTTCTCCAACGACCAAAATCAATTGGCGTTCACATTAACGCTTGAATCAACATCCATTTGTCCAGGCTGTACACTCAATTCTGATATTAATTACTGTCGACTAGCTTATCATCGACTGCCAATTGTCAGATGTGTGTGTACTCTGACGATAATTGACGTTCGCTGCTCCGATATCAAAGCTTTTGATGGTATCTCAATCATGAGAGTGTTCCGTGAACCCTTTCTCGTTCTGCTTATTAATCCAATTAGATTTTCGAGAACCTCTGACCTCGCGCTAACAACGAATTTCAACGGAATATTTAAATTATTAACAATCAAAGATTTATATTAAAACCTGAAACTGCAGAAAAATAATTAAATGCTTCTACTGTTTTAGGTATTTCTCTTATGTTCTTTGCATATATAATTTTTTCAGGAAAAAATTTTATTCGACAATGTAATTAGAATTACAAATAAACATTGCATAATTAATAGAAAATAGCTGTGTTGAACAACGTTGATAACGCTCAAGTCTAGAAATTGGTTCCGATATAAAATTTAAACCTTTGCTTACTAAAATTGCATTTTTCACATTTTACGAATTTTTTATAAAAAAAAGACCCTGTAAAACTCGCAGCGTGTACGAAAAATTTTATTGCGCCAATCACTCGCGAAAATTGTGTATTCCAGTGTACACACATACACGTACAATGAAATCTGTCAAATAGACGGCGATCGATAAAAAAAGATGTGGTCAAACCAATCGAACCTGCCTATCTCAATATTGCATAAAATTGTTGGACACGATTGCGATATATTGTGCACACAAAAATTAACAAAGTTGACGATAGAAAATTTGTTTGTTGAAATTACTAGTTATTTTGAAGTGATTAAATTATTAACACAACATCTACACACACAGGCGGATGTTCAATTATTCTTCACAGATATTGATTCCTTCGTTAATTTTTCAATAGAAATAGCAATTTAAATTTAGAATCAATAATTTATCCTTGATAACGTTTTCCCACGATTATTTTTCAATTTATTATTTAAAAGAACACTTTTAAGTTCCATTTTGATCTAGTACAGCGATTGAAAATCCTGTTAATGCAATTATTCCGGCGCGTAAAGCGTTAAATAATAAATAAATCAGTTATTAGTAACATAATATAATTTCTTTCGTAATTATCATGTGGTATTCTTCATATCGATGAAGCGTTAAATTATTAAATTTCTGTACGTGAAATATATTATTATTTAAGTAAACTAGTCACCACTTGTGATACAGCTAAATAATTTTTTTTAGAATGTTTATTTAAAATAAGTATTTTAAGCTCTATTAAGTTCTAGTAGAACGATTGAAAATTTTATTAATAGAATTTTTTATGCATGCAGGTCCGGTGTTAAGTTATTAAATTACTGTAGCTGAAAATGTTGAATTATTTTTTAAATAAATTAGCCATTCCCTGTAATACGATTTAATAAATCCATTTAGAATCATTACTTAAAAGACGAATTTTCATCTGCACTTTGACATAGTACAACGATCGCAAATCCAGTTAATAGATTTTTCATACGGACAGAGCGTTAAGTTATTTAATTATTTTCGATAAAACGTTAAATTATTTCAGATGAGGCATTAAATTATTATTAACTCTACTTTGACATAGTACAGCGATTGATAATTCAATTCGGAGGATCCCTAAAAGTCTGAAAATATTTTTGTAATTCAAATGGAATTCCACAAACCAGTTATAGAAAGTAAATAAAATACGAGTATAATAAAATATTGTGTTCATAGAATGGGACGGAAAATGGAAAGAAAAGCCAAGCGATTGTAGTCGTAATGAATGAAAAATATGACACAGTGGAGGATTGAATTCTCGAACGTTTTATATTGTGGTTCCCGGCGAGGTGTTCAGGCTGTGAAATTCTTACGTTAGGTTTGGCGCAATGTAATCCCCAGAGGGTACCTGTTGGAAGGGCTATAAGTCAGAATATCTTTTTTCGTATGCGGAAAGCGTGTCGCCGAGCCCTATGAGCACAACTTCACTTGCACTTGTCTCACTCTCTTCCCGTCTCTCTCTCTCTCTTTCTCTTTCTTTCTCTCTCTCTCTCTTTCTCTTTCTTTCTCTCTCTCTCTTTCTTTCTGTCTCTCTTTCTCTCTCTCTCTCTCTCTCTCTCTCTCTCCTTTCGTTTGATAATATCGGTTGTTATTCCAGCCACATCCTTTTCAACGAATCAGAGGATTCAGTCCGACAACTTTGAAATTCTCTCTGCGGTTTAAACGAACATGCTGCCATTAACCGTCCGATGTCCTCTCGTCGATAGAGAATTGTTTACGGAGGATACGGGCAACCTGTCCCGCGACGTTTCCTTTTTTGTTATTACGTCCCATGAGAAACAATGATGCCACTCGTGTAACGAGAATTTTCTAAATTAAAGTTATTATTAAACCATGAAAGTAATCGGAGAAAAATCTTGATCCTTTTTTGTTATTACGTCCCATGAGAAACAATGATGCCACTTGTGTAACGAGAATTTTCTAAATTAATAATCTTGGTAAAAATCTGGTACTTATCTAGACACGCACATAATTTTTCACAATTTTTGGAACGAAAGTATACTATTATTATCCCTGTTAGAGCATATATGATTAAAATTGCGTATATGATTGTTGAAAGAATGATTTTATTCTCTTGATTTTTTTACCAGATATAAAATAATATGTTGTCTGTGGTTACGTGAAGGGATAGTTTGTTAGAATAATTTGTTACGGCGATAAAAATTGTCAAAAAACATTCCATATCAGGGCCTTTCTTTTTGTAGCTTATAAAGAGAAATATATTCCTCTTTATACTAATATTTTCTTGATATACAACTGACTTTGAGATTTCGTTTGCTTCATCGTTAATGAAAGAAGTTTCCACATCAAATATAATTTATACATATAATTATATTAATGATGGACACTTAGTTTTGTGTGTTCCGTCGAATATTTTATGTCAGGGGTTGTAGTAACAAAATATTAGAAATGTCAGCATCTGAATGGATTCTAGAATCTTTTTTTGAAGATTGTAAGTAACATTACTTATATTTCAAGAATTAAAAAAAAAATGTGTTCAGTAAGATGTGTATCAGCGCTATTAATTTGTATGATTTGAAGCGCTATTAATCTTAACATCGATAATTAATGGTTGTTTATTTAGTTATTTGAATCTGCTTCGAAGTATAAGACTCCCTTTGCTGTTATGATTATATATTGCGTTAAATATATCGATTGCGAAAGAAATAACACCTGAGAAAGGTTTGCGTACCAGCAGCCACTTCTAATGTCCGCATTTTCTATCAACAAATTAATGCTCCCGATAGCAAGTGGCTCAGTTTGTTTGCTCGTTATCGCTTAACGTCATTCTGAGAGCGTATTACGTAATTAGTCGTAACTTGTTTGCAGCAAGATACCCGGTCTAATGAGATATCTCGTGTTCCTAATGAATGTGAAGTTCGTTCTGAAATTACGACATAACTGGCAAAGAACATTGAAAGGAACATTTAGATCGAGTCATGGCTGTCATTAGCCCGAAGAAATCGTAGCTGGTTGAAACCAAATTACATATCCGATCTGTTTCTTTAGCGATTTAAACTTCGTTTTAAAGGATCGAATAAAGAATTCAACAATGAAATTCCGCAATTAGCTGCGTGAAAGCATTACACTTGAATGAGACGATAAAATTGCAATATCTTAGGACGGAGGCGTGCTAAGTATGTATTCCAGTATGAAGCATACGTTTGATGAATTTTTTAGATTTATCTCGACGAAAATGAAATTCCACTAATATACATAAATATTGCCCTTGGATTACATTAATATACATAACGAAATAATTCGGTTTAAATATTGTAAAATTAAATTATGCTATTCGAAAATAAAACTATGCATTCGTCGGATTTCTAAATTTTACTTTTTTCTTTATTATAGTTGTCATGAAACATCTTTTAAAGTTTTAACTTAACACTACTTTTAACAAAGGGATTGAAAGTCAACTTCTAGAATTTTAATTTGATTTTAAATTATTTTCTAAATTTATATATATATATATATATATATAGATTATATATTTATATATATAATCGCTTTTTCTCAACAGGTTTTTCAACTTTCCTAATAACGATTAAATAATATTAAAAATGAAATTCCACAGTCATTTGATATTATTGCATTTGAATGAAACAACATGTACAATAAAAAAAGGTCAGTTTCAGTTTAATCAAGATAAAATTCCGTGGAAGCATCGAGCATGAATAAAACAATGTACCGAATAAAAAGATCACAATTAAAAATCTTGTTCGAATTTCTAGTTTTGAAACTAAAATCCCGCAAGTTCAAAAATAAAAAATAATTGTATTTCTTTATTTTAATGTAATAATAAGAAAAGCTCCACAATTACATGAGAATACTTGACTGAAACAACATACAGGATAAAGCAATCCGGTTGGAATATCTTGAAATCGAAAAGAACTGTTCGAGCGGAAAGCTATGCATTTCGAAAGAGCAACAATTTAGAATTTACCTAGAACCAGAGAGTTGCACGATTTCCATATAAACTTGATCAATTTCCTGCAGCACAAAGAATTGCAAGCATTCGCAAAATCTTTTCAGGGAACTCAGATGCAAGAAGTGAGACAGGAGAGCCAAGCAAGGAGCTACCACCCCCCGGAGTCCTACGCGTAAATATTTCCCATAATTTATCGGTGACTCCATTTTCCCAACATAATCGCCATCTCTTCGAAGGTCGACGTCGGCATCAGCGGCGGCAACAGCGACGAGAAACACAAAGATCGATGAGGAGAAGACGAAGTCTCTCTCGAGAACGTATCACACGATCAAGGACATGATATCCAGTCGTTTTGGTCAGAGTCGGAAGGATACTGAAACGGAACCAGAGGCTAGCTTGAATAATGTCACCGAGGAATTGAGAAAATCCAGCAGAAGCATCGATGAGGAAGAGGCCAAGAAGAAGGAGGGGATCTATGGGAAACCGAGGGCGCAGGAACCCTCTGTTAACATGCAACAGTACCCTAAAAATACATGCGGTAGATACAAATTCTGAAAGTTATGTTAACATGTTAACTGTGAACCCGAAATTCACGCAAATTCCATAGATTTCAAATAATTGAACCCTTATCTAGACAATCTAGGTATCCAGTTTTGCATTTCAACAAACTTCACCAGTTTTTGTGAAAATATTACAAGATCGCACGAAAGCTTCTATTCTACTCTATTATGTAGTTATATTTTATAAAATTTTAATTTCTGTAATATTGTGCTATTTTTGAAATTTCAGAGTAATACATACATTGATCAATGTGAAAATTTACTAAACAATCAAGATGTTTTGCATTTATTACTATTGCAATCATCTCTTGTCTTTTGACAATTCTATCTAATATAAAACTTTAGTTTTTAACAATCGTGTTATCAAAGTATTTAATATCTGTGGAATTAACTAATGCGAAAATATTGTACGTTAAGGAAGATAATTATCGGATAATAAGGAATGAAGTAAAAAGTTCTGCAAATGCAGTAATGTCAAAGAATAGTCCTTTGTATAAATCACCGGTAAATTATCTTATTTAAAGAGCGTTCAGTGACGAGATTGACAACGAATTTATACCACTTTTGCTTTAACACTTGAACGATGAAGCTGAGGTCCATTTGGATCTAGAGTTAAATATTGTTATTCAAGTGTACAGTTTTTGAGAATGAATTGCATTTTTCACATGTTTCATTAACATTATACCTATCGAACACTAGAAGTGATCAACGCATGTTGCTTTATGAAAATAACGAGACAGAATTTATTTAAACTTTCCGCTATTTTTATTATAATGTACACTTAACTTAATAAATTCGAAGTGTCTATAATTTCTGCAATATTAAAATGAAAAGCGTGAAACCGGTCACTTTGTCTCACTATTAAGGTCTGTAGAAAAACTAACGTTAGGAGTAGCTTAAAAAATATGGCGGAAAAAATTGTTAAATAAATTTATAAATAAGCTCAAGTATGGCCAGTTAATCGTAATATTTCTTGTCTTGTATCCATTATCCGATTGCTAATTAGATTACTTCTAGAATGAAGTTTGCCTGCCCTGCTTTCCAGCACTTACTCGAAATTCTACTTGTTCAGGTCAGTACGGACACTCGTACAGTTACCTGAGCAATCAACAGAACGTACCACTTCCTGGCCAACTGCAGCCTACCACGCAGATCCAACCTAATTTGCCAGGTCAAAGTGCACAGCTCCACGTGACGCACCATGCACCGACCGGAGGAGTTCAAACGGTCCATCAAACGCAAGTTCCCAGCTTCGGCCAATCAGCGACAGGTGGTAGCCAGCAGGTGCAGAATGTCGCGAGGGAATACGTTGTCCAGGGACCGTCTGGACTGCCGAGTCAGCAATTGCATCAAGGAATCCATCAGAACTCTCAGAGCCAGGTAATTTTCGATTTCCTTCCGTGCTCCGTGAACTACTTTTCCGTTGATGTTACTTTAATTTCGTCTATGAACTTGTTTGATACGCAAACTGTCGGCGACCCAGTGCAACATGCTGTATCAGAACTCGGTTAGAAAACCGAGGGAAACCTACGCAACAGAAAATTCACCCAATTTCTCCGAATCGCTGTTAGAGGCAACGCGCGACTGAGCAATCCAGTTAGACTAAACCACAAACTCGTCATGCTTCTCTTACGTTGCAATCACTTTTTCTGCGATCTTAATTTTTAAAGGTTACTATCGTACTCGTCTCGTTTTAAGATCGAACCTGAAGCACTGGAAAATCCAGGCAAGTCTACACTGAACTGAAAATTCACATATTTTCTTCAGTTGCATTTTAGACTCACGATTAAATGAGTGATCGATGAAATACTTGCGTTTTTTATCGCAAAATATTTTGTCACAATTTCTATGTTTTGTCTTAAAACATCGACGAAAACTTACACGGGGAAATTCAAGGTTATGTCAAGGTTATGTCAACCTTCTGTCAAGGTTATGTGAAGGTCATGTCAAAGTTATGTGAAGGTCATGTGAAGGTCATTTGAAGGTCATGGGAAGGTTATGTCAAGGTAATGTGAAGGTCATGGGAAGGTCATGTCAAGGTCATGTGAAGGTCATCTCAAGGTTATATTGAAATATATATCAATAACCTTGAAACATGTACAATGCCTTTTACTTTGAAGCACACTTTATCATAATTACGAATATCAAAGAAAACACATAAACTCGAAAACCTATTATTTTCAACTTCCAACAGAGATAACACGCAACAGAAGAACCCAATTAGGCCGGCTTATCGATGAAGTGCATGCGATGCTTTCTAATTTCACTTCGATTTTTTTTGCTACCACGGTTTCATAAGATCGTGTGTTACATTTCAGGATCTCAACGTTAGGAAATTGTGCTAAACATACCCACCGAAACTTCACCTATTTTCTACAGATATATTAACCAAAACACAACGAAATCATCGCGATCTCCGTATCCTATTAATTCTTCACCGACGCTCGTACCGTTTCAGGGCCAAAGCACGCCAACGCAGAAAACGCACGGCTTGCCAATGCAACAACACCAAGTGAACCCAGGTATGCAACAATCGAACCAAACCTTCCAAAGCCCTCAGCAGGTGCTGCACCAGAACCAGAACCATCATCAGAGTCCTCGCTTCGCGCAGCAACACGCGCAGAACATGCACCAGCGGCAACTAATCCAGCAGATACATCAACAGCAACTGGCCAACCAGCAGCAGAACAGTCAAACGGGTGCGAGGAACGTGCAACAAACGTACTTCTCGAACAACGTGTCCTATCAGCAGTATCAGCAGGCGAGACAGGCGATGTCAAGGTCCCAAATCGACTTGCCGAGCACATCGAGGCAAACGCAGGAACTTAGGCTCTCTGGGCAGGAGGTTTACTATCACTATGCCCAGGGTAGGCCTAGGTACGGCGTACCCCAGGTTTACATGAAGACGGAATGCAACCAGGAAATCGAGTTCCAGCAACGGAACTCGACCAAGGGCATCGAGAAGGCTGTCTCGCAGCCTCAGTTATGCTACGAGGATGAGCGGGTCAACGAGCAGACTAGGAACACTGTGGAACCCATGAAACCTTTGACTGTCGATCGACTGGACAAGGAGAGGTATGATAGACGCTTTTGGTGAGACAAGGACATTGTTCTCCGAGGTTATTCATTTTAACCCTTTCGCTACGAGCGCTGCGACATCACTGCACGCTACGCGACGCCGATCGTCAGCGGGAGTCGGTACTCCGCGGTCGACGGAGAACCCAAGCTGCTTGAATGTTTTCGAACGAAAAAATTGTTCTCCAAAGGGAATTTATAAATAAAGGGTATTCCAGGGTATTTATAACGTCTTAACTTGCGCTCTTTAATTTACAGTATGAGAGGAAATAAAACATTATGCAATATAATGCATCTTATGGAGGGCCACTATAGTGGCCCGTAGTACCTCAGTGGCATCATATGGAAGGCCACTATAGTGGTCCGTAGTACCTCAGTGGCATCATATGGAAGGCCACTATAGTGGTCCGTAGTAGCGAAAGGGTTAAGAAGGGTCTAGGAATGTTTTAAGGACAAATTCCTCAATCATTATGTGTCCATTATTTACTTAATTTAACCCTTGCATAGACAGCCAGGGTGCATAAATTATGTAGTTTTTTTGGTATTTCTAGAGGAAAATGAAACATACTCAGTTGTTTATACGAGGGTTAATTTGTTAAAGCTGTTAGATTGGTGCAGGAATAATCGTGGCTTTGAGACAGCAATTTTAAGGCATCTCAGCCTAAAATGTATTTTAGTTTGACGTAGAAAATTGCGCTTACTTATTTTTGTACGAACTTAGTAAATTGAATCGAATTATTGTTTAAACCTAGTATCCTAGTCTAGAATTGTTATCCCTATTACAAAAACAGAAGAAATAATAGCTAAGAACGACTTCTAACATTATGATTCATGTGACAGCAAACGCATTAAAATTGGAACCGGGCCCTATATTATTGTTTTACAACAATGACAAGATCTTTAAACTTCATGCGATTTCTATTGTAATATATGTATACTTGAATAAAAGAGTTTATTAAAAAGTTTTCTATACAAAGATCTGTATAATTATAGTATCTGTGAAAGAAAAATTCCGAAACCAGTAATTTTGACCAGTTCGATACTTCTTTCGAATTATGAATAATCAACTATCGTCTGAAACTGCTGTCGCTTTTGAAGCATTTATTAGGAAACTCCTGTCTGCTGATCTTCAATTTTAAATGACCTATCGTAGAGAACTGTGAACGGATACGGTGCTAACTTAACCTAAAGCGAGTAGCCTTCAATTTCTATTAAAACTAGACTATCGTTAACAGGTACGAAATCACTGTAGAGAATCACGGAGAATTCAATAGGAACGACTCTCAAAGGAACGACGAATACAGACCGGAAACCAGATTCGGTATCCGCAGAGACGAAGCGATCAGGTGTTCCAAACGAGAACCGGACGGAGTTTCTGGCCAGGAGAGCCAAGAGTCGGAGGGCACTTCGGTCCAAAAGAGAATCGAGGAGTTGCAGAAGAGAGTCGAAGAGAATCACTACAGCTCGAAAGCATCCAAAGATAATGCGGAAGACACGGCTAGGAACTCGTCCGCGCCGAAGGTCATCAACGAAAGCAAGAGAGAGAATCAGTACGGGAAGGACTCTGCTGTGAAGTTGGACTCCAAGAAAGATGAGCTGGAACATGGCATAGGGCGGTTGAAGATCCAGAATCAAGGATCTGGATCGGATTACGATAAAGCTGGACAGAGTTCATCTAATGTGGACTCGGGGAGAGGATCGGCTGTCTATTCCAGCGGAAGACGACCTCCGCCTGAGCATCAGACCCATCCTCCAGGTCTGTTACGCGATTTTTACACAAGGAAAAGAAATAGACCGAGATTCAATAACTTGATAGAAATTTGGAATTATAGATATTGAGAGCTTAATTAGTTTAAAAGCTTCAGATCATTACAAACCTTAGAAAGGTATTGCTTTGTCTTTGACTTTTGTAAGAAGGGTGCCGCATAGGGTGTGGATTAAGGAATTATTGGCGAAAAACGCGTAGGCAGAAAGTTGTCGAAATTTTTGCAGAGAAACTTGAAATATTTCTCAATGAAATAGTTCACGTTGTATATCAATACCTCTCAATATCTCAATATCCTTCTGTTTGTTTACAACGAGATATTAAAGCTGTCCATATTTTTTGAGGACACCCTGTATTCGTTTAATCGCCGACGCTGATTTAATCCCTTGTCGCACAATATCGAGCCAGACTCTCGACGAAGACTCCGAACAGAATTAACTAGACATGGATTTATGCTAAACTTCGGGATTATTCATTCCCTTGAAAACGAAATAAAATCTTATTTTGTTGTCATCTATATTTTTATTAACCATCGGAGTAAATAATAATAATTGACAATTGGAGTAAATAATGAACACGAAGTTCCCTTTTCTTTTAGAAGACATCGACGTCTGAAAAACTGCAATTATCGTTGAGAAAGAAGCCGCAGGACAAAGAGTTAATAGAAAGAGTTCATTAAGATTAGGTTTTGACCGACATTTGTATTCGTCGAAAGTAGAGCAGCGGTGTCTTATCAACTCTTTCGTCATCGACGGTCCAAAGCGTTTATGTACAGGGTGGTCCATTTAAATCAGCGTTATTAAAACCTCTATGAAACATTCAATGACGCCAAAGAGTGTTGCAAGTTAAAGTTAACCTTCAAGTAGTGGCCACCGTTTGAATGTCACCAGTGATAATATGACGTCAAATTGACTCCGTATCAGTAATGGTGACTTAACATCAGATTGACTCCGCATCAGTGGTGGTGCCATCAGCGATACAGAGTCTAGTCTATTATAGTGATGCGGAGTCAATTCGATATACATCACCACTATTGTTGGTAGTCAATTCGACTCATCACTCTAAAGTTGAATAGCTTCAAATAGTACCTGGAGTGAAATGTGAAGGACTCGTGAAGGTCAAGAATGCTTTCTTAGACAAAATCAGAAATAATTCCGCGGATTTAGGAAGGGAATTGAATGACCATTTGGTTTGTCGCGACAGTGCAAGACTCCGTATGGGTGGACATAGTGGAATCTGAGTTAAGGAGTATTTTGGAGCCGAAAGATGTGCCCGCGATGGCGCATTCGACGCTATCCGAAAGTGTATCATCCGTGACGCCACCATTGCCGCCACTCTCGCCCCATGAAAGTCCCAGAACGCCGAGAAATCGATACTCAGCGAGGTAACATTACTTCCAACAGAGATCTCTTCGCCTCGTAACCGATGTCACTTCCGGTCACTGCCCCGGGTTGCTTCCGATTCATTCTCCTCTTGGAGTAGATCGAAATATCGATAACCGTCTGTCCGGGCAACCAGGCGATCACACTGTGTCGTAACCAGACTAGCAGAAGCCTTTTCGGTCAACTTATTTTACGAGCTTGCCATTTTTCACGAAAAAAAAAGAAAATCATTCGAACAGAACTACGCAATTCGCTCGCCTGAACTGTTTCGGACATCTGTTGAATCTACTATAACAAAATTAATTAAATAGGATGAAGTTTCTGATACTACTTCTGCTTTTTGAAACAATTTCACTTCCGTAGTCTTTGAATAATTCCTGGTATTAAGCTGTCATTCTGCTTGCAGAACTTACGTGCAATAAATATTGTTAGTTACCTTTAACATTGCATAACAGTGTTACGTGTTACTATTCTTGTAACTAGTATTCGCATTTTGTGCAACTAACAATCCATGAACTGATCCCTAAACATTCGCAGACCGGACGCTCGACGAATTTAAATACAAAAATGATCAATGCTGTCTTGTGTAAACAATTTTTTTAAATCGAATTAGCCCTAACTGAATGGCGTCGTATCATAGACAAATCTTAAAGTGTATGACATTACAATTTATTGCAATGGACAGTAAAATATTTTAATATCGATTAAAAGTATGCATAAACATTCGCACAAACGGATTTAATCGATCTATGATACAATAACAATATCAATTTCATCGTTATTATCTTATTTAAAGAAACGTTTAAACGTTCCAAATAAAACGTATCAACACATGTACTATACTAATTTTATTAGTAGTATGTTTTTTAAAGATTGGAGAACTAAAAGACTAACTTCGTTGCAGTATGTGTCCTTGGTACTTTTGGCCGGTACTGTACTCCTGCGATAATTAACCAGTTTCGCAGCTTTCTTAACAAGTTTAACAATTGCATGTTTCTGGGTCCTCTAGCTTACCATACGGGTCGAAACCTAATTACAGCGATTACAGTAAGGCCTTGGAGAAAAGAGGATTATCTGGTAGTTCGAAGCATCGTGGCGCCTCCCTGTCCAGGAAAGAAGCTGCGAAGAAGTTTTCTCACCGTAAGCGGTCTTCCCATAAATGGGCCATCTCGTATCATAATTCGCTCTACAATTAATTACAAGCTTACTACTTTCTCAGTTTTCGGTGTGGAAGCAGCGGACCTAACTTCGACGACGACTGGGCTCGATTTAGACTCTATGCTGGACAGAAGCGACTCCGACTTAAGCACGAACGACGCGAGGACTATTAGAAAGCAGTTGGAAGGCTTGGAGAACATGTACAGCGAGGTAAGATACAAAGAAACGGAAATATAAATATCGTTGATATGAATTTATGATATTTGAATCGGGGAGGCTTGCGAACAGTTTTCTATTCATTTATTTCTGTCGTTCGGGTACTGTAATATTACAATATATATATGTAATATAATTGGAAAATCCCTTCATTATTATATTGAATATAATATAATATAATATAATATATATTGAATTAAATTGAATATTATATTGAAGGGATTTTCCATTATATACAATGGAGAGAGAAATTATATATCTCTTCAAAAAATCCCTTCAATTTATTGACCAGGGAACTTAGATATTTGATGAACACCAATTTACTTTTGTTTTAATGCAATAGCATGAATATAATTCTACAACGGTTTAACATAGCTGATCGTCGAAATTTGTGGGCACTTTATGGATGACAATTTATTTTTACTACTCGTATAAAAAGATGACTAAAGTCAGAATAGACTAGCATCGACGGTGATCAATTTTCTTGGACATTTTATGTATACCAATTTCGTTTTATTTGCCACACTATTATTTGTCACACAAAAGAATGACTAATTCTAAACTTCGTGCATCGTCGAAATTTGTTTGACAATTCGCGGTTACCAATATATGTATTTTCGTTTTCGGTACAACAAAAAATAAACAAATCGAGAATAGCCAGATATCGTGAACATCGGTGTACGTTTACTAATTGCGTGAAAATGTAAATAAATTCAGAACACTTGAACATCGTCGATCACTCAAGCTCTTCCATTTCTTCTCTAATTTTTTGTTGGTGACCCCAGGTGTTAAAACTGCTTGGCGGCAGCGTGAAGAAAAGACGAAAGACCAGAGGCCTTATTAGTTACGGTTCCGTCTCGTCGTTGCCCACGTCATCTGTTTCATCTAGACCAGTCACAAGGCATCATGACAAACGCAGATCCCACGCGATCGACGACAGAATGAAGAAAGCCAAAGACATTAAGGTCAGTTGCTCGTCGTGAGTCTTTGTATTTTACTGTTTCATTTCGACGATTCCGTGCATCATCGTTATTATAATCGCACTGCAAAAACTTATGCAAATTCATATCTCCACCAACGGGACAAGAAACTCCAAATAGAAATGCTGCGTCCTATTTCACGGTCCAGAAAAGAAGTTTAAACTATTTTCTACTTTAATGAAACTGGCAGTTACACATATCCCGCGATTTATTAAACTAAATATTTGTCGTATCATATTTGTCAAGATATAGAACTATTTATATTAATTTCTAGTTTCTTTCTTAACCCTTTGCACTTGCGTGTCTTCTCCCAGGGGGCGCAATAAAACTACCGGTAATTATGGCATTTTGAAGATTACAAATTTTTGTTTCATGAAATATGTACAAGTACAATCTTACACCAAATTCTACTCAAATATAGTAATTATTTACAACATTGTATCATTTTATAGTTTGTTCAAAACTTTAGTTACCATTTCGTATATAAGTATTTGTCGAAAATCCTATCTGCACGAAGGATTGATTTTGCAGTTCTCGTAACACGAAACGATTGTTCACAGAGCATCAACAAGCGCTTTCAGCGGCTAGAGTCTCATGTGGTCACACTGGCGAGGTCGGTGGCTCACCTGAGCTCGGAGATGAGGACGCAGCATCTGATGATACAGGTGAGAAAACCTCGTTAATATTCCACAGTGAACTTACGTTTCCGCACAGTGATGAAACGAAAAAAAGAGCGAGAGAGAACGGACTTTTGAACGAGTAAACTAGGCGGCAGGAGAAACTGGAATTTCCAAAATTCAGTACTACCAGGTGTTCGCAGGAAATGGAGAACATAAGGGGCGAGATTGCGGCACTGAGGACACAGACGAGCATGGCGATGGTGAGATCACAGTCACAGCCGTTGATCAAGGACTCAGAGTTACCTGCCCTCTCGAATCCTTCGAGGGTGAAAAAGCTGACCAAGTTCTTCGGCACGGAACCACCCCTCATTCGACTGTTCCTGAGGGAACTTGGGTATGAGGTGCGTTTCGATGAACTCAAATTGTTTTTACCATCATTGTTAATAACTGGACTTCGGATATTTATGCATTCACTGCACATACAAATTTTTCGAATACAAGAAAATTTTCCTGTAGACAAAATAAATATTTCCTTGTTTTGATTTTTATAATATTATGTAGGAAAACATTCCATAGAGGTTCGTAGAAAATTTCTTGTAATCCTTTTTCTAGCCAGAAGAATATTTCTTCCAGGCGCAATTAAAATGACGAAGTTATTAAGTCCTCATTAATATTAGTATCTTGCTTTATACGGTCGTGGATAAGTGCGTAAAGTGGACTAATAATTTTTATGATTTTTGATAGTAGCATTTCATGCTGTTAAGATTTCTGGTCAATTTTGTAGGCGGTAGTTCTACTTAAGACATTTTAGGTCCTCATAAACGTGCCAAATAAAGTGTGACATATTTTTTCATTAGAATATAAGGAAGACATACACTTCATTATTTTTTAATCAAATAGTGTAAGTATTCAAACTGAATAACATTCATTTATTTAAGTCTTAAATCATACTGTTTTATTATACAGTTGTCCTAAAAAAATGTTAGACATTAAATGATTAGATTCTTTGCCCTGTTTAATTAAATGAAAATGAAGTTGCTATTAAAAAAGACAATTTATAATTCCTGTTTCAGTATACCTTGCATAATTCAAAGGATAGGATGACATCTTGTTTCAATATTAGAAAATAATCAATATATAGAAAATAATCTATTTACAGTAGCTTATTGTTTATACACATATATGTACTACAATTAGTCAACTGTAATGATCTGTAATTATTGTATGTTATAAAGCAGTCTCGATTTTGGCAAAATATATCAAAATAACACGGATTCATTGAAGGGGGTTTATTGCAGCTATTTACTTCGAGCACTTAATACCAGTGGCATCTTTATACTACATACATACCATTTATCACCAGTGGCATGTTTAGAATTTATTGGTGTTTTGTACATTATGTATTTATTATCAGTGGTGTTTGTGCAAATTTATTATAATCTTGTACATTATGCATATATCACGAATAGTGCTTTTGAAATTTATTGTGATCTTGTACATCATGCGCTTATCGCGATCGATTCTCCCGAAATTTATTGTAGTCTTGAATATTATGCATTTATCACCGGTGGTAATTTTTTAATTTAGTTTAGTCTTCTAAACTATGCACTCATCATCATCAGATCATACCATCATCAGTGGTATTTTTCGAATTACTTGTAGCCTTGCGTTTAACACGAATTGTATTTTTTTTACAGAAATATGCGAACGCATTCGAGAAAGAGAAGGTAGGAATGGTGGAGCTTCCCTATCTAAGCGAGGAGAGGTTACAGAAAATGGGAGTGCCCCTGGGTCCAAGGTTGAGGATCCTTCAAGAAGCCAGGATATCGGTGTGCAAGGACCCGATTTACGTCGTATGAGATCCTCAATGTGTTCAAAATGAAGGAACAGTTCGAGAATGGATGCCAATAGGGGTTGAAAATATCTGGAAACTGATTTCTCCGCGTATTTTCAGAATAGCAACGATCGACGGTGGTTTTACTTTCCATTGGTAGGTTTTAAAGACGACGAAGAATAACGGAGTGAATGAATTTATGTCTTTAGAAGTACTGAATAGCAAATTGTTAAGTTCTAGGAGCGAATGTGTGTAAAACAAAACTACTGTTGCAACGCTTTAAACTTTAAATTCGGAAAGTTTAACGTTACCGTGCGTTTCCACGGGGTTCACTGTAACTACTTCTTTACCATAGGTTAATTTATTTACGTTTAATGAAAATCGTGCTAAAGAAACTAGTAACCAAGCAGAAAGAGAGAGAGAGAGAGAGAGAGAGAGAGATGGATTAGTTGTTTTTCGAAAGTATGGATAATACACATTGTTACATGCGATACAAACTGTACGTTTTGTTATCCGGGAGTCCCATATTTATTATAAATTATTAGCAATTTGTACAACGTCGCTGTTCTCACTCGTACGAATCTCGTCGCTTCCAAAGCAGGCAATAAAAAGGCAAAATACTAACATGAATGTAAATATCATTCGGCATATCGGATTAACCACATCAATTATCTATTTATACAAAGGAAACACTTGTCCGCTTCACCGTGGTGAAGTCATCACTGTTTGTATCATAATTGAATTGAGAAATTTATTATAGGAAATCGTAGTATTAAGTTTTTTCTATTTTGTATATTTATAATAAATTGTTAAGTGTAACGCGACAAGGATAGGTAATGTATTGTTAACGCAGACTGCATTGTACAGTTTCGATCAATGAATTCGAACAGATAAAGTAATCCAAGTGTTAATCAGTGGTCTCAGGGAGTCATCGAAATAGTCCACCCGTGTAGATAAACGAATTTTCATCTTTTTCTCCGAAAAAGCTTGCAGTTATATCGATCCATAATTGTTCAAGACACTCGTCCCGTCGCTCTTGAAAATGAAAGTTTTCCATAATTTCATCGTCGAACGTGCATTTCGTGATGGCATGTTCGATTTGCCGCTATTTTTACCGAATGCTACCAAACTATGATCAATAGCGGTCTAAATTATTGATCAAGGTAGGAAGAGTGAGTTTATGCAACGCGAATCGTAAGAGATTTGTCAGGTCATTGTTTCGTTGACTCCGCCGAGCCGCACGAAAGCTCAAGCTGTTGACGCGAATGTATTGTTGAGAACGAGAAGCAAAAATGAAATTGCCAAAGAGACGCCGCAGACATTGTCAGCGATGTGGTGTTCACCCATGATTCCACTGTTATTTCCAGTTCTAAAAAGGTTCTGAAAACAGTTCTAAAAAGTTCTAAAAACAGTGCTAAAAATGTTCTGAAAACAGTTTTAAAAGGTTCTGAAGACAGTTCTAAAAAGCTCTAAAGTTTCGAAGTTCTAAAATGTTCTAAAGTTCTAAAAAGTTCTAATGTTCTAAAATTTTAAAAGGCTCCTAAGTTGTGCTGATAGAAATAAACTGAATCGATATTTAAAAATTGTAGATAAAATAGAAAACATTAATTACCTACACATCTGCCACAAAACCAACATCAGTGACGTCGCTTGTTGCGATATCTTGATGAACTGTGCTACGTACGTACAGGGCCAATCAACTCAGCCGAAAGATGCTTATGGGGCTAGAAACCCTAGCGAGGAGATAACGGTAGAGGTCACAGTTACCGACACAGTGAGACGAAAACATGGGTTTAGGGGTTGACACTAAACTAAATCAGCACCCTATTCGATATCTGTTGGTATCATGGGAAGTGCGCGAATGTCAGACTTCATGAGAATTATGCAGATAGTTGGTAAATATAAGTTTTAGAAAGTAAGATAAAAATTGATGACCAAAACATGGATGATTTTTGTTGATGAAGGTCTGACATTCGCGCACTGCATTGAACCATCCACTGTCGAACGATTCAAATAAATGTCGTAAGAGATACTGATTTAAATAAACTTAATCGATATTTAAAAATTGTCGATAAAATAGAAAACATTGATTACCTACACATCTGCAACAAAACCAGCATCAGTGGCGTCGCTTGTAGCGAAATCTTGACGATCTGTGCTATGTACGT
Source organism: Megalopta genalis (assembly GCF_051020955.1). Lineage (NCBI taxonomy): Eukaryota > Metazoa > Arthropoda > Insecta > Hymenoptera > Halictidae > Megalopta > Megalopta genalis. The sequence continues at coordinate 20,210,980 of NC_135019.1, read as the reverse complement.
ACAAGGCCAATCAACTTAGTGGAAAAATGCTTATAGGGCCAGATGCCCTAGCGAGGAGATAACGGTAGAGGAGACACTTACCGACATAGTGAGACGAAATCATGGGTTTACGGGGTGACACTAAACTATCTTAAATCAGCACCCTATTCGATATCTGATGATATCGTGAGAAGTGCGCGAATGTCAGACTTCGTGAGAGTTAGGCAGATAATTAATAACATAAGTTTTAGAAAGTGTCAATTTTGGTGTCAATTTCAATTTCAATTGCCAAGATTTCATTACCGGTATATTAAACCATTATTAGTGTTACAAGCGAAGGTTGACGATTTCGGAGACCTTCGAAGTCACACACCGATCGGTGCTCTCGCGTGAACCACACGTGACGTACTTGTGCGTGCGTACGTGAGCGCAACGATATAAACAGTACGACGTTGCTAGGACGACCGGCGGGTCTTAGATGCTGGTTGAGCGGAACGGTCAAATTCGAAAGGGACATCGATACAAGGACACGTTCGCAGGCCGCGAAGTATATCACGACGAGCATTCACACGAATACGTTTATGCCTACAATTACGATTATGATTTTTTTAGAACTTGTTTCTTAGATTGTTAGATGTGTTTTCCAAACATTTTAGACCTGTTTTTAGAACTTTTTAGAACTGCCTTCAAAACTTTTCAGAATTGTCTTTAGAATTTTTTAAATCTGGTTTTAGAACTTTTTAGAATTATTTAAACTACTTTTTATATATAAATCTGTTCTCATATCTTTTTAGAACTCTTTTTAGGACCTTTTAGAACTGTTTTTAGAACTTTTTAGAACTGCCCTCAAAACTTTTCAGAATTGTCTTTAGAACTTTTTAAATCTGGTTTTAGAACTTTTTAGAATTATTTTCACTACTTTTTATATATAAATCTGTTCTCATATCTTTTTAGAACTCCTTTTAGGACCTTTTAGAACTGTTTTTAGAACTTTTTAGAACTGCCCTCAAAATTTTTCAGAATTGCCTTTAGAACTTTTTAAATCTGGTTTTAGAACTTTTCAGAATTATTTTCACTACTTTTTATATAAATCTGTTCTCATATCTTTTTAGAACTCTTTTTAGGACCTTTTAGAACTGTTTTTAGAACTTTTTAGAACTGTTTTCAGGACTTTATGGGACTGTTTCCAGAAATTTTTAGAACTGTTTTCAGGACTTTTTAGAAATGTTTTTAGAACTTTTTAGAACTGTTTTTGGAATTTTTTTAGAACAGCAGCAGCAGCGGGAGTTTATAAAAACAGGTATTGTTCTCAAAACAGTTGTTGTTCTAAAGACAGTTCTAAAAAGTTTCAAAAACAGTGTTAAAAAGTACTGAAAACAGTTCTAAAAAATTCTAAAAACAGTTCTAAACAGCTCTTAAAACTGTTCTAAAAATCTCTAAAAATTTCTAAAAAGTTCTGAAGACAGTTTTAAGAAAATCTGAAGACAGTTCTAAAAAGTTCTGAAAAGAGTTCTAAAAATTTCTGAAAACAATTCTATAAAGTTCTGAAAACCGTGAATATGCGGAATCTCGGCGTCTCGAAAATTTGTACGCGGTTTCGATGGGGTAGAAATAAAATTATTTCGTCAGGTGTTACTCATATTTTTGTTAGAACACAATCGTCAAGTACTTTAACAATATCCAATTTACATCCTGGGTTACGAATTTCGTCGTTGATCAAACTTAAATGTTTCAATCCTAGGTCGTAATGAGTACGACACTTGGAAGAGTGTCTGTTACTTTCGGGCGACCTTGAATTGATACTGTTGAAGCGATCGACTCTTTTATACCGTTGCATTTCCTTTCGTAAATAGCACAAATTTTATATAAAATGTTTCTGGTTAGTTTTCGGATTTTGGTATAAAAGTGTCCTTATCTCACGAGCCACCCTGTACATGGGAACGCAATCTATTGTGCCCGAGCAGCGAACCATCAACTACTTTGAGGACGAAGATAATCAATTAGGATCCTCTTTTTGCTTTGGCAGACGAAAAAGGAAACTAGGTTTGGGAGTCTTTCAACAGAAAAATACCAGACTCAGCAATTTCAAAATTTGCAGTTGTGTTCACGGATTTTTAGATGGGACAAATACAGTTTTTATACGCAAACACGACGGTCGAATATCACGTGGAGGAAAACAATCAATTCGGGTCGCCTTCCTATTACGAAAACTGAGAAATGAAGGCAACTTTGAAAATTTCTTGAAGCGAAACTGGAAAACATATCAATTTAAAAATTGTATTCGCGGATCTTTAGACAGAATAAACAATTTTTTTTATATTCGGAAACAATAACTAATTGTCCCAGAAACAAAAGTAATCGATTATGGTCGGTTTCTGGCTTCGACAATTAAAAATCGAAAATTCGGACATTTCTTAAAGAGTAAATAAATATGCCACTTTGAAACTGTGTAGCTGCTTCAATCGATCTTTTTTGCATATTGCAAACACATCTCTTGTGTCCAGAAATAATAAGCACATCTAAAATTATGATGATTTAACTAGAGTATTTTTGAACATCCATTGACTGCGATAGAATCGAAAACAGGAGAACCAAAAATCTTGTCGTTTGCAGTACGGAATTAGAAGAGTGGAGAGCTAAGTCGAAGAGCGATCCACTTTTTGCGACATGAATGCCGGTGTCCTACTTCAAGTATCGATTTCCTGAATATAAAGCGGCGTTTGTCGAAAATGCGCATTTTTCTTTAAACGCGACTCCGTTGGTTTCGCACACGGCGTAATATCCCGAGAATTGGTCATTTCCTATAATTTTATGATAAACAATTTTTCCCACGTTACCGAATCCAAATTTTGAGCCCTGAGAAATGAAAAAAAATATGTGTTAAGTATTATATTATAATAGAATTACAATTCATTATACTTAATGAAGCCTGAAAAGTAAATTTTGAATAGGTGAACAAAATTGATTGTTGAGGCTATCATTAAATAAAACAAGCTCCTACAATTTTGTCGTAACAATCTCAAGTTAAACGAAGCAGTTAATAACATGTTTAACATTGAATTTAGATATTTCTTGGCTTGGGATGCAAAAGAATTTTACTTTCGGTTGCACGCCTATGCACGTGCACTTGATACCAAAGAATCGATACCTGCTCCTTATGCAATGAAGATCATATCGACACAATCGCTGCCAATGATCGCGATCGTACACAAGAAAAAGAATGCCACTTCAGTTCTCAATTGTTATCAATTACTGCTACCGAATTCAATTGTAAAATAGGCATTAGTATCGAGATATCGTTCGTTTCCAATTATTTATTGCTAAGTGATAACTGCTATTCCCATTTTCTCTTTTTTTTTTTTAGTTTTAATCGCATTCTTCATTGAATCTCCTAGAATTCGTTCGAGCTCTGTACAGTTAACCAGTTAACTGTTAATTGTTTTTTAAGAATAAGAACGTTTCGATTTTTTTCACGAGTAATAACATTATCAATGCTTGTACCATTTTAATTATATCATCATGTTGTTAAATATTGTATTTAATAAACGATTGGAAAAAAAGTCTGCTGTGTCGGTGCACTTGTTACGAGAGAACCGATATAACCGTGATCGATTGTCAATTAATTGTTGGCCACAGTTCCAATTACAGACAGCTCGAGAGGTCTTAGCGAACACGTAACAGCAAATCACTCGGCGGTTTGTGTATCGTGTGATTCAACAACGACCAGTTTGCAATTATTCAATTGAAAGGGGTGGTTGATCCACGAGGAACTAGTCACCGGTCACCGAATAGTTTAGAAACAACATTCGTAGACGTCGCGAGCTGCAAATTACAAAGCTAAATTTAAAAAATTCGAGGGAACACTTTCGCTTCATTTAACGTGTTAAATACCGAACCAGCAACTTCGAATATTGCACAAGTTTAAAGTAATTTATTCAACGAAATAATAACTGAAATGTTACTCATTTACATGTTTACGCAAAGTAATAATTTCCTGAGTTCGTTGCAATAAGCAGGAGCTAAATATAAAGATTCTTCTTTCTTCAATCATTTTAATAAGATGAAAATACGTTAACGATGTGTTATAATTGTAGATTCATTAATATTTTGTACTAATATATTATAATTATAAATTGGATTATAAATTCATTATTATTTTGCAATAATATATTGTAATTATAAATTGGATTATAAATTCATTATTATTATACAATAATATATTATAATCACAAATTGGATTATAAATTAATTATTATTTTCTAAGATTATATTTATAAATTAGATTAAAAATTCATTTGATCTTCTTGCTATTTATAATTTTAAAATTGTCGGTGTAGTAACGATTCTTCTAAGCGTCTCGTACTTTGCAGATTCTGATCAAATAATAGAGTACTCAATCCAATAAGGTCAAAATTAATTTCTCAACATGAAGAAATAATTCTATCGTCTACATACGAATGAATAGCAGTCATAGCGTTAAAAGACATAGTTCTCCAGTTCTACCTTACAAGAATTGATAAATTGAGCACTTTAGTTATTATTGTACTAGTCATAACGCAAGTCGCAATTTTTATAGGCAGATTTTAAGAATGTCGAATAGAGTCTAATTTAATCGTCATAATAACTTCTACGTACGGAAAGTGACAAAGATGTACGGTGGGTTGCTTTAAAGTAAAATATATTCTTAATTAAAGTGAAATACTATTGAATCAAGAAAATCCTATAAGAAATCGTACGTTTGCAAAAATCAGAAAACATAAGCACTGCGCAAACGAGATAAAAGAAGATTATTTTAAAACAGTATCAGTAATTGTGGAACAAAAAGTTTGACTTTTAAAAAAATACTGATTTTATAAGATTCCAAAAAGAGAATTCAAACTTGAAGTGAACGTTTAGTCAATTATAATATATCATAATAAGGACAAATATATACATGCTACTTTTATAGAAATATTAATTAACTTCGACTGATACCTATAATATTTTTCGTTCAGATAATAAGTTTTATTTGCTATAAAATGAAGGTAATACATTCAGATGGGTAAAGTCGATGTAACATGTTACTCCATATTGGGGAAATGCAGTATTTCGCATTACAGGCACAAAGAGGCGAATATAGGAAACGAGGATTTCAGTAAAAATAAAAAATATTTTGACTATACGGTTATTATCTTTTATATTTGAGATGCATGGAATTTCCTACAAATCCGTAACGATTAAATTTTGTTAACAGCACAACAAATACATCAAACTTGCTGGAAAAAAAGTTCAATACTAAGACAATTCGATGTATTTAATTGTATTTAATTACGTGCTTTACTGATTCTCGATTGTTGTTGCAAATTGCATGTGCGTGAATGTTTAAAGGTTCGCCCATTCACGCATTTAAGTATAGAGAATGATTGATGTACTAGTAAATCAGATCTTTTCGGGGCAAGCATTGGCGCGTCTTAAAAATTTTCGGCAGAATTGTCGGCGAGACCATGTTCCGGCATGGCCGGTCTACTTTTATCAGGAAATGCACAATTTAACAATTGTGTCCAATTATTTTTCCAGAGGCCTTGTCTTTGATTGGTCATCTGAGACCGCGCGACTACTATATCCCTTTGCCGGCCTCTGGCTTAATTTACCGAATGACCGCACTCGAACGATCGTCGAACTCTTATTTCTGGCACTGTCAATGCAACAGAGTCTTCTATCGTTTTATATGCCGCAAGTGACTGTACGGATGCTCGTGCAGACGTAACCTTCGCAACTAATGTCTGATGCTGACTGTTATGGCGCTCAAAGCGATACGAAATCAACTCGATAATTGCGAATTCAATGGTAGAAAGGGACCTAGCACCACAAAGATTTAATGCATCGTTTCTGAACGGTGGAACTCTGACGATTTAGGGAGCATTCAAATTTCCGTTTGTATTAGGCAGCTGCTTTGAACCGTCAACTATAAAAGCACCACCTATAGCTCGCAGCTTAAGATCAGGGATCGAAATGAACAGTCGTTATTTATTTTCAGAAAATCTATTCCTGTGGAATAATTGTGGAATTTAATATATAATTGTGGAATAATTCCTGTGGAGATAATTGTTACTGCATAATAAATGTTCTGTAGAACCTAGTTTTAGAATGATTAATGAGAACGTAAACATAACAAATAATTAACATATTTAGAGCATCTTTTTAACTGTCATAATTAGAACGTGACTCACGTGTGTTTGTCACAGAAATGAGTAGATTGAAATAAGTAAAAGTAAAATCATTTAAATAATCAGTTGCATTATTTAAAACCTGTTGAAATTATTAAATGGGTGAATAAGTTATTATAGAAACTTTCTATGTATTCCTCATGTTTTGCAATTAATATCGAAAATGTGTATTTTATATAGAAATCCTCAATTTAGTAATAAGTATTTTATATTTTTGTATTACCGTTTATCGAATAATATTCTGTATTTGTTAAAATGTTTGAGAACTCTTTTAGCAGAGTTAAAAGGAAATATCTGCACTAGTAATAGAAACGTTTTATTATTCTATTTTGTGTTCTATTCAAGCTAAGACTTTTACTTTCAAAATCATTTTTTTTGTAATCAAGAACAGTCTCATAATGTAAGAATGGTTCTATAAAGTTTCGCGCGCGGTCTATGTTTTAAATACTAGCAGAAAATATTGGCTAGAATCTAAAAAGCTTATTAATTGTAATATAACGCTCGAACATATTCGCGTAATAATTAATTTGATAAAAAAACAATTATTCAGGATTAAAGAGTATTTTGCTAAAATGTATTTATTATATTTTCAATATTATTTAAATTTAATCTATTATCCAATCAAATCAATAGATCTTCTAATACTTGTGAAAAAATCATTTTGTTGACTCCTAGTTTCCTACCGACATAAATAAATCATTAGATGTAAATATCGCAACAACAATATGAACGCTTCTAAACGTTTCTCAATTGCTCTAATGCATGACGCAATTGCATTGATTATTGCGTGCAACTGAACGAATATAACTCAAGTGTACTACACTATTGCTACTGTAAATATTGTAGTATCATTGCAGTAAAAGTTAATAACGCTTTTATCTGGTGGGACGCTGCAGTCTGTTTTAATCTGTTCCAGTAACGAAAAGCGTATGAGTCACGAGAGTGTTGCGAACGTAACAGAAACGGTTTAGTATCACAGAACTAGTATGTCTGCAATCAAACAAATTTTTGATTTAATCTAATTCTAGACAAACTATCTATTGTTTCTTATTCTTAATTGATGTATAAGATAATAATTAATAAACTTTAGAAATACTTTAAAACTAAAATAAACTTTGACTACGAATTAAAATAAAAGTACATCGTTGGGGTCACTCATGACCCCAGAAGAATTAAGAATTGACGAGGGGAAGCAGACAACTTGTTAAACTTGTACAATGTCGAACTTTCAGCACATATTTCAAAAAAGATGATTGTACTTGGGAAGCGGTTTCCACTAGGAATTAAAAATAAAGAAATTGCAGTCAAGGTATCAATTAACGATTACAAACTTCCCGCATCCATTGTAATGAACCAATAGCAATACGCATGATTCAGGTCAGTAAGAGCGCGGTCAATGACACACCACACAAACACGCTTACATCAAAGTTTTAATCCGAGCAATCACAAATCAGTTATTTCAAAAACGCGGACATAAATCATTGTACGCCGTTAATGTGATCAAACGCAAACTCTTCGACTAGAAAAGACGGATGTCGTTTATAATGCACGAAGGGTGCATCTCTGAGAAGCCGAAAACTGCTCATGAACTAATTCCCATTAAAACAACGGCCCGTTCGATAGCAGACATTTTGTGTGCGAAGGAATTCATCCAACGTTTTGACTTTACTGGTAGGGAAATTTGACTCGAAATTTTCAGATGAAAACATGATTAATTAATTCATTAATTCTGTCGTTCTGACGTTTTTAGAACGTAGATATTTCTTATGTTGATTTTTAATTATTTTTGTTTTGAAGATTATAGAAGTTTAGCTTAGACATTATTAAAAATAAAATATATTTTTAAAGCAGAAATTTAAATAGTGTATTATTTTTCTGGTTAAATATCTTTAAATAATTTCGCGTTAGTTTAGTTTGCAAGTAGAAGTACTTTTCTTTTAGATATTTTCGTTATTCGACTATCGAATGAAATCATTGCTTATCGCATTTTATATTGTATTTATTATATTTATATTTATTATATTCATATTGTTATATTATATTTTTATTATATATTTTATTTATTATATTTCTAGCGAATGTTTTCAGTGTTCACGTTCAATCGAATGAAATAAAATAGCAGGTAACATGATCACAACCTCTTACATCAGATCATTTGTTATTTCATTCGAACTTATTGATTAACTCGAGTAAGAAACTGTTCAAACTTCATATAAAGTAGTTACTTTCTCTATGCCGCAGTAGAATCTCGATTAACCGAATATTTAAATTCATTATTATCTGAACACACACACACACACACACACGGTCTGCATGTAAATATGTATATCGATAGGAAACGATCCGCATACGACACTATTTGCTGCATCAATCAGTAAAGTTTCAATTTAGCATTATAGTCGTGCAGCTGTTCTATGATCCAAGCGGTCATGTTTTCTCGATAAGTTCGTATAATCGAGGATCCGCTGTACTTCGAAAACAGATAGATTTCATGCACTTGTAATAAAAGTGTCAATGGAGAAAGGCATTCGAACAATTTAACGCTTTATCTATCCGGCAGTTCTCTAATAGTTCTAAAATTGAAGATGGCCACTTAAGAATCTTTTTTTAAATTTCTTCACAAACTACGATAATCCTACCCGCAATCCATCGAGTTATTTAGATCGATATAATTTACCAAGTTCTTTTGAAATTATTATTTAGAAAAAAATTATCGAGCTTCTTTTAGACGCATCGAAAATCTACGTTCTTCTCAATTTATTAGAATTATCTACAAATGAAACACATTTCTCTTTAATTTAAAGACATTTCTGTTTTGTATAGAAATCCGCAATTTAGATGAATCGGTTGAAGCAATTCGTTACAGCGGTCAAGCTTCTGGGTTCCACGATAGAAAGTTTCTGAAGAGCAAGCTCGAGGGACCAGTGATTTGATTGAATAGTCCACAGGATTGCTACAAAGTCACACTAATCAGTAGATAAATAGCCGATCTAAGAATAGGATATAACAACGATACAAAGTTCAACTTGATTCCATAAAGAAGATATACGGGGTGCATACATTTCCTCAGGACCAAGATGCAATCTCAATTGACCTACGGCCCCACTCTGGCAGCTCCCCTCGACGGCGAATCGTTCGCCTTTTGCTCGACCACCGAGAGTCATCACTTCTTCACTTCGTAACGAACATCCGGTGAGGATGAACCTAAACAGTGAACTCGTCCTCGTCTTCCTGGCCCTAGCCTTGACGGCTGTCTGCGCGGAATTCGTGCCGCCGCGGCCGTGTCCGTATGCTGATCGTGAGTATCGACAAAACAGTGATCGTAATCGATCAGCTAGCATTACGCGAAGTTTGGTGTCGAATCGTCCAGTGCCGTTCAAGTTGTTCAAATATTCGGCACATAGATCGTTGACAGAAGTTTCAATTCGATCTTTCCCGAGCGCGGTAGCAGGATTTTATTTTCTCGTTCTTTTTTGTTTTCGCTGTATACAAATCGGGTAAGTGACAAGAACGTCGACCGTGGATGCGCTTTTAATATGGATACGGTGCTCGAACAAAAAAAAGAAAAATGGGACGCGTATTTTTTCATGTCCGCGATCGTTCGCTTTGAAGTGGCGAAAATAACCCTTGAAATCGGGGATGGAAACGGTCGATTAAATATCTCGGGGCTTATTGATCGTAATCAGAATCTCTATGTGCCAGCGAATCTGCACTTTGTGCTTCGAAATAATGTGACATTCGAAAGAGTACAATATTGTAACGGACAAAATTGATCTGTAAGTTTTACAATGGGATATAATTTGAATATGGAATGAAATGAACGTGAACGTCGCGTCGCAGCAGTTGTTTGTGTCTATTAGGGAACGATACGGCGTGAACGTAAACAGTCTGATGTAAATTGGTAATTAATTTACAAGTTATTTTACTGTTGGAAACTAGGTTTCTAACTGTAAAGAAGTACGGTTTGTTTCAGTGTAGTACAATCATATTTACACATACAGTAAATTCTCCCTGATTGGCGCTCGAATTGTACAAAAAAATGGACAATTTGGGAAGAGGAGACACGATTATTTGAGCCTTGCGGCTCGTTTTTGTAGTTACCGATTGTTAACAACTATGAAGACGAGCCGCAAGACTCGAATAATCGTGTCTCCTCTTCCCAAATTGTCCATTTTTGTATCTAAGCTCAATTAGAGAGAATTTACTGGACATGCAGCACACAGTATATACATATTCATAAATATGCGTCTTACAAATTATAGACTTTTATATAACGTTAATGCTGCAATTGCTAATTCTTTAACTACAAATAATCTGTTTCTAGAATATTTATTTCGTAATTGTTATGGCTTCATAACTTTATTGATGAACACACTGAAATGAGAAAAAAATCTCGTTTGCAAGATTTATTGCATTTATATTATATAATGCGACCACTTGACTACTTATACATATATTGCTCGTTATCACCATCTCCGCTACATGTTGCCGCGTTATGAATTATACAACTCATTTAAATCGCCTGATTTAGATAAATTACAAGTTTACACCATACGCCGTACAGTATCTGTAAGGTCGTTTTCTATCAAATGTTATTTATGAACCGTAACAGCCAGATGTTCATTTATCGAAAGAGTGATTGGAAGTCAGAAATTTGGCTGTATCTCGGATGTATGGTTGTTGGGGCACACATTTATATTTCACAATTTGTTCTTATTTTAGTGCGCTGGATGCATCGGCGACTTGCAAATTTGTTTACAAGAAGCTGTTATATTTATCTGTTGATTTTATCTGTTGAGTTGCATATGAAAATTTAAAAATATGTTTTCGAAAAGAAAACGAACAGCCGACATAAACATGTTGTTGTCATGTAACGATTTTCATGCTTAATATTTAGCCAGAAAATATGTGAACAAACTACAATTATGTTATTTTATTACATTAACTGATTCACCAGAATCAGCCAGCATTTACAAGTTGCCATCACGCTGGCAAGAAATCATAAGTAACGATGGAAAGTATATTCTACAATAAATATTATTAAATGTATGAAAATTGTGTTTATATATTTCAATTTAAAAACGGCCAGAACTTTCCGGTAGACCTAATATAAACGTGCGCGTACTCGGATCACTATAACGGCGCAGTATATAATAAATGCGACGTTGTTGCAACTTCGACGAGTTCTAATTTCCGCGATATATTTGTTTCAGCTAACACTGTATCGAATTGCACTGTTAACGAGGTGTACATAAATCCATGTAAGGAAATTGCGGACTCGAAACCATGTAAACTAAAACGCGGGATTACCTCAAATATGACTATTCATTTCACACCTAGTAAGTGTAACTTTAGGCGACCTCGCAGTAATTTTTTGTAGGAAATTTGAACTAATCAAGCAGCATTATATTCGCAGATTTCACGTCGGACACAATGACAGGTCGAGTATTTTGGGCGAGTCAATTGACGGATATCCCATTCCTGGGAATGGATGCTAATGCTTGTTTATCGACTACGTGTCCAGTCAAGGCGGGCGAACGAAATACTTTCTTTACGGAAATACCAATTTTAAAGAAATACCCTGTTGTAAGTAAATTTCCGTCGACGTAATTTACGAGATTATTAATTGATAGGAAGCTTTCGCAATACCTATAATAATATTTCACAGGTGATGAATTCATAGTTTTCGAAAATTTATAATCCATAGTTAAAGAGTTACCGATCATTTTTTTCAGTAGCAATAACAGTGTGGCAGTTCAATCAGTGAACCAATTCATAATTTAAATGATTTCTAATGGATGGAAAACGTAATTCAATTGTTTCTTTTGCGATTATTATTGAAGAGAGAATTTAAAGGTGATTTTTATTATAGCATTATCATTGAAAATTGGAAATCCAATGAATGAAATATTAATGTAGTATCAACCAACAATTCAGTCATAGTTCCTGAAAATCTGTAATTTATAGCTAAATACAGTTTCGTGAGAAATTTTTCAGTAACAATTGCTATTCTGGTTGTTTATATTCGTGGTTATTCAAAAATGAATGGAAGACAATAGTCGCTTGCGTCATAAATGCACAAAATTTGCAGCCATTAGTAACAGTTCTTAAATTACTAATCGGTTTTAAATATCTAGAAGTCACAATCAAGAATTTTTTAACAAATTTCTGAATAACGGAAATATGAAACGTAAATTAACACGACACACACCTAATAATGTGACTTGTTAATTTTTTTTCAAATGATTACTTTTAATCTAAGACGTTTCCACTAGGTATATAAATTGTTCGTTAATGTTATTCATTTGCAGTGTATGGTAATAATTCTTGTGTTACCTAATATACAGAAATTATGTTAAATAATTTTTTCAATTTCTGCTGACAGTATTGACATTCACAGACATTCATTTCTGTTTCAGAGAATGTATGATCTTAAGTGGAGAATATGGAATGATCAGAATCAAGAGTGTTGTTTTATGTACCAAATTAAGATAACAAAGTAATTTATTATGCTCAATTAATTTCGATAAGTTAATCGAATAAATCCATTATTGAACCAACAAAAGCATTTTTTTGTTTCTTCCACAACATCGTTTCTTAGCACTTGTATCTTCATTGTATAATTCATATAGCGAATCATAAATGCTTCGCAGATAATGACATAGTTTACACTCTAGGTTTAAGTCGGCTTACGAACTTCTTGTATGAGTTAGGTAATATGTAAGAGGTCCCAATGTTAATCGCTAAGTTTCTTGATCTCTTTTTAGCGATAAGAAGAATATTTCATTTTAATCACAGACTCGTAAGAGGCTTTTCTGGCTTCTGCCTTTAATCACGATATATATTTTCAACATTTTACGGAGAATGATTTTCTAATCATTTAAAATCTAGCTGAAAATTTGTATATGTAAGGAGTTAAATGACATTCTTAGCAAATGAGCTGAGTTACCAGAACGTTAAAATTTGTTTATTTTCTCTGTGCTGTTGATCTCGTGCTAGTATTTCAAGTAAAAAAAAAGCTTCAAAAGAAACGCTGCGGATAGGATTCGAACCTATGCGGGTACAACCCATTGGATTTCGAGTCCAACTCCTTAACCACTCGGACACCGCAGCTTACGTCCATAGCGTGATAAATTACAGATAATGTAATGCCTTCATTACCATGAAACAAACAATACGGTTTTTATCACTAAACACAAATATTTGTTAATCAATTTAGATATAGATTACACGTTAAATAAATACTCGTTTCGTCCAGTTATGTATGAACATATTGAAAATACTGCTAATAAATACTAAATTGATGATAATAATTATTCACATTTATGTCGTCAAATATAATTTGTAGTATAACAAAATAAACTGATCAGTTATTTCTGTTCTTATCTGAATTTATTTCAAATATTGATTAAAATGATCCACCTAATAGATATTAAAAGTTATAATAACAGAAAGCAATAAAAATTAAGTTTCTGTTTTTCTCAATTATTGATTCACCTGAGGCTAGAAGTATAGAATATGAAATGTGAATGAATATTTAGGACGCATCAGATTATTTTGGGAAATCTTTTGCTTCAATATTATGTGTAAAATCTACTAATTGTCACAGAAGCAATACAAATTTATAATTATTTCTCATTTGAAATGTAATAATAGCGGCAATCCATAAAGCGGCAAAATGTTGAAACAGGTAGACAAGCATTATCTACAGTAGATTATGTTCAGGAGATGTAGCAGTAGAACGAGCCTCACAGACATACCTCGTCTGTGCTAGCACCGGATGTAAAGTTTTGTTATCCAAAAGTGAGGCTTCATAAACTCCATTACCATTCCCATGTCGCGCCTGTCGTTACCGATATTTTAGTGAGGATCGACTCACAGACGTTGCATCTTATGAACTTTTCTGCCTCAGCTTTGGGAGGCTCCAGAGCTTCCTTACCATTTCGTGTCGCACTTAGCATTACCGATAGTTCACGATAAGTAGGCACGTTTGCAAGAAGCGAATATCCTGTATATTTCATTCCTACTACGAGTGCTGAATATTACTTGGAGGTACTAAGCGTGTACAGACCATGTCGGAGCAAGGCGGAGCCGGGTAGTGCAGGGCACGGCAGGGCACGGCAGCGAAGGACAGCGAAGGATAGAGAAGGGCAGCACAGGAATTGGTATAGGCGCATAAATTGGAACAGGCACAGTAATTGGAACAAGTACCGAAATTGGAACAGACACAGAAATTGGAACAGGTATAGAAATTGAGACACTCACGGGGATTGGAAGATTACTTAATTATTGAAGCGTGTGTTATTTATTAAGGTGTTACTAATTAAGGCGTTAATTATTAAGGCATTATTTATTAAAGTATTATTGGTTAAGGCATTACAGTAAATTCTCCCTAATTGACGCTCAGATTGAGCACAAAAATGGACAATTTGGGAAAAGGAGATACGATTATTTGAGCTTTGCGGCTCGTTTTTATAGTTGTTGACAATCGGTAACTAAATATTAGGTAATACACTTTCACGTAGATGTTAGATAACCAAGTACGTCTAAACGTCCGCAAAAAGTATTTTCATACTTTAATAAAATTTTGACAATTATATTATTATTTATCAAAACTATCAATCAAAATTAATTAAAAATTATTACATTATGAATAAGAAATAATATTTAATTACCTAACGTTAAGAGAGATTATTTTTTTAAACATTTTTAGTGAAAATTTCATTGAAATACCTTTAATGGTCCATCTCGTATTTATCAAGCAACTACACATCTCTAGATAATACCATTTATGTAACGAAATCTGTACAACAGATACCGACCTGCTCGAGAGACACAACTATGGTCTTCTAAAAATGATCGACTGTAGATAAAGAGTGTTTATGTTCTCTCGTGTCTCTGACCTAACTGCCTTACCCATTCAGTATTAGACGACTGATTCCAGCGTCCTCTTCTCATGGATTACAATTAACTGAGAAACTATTCGCTGGAGTATTACACTGTCCGACAAAATCAAACTTTTTTTCTGGGTTCCTATAGCTACTATGAAATTCTTGTAGAGCTTCACTCCCTGAACAAGAATCCGAAAACCGAATTGCTCCATCACCCTCAGTTTTTTAAATAAACGAACTTTTGTAAAAACACAAAATTTTCGACAAAAATTAGGTATTGCATGGAAAGTATAAACATTAGAAAGTTCTAATTGGTGTTAAAAGATAGAGGAGAGTTTCCCGAATATAGTGGCATGCAATTTATGAATTGTTTTTGGTCCTCAATAGCAATAAATTGATGTCAAAGTTTAAAAAAGTGTCGACGTGAGCAGTTTCTCCGCAATATTTTTGTATTTTTACGAAAAGTTTTTTGTTCAGCACGAAAACTTCACCCAGAATCGGATTCTGTAGACATTTCTGAAGAAGAAACGGTCCGATAGAAGTGTCAGAACGATGTACATTTTGAGTAGGTCGAGAAAATGTTCGTCGGCAACACGTACACGATGTTTTGCCGCCATGTGCTTCGCTGCTCGCTTCTCTCTGTCCGACAGGGCCAAAGCTATGGGTAATCAACACCGATGGAGGGATCCAATGGGGCACCCACTTAGCATGTGGGGCCTGTCATTTTTTTTAGTACTTCAATGTGCTGTCTTCTTTTACATATTTTTATGGGTAATAATCACCAAACTGTGAATCATAAATTAAAAATGGAGAAATAATAAAAGAAAAATAATGAACAAAAAATATTCATTTTATTCTGAATTTGTTCGAATTACAAGTATATCATGTATACAGTTATCATTTCAATTATAATGATAATACGATCATGAATAAATAATCATTTTCAAAACGTTAAACTTCTTGAAACATATCGTTAAAAATATATTTAAATATTTATTCAATTATATGGCGTAGAAGTCAAAATTATACTAGTGTTAGAATACTTTCGTTACCAACTCCAAATACTTTGGTGTGATATTTTTTGTGAAATATATCACAGTTTGGTGATTATTATGCACAGAAATATGTAAAAAAAACAGAACATTGAAGTACTAAAATAAATTCAAATATTATTTACGAAAAGCGGGTGCCCCATTGGATCCCTCCATCGGTGAAGATTACGCGTAGCTTCGGCCCTGTCGGACAGAGAGAAGCGAGCAGCGAAGCTCGTGGCGGCAAAACGTCGTGTACATGTTGTCATCGAACATTTTCTCGATCTACTCGAAATTTATATCGCTCTGACACTTCTATCGGGCCGTTTCTTCTTCAGAAATGTCTACAGAATCCGATCCTGGGTAGAGTTTTCGTGCTGAACAAAAAACTTTTCGTAAAAATGCAAAAATATTGCGCAGAAACTGCTCACGTCGACACTTTTTTAAACTTTGACATCAATTTATTGCTATTTAGGGCGAAAAACAATTAATAAATTGCATGCCGCTATATTCGGGAAACTCTCCTCTATCTTTTAACACCAATTAGAACTTTCTAACGTTTGTACTTTTCATGCAATACCTCATTTTTGTCGAAAATTTTGGGTTCTTACAAAAGTTCGTTTATTTAAAAAACTGAGGGTGATGGAGCAATTCGGTTTTCGGATTCTTGTTCAGGGAGTGAAGCTCTACAAGAATTTCATAGTGGCTATAGGAACCCAAAGATCGTGTCGAACAGTGTTATTGGTAAATAATAATTATAATAATACAATAATCATAATTACTCGGTATTTCGAGCGCAATTCATTATTTTTATTAAAAACATGTTTGGTATAATAATCAAGGGTGTGCTGAACAGCATTGTTAGCAAAAGGATTCGTTGTAAATATTGCACAGTTAGAAATAATAAATTTATTAATGAAATTCGTTCAATAAAATCATTCTTAAGAGGGTTCATAAGTTACAGCTAGTAGTAATTTTTATTAAAAAATTAAATGGTATTCAACATTGTTCACGAAATAAATTCTTATGAAAATTGAAATAATTTTACAGCGCTGGATTCATTCAAGTCGAGTCTTCTGGAAGGATAGTACGAGTTGTAAGACGAGGAGATCCAGGTAAGGGTGATTATGGTTTCTCCAGTCCAATCCTTGTCTATCTTGAGCTGGACCTGTGGTTCCCTAGAGTTACCCTAAGCCTACCATGAGTAGCTTCCATGACCAACGCTAAGCCTACCTTGGGCCCAATGTAGGATTAGAGATCCTTGAAAACCCCCTTGGTTCACCTTGAGGTTAATCAGTAGTCTTCCAAAGTCGTCATGGCCTGTCCTAAACCTACCTTAGAATGGACC
Organism: Megalopta genalis; assembly: GCF_051020955.1. NCBI lineage: Eukaryota > Metazoa > Arthropoda > Insecta > Hymenoptera > Halictidae > Megalopta > Megalopta genalis. The sequence continues at coordinate 20,193,524 of NC_135019.1, read as the reverse complement.
AGATGTCCCTTAGAGCTCTCGTCATCTTCTTTGTGATAACTTAACTTTCACTTTGTGTATCAGGGTGCAAACGCAACCGAGACATAGTGCATCCTAAATTCACTTGTTCAATTTATTCAATTAAATTTATTGAAACTAATCTTTATTGTTAATTAATTTGACACATCTACCGTTATAAAAATCAATAAAATTACACAAATAAATATCATGCCAAAGTCTTTTCTTTGTACGGTTAACAATAGGATATAGTGTACGTAGAGTGAGGCTTAAGGTGATCCAAGGGTCTGGTGAAGCTACTTTAACCTAACTTAGATTAGGTTGGGGTTGGACCAAGTCCACTTAGTTCTTCTACGTTGAGCAATATTTTCTCAACTATTAATCCGACCATAAATGTTCTGTCCCGGAATTCAATATTTCTTTTTGTTATTTGAATTTGTACATTAGATTGTGGATTTTACGTATTTATGGCAAAACTTAGCAGATCAAATACAAAACAGCAATAATAGAATTAAAGAATACTGTTGCGTTACTTTCAATCTTCTAAAATATTTAAAGAATAGAAGAAATGTCTACGTAGTTTCTATATTTCGCAATTAATGGAGACAATTTCTGGTTTGCATCGAAATCGGCAATCACTTCTCATATTTTCGTGACGGAAAACCCGTTGCGGTGACTAATTTCGATTAAAGCATATCGGGACGTATCCAGATAGAAAAAGAAACGACAGGAGGAAATCTCGCAGACTCGGCGAAACTTTTATCACCGTGAAATTATTCAGTTCACGGTTCACCCGTGCAAAGTGGGACCCCGCTGGCTCCGGGGATTTAACGCACTTTTTCATACTCTTTTTCCCCGCTTTCGAAACATTTTTTAAAGACATTTTTCAGCTGGCTCGTCGTCTGTCCATTGACATTCTTCTCGCCACTACACACTACTGCTCGCGCACGCGAAAACGAGTTCCATTCATGAAACTTTTGGCTTCTCTACTGAGGGGGGAAAAGGATACCTAGGAAAAGTTCGCTGCACGGAGTTCGATTCGCTTCTTTTTTCGGGGACGCAAACGGCGCTTAGTCAGTTAGTTAAATCGCGCTGCTGACATTCATTCGTGCAACCGAAATAGATAAAATGTTCGACGGAAAAGGAAACGAATTCGAAATTCGGTAACTGCTGTTTACCTCAAGGTCTGTTCACTGGATTCAATATTGAATCTAGGGACAAGAGAACTAATTTCAATGGTAACTGCACGAAGAAAAGTTAAAACTTCGAAAAGAACTTAAGCATTTATGTCGAAAATTACAAGTTTACACCAAACATCCATCATTTCGTGAGATATTAATATTTTCGAAATCGGCGTCGATGAAAATTAGTTTCTTTCGTCTACTTTAATATAAACTTGAAAAATCTTAATTATGATTGATGGAATATAATAGGCACAACTTGTATGTATTGTATTAGGTCTACCGGAAAGTTCTGTCTGATAAAAAATTTCGATAGGTATGCAGATGTTCATTTGAGACATATATTTTTGAAAAATGTTACTCACATATTGCCATCACGCTGGCAAGAGGTCATAAGCAACGACGGAAATTATATTGTACAATAAATATTACTAAATTTATGAAAAATCTATTATTTCCTTTCATTTCTTAAACGGTCAGAACTTTCCGGTAGACCTAACATGTATGATGTGAAAAGAGTGTTCCGCGTGTTTATTCTCTCGTCTCTTCCTCATGAAGTGAAGACGTCTGTTCACTTCACATATTGATTTACTGTCTGCACGTGTTATGTTACATTAAATTGATTTATAAAAACTGGACATTTATACCAGGAAACTTTATCATTGATTAAATAGCCATTTTCATCTATTGATAGATATAGTAGCTTAAAATTTCCGAAACTACGAAGAAAATGATACATGATGAGATGTACATAGTGTGTCCCAAATTATGTTAACGACTAGAAAGAGGTGATTCCTCAGGTCATTCGAGTTAACTTTTTCCTTAGCGAAAATGCAGTCCGCGGCTTTGTTTACGAGTTATTAGCGAAAAACAGTGACCAATGAGAAGCTAGATAAACTGGCGCAAGGCGGTCGAGCCAACGAGCGGTCGAAGCCCAGTTCCGCTGATCGGCTCGGCCGCCTAGCGCTATAGGCGAGCTCGTCTCTCATTGGTCAGTGTTTTTCGTTAATAACTCGCAAATAGGGCCACGGACTACATTTTCGCTGAGGAAAAAGTTACTTCAAATGACCTTGGGAATCATCAGATGCTAACATAATTATGGGACACACTAAATATTAAATTTTTAATGAAGAATAATTCTGCATCTAGAAATAACTCCTGTTTAATTAACAGATCAAATGTTGGTAAGCTTTTCATCCAGAGAGAAAGATAAAACTAAATTTTCAAGCAACTAATATACAGATGCAGCGGTGTTTTTAATTATCGAATTGTCGTTCAGACACGTTTTATTTGTTGTGAACCCTAGCGGTCGTTTGTGTGCACGGCGAAATGGAGTAAGCAAGAGAAGAACTGTTTGTTCTGTCAATGAGTCGTCCCCGAGGCGCCCCTTTTCGTTTCCAGTGATGGATACGCGAGCGCTGCGGACGCATGTGGCTTGACAGAGCAAACAGACTCAATAAATTAGCTGGAAGACAAAAACTGTACGATTCCTCGAGTGGAACATCGGCGAACACGATAGATGCAATTGACCGACACGTCGCCGTCGGTTTATTAAACCACCCCCGCACCGTTACCCTCTTTTCGATGGTTACTCAACGAACCGGCCACACGTCGCGTCGCCGCACTGACGTTATAGGCTAATTTTGCGGTTCGCATAATTTCCCCGAAAGGCCAACGCGATTTCGGACCGGTGAACGTCAACAACATTTACGCACGCCGAGACGAGGGTATACTTAATCGATTACGCAATTATTGTTAGGTAATGTTTCATCGACTATTAAGCCTGCACGCACGCTCGTTTACTTCGCTCATTAGTTGTTGATGTATTAACCTTCGAATCAGTGTGGTGGTGTCTCAACATACGTATATACACACGTACATAAATTTTATGGATGCGATCCTCTCTTGCGGCAGAAAAATTTAAATAACTTCGTAAGAACAGGTTTAAAATTAATATTTCTTTTCCAACGATAATCACAATTATTAATAATTGCGGGTTACAACTTCCATTAGATTTCTCTAAAAATTATTTTAACTACATACTAACTGCAATATATTATATAGTTTATATATTCGTTGATTTAAATATATGTAATTGTTTGTTGATTTGATATATAAAGTAAACTAGATGCAGTATCGTCTTAAAATCTTTTATAATAACTATATAACTGTTACTACAGTTGCATAGTTATCGTTAAACTAAACTGAAATAGGTCTGAAATATATGATACGATATATTTTATTATAATATACCTAATATACTTATTAGATAGCATGGTAAACGTAATATATTAGAACAAAATATTATTAGGTTTCAATTATGATGTCAGATTCTACTAAAGAAACATACATATCATATCATTTAAGACATATTTCTGTCTGGTTTAACGATTTGTAAAACTTGTTTATTTCTTACATTCGTTTACGGTTTTACATCTTTAAGTATTATAGCTTAGGTAATTACGCGCGGTTAGGGGTGCAAATATAGGACAACTTTGCACTTCTTGTAAAAAAGTATACTTGAAACCATAAATGCATTTTTCTGAAAATTATATCTTCCATTCTGGAAAAATGACATGAAATTTACCAGATACAGTCAATATATGTTCTGTTATTAAAAGAATTAAAATCAACAAAGTTTTCGTAAACTTATAATTTTGCAGCATTATGCATTATGTAGCAAAATGAACTTCTTTCGGAATGATGTCACTTAGTCATTTTTCAATATTTCTTTTATTTAATTTGTTTAATCAAATTAAAGAGTTTTTTGAATTTTTTGAGTCAGATGATTATGACAGTTAAAATTATGTTTGCTAGCAATATACGTTGCTTCCAAACACTTTTGCTATTACCTTGCAGTATGTATAATTGTTTAACAACACAGGAATACATTCTTACCTCATCAAGCTTGAAATTCTAAAATGCAATACTTCTCTTTTCAGATATTCCCAAAAATTACTTAATAATTGCATCGTCGAACCAGTAAAGCACCTCGACAACTTATGAAGGATCTTTGGTTTATGACAAAAGAGAGAAAGGAATTTTACATTAAGAGAGGGCTAACACAAATGCGGCATGAACTACGATATTCCTGGAATTTCGCATAATTTTCGAAGAATTTCCTGAAACGGTGTTCACGGGATACAATGAACTTTATGACTTTGCAAAAATAGAATTTTCGTTCGAAGGAAGCACGATGCTCCGAAAGAGGTGGCGGGGAATTTTGTGGTTTTCACAGATTCCCGGAATTTGACCTAATTTACCGGGTTCCTCATGAGTCGAATTTCGCGGTTTTCGGAAATTCTTGAACCAAAGAACGCAATTACTGGGAATTTCAAAGGCACAAGCCTACGTCTTTCTTATCGGAAATATTAAGAAATCACCGTACTGTTAAAGGTCAGAAGTAATGATTCTACGTAATTATTCTGGCCATCTTGCATATTAATATTTCAAAAACATAGTCCTATAAGGATTTAGACCGTATCGAAGTAGTAAAGACGTCTTGATCAACCTCGAATAGAAGTGGTTGCATGTCGGATTAGCTACGAGTAAAAATCTTATTAGCTACGAACTTGTGACAAAAATGAACGGTTCAAACACACAACAGTGGAAGTATCGACAGATTTTTTTAATTCTATTATATTATTTGTGATTTATCAACGATTGTGAGGAGAAATAAGTGTCAATGCAATTTCGGTTTCGTGCAATTGATGTGCAAAATTTTTATTTTACATTGAGATTCAGATCCTAGAATATATAAAAATGGTGTCAAATAGCGTATAGATTAAATAATTTTTAACGGACGACATGTAAGCGGCAAATTGTCAAAGTTTGTGTAACGAAACAAATAATTGTTTTCGATGAAATGTTGAATGCTGCCTATCTCTTCGAAAACGCTGCATTTGTCTGAATAAAAATGCTAGTTTAGCAAGTTTAAGTCTCCCTGCTATGACAACAAGAAGAAGAACATCGATTTTACTTTACATTGCTGTCACGTTGAACGTTTCAGAAACATAATCGCAAAAGCATTTAGCTCGTTCTAAAGTATTGAAGAAGTTTTATTAGCCTATTTAGTGGCAACGTCCTTTATGTGGCGAAACTCTCTGTTCCAAACGCTTAAATATAAAATATACATAAAACTACAACCGAAACTGTATAAGTTACTGCATATTTAGCGACTATAACTTTTCGGTGAAAAACGTGACGGCTAGCTTTTAATAATCACCAAGAAACGACACGCCTAAGTTTTTAAGGAGGACAGTAATTGCCCGCAAAGACACGAACACAACATTGAAGAAATTTTATGAGAAAAGGGAAGGTTCATTTTATAGCCCTAGATAGGCTAATTAGCTGTAAACTTATTTTCAGTGTTACACAGCATAAGACTGCACATCAAAGTTTCAATGTGTTTTTCTTGAAATTACGTTTCATTCTAAATGCCTGTCACGATATCTCTACGCTGTTGAATCGATCGAAACTTTGCAGACATGTGTAGGGACTGTACAGTTCTCGTGGCTACTAGTATCACATTGATATTTGCAAATTTCAAATGCTGAAACTTCAGAAACAATTTTTTATGCAAAAATCAACCTTCTATTCAAGATACTGCCATTTCGTTATTTTTTTAATAGAATTTTTTATTTCACTTTATTAGTTGATGGCATGGTATCAGATTCATTGGACATTACTGGAAAATTATGACTTTTATTATTAGCTACATTTTTACACGAAAAAAGCTGACGTATTCTTTTAATGTGTACGAACAAGTGCAAAAGTGTTTTAAATTCGATTTACTGTACAGTGTTTTCAATAAAAGTTAGAGAATTTTACTCTTTGCACTTGGCTGTCCTCTTTCAGCGGACATAGCAAAACTGCCAATAATTATGCCACTTTCAAAATTAACAATTTTTGATTCGTAAAATCTGTATCAATGTTAGCTTATGCCAAATCATATGTGAATAGAGCAATTATTTCTAACGCCGTAGTTATATAAATTAGTAATTTGTACAAAATATTTATACGAAACAAATATTGCCTACATTAATAGCAAGCTGCAGGAACTACATGTAGCTTAAAACTGTTTCTAGCAACCACCATGTCTGTTTTTTGCTTGTTGAAATCCTTAAAAACATGTAATATAAATGTATAAATAATCCATGAATTACTACTTAAGATTTATGATTAAGCACATTTACTTTACTGTATAGCGAATAAATCTCATCTGAGATTTGAAAGCTTATAATAAAAAAAAGAAAAAAACTACACAGATATTTACTTCTGTTTTCAATGATTTTAATCAGTTCACAGGAACGCAATAATAATCTCAAATTGTTCAAATGTTTTTGCTATGTTACATTCGATCTACTAATTTTTCTCATAAATGGATAACTTTGAAGTTGCTTATACAGGGTGGCCCATAATTATGTTAACACCCAGAAAGGGGTGATTCCTGAGGTCATTTGAAGTAATTTTTTCCTTAGCGAAAAACGTAATACGCAATTCCAACTTTTTTACGAGTTAATAACGAAAAAACACTAACCAGTGAGAGCGAAATCAGCTGGCGCGAGGCGGCCGAGCCAATGAGGGGTACTGGGCTTCGTCAAGCCAGTCAAACTCGCCTTTCATTGGTTACTGTTTTTCGTTAATAACTCCTAAATAAAGCCGCTTTTCGCTGAAGAAAAAGTTCCTTCGAGTGATCACAGGGATCACTCCTTTCCGAATATTAACATAATTATGGGACACCCTGTAGACGATCTGAGAGAGTTCTCCTCGTGCAAAACATTAACGTTTGATTTACAGGAGGAAGATCGCCTAATCGAAAGGCTATTTCATTCGATGCACGTTTGATAGCAGTTTATTTTAGGGTCGCGAACGAACACTGTGGTCTCGGTCTTAATACCGTGCCAACAGACTCGGGGGGGGGGGGGGGGGGGCGAGTCCTTTCGGATTATAGAAAACCCGGCCACAAGCACTGTATCGAAGAAAGTCTCGGGGAAGATGAGTGGAAAGGCAATCGAGATATTAAATAAACGACTACCGTTTTATTATCCGGTGCAAGAAAGTCAGACGGCGGGCTATTGCGAGGATGGGGAAGATTGCTCGTCCCGAGTCTACATTGTGATCAGCTTCGTGGCCCATTTTGTGGCCGACGGACGACGAAGACGACTGCCGGAGAAGCAGAACAATAAGCACGAGTGGCAGACGAAGACCTACGGACTTATTAATCAACCTTTAGGGATCGTCCGCTGAAAGAACAAGACCCGCGGGGGTGGAGGGCTCTCTGTAATGCTGTCCAACTTCCTACGATATTTCCGCGACTTATTAATGACTCTGTTTCCACGGAGAAGATGAGAGGCGGCGTGTCGTCTTCATTTTCCCGCATGATTCAATGCGATTTATTAAATGGACACGACGGAGTTATGGCGTTCGCAGATTTTGTGAACAGGGCAGTGGGACTTTTACCTGTCCTCGTTGGCATACATTCTGCATTAACAATATTTAACACTTTACAGGCCGCGCGGTTTTATGAGAAACCTTCACGGGGAGCCAACGTTTTATCCTGGATTAAACTGCTATTTTACAAACGAACAAAATTATATTAATTAGATTATAGTTTGCAAATCAACAGTCAGGTAAATTTCACAAATATTGAAATTTTAGGTTTATTATTATATTATCAAGGTAAATTGCGATTTCGCACTCGTTCACAATCGAATCGAAAATAACTAGTAGTTTGTGTCACCGATACTGGTATCGAACGGCACGTGATCAGTGTATGTATTCAGGAAAAGTTGCTACGCAAGGAGTGGGGAGCGACGCATGCGGAGGAAGTCCCGCACAGTGGCGCGGCGCATCAACCAGGTGAGCACTGTAATTTTGAACTGCGATGGCGACGCAACGCGACGCAGAGCTGCAGGTACAATACAATGCAATAGGTGCCACCCTGTAGACGCGCCACGCCGCAGTGTGGAACTCTCGCGCATGCGTCGCCTGCCCTCACTCCTTGCGTAGCGACTTTTCCTGAATACACTGCGCATGATACACATGTTGTACCAGTGGTCGTTAACGTCAGTTTGTGTCATGGCACAACTGTTGTGTTAGCGGCCGCTAAAGTGTTAATAATAATCTTATTTGTTTCACTGCAAAATATTCCAAGCGATGAATGCGATTTGTGGAAGAATTTTTCACTCCGTGAAAGTTTATTTGTGCGTGTCCTTTTTTAAAATCTGGTATGCGGTGAAGAAAATTTCAGAATCTCTAATTGACATTGTCGTTAAGAATGTACACGATATAAAACTGCACCATAAGAAATTAAGAAGAAATTAATAATGTGCAAGGAAAATTGTGATCATTTCGTTTCTCGAAAACGTGACAAAAGACGGGTAACAATTGTTCGATATCCGCACCTTTTATTAAGACAGTAGCTATGTCGGAAACACGGGAGATATTAAATTGAAACTGTTGATTGAAATAAACACAATAAAACTGCATCGAGTTAATTAATAACGTCCTGGGAAGTCTGTGATTTTCTCTTTTGAAAATGAATAATGGGAAGATAAACATTTTACATAAGTAAAATGAAATATATTAAATTAACATTGCAATTAAAAGCATACACAATATAATGGTGACATTTAAATGAGTTGCATTTGGTGGTACGCATTTTTAATTAAAAGAAAAATGAGTGAAAAAGTAATGAAAACCGCGAAATGATTGTACCTTTTATACGAGCAAAACGCAAGACATGAAATTAATATTATTGACAAAAGGGCATTTCATGAAATTACATTAAATAATGCAACAATGGTTGGCTTTCAAACAACTGTTCGCAGAAAATCGTTTCAAGATACGGTAATTTCTCTCTAATTCGCGCTCAGACAGCGCACAAAAATGGACAATTTGGGAAGAGATACGATTATTCTACCGTTGCGCTCGTTTTTATAGTTATCGATTGTCAACAGTTATAAAAACAAGGCTGAAATAACTCCTCTACCTAAATTGGCCACTTTTGTGAGCAATCTGAGCGTGAATTAGGGAGAAATTACTGTACACTCTTTGTTGAAAGTGCATCTACGCGCATAAACTAAAATCAATCGAATCAACATTATTATCTAAAAACGCGCGTAGTAAAATTGCATCGGACGAACGAACGACGATCGAAGAAGCCACTGTACGTTTTGTTTCGAGGATTATCAGAAAAAAGGGTGAAGATCGTTCGACATTCCGCGAGACTATCTTGTATCGATTCCTTCGCACGTTATCAGCTCGCGCGGTGGCCGGGAAGAGTGAAACGAATCGTGAAACGGACGAAAGAGTTTAACAAACTCTCGCGAGCGTTCAAGTGCAGGGCGGGTTGCCAAAAATTTGTTCGCCGGCAACGGTTTCCAGATTTCTCGGCAATAAAAGCGTTTCGGGGACTCCTCCTTTGAACTTATTGAGCTGGGCCACGTTCGAAAAATAAGTCCTAGACGATTCTCAGAGAAAAAGGAACGGAGAGAGGAGCTCTGTATTACGTCCCTGCCCATATTACTCTATTTCTGAAGTTACAGGATGCACTTGTACGCGTTGGCCTAAATTTCATTTGAATCCTTTCGAGTGTACAGTGTCTCTAGATTGTACCTTTGCGTTTCACGATTCATTCCTAGCGATCGTAATGGGATCGAAAGCAACAGTTTCACTCTGGACTACGATTACGTCAAAACAATTACATTTGAAGCAAACAATTGTATGCCAAAATGTTACCCAGTTATCTGACACACAGAGAAGAAAGAGAATAGAATGGCATGAAAAAAAGGAAAAAATAAGAATATAACAGTTGATAAATTAATTAATCGCGGCTCGTTTTTATAGTTGCCGATTGTCAACAATTATAAAAACGAAGCGTAAGGCTCGAATAATCGTATCTCCTCTTCCCAAACTGTCCATTTCTGTGTTTACAAGCTGAAGGACATTTGGAGAGAATTTACTTATATTGTGTTATTATCGATCACATGTCGTGTTACGTCCGCCTTGTTACGAAACGGTTGTAACACTTTTCCCGTTTTCTATATTTTATTAACAGCTTAGACATTACTTGTTGCAAGTCGTGATTAAGTACAGTCAAACCTATTTTTGTGCGGTCTTCTTTCTGCGATTTTCTTGTATGTTTTTTCTGCGGTCTCTATCTACCGCACAAAAACAGGTTTGGTTGCATTCGTCTACCGCAAAAAAATCGCATAAAACAAAATGTGCAAAATAGACCGAATAAGAACAGGTTTGACTGTACATAATCACGATTTGCAACAAGTAATGTACGAGCTATTAATAAAAAATGGAAATCGGGGAAAGTGTTACAACCGTTTCGTAACAAGACGGATGTAACACGACATGTGATTGATAGTAACACAATACAGTAAATTCTCTCCAATTCAGCTTGTGAACAAAAATGGACAATTTGGAAAGAGGAGATACGGTTATTCAAGTCTTGCGCTTCGTTTTTATAATTGTTGACAATCGGCAACTATAAAAACGAGCCGTGATTAATTAATTTATCAGCTATCAAACGTACGATAATACTAAACATAAATCTTTGCAATTTCAGGTTATTCTTATTTTTTCCTTTTCTTCATGGTATTATATTCTCTTTCTTTTCTGTGATTCTTCATATCCTATTCCTATTGTTTTTTTTTCAGAGATGATTAAGGAAAAGCTATTTTAGGCTGTCGAAAAGTTACTTTTGATTAGTACGCTATTGCATATCTACACGATTAAAATAACATTGTATACGTTGTATCGGATTATCAATATGTAACCATAAAGATAGGAAAGTATGGAATGTGTCGAGACTTTATCTCAAGGCTTGGTCTGTAGAACGTAACCATAACTGTCCAAAGGTGCGTGGAACAGTTTTCTTTTCGGGGTTCCAAAAAGTCAGTCGCTGCTAAAGATTCGTTCATAAAAGAGCATGAAGTTATTTTCTTTACTAAAAGTACCAGTTTACGTTTCATTTCACACCTGTTTTCAGTATGTTGGAACAGTGGTGTTGTTACATGAAGAATTTGCAATAACAGCTCTATTAGATTTTTAATTCTTTACAACGTTACTCTCGACCCCGGTTTCTCCTATTGTAACTCGCGTCATTATAAGAAAATCTATGTTCTCGTTGTTCTACGTTATTCAGAATTCTTTTACACAGCCAACAATCGCACAGTAATTGATTATTTTCAAGGAAAAATAATTTGCGATGGCGAGCTCCCGAACTTTCGTCAACGAACGAATCGCTGAGCGAAATTTCGTATGCGAATTACGTGTAAAAGGAACAAAGTTGCGTAATGTTTTCGAGTGGTTTGTTAAAATCGTGGAGAGAATAGAAGAAGATTTTATCCAGTTCGACGTACACTTACCTTTATCCCTTACGTACGGACGTCGGTATCGTGAAACGAACTTTCGTTTCTTCGAGTCCTGCGTGTAACTCTGTTACGAAGGAAACGCGGCTGGGATCCTGCGAGTTACCCTCAAATTCTGTCACGTCTCTATCGTCCGTTTCAGTCGTCGTTCCGCGACTGAACGGCGGAGCCGAGCGGGATCGTAACAATGAAGCGGTACGTGGAAAGACGAGAGGTAAAATAATCCAAGAATTCTCGAATTACCATATCGCGAACCACTCGCGCGTGCTCCATTATTTCCACGCATCAAACTTCCCAATTAAATTTTAACAATCTACTTTTTCACTGGTTCCAAATACTTTCTGTCGACATGGGTTTCGAAGGATTTTGTTTCAACAATTATCTCCTTGCGGTGCAAAACGTGTATCGACCGTTTTATTTCAGAATTTGCTGTAACATTATTTTGGACGAATTGAAGAATGCTGTGATTGTTTGATTAGGCGAAATACGAAACTGTGGAAACATTAGAAGAATTTAAGAATTTTATTATTGGAAATAATAGAAGAAGATATATATATTGTTATCTCACTTCTGTTTTTGGTAAAATTGACTTAGACAATTTTTTCGAATCAGCGAATAATTAATGCAAAAATCAATGTACATGACTCGATATAGAAAAGCAAGGGGTGAAACTTTTAGTTATGTACGTTCTGTTGAAATGAATTTTTTAATTTTTGTTTGACTGTTTTATTTCGTTTTTATATATTTAACCCTGCTGACATTTACAGATACGTTTTAGTTTTCAGAAAAATGGTCACATTTCGAGTATACAGTAAATTCTCCCCAATTTTCTTTCAGCTCGTAAATAAAAATGGCAAAGGGAACAGGAGATATGATTATTCGAGCCTCGTGGCTTTAGTTGTCGATTGCCAACAATTATAAAAATCAGATGGAAAGCTCGAGTATCTCTTCTTCCCAAATTGTCCATTTTTGTTTACAGGCTGAAGAAAGCTCAGGGAGAATTTATTGTACTCGTTACGATACAAAAGTTTGCATTTATTTATGTTGGATATAGAGTAAAAGTTAGTAATATGGAATGCCTAATATCAACAACTGATATGGAATATCTCATATCAAAAGTGGAGGAGTTTGTTTTTTTTAACGAAACTTACGTGACAGTATAATTAAGCGTATAATACACGATTGTATCTACTTCCATATGTAGCTAAGATAAAAGAAAGACCTGTAAATAAAAGTAAACAAATGTTACTTTTCTAACTTTTCTACTTTCTTCTACAATTCTACTTTTCTGTTACTATTCACGTTACTTCACTATTCGGATTTTATTGTAATTTAATATCCTTCACTTTTCGATTTCTACATACAATATTTTATACGTTTCAATAAACTAATTAACAAAGTTTTATTCTGAACATTTGCATGTTCCGCATTTTGCGTACACATACTTCCACAAGAAATTTACGAATTTGGCTAAGAGAAAATAACATTACCGGTAAATTGTTTTTCATCGATCCAGAACCAACATATTGCACAGCACGAAAATTAAAAATATTTCTCTTTCATTAAACGATACTCGTCCAGTGCTCAATTATTGGCACGACTATTTATTGCTTCTGCGTTACATTTATAGTCTGTTATTGCTTTATCGAGATTTTACGATGTATTTGTCGGATTCTTAATAATTATGCTGCATCAGAAAACAGCTTGAAATGTTCTTTCAAGCAGTGATCTTAAATAAATAACTAAACTATGTTATTGGTGCTGGTATATTGGTTCTCGAAGTTCATATTATTATTATGGATTGAACTAAAATAAATCCTTAGCACAGACATATAAAAACTATCAATGAGTTAAAATAATTTTATTAATAAATGGTTCTATTAATAGTTCTAGTCACGAACAATTAAACCTAATGTGACTTACGTCATGGTCTTCAATGTCCGTTTTCCTCTTACATCATGGTGAACATTTTTATTTGATTTCTCCGGAGAAAGGACATTAATTACATCGCCATAAACTTGCTACTTGAGAAAATTACGGAGTAAGTGGTAGAAATGTGGTGAAAGCAATTGCGTAGAGTTATGCGTGCCGAACACAATTTTGATAAGTCACGATGCTCCCCAGGGATACTGTCATGACACCTCTTTAACGAATTACGTCACCACAATGCACAATTAATTTACGGAATTAAACCTTTGGAAGAACTACGCAGAAAGCGCAATCTTTATGTTTCATGTATTTAATACACGTGCAATACAAGCGCAAACATAGGATGCTACAGAAGGTGTTTCGAAATTATAGCCATTGGTATTTAAATGATTACATATCCTGAAAGTCATTTAAAGGTCATTTAAATCTGCTTTGGTTTTAGCTACAAAGTTATCCAAATACGACATTTCATCAAAAGAAGAAAGAGGACGGCCTTGAAATAACGTAACATGTTATTTGAATGTCGTTGTGGTTGAATTATTTAAATGTTATTGAAATGCGTGTTCTTTTGCATATACATTTCCTTGTGCCGTTGAAAATAACGGAGATACTTTAGATGGAAATGTCAGAAGACTCGCTCGATTTCAAATCTTATTTGTTGTTCAATCTTTTTGTTTGTTTTTTATTTAGATTACTGATGTTAAATTTTAGTCGAGTTACAACAATTCGAAGTTTCTGTTCAAAATCGACTTTATTTTTACATTAACTTAATCCAATTCCTTAGTCTCACAATATAAGCAAGAAGAAACAAAAGGATCGATGGCATCTAAAAATAAAAAGTGGGTGAATTTTTACTCTGACAAACATGAGAAGATTAATCATTTCTGACTTGTGGTGTTTTGACGATAGAAACAACACAAGCGACCATTTCAGAACAATAATATAAAAATATGGATTTTCTGTATTCATTGCAAGAAACGAAAGCTACATACGCTACCTAATACATTGAGTCATCAAGATCAACGAAAAGGAACACTTATCTTAGGAATTGAACCACATCAGAACTACACTTCAACCGAAACGGTTTCTCCAGAAATAAAATAAATCGCGCAATACAGTAAATTCTCTCTGATGGGCGCTCAGATTGTACACAAAAATGAACAATTTGAGAAGAGGAGATACGATTATTCGAGCCTTGCGGCTCGTTTCTATAGTTACTTCCCAAATTGTCCATTTTTGTATCTAAGATAGCACACAGTATATACATATTCATAAATATGCGTCTTACAAATTATGGACTTTTATATAACGTTAATGCTGCAATTGCTAATTCTTTGATTACAAATAATCTGTTTTTAGAATATTTATTTCGTAATTGTTATGGCTTCATAACTTTATTGATGAACATACTAAAATGAGAAAAAAATCTCGTTTGCAAGATTTATTGCATTCATATTATATGATGCGACCACTTGACTACTTATACATATATTGCTCATTATCACCATCTCCGTTACATGTTGCCGCGTTATGAATTATACAACTCATTTAAATCGCCTGATTTAGTTACCGATTTTTCTATAGTTACCGATTGTCAACAACTATAAAAACGAGCCACAAGGCTCGAATAATCGTATCTCTTTTTCCCAAATTGTTCATTTTTGTGCATAATCTGATCGTCAATTAGAGAGAATTTACTGTAGACAGAATCATACATCCCAAAGACAAACACAATATTAAAAAACAATGTTCACTACTTATATCAAAATCGGACAGATGCTAGCATTTGTCAAAGATACGCGGCCGCATTCCCTGTTCATGCGGTAAAATTTACGTTGGCGAAAGAAGCGCGAGCGTTGTCTCCAACGAAGACAAGAGCTGTACCAGATTGTTGCAATCAGCTGTAAAAGAACACCATATTGAAACGGGACAAGCAGTATAGTCTTTAACGAAGCTTAAGCCGTAGGCGAAGCCAAGGACTACTTTCTGAGGAAGTACAGAGAAGCATTGGAAATAATGAAACATCTAAATATCAACAGGGATGAATGCCACCACATGAATCCAATTTGGAGCTCCCTCTTCGTAGTCCTTTAATTGTTCAGCAGACCAATTAAGAAAAGTCTCCTTTGATTTGTAAGTAACGAACTGGTGCATCAACAGGTTCTACTATTTTCAGTGGGACACCACCAGGCACATAGCACTATCAGCGTGTCTTTGATCCCCTGATGAAGTTAGCTGCAATGCTTCGAAACTTTGAGAAAATAACTCCACCAGGACACGGTTTTAAACCCGGAAGTCTCGGCAGCACGAACTGTAAGAAGCTACGTAGAAATTGTATACAACTCGTTAATAATTTGAATAAGTTACGATACATTACAACAGCATCTCCAAGTTCAGTAAATGTTTATCTTGTTCCGAATTTCATCGATTCCATTTTTGTCACAAATTCAAAAAATCCAGCGTCTACGTACAAGCACTCGAGACATCATCGTCTGTCAAAAATGGTTGAAAAGCGAGCGACGATCAAGCGTCGTTTATGAAGATCTCCATTTACCTTCGATATTCCGCGAACTGTCGAGTAGCAACCTAGAAATGAACTGTTGAACACCATTACTCGCCGCGGAGCATAAATCCGCAAGTAGCCTCCGCGGAATTTAAAAGTCGCGAAGTTGCCTAATTTGAGCGCGGGGCGAGCACAAAGGTGAAAGAAGACAATGTGGCCGTGTTTCGGCGAGCGTGGGCCAAGAAACGGAAGGAAGGACGAGGTTGGTGCGGAGCAACCGGAACGGGAGAGAAGATGGCCGGCGCGCAACGTACAAAGAAGTTCAAAAAACGCGAGAGAACAGTTCTGGAAGCAGAGGAGGCGAACAAGACACTGTTTGAAAGAAGAGCGAAGAAGAATGGGGGGAAAAAGCCGAGTGCTTAGAGGAGTCTGGTGTTTGGGGCCGAATTGTGCCGGTGTCCGGGAAGAATGATTCGCGTAATATTTCACGGTTCTGTCCAAGATGAAGATCTTTCGCGAATTAATTAGAAGCCTCGCGCTTATCCTGACTAAGAGGTTATGCACCGGCTATGAATCCAGTTTTATCCCCGTTCCCGGAGGCGCGCCGCGCCAGCTAACAAATGAGCCGGCGGCTTTAAAAAATTGTTCGGAGCCAGACGAACGGGACAAGACGAGTCTAGAGCAACGAGGATCCTGTTGGCCACGGAAACGACAGTATTTCAGACGCGGGGGCGATTAATCAGAGCGATAAACACCGGCCCGTCAGACGGAAATTAATTTGTAGTCTTCCAACGAGGGATCACGTTTCAATTTCATGTCGGTCTAACGGACAAAAAATAACGAGACGTAATTGAAACCGGGGAAATAATGGCGGACACGGTCTCTCGTAGCTCCAATAAAATTTTGAGCATTTGTTGACGTCATAAAGACGTTTGTAGTGATATTGCATCGATTTCTTAAATACGTAATTAAAACATTAACACAAATCTGTGTACCAATTCTGCGCACACAAAATTTTGATACGTAACAATTTCAATCGCCTCTTGCTCTCATTCGTTATTCGATCGTTGAATGCTACGATTCTCACATACAGCACGATATTGGTTACGAGAAAATAACGTTCATGCTAATGAATCATAGTTAATATTCTTCAATGAAATGCGTTTACTTCTTAATTTTCAGATTTGTTCGAAGGAGATATATAATAACTAGACTGTGGATGTTGTCCGCGTGAACTGCAAAATGACAAATAATAATGTATTTCTTCTTCTATTTTAGCTTCAATAAATTGAAAGTGATCTAACAATCTTCTTAAGTTTTTCTGATGTCTTAATTGCTCTGTTCCATGTGTTCTCCTTACTCCTTCTATTTCGACCCACATTCCTTGGCATCTTCTTCTTAAAGGGTCGCTTTTTAAAGTATTAGGGGGACCGGAAAGTTATGTCGTTTGTTTACATTAAATTCAAACAGATAAATATGCGCAGAAACGACATTACTTTCCGGTCCTCCTAATAAAAACAGTCATTCAAATCACGATTTATAAACACTGATGCAAAGTAAACACTGCATGCGATGATACATAGAAGCCACTCAATCATGATGCTGATACACGAAAATATTTATAGAATGTTGACTTTTCGATCCAATGCGACTATTGAATTTTTACTTAGTATAATATGTCTTAAGTGCCATACAAATATCGAATCGTTTTCCTTTAACATCCTGTATCATGAACAATATAATAGGCAATGCTATTTCATTTTAGTTGTGGTTTTCTTGCACGATGCATTAGTATTCACTTCGAAGTTGAATTAAACATTTTATGAGACATCAGAAAGTCTCGCAAATGGTATTCCTATACTCTCGATAAAACTTTAAGAAAACAAAGTTTTATTGCCTCATTACCACGATATGTAGAAAGGAATTTACGATCAGCAGGTTGAGAAAAATCCGCGGAAGGCAGTTATATGGTCTTTCTACATTTCAAAGACACTTCAACAGTGTTGGATGTGCTTTATCATCCTCGTACTAAATTTTACTATTTCAGGTGTCGTCGTCGTATATTTATATTTATATTTCAGTGCAGTAGTTTTTCAAAATCATGCTTCTGTTTTAAACTGTGGAATCCTACATAAATAATTTATTCAGAAAAGTAAACAAACAAATCATTACAAGTCTTTTCTTAGACTATTAGATCAAGTGAGTAATTTATAATAGTAATTTCTAATATAATCTTGTGACGTTACACGATTGTCGCCGCTGAATGTGCTGCCGAATATTACAAATTATTTCACGATAACGTAAAAATCGGCATTTTGGAGACCGAAGGGCTCTAGATTGGACCCTTACACAATTGTCCACACCCGAACTGGTTATTGCGATATTAAAGGGTTGACCCTTTGCCAGAAAATCGGGCCAGAAATGAGAGCCGTGGTGCGTCAGTCGGACCAAATATAAACAGTTGGGCTAGTTAGGCTGGTATTAGAATAGGGAATACGTGTATTGGGGTTTTTCTTTTATGTCAGTACTCTCGCTTGTTTTGTAGGACTATAAGCGTGCAAACGTATAAACGTTTATAGTATTTTGAACGATAACACTGGATTGTATGTTGTTAATTGTTTTATTAGTAGCTAAAAGAGGTGCTGCAGGTACCAGCGTGATGCGGTGCTAATCCTCACCGTGGTCTATGGATCTGAGGATCGACTTTTATAGCCAATATGCCTGTGAATTTTAGCGGTCGGTAGGCCTTCAGTTAAAATATACAGCAATTTCTCCCAGAAATATGTTCGGAAGTCGGAATTGAAACTGGAAAATGCGAGAATGCTAACTCGCGATTTTTCGAGCCTTGCGGCTCGTTTTTATAGAAACTCGGGGCAGTCGGCAAAAAAAAGGCAGCGGTGGTGTACATTAATATGAACACATAGCAATGCTAGAATAAAAACGATGATTTAACTTTTTTATTTCTAATTTTTTTCTCCACGATTCGAAGGCAATTCGGAAGTCACATGACCCGATTCGACTCCGCGATTTTTCTTACCTGACTCACGCCCATTTTGTGTCTTCTGGGAATTCGCATCGCCTGTCGCGATGAAAAAATTACGCAGGCATGGGACTAGCACAAGGAAATTCACAGTAATATAAAATTTGGCATTTCCGCGAAAAATTACTGTAACTAGACCATCTTAAACTATGGAACCCAACACTATTGAAATCAAAGCCATCAAATTCTGTGGATGTTATACAAGATAAAAAACGTAGCGAAACAACGTGGGAGTGTAAAAAATGTAAACTCCCATTACATACACCAAAATGCATCGTAAGATACCACACGATTGAAAATGATTAATTCACTGCAAATTATAATAAATCCAAATTAAAATTTATTATTATTTATAAAATTATAAAACTATTAAAACTTATAATAAACTTTTCCTGTTTACTAATAATTCGTTCGAAATTATTTATCGAACACCTTACAAAATTGAACCAATTGTACCTTAGACATGTATAGTAAATTCTCCCCAATTGTCACTCAACTCATAAACAAGATTGGACAACTTGGGAAGAGGGGATACGATTATTCGTGCCTCGCGCCGCATTTTTATAATTATTGACAATCGACAACTATGAAACGAGCCGCAAAGCTTGAATAATTATTCATTATTATTAAATTATATTTATATATTATTATTATATATATATATAATTATATTATTATAATATTATTATATTATATTATATATATTATACATATATTATATTATATTATATATAATTATATTATAAAAAATTATTCAAGCTTTGCGGCTCGTTTTTATAGTTGTCGATTGTCAATAATTATAAAAATGCGGCGCGAGGCACGAATAATCGTATCCCCTCTTCCCAAGTTGCCCATTTTTGTTTACAAGCTGACACAATTGGGGAGAATTTACTGTATTTACATTCCGTGAGACGCTTGCGATTAACATAACTTAAGACGTCTCGCGCAACCATGAAAAAGGCTCGACGCGTTGTTGTTTGTGGTACATGTTATTGAAATGTAAATCATAGGGCTAGGGATTAAAACGAAATATCCGGAGCTCTTGCAAGTGCTTGAAACACATACATGTATATATGTTCCTTCTGTTTGTGTGCAGTAGGGCCTCAGCGCAGTATTACGGTTTATGTTTCTGGTTACCAAACTTCTATGAACGACGGACATTAGTTTAGTTACACTATAGTCCAGCGCGAAACATTCCGAAATTGTTTGTTATTTTAATATGCAAATATCAAAGTCTGTGTGTAGCGTAACTTTGGTTGATTTGAATTCATTTGTCGAGTATAAAAGAACAGGTAGGTCACGAATCCAACTAGTCAACGAAAGGGAACAGGTTGTACGACTACGTAACCGAAAGAAGGCATTTGATGAACTAACAACTATTATTAACAGATCAGAAACTGGTTGAAGGCGAGCGCGGTACAATTGTTTTCCAAGACTGGCCTTTATTCCGATCGACTAGAAGGTCGCAGACTACTATGATAGCTGAGATCAATTTAAACGATGATATAGAGATCCATGCTGGAACAGTCAGAAGACATTTGCCACATTTTAAGTTAAGTGCATGAAGACCGTGTAAGAAACCAACACTGAGTATCGAAAATCGAAAAATGAGATTGCACCGTTAAGGCTCGTAAACATTGAACAAGTCAGGATTGGAAAAAAATTGACTGACTTCTCGGAGAAGTTGAAGTTCGATCGTATTTCTTCCGATGGACTGTAATTAGAGTTAGGCAATAAGTAATCTGATTAATGATTAACTATTATAACTCGTTAGTTATTATAACCAATTTATAATAAATGGGCAAGTTATAGCAACTAAAAAATTATAATTTATATAATTATAATATATAATTAATATATAATTAATAATTATAATAATTATTAATATAAAATAACTATTATAATAATCAATATAATAATAGTATATATTAATAATGTATAATATTAGGTCTACCGGAAAGTTCTGTCCGATAATGTCATTGCAAATTTCGATAGGTATGCACATGTTCATCTCAGACATATATTTTTGAAAAATGTTATTCACAAATTGCCATCACGCTGGCAAGAGGTCATAAGTAACGACGGAAATTATATTGTACAGTAAATATTACTAAATTTATGAAAAATCTATTATTTCCTTTCATTTCTTAAACGGACAGAACTTTCCGGTAGGCCTAATATATAATTAAAAATATATAATTATAATTAAATATTATTATCCAACTCTGACTGCGAAACATGAGACGTTGTTTTGCAGATGATCTGCAACCACAGTGTATTTTATCAATTTCTTTCTTTTTTCTCGTCTTAATCTAGTGTTCACCACTTCAAACAAAGCATATCGAAGATCGTCGAAGCACTAAAACTTCTCAAATGCCACGATAGTGACAGCTGTCCCCTATCTACAACGAAGTTCAAAAAACCGCCTTCGTGCAATCTAAGGGTTCAAAGTCAATTAGGTACCTTTCCACTTTTAGTAACCGTTGACCCAAAATCGGGTAGTGTCGACGCAATCAACCTACGGCCAGTTATGAGCTCGGTTTCATCACTAACGATCCAGGCCAGCCATTACACGCGATGGGACACTAATCGTGCGATTAATCGACGCGGGGGATAACGGATGGAAGAAAGAAAATACCAGCAATGCGCCTGTACGGGGGGAATTCTGTCGACAGAGAGGGGTCAGGCGCCAGCGGAAAGAGGCGTGTTCTGTATGGTTTTCTTGTCGTCCGTGCTGCGAGCCTAGTCGAATTTCTGTCTGATCTCTGCCGTCCGTTCGCGCGACCGACCAGTCGCGTTTCTGCGTTCGGATTCGCCGTGCGTCCTCGTCGCGTATCTTCGATATGCTTAACCGGTCGCGCGGATCGGGAGGATGGGCAAGCCTGGCCCAAGGTGAACCATAGTCAACGTTCTATCAGTGGAAACGGCGTTGTCGGCATAAACTCCGTCGAGTTGTCGAACCTGTACGAAACGCGTGCCATCTTATACAGGTTGTATCCCCTTTGTAACATCTCTGCCAGCATCCGAAACAGTGTCGTGTTGGGCGAATCTGCACTAGACGTAACAAAGGACCAGTGGAATATAGGGGCTCGGGTTCCAAGTGATCGCTATAATACAGGAGTTCTTTCACAAGCGGTATTTCTTTCTCCAGATCCACTCGTTGTTTAAAATCTCCGTTGTGAGTTAGATATCGACAGTGCAATGATTCTTTCATTTTTACAGTGTAAATTAAAAGTAATCGTTTTGTTAGTACATCGACAGTTCAGTGTTCCTTCAACTCACTTGTTTATACGTTATGCGATGATCACTGCTTATGCAGAGTCAGGTCTGAGGGCCTTCGAGTGTGACACTGTTTAGTTTGAACTTCGCGCTTTTTTTTAAGTATGACTGTATGGAGAGTCGAGTATCGACAGTGCAATGATTCCTTCATGTTTGCGATATACATTGAAAGTTATCATTTCGTAAGTCGGTTCAGTGATCCTTGACTCATTTG
Source organism: Megalopta genalis (assembly GCF_051020955.1). Taxonomy (NCBI): domain Eukaryota; kingdom Metazoa; phylum Arthropoda; class Insecta; order Hymenoptera; family Halictidae; genus Megalopta; species Megalopta genalis. Next base: position 20,170,996 of record NC_135019.1, on the reverse strand, counting down.
CGTTGCGTGTTGACCTCTACTCGAGCAGGTCTATGGTCATGTGAACTTGACACTGAGTTAAGCCTCGGACTTCTTTAAGTGGAAGAGTTCGATCGTCTCTTTCATCGGTAATTTCTTGACGCCTTTAGGATTCGTACCATCCGGAATTTTTTGAATTCTACCTTGAACTTCACACTTTTCCAAATGACAGGTTATCGAATCTTATCGGACAGGTTCAACTTTTCTTGCACGCATTCAGCATAGAATTTTAAGCTTCGACTCTGAATTGATTAAGACAGGTACCATTTCCGTCTAGATGAGTCTCGTTCTCTTCTTTTATCAGCAACTCTTGAGTCATCTTCTGGATTTGCATCGTTAAAGCGTTCTTCTTTCTCAAGAGAGTCGTAGCAAGTTCTTCTATCGCCTCGTTTTGTTTTCTGCTGCATCGATTACGTTCGAACTGCTTCTGAGAGAGCCTCTTCTATCAAGCACTTCTTATTGATGTTTCCATGGCTTTCATGATTGAAAATGTGACGAAATATCTGTTTTATTATATGTTTGAACGAGACAGTGTTGCAAGTAGGATATCCGGAATACGTGTCATTCAAATGATTAGGTTACGTATCGTAGATCATTCTGTTCCTATTACTCCTGTTTACCACACAATTGTAAGCTCCATGTATCTGATAACGTTGCATCGTAACGCTGAAATCTGGTATTCTAAGTTTATTCGTGACTCGTGCTGTATTATGCAGATTGTGCAATTAGCGATTTACTGTGGCCGGCATAAAGCATTTGATCATGATTATTAACATGATCGTTGTAAGAATCGATTGTACCTTAAGAATGGAAAGTAGCATTGCATATATTAGACAAACATGATAAAACGATCCACGATATTCCAAGAACACATTAATGAAATGATGATAAAATCATTTAAAAATCTCATCATGTATCATGTCAAATAATAGACACACTCATTTTAATATTAATACATAATATACGAATATTATATATATATATATATATATATATATATATATATATATATATATATATATAATATTCGTATATTATGTATTAATATTAAAATGAGTGTGTCTATCATTGCATAAAAGTGAATATAAAAATAAAATATAAAAATAAAATATATATATATCGCGAATTTTATTTTTATATTTACTTTTATGCAATGATACATGTATATCAATGTAGCACATTTTGCACATCGTCCTATTGTTTCTCGCAGTGTGAAAAAGATTTGTCTCCGATTGCCGAAAGGACTATTTAAACATATATTAACAGTTAAAAATGGCACAGTATATTATATCATTCCAGCGATATTGAGAAAACTATTGATAAAACGATAAATGCAAAGTGATACAAATAAATTCACTATCTTGATTGCCAATACTGTTTCCAGTACTTCGAACAACGTAAATAAAAAATAGATCTTACCAAAAAATGTGCCCAACACTCTCAGAAATGACGCAATCCTTCATATTCTACTTTTAATTAATAAATTGATGTAGCAAGTTTTATCACTGTATTCGGCTTTATCACTAATGAAAATTCTTATCGGGTCAAATATACGAACAGTTGCATTTGCGTTGTCTGATAGAATACTTTCTGCCATCGGTGAGAATTTCAATAAGTGTCTGGGCACCGAACAAATTTCGATAAACAGCGTATCGATGCTGTAGCGGTGCGTGTTGAACGAGGGACACCACCTGTACCGTGAACATCGGAACGAAACAATAGAAGTAGAAGCTGTTGCCCGGAGACTGTGAACCCTCGAAATTCCCGCCTTCGAAGTCGTGACCCCGTTTAAAATGTTACCTCTTCGACTGGAAGAAGTGGATTGAAAAGGGACAATTCTGGGGAGAAAATAGGAATCAGTTTTTGCAGCTCGGTCGCAGCTGATTTCGAAGAATCTTCGGGGGATAGAGGTTCCCGGGTCCTCTAAAGAATAGAGATGGGGGCCGACTGTGCGCGATGAATTCGATAGAATCCCCAGGGACAAAGGAACATTACGTGCTAGTGTCAAACGGCAGTGTCCTGAACGGGCGGGAGATTCGGAGGACAGGATGTGATGCCATCGAACGAATCAACGGGGACTAGAAACGAATCAGAAGGTAAATTTTTGATCGGAAGTGTGAATGAATCAGGGAACTGGAGATTTAACCATCAGCTGGTCATATAGCTGATCGATTGCACGTTTTGTTTTAATTTCCGCGGTTTCAACTTTTTCACCGGATGACACGCATTTTTTACGAAAGTATCTTTAAATTATATGTATACTGCGGATCTTTATGCAAAATAGAAGTTGTCAATGTTAATTGTATGAAACGTAAGTGAAATGAAAATGTCTTTTCCCTATTAATAATTGTAATAAGTTGAGAATAATGAACAATATCGTCAAATTTTTCTTTGAATTGTTCAGTTTTGTCATAAATGCATAAAATCAGCAGATCCAATTGTAATCGTCCAGGAATCATAAAATCAAGAGGGATCATTTTATTTTATATTAAGGATTTTATTAAACTGAAAGTGCAGTGGAATTTTGATTACTGGAACTAATTAGAAGAACACGAGCGTTTAAGTAATAAGTCAGTTACTGAATATCGGAAATATTTGCATATTTTTCGTATATATTTGCATACTTTTCGTGCATATATATCGTATGCTTTTTGCATATTTATCATGCATCCGCAGTCTAATTATTATATTCTCTTCACTCAAATAGTCCAGTGGTATGTCTGCGTTATCCAATGAGTCTTTTCAAAGAAACGATTATTATACATATACATACATAGAATACAATTGAAGTGTCGTTACTTGTTTAATCAGACATATTAAGTTTCCTAGAACGTTATTTCGATGAAAATGTCTACATATTAAAGAACAAATTATTCAACATTAATTGATCTTGGTAAAAAGATTGTCTAGCGTACAGTTACATTATAACAGGGCAGCTAAAAAATGAATTTCAATTAATTACAATCCTTGCTTCATTTCTTTTAACTCTCATACCTTCTTAAAATTGATTGCACAGAAGGTTGTGCTATAGTTTTAACCCATTTTCGATTCATACAATAATTCCCTTTTAGTCGTATATTATACTTTAAACGAATACATCAAATTATTGATATCAATGTTATAACAGAATCAAGAGAACGAATTAGGATGTTTGTGAAATGAAGGATGTTCTTATAAGCTTCTCAAGTAAAAAGGCAGAAATAATATTTTTGATTGGTTCAAGTAATGGTTTTGAAAAGAAATTAATTGATTTGAGATATCAGGTTTCAAATTAAATTGCTGAAAGGCATTAATGCATATAATGCAATCACAAAATTGTTTAAAGACCAGTTGCATAGTCTTTTGTAAATCAATAGACCTTTTAAGCGATCGTTTAACCGCGTTATGCGGGATAGCACATTTTTTGATCACGTTATACGGGCTCCTATTTTACGTTGACACGGTTAATATTAACACGTCGACTGCGTGCTCGATCACGCATACGTGACACGGTTCTTTGTCCAATTAAGAAATAATGTTGTTAGCGATCTATTTGACTACGCCGAAATTAATTGGGCTCTACGGGCTACGAAAAAGTTGAAAGGGCAATCACCCTACTAACACAAACGAGATTCCAATGAAAGGGATTGTTGTAAAATTGTTGTAGAAATTGTTGTAGAATTATCGTAGAATTGTTGTAGAATTGTTATAGAATTGTTGTAGAACGGAGAATTATATATGTCACGATATCTGAGAAACAACGAAATTTCTAAGTCGAACGAAAATAATGCAGTTTTACTTAACCCTTAGCGCTCTGTTGGCTCCGCTATGGAGACATCCGTTATTTGTTCCGTAAATCCGAAGGCTCTGCTACGGAGCCCAATGTTTTTAGCATGATTACACTGAAGATGCTATGTTTTTGTCGACGTTTGCAATTGTTGTTTGTAGTGGAAACGTGCTTAGCGTGTGTACCATTACGATTAAAACATTTTTTGCCCATTTTTATACTTAACAACAAGACTTCCTTTATCTCAGGCGTTTTGCTCCAAAAATGTGCCGGAGTTGCTGGTAGTGATATTTTTCAGAAAAACGCTGTTCAATTTTATTTTAGAACGTCCGAAGAATATGTACTAATTTTTAATTTAATTTAATTATCAATTGAGCCGATTCCAGTGAAGATTAACAATAAAAAAATTCTGGCAAACTCACGCAAAAGATATTTTTGTTTCAATAATTCTAATTTTATAATAAATCGCGTCGAAGAACATGAGAGATATATTTATTTAAGAATTGTGAAGAATATCATTAATAGTAAATTTATCCATTTCGATGAGGATGCATTTGTTGCTTGGAAATTTCGGTCACAATTCACGATGTCGATGCACTGACCTCGCACAATGTTAAATAGATACCATTACGATTAAAACATTTTTTGCCCATTTTTATACTTAGCAACATAAAATGAATAAAATCAAACGCTTTCACAAGGACGTGTAATCTTTTCCGCTCAAAATAAGACTTCCTTTATCTCAGGTGCTTTGCTCCAGAAATGTGACGGAGTTGCTGGTAGGTAGTACTCGAGAAACGCTTTGGAGCGCTAAGGGTTAAACTAATTCGTGACACTAGGATTGAAAATGGTGTCCTAGATAATGCGATTGAACGGATTCATTAAACTATTGCTCTCCTAAAATAAATGGAATTCTGAAAAAAGGAGAAAGAGAATTGTTGTAAAATAGAAGACTACGATGATAATGACTTCAAGTAAAGAAGTTGTGGCGTAAAGAAAGTTGTGGCAAAGTACTAAATTCGTGGAGAGAGAGTGTCAGAGATTGCAGCGGTCGCGAGGATGGCGGAAGCAAGGAAAACAAGACGGGGAAAAGTGGACCAGCGTCGATACTTTGAATGTCGCGGTGAAATTAGATCAAGGGAACTGGTCATCTGATGAATGAGAATGATGAATAGGATCATTAAAAACATATTACCACCGTTATAAGTTCTCGTTATATAAAATTTAATCATTATTAGCAGATAAAATTGAACACGTGAAGAAATTCCGGTTTTTTTCGTAGCACTTTTCTGTTTCGTTTGATAAACAACGATCGCAAATGAATTGAATGCTTGAGTGGGAAATTAAGAATACGCAACGGAAAGAAGAAAACAAGCTACAGAAGCAAAATATTTGCAGGAGAAAGTAATTTCGAAAGTAATTTCACGCGTTTCATAGGTCGTGACTAAGGTGATAGTCGTGATAGGTCGTCATTAAGTCGTGAACAAGTTACATTAATATCGGAACTATCGAACACTAAAAGCTATTTTATTGCAGTGAAAAAGATATTCTACTGCGAAAGATGACTATTCATTTTCAAATGTTCAATGATTTTAATTATAATGTATCACGATAGGAAACAGTTTATCGAGTAACTTCTAACTGTTTTACTGTGAACAATTACTACCTTAAAAAGCAATTAATTATATGATTTTATGAATACCAGATTTAAAAAATATTCAGATTTCGCACGACTTTTGTTAGAATACACCTCGAAACGAGTAAACTAACGAACGTATCTTTGCAATATGAACAATTAGTAAAGCTACAAAATGAGATCTGAAGGCAGCCAAACTTCTACGGAATAATACTAACTTCTCGGAGTGAATTTGGAGGTCAAACAAAAATCGTATAATTTTCCACTCCATAATTTTCTGAATTTCTGCATTGGAGACCTTTTCTTGTTAGCCAGCGACCTAATAGCTCAGGAAACTTTGCTCGTCGGTGTTCAATAATTGCCGTGGACGTTATGAAATCGGGAGAAGTTTGTTAGAATGTTCGGAAATAATTGCTCGAACTGGCAGACTCACGTTGCCGCTGCACAGAATAAAGAATTCCAGAAACAAAGATGCTAGATAGAAGCGCGGACGTTACGTGATCGCCAGATACAGACACGCTGGAGAAACGAGACAGAGATTCGGACGAACGCGAGGGAGTAAGGTGAGGGAATAATAATATTAACTCCATGCTTTACGATTTATTTTCAAAGAAACTTGCGTGTGCGGACAATTTAATTTTACGCAACTGTGTGTGAGGAGCTGCCACATAATGAGACTAAAGCAGGGGTGTCAAACCCAAAAGCTAACTTGGGCCATAATAATAAATAAATAATGCTTAACTTTACGTGGGCCGCAAAAAAAATCAATGTTCATAGAAACAAATATAATAAACATATATAAAATTAAATTATTGTTTACGTCCTGATACTTGACATCAAAAATGTTCATCTCGGGCCGCGAGTTTGACACCCCTGGACTAAAGTGTCTCTGTTATTATTTGACATATAAATGTAGATACTGTTTTTTTTTACTGTAATAGTACAGATTAGTAAAGTAATGTTAATATTAAATGAAAATTGAAAAATATCCTTTCTAAGTTACAATGAAATTAAGGAAAAGAATTCTTAACACAATTGAAATGATTGTGAACAAAGTTTACTGTTGAGGATTGCATTTGCGCTAAGAAAAAAGTTGCTTCAAATGACCTCAGGAATGCCTCGTTTCTTGATTGCGAGTGACTTTTGGGAAACCCTGTGCTCTGTATACTGCACGCTGTTAGCTGGAGACAGTTCTTGTCGTCTCGGAAACGTCAAAGTCTACAATGGCACATGGAAGAAATGACGTCATTGTATTGTATGCCAAGAGATTAAGCGTATAAAATATTATAGTTGATCAACTGCAACTTTACTTTAAACTCGATTTTTTATTTGTCGTGTTGTGCTTTGGTAGTGACAAATCTGATAACGAAAAGATAAGAGTGATATAAAGGTATAACAATAATCACTTGAAGCAAAGTATTTGTTGAATTAACCAAATAACTGTTGCAATCTCCTCGAAAAGTTTGTAAGTTATTTTCATTATACTGTTCGTTTTCTTCATATTTTGTTTAAACACAATACTTTTATAAAATATATATAATTGAATAGAGAACATCAAAGGGTATATCCTTCTTAACCAGTTAGCTGTGTTTAACGAGTATACTCGCCATGAGGAAATGCCAACATTTTGTATTTGCTAAAAGCTGTTAACTGGTTAAGGAGGATATGAGAAGTTTCTGAAAGGTGATAATAAGACTGCGAATCTCCGCATAATTTCTTCTTTCCACAGCTTATTTTTTAAAGACTGATCATTTTCTTTCGTTCATTTTCTTTTCGCATTGGCATTAGCAGAACGTTTTTTTTTTTTGTAAAATAGTCCTCGCCAATGAGTAGATTATACATGCGACGTTAAAAAAAATGAAAGAAGAAAAATAATGACTGTAAAATAAAATATCTGAAATCACTTCAATGATTTTGGCTGTGGCAGTGTTAATAATTTCGTTGCACCAGAGTGTTCGTTTGATTTTCAGGAAATGATTCATCAGTTATTTATAAAATGGTCTGAGTGCGCGGAAAGTAATTGAGAGTATTTTCTGAACTAGAATGTATTAGGTCTATCGGAAAGTTCTGACCGACAATGTCATTTCTACTTTCAATACGTATGCATATGTTCATTTCAGACATATTCTTCAGACGTGGTGTTTACAAATTGCCATCACGCTGGCAAAAGGTCATAGGTAACAACAGGAATTATATTGTAACATAAATATTATTTAATCTATGAAAAAATTATTCTTTTCTTTCACTTTGCGAATGAACAGAATTTTCTGGTAGACCTAATATATTAGTAAATATCATCATTGGTAAATCATGGGATCTTCGCATAAAAGCAGCATTTTTGCATATTCTTACAGTTCAGTGTCCTAATTTGCATGTTTGATAACGATGAAATTGAGATATGATAAGTAATGATGCAACCGGACGCGTAAATATAAATCGGTGCGCTTGGCTCTCATAGTAACGCCTCACGGTTGCATCATTGTACCATATGGTGTCTTCCCGTTTCAGAGATCTTTCGGTATTCGTTGATATGCAATATGCATTACGAGTTAAAATTCGAGTCATGCACCTCAGAGAATGAACAAATTTTATACCAAAAAATGAAAATGTTTATTTTGAAAATGAGGAGATGCGATTTTTTCTTCTTGTCCAATAGCTTTACTTTACTTGTCTTCGTGCGATACCTACAGTGATTTAAATAAGAGATAATATTCATATTTTGTATGACATTCTGATGTTCTTGCTACTGCCGCTGCGACTTCGAAGAGAGCTATTGTTAGACTGCGGATATTTTTAGTTAAATAAAACATTCCTGTGTAAACTGTAAGAAACAGAAGGTACGTGAAAATGTATTCCTTCATTTATATGAAGGAATAACGTCAACACAACGTCAATACATCAAAAATAATATAACAGTATTCTTAAATTCTTTTGGAGTCTTTATAGATTTGTAATTCATCTAACAATTTTGTCAGAAATGCATAAAAATCGCAATCTAGATATTATTATCTAATTATGAACATTTGATTACATTTTTCGAACGTCAGTTAATAATTTAAACTGACTGCTGGGAGATTAGTATTTGGGTGGAACATATATGTATACTCGTTTTGGAATTATCATGGGTACACATAAGCAATGTCGTTTCTTGATACTTTTGTAAAATTTTATTTTATTTCAAATTTACTACAGATCAAGTTCAGAATAAACGCACAATGCATCAAAAAATTTAATCACTAGGCTACGGATTTCTATGCAAATTAAAAATTGCCCACATTTGTTCCAAGAGTCACATAGGACCGTTTCCCTTTCTTTAATGATTACGATAGATTGGAAGCAATGCATCGATACTTTTTAATTCTTTTATTCTTTCTTCACCTTAAAGTGATACAGATACCCATTTTTGCCATAATTGGATAAAATCAGCAGTTTTCTAATCAGAAAATATGCCACGCGATAATAAATCACATCCACGGACAAATTAGCACTATTTAAGATCGGAAAATTTGTTTTCAACCTAAACTCATTAGTATTGTTAATTTAACGCTCGAGATCTTTCCTCCGAAAAATTCCAAAAATAGCCTTAGAGCATCAAAGCAAGATGACCCCTTGATCTGTACACTTAATAATTTCGCGATCGGCTCAATAGGATATCTGTAACCGTCAGAGCGCGAGCGGAGTCACCAGAAAGCTTTTTGGTCAACGAAGCGAAAAGACATTGGTGGCTGAACGTAAAGTTTCCATCGAACTTTCGGACCCGATCCGTTCCCTCTGTTCGGTCCCCTCGATAGGATTACTCTTCCCTCGAAACGTGCCAGCTAATTTCGAGAAATAGCTGCTTTTTAATTGTCCAGCAGTCCCCCAGGGAAGCGCAGAGATACCATTGCGTGCGTGACTACCGTGCCGTTGCATTATGCAACTGAAGCGACGATTTAATCGACCAGAGACGGCTTACACTGAATCACTCCGAGATTACCGCTGGGACCCGAGTTAGACTCAAGGAAAAGCAACGAACAACGTTTCTGGTATCGATTGTGTCTCCTGCGATTAATACCTATGCAAGTCCAAGATTCCGCAATCGATTTCATTCGTTTCCTAATCGTAATTTCTATGGTATTCACAAGCTTGGCTAACGAACAAAATTATGAGACTGGCCGGAAGTCAACGAAATGAGAACTTTATGGTTTACTGATGATATCCTTTGGATAGAGCACATTCTGATCGGTTATGGCAGCCACAGCTAGATCCATTCAAGTTTTGCATGCAGTGGTGTGCATAATTATAAACTCAAAGTAACCTTTTATATTAGTTATAATACTTTGAAATTTAGATAAAAACCAAGAAAAAACTGTATTTGTATGTTTCTATTTTGTATTACTTCTAAGACAGAAGTATACAAACATCATGTTTTATTAAGTTTTCGTTTAAATATTACTAAAACTGTAAAAGTTTCTTTGAGTCTATAATTATCCACAGTATTGTATTTTTTTGTTCAGATCAAAATAAATCCTTTTATTGGACTCAACATGGTTAATAATTAAAAAAAAATTACTGTCACAGAAGCAAGATTTAAAAAGAACTTTTTTAAGTCTGTGTCAAAATGGATGCGATACCTATTATACGCGATACTCATCAACTGGCATTGTGTGTGTGAAACAGCGAAATCTTTAAATCAAACGAAAATAATGAAGTTTTAATGGAACACAATTGTGAGACATTATCATTGTAAATACCGTTCTAGAAAATGCGATTAAACAGAACTATGAAAAATGTTGGAATGTACAACGTAATAGGTTTATTTTGTACTCGTGCAGTTAACAAGCAGTTAACTAATATATAGAGACTGCTATTAATATTCGGACACATTGTAAAACGCAATACCTTTTCTAAAACTGGGCCAAATGGCTGAATCTTCTTTGAATGTTAAAGCGTTTAGTTTATTGTACAGTGACTGAAATACTTTTTTTTATTTCGGAATGAAATTTTCAGCATAATCATGACGTACTGAGATCTACAAAACGCAATTTCTTAATTCTCGTTATAGGCTCAGACAAAAAAGCTAAAAAAATGAGAATTTTTACCAAAATAGAAAAGGAAAACATTTCAGTCGTTATCTAATAAACCAATTCCTCCATTATCTAAAAAAAAATTCAAATAATTTAGTCCAGTTTTAAAAAAGTTGTTCCGTTTTCGAAGGTGTCCAAATATTAACACTAGATTTACGGAGCACAAAAAACAGCTGTTTTAAATTAGTTTATAAAAGTAACAATAAGACATTTATTCTGATTTTTAACAAGTTTTATTGTAACATTTTCCGCAAGTAAGGTATAAATTGAATAAATAGCTCATAAATGTATCTTTACGATATGAATAATCGTATTACTGACTCGTCGTTTTGACGGGTCCCGTAAATCTAGTGTTAATGGGAGTCACTGTACAAATAATTTCATGAACAGCAACCTTCGATGTACGAACAACAACCTGTCTCTGTAACTATCGTATAGTTCTAAGTTTATTTTCCAATGTATTTTAAGGAAACAGCTGAAACATGCTTGTAGCAAAATCTTCACTGCATTGACATTGATTTAAAATGTCTTATTTTATCGAGGATTGAGAAAGAAGTATTGTCAGCCATTACATTCTGCGAATACGCTGTTGTTACGTCGGTGAAGAGTACTTGCAACTGAAAATCATTGATTAAGTTCTACTCACGCGTATTTACAGACGTTTCCAGTGAAGCTACTTTTATACTTTTAGCTGCTGTTTGTATGATTCAGTTTGGTTCCGTAAATTTTAACAAATGGTATACTTTGTTGGAAATCATTTTTCAGTGACTATCTGCTTGTTTTCCCGACTAAATGTTCTTTATTATCGCTGAATAGGAAACCAGAAAGCATTTGGTTGAATAGAGAGTTTGTTCCATTTTGTGTCGCAAGATAACGATCCTACTGCCATTAACCTAATTTTTGAAAATATCTTCAGACCACACTTTCTACCACATATTGTAGAAAAAGTCCGTATGAAAACTATTCTTTTTTCTGTTGTTGAACAACTGTAACAAATTTATTAACGAAATATTAGCACATCAGGCGTATTGATTAGATTGGGGCATTTATTTTCCGTTAGTCATGATTACCTTTTTACTGCACAGCAAGCGATGCTCGTTCAATAAATCATCGCCTTAACTATCCATAGATAACGTCAAACTGCATAGAAACATCATAGTTAAATAAAGGGTCATTTTCTATAGTTTTATAATCATATATTATTTCCGGATTGCAGATCTTTATACACATTTTATATATATTTTTATATAAAATAAAATTCTCCAGGTCAGCTGCAAGAAAGAGAAAATAAAAAGAAGCCGAAGTTCTTTTTTCATGACCGTCACATGTCCAAAATAGTGTAACAGTGTCCTAAAATTATTTTAATGCCTTAACAATTTTGTATTTCATTTTTATGACAAATGCATAAAATCGAGAATCTAATTATTACCAGAGTAATATTGTAGTATTGTTAGTAAACATAATATTGCTTTTATTGCGAAAAATATTTTTAAAGAAAAATAACCTAGCACGAATGTATTCTATACATTTATATGAAACTATTGTATACAGGATGGGGCATTTGAAACGAGACACCTGAATAAATCACTCGGTTTTGGCATTTTAAAAAAGTGTTTGATTTCGTAGGACAGATAATAATTTTAATATTAATAATTTTAATATGTTAAATATATAATATAATGTTAATAATTTTAATTTTAATTTTAATTTTAATAAGTGGAGGTATGCAGGACACATGAAGATCAAGTTTGTATTTCTAAATAGGATGACGTAATTTTTGATTAACATTCTGATAGATGCTTAAAAAGCCTTATAAATGAAGGTCATTCAAGGTCACAACATATGAACTACAATGAAAAACAAATTCTTCTGTCGCGTTCAAGTTTCTTTGTACTAACATGCGAATTTTGTTCTACAGCGGCTAAAATATTTATCGCATTCGCCTCATTAGCCACTCTTTTAACACGATTGAGTGATTTATTTGCCACACTTCCAGTTTCTTGGAATTTTTTACAATATATGACAATATTGACAATGAAGGTCCGACATGATCGGGAAATCTTTCACTATAGACACGCACTGCTTCCCTTATAATTTCACGACAGTCGCCGTAAATGAAAATCATATCTACTTTATCTATATTTGTACAATGCATTTTTCAAAACCGAATGTTAATGCAAAGTCGCAATTTAGTCAAAGGACAAACTAGTAATAAGATCCGTAGATACAGATACCGGTGTAATGCGATTTAATGTGTTTACATTTATGGTCTATGAACCATAGTGATGATAACGAGAGGAATATGAGCCGTTTATTTTGAAAGTGGCATAAGTCACTTTACCGTAATGAAAAGTGGTGATTTTTTAATGTTTATACGAAATTATTTATACTGAGAAAAATATCAGTATTCTGAGATAACAAATACAAGTAAATCTTCTCGAAAGTTAGTATCCATATTTTTAAACGTGTTAAAACGCAAACCCTTAAATATATCGACTTAAAAACAAAGTGACCGACTTGAAAACAAAGTGACTTATGCCACTTTCAAAATAAACGGCTCATATATTAACAACTGCGGAACACGCAAGATATTTGAAAAGTGTCTTGGAAGAATGTTTTTCATTGTAGTTCGTATGTTGTGACCTTGAATGGCCTTCATTTATAGGTCATTGTATTCGTCTTGAAAGGCTTTATCAGAATGCGAATAAAAAGTTAGGTCATGCCATTTAAAGAAACAAGTTTGATCTTCATGTGTCCTCTACGCCTCCACGTATAAAAATATTATTAACGTCGTATTATGTACCCCTCAAAATCGAACAACTTTCGTCTGACACTTTCTTTTTGTTGTCAAAAACAAGCGAGTTATTCAAGTGTCTCGTTTTAAATGTCCCACCCTGTATAATTAAATGCCACTTTGATATCAATGCGAATACGTTCGATCGCGACTGTATAGTTCTAGTGATTATCGAAACAGACGTATCTAGCTTTTTTCCCGAACGCTAAGCAGCTTATTCACATTCGGTACGGATTCGATATTTTTCTTCTCGCCGGATATATCAGATTGCGTAAATTGTTTCGAGTTTTACGGTACCACTAAAATCGAGTGGGCATTTTCATTGGCCATGTGTCTCGTGCGTTTTAGAGGCAAAGTAGCCGTTCACGATTTATCGCGATTCGAAGTCCCCGAATCATCGCATTCCTTCGCTAGGATCTAATAAAGTGATATAAAAATAGAAGAAAAAAGTGGAGCAGGAGCCGCGAGCGGGTAAGACAGTTTTAGTTGCCGGTTCTTGGAAGTTTCTTGCGTCAACGGGGGTCGAGCCTCGAAATGAGTCAAACTTAAACAACCGTGGAAAAATGGTCCAGCTGTGCCGGGCCATGCACAGAGCTCGCCGGAAGTCCCTGCAGCCGCAACCGCGTCAATTCTTTCCGACACTGACGTTCATGTTTTAGTTCGTCTACCCGTCCGCCGGGAAACAGAGACAAGTATAACGTGCACAGATATCTGTATGCAGTGTCAACTTTGTGCAAACGTTCCGAAGTGCGGGAAATTTCCGTCCCGCGGCGGAAACTCGAGCGACGATCGATCCGCGAGTCTTCAGTTCACGGAATACGTGTGATTTTAGTGATATACAAGCGGTGATCCAGTTGACGTACTCCTAGTTTTCCCCACGTTGGGCGGGGATGATCTATGGATCGATATCTTCTTGGTAATTTCGTTCGAAAGTAATGCAAAGTATTTACTCTGATGACAGGATTTCACTTGCCGTAATGTCACGAAATAAAATCGTGCGATCAAAATTCGTTCACTTGACGAATAAATCTTTATGTGACGAAATTATTTGCTCAGATTTAAAAATTAATTTACAATGACGACTAAAATTGAAGGATGAAAATAATATTTTTGGTAAAGTTGTTGGAACTTTGTGGAAGAACGTCGGATAGCGATTTATCTGGATTCATTTTAAAGGTTGAAACATCTGCACTTTCGTCTTTATGTTGCTTGTTACGTATGAAAATTTTTTGCAGCAGCACACGAACGGGAAAGTGAAATGTCATACCTGTGGCATATCTTTTAATCAAAGCGCGATGAAATGGTAATGAAAATTCATACATTAAATTTATCGGAGTTGTTGTACAGACAAGATATTAATTTGCAACTTCATAATTGTTTGAATAGCAAACCAAATTTGCCGAGCTGCGCAAAGACGTTCAAATCTGCAAGACCATGGAGAGATAGAACCACTTTTGTCTTTTCATTTGCATTCTAATACAGCATTTTTGTAATAAAACAAGCCGAGGATGTGAAAGTAAATACTTTAGGCAGTAGGATAAGTCCAAGTGGACGCCCCCCCCCTCGATTTTTCTTTGTGAAGTTACGATAATTTCAATATGGTCAATATTTCATTTGCGATTAAATGGTTTCTCAATTTCAATAGTTAGCGCAGTTGTTTTCCTTCTTCTATGCAGTTACCTAACACATTTCAGAAAAAAAAGTTTAGAAAGGTGAAAGTAGTATTCTAGACTATGGAATGAGTGCAGGTAGATTACCTATCGATTTTTTTCTCATAAAGTTACAACTTCGATGTGAACGACTTTTCTACTGAAAAGCGACCCTGTAATTTTAATACTCAACTTTTTATAAAGTTACTTAATGGAGTTTACGATAAAATAATAGAAGCTTGCGAAAGTAGATGCTTGTTTAAGATGAGCCTTTGGAAATGCTTGTACTATTTTTTTCACGCAATTATGATCGCTTAAATATCGGCAATTTTTCATCCAAAGAACCATCAATTTTAATATCCACGTAGTCACCTTTATTTTGGCACAGAAACTTAATGCATTTTATTAAAATATGATTCAGAAAAGTGAGGATCTACTTTATGAAATGAATCCAGGTAGACGTATTTTTATTCAGTTACAACAGGATAGAAATCCATTTAAAAAGCGGTTCTCGAATTTTCAACCTGATTTTTAATTCATAAAAAACTTGATCAGATGAAAATAGAAGCGTCAACCTATAAAATGATCCCGCATGGACCGCAATCTAATTTCCCTTTGCTAACTCACAATTGGACTGCGGATTTTCTGGATTTACGACAAAAATGAATAAGTCAAACATGAAATTGAAAAAATATTCGAAGAATTTAACATTAAATTCAGTCTTCTTAATTACTATTTCCAATTTATTGAAATTACATAGAGACTCTCTCATAGGAAACGATTGAATAAACTTCTCAATTCAGGCACAGACTATAATAAAAATAACAAGCTGTCTCAATAAATTCAGACTTGTCATTCTTATAAAGCAAGACACGCGTCAGTTACCTTTATAGCTCGCTAGATTTAATGTTATTATTTTTCATTTGTTACAGTTGTTATAATATATATGATTATACTGAATATGTTCGATTTTCTTCATATTTTGTTTAAATACAACATTTTTATAAAATTTAATAAAGAATATCCGCGTGTAACATTGTTCGTTATGACCAATATGTTCATGAAAATGGCCAACTAGTTAAAAGCGAGAAAATATTTTGATCCTGGACAATTTTTATGTCGCAGAGAGATCCGCAGTCTAGTCGCAAAAGTTCAGTGATTCTTCGAATTCTTTGAATAATTTACGTAGTACCTGAATTACTGTCGTTTACAGCAGTGTCTGGCGAGGCGGAGCACGACGGGAACGCGGCGTGGCCAGGGGAAAGTGAAATCTTTCGCGTGCAATTTTCCGCTGGAAGCCTTTGAGGTGCAGCATCGCATCAGGATGACGAGGAGCAGTTTGATCTTCGCGACGATCATTTCTCTCTCGTTGGCCGCTCCTGAGACGCGATTAAAAAAATGTTGCCCGCCGGGAGAGGCGTTCTGCAGCTTGACTACTCGGCCGGAAGTGAGCTGCTGCGTCCCGGCGAAGCAGAACGCGTCGGAACTTTACAACGTGGATCACGAGGTCACCGGCCACCAGAATGAATTTCCGATCTGCGAGCAACCGGAGGATGTCAATACGCTCCTCCTCCCGGCGCTGAACAGCACCGATTTTCTACAGGTAGGAGACGGATTGGCCGTTTTGCCATTAACTCGGTGCCGCTCGTAAATTTTCGAAGCGCGCCGAGCTAACAGCGATGAATAGAATTGATCGAGACCGCACGACCTCTTTCTCCAGCCCGTTTCCAACATCTACGCCTTCTATCGATTATTTTCCATCTGACGGCTTGTTGAGAATGCTCGCGAACCTCTCCACAAGCCGCTCTTTATTCGAGATTTTAATCCTTCTGCATTGAGAAACGATGCAATCATCTGAACAGGGTATCCTTGGAAAGTGAGTTATCTTTGCTTCGTTCGGAATTTTTGGTATATACCAGAGGTATTTAGTAGAGATCGGCCAAAACCTGATATGTTTAGATTTGCGAAACTCGAATTCGAAATTTTACGAGCTTTCGAAACTCTCGAGACCTGGAATTTCGATTCTTCTCCTTTTTCCCCCAAGGAGTATCTATTGCGTCAGGACTTAAAACCTTGGCAAATTCTTTTCGGAAAATTAAATTATTTATTCAATATAATTCTCCCTACTTGTCCTTCAGGCTTATAAAAAATGGACAATTTGGGAAGAGGAGATACGATTATTGCGCCTCGTTTTTGTAGTTGTTCACAATCGGTAACAATAAAAACGAGGTGCACATACATAACCTCTTCCCAAATCGTCCATTTTTGTTTACAAGTTGAAGGACAATTGGGGAAAATTTACTGCAGTTATAATTAAAATTTTTTCTCGATATAAACGATTGATGAAATCGTATCAAGTTAAAATGTGTCTAAAGTCCAAACACAGACGCATTGAATTATTATTAGTTAAATAGAAATAAATTCGTTTTGTCACAATATTCTCGTATGTTGTTTATACAAACATTTACCTGGGCCTCGAGAGTTTCGAATCACAGAAATAGCACATTTTGAGAATTCGAAACTTTGTGAGTTTCAAGGGATTACGAGATTTCGCGGTTATTGCTGTTTGTGTGCAGTAAGTTTTAAGCTGTTTTGCGTTTGATCGCGAAGCGACATTTATTGCCGAACGTTAAAATATGAACGTAGTAAACGCTGCAAGTAAAGACTGTTTAGTAATTTCTGTATAAATCAATTTGTATCAGACATGATCGAAGAGTATTGTAATTGAAGAATTCGAACGAATTTTATTTGGAATACGTGAAACTTGGATGAAATAAAATAATATAAATTAATGAGGAATCAATAACTAGAATTAAGTAAAGATACAAATTTTAAGATAGTATTTTAGTCATTCTATAATAAACTAGTATTTTAGTCTAGTTTTAAATAAATTACACCGTCGCTGTCGTATCGAAACAAATTATAGTAAATCCTGCCTAATTGACGTTCGGAATGTGCACAAAAATGGACAATTTGGGAACAGGAGATACGGTTATTACACAAGTAATTATAAAAACGGGCCAGAAGTTACGAATAATCGTAACTCCTCTTCCCACCAAACTGTCTATTTTTGTGTAAAATCTGAGCGTCGATTAGGGAGAATTTACTGTTGAACTTTCTTCGAAAGCCAAGGAACGAGTGAAATAAACTAAGACACTCCAAGAAACAGTTACAATTTCCCACAGCAGGCAGTAGGTATATTCGTTTCGAAGCCAAGTAGCATCGACTAAAAAAGACGATCGAATAGTATCGTACGGATTCAGAATTTCTTGCAAAGACTTAGGATTTCATTGCGAAGCCAAGAAACACAGGATAAAGAAAACAAGATCGTTTCCAGCGAAGGATCGCGAAGAGTTGAGCGTTTGCGAAAAATAGATTACGGTCTCGCTGCAAATAGGATATTTAACAGTTAAGGAACGGAAGCGCTACATCGGCGCGCACGTCGGCCCAGTTCCGCGAAAGTTTGGTCGGCGAATCAATTTTAGTTTCCGTCAATATTTATAAATAAATAGCGGCAAATCCGGTTTCCTATTTCATTTGGTCGATGCGGAGCCGCTTGGCGGAACGGCGTATTTTTAAAGCGGCAATTCGAACGAAACAATTTTGATCGATTTTATTCACAGGCGCCGAGCTGTATAGAAATTCTGCACGTGGAACACGTGAACGAGAGCGCTCTAGTGGCCGTCAATTGCCAGTCGAACCAGAATGGAGCCAAGGAACGTGAACAGCCGAACGCGTCACCGTTACAGCTGTTGAATATCAGAAGATGCTGTCCGAGAGATACCATGTTCGACGTATTCACGAGATCCTGTGTAACGAACGTAGTTTCCGGTGAAAATAATTCGTACATTGACGAGTTCGTGTCGCTGTTGCCGAAATCGGCAAGCAACGTGGCATTTTTCCACGTGTCCAAGGGATCGCCTGTTTGCCGGGTTGATGCTCTGGTCACTTATGAGGTCGCGGCGGAGGATATCAGCTCGGAGGGAGGATTTCTCTGGGTGAGTTTGCAAAATTATCGTCAATTTTATCCGCAAATTACGAGATAATCTAATCGAACCTCGGATAATGCACACCTCGATCATCGCAATTCTCTAGAAATAGTTACGCAACAAATCCTCGTATTTTTCATTTATTCGTTCTCCGTTGTTTCTTTGAATCAACAATCGTTTATTATTCGCTGCATCGTATTTTCTGCTGGCACGTCAAATTTCGATTCGCGGATTAAATATTTTTGTTCACTTTAAAACAGGAGCGGTTAAACGATTAGGGGATATTTCAATTTTTTCTAGAAAACTGTTTATATCGCATTCATTTTTTATTTACATAACTCCTGCGCGGTATTCTCTAATTGTTTCGAGTGGAATACGGGATTCAGCTTCCAGAAATAGCTTTCTATGTATCGAAGATTTTTTCGAAATAGTATTCCTTATAATTTCGACCTCGTTGGCGGATTGCAAGATTCTGCAGCTCTGAATTTAAATGTGTATTTTTATATTGTTACTCGTATCTAACCAAAAACTTAACAAAATACTATATTTGTATATTTATATTTTCTGTTATTTCTAATATAGAAATGTACGCACATTTTCTTAAGTTTTCTTTTTTAATATGCAGAGTGTCTCAGTTGAAGGGGACCACTTTCAATGCTGTGAATAATTATGAACTCAAAGTAACTTTTACATTTTTATTAATATTTAAACAAAAACTGAGAGAAGGGGAGTCTACTTGTATATTTCTATTTTCTATTATATGTAGTATAGAAATTTAGAAGTCATTAAACTTTCTCAGAATTTTTTACTTTTTAAAAAAGTAAAGCTGGCTTCTTTGGCACAATAGTTTTGCCATTTTGAAAAAATCGATGGTAATTTGTACACAATTCCGTTGAAAATGATACTGCTAATTAATTATGTAAATTTACTTCTCAGTGTGTAGTATGATAGCAGTCATGTATACTGCCACACCCATTATCTTAATGAAAATCTTGAAAAAGGTTCATCAGACTAATGATTGTTCAAGGAACTCTGCGAGCTATTCCTAGAAACAGTGGCCGACATCAAAACAGACGCATGTGGGAAAACTTCGTAAACATAATGAGAAATTGTTTCTTTATGGGCAACCAGAAATAAACAAGTCACGATGACGTAGTTCATCGTGCGAGCATTTGTTTATGTCGGTGTTCTACGAAATTTCGTGGATTTTTTTTACCGAATCTCTATTTCAGTCCTCTCCAATTCACGATTGATAGCGTTATCGTTTAGGGGCGTGGCTCGACAAGGCTATCGAACGTTTTGAATGGAGTTATTGAACGCTTGAAAAAACGTTTAAAGAACTCCTATTGAACGCACAATACGCAGAAATCATGCTGTGTGTTAGCATGTTAGAAATTCTTCTCGACTTTGTTTCAAGAAAATGGTTCGGTACGAAATATTAGCAGTTATTAAGAATCAGTTATCAAAAGTATTTATATTTGTTTGATTAGGATATCTACCTCGCAGAGTCTGTTGTACATGTTGATGATATGAAGACCGAATTCAGACTGCTAAAAATAAGTTGACCTTTACGATTTTACGACCTTTACGTATTTATGAAATGTGCACTAAATTTATCCTCGACAATTATATAGCAAAAGTGGAAATATATGATAAATATGTACAATGACAAAAAAAACATACAAAATGCAATAACTTTTTTAGAACTGGCCTAAACGACTTGAACTTTTTTATTAGATGATAGATCGACCAGTTTACTAGAACATAACTAGAATGTTCTTTTTAATTTTGCTATTACTTAGACTGACAAAAGAATATAAAAAACTCTCGTTTTTTAACTTTTTTATCTGGGCCCAGAACGAAAATTTAAAAAATGTGTTTTGTAGATCTCGGTAAGCTGTATGCATGTTAAAAATTTCATCGAAATCGGTTGACCTTCGTATGAGCTGTAAACAATTAAAGACCGCAAAAATCACAGTTTTGTCCCGATTTTTGACACTTTCGACCAATAACTCAGATAAAAAGATTTAGAAAACGAGAGATTTTTATTTTGTTTTGTCATTCTAAGTAATACCAAAATTGTAACAATGTAGTTTAGTCACTGTCTAGTATACTAATCCCTCTATCATCTAGAAAGAAATTCAAATCATTTGTTCTAGTTTTGAAAAAGTTATCAAGTTTTGAAAGGTGTCTGAATATTAATGGGAGCCACTGTATGTAGACATTGTAGTACCAATGCATCTATTGATTAGCAACAAAAAGTGGATATTTTAAAGAAACGAATAGCACACATTAGTCATTAGATGACACTATCTTTTGACGAGGATTGGAAATTCCCATTTATTGCAGCATAATTGGAGTACATTGAATGTTATTCAAATTGTCTACACGTAAAAGAATTATACTACGATAAATCGTTACGATAAATCACTACGATAAATCCTAACTTTTCAGATTCATTTTACGTCGGTAAATTGCTTTAATGCTACAGGCTTCTTTGTGATTGATATTCGACAATTAGCTTGTTAAACTTGACAAGACTGTGGTATTGATGAATCATATCATCCTTGAAGTATACACGAATGCAGCTCGTTATTTCGTAAAATTTTCATCTAATTCTCAGAAATTACATCATCAACTTGATACATGTATAATTGATTTACGCGACTGGAGTTTCCGTGAGACTGTTCAGCTAAATTTTTATTCACCTTGCACTGTGCGAGCACGAAAAATTCTGGTCACATTTGAAACGAGTGCAGTCAGGTATGCGGGTCAGAGATCAACAGGTAATTACTAGATCTCTGTATGTTTATAATACTTATACGATTTTGTAATATAGAGCAGACGCGCATATACAAACAATTGGCATTTTAATTTACGAGACATTTTTTCCCTTCTAGCATTTCTAAAATAGCTTGACACCTTGATTGCCGTGTCATTCATGCGTGAATGATGAAAATATTTGCGCAGACACGAGGATCAATTTTTCCGCTAATCTATTACATCTTTGAAATTTCATTAAGATCCGCAAAACATAAGAATGTTGACTATGAAGTTGATGTCATACCACTTAACTATTCCACGTTTATATTCGGTTATATTAAAGTCTTGAATTTTATACAATTTCTGAGGTTATCGGCGTGACGGTCAAAGCGTTAAAGAATCGGAATTTACATAAAGATGTTTAGCATCAATGATCGTATATTTACGAAATTGATCGACGCAGCAACAGTCTCGCGTAAAGACAGTTCGACGGTTTCGCATTTGTTGTCGCGTTACGAACGCTCGTTAAAACAAAACGATTTCGTAACAACGTGCTCGACAGAGAAAGGACAAACACAAACTAGCTCTCGCTCTTTGTCTTGTTGCCTGCAGGCGATCAATGCAGCAGCTGTAACTCCGTTTATTGTAAACCTACACGCGAGGCATGACTTCATCATCAACCAGTCAAGGAAATCCCCGTTTTCTTGCCTAAATGTATCAAAGAGCCTAACAGTGCTGCGAACGGGGGAAACGTGCGAATAACTACGTTGCAGGCGGAAATCTCGGTCTACGATCTGCATTCTTGTTGCAGTCAAGTGCATAATACCATATAGTTAGCCTCTTGATTACGAGGAACTTCAGGGATTTCATAGCATGGATGAGAATGACGACGCTCTTTTTTAAATTTATCTTTGTTTTCCGCAAGATGGTTCATGATAATAACTTTACGAATGATTAATTGATTACTTGTAAGTTGAATAGAATACAAAATAATGAAATAATTAAATAATGATCGACTGCCGGTTTGTATTGCTAAAATGTTCTGTGCATTATTTCGAAGTACTATGCTGTTCTATTTTGGCAAATAATTAATTTATATTAATATTTATAAATTAATTAATTTACAATTAATATGAAATTATTTATTTATGAATAATTTATTTAATCAATTAATTAATTAAATGGTATTGCGCATCTTTTATTAAAGGCTTCGAATTTTTCAAAAAATACTTTAGAGTTTATTTTTTTTTAAGACTGAAACTTTACTTTTGTGAGTAAGTTCTTTAAAAATGATTAATGTGTATTACATGGAAATGTAATCAGTATCGGCCTTGTTAACAATCTTAAGATTAGCCAATAAAAAGACAAGTGCCATGGAAAAAGAAGAATCCGCTGCAGTCGCGGGGTTAATTAGGTTCAACCATCCAGATATCCGGCGGTGATTATAGGGACAGTTGAAAAGATGAACGCTGACGCAATATTCGTAATAGCAGTGTCAAAACGTACTCGAATGGGTTGATTACTATAACTTGCGACATGAAATGAAAAAGCGTGCCTGCATGGAGGTGACTGCGAGCTTCCCGTAGAATTCAAAGCAGTTCATTTCGCACACGATTCCACGAGGATCCGTGTATCACACGAAGTCAACGTGTCGTGTTAACAAAAATATTTCCTTTCCCCGTTCTTTCGCATTCGTGAAATATACAACCCGTTTCCATGGGACGCGCGTTTCCCGGCCACTCTCACACGAACGTAAACACGTTCGCGCGCGGGGGATCTGTGCGTTCAATTCAAAATGCATTTAAGAAATTATTTTCTTTCACACGCAGGCCTGCAACGAACACACCGCGATGATATCTGCCGCACACGAACGGTCAATACAGGCAGAGTTTAAACGGTACCAATCTCTTTGGCAAATATCCGTTGCCAAACCTGTTTCCTAAGGCCAAATGTTTTCTTTCAAGGCCATTTCTTCTTGCAATTTAAGAGCTTCTGAAAGATGCTTCGGGAGGAGCAGCTCGTGCGACATGCCACAAATACGGAAATTTTTATAAGTTTTTTCTCTTAGGAGAAGTGAAAGTCGTTTTGGGAAGTTTAAAGAAATGTGGGTTTTTTTAAAGGTACAGAGATGTAGAAATATGAGTATTAAAGCGCAACGATTTCTTTAGAATTGAATCAAATAATTTGAATTCTTTTATAGTTTTCGGACTGATTAGTTTACTAGAAAAATATTTGCAGAAATTATAAAAAGAAAAGCAAGTAAGATACGGTTTTTAACTTTTTTATTTGAGCTTGTAACAAAAAAACATTACATTCTCGGTGAAAAATTACTCTGTTTTCAAATGTGTTCGAATATTAATGTCAGTCGCTGTAGATTTTTGAGAGCTGATTAAAAAAGATCGCACCCAAATGAAAAGTTGTTTTTTTTTATCAAAGATTTTACTACGTTTCAAAGAAGCTAAAATTCTTGTTATACTTTCTTAAATATTTCTCGACGTAAAGTTTTAAGAATCTAGAAATATTATAAGTGCATAGGAAGGAGGCCATTGTAGTGCGTTGAATTTATTTATTCGTTCGAACTGCAACAAAATGGAGTAATTTCCATTCGAAGCTGTAGCACCGGCTTTTTTGGCTCCGACAATAAAATTCTGGCTTCGTGCCTGATCACCGCTCACCCCATGGCGTCGAACGTGTTGAAGTGCCTTCACCTTTTCGCCTGATTCGCTCTTACACATTGCCCCGCACGTATCGCGACACAATTCACATAATGATATCGCAAATCCGTGAGCAAAATAATTACATAGAATTTGAACTCGATACCTCGTAATGTCAAGTCAGGCTTATAATGAAAATTTCGAACAGAATATATTATAACATATTGATTGTCACATCGTTGTATATGCAGACTATTCTATAATTATGTTAACACCTGGAAAGGGATGATTCCTGAGATTATTTGAAGTAACTTTTTCCTGAGCCAAAATGCAATCCTCGGCTTTGTTTACGAATTAGTAACGAAAAACACTGACCAATGAGAGGCGAGATCAGTTGGCGGAAAGCGGCCGTGCCAACGAGCGGTCGAAGCCCAGTTCCGCTGATTGGCTCGGCCGTCTAGCGCTGGGCGAGCTCGCCTCTGATTGGTCGGTGTTTCTCGTTAATAACTCGTAAATAAAGCCGCTGATTGCATTTTCGTTAAGGAAAAAGTTACTTCAAATGACCTCCATGTTAATATAATTATAGGACACTATGTATATAAAAGACACACGAAATGTGAGACCGACCCATTTAATAGTATAAGAAGAGAAAAGACAAGATTTATCATAGCAATTGTTTTGCCTTTTTAACCTTCTTGTATCTCGTTGATCTTAACAAAGTTTGACCTACTTGATAGATAGTAATCAAAATGAGTTTTCAAGTTTGATTAAAAAATCGTGTCAATCATTTGTTAATCAAAGTGTTAAATATGAATGTTCATTCATTTCGGCAAATTCGAACTAAAATGTTACCTTTCTATTAGTAAGAGCCAAATATTAGAGTAAATGTAGATAAGCAATAAAATATTTACAAAAATTAATAACGACAATATTATTAAAGACAATTCTAGTTATCATAGTTGTGAAGAAATACATAGAGCAAGAGGTTAGTTAACTACAGGAACGCGTTAAGTTTGGGATGTTCTAAAGAATTGAGGCTTTTATCTTTCGATCAAAGCGATCGCGGTTCCGAGAATTGTTATCGAGAATAAAATTTATAGCGCTTCATCGAGCGGGGTGGGGAGCAGTGTTCGATAGGAAGGAATTGATTCGGTTAAATTTTACCCGGGCGTGGCCGTTTCGTACGAGAAAATTTTATTTTTCATCTGGAGCTATAGATACACGCCGCTTACTCAGCTGTTTTACAATATACGCTCCGCCGAACTGAATGGAAAGGAAACGATCCCGGATTTGATATTCAAACTTTATGCTTTTCGCTTTGTAACTTCGACGGTGAACGATGTGTTATACATATTAAATCGAAAATCAGAGTTATTGTAGCTTTGAATGCGTATCTATTACTGCATGAAGTATTGCGGGGAAGGTTTGATGACATAAAAAAAAGTAGAAATAATGAACATACAGGCATACAGTGCAAAATTGATAACAGAATTCAAAATTAAATAAGAAATTCGTTTACAACAAATTGCAAGCGAAATAATGTTATACTATCACAATTAAAAGAGATAATCAAGTGACTGTTTATAGATCAATTTAAATGAAAAAGAACGATCCTTTGGAGTAAATAAAAACACAATATACTGCCAGGTTTCTTTCTAAAGAGGTCAAACGAAGTGTTTAACACGTGTTAAATGACGAATATAACCGATAATAATTGTTTATAGTTGTAAACATATTAGCAAACGAATTTCATTAAAGTATATGCAAGTTATTTACACAATACTAGTACAAAAATAGTGCAGTGGTATTTTAATGGACTAATTAAGAATGCAAGTCGCAAAGTGAATAAATTTCGTAGAACGTCGACGACCTTGAAAACAATTTTTCTCACAATTTTGACGTATCGTTTAAATTTTCGTTCTAGGTTCGGATAAAAACTCGAAAAAATATGAGTCTCTTATTGTCTCTCTCATTCCATCGAATTCTAATTTAAGAAAAAAAAAACATTTTCAAACATTGTCTAGTGAAAGTAGAGTCATCGTCAGGTTCTCGGTTCATTTTTTTTTTACATTTGAAGCTGTCGTAAATACAAGAACATGTATTTTTACATTTTCGTCAACAATTTTGATCTTCGCAAAAATATGAAAATTGATCCTGACTGTCTACGCAGGGTTTACCACATTGCCTGCCACGTCAGCCAAAGTAGCATGCCGGGAATATTTGTCGAACTTGTAATTTTCAAACAAAATTTTGTAGACATTACCTAGTGAACTAAACCTTGCTGACATTTGAAAACAGTTCAAGACATTTGGTCCATTTTGAAAAATGTTATTTCCTTTTAAAAGGTGTTCGATTCACTGAACAACTTTGTGTTCGCGTCAATTGGTAATCTCTCGACGCACGTCGTTGCAGGGAACATCCTGGCCAAAATCAGCGATCTCGAGTCATTCAAAATATACATCCGCGGGGTCTCTATTCCCTCGATCATTCGTCGATCGCGGTGAAAGTAACGCACCAATCAAACTTCCGTTTCCAGGAATATCATGCAGCCGGAGGGTGACCCCCACGGCGACGTGCAATTCGCACGCGGTTAAATGTTCCCGGTGTCCGTTTTCTATAGATACCACCGCGAGATATCGCGCGGGGTATCGGCCGGCGTTCGCCGCGCCACCCCTGATCCGGTGGTGTTTTATCGGTGCGGTCGTAATAAATATCGACGATTCTTTTTTGGCGGGCGGGCCGAGTATGGAAATTTATAGCTCGCCGAGCGAAAACATTTAAGAAACAATATTTCAAAGTCAATGAGAGAAACAGTTTAATAACAGCTGATAAAAAGACGGCGCACGAAATTCTCTACTGCCGAATTGTTTTATCTGAATAAATATTGTTCACCAATTAGCTGTCGTAATCTCTTTGAAAAGTCTATTCGTTTATTTACTTAATTTAACCGGTTCACTGTATCTGTCGAGCACATTCGTCACGCGGAAATGGTAACATTTTGTGTTATGAAAACAGTAACGTATCTTCTCTATTTATTTCGTAAGCAACGGACAGTGGATATTGTAATCGAAGCAACGCCCTGCGCGATACCGTTAATTGCTCATAAAAAAAGGGAGATTGTAAAATATTAATTGAAGCTCTCGTGAACGAACGGGAATATGAACCCACTACAAATATTGTGTTGCCTGGAACTTTCAGTTCAATTCATTAATAAATTACGGACTTCAGGCTTCATTTTTATACGTTTCTCTGGCTTGAATATTAATGTAATTATCTCGTAATATTTATTATTTATATGAAACTCATTTATCAGTTTTGATTATGTTTTGTTACAATTTCCTCGCTATGGAGTTATTGTTATTTACCGCATTGCTTATCGTTCCAGGAATGTCAATCTGGATCACCTATTTTTTTTTCAGACCCCGTGTTTTATCGCCTGCACCGTAATAAATATCAATGTTTTGCTCTCCTTCTTTTTTTGGCTTGAACGCGCGCAACCACCGTGCGGGGGTAGCCCGAGGGGGCGTGCTGGCTTTATTACGGCAAGCAAAAGAATGCGGCAGGGTAAATAAATCCGACTCATCATTCGAGGATCTACAGGGCGTGGTAGTACCGGCTTGCAGTGGCGTAGGACCGACGCGTCGCTGCTAAAACCGAGAACCGCATTGCAGAGGGTGTCGAGTCAAGGTCTCCGATTAACATCGGAGTACATCTGACCGTTTAAATTCCATATAAATCCTAACTCTGAGCATTTGTCACCCTTTTAAGCTAGCAGCAAATTTTTCTACTACCCTTTTAACTAGTTTTCGTCCCCACTGCACCCTTAATCTTTTTATATTTGGTACTAAATTCTTTGTGGAATGTTCCCAGCTTTTGTTAGACAATGAAAGAGATTTACATGATTCTTTCAATTAGAATTTATGGTAAATATTGCTTGAATAATGGTTGCAAAAAGTGTGGGAGGGTATACAAATATCGATGGTGTTCTTCAAATATTCTTTTAACTCAATTCTACTACATTCTCAGCTTTTAGTAAACGATAAATGTTTTATTTTTAAATGTTAGTGTTTAATTATAGTTAAATAAGATGATTGTTAGATAATTGAACAGCATTTAACTTTAAATATTAAATATTGTGAAAATGGTCCGAAAAAGTATACAAGAGTGTCCAATAATGACTTCCCATCGCTATTGACTGCAGCTAATAGTTTAAATGTGGTGCAAATTAAATATTCTAGTCCCTATACAATGTTTCTGGAACAACAGAAAACATTCCAATCCGGTAATTCAACAAATTTGTTAGAATTAGACTACAGAATAAAAATTGTCTGAATTAATTGTAGGAAATGTAAGCCAGATGACGATGTCTTTTCTTCTTGAATAATTTCAATAAATTGCATGATATAAAAATTCTCTCAAATTCTTCTAATTTCATTATGGTTTCGTTTTTGACAAAATCGTTTCTGTCAGAATGCACAATATCTGTGGGCTAATTGTAATATACATAGAATTCTCTTTTACTACCCAAATTCACCAAACAGTTCAAAATGCTCTAACTCGAGCATTTAAAATATCTCGCTTGCTTTTTGTGACGAAAAAAATGTCAGATGTCAGTTTATTCAGAGGGGCAAATATCATGATAGGCAAAAAAATTTGTTCAAGGTTACATTTTTTGATATTTCAAAGTCGTCGAAGTTTTTTAAAATGGATTAATACATTTCCATTATCGCTATATGATAGCCGAAGTCTAGACGAAACCAACGGCCATCGACGATTCGATGGATTTTATCTAAAATAACTTTCGTTGTCTTTTTCTTCTCTCTGATATAGTAAATTAATTTAACCTAAACTTAAACCCATTACACTGATCTACAGCTCTTTAAAAATTCCCCTCTGTGCAATGAAAAATTCCGTAATATACAGAAGGTCTCATATTTTCCGGTATTTTCGAGTTGCACATCTCTTCGTGTCAATTCCAGTTTCTATCTCCTCAAATTTACTATCAAACAGCATTTTAAATTTGTCTACCTCTGCTAAACGATCAAAGAGAGGTACAAAGTGACTCTTTACCATGAAAGTACAGGAAAACTGAAAGTTCTGGTACATATCCCAGAGAGAACTGTCTGAAAAAGCGTGTCTGCCGATAACGGATGTTCCATTAGAAGAAAAGGTGAATGTCGCGATTCGTAAACCCGGCTAGATAGTCGAGAGACAAGATAAGGATCTGTGTCCGCGATTTGCGACACCGTTTCCAGGGTGTTTGACAAATCTGATAATCCTGACATCCGTACCGCGTCAGACGTTCTCCGCTGTCAACGGGCAAGCCTTATTTTCGCGGCTCGTTATCGCCAGTTCCATCGGCTGATTTCCTCCATCGATTTCGTTTTACGATCGTTCACCTGCCGCGCTTACGAAATAATGACGAGGAAGCGAACCGCGTATCGAAACGGTCGGACAGTCATATAATAGTCTACGGCCGCTCTTCCTTTTCTAAAAGCGACAAAAAAGAGAGAACTTCACGGTCGTCGGACGCCTCTTTAGGCCAGGTACCGTTGTGGCCTGTCCTTGGGAATCGGCAGGTGAAGAGGCAACACTATTCTTTCTCGATGAATCTCTCTGATGAGTCGATCTTTGTGTAAACTCCTATTTTTGAAGATGGCTGTGTGAAAGTTGGCTGCTCGAAACTATTTTCGGTTGCCAAAACATTTTCGGAAAAGTGCAACAGAAATTTTTGGTAATTTTGGTAAATATTTACAAAACGGAAATGCCCTCTGTTCTTTATGATTTTTTCGTACGCTCTTGATTTATCTTAAATTTTATAATAGAGGATATTAAATTGATTCCCTGTTGAGGATCTTTAAGTAAAGCCAAATTTTCGTAGCCTAATTTGTAAAGACAGTTTAAATAAAAATGTGTAAATAATGTGTAAATAATTCTAACAAATTAGTATTTGAATAAAATGTTATCCAGATTGTGAGTTATCATAAATAAGTCCTCCATGGAATACATTTATAGACAGTCAAATGTTCTCGGTCATAATTCAAAAATTTTAATGTACGAAGACAGACAGAGGATTATTTCCTCTCTGAAAAATTTCAAGCAACGTTGCAACGTAATTTCAAGCAACAATATTGGAACCAGCTGCAATTAATGCTTCTAAGTATTAATGCAATTAATACTTCTTACTCACTCATAAACTGTTGTCTACTTCGGATGTCACGCGTGCACAGTAGTAGCATTTAAAAATACCGGGCTACACATCAAAATGCGACTTTTCGAATCACTCTTACTGCGTAGCGATATTTGGTGCGTATCGGTCAACGGTCACTGATTAACTGGTCTTTAGATCGTGTTATTGCCTTACGTCCCTTTTCGAAGGGGAGATGATCGTAAATGCGACCCTCCTTCGGAAAGTCATTACCAGTTCTTCATCAATTTTTTCACATTTCTAGCTGTCGTAAACAGAAGAACATATTCTTCGCATTTTTTTCAATAATTTTTATCTTTGTAAATGTACAAAAATTTACTCCGTCCACATTGGGTATATTAACTAATCAGCAATTGCGGAATAATCCGCACGAGGTGCACCTGTCATGTTATTATTGCGATACATACTGAGTGGCGTACTATCTACCTGATGATAGTTAACTAATCCACTAATCAATATTAACTAATAGGTGATAGCTGACAAGCATCGCGGCGGATGCAAATGCGTTGACACGTCAGACGCAATTGGATCACGGTATTGTTTGTCCAAATTGTAATTTACGATCAAAATAATTCCTCTAACATCCTGAAACAATTCACAAGCCATTTCGCCTAATTTAAAAAATGTCATTCCGTTTCCAAGATCGTTCGAATACTTTTGCGAGAAAGTATTTTGTGAAACAACATTGTAGAGAATCCCGAATATTCTCGGAAATCTTGACATGATTGAGAATCCCGGAATCGTCGAGTTCTCGCACAATTCTAAACATAATGTTTACCTTTCCATCGTATCGATCGTTTATCGCTGCGCCAATTAGTCGGTTAAGCTCATCGGTTAAGCTGAAAATCCGGCAATTAAACGGGGGAGCCTCAAGTAAACCGTTAAAACGAGAATGATTTTCGGCAATTTTTGTACAACGTAAAACATTCACGAAACTTTTCCTTATTTTACATACGTATTCTTTGACATTTCAAGGTGCATCAGTTTCTTTTTCGTTACAGTTTATGGACGTTCACCGAAACAATAAATCTTGTTCCGATAAACCTCGACGGCGTTCATCGGTTTGCAGTCTACCATTTCTCAGTCTACCCACTTTACCCTTTGATTCGAAACAAAAAATAAGACGAACTTTTTGCATAACAGACCTATGCGTCGTACGAGCCTGAATCCTGTTTCAATGAATGCAAAGAGAATGATAAAACGTGGGTCTGAAAACAAAGGAGTGATTTTTATTAAAATAAAAATTTTACCGTTTTATCATTCTTTTTGCATTGTTTTAAATAGGATTTAAGTTGATACGACACGTAGTTCTATTATGAAAAAACTCCGTCTTATTTTTTGCTTTAGATCGAAGGAAAAAAAAGCTGGTTTTCATGCCGATCAATGCCGTCGAGATTTATGCGAACACGATTTATTGTTTCAATAATCGAAAATCGTCTTTATTTTAATGGATTACTTGAGGATCACCCCTTAAAAAGGGGACAGTGGCTCTCAGGGGGTAGCAGAAATGCAACGAACGCGTGAAATTCTGAGCGGTTCCTCTAAACCGAAGAAAATTTGTTTGCAGGTGACGTTATCGGAGAACGGATCTCACGAGAAGGTGGCAGCATCCATCGACAACAGCTGCCTAGAACTGACTCCGAATTCGAGGACGAGCCGGCGACTAGTTTTTCGGGTTTGCAGAAACTCGGAGTTCTGTCAGAAACACAGCTGCGTGAGGAAGTGTTGTCGAGAGAACCGCGTTTTTTCGAGGTTTCTCCAGTGCATTGATGTGGACGCGTCCTCAGCTCCGCGCCGTTTTTACGACGCGATCTCGAATCTCACGGAGGTTGCCTGGGACGGCACAGGTCTGGCTTCGCGAGAAAAAATTTAATCAACTTTTTCAGATATTCAACAGTACGCTGTCGAGAATTGATTGCACCCTCTTGCCCATTATTTTTCGTTTCAATAGGGCACGTCTGTTACGAATCAAAGCGATTACTTTGGCTCTAGTAATTATTACTGGCACGGGTACCGATTCTGTATCATTTACCAGCCAATCGAATTGAAAATTTTAATTAGAAGCTCGCCTGGTGATCCCCGTGTTCACGATTAAGCGAATTAACGCGCGATATGACATACTTCTCTGTGTGTTTTCCGTTGCGAATTCTTCATTCAGACTCCTACAAGGTGTCAAAAATTATGATATTTCCGGGAAATGTGGGGTTCCTGAGGTCATTTGAAGTAACTTTTTCCTTAACGAAAATGCAATCCGCGGATTTGTTTTTTTTGAGTTATTAATTGAAAACAGTGACCAATGAGAGAACAGATCTGCTGGCGCGAGACGGCCGAGCCAATGAACAGAACTGGGCTTCGTCCGTTCCTTGGCTCGGCCGCAATGCGCCAGCCGAGTTCGCCTCTCATTTGCTCACTGTTTTTCGTTTAATTTTCGTTTTACCTTTAAAATTCCACTTCTTTGTCTTGTGTAAAAAAAGGTTTCCCCTTGAAATCATCAAATAATGCACAAAAAGAAAGTCGGTTCGATATTCTGAAACGTAGAGCAGGTCAGACAAAAGACCTGTCTGCGTGTTTCTGTCTCGTAAAACACATAGCATATGTTAATTTTGCAAGCTGCTTTTTTTATTGGAAGTACGATCTGTTATAAATGTACACAGAACAGAATATCCAATACTCATCACGACTCTGTCTGCATCTGCAGGCATCGCAAGTATCGAAATTTTCAATGAATTTTCGGTATGTTGCTGATTGAGAAGATATTTGGGATAAATGCAGAGTTTTATGAATAATATTTAATATAATTCAATGCGTGTAAATGTAATCAATAACCAAAAAGAACGGACGTCTCCGTTTCAAGAAATATTAACGACAACTGATAATATACATTAAAAGCACCTACTGGTGCTATTTCACGAATTTTAAATATAATCCTTTTGTTCATTGATTATTTGTGGCTTGTTATCGTAGACTCGACCTCTGAAAAAACTTCACGAAAAAAAGATGTAGTGGTGTTAAGTCGCATAATTTCGGAGGCCATCTGAAATCTGCATTTCGTGAATACGTTGACGACATTTCGATCACTAAAACTGAATATTTTCTCGGGTTGTGTGGAATGCAACAGTAAGTTTGAGTAATGCAAACGCGTTGTTGCAATGTACACCAGTCCATGGTTAGAAATGTATTACCTGTTATTAAGACAAAACGTTGTTTTTATGTCGTTTGAAAAGTCACAATGCGTAAAAATTATACACTGCCGACATTTTGAGCGCCATATTTGAAATGAAGATTTTTATTGTTTAGTAGCATATTTATATAGCTCAAAGTTCGCACAAATGAATTTCGACAGTTGTTGCGTTTACCGTACCGCATTTTATTCGATTTTCCAAATGCAAAAACAAATCTTGTCAACAGTAACCGTGACTTATTGTAACAAACAGCTGAAAGAACGAAAATACCGTTTAATCAATGGATCATAAGAACACAAATTGTTAACAAAAATTATTTTATTTGAATCGCGATGTAGGATAAAAATATTAGTCATTCAATACATTTCCACAACCATGGATCATATAATAGTTACGATTTTACACGATTGAAATGAATATTTTTTATTATGTTTTCATCAATTCTGTTTTTAGCTTTAATAATTGTAATTTGTAGTTCTCGTACATTTCTGATTATTTATAAAATTGTATGTGTAGTCTTTGTTTTCGTAATTTTGCGTTTTCGTATTTTCCGTTTATTTACGCAAATATTTTATTGCTTTTTTCAAAAGAAATTAAATATCTAAAATCACAGGTTACGCTACTAGATTCTTGATTGAAAACTGCGCAAAACTGATATCTAGGCGCGATTCCTCTAACTTTAATACTCGTAGTTTCCAAGGTATTCGATAAAATCTGATTCACATCGCAAACTTAAAATAATATTTGCACAACTGTCGTCTCGATATTATTGATAGAGCACGCAGCTTTGGGTATAAAACAATTTTCAACATGGAAACACAAGTTACATGATAAACGGCAAAAGATTGTAGATGATAACAGCAACTATTTCGAATATCGGAGCTGCCGCAGTAATTTCTCAACCAAAATGTCGCAAGATTTAATCCGACTTTCATTTCGTACATGTAATATTTAATGCGAATCGTTGGAGTAAATTGACCCTGTTCTTGTATTAAATGCTTTTCGATTCTCGTTTGAAATGTTCTTGTATTATTCTTTAGGATACGATCTGCTGGTTGGTCGCAATTGCACTGATGTGTATAAAATAGAGTTAGGAGAAATATTGGGTTTGACAAAAGAGGGATATCTCCGACAAGCTCCCACTTTGTTAAACGACCTCAATTCCTACTGTCTGGATGTACTGGGCAATGGATCGGTGTATTCTTTGGTATGTTTCCCAGAAATCCAACCGGAGACATCTAATATCAAGTAAGAGACAATTTCTTGACACCAGTCACTGAATTTAATAAAAATGCTAGACTGTTGCAAATGAAATGGCGTTTGTTGAACTTCTCAGTTAAACTTTTGTTTAACGATCTTGTTAAATATTTCTTTAAACAAAATAGTCTCCTTCGACTTCGACACACTATTCCCAAGGTGATACTAAGACATTGATGCCCTTTCGAAAAGAAATCGGAAGAACGAAAGGTAAACAATTCATTAACAAACTATGCCAATTAAAACTTACGCTGCCATTATCTTCTCACAGACCGCTAATGTTTATTGTGTTATTATTGACATAAAAGTGTCGAATAGAACATCAAAAGAAATTGTTCTTACTTCGCACATCAATGATGAAGATTATATGAATTTCTTTCCTTTCCATGTTCAATAAAGACGATTTTTTTCCATTACACGTGTTGTACAATATTCATAAATGTACGCTAATTCACGTAATGGACGTATATTGTTCGAATTATGCATGTAGAACGCTGTCTGCAGGTCGGGAAGTCTGAATTGTAAAAAAAGCGCCATTTCGTGTGCAACAGCCTAAGTTTGGCAACTAATTTCGATTTTATTGTTCGCACATAAAATTATACATCATATAATAGATATCATCTTCATCTCATTATTTGCACCTTTCGGTTGTTCACAAAATTGTTGAATCATCGCAACCAGGATTGAACTCATGCAAACGTTCATTATTACATTTCATCCTCATTCTATATACAGTGACTCGTATTAATATTCGGACACCATATTGTTAGAAAAATTATTGCTCCTTTTTATTGTTTAAGATAGTATTATTGAATCAATTGTTTTCTCATATAGTAAAGCACTTCTTAAAGTAAGTAGAAACATAAATTTTGTTTATTTATTCCACATAGTATTTTATATAATAAGCGATAAACAAGATCGTGACAAAATTCTACGTCACAAAAATATTCGGACAGTGAATGAATTACATTAATTTTATATAAAATGAAAATCTTTTTAATCATGTTATCATAATATTAATACTTTGTCGGTTGACCCTTTTGTTTTATTACTTTATGTAATCGCTTGGGCATGTTACAGATGACTTTATTTAAATAATGCGGCGAATCCGTTTCCATTCGTCCAACAAACGTTGTTTTATCTTTGTTGTTGTTTTTGTACGTGTTTTACGAATTTTGCGGTCCAATTGATCCCATAAATTTTCAATTGGATTTAAATCAGGCGATTGAGGAGGAGGATCCGTAAAGATTAAATTTGTTTTCATCCGAAAATATTACATCATTCCACTACCAGCTGTCTTTGTAAAAATAATCTTTTTCAAATTTGCAAAAAAAAAAAAATGGTGTGGCGTAAAGTAAATACAGAATTAAACATTTCAAATTTAAGAAAGACGGTGAAACACGGTGATAGGAGTGTAATAGTGTGGGGTTACAGTTATAGTGGGATCTCGTCTGTAGGTGTAGGTGAACTAGTTTTTATCGATGGTATTATGGACAAAATGAAGTATTTGTACATTTTAAAAAAAAATTTGATTACAAGTGCTATAAGTATGGGTATACGTACAGTTTTAAGTTTTATTAGGATAGTGATCCTAAACACAAGGCCAGAATTGTGCAGGAATATTTATTAAACAATTGTCCAAAGGTACTGCATCCTTTTCCTCAATCGCCTGATTTAAATCCAATTGAAAATTTATGGCATCAATTGGACGAATTTATTTGTTAGACGAATGGAAACGGATTTCGCCGGATTATTTAAATAAAGTCATCTGTAACATGCCCAAGCGATTACATGAAGTAATAAAACAAAAGGGTCAACCGACAAAATATTAATATTATGATAACATGATTAAAAAGATTTTCATTGTATATAAAATTAATGTAATTCATTAATTGTCCGAATATTTTTGCGACGTAGAATTTTGTCACAATCTTGTTTATCGCTTATTACATAAAAAACCATGTGGAATAAATAAACAAAATTTATGTTTCTACTTACTTTAAGAAGTGCTTTATTATATGGGAAAACAATGGATTCAATAATACTATCTTAAACAATAAAAAGGAGCAATAATTCTTGTAACAATATGGTGTCGGAATATTAATGCGAGTCACTGTATATGCGACGACTTTAATTACAACCTGCTTACGCGGAGAAATTTTCAGCTCTCCCTCGAACCGCGGTTCTCCCGGTGCTAAAAACTGAAATTTAATCGTATTGTTCCCACAGAATCGCAGAATGTACGCGTTTAACTATAAATATCTTCATATTTGTATGTTTTCACGTGCTACGTAAGCGTTTCGCATTCCACTGGCACTCTCTACCAGCGTCGAAAAAAAAAATACTCGGTACATTCGTTACACGAGAAACGAACGATCGTCATTAGTATGTCGCGTTGTCAATGGAAAAGTTTTTCAAGATATTCTAGAACTGCACCGAAAATATCTTCGAATTTCGTTGAAAGGAAAACAGGTCCTTTTATCGCGACGGGAGGAACGATGCTAAATAGAGGAAGCCATAATTCGGAGACAGTCGCCTTATCGTTCGGCGCGCATTAATCCGCGAGTCTGAAACTTTTAAGCCGATGAATGTCGAACGGTTTGTTTGACTTCGTAAAGTTTAAACAAGTACATAGCCAGTCGGGACTGGATAGATCTGATGGAAATACCAACCGAAGCATCGCGTTTCGTCTCAGTTTTACAGTTTTTGGGCGACCGCGTTCGTGTCTCTGAGTCATTTTGTTAAACGAACCTCCGATTTTCTTGTATTTCGATCCATCCTGTTTTTCCTGAATTCGAGAAGAAATTGATTTTATATCAATCTCTACGATGTTCTGATCTTAGCAAAATCTCTACTCGACGAGTGGGATTGGTAAAGGCATTAGTAGCCATTTAAAAGAAACATAAATATTTTGTAAAATATCGTGCTTTCTCAGCGTCAAATATCACATTAAAAATATGTATAGTAACAGTTTAGACAATATTTTAAGTATTTTTCTGGTTTCATTATTTAAGAAGAAACTAAATTTGTAGGCACACACACACACGACACACAAAACAAAGTAAATATCAGCCGAAACTAATTAATAACTCAATTAAACGAGTATGTACCTCTTTGATGTTGTAATAATGAATTGTGGTTGTCGAAAAACGTTCGCTTACATTTTAAATGAACGAAGATATTTTTAAATGATAATTGACCGAACGCACGTTTCCATTCTCAACAAACGAACATATTTTTAAACGATAATTGTTCGAAAGCGTTTGCTTTCATTTCACAAGCATACGAACATATTTTTAGACGATTCTGTATATTCCATTCTCGCGCGAATATTTTTCGTACGTCAGACGAAAATCAAATCTATGATTATTTAAATAATCTTCCACTATTCACAACTTTGTTAAAATTCATTTGAAAATCATTTCCAAGATTGAGCTTTTTTATCGTTCGTCTTTAAAAAAAATTTTACGTAAATGAGTGCTCGGAGGGATAAAATGTACCGTCAAAGAGAATTGTATTAATTTTTTCTTGTTCTACATTTTTCGGTATTAATTTCGCATTTAAATTTGTCGAGCAATTTCCATTTCTAATCGTAATATGGCGAAAGCAGCTCGCTTTTCCACTAAAGAGAAACGAGAACGCCGAGTTCCTCAGAAAATTATAGATCCTATATTCTGGCTGTGTCTAGAAGATTGAGCATTTCTGCAAACTATTGTTCCCAACGAAATGTTCGTAGTAAACACAAAATTTTAGGAAAGTGCTTGAGAACCGAGCAGTTCCCGCGATGATGAATATTGTACTTGTATCGATGCCAGGTAGCCAAACCGTTTAGCGTCGACGTAGATATTGTGCACGTTCCTGTACCTTCGAGCAGAGGGATAAATAACAATGGTGGAAGCCCATTTGTCTGATGAGTGCACAAGAAACAACGAAATGCTGCAGTTGACTATGCATTCATTCGCTGTATCATACGCTCATTCCACTGATTCGTTACAACTTCCCGTTTGCCAACACATTACATGCACCTATATTTCCAATTAAACATCAGACTGCACCCAGAGTTGGGCATCGTTTAAGTAAATGTTCATTTAAACGATTATTTATATACAAAATTATTTGTTACTTGAAAGTTCAAGTAAAACACAAAATAATTAGTTATCATTTATATAGATCTAAATAAATTATTTAAAGTAATAGAATTTTTATTTCTTCTTTATAAATACAAATTTAATTGTTACTTATTAATCGTCATTTAATTGCTTGTTGTTTATTCGGTACAACAAGGAGGAATGATTCAAGTTCTTCAATAACAAAAAAAGAGCAAAAATTATTTACTATTTGTCTTTTATCTAAATTCAAATAAGAAATAACGTTTGATTTGCAGAACAAATGTACAAACTATGCATTGTATAATATATACCGCAGACGAAAGAGAAGCAAAAATTA
Organism: Megalopta genalis; assembly: GCF_051020955.1. Classification (NCBI taxonomy): domain Eukaryota; kingdom Metazoa; phylum Arthropoda; class Insecta; order Hymenoptera; family Halictidae; genus Megalopta; species Megalopta genalis. Next base: position 20,131,568 of record NC_135019.1, on the reverse strand, counting down.
TTTAATACTTGTCTTTCCCTAAAATTCAAATAAAAAATAACATTTAATTTGTAAATAAGAAATAAGAAAAAAATTATTTGTGGAATGAAAATGATTCAATGAAATATTAATTTAATTTGTAATTTGTTATTTATTGTTTAAAATAAAATTTGCCTAACTCTGACTGTATCAAGATAAATGAACCCACGGAAATTATAATCAAACGACAATCCATTTGTTATCACCTCGAGTGTTAGACCGTTTAAATTATAATAAGTGCATAGGATCAGCTATCCAGATACTGTAGTTGACGCATGTTTCATCATTGTTGCGCAAGTATAAGTTCATTAGTCGTTTGTCGGTCACCTCCACATTAAGATTCACGACTTCATTTTATTAACACGCAATTCCGAGAAGCGAAGGCTATTTTGTGCCCATTTTCCTCGTACCAGCGTCCTATGTTTTCGAATTTACACGCTGCACCATGTGCATCGCACATGCATTGCCGAAGCGAGTGTAATCAAATCATTAGAGTGACAAGAATTAACACAACATTCACCTACACCTGATTTGTTAATCAAATACCGTTAACTAAACATGTCCCGCGTTATTCAAATCACAAATATTTTCACTGTGTCAAAATGCAGTGACCTGCAGTAGTATAATCATAATTTCTCGGCTGAGGTTGGATGCATTTTGTTATTCGCCTTCCTCGATGGTAATATTTCGACATTTTTGAAAAGCGTTTTGAAACTGTCGCAATACATTTAAAATAACAAGTAAAACAACTAAAATTTCGTTCACGATAAGCAAACACTGCGGATGTTTATGTAAAATGAATATTAATAAGCTGAGACTAATAATTGACATTCTCACACTTTAAAGATTTTATCGGCCGGCAGATTTCTGCTAGTTCTTTTAAAATCGTAGATCATCAATTTTTATGATCAAAATTTTTTTTTTTATTTGTTCAGACGTTACAATAATTTTATCTGTAATCCATGAAATTACTTAGATTAACCCTCGGTCGGCAGACCATTTTTACATTTCTACTCACAATGTTCATGACTATTCAGATGTATTTCCTTTCTTAACAGTTTGAATAGATTAACAATAATGTAAGAACATTTTTAATTATATACAGTTGTTTCTAGCGTCGATTTAAAAATACTGATTCAAAATTACCCGGTAACTGCAGTCTGTGGGTTAATGTAATGTAACAAGTTCTTTTGAAATTATTATTTAAAAGAAATAATAATACAGGTTTATAAAAAACCTAATCTACCGGCTGCTTCGAATGACATCTATTCATTTTTGACATACAGTGATTTCCGTTAATATTCGGACACTTTCCAAAACGCAATAACTTTGTTGAAACAGGAATTTTTATTTTAGATGAGATTTCTTTTAGACCATAACTAGAATGCTTTTTTAAAATTTTGCTATTGCTGAGAGTGACAAAAGAACATAAAAACTCTTGTTTTTTTAACAAACGTGTAACAAACGTGTACAAATGTGTTTTGTAGATCTTGGTAAGTTATATGCATATTAAAAATTTCACCAATATCGGTTGACCTTCTTATGAGCTGTAAATAATTAAAGATCGCAAAAATCGTAGTTTTGTCCTGATTTTTTACACTTTCCACCAATAAGTGTGAGAAATTTTCAGTTTTTACAATCTTTTAACGCTTGTAACCGATTTCGATGACATTTTTAGCATGCATATAACTTACCGAGATCTACAAGTCGCATTTTTTAAATTTTCGTTATAAGTTCAGATAAAAAAGTTAAGAAACGAGAGACTTTGATTTTGTTTTGTCATTCCAAGTAACAGCAAAATCGTAACAAAGTAATTTAATCATTGTGTGGTATACTAGTCCCTCTATTATCTAAAAGAATACAAATCGTTTGTTCTAGTTTTAAAAAGGTTATTGCATTTTAAAAAGTGTCCAAACATTAATGGGAGTCACTGTAAATGTATAAAATCCGCAGTTTAATGATAAAGGATTCACTTGAAAACCACAAAATTGTTTTCGTTTTTCAGGTATATAATTACGAGTCTCCTAGAAGTAATCAGCTGCGTCTTTTTAGTGTTGACGTTGCTGGTGTATATTTTTATACCTTCCCTGCAAAATTTACATGGGAAGACATTGATGTGTCATGCTGCGAGCCTCCTAGTGTCTTACATTTGTCTTGCCATAATGCCATGGGTGACACCACCGTCGGGAGTCTCCAACCTTAGTGAAAACATATTTTGTTCCATACTGGGTATGTTATTGCTTCATTGCCGTGCAGCTCGCGACTAATTAAAACCCGTTACTTGCGCACAGAATTTCTCTTCTCGGAAACATTGACCATCGTGATGCTACTAGCAAGCGGACTGCGATTTGACGCGTTATAGTAATCAAATTAAATAGAAAGCACATTGTAATCAGAGTGAATTAAAGGTGTGAACTCAATTATTTCATTGTCAGTGAAACTGAGCTAATTTTTTTTGCAGCGTAATTAAACTTCTGCCGAAGACAATGAAAGCTGAACAAGATTTCAGATATCTAAACTTCCATTTAAATGACATCTTGAAATTACCATGACTTTTGTTTATTTATAAAACAATTTACTTTATTTACAATGTTTAATTATTTTTAAAATTGATGTTTCAGAAGTTGATATGATTTTGAAAACAAGTCCGTACGATTTATCATATGGCTAAACAAAATGAATGATAATACGATAATTGTACAAATTTTCATTTTCTTTTATTTATAAATGTTTATTTTCTTTAATTCTGACTTTTGTAAAACAGCGTATGAAAATGGGAGTTTGCATAACAAACCACATTCCAATGATAAATATTCGAATAAAATATCATTCTATTATTTGTACAGTAATTTTTAGTAATTCTTCAAACAATCCGAGTTGAAAGAGTTAAAATAGATAACACAGAATACTATTATTCACACATTACGATACGTTTAGCTTATTAAGATCTTTTGCATTAAACATAAATCTCCGTTTCACCTGAATTCCTTCAGAAGGTTTTCACAGATAAAAATTCGTAGTCTATTATGGAACATGACAGGCGAACACGATGATTTTAATAATAAATAGAGATTGAGGATTTCTCATTTCAATCTTCCATGGTCGATGAAACAAAGCGTTTCGCCTCAAGTTTAGCGTCTTCAATTCTGAAACACCGAACGCAGCGAATCCGTTCTCAATTGCATACAATTACGTATTAGCGGATCACATCGGTGAGTTATTTTCAGAGTTTCGTCGTCTTGTGGAAAGTTAAACCGTCGTGTTCGGGTTTGCGCAGCGCGTTCGAACATCGTCTGCCGATTTCGAAGCATCATCGACACCGTATATAGAACGCGTCTCATTGTAATGTTTCGATACTTTGCTCGAGAGAAACGCTCGATAAAATGTAGTATTCGCAAGACTCGGAGACGAATCTGCTTTCAGGTTACGGGATGCTGTTCTCGCTGCTGTCTGCTTTTTGCTGGCTAAACGTCATGTGCTTCGATATATGGCGGACTTTCGGGTGAGTTATTCACGAGAATCGGAATTTTCTTCTGTCGCCAACTTATCTTCGGAGAAAGAGTTTGTTCGAAAGGGTAGTCTAGCCTGGACGCGCGCTTTCAAGACAACGTTTGGGTATTAAGTTATTATTAGAGTTACTATTTATAAGCGTTTGGTCTATTGTCATAATTTAATGCAGGACATTTTATTAATGGTCTTGAGAGTTATTGTTAATTGCATACATTCTTATATGCGACGAACGGCAGTTTGTTCGATTTGATTGCGGCTGTTGCTGAAACCACAGTGAATCATTTAAAATCAAAATTTTGTCGCAATGACGAATACTTAAACGGGAATAATTAATGTAAATATAGCAGTTTTAACTGATTCGCTCCCATGGACGTGTTATGTTGCGACACCGATACTGTACGTAGAAGGTAAAAGACGAGATATTTCGCGATGTCTGCGGCACCGCACGAACGGTATTGCGTCGAGGGATAACACATCCGTGGCATCGCACAAGCGGCATTATGTCGCGACATATTTCGTCTGTGACCTTATACAAGTAATATCGGCGTCGTGGCATAACACGAGAGAGAGAGGGAGAGGGAGAGGGAGAGAGAGAGAGAGAGAGAGAGAGAGAGAGAGAAAGAAAGAGAAACGGTTAAGAATACCAGTTATAAGTCGAACGACAAGGTATTGTTTGCTTCTTTAAAGCTTAAAATATAAGTTTTCTGCATTAATAGCAAGAAATAGAAACCAAATGGGAAATTGTTTCTTCCTTTAGTGATTTGAATACATTGGCATTCTTTAATTCTTCTAATCTGCCCACTATGTTAAATTTCACGTACTCCATTCTGCCATAGATGCATAAAATCCGCAATCTAGAATTATTAGTAAGTCTAACAATTTCTGACAAAATATATAAAAAGTGCTATCATTACTTGAAATATGTATAATATAAAACGTTGATTTCGTGTCGCATTGCATTTATCTGATTCGATCAATATAACAATCGTTTTCACAGTTAATTCTACGTAATTACATTTCTGTAAATAATTTAATTTAACGAATAGTCAGAATGTTAAAAACTGTTGAAATTATGTGCTGTAACAATTAATATGAGCAATTGTAGAAGTTGAATAGGAACCAATTTTCTTTACAATTCCCTTGACAGAATAATCGTTAATAATGTATAATCAATTTCGCAATGGTTCAATATTAGTATTCGAAGTTCACTTTATAAAACGACATTCCATGACCGCATTTAAAAATTGCAATAAAAATATTCGTCCGTTCGAAAGTTGCTATTTACTTACACTGCACTATGTAAGTACAGTTATGCATTAGCTCGTCGTTCACTCGTATTGCTTTCATACAACGATAATAAACTTCTCGACTCTTGGCAAGATTTTGAGAGCAGATGTTCCTTATTGCCAACATACACTGTTCGCCTAGTTATATTTATTGCTACAGCATCGATACATAAAATTTACATGCAATCATTTTTCTAAAACTTATTTTTTAACATTCGTAAAGAACAAGTCTCTTAAAATCGCTAAGATAGTGGAGTCGTTTACTGTGACGTGACCAATTACTGTGCCTTTAGTTTGTCAATTTTTTCTATTCTTTCATTCTGTTTATATTTGAATAGAAATCGGAATCATTCGATAAGTGTAAAGTTAATTATGTCCGAAAACGAAGCAAAACACAGATTGGCAACCCACAGTAATCGGCTTTACCTATTAACCCTTTGCACTCGAGTGGTGACTCTGAGGCACCACTAAAAAATTGTTATATCAAATTCCAAGATAATTTTTATATTAACAAAGTTTACATTTAAGAAATTGTTAAAGGTGTAACTGTTGTACGAGTCACCACAAGACTCAATTTCATATGCATAAAATGCACTTTGTCATATAAAATGGAAATACTATAAGTCAGAAAAATTATTTTAGGTTTACGGTTAAAATAGCTTCGAGTGCAAAGGGTTAAGAAGATCGACTGTTCGGTGTTTCTATATAGTCCAAGGGGTTTTCAAAGCTACTCAGATAATCGAGGTGAAAGTCGACTCTAAATCGAGGCATAATAAAGCAGAAATTAGTTATAACGTGACTCATCTACGCGAAGGGCGGTGTAAAAAAAGACGCTTTCAATGAGGCACGGTATCAAGCACGCGGTCTTTATGTAGAAACTTTTCAAAGAAGTATGCGGCAAGTACTTTACAGGTTACGTTTTTTTATGTGTCATCGGCGTGAAAGATCGCGTGGACGGCGGAGCTTACTAAAGTAGTTTCTGTTCAGCTCAATTTAGTTTCTCGCGGCCTCTGAATCTGCGTCGAGTGTTCTACGCGATACCGCGGTCGCTTTTTTTCTCAAAGAAGTTACTCGAACGAATTGAATGGAGGTTGAAAACGACGAGGAAACAACCTATCGATTGTCCGACTAAAGAGCTGCCGGCATCTTAGCCCACAGCCGGTGTCCCTCGCGTGTCAAACGGACGCTATTGTAAAAGATCAATATAATAAAATGCAAACAATTCTTTTTACGACATATTTTACGCAATGTTCTTTTCACATCTTTTGCATTGAATGAAACGATCTGTCGGCAAACTGCTTTTTTTTACACTCATCGTAGCATGCGCTGTGTATATTTGCGTTTCTTTTACAGTTGTTTGTTAACACCTACTCAAAGGAAATAACTTTTTAAAAATTGGCCCGAATGACTTGAATTCTTCGAAGATCTTACACCGAATAGAAATTAACACCGAATGATAAAAACAAATTATAAGATGTTTTTCCAAGCTTTCTTCATCGAAAATCGGTTGACGCATAGTTAAGTTATAGTCACTGAAAGATGTGAAAATTACCTGCTTTTCGTTGAAATTCGTGAAAAATTGATATTTTCACGAACTCTAAATGTTAACAGCACGTAAAAACGCGCTATACATTACATAATTTTACGTTATATATAATTAACGTTATATTACCGTTCTCTTAAATTGCCATAACTAACATTCCAAAAAATGATGCTTCGAGTTAGTCAAATCGTTTTTAAATAGGTGAAAGCAAATAAATGGAATTACATTTGGAACTCTACGATGTCTATAGAATATTCGAGCGTTGCTTGAATGGTAAGAGACACCCGATGTTCAAAATTCAAATAAATAAGACATTTTAACTAAGAACGACAGTGTACTTCATCTTAAAAAAGAAAAAAATAAGTCATAAAGTCTCAGATGAATTTTCCTAAAATTAGCAGAATAATATATTTTGGAACTTGAAAATAGCGTTAAATTGACACGAGGAAGGGATGATGGTTAGAATTATTTTTACGGAACACTTTGCGCTCGAGTTCAAACACCGTGCTCCGAATGGTTATCTTCTCGCGAATGTGTTTTGACTTTCGTTCAGCCGGTGATTCTGGGAACAATGGCATTTATTTGGGACAACGTGTCTTTCGATCCTGTATTTTGAGGAATAGTTATAATCGCCCTTGGATTACATTCTGCACCTGTTCGATCGCACGAAGACCGAGAAACACGAATCTTCGACAGCCGTGTTCCACTTATCCGGCGCGTGTCGATGCGAAAGTGCATCCGTCGTGTTTCGTGAATATCGATCGCATAGGCCTTCGTGCGATTCGGTGGCCCACTGGTTTTCAGAAATCATTTTTGTCTGCCGCACCAGGTAAACAATTAAAAGTTCCGTGTCTAGACTAAATATTCGTACGAAAAATATACCGTGTATTCGTGCAAGGTATTTTTAGTTAACTTGACGTATGGCGTTTCAATAAATCGTAGAGATCGAAAGGAACAGAAGTAGTCTAAACGCGTGTAAAATTACAGAGAGTACAATTTTTTACAGGAGACTGCGCGGGAATTATAGCGGAGGACACTCCCAAGGCAAAAGATACCTACTATACTCTATATACGCATGGGGCTTGGCATTGTTCATCACGCTATTCTGCCTTGTGAGTGACAAACTGCCTTTCCTGCCGAGCAACGTCAAACCGAACTTTGGGCAGATGAGATGCTGGTTTTCAAGTGAGTCAACGAACTGAAAAGATTTGAATCAAATTGAATGTTTATTTATCGAGCTCTAAAGTCTTCTCTCGTCTTTCTTTCCTTCGTCTTTTCACAGCTACTGGTATGTGAATACATTGAAAGGCGACGGAGCATGTTCAGCTTTGAAGAGAAATATAATTTCACGCTTTTAAATTTTATGATAACGAGAAGATTTTCATTAGTTCAATGTTAAATTCAGTTTTAAATCAGTTTAATCAGTTCAATGTTAAATCGCCACTTTATTGAAACGAGATTAATTTTGACTAATTAAATAGCACATATTAGATTTTTATATTTTATTATATTTACTTCGAAGCAGCATTTTTTTTCAAACATTCCCAATAAGCGACGTCTTAAATTTTACTTCCATTTTAGATCTGAACGTCGTACGCCCTAAAATGGACGTCTTTAAGACGTCTATTTTTAGACGTCTTTCAGATACTTCAAATAATTCTTCAAGGAATTTTTTTATATTTTCATGGTTTTTTAAATAAATCAGTCAAGAGCTTTTAAATACAACTGTAATATGAACGATGAAACCAGAAGATGAAAATGACGATGTGAATTTTGTTTCTTTTTATTCAAATTGGTGGTCGTCAAGAGCGTATCGATTAGCAATTTATTTTCTATAAAGATAGCTTTTCTAGAAGTTCATCCGTTATAGTAGTGGCCGTCGGGAAAAGTGTCGTTAAAGTGCCGATGATTGAGATCGGTACTGTTCGATACTGATCGGTACTGAATGTGTTGTCGGGCAGCCGGGATAGCTCAGTTGGTGAAAGCAGTCGCCCGGTGTGCCAAAGATCGTAGGCTTAGACAATTTAAAATTTAGATTTCGGACTAAATAAGTGTCAGAAGTAGCCACCGAGCTGTGTGTTAGAAAAGGCGCGTATATCACAACTAACCGATTTGTTTTGTCAATGGACGTCTAAAAGACGTCGTTTAGACGTTCGCATGACATCTTAAACAAGTCCATAAGACATTATTTGTAACACAGGTCGTTTGTAGACCGTTCGTAGATCGTTCGTAGGACGTTCATAGGACATTCGGGACGTCTTATAGACGAAATGTTATGTACGAAATCTTTTTGACAGATTCAGTATTTCCTAGATGACACTAATATTTTACTAAATTTCATTCCGAGAAGCAAAATCTGTCTCCAAATTTTATAACACAAAGTATTTTAAGTCTTCAAAAGTCATATAAAAGTCTCTGACCAAGTCATATTTGAATAGATACTACTTATGCATTAATGAGATCAATGTAATGGAGTGAAAGATTTAAAACTTTAACGTATTTGAGACATCGTTTTGCCGAATCAATATTTCAGTAAGATAACACTTCACTAAGATAAGATATTTTATTAAGATCAATTTGACGTAGAAAAATTTACATTCAAATTTTATGTGCGCTAAGATTTTGACCAATTCAGTATTTCAATAGTACATACTTCAATATACGAAATCGTAGATACGATTGCTGAGAGCATTTTTTTAAACAAAAAATAGCGTGTAAGTTAGACAAATGGGATAGAAAAACTAATGATATAAAAATATTAATAAAATCACACACATAAATATTCTTGACCTTACATACACGACCTTCATTCAAAAGTTATGAAAAACTTTAAATAGTGCAACGAAGCATTAAAATGGTTTTTAATCATTCAAATGATATAAATCCTTCCTCAAATCAACGTAAAAAATTCTCACTTTGTAACTTATTAAAAAAATGCATTAGCTTTTATATCAACATTTCCTCCATACTCGTATGTGATTATTACAATTATTTTTCTTATTAATGACAAAATTGTCCATATCAAATTATATGCATGCAATAAAGTCTGATCCGAATAACTGTTACCATTTTATCGTGCCCAGTTTAATAGAACGAGGTGCATGCACGCGAGAGATCTTTTCAGCTAAATTAATATTTCATTAGATAGCAGAATTTAAAGAAACGGATTCTGTCTTGGAATTTTCAAGCTTTAGATATTAACGAACACGCGCGCTTCGATGAAGAACGTTCTAATAAACGTTCCATTGCGCTCTCAATATTTTAATATCGAATTTCCGCAGCTTCTCTGCATGTAGTACATGGAAATAAAGCACGGCTGGTTTATTGGGTATGATGTCGTTGCATTTATCTGCGATTTATTTCACAATGGAGTCTAGGATACATACCTTTCGCTGCAGCAAGATTGCACTGTTTTTTTTCATATCCGTTTTATACGTATTTTTCATTTCTCGTTGTTCTGAAAACAGAGCTTTTTCAGGAAGCTTTCATATCATTGCACGTGTGCAGCCCGCGAATTTTCGCTCGGCGAATCGGAATACCATCCTCTCACTCTCTCTCTCTCTCTTTCTCTCTCCCTCTTCCTCTTTCACCCTCTGTTTCTCTCTCGCTCACTCATTCATTCTCTGCCTCCCGCTCTTTTTCGTTCTCTCTCGGGTGTCTTTAAATTTCTGGAATTAAAGCGACATAATGCGAGAGCCCCGGTAAAAGTACAACCAGCGAGGCTCCCCCAGGATTTCCGTCCGGTGGAAGGTTAAATTGCGGCCGCGGGTTTCGCGCTTTTCCAGATCAAATATTGAATTAAGGTTGCAGCTTTCGTCGGATTTCATTCACGTTCTATTCCCGTATCGCTACAGCGTTTGCGGAAATTCCGTTGTACCGTGAACACAGATTGCCGCGGCTTCGTGACACCCGTTTCGATGGAAAAATTCTTCTTCCCGAAGCCGGTACTTATTTCCTTCTCGACTAATAGGATCAGATTTCACTCGGAGCCCACGTTTTTCCCACTCTCCTCTCTCGCAGACGGAAAGCTTCCACGGGTATTTTTCTTTTCGCCGTGCCGCGGTCCCGCTTTTTCGAGTGGGAAATAAGTCATTTTTAAAGTTTCAATATGTAATTGAAAGCGAAGAATAGCGACATTTAACACGATGCTTTTTATGACGTTGAATAAACGTAGATATATGTTAACTGAAAGTAACATCTCGAAGTATTTTCCAACCGTGGATTCACAAAACGCGTTCAAATACGTATGTATCTTGACCACTGCGTGACTGTTCGGTGTAAGCTAGCCAAATGATACATGGTCTCTCTTCTGTTTCGCTAAGGGAGTGCCAGCCATTTAACTAATTACGCTAATTAGTTTGTGTGGGTGGACGACGTTTTTGCATGAAATCCAGTTTTAAGAGTCGCCTCGTTAAAGACGACTGGAGACTAAATTCCTTTATTATCCAAATGTTCCACAGCTGCTTCGTTCCTTCTTTTTCCGACTTTCGTTGAATCGAATAGCAAGCAGAAATTCGTTATAATTGTCTGCAAGGTCGGATCTTAAGTGTTACTTTATATTCTCTCTACAGAGAAGGTATTCTGTCGAGGATTCCTTGTTACCATTTTCTTTTACAGTCGCAAGGACGCCGATGTAATTAAAAATTGTTTCTTGAAATCTACTTTGACTCTTTTCATTCGTCTGCTATCTTGACAGAAAATATTTCATCGCGGATATGGTTGTTGAAAGAATTATATAGTAGTGCAGTATTGCATTTACATCGTACACATGCAATTGTAGAATGAACAAAGTTAGTTAGAAAAACATCTCTAAAGTGACAGAACGTTAAAACGATAACAAGAACGATAGAGCTTATTAAATGAATTTTTCAAATATTAACAGATAATCGAGCTCTTCTTTGAACACAAATATATTAATACCAATGTTAACTATTTTTTTCTTCTACCATTGTTAATGAGGATACGTTCAACCCTATATTCAACCTGAATAAAATAAATTCTCCCTAATTGATCCACAGCTTGAACATAAAACTTTCGGCTCATTTTTTATTTTATCGTATTTCCTCTTCCCAAATTGTCCATTTTTGTTTCCAAGCTGAGGGTTTTGTCGCAGGGGTTACTGCGACGGTTTGTATAAAATAATCCGAGAGTTTTTTTGGTTTTTAAATAACGAGAACTTTAATATAACTTGTAACAAAGGCGATGAGATACAATGTGTAGAAGGTAAAGGTAAACGAGTGACGGATGATACAGAAATATGGACACGTTGAGAGTCGGAGGAAAACTTGCTAACTGACTTCTCTCGGTCGAGAGGTCCTCGTATTTATTGGTAGGGAAAGTCCTTGAAATTGGTAAGGGAAAGTCCTCGGGAAGGGCGAAGGCCTTACCCGAAGATTTTCCGACCGGGGTGGTCCGGGACCTATGGTCCGAAGCTGTGTCCCAACGTTTTTATTGTTTTATTGCGGGGTGTACGCCTTGCGTCGGGAAAACCCGAAAAAGGCATGTGTACACCCCGTTTTTGAAGGACGTGTCTTTTTGTGTCTGGTCCGCCACATTCACCCCCCTTCCAGTGATTAACGCTAAGGTACAAAATTGGTTGAAGAAAAAAAAATATTATACCTATGGGAGTATTAATAGTGGACAGCACTTTTCATGTTTTGTAATATGCGTACGTAAGATATATCGGAGTATATTAATAAGTATGTTCGTGAGCTAACGGCATTCCGAAGAAGTCTGGAAATTTTACTTTTCTACCGGAACGTGTTGTCGTTGGTACGTTTGAAGTGCCTCTAGGTGAAGACACGTGTTTAGTTATTTTTGCTTTTTGACATGGTATGCATGTTCGAACCCATTGTGTGCAATCTTTCCGCATGGATGGCCACACAAACCTTTCTGAGATAAGTTTTATGGTGGCCCGTGTACCTGGGTGGGCTAATCCATGGATCCGTTGGAAAACCTTCTTGCGGAATGACGGTACAATATAAGGGCGGGCTCTCTGTGTAGAAATATCGCAGTAGATGTTGGCTTTACACGGTTCAAAGAAAATAGATTTTAGTTGTAGGTTTGTATCGGATTGCAATAAATGTTGTAGTTCTTCGTCATCGGTTTGTGCTGCGGCGAGAGCTGAATAATTGATCTCTTCGATTTCTTCGATTCTCGATAGAGCGTCTGCGACTACATTATTTATGCCCGAAATATGTTTTATGTCCGATGTGAATTGTGAAATGTAATCAAAGTAACGAAACTGCCTTGGGGATTTTTCTTTCTTTTGGTTAAAAACATAAGTAAGCGGTTTGTGATCTGTGAATATGGTGAAGTTTCTGCCTTCTACAGCGTAAATGAAGTACTTTATGGCTTCGTAAATAGCGAGAAGCTCGCGATCGTACGCGCTATACTTAACTTGTGTTTTTGTCAGGGGGCGAGAGAAAAATCCAAGGGGTTGCCAATCGTTGTTTGTCCTTTGTTGCAAAACGGCTCCTATCGCGTGGTCAGAAGCGTCCACAGTTATTGATAATGGAGCATTTATTGCTGGATGTACCAACAGCGTGGCGTTGGCTAGGCCTTCTTTTATTGCGACGAAAGCTTGTTTGGCCTCTTCGGTCCAATTGATAGGTTTGTTGCCTGTCATTTTTGGGCCTGTCAGTAGGCCGTTAAGGGGCTTTTGTCGTGTCGCAGCTGCTGGCAGGAATCGACGGTAGAAGTTAACCATCCCAAGGAAACGGCGTAATTGTTTTACGGTTGTCGGCTGAGGGAAGTTTTTTACGGCGTCGACCTTATGTTCGGGTGGGCGAGTGCCCTTCTCGTCTACCTGGTAGCCGAGAAATTTGACCTGAGAGGCTCCGAATACGCATTTGCTTGGGTTTATGATAATGCCATATTCCTTAAATCTTTTGAAAATAATCTCGAGGTGTTGCAGATGTTCGCTCGGGTTTGCGGAAGCTATTAAAAAATCGTCGAGATAGGCGAAGACGAAATCCAAACCTCGCGTAACTTCGTCTATGAATCTCTGAAAAGTTTGAGCTATCCCGCAAAGGCCGAAGGGTCCGTATAAATATTCAAATAAACCAAAAGGTGTAATTACGGCGGTTTTTGGAATATCCTCCGCAGCTATCGGTATCTGGTGGTAAGCGCGCACGAGGTCGATGGTTGAAAAGATTGTTTTCCCGTGTAGATTTTGTGAGAAATCTTCGATGCGTCGTATGGGATATCTATTCGGAATTGTTCGTTTATTCAACCCGCGGTAGTCGACGCAAGGGCGCCATTCTCCGTTCTTTTTCGTGACCATGTGCAACGGTGATGACCATGGGCTCTTAGAAGGTCGAATAATCCCTTGCTTGAGCAGCAGGTCAAATTCCGCTTTTGCTGCTTTATAGCGGTCCGGTGCGAGTCGTCGGACTTTGTAAGAGATAGGCGTTCCGGGGGTCGTTTCAATATGGTGCTCGATACTGTGTTTTGCAGCGCTAGGCGTGCCCGCGGGATGTGTAATTTCGCTGTATCGTGAAAGTAAGGCGTGATATTGCGTATCGCCGTGAATTGTCTTGATTGTGACAAATTTGTCCCGTACTATTGAGCCTTGCGTAGTTCGCGATGTTGTGCCATCGACTAAACATCTGTTTTTGATGTCGACGAGTAACCCAAAATGACCTAGGAAATCCGCGCCGATGATTGGTTTAGCGATATCCGCTACAATAAATCGCCATATTAATTCGCGACGTAGATCGAAGTCGACTCTCAGTGTAATTGTCCCATATGTGGGGATCCTTGTGCCGTTTGCCGCAAACATTTCGTAATTTGAGCGCGGCGGGTTCGTCGATAGGTACGTCCGAGGGTAAACGCTCACGTCCGCGCCAGTATCAATGAGGTATTGAATTCTTGACGCTTTTTCAGTGATAAAAAGGCGGCTTGTAGGGAACTCGTCATATGTTGCCGCGATTATTGACGAGGATTTGAGTTTCCCGGATTCGCGGTGCACGGAGAAATGCATTTTACAGCTTTATCCGCGAAGCGTGCGTGGTACCAACACATACCTTGCTTACCACGACTATGGCTACGTTGCCGTGATCTGCCTCGCGTGAAGTTTTTACTGCGTGGTCGGGCTTCTCTTTCGGTTAATCTTGCTGTCAGCGTGGCTACTTGACGCGTTAAAGCTTCTACTTGCTGCGCCAAATTGTTGTCCGGGGCGGGTGTCCTGTCGATGCTGGCTACGTATGCTCTCGGTGCGAGTTCCACTATTTGGTCGGCGAGTAGGCCGAGTTTCTCCAACGTCGTATCCGTGTGCGTAGCGAGGATTGCTCGTACATGCGTCGGCAACCGGTTGAGCCATATAGTTCGAACTATATTGTCCGGCACTGAATTTTCCAGTCCCCTTAGGTACCGCAAAAACTGTGAAGGTTTCCGGTCTCCCATTTCTTCTTGCTCCAGGAGTCGCTGAAGACGCGATTCGTTCGACTGCGAGAGGCGCGATATGAGCGTCTCTTTCAAAATTTTGAAGGGATTTTCAGCTGGAGGGTTGATAATTAGATCCTGTACCTCTGTTGCATACTTGGTTTCCAAGTTCGAGGCTGCGTACCAGAACTTCTTATTCTCACTTTTTATTCCCGCTATGAGAAACTGTCCTTCCAGTTGTGCAAACCACATAGCTGGCACCTCGGGTGTGAAGCTAGGTACGCGTATATTAATTTGATTTACCTCTACACCGGAGGCAGTAGTTTGGATGGGGCTGGCGTCCGTCATTTCGTATGTATTAAAAAAAAAGGTTCACACAGTTTGTATAACACCACTCGGATCGCGAAGTTCGTATGTTGCCGAACGGAATGTCACTAAGAGTTACTAAGTTCTCGGTTATCACGCACTCGCGGTACTCTCGGATCACGTCGGGGGTCACCAGTTTGTCGCAGGGGTTACTGCGACGGTTTGTATAAAATAATCCGAGAGTTTTTTTGGTTTTTAAATAACGAGAACTTTAATATAACTTGTAACAAAGGCGATGAGATACAATGTGTAGAAGGTAAAGGTAAACGAGTGACGGATGATACAGAAATATGGACACGTTGAGAGTCGGAGGAAAACTTGCTAACTGACTTCTCTCGGTCGAGAGGTCCTCGTATTTATTGGTAGGGAAAGTCCTTGAAATTGGTAAGGGAAAGTCCTCGGGAAGGGCGAAGGCCTTACCCGAAGATTTTCCGACCGGGGTGGTCCGGGACCTATGGTCCGAAGCTGTGTCCCAACGTTTTTATTGTTTTATTGCGGGGTGTACGCCTTGCGTCGGGAAAACCCGAAAAAGGCATGTGTACACCCCGTTTTTGAAGGACGTGTCTTTTTGTGTCTGGTCCGCCACAGGGTCAATTAGGGAGAATTTAATTAGAAGTTGTATTTAGACTGTAGATTTGTTAGCAAGATAAACATTTTTTAAATGCGGCTAATTAAATAGAAATGTACTGTTTCCCTCACTAATTTGAACAAAATCGAATTAAGATTTTTTCCTAGTCTTTTATTTAATCGAATAGCTTTCATCTTGAGTATATGAAGTTCAATTTTGTTGTCGTATGTTACAGGCAACATGATCGGCGAACTGATATTCTTTAGGGTACCAGTCGCGATCCAGTTGACGTCGAACGTGGTGTTCTTCATTCTCACGTCTGAACACTGTAGCAAGGTGAAAGCCGAGATAAGCAAGGTGACCGACCCTTTGGATTTCAGGAGCAAACGATTTCACGCTGACAAAACCAAGTGAGTTTTATCGACTGTGTTTTTTAAAAGCTAACACAAAGCCCAAAATCAATTCCCGGTTATGCAGGAAATATATTGAAGATTAAAATTAAACAGCCGCAACTCAACGATAAAGTAGTCGACGTTTTAAGCTGTTGTAAGTTAGCGAAAGAAAATCGGAAAACGATCCACACCGGCTTATCTTAAAGGATGAAACTTCCACTTTTTACACGCGAAAGTTATATTTTCGAGAGTGTTTTTAAATTATGAAGTTAACGAGAAAAAGATAACGCTGCGCTTCGGGCACACCTTTCACTCAAAATGTGATAAAACGGCGAAGAAAAATAGTACATCAAATTTTATGGAGCCGTTGGAAAAGAGGGAAACTTTAATCTTCAAGATCTATATTAAACTTCGTAGAGATTTCTGTCTTCGGTTATCCATTCACGTTCTAATGCAACAGTATTTTTGGAAAGTACAATTTAAAGAATTTAAAGTAGTGCCTTGTAAAATAAGTTAATGCAGTGTTATTTAATTTGCGTAACGTATAATATATCTACATTTTTTCATCCAAAATATACCAAGATCAATTTTCTTCTTTCGTGTGCTTTAATCAAATACATTTCATAAGAAACAATTCAAGTAGAAGTAGAAGTACAAGATAAAATCATCGTCCTTTAAGATAAATTGAAGTAGTTCGCTTTTCAATTACTTTGCATCAAGTTACAGTAGGTGAAACTTTTGTAGGTACAATTTTTGTAGTCGGTGCATTCATTTCTTTGTTATTGTGTATGCTTTAATCAATGATTACATTTAGATGATTGAAGGAGAGATTTTACCCCGCAGAATAAGTACAGGTCGATTTTTGTTGAATGTTTGTTCGCGAAAAAACATTAAAAATATTTCTCCAGCGACTTAGGGATCCTCTAATTTGTATTATCAGTGTAATCTGGACGATGAAAAATGAAGCTCTATTCCGTGTAACGAACACCAGTGAATCATTGACCAATTTTCATTCACAAAATTACAACACCTCGAACTTGATTAATATATTCTCCTAAATTCCAATAAACGCTAAGCATTTTATTTACATCTGAAATACCTTTGTTGTTCAAACATATAATAACATTTATAACATTGAAGAACCTTAGTATATTCACTGCAAGCTTCACTCGTGATAAACGAGTAGTTCTGTTCTCATATTTTAAATCTTATTGCGTTTTCTCTGTCCGCGATCTTGCATGACTTCGAATAATTGGTCACTGAATTCAGTTAAAAAATGAGGGTTATCTTGATGACCCTAAAAAAAGGAAATAACAGAAAAACAAATACGACGTTCTTAGACAACATCGTCCTTAAGACATTTCACATACGTTTGGAGATAACAAAGATATTTGAGGCGCAGATGTCTCATCATGTTCAAATGATTACTAAAACTCTTTCGTGTCACCAGATTAATCATGAACGTAAAGTTGTTCATCGTGATGGGGATCTTGTGGATTGCGGAGAGTGCGTCCTCATTGATGAACAATTATTCCACCTACCATTGGAAGGAATTAGTGTTTTATTGGTCGGACGCTCTGAACTGTCTACACGGTTTGCTTATATTCATCCTGTTCGTGCTGAAGCCCCGAGTGTACCAGGCCCTGAAGAAAAGGTTGGGGTTTCCAGAAATAACGAAATGCAGCAGCCAAGGGACGTCCACAATCCAAGATCCAAGCAGAGTGAAAAAGAGTGCTAGCAACAGCACTCTAACGTCAAGTTTCGCGGTTAGCTTGGCACCTTGACTAATCAACTATGGAATATCACTGGAACCAACGGTTTGCGTTTTGTGCACCAATCCGGGCATATATCTTCCCGAGAACCGACCAAATATACTTTTTGTACCTTGCGATACTTTGTTTTTCCCTTATTTTTATATTACTTGTTGTTTTTCTTTCTTATTTTCGTCGCTGTACATTATTGACGACGTAATAAAGATTGACAATGCAATTGATGAGCGATTCTGTTGTATCGCGTTCTTCGTTCGCATAGATGAATGATTTAAAACTGTCGAGAAGCTCGCAAGTTGATGCTTGTGATTAAAATTTAACGGTCAACGCGTCAATTATGGTTTTGTTCGACGAACAAAGATTTCGCGTATCGCTGATCACCAACGTTGAATATACGCATGAGTCTTTATGATAAATGGTGGTGTACCGAAAAAGAGGTAAACGAAATCCCCTGCCGCATGGAACCGCGCACTTTCTGAATTAGAAAGCGGCATTAGAAATTATAAGAAACGATCAGCGTTATTTGTTATCTTGTTTGCACCAATTTATCAAGATCTATTAAACTCTTTGATCCTGACGACAAGAATTTCGTTCAAAAATATCGTCGGTTTAGTTTATATCACATCAGGGGTGGTTCCAATCGTCACCTTGCTAAGTTCACATTTATCCACAAAATACGAACCTCCAAAGTTTCCTACTTACCATTTGTACGAAATAATATATTTAAATAATATATAATAATATATTTGCACCTTATAAATATATGTATATCTCGTAAACTAATCATCAGATCGAGTTAATTCATTTTTTATCACAGAATTTTATTGTTTCTTAATTCAGGAAGGATCATTGTAAACAAATTTATTCTATCAAAAATTCAATTTCCAAAATATCGAGAATTATAAACGAACTTTGATTTCGTAAATTTTCCCCGAAGGATTATTCCCCGCTTAAAACCATCTTGCTCGAACACGTTTAAAAATTTATAAAAAATATGCTCATAATCCTTGCTACCCAACCTACAAAATGAGCTTCAATTCGAGACGGCGTCTTGAGAATTAACGACGCGTTAAGAGGTCGCGTTAATAAATTTGAAAATGTTCGTTTCAAATCTTGGAACTTTGCGAGCTTCGCGAGCTCCTCCACCATTCCAGGGTACTATGTAGACCCTGCGAAGACGAAATCACGAAGGAGAGAGCCTGGCAGGCTGCTGTTCGCGCGTGTAAGTCGACAATGTCGGCGGGAAGGACGGTAAGCTTATTAAATCGCTCATCGTCACCGTGCCGAACAGAGAGCCTTTGTAATCGTCGCAAAGAGACGCTTTTCGCCGTAAAAGTTTGCTCAACTCCAACTGCATCAAGAACCACGTCCCGCAGAAACATGGACATTCTTACTAAATCACTGCTTAACTGGTTTCGCTCACGATTCCACAACTTAATTATAAATGGAACAATACTCGCGTGTCATTTAGAATGGACCGTTTGTTTCAAACATGAAATTCAGCTTTAAACGTTCACTTCTTTCAGATTATTTCACTTTGTAGAATAAATGCAGGTAATATGGAACATCATCGAGTTTCCACTTTTCTAACTATTATATTGTATTATAAAGGAGAAATTGTCGTTGATTGCATAAATTATTATTAAATGCGGAGAAATAATGTATATTTGTACTGATCTTGAACTTCGAGGAAGCTACAAACTGAAGTTTTAATTTCAATTCCAATGGATGTAAAGAAGTTTTCCATAAATGTACCATTTCTGTTGTGAGATATTTTTCAGAATCACGGTAACTTTATTTTTGTAATGTTTGAACAATTTCATTTATTTTGACGTTACTATAGAGATATGTTTAGACTGTTTTCATCGTGTGGGATGTACTTTTATACGTGGTGTACAACTTTGCCTGTGACGTAGTGTATACTAGTTTTCTAGGAGTAGCAGATTGTGTCAACAGTTGAGCGTCAGTTGGGCATTCGTTATTGGACATGGAACGTTTTTATTTTTCACAACAAGCAAAAATTTCCCGTATGTAAATCAAATAGTTAAATTCTGCGCCGAGAGTCAAGTAAACGGATAGAAAGTATTGGTTGTGCGTTTCGCATTTTCAGCAAATATTTTACTGTTGAAATCACAGTTCTCGTTAGCAAAACTAGTAATTTCTTGCCTTGTTAAAAAGTGTAAATAATGCGCAATACCCATTTTGCGGCGACGATTAAAAAACTTAAATACGAACACGAATCTCTTTACACGTAGGAAACGCTGAAGGCTGCAATGAATTCCAGAAAATAAAATATATTCGTTTATTCGTATCATCTATTTAAAAAATATCCACTTGCATAACAAAAACTACAGTTTCCGCGATCCTCTTTACAGATCTTCAAGGCGTTCCATATCGGATACCTACCCATTCTGAACTATTTTGACTTTTTCTAATTTTTTATCATTTCAACACATTTTAATTTTTGTACATTTACCTACATACAGTCACTGTAAAAAGTATTCGTACACTTTATTCCCGATTTTTTATGAATTATCAATATTTGAACTATTATAATTTCGTAAATTGTTTCGTATCGCGTAGCAACGAAGTTGGGCTGATTTTCAAGCGTGAAGCTTCTACTTACGCAATGCTTTATTCATTTTTCTGTAACATGATCCTGCATAACGTAACAGGTGGGAATCTGACGACATGCGGTATCTAGAAAATGTTGCGGACATTTCCACTGTAAATACACTGGAAAATTTTTGTCACGACTGTTCCTAATATCGATATCAAGATTTAAGTCTTCCTTTCACCTATGACCCCTTAAACTTTGATGTAGGATTTATTTTCGCCACCCTATTAAACTTCGAATGAAAGCTGTACTGCCTACTTTACAGTAACATCGAATTTATTCCTCGATTCTGTTTCATCAAACGGCCAATGAAACACATCGTACACCAAGTTTTGAAAGGGTCATTGTAAATGAGAAGCTTCAATCGTAAAATCCGTGGTCCGTTTGTTCGTGAAAAAACTTTTATAATGATTTTAAGGACGTAAACGAAGAACTGAAGGATGGATTATGAAAGTAGAGGCTTCAAGTTTTAAAAAATGTCCAGATTTATTATGATATGACTCTTTTTTACACTATTGAAATTGTAACAGTTCAAATATCGATAATTTGTTAAAAATCTGAAATTCAATGCACAGACATTTATGTAGACAGTTATGAATCTATTATTTCGCCTTTTCCTTCGGACAAATTGATAAAACCAGGAATTTCTACCAACGCGTATCTCACGCATTACGGATAGTATTGCAGAAAATTGTTCGACGAGAGTCGTATTTTCTCTCGATTTTAGAACGGTTTGCATATCGTCCAAAGGAACGAATCCAATTCACTCTCTGTTGTTTTATTGCCTTCATTTTTCTTTATATCGGAGGATATCTGCGCCAGTTACCGGTTCGAAGACTCGCGGTTTGCAAAAGTCGTTTTTGCCGCCACTAATTTTCCTGTCTCCTTGGGTCTTCGTTTTTGCCCGCCTTAGGTGAACGGCCATGTTATTTTCTCGCGTCTGCTCCTTACAGCGAGATTATAAAAGAGTTTTTATCTATCGAACGCAACGTCTCGCTTCACATTCAAATTTAACAATCCGCGCTTCTTTTCGTCTGCACGATTTATTGTTTGAAACATCGTGCAGATATATGTACGTCATTTCTCACTGTTTTCCTACAATTTCATAGTAACAATCAGGATATTAAATGCACAGCAGCGTCGGGGTAACTAATATCATCGTCTTTAATACTTATCGTAGGGTAGACTCTAGACTATAACAGCAGCACACTGTACTTATACAGTCATCCTCTCACCCACCAGACAAACGAAATCAAGAGTACTTCTAGGCCAATTAAAATCAAATCGATTAATTCGCGCACGAATGAACCTCGACTGATCTTTCTACCAATCGATTAATTAATTCTCTGGATCTAGGTATTGTATTCTTCCATTCTATTATACATGCACGGATTATGTGCAAATATTCACACGGTACACTCATTCGTCCATCTCTCTTCTTAATTGTAATCGTCAGCACCAGAAGAATTTTACAAAAAGTACACAACGCATGCTCGACGCACGAAGTAATACAAGTCTAAATCATTGCTAGAATACACAATGTGAAAACAACTAAAATCTATATACAAATCTTATCGTTTATCTTACTCCAATGATACACCGTGTCTATCGTATTCGTCGATCCTTTCACCAAAAATTTCCATTTCCATACTTTCTCCCTTTCTTCGACGAAATAATGCCTTTAACACTCGCGATGTGTAGAAGAAAGTTGCCAGATGTGTACTGATCATATAAATCATAATTAATTTGTTGTTAATTATTATGTAAACCATTTATTGATGAAGATAGTTTATTTAGCCTGTTTCTTGCATACTAAAAACGATTTTCATAACAGCTATAAAACTATTATAACAGCTATTTATAACATGTTGTTTTGTTTTTTTTTTTAATTAAGTGGAAAATATTATATTGAACTGATATTGAATGATATAACGTTTTAATTAGATTTCCTTATACATTACATCAATCTCGTATATTTTATGTTATGCCTAAATATGTTTCAAGGCAGTTCCTGGCTTTAGATTATGACAAATAATAATAATTATGACAAAATAATTTCCTTCATGATTTCATTGCTTTATCTGATTCATATATGGATCATGATGATCACTAAATAGTCCACCATTATTATTCATAAAAGAAGATTGTCTATTACCGATGCACTATTTCTTAAATTTCATAAATTGTACGATATTGGCAACTTTCCACCAAGCTCCACAATTATCAATCTCTTTACGATCCTACAGTGAATGATTTTCAATTCTTCGCTTCAGCAATACTCACACCTTCATCATTTTCTACCGTTGTTTGCAAATAAAATGAATCAATAAAAAATTAATTTTGCGTAATACAGCCGCATGAACTTATTAAGTGTAAAAATTAATTCGTTAACCTATCTTTTGAGAATAATCTCAATAATTTTCTTCCTAATCTCTTCATCGCATTCGCGCGTAACTAATGTCTTACCAGAAAAATGATGGTTTTTTTATTTTCTACAATCTCGTTTGTCGTTTACAACAATATATTTTTAAACAGTCGATATATCGTAATATATTATATTATAATATATCGTAATATCTTCTACTATGTAAGATGCAATATATGATATGCAAACAGGGTATCCCATAATTATGTTATAATTAAAACATTTATAACCGCGGAAACGGGTGATTTCTAAGGTCGTTTGAAGTAACTTTTTCCTTAGCGAAAATACAAGCCGCGGCTTTGTTTATGAGTTATCAACGAAAAACAGTGACCAATGAGAGGCGAGATCAGTTGACGCGCGGCGGCTGAGCCAATGAGCGGAACAGCCAAACTCGCCTCTCATTGGTCACTGTTTTTCGTTAATAACTCGTAAACAATGCCGCGGATTGCATTTTCGCTAAGGGAAAAGTTACTTCAAATGACCTGAGGAGTCACACCTTTCCGGGAATTAACATAATTATGGGACACTCCGTATATCAACATCAACGTTACCTTACTAAAATCCTCATTTCGAAAGTTGATATATCAAAAACGATTTCCACTAACAAGTTACAATTGTTCAACTGCAGAGGCCACGAATTAACACATACATCTGACAAAACTATCCAAGGACCGATCACTCTAATAATCTCCAACGTAATTTCGTTTACACTGACCATCCCCTAAGATTCCTGAAGGCTGTGGTCCGACAGTTAACGCATTAAGGCACGGTTTAAGTTCGATATAAAAATCAGTCGTCCCAATCAAACAGTGTCTACTCATTCCTCTGTCAAAAATCTCCGACACCGAAGGCTGTCCCACACAAGCTTAATCAATATTCCCGACCGTAAATAGGAACACGGGCCGCTGGTGTGTTCCGCGAGCCACGACAAACACAACGGTCCCGAAGAAAAACGGACCAGGGTTCCGGTCGATGACGGAACGATCGGCTTAGCAGCGAATATTTGGAGTAAGTGAATAAAATGGAACACCGGAGACCCTGACGGAGATTCCTCGAGTAGTCCCCGCGGTTAGGCAGCGGGAGCCTCGAGCGAAATAAGGGAAAACGGTCACGTTTCGGCGGGAAGAGTCTCTGCCTCAAGGCTTCCTCTCGTTTGCGGTCTCCTCGAGATCCGGGTCCTCGTTGATGATGGAGATGTCGCGCATAGAGGGTCGCCGCGTCTTCCAGCCCTCCGGAGGCGTGACCGGCGTGGTGGTTTTCGTGAGCAGCTTCGGGCCCGACAGGATAATGATCACGGCACCGGACGGGGCCATCATTAGAATCGACAGCACGCACATTGTCATCACTGTCTCGGCATAATACACCTGTTGGGGGTCGTCTGGGTTGACTTTGTCCAACGTGGTCGGGGCCAGAGCCGCTTGCACCGTCGCCTTCGCCATCCAAGCCAGCGCCACGAAGATCTTCTCTTTGAGATTCAACTTCGAGCCGATGCTTACGAGGATCGTCGTCACGATTCGGATCACTATGGCTGTCAGCAGGCACGCGATCCCCAGGTACACTGTTTTCGGGTCGAGCTCGTCGATTTTTATCTGGGCGCCCGTTACTGCGAACAGGATCGGCTCGCAGATCATCCAGAAAATCTCGAAGGCTGTCGCTACTGGGTTCTGCAATTAAATGATTAACTGTTAGACTGGAATAACGAACTTCGTGTTGATGACGGAGGGAATCCGATTGAATTGAATCTGATTGAGCGGGCCAGATAAAAATATTGAAAAGTATTGTTCGTTCGGAAAGTTGGTTCGTTTTTCAAAAAAATCTCGCAAGAGTTTCAAGAAAGCACTGGATTCAGTATTTTCCAAATAAAAAACAAAACTTGCACGAGCTAACGGAAAAATGTCAGAAAGTTTCTTTTTACTCTAAACATTAAAAAATCGTCTTTCGTTTTCTCGTGAAAGAACGAGACAACTTTCCGAACGAAACAACAATTGTAAGAGGCCCATCGTAGTCAAAATGACAAGACTGATTTTATTTGGAGTTTGTGCGATTTCTGTTATAATTTTTGGGCAAAGTAAAGACTGCGTAAATTAATTATAAGGAACATAAGATTGATGACAATGTCTTTTCTCTATTAATAATATTTATTTTCTATTATTTATATCTATTATTATTTTTTCTCTGTTATTAATATTTTCTCTATTAATAATAATTCTTCTAATGCTCTTGCAGTTTCGTATTTGACTTATTTATTTTTGTCATACGTACATAAAATCTGCGATCTAGTTATAATATTATATAATGAATGAAAGAAATTTATTTCATTGATTAAAATGCTTATTTCGAGCTCCTTTACTTTGATGTAGGAAGTGAACGGTTCTGACAGAGTCGTAATAAATCTGTTTACAAGTAGAGAGACGCACTAAGGTCATGTAAAAAAAAATAACACAAAAAAATTATCATAAAATTAATAATATGTAATTTTCTGTTGAATAATCGATGCAGCTCATTATTTCATACGAAATGGTATCGATTTCTTTACATCCAAAAATTCATAATTGTACACAATATTGTAATCACAATACCGCAGAGCGACAGTACTAAATTGAATATAATGAAAATATATTCAAAACTAATTATATATTATTCGATATGAAAAGCATAATACAATGTCTAGAGATTTAATGAAATGTATCGATTAATTAATAAATAATTACCAAATTCTATTTGAAAGTATATCAAATTGTAACATTATTAATTCGTTCATAATTCATAGCGGAGGAATGTAGATCATTCTTTTTCATAGAAATAACAATTTTTATTGTAAACCGATGTGGTAAAAATAGAAACGAATTACTGTTATTCGAATTCCCATTTCGGGACGGATTCTCGCAGCAGCTGCTCGGAAAATTTAAGGAAAAATAAATGTATTCCTTGTAGCGGGTAACGACTGTATCTTGTAATTAAGAAGATTGCTATTATTTTAATTTTAGTTGGTTCTCGACGCTGCACGTTTCACTGTTCTACCGCGATTATTAAATTTCGCTACGAAACAGAGAACTAAATTTTTGGGCATTGCGGACGGAAATGTTGGTGGAATGAATATATTAGTTCTGTGTTGGTATTTGAAATTTTAATTCCGACAATTTTCAGCGAGCTTCGTTACAGAAGCGGAACCAACGAAATGGGTTTTAGTTAAATTTCAGCTAGCCTTTTGGATTGTCTGCGTAGCAATTAGCTTCTATTAATTAGTCACCAATTTTATTTCTATTATCCACCACGATAATACAAGTTCACTCGATAATACATTGTAAAACTGGGAAACGTGTGCATCGAAATTTTACACTGTACAAAATTGTTATTTTGCGTTATTTGCAGAAAAATATATAATATATTATATTATTATTTTATTATAAATATATAGTAAAAATATTTACATTACAGAAAATTAGAAGTAGTGTAATAAGTACTCTGTAAAATAAAGTTTAGAGAAAATTGGTTTTTACATTTGGTATACTGCAAATCGTTTTATTTTTAGTTTCAATTTATTCAGCATCGAAAGAAGAAATTCTCAATTTGTGGGATTCAAATGGTGATTTTAAATGAGTGGCACTTTATAATTTTATTATTATGAAATTTAGTACGAAATATGTAACAGATTGTTCTCAGTAAATTAAATTGCTTCTGAATAAATATAGTGTGAAAAATATAATGTTACTTAACCGCGAGTATTTCTCATTTGTGACTACTTCTTTTTCCGTATTTTTATTAATCCGTTCACACTGTAAAAAGAACTTTGTATATAACATGAAAGAACTGAAATTATGTTCTATAATGAACTACTATACATAAGCAGTATTACAACATGAAAGGAAAGGAAAGGAAAAGGAAGAGAAATGCACTTTGCACCATCTTTAATCTTTCGTTACGTTATTTTGACTCCAATAAATCTAAGATCAATAAGTGATCTTGACCTACGGTATAAATTCGTCCGTGTTATAATTATTTTAATTTATTACTGAATTGAAATATTGATTTTTTCTAATATCTATTTAAAGAATGATAATTTTTTGCTTTGCATAAATTGTACCTAATATTTAGTATAGTTTGTCTTGTCTTTTTACTTTAAAAATAATATTTAAATTCATTATGAACAATGTAAAATGGCGAGTTTCAGGAAGCGATATTCAGTTATATTACCGATTGGTATGCGCATAGAGGTGATCGACGAAGCAGTCTAAAATCCAAATTCTAATTTCCAGGCCTAGCTGTTCGATCGACGATGCTGTACTTGCTTTCAAACATGAACGCTACACGAACAGTTCATCGAGAACTAATCCTCTTACGCGATGGCATTGCCGTTGTAGCGGTGACATGGTGTGAGCGATCGTATCGTAAAAAATCGTCGAAATAAAAGTTCACACGGAGCGTCGATAGTTCATATCAATATCCCTTTTTGAAACTTCTACAGAGGGTTCGAGTCCTGTTGTAATTTGTTTTCATCGCAATTTGAATCTTTTCATATATCTGATGCAAGCGTTGCTCATTTTTACGTGTTAATACTTTCGCCGGTGATTATCAGAGATTATCACAAAATCAACGAGTAGCATTTGAGAGATTTTTAACTCTTCACCGAGTGACATTTGAGAGATTTTTAACTCTTTACCGAATGATATTTCAGAGATTTTTAACTCTTCACCGGGTAACATTTGAGAGTTTTTCAATTTCTGAAAGATCCCGAGTCGTATAATTAAAATTGTAATATGCAGGCTAAAACGAATAATTTAAATTGGAAATGGAGCATTAAGTGATAGATTTCAGAACTTCGAGAGTCACCTGTAATGAGCCGCATTCGTATTCATGCACCTTTGCAATTTGAATTAAAGACTATTTCAGCTAGTGCAATAAGATGGTCAATAAAGCTGGACAAAGTAACTTCCATAACGTATTTAGAAAAGCTGACAAACAACTGTCTGACTGGATTCAAGCATCGCCATTTCCATAGACGTGAAAAAGCATTCGTTGTCAAAGGGCCAATAAAACTTTCATAAATCCAATTTCTCTTCTAGTAAGCAGTAAATATTGAAATCGATGTTCCTCCTGATTTTCATAAAATCCAATAAAT
Organism: Megalopta genalis; assembly: GCF_051020955.1. Lineage (NCBI taxonomy): Eukaryota > Metazoa > Arthropoda > Insecta > Hymenoptera > Halictidae > Megalopta > Megalopta genalis. The sequence goes on along the minus strand of NC_135019.1, from coordinate 20,103,570 downwards.
CTGCCGGAGAGTGAGTCTGCGAGCATAGTAGTGTCATACGATATCCCGCTCGTCGCGACACCGTTATTCTTCAAACCCCGGGAAGAACTGCCAACGTCATTAATATTTTACCGTGGATATTGCCATAGTTAATAACCCTGACGCAACGAGCTCGCTCTTTCTCGTAATAAATCAACATCGTTAATACCACCACCGACGCGCTGTCGCCGTTGTCGTACGTTCTCGAATTATTAGAACAAGTATAATAACCCTCCTACGGTGAATACCACCGATAAAGTAGGCGATTGGACGTTCTCGTTCTGTTTTATAGCGATCGAATGCATTTTTCTCGCGAATATCGATTACGCACGCATCCGATCCGAACATTCGCCAGAGAGGAGCGTTTGTTTCGCCGAGAACTTTCGAGTTTTGTTAATTAAACCGAGATTTATCTGGTACAAAGGTTCGTTTGATCAAAGGCGAAGCATAGTAGTAATTAATATTTTTATTCCGCCGTGTTTCGTACACGTTTGCACGGTGCAAATGTACGGAATCCGCTATGCAATTATCGCTAACGACAATTAATGGAACTTTTCTCTAACAATTTTTCACGCTTTCGTCTAATTGGAATAACATTAAATTAGACCGTACGCGTTCGCAGAATTTCGCATTTCTTACTTCGTTCCAGTCGGTTCGACAATACCGCGTGTAGCTATTGTTCGATAACGATTGGTTAATTGCCTGTATTCATATTGTATTCTCAGTCGAACGAGCCCACAGTTTACCAGCCATTGTAGGCACACGCCCCGCATAAATCGAGAACAACTCTGTTGTTCATACAGAAATATTAACTAACCGAACAAGTTCTTTACGATATTGAGAAGAAATCCCGAGAACTCTTTCAAAATTTATGGTAATTACCACGTATTTGTCGCTCGCAACCGTTAGTGAGCAGTTTTATACGTTTCTGAAAATTAGTATTTTCACCGTGGTCGATTTGCAGAAATTTTCACGTAAACTTTTAATAATTAATTTAAAAGCAACGTCAGTTTTCCAATTGATTTTTAACACGTTGAATGCCACGCCGGTTTTACAGAAATTGTCCGCGGCGCCACGATGAATTTTCTTTTATGTGATACATATAACGTTGAAATATTATCTGCAATAGATAAGTTACAGTGTATAATCATGTTTAACATGTTAATTGCGACGGTGGTCACTGTTTGAATTGACGACGGCAATAATACAAAATTTTAGATATTGACATTTGTTTTAAATTATATATATTTCTATCAATTTGGCGTCACCGCCAAGTTAAGTGGCGGTCACCGGTGACCCCCGTGGCATTCAACGTGTTAATTATAAACGAAAGATATCAATCAAAAGATTTCTGTTTGTACAGGCTTCATATGTTTTTAAAGCGTGTAAGACTTCTGTATTAAAATATTGCATTTTTGTACTAAAGAAAACAGTTACTATACCTACTAATTGTGAGTACGTAAAAACGATTACTAATCGTAACGTTCATTCACAAATATTAATTTTTAAATTGAAAAATTTGTTTAAGGTGTGTTCTGATAGACAAACTGCCAAAACGGTATCAATATATTTTTCACCCCAGTAGAAAGGTAAATAAAAAGAATTTACGTATTGAACAAAATATAATGAAACAATTAACGACATTTTATAGAAATGTTAATAAAACAATAGTGCTCTCGTTTTTCTATCAAATATAAAATAATTCACTGTCGATCTGAACTTCTACGGATATATATAGACGGAAGAAATAGTATTAAATTCCTTCTCCATGTTCGACTTTTTTACTTTTGCACTCTTGAATCATTTTTTTTCATTGTGCGCCGCAGAGTACGCGCTGCCGAGAAGCTTTTGATTATCCAAAAAAAAAAGAAAAAATCGATTGAGATGCTGAAACCGACAATAGCGAATTTAAATTGGCATCGTCTAGGCTCCAGAAATCACCGTGTGTCCGCTCTTGAACCTCGGATCGCAATCCCGCAGTTGATTTCGCGTAATTGAATTGCATCGTTTGTACGGTCGGTGGGCATTAATTAACGCGTCTCGATCGAATGAGTTAATTAGGGGTTGCTAGTTCTTTTCATTTGACCGAATCGCGAGATCCTTTCTCCCCGTTCCTTTTCCACGCATTTGCACCCCCCCCTCCCTCCGACCACCTCGAATATTTCCAGACCACCGTGTCGGCCACCCCTCTGCCCTCCATTCCCTTTTTTCCCCTCTCGGCTCCGTCTTAGCTGGAGCACTTCTGCGAGAGCTTTCAGCGCGCGCGACCTGTAACCAGAGCAACCCTCGGTATTTCGTATAATTAATGAAATCGATCGCCGTTCGAGGAAGGCGAACTTCATTATATAACCTCCACTACTTAATTACGAGCCTCTCCCTTTCTCCGTCGATCGCGTCGCGCCGTCCTCCCCGCCCATTCCGCTTATATGCTCCAGCATTATCGTGGAAAATCGTTTATTTACCTATCCACTGATAGAAAAGAGCCTCCCCTGCACCCTGTCGCACTGTTAATTACTAGTTCGAAACGATCAGATTTTTTTTCACGTCCCTCTCCCCCTGTTCGTGCGACGCGTTTACCCTCCGTCGAATACGATAACCGCTGGACCGCGATTGTTCTTTAAGTTCATTTCATGCCTTTTCGTCGCGAAGCTTTTGTTTCAATGAGAACATTACTTGTAGATTAATGATTAAAGTTCGAACAATTGTCGGTGTTTTCGAGTATCTTTTGTTTCTGATAAGATTTCGGGGTAAGGCAGCAGTGGTTTTCAATGAACCTAATATAACTATAAACTATAACTGTAAACTGTAAATATGCAATATGGAAATCATCGTTTTAGTCTTCAAGTCATGCACGCAACACGAAGTACAGTAAATTCTCCCCAATTTTCCTTCAGCTTGTAAACAAAAATGGACAATTTCGGAAGAGGAGATACGATTATTCCAGTCTCGCGGCTTATTTTTGTAGTTGCCGATTGTTAGCAATTATAAAAACGAAGTGCAAGGCTCGAATAATCCTATCTCCTCATCCCAAATTGTTAATTTTTGTTGACAAACTGAAGGAAAATTAGGGAGAATTTACTGTATTTTATTACTTATTTTTATTACTTTATTTTATTATTTACTGTAATTTACGTTGTGACGATTGTTTTTCATCGGTTTCCTTTTAATAATGGAAACGTGTTCCGCCCTCCTTAGTTAAATTGTCCTAACATTTTTGATCATCCGGAAAAAAGAAGCTTAAAATTAATAAAATCATTTACAAATAAGTGAAAATGAATAAATGGAATTGCAGTTGGAACTCTATGAAGTATGTAGACATTCTAGCTGTGCTTAAAAGGTATATGTATAATTCAAATATTTCAAAATATTTTGAAAAGTGGCAAATTAGTAAATAAGAGATTTTTAACCTAGGATTGCGGCATTAATAACTTGTATGAAAACTATCAAACTGCTTAAAAGATTTGTAACTTCAAAGTATTGTGCAATTGCTTGTTTGATCCTCTTACATGCTACGATTTTTAATGAAATTTAGTGTGCACGACTATTTCACAATACAAATTTGTTTCTAAACCTAGTCGAAGCAGAGCGTGATCTATATTGTATGACTGATGCGATGGCCAATATGTTAACGCAAACAAAGTAACGTTTCACTTTTAATTGCTTGTGAAAATTACAAGGGTAATTATCTATACAATTAACGATATTTGACGCAATTTTTATTGAGACATGTGTACGAATGAGCTATATAAGGCTAATGCGATAATCGTAGAAGCATTAATTTAGAGGGAATTAAAACATTAAAGAAGGTTGTGTTAGCAGGCTGTGAAGTCTTGCACAATTCTTCAGGAATACGTTCATTAAATGTATGATTGTTTAACATGTACTCGAATAAACAAATGTGTCCCACAACTTTCCATAAAAATATCTTAACAATATTAATAATTGTAGGATCATAGACTGAATTAAAACATTAACGAGGTCTGTTAACCTCTTAAATCACGATTTTTTTCACAGCTAACACTTTCTGTTTTATAATAGTTTCTCTCATAGAACAGACTTTGATAACAGAAGAATCAAATTTTGTTTAGGTTCAGAAGAAATAAATTAGTAAGTTTCGTAAGTTTAGTAAGTTATATATAAAATCTTCATCACGAGTTAGACTCGTTTTTATAGTACAATACAAGAGGTTATGGTAGTAATGTGTGACTAAAAATCACCAACAACGCGTTCATTAAATGCACAACTTTTATTTTAAAGCGTGCTTGAACAAATAAATAAAAAATTAAATCACAATTCATAAATAATTATTGAAGATTTTACAAATAAGTGTACGTATAAGTTCATATTAAATTTAAGAAATCAATCATATCTGATAAATAATTATCGAAGATTTATGAAGATCAATTATTCATAACGAAATTTGAATTATTCGATAAATAAGTCTATAAATTCATATTAACGCTTTGACGACCGCGCCAAGAAGCTCAAGGGTTTCATAAAATTGAAGTATTTAATTCAATTGAATTAAAATTGCAAAGCGAAGTTTTTTATATGACATCAGTTACTTTTTTTAGCATTCTTACCTCTTGCAAATCTTAATAGAATTGAGAAACTAGGATGGATTAGCGTGTGTGAAAATCAATTTTTGAACAATTCTGTAACCCACATATGAGTGTTGCGGCAGTCATAGCCTTAATAACTCTCACATTCCACAACTCATCGCATGAATATCGTGAGAATTTCAGTAATGGTAAGAACATAAGTTCATAATGAGAATTTAAACATTAATAAAGGCTGTTAAGAGACGGAAATGACTCACAGAACTCCTAGAGAAGCAAAGATTTAAACTGGATCATTTGAACCCCGTACGGTGGCTTCAATGTCGAAGTCAATTTCTCCCGACACTTCGCAAAGAGGATTCCATTTAATAAAGCATTAACGAAGACTGTTAGGAAGCGGTGTTAGGTTGTACTCGCAATCTCCAGCGTACGGGGCATCGCGAAAACTTGAACCGTGACGCAACAGGGGCGTCGCGACTCGCCGAGAATTCGTCAAACTCGAGAAGCGGATCTTCGTCGCATAAAGGGGGTCGCATTTGAATGCAGCCGTCTATTCGTGTGTCTGGGCTGGATGCATCAGCGACCGGTGACCCTCCCCGGTGTCCCCCGCCGCCGTGCTCCACGCTTTTAGTAGCCACGTAAATGGCAGTAAACTTCGTTGCTAGTTCCTCATGGAGTTTCGGCGAGGGAATGAACGGGGGTCGGGGATCCTGTACGGACCCAACTTGTAGCGGAACGGTAACTGAAACGGCTAACATCCTTCCTCAAACGTTTCCTCTGTCGAACGACAAACCCGGCCGGTCTTCGGCCATTTTTATCAAGCATATACACTTGGTGCTTTCAATTCCTTTTATGTTTTTAGGCGGATTGGAAGCTCTCGAACAATTTCAATAAAGTGAAAGCACCTATTATGAAACGCTTTTCAGGTGGTGGGAAGATTATCATCGATTTTATTGCAGTTTAACCCTTACGTCACTAACTGGTTACCTCTTTTGCACATTCTGCTCCAAATATTTTGTGTTCCCGGCGAAATATTTCAATATTCGGCTAGAGATCGTCGTTATTTGGCAGATTTCCTATCGACGTCTGTTTCGAGTCTACAATTTCGTTATCGAAAAGATATAAAAATTGGACGATAAAGTCTGTTATATGTTCCTTCAATAACCGCGTACCCTTTTGCACATTCTCCTCGAAATAGTATTTGCTTCCGGTTAAATATTTCAATATCCGCGAATAGATCGTCGTTATTTGACGCATATCCTATCGATATCTGTTCCGAGTCTACAGTTTTATCAGAAATATACTAAAATTGCAAAGTAAAGTTTGATATACGTTTGTTCAACAAACGGGGTACCGTTGTATTAGAAAAGAATGGGAAGAGTAGGGAGTAGAAAATGTATAGACAATTAATGAAAATATTCTTTTCGCGGTGAAATCAAAATGAATGTTTATATAATGATAAAAAGTTATATAAAACGGTAACATAATATAGAAGTTCCTCATAGAGATACCCGGGTTATTGTTGAATATTTATACTACTGTACGATAGGTCGATATTTCTAGATACCGTAATAAACTTTGCAATATTTATTTAATATGAATAAAAAATGATACGAATGAAATAAAGTACAGGCGTATACCTATTACGGAACCCCGTTTTCGTAGTATGTTCCCGTGTTTCGTATTCAATGTCCTCATTTTGGAATACTCGAACATATTTTGTTAAATCTTGCAGTAACCTCGCGACCCTCGTCATTCTCTTATTGTTTTAACACTGAAACCACGGAGTACTAAAAATGTTTCACGAGGGCTGCTTTATGAGACTAACAAGACTGAATTTATTTAGACCTTTCGCCATTTTTATGGTAATATGTGCATAAAAATCCGCAATTTATATACATGTAATAAATAAGGGACACGTCAAAAATAATACTTGACACTGTCGCTTTCTGAATTACTGCATCGAAACGTGCAGAATATAATTTATCAGATTGTCGACGTAATCTTTATTAATATTTTCGAATGCCAACTGTAGATTTGTTGAACAGTTGATCTTATTGGAACTTTCGCGTCGAATAAACTCCATAAATATTATACAGGATTTAAGTCGTCCGTTTCCCGTTGTTCGGTTCTTTTTCAGAATGTATATAATTGACACAAATCTATGAAATATATTTTCAATATGTGAAAATGGCGATGATAAATGAGAGACAATTTGAGATTAAATCACAATTTTTAACAACGATATCGTTTATTTGTAGTCAACAAACGAAATGCAACCGAACAAAAAAATTCAAAAACAAATTTGTTTATAACGCGATTTTTGTATGCCTATATATTTTAAAACACTGTGTACATTATAATTAGAATGCTGATTTTTACGTATTTATGCCTTGTGAAAATTTGTTAAATCCAAGAAAGCATCCATAAAATAAAAAATTAATAGCATTTTTAGTTTACTTTTGCTACAATGAATGTTCTAATCAGTGAAAGATAATTTACTTACAATTGAATATTTGAAAAATAAGGTAAATATATAAAATTGCATAATGATCATTGTTATAAATAGACCGTGGATTTCTATACGAAACCAAAATTTTCTGCATCAATTGTAAGTGACCGAAGGAAGCTAGGTACTTAATTCTTCTTTTAATAATTATAGCAAGTAGCAAATCAATATTCAGTCACGGATGCACAAAACCCACGGTAAGTGTAGTAAATCAATATACAGGGTATTCTAAAAATATTTCCAAACCTAATTGTATTTAGGAAATCAGCATTTTTATGCTAGGGTCAATTTTTGTTAATTTTAAATGGAAACCAAACGCAAGATTTAATTTTGCTCTATACTAAACATCTCGTAATCCGGAAATGTAGGGTGTTTTCTGAGATCGCTTGAAGTAACTTTTTCCTTAATGAAAATGCAATCCACGGGTTTGTTTACGAGTTATTGACAGAAAACACCAATGGCGAGATCAACTGGCGCGAGCTAATAACTGGAATTGGGCTTCGAGCGCTCATTGGCTGGGTCGCCTCGCGGCAGCCGAGCTCGTCTCGTATTGGTCAGTGTTTTTGGTCAATAACTCGTAAACAAATCCATGGATTGCATTTTCGTTAAGGAAAAAATTACTTAAAACGACTTTAGGAACTTCCCATTTCTCGGAAATACGACAATTTGAATACACCCTGTATAATAGTCACATTTAGGGTACGATAGTTCCAGGGTTACTTAAATTTTTTTCTGGATACGCCTCGCGTATTTCATCGAGGACTGGGGAACGTTGTCTAAACACTTTTGTTTTCCCACGAATTCGGGTACGAGGGGCTCCGACGGATTTAAATGGGTCACGCTCGTCGAATCCGTCCGCGTCTACCGTTCCTGTTTACTTTCAATCGAGATTACGTAACGTATCCTGCCGCGTGTTGATTTATTTAATTTAATTCCGCGCGATCCCCGTATCATGAGCTACGTGATCCTTTATACGGCGGTTACACGCCGCTGTTGATACTGCGTATGAGCGTTAAATCGAGAAAACCGACTGTGCCAGTGACATTAATAAACATTTACCGACGCTGGTAATTGGCTTGTGGTTTTTAGGATCCGGGGGAAATCATTCGCAGAACGTCCGACTGATAATTCTGTCTTCATGCGTTATCGAAACATGCAGCGAACTGGATTAAGGATGCGCCGTGTCTCCGCGGAGCTAATTAAACCGTGTCGGAAAACAAAGGGTGAGTCGCCCTAACATGAAATATTATCTCTCATACGCGTGTTGTTGGATTTACGATGCTGCAAATCAAACAACAACGAGCTATGAATATTTAATCAATGAAACTTAACATCGTCTCAGCATGCATTGCAATTAACAATCAATAAACCATCTACACTCAACTGTTTTCCTTCTCTCGCATCGCAATATTCGCCCCGAACGTTCTTTTACACTCACTAATTAACATTTAACCCAAGTTCACGATTCGCAATAACACAATGTCACACTTACAGCCCATCTTGTTTCATGGATATTTACGTTGGTAGTATTCACCGATATTTTCTAAGACGATCTAATGAAACAATGTTTTACCTATTTGCATTATTTTAAAAACTATTACTTTTTGTTAGAATGTTATTGAGTTCGGATCAGCAAGAATTAACGAGGTTTATTTATATAAACTCTATAAAACCGTTATATTTATATTTAAATCGTTATATTTACGTATACATTTTTGGTGAGCGAAAAATAAAATTAAAACAATTTGTTTATTTGTGGGGAGATAATATTTTTATACATAATATATAATTAGAACAATTTTTTTATTGGTATAGATGGTCAAAATATGCTGACTAACGAAGTTTGGTACGACTAATAAATTGATTTGGCGAGATTTAAGAAAAATGCTTATCCTGTAAATTTACGTTTTCCAGTATTTTTATTCCTTTTCCTCTGTTACTACTTGGTCGATGGCATTTCGTGTACGTTTGCTATTAATAGTAGGTCGTATTTCGGCGAAAGATTTTTTGAAAATCAGCCCACAGCAGAATTGACAATATCATCTGGATTGAAAGTCAATGTTGAGAAAAGTCTACATACTCTCTGATAAGATTATATAATTATTCCTTTTAAGCATTTCAAAATTCGATTTGACTAAAATGCACATCTGGTCTGGTACTAGACGGTCTAAAACTTTGGAGATGATAGTAGATTTTGAGAAAACATGAACTTGAGTTTATTTTCTATGCGCAGAGAAATCTATTCTTTTTAACACGTTAAGTATCGAACGTTCAACCAAAAAATGAAAACCCACAATACGAAAATCATATATCAATATCATATATGTAATTAATGGAACCGAAACTGGAAAGTTTACCATAGGAAAATAAAGTGTACCGTAGAAAATATTAGTTGATCTCTATGGTGTTCTAAAAATCCTAGGGACATTCAGTTCCTTCAATATAATGCAACAAAAATACATTTCAAATTCAAAGTATAATAACGTTATTAAACAAAATTATTACTGAAATCCTAATCTTTCACATTTGACTCATAGTATTCGTAATTTCAAATACTATATTTGCCCATAGAATAGCAGATTATAGAAAATTGACTTTATAGAAGAGAAGAAACAAGTTAAAAATTTAAATAACTGACTATTTGATAGCAAATAAAGAAAAGAAACGAAACTAATATGAAACCCCTTAATATCAAAGGCTTCAGTGCTCTAACGCTTTCCTACATGGTGGGCTGGTAATCAAAGCTCGGGAACGTTTAATAAGCGTGTAGAATAAGCATATGTCTAGCTCAGAAACTCGGTTTTCGATATCGCGTTCGAAGCTCGACACGTGTACCTCCGAAATTACGCTCAACGGAGCCTCGAATAACTTCTGATAGGAACTTGATTAAAAAACTTGCACTCTTCGTGGAAACATAGAATTTTCGTTTTTTTTTCCCGATGCCCCATGTGCCGGTTAACTACTGATTAATGCAACCACGCTGGGGATTTAATTAGAGCCTCTGTGCTCTCAGCTCCTCCTCTTCCAAAACCCGGGGAAAATCTGTATAGCCTCCAGAAAATGCGATAGCAGCCACAGAATAATCCACAAGTATGTGTCTCTGCTCCAGATTGTTTTTTTCTGGTGACATAACCGTGAATTTGGACAACAATTTTCATTGGCTATTTTATAAAAACGAGAACGTTGCACGTTCAATTGTGTATATATTCAAAAGAAATTCAACAATTTTATTCTTTTTGAGTGACAGAAACGACACCAAGAGATTTTCATACAATTATTTCAGACATGAGAATTATTCAAATAACGTATTTAGAAACTGAAGATTATTTGTTATGTTATTTGAGTGCCCTACAATTAATCAACGATTATTTTGCAACAGTTTGAGCAGTCATCCTCAAAATAAAAGTAGTAAATTCATTGTTTCAGTTGATTCTATGTGCAATTCTAAGTGTAGGCAAACCTGGTTTGTACAGGGTGTCTTAGAAATAATGTTGCAAGCAGGGATAATACAATATTGAACGTGACGAAATCTCGATGAAGAAACAACAAACTCTAGAGTAGCCTATGGGAAATTTCTCAAAAGTCAAGTATACATTCGCTGACGAATTATAAAATTTATTGTTCTCGAAAGGGGAGACTCAAACAAAAAAAATGTTACTTGTTTTCATTGATTTATTTGTCCACGTAGAATCGGTACTCGTCTGCTTGTACCGCGATTTCGGAGACGCTCTGTATAAATCCTATCTCCCTCTCGCTGCATATCGAATCGCATAGAATCCAGAGTCACCAAACTGCTTGAACGATAGAATTTCATTGTTTTCCTTTTAATAGAGGCAATTGGAATTTACTTTTGGGACACGCGCTGCAGGAATATAGAAATTGGCAAAATGGAGGAGAACCGAACGGTTTTTATTCTATAAACCTGGGGACGCTCGCGGGGAGTCCACGGCCAGCGTCTCGTTTCGGCGGAGGGACGGTGAAAATTCTGATGGGTTTCAATTTCTACTAGTACCCCGTAAAACTGACGTAGCTACGATAAAACGGGAGTGAGTTGCGACGATAAATGCTGCACGGACGTAACAACTGGCGGTGCGCATTCCGACAGAATTTCATAAACAAATACACCGGTATATAGAGCAGCCCGATAAATCGGTTTACAACCGATAAAAAGGTAAGCGTACGTTTAAGGTAAATTACTTCTCGGCGGCCGGATGGTCTCTAAAAGAGGGAACGCTCCCGAACACGAGACCGTACGATTCAAACGGGTGAAATAATACGATTCCGGACGGACTGCCCGGACGTCGATTTTTATAGGCATGTGTACAGTACACGGAATCAAGCGGACGTTCGTTTATTCTATTAAGAGCACCACCTGGTGTGCGGCCGGAACGTGAACTTTATCGAAATTTTCTGTTCAATAAGTCTGTATAGAACAACTTCTCTGAAAATCCTGGCACCGCTCCGTGAGAAATCCTAAGGACCTATGATCAACTAAGATTTTATATAAGACAAAAGAGAAAAACGTGCACAATTTCTTAAGCTTTGTGAAACGTTTGCCATGACTAGACTGAGGAGTTTTACGCAAAATAAAAATTGTTTAAGTTAACTGGAAGAATCGTAAGTTCGTCCACACACAAGTGTCCACACACCTTTCAAAACTGTATAACTTTTTTAAAAGTGACCTAAAGTATTTTGAAATTTTTTGTAAATCGCAGTACTTCATAAATTTCAATCAAAAACTGATAATTTTTACGTGTTTTAGGACCTGTAGCTTGACTATGCGTCAAGTTACCGAGAAGTTCCAAATGCATTTTATAAATTTTCATTATAGACTCAAATAAAAAGATGAGAAAACGAGAGTTCTTTTACATTCTTTTTTATTCCAAGTACGGTAGTTTCTCCCGGAAATACCAAAATGGTTTATTAGAATGTGAGTCGAGTAAGAAAAACAAGTAATAAAAAGGTATGTGATCAATCTCCGTCGAATCGTGGCGCGTGGCCTTCACATTGCCATCGAATGTGGCTTCCGAATCGTGGCAAAAGATTTGAAATAAAATAGTTAAGTCATCGTTTTCACATTCTAGCATTACTGTGTATTTATATTAATATGCACCGGCATGTTGGTTGCTGCCTTTTTTTGCCAATTGCTCCAGGTTTCTATAAAAACAAGCCACGAGGTTCGAAGAATCGTGTCTGAGTGTCTGGCGATTACCGTCTGCAATTCCGAGCTCTGAGTCTTTTGAGGAGAATTTTCTGTAGGAGTAAAATTTAAATAAAAGTATTTTGTACAGTGAACTAGTCCCTCTAGCATTCACAAAAAAAAGTTCAAGTCATTTAGATGAGTTTCAGAAAAAGTTATACCGTTTTAAAAGGTGTGTGGACACTTTCGCTCGTCGCTGCATCTTTCTTCTTTTTATCATTTTAATAAGTCACAAATGATACGAGGATATTCTTAAATTCATTTAATGCCTTCACAGTTTCATATTTGACTTAGTTATTTTTGCCAAAAGTGCATAAAATCCGCTGTCTAGTCATGCAATTTCTGAAAAGACGTTGAATTATTTATTCGAGACGAGACCTGCCAATTCAAAGAATTTTACGCTACGACATTAATTTAGATCGAAATACGCTCAGAAATGAACGACGCGACGTGAAATATTATTTTAGCACTGTTTCATGAACAGTAAGATACGAAAATATATAAAATCGAAACCGACCGATAAATATTCTAAGGCAGGGATGTCAAACTCGCGGCCCGAGATGAACATTTTTGCGGCCCAGTCAATATATCCGATGCAAAGTAAAAATAAAATAGAAATGTGAATTAGAAATTTTGAAAGTAGTCTCGACCAATAAAATTTCTCACGAAATAGGAAAGATAGTATCAGAGAAGAGATGTCAAGTATCAGGACGTAAACAATAATTTAACTTTATATATGTTTATTACAATGTACTAGTCAAAATAAAAATATTTGTTTCTATGAACATTGATTTTTTTTTGCGGCCCACCTAAAGTTAAGCATCGTTTATTTGGCCCAAGTTAGCTTTTCAGTTTGACACCCCTGCTCTAAGGTAACGTTGAAAATACAGCAAGGGGATAACTGAGAATTAAAATAGTTTGAGGTGATTCAAAAGAGAACAGTTGTTTTATTCGGTACAGTGGGAACAGTATCGATCGGTACAAGGTATCGGAAATTAATCACAAGGAATCCCTGTCATGGATTACAACAAGTGTCAGGCCATACGAAGCAGTACAGGTTCGTAAAGCGCACCGTAAAGTAATTAATCGAGTTATTGAAATTCGAATCGAGGGTAACGCGCCCGTGGCAACAGTTGGCCCGAATAAAATGCCGTTAATTAGCAACAGGAATGAACGTTAACTCGCTACAGGGTAGATTATCGTCCCCATTGCAGCCACTTCGACGATTTCTGGTGCGGCCACACAATTGTTACGTTTCGCTTCTATTAACTGAAACTAATTTCATTGATCGGATTTAACTGGAACAGCCGAGGATAAAACAAGCGTAAAAGTTGCATTTCCAGTGTTTACTTCATCAAACTCGTGAACAACCTATCTTCGAGATGTTGACTGAAACGCTAAGAGCGAGAAAATAGTCTTCTTCGATGCACACCGCGTTTCCAACCCGACTAAAGTTCTGCAACAAGCGACAGCCTGCAAAACGCTGACTTGGACGCAATATAACACCGGGGTTAAATTAGACGTTTCGCTTCTCAACGCGCTTACGAGAATGCATCGTCGCCAGAAGACTAAACTTGCTAAAATGTATGTGAAACAGGTGGCGAATGGCTTTGGTTTCCCTTCCCGATGCTAATTATTGTTCTCTCAACAGCGTTACCAAGTAGCAACTTGAACTACAAGAGAATGTGCAATAAGAACTGCGATGCTATTTATTCGAGGACTTACAGCTGTTACGTTTTACGACACTACAGCAGTGGAGCCAATTATTGTGCCCTGTTGACGGACTTCGGGAGTCTTCACTATTAAAAATAACTTCAGCAATTTAATTAACGTTTCTTAAGAAATTAATGGTAAATTTCAAAGTTTCTCTTATCGATTTAAATTTTCCCATGAAAAAAAATATCAAATCTTCTTTGAATATTAGATGAAAGTGTTAAATGAAGAATCGAAGTCAATTGTTCTTACTTTGCACATCAATAATGAAGGGATCAAGTTCGGTTGAATAGAAGCCAGTGTATTAAAAACGTTCCTCTTTCTACAAGTTTTCTTGGAATTATGATTAAAAATTATGAATCAGAATGAATAAGCAAGTAGTAGCAGTCTCGCAGACCGGCAATAATAGTTAAGGCTTAAAGAAGGAAATTTTGATATGATTTCACGCCGAGCCACCCTTCTGACGTACCACCCAGTCAGGAATGCGTGACTCCCTCGGTCAACTTTCACGCGCAAATTGAAACAATTCTGAGCGGTCGCGAGATAACTAGTTGTTTAGCGAAATGAATGATTACGAAAAGCGAAAATGTACTCACCTCGTCGACCTCCCAGCCCTGTTTCTGCCAGAAGTAACAGCTAACAAAGGCGGCCACAACCACTGCCAAGGGTCCAGCGCCGCCGAGCTCGATCGCCTCACTTCCAAACACTGCCAGCAATCCGCCGCTTAATAACATCAGCACTCTCAAGGGCACCATGAAGGGCTGTAACAGATTGAAAGATCGATTAGATCGGTCTTCGGGGAGGGGCTTGCTTCACCGTGGTTTAACCTTATTGAATTTCGGATTGACTAACGATACTCCTAAGTGCCACCAGATAAGATCTGTTAATTGCCGTATCTCGCCGCACGGCAAACCTTACGGCATCGTCCCAATGAATATATCGTTTCCGTAGCTCAATATCCATTGTGTTTCTTTTCCGAATTGAAATCGACCCCATTCTTACGAAATTAAAAACTCCCTTTAAATCACGGAATCTAATAACGTCTCTGTTCGCTCCACAACGGAGACATTTGGAACTAACACGATTGTGGTTCGAACAATGTTTTAGCTGTTTGCTTCTTTACTTATAATCTTTAGTAATTGACGAAGCGCTACTTCAATAATGTTGAAGTTATGTTTATATATAATAATAATATTATATATATTATTTTATTATATAAATATATAATATTATTATAACTTCAACATTATATATATTACATTATTATATATGTATTATAAAGTTGAATTATTTTTTAACGCTTCTTTCATCGATAAAAACATGGGGAAAGTAAAATGTTATGATGAGAATTTAGAGCTTAAGTGAAAAACGTATTTGATTTTGATATAGTCGAAGACAATTTAAATATTTTATCATCTGGAAAAAAATTTTAGTAGTGGAAGCAAAATCATAGTACAAAAGAGGCGAAGAATTTGTGTCACTGAAAGTGAAAGCGAGGATTCACAAGAAGACGTATGTAGACACAGATGAATGACGTGATGGCAACGAATTTATAAATGCGAAAAAGAGTAAATTATAGTGTATGGCCAAGAGTCATGATCAATTGTTAGACGAGATCGCAGAAGAAGATTAAATTACTACGCGAGGCATATTCTAACATCAAAAAAGTATTTAACAGTTTCATTTGGGAAACTTGGCACGATTTGAATACGGATGAATTGTCGGCTTTTTACAGGAGTTGCTCTCAACATGAGCAGAATACCTTTGTTACACGAACAAGAATATTGCTCGAAGAAGCACAATAGTAGAATTCTTTTGTTGCTTAATGTATTCGCAGTAAAAAGATTTAATCAAATATCCTGTGTGCTGCATTACTTAATCCGACGAAATTTAAAATCTTATATACATTAAAATAAAGTACTTATTTTATATATATATATATATATATATATATATATATATATATATATATATATATACTTTAACATTCTACGAATTGCATATGAAAAGTAATGTTATTTTATACTCCAAATGTGTAGTTTAAAATGTTTCGCACAACCAAAATAAGAAATGATTAGACATAAGATGTTGAACTAAATTGATCGATTAACTGAAACTACCGGAACATTTATATTTTCATCGCATTCGCTTTCAAAAAAGTTCTTCCATCAAAAAATTCGTCAGGGAAACATCCGTAGTGAGGTAAATCTATATTGCAATACACACACATAATATGGAAATCTGCATTTCAGATGCAGTTGACGATGTTGACATGACAGAAGTAGAAAGCATTTGAGATTTTATTTGAAAACGTATTGAGTCAAGTGAAAGATAAAATGAAAAAACCTATTACAAATAAATACCAAATAACGAAAGTCTAGATAAAGCTTGTTTATACTTCTAAATAACCTAACATGTAATTAATGCAAAGAACATTTAACCAGACATATCAATATTTCAAATAATATGCAGCCAGATAAAACAATGTATTATTACAGCTATTACATGCCGAATAATTTATTTATTTAAAGACTAAATCAGTTAACCTAATATATTATAATTTCGGACAACATGTAGCCTGATAAGATAATACATTATTCCACCGTTCATTTTCTAAATAATTCATTCGAACAATGTCCAAGCATCTTACAGCATAGTGTCGCGCATCGAAGTTTCTATCGTCGCGCGACACAGATTGATTATCAAAATAGTTGGCAGTTATCAGAGACCGGATGGAATCGTCGGAAGAATGGTTTTGTACGAAATCGAGGATAAATCGGCGGGGAACGCGGTTCGATTGCGCGTAATAAGTTCTTACAAGATGACGCCTCGCCGGTTTCATCCCCGTGTAAAAGGAAACGGATAGCAAACTTTATCCGAAGTGTACTTCGCACGGTACACAGACTCGCGAGTAACTGCACGTTCGGGTCGTTTCGAATCGATGATGAACAGAGGAAACTTTGAGGCACGTATGTACATAGAGCGAACGAGGAAACGTTGTTCCATCCTACGATGAAATATGAATAAAGGGACGTGTGGGATTTTCTGATACGACGTTTTCTCCTGTACTTTCCTCATCAATATTGAAATTCCTGTGACCACCCTCTCCCCGTCACCGATTTTACAGCGTCTACGGCGCTACGAGATTTTTATCCCCGGCTTCATCAACCGAGCAAAATTAACGGATCACCGTATCACTGAAAGATTAACGATCTCGGAACTGTAACTTCGTGGTGGGGAAAAAAATCGTAAGGTAGTTTATCCGACCTCGTTCGAAAGGGTCAAGGCTCCACTTTAAAATCCCTGAATGGAATCTTTTCGAAGACCTCTTTATATTAAGGAGCGGAAGAGGAAACTGAAATCGACTTTATTTTGGGAAATTTGGAATAAAGTTGAAACGATTCGAAGTGTGATAAAACGATGCCATTAAATCGTATGTGAATGGTTTAAGAGTTGTTATTTAAGCTCTGCGGAGTATTTCGGATTTACGAAATTGTTTGAAGCATAAAACAACTTTAGTATTTCAGTTTGTTATTTAATATAAAGTGGTTTCAAAACAGATTCAATTCTATGGTGTGAATGCAGAGACTTTGGAATTAGCTTTCACACTTTAGAATTAGCCCAGATAAATTGTTCTATGATCTCTTTTCCACGAAGTTGCAACGGTTGAAATTATCCAACTTCACTTCGTTGATTTGCTTTGCTTTGTAAGAAGACCTTCAGATAATGTACAAAATATTTCTTATCGAATTTGTCAAAGTTAATTTAATTTTTGTGAGTCGAATATCGCTTAAAAAGGATATAGACTTACAGTATTGTCTACAGTGTGACTAAATGTGTATTTGCAATTCATAAAAGTTAATATTTCATTAAAAAATAACGACGATTCATTGTAGCTAGGCTTTTATTTAGAAATTGACCCTTTTAACGTAAACTCGCCGATATAAGCAAAAAGTGCACACGGTACGTGCACTGAAAATACGTGGCGATAACAATGCATTCGTGAAATATTTCTCACAGCATCGCAACTGAAAGAGACATTTTGGCGACTATCACCGAGCGAGCTCGTATAATGTTCAATGTTCAAGTAGGTGGTTGCGAATTTAAATAAGAGTACCTACACGTCGCAATAAACTCGATTGCATTTTGCCCGAGGGTCGTAAGATGCGCCGACTGCAGTTTTCGCAGGGTTTCATGTGTTGTGCCACCGGACGTTATGAAATTTTCGTAGACACACAAATCAAGGAGACGTGTACGTAACCCGCACGTGTTCCCGGCGATCAGTCGACATGGCCACACATGCGATCTTGCGGGTTCTCCTACACGCGTGCTGATATTGCCATAAGTCGCTGAATATTGCGTCCCTGCGGCGGACATCGCGTACGTGTTTGCACGCGTGAATAAGTAAACATTCCCGGAGAGACTTTCAATAGCCGTGTCGCATTTGCGAGACGAATTCGGCAATTCGCGACAATTCGCAAATTCACGTCGCAGACCCTCGAGTTTCACGAGGAATCGTTACACCTGCGCTGACCCTCGAATAACACGTAATTGAACTGCATGGTTTCAAACTTTCTTTTTCAACGATTCTAAATAGAATTATTTTTCTCTATTCTAACAAAATTTTGGGCGTGTGACACCGATGAATTTTAGGGTTATTTTCGAAATGTATTGATCGTGTTATTTGAGGGTTGTTCGTATTTTATTTGTGAAATTACTTGAGATCGAAATAGAACCGGAAATTAATTAATTCTGGTAAGCCTGACAGAAATAGTTGCACAAAAGCTGTTAGAATTAGTGCTCCTGTTTGACAAACATTTTAATTACGTAATTATTATTTTTCATTAAGTCAATTTTCACTAAAAATGAAAGAAATTTTTGTATAGCTACACATTTTGTCAGAAAAAAAGCAACTTAGATGGCATTAGAGACATTTTGCTTTTCGAAATACTATTTTACAAGAGAAACGTAGTATAAATGTATAAATATTGTATCAAAGAAATAAATTTACCAATGATATACTAATATCTGTGTTTTCACTTACACAAGATTTATATATGATCAGCAGGAATAAACATTAGTTAAAGTTATGCGACATTTTATTATCAACATTATTCCAAAAATATAAATTCTTGTATAATGAAACATATAACACTAACTGAAATAACAGTTTGAATAAGTATATTTTATGACAAAAGCAGGACGAAAGAAAGTAATTTCGGTATCTGAAAACAAAAAATGTGTTCCTATATATTTATCTAGATTGTACAACATTTTAATTATAATTAATATTAAAATAATTGAATTTGTTCAATGTTGTCTTGCAAAAACATCTTTATCGTTTTAATAATTTAAAAATGATAAACTTGTAATCACTCGTTGACAAATTCGACAGCTTTGTTATTTAAAGAAATCATTGTAATATTATTTCAATGTACTTTTTCTTATAAAAAATATCTTTTTATTAGCATTTACGATACCGAAACGAAATGGGATACAAGCTAATTCAAAATATTCTACTTAAGAAGTCATTCAGTATCGGAGTACGCCCGGAAATTAAGTACGAAACAGTTATAATACCATTTTAAAGTGCTTCAGAACAGTGCTTTTCTGTTGGACTTGGAGATAGAATGAAGTCTCGAAGCGAAACGAGACGTGCAAATTCAGAGAATTTTACATTATGAAGTTGAAATATGTCCAGAAAGTAATTGCGAGAAACGTAGAATATTATTTTGGTGCTGTTTGACGAACGACATTTCCTGATTGGAATTGGAGACAAAAAGATCTTGGAAATCGAAATGGAACGTGCTGTGTGTTTCAGAAAATTTTACATTATGAAGTTAATTGAGGGTGAAATAGGTAGAATATTATTTTAGTGCCGTTTGGTGAACAGTAATTTCTTCTTAGCAATAGGGAAAAGAGAATCTGTGAAATTGGAACGAGTGGTGCCAATTCAAAGAATTTTAAATTACGAAGTTCATCGAGATTAAAATACGCGCAGAGACTAATTGCAAAACACGTTGATATTATTGTGGTGTTATTTAATGCACAGTATTTTCTGATTAGAACTTCGGATAGAGTTATATATACACATATTTCGATCTGAATTCGAAATGAGACATGCCAATTCAGACTATTTTGCTCGCGAAATTATTTGACGTGGAAACTCATTCGGGAATTAATTACGAGACATGCGGAATTAATTCCGTGTTATTTAATAAAGAGTATTTTCTTATTGGAATCTCGTATTTGTAGGAAATTGTCAGAAAATTGAAACGGTACGGGCCAATGCAGACTACTTTTCTCGCGAATATTGAGAATCTCATGAATTGAGATCGGAATACGTACAGAGGAATTAATTACGCGACACGTGGAATATTATTTCAGTATATTTTGATGAACAATGTATTGTCCTCGTACGACTGAAGGGCAGATAAAATCTGGATGTGAAAATGATATACCTTTTAAGTGAGAAAATACAACGATATGAGCAAATATTTTGTTTGATCCCAGTTGTTTTACTGCCTGGACGAGTTTCGCGACGCCAGTTACCTTCGTTTTCCCCCCTTCCACCATTCGCAATCGATCTCTAGTGAGAAAAACAGTGGATTCGATTCCAATATCTATCACTATAGTTTTTCTCGCACATCCGAGCGAGCCGGTATGCATACGATTTCTTTTTTTGTTTTCGTCGTGCCATCGGCGTTTCATGGGGATAGAACACATTCACGGAACTCCTCGCTGCCGTTCGGCGATGCTTCATTATTCGATTTCTTAGCATTCGATATTACTGTCTCTGCCGGATACCCAATGACAGCCTGTCGTAACTTCCTTGGAAATAGTTCTCCGGATATCACATCCATTTTCACTTTATATATTAACTTGGCTCCATCTATTCTCCGATCAATAATTCTGATATTTCATCCGTTTGCGTGTTATGTATCATCTCGGACCAATTTTCTCTTATTCAGAACGTTGTGGCAATAATTTGCCTTATAATATCGAGCCGATCTACAAACTACAAATATTATTTGTATCATTCAAATCGAACTCGAATATCGGCATGAAATATTTTACAATATCTAGAAAGAATAATTCAGGTAATTATCGCCTGAACTGTTAAATAAATAACAATTCTAATAAGAGCAGTCGTATGACAGATGTGGTTATTAAATTACATTAATTACGAAATGAATTAAGAAATGAGTAATTGAATTAAGATTACGAATTACGATACAATGGAATTAAAATTACGAATTGAACAAGAATAATTTATTACAAGTATCTTATCAAAAGTAACGAGAGAAAAAAATACGCAAAAGAGACAAAAAATGAGTAAACGAAAGGAGAATGTATCTCACTTCTTCAAAGGTCTGTGCTGTAATTTGAAGAACTCTATTTCGATTACACTGTATTTCAATCGCATTGTATTCGAATCACGCTGGCGATTAAAATACATTGCAGTTCAATTAATTGAATGGCTTGAGTTATGAAGTCTAATTAAAACGTAGTTGAATTACCGTGTAATCGAAACACAATGTAGTGAAATTGCAAAACTGAATTAGCACAACTTCGATCCCATTGAACCGTCTAACTTTTCCTCCAGACATTTCACGCATCCTTAACCCTTTGACTACAAAAGGCGTATATACACGCCCTCGAAAGTCTACCAATATGTACGAAAGGGGTAAATATTCGTCCTCTGCATTTTGCGGATTGCAACACCTTCGCTGTTACACCAATTTATCACTGTGTCAAACATTCTAGTAAACGTTGCGTTTATCAAATTGTCAATATCAAATTTCTTTCTTCATGATTATCTTCGTAACAATATGCGACAGCCAGTTGATGGTTCTATCCGAGAGTACAGTAAATTCATCTTAATTTTTCTTCAGCTTGTAAGCAAAAATGGACAATTTGAGAAGAGTCGATGCGATCATTCGAGCCTTGCACTCCGTTTTTATAATAACTGACAATCAGCAGCAATAGAAATGAGCCGCAACGCTCGAATAATCGTATCTCCTCTTCCCAAAATTGTCCATTTTTGTTTAGAAGCTGAAGGAAAATTGGGGAGAATTTACTGTACGTCGCAGTCAATGGGTTAAAAACAACGAAGATATTTGCAGTGTGCACACGTTAGGTGGCTCACGCTGTACAGTTTTATAGAATTATCCGATGTTCCGAGTCGGAGATATACCGTTGTAAGTACACACGTTCAACAAGTTCGTTCGAAGACGACGGAGGCACCGTCGTCTCGAAACTGAACTACAGTGTGCGGTAATGAATTATTGGATCCGCGAAGCGTCCGTAGCGACGGTGGAAGGAACAAGAGGGCTGGTGGAAAAATAGCACGTGAGATTTTCTTATGTCAGCCGGATATCCGTTGCTCGTTAATCCGTTGCCATTCCGGTTCGACTGCAGATGGCAGGAACGACGACGAGGGAACTCGGCGCAATGGAACGCGGCGGTTGCCACGAAGAAAACGATATCTCGCTCCGGTAACTCGCTTCAACGTTTCCCGACTGCGATCACAGCGAAGGCACCGAGGTTTTTTATTGTCGTCATGGGAAGCCGGTGGCATGCTGGCTTCGGCTCCTCGAGAGGAAGATATGTAGACGGAAGAAGAAGAGACGCGTGCCTGGAATCGATACACCCACCGGAATGTCTGTTCAATCGAGAATAAATTCGGTGCAACTCTGTGCACCGAGTTCCCTGTGCCGATTCCAGCCATTCCCCAAAAATAAACGCATAATTCTAGCAGAATCGTAATAACCAAGCTTCCATAATCATTTACTAACAAAATAATTTCCGGCCCCGTAGACGGTAATCGGAGAAATGCCATTTTGGCGAATGTGTTCAGAAGAAAAGACGAACGTTTTCTTCACCCGTCGCACTTGAAGCTATTTTAATCGCTATCCGCGGTATTTCTATTTTATACGACATTTTTTAGTAGATGCATGTGATGGTGAACGTATTTGTTTATACGACCTTTGCATTTTCTAACGAATTTATCCTCTACACTGGGGTGCCCTTTCTGAACCAGTTAGCTGTTTTTGACGAGTATACTCGTCATGAAAATATAGCAATACATTTTGTGTTACGACGAGTATACTCATCATAATTGATGTTTAAATTACATCTTTTGTGGAAACTAAAATTTATTCGTAAATTTTAAGGTATTTTGGATATTTGGAGGCCAACACGAAATAAAACGAACAGATAAAGAAATATAAATAATTATTCTGAAACAATGCACACATTTTGTCTTGGTTTAAGTAGTATACGCGTCATTGCTTGCTTTTTACGACATGTTTTATATACAAACTTTTCAAAAAGGGTCGCAACAGCGAACTGGTATTTTTAAGATTGAATATTTTGATAAGGTTTTTGGGATAAATGCAGAGCTTTATGTAAATGATATTTAATATTATTATATTAAACGGGCGTCTATCTAAACGTTAACGACAACTGAACAAAACATTTAGAGCAATTGCAGATTATTTTCCATGAAATTTTTATTTCACGAAATTTATACGAATACAAACTTATGTTGAATCATATCATAGTGACTACATCTAAAGTGGTGTAACTGTTTCCGAAAAGTAATTTCGTTTTTCAAAAATATTTCGTTTTGTAAGGGTGTTAAAAAAGCACTTGATTCAGTATTTTGCCAATAAAAATCCGGGCTAAACATTAAAACGACGTTGTCTTTCGTTTTCTCCTGAAAGAACAAAATTACTTTCCGAACAATTCAATATTTGATTCGAAGCGTTACTTACTACTTTGCACATAAATGTGTTCAAGCTGCTAGTAAGTGATCCGAGAAGTTTGCCCGAGTGCGAAGGATTGTTAATATCAAATTTTTCTGGAAAGAATTTTCAGCAGCGTCTCAGAGATGCCATTCGAGTGCAACGGTTTGAAAGCGTAATATATTCGAAAATGCATGTGTTTAGTACTTGCAGACAGTCAAGAAAAACACCGGACTAAAAACATCTCTCTCTCTCTCTCTCTCTCTCTCTCTCTCTCTCTCTCTCTCTATTATGCAAAACCTAACATCATATATTAGTAGAATCTTCATGAAATTTTTATTGCACATATGTCAGCTCTGAAAAATTGCGCTCGTCGTGAAATTTCTTTAGGGAAATAACTTTTAGGAAAGTGGCTATTATTCAGGCATTTTGAAAGATTTTTCAATATAAAGTGACTATAAGTTGCACAATACTATGTGCATCTTAATTAGTAGACTGCAGATTTTATGCATTTCTAACAAAAATGAATAGGCCTAATGCACAACTAAAGATACATTAAAAGAATTTAAGGATATTGTTGCATCGTTTTCAACTAATTACGATTGTTAAAAGAGAAAAGATATTTTCATCTAATTTATATTTCTTACAATTAACTGAAATAATTTTTATTTTGCATAAATATCCGCAGTCTATTAATCAGGCGTGACTCATTAAGGCAGGTAACTTAAGTGAGGAAATGTATTTTTAAAAATAAATATGGATTTTGTCAACTTCGGCAAATTAAACAATAATTGTAAATTGAATCAATTAAAAGATTTCCGCTTTTAAACGTCCCAAACTCAAACATCCTTCCTCGTTTAATTACTACAAATTCATTTAACTACTGCAAAATCATCATATGAATTCAACATGAAAACAGCCTCATTATATTTGACAGAATGATCGGACGCATGATCACGCATCATAAAATTGGTTGCAGCTGAATTAATGTTTCGAATTTCGCATTCAAATTCCTGAAACAGCATTCGAGGATACAGTACCATCGATTGACGCAAGCATAATTGTTGAAATGAATAATGTACGCAAACAGTAATTGTTCGAATTTGATTTTCAAAGCTTAGGGATATCGAGCGAACGGATAAGAGAGCATGTCGGTCCCATAACATCGAAGAAAACACATTCCAGTCGCCGTCGGAACGATATTTCGTTTCCGGCCTGCACTTTTCCCTTTTGAAATCCCCAGGAAAAGACAGAAAGCGAGCTTTATTTCTCCTCACCGAAATCTATCGAAAGCCTTCGATATCCTGAAGACGGGAAACCGATGGCACAGAGGAGCACGAAAGAGAAATCGTTTGCAAGACGAGTATCTCGAACAAATGCAATAAAAGTCCTCGCAAAATAGAGTAAAATTTCGTTTGCAATCACTCGGCCGGGCGAAATCGAATTCCTTCGCCGATGCTGTGCTCGCCGAGCGCATTTTCATCGAAAACAATCGGTGTACGTTTGCATCCGGCCGAAACAGACCATCTCGCCATGAAATATACCTTAAAACCTAAAGAATATCTCTTCAAAGAAATATTTCCTTTTCAACGACATGCCATTGTGATCCAGCTTTCGTGTTCCTCGTTAGGCAGCCTTTTTAGAAAAGATTTTACTCTTTCCAGACAAATTTTATAGCAAAATTTCAACTTATTAAAATTATTTAGAGAAGAAACGAATTCTTATCGAATTTCTATTCTCTTCCATATGAAGATCGACAGTTTTTAAATTCAATGAAACATTTCATTCTTATTTTATTCATACGATTATATTTGTAGTTGTTTTATGAAAAATGGTTTTATTGTTTTAGAAAGCGTATCACGTTTATTCTAATTTTCTTAAAATCGTGTAAAATGTGTAATTTAATTAAAAAATTGCAATAAGGCCGATCAAGATTAGTTTTTTAACTGCAGAAATTTTGGAATACTATTGTAAATTGTTATTATACATACAACACTGCTACACATTCTAAATTAAAGCAAAAACAATTTCTATTTCACAAGTATGAACTGAATAATCGAAACGAGGCATCAACGTGATCATGAGAAATGTATCTAAAGACATTCCAAATGCACTGAATACTGCATGATTTTTTTCAAACTCTACTAATACAGTTTTCCTTGAATCTACGATGGTTTGTTACCAGATTAACTACATTATAAATACAGTGTTTGGTATTTGTCAGGCAGACTATTGATTTATAGAAAGCTTGTAACAATGATTATACAGTTTAATTAATATATCATGGTCGTAACACAAGTTTCACAGTACCAAAGTGATATCTCTAAATTTTTAGTCAGCTAATTTTAAAGACCATGCAGAGATAATTTTATTACTAAACGAATTTCTTGTAAGCACAGTTTCAGCTACCGTGCAGACTAATCATGTACTATACAGGGTGTCCCAAAATTATATTATTTCCGGGAAATGAGGTCATTTGAAGTAACTTTTTCCTGTATAAAAATTTTCTCCGAAGCATCGTTAACGAGTTATTAACGAAAAACAGTGACCAATGAGAGACGAGGTCAGCTGGCGCGAAGCCGGCGAGCCAATGAACGGAACTGGGCTTCGACCGCTTGTTGGCTGGGACGCCTCGCGCTAGCCGAGCTCGCCTCTCATTGATCACTGCTTTTCGTTAATAAATAGTAAACAAAGCCGCGGATTGCATTTTCGCTAAGGAAAAAATTACTTCAAATGACCTCAAGGATCCCTCATTTCCCGAAAGTAACATAATTTTGGGACACCCTTTATACAATGTTCCAAATCTTATTAGTATTATGTAACAGCATTGAAGTATACGTCTAATCGCACAAGCACGTTAGCACAATTCACACGAAATTTGTATCGCGACAAGTTTAGAAGTTACGTCACAAAGAAGTATTTGATATTTCATACGCAACAAACGAACGATCGAAACAAAAGAATAAAGCGATACATTAACCGAGCATTGTCAATACACCGAAACGAATCCTTCTGTCTGTGGAAAGGGGTTACCAGGAACAAGACAGCCTGTTCTCTCGGAAGGGAGCCACAGGAGGGACAATATTCAATTTGCAAGCGTGATGCGTACGCGTTGCCGTGCGAGATATTGATTGCGAAGATTTGAAATTCAATCGAAGTGAGTCGGGCCAGGCAACTGCCGCCGCCGGTCTATCGATTCGCGCGCGAATTAAACGTGTACAGATTCGGCAGCCTGCACACCAATTTTCGAGTGTCTTTGTCGCCCTTCGATTACGGGCAGGGATCAAATTCAATATGTACTTGCGAATTCGAATCAAATTCAATATCCGGATTTCATTACGTGAGTTTCGAGTGCTACTTGAGAGCGACAGTCTTATATGAATTATACTAATTTATATAATTTTATGTATTATTATATTATTTATATTAATAAATTATATTAAATATAAATATACTTGCAATAATATTTTAATAATTCATTCGAACACATTTAAAATTAATATTTTTTTATCAAAACAAACTTCTGAAGTTGTAGTAGACATTTTTTGACTCCTCTGGTCAAAATAGCGTTGCAGGACAATTTTTAAGTGTGCCTTTTGAATCGTTTGGTGAAAATCGTATTAAGTAGAATGAGTTAAAAAAAATTAACTATTGTTACTTATCAAAAGGATCGTTCTTTTGTTGTTAATATAATTTTAGTTCCATTTGGGAACAAAGTTTGTTGGTCAACAATTTTTCTGTTGAAGATGGTTCGTATTTTCTTATTGCAAGATGTAAGTTCGTCAAACATACGTAAATATCAATTTTACTTTGGTAAAATTGTTTATTTATTTAAATTCACAATTTAACTTTGGTTTCTTTTATTTTTGAATTAAATGGTATTTGATTTATTTTGTTAAAATGTTATATTTATGAAAGCTCGTAACGTATGTACAAAATAGGTAAACAGCAAGGTAAAAGTAAACAACAAGGTTAACAACAAGACGATGTTGGATTATAAGATAAACTGTCTCGTTTTTAGGGACACAACGAGACTTCCACATTTTACAAAATCACATTCGTTTCTTATACTCTGTAATATGAGTTGATAAAATTTAAGTTAATTTCTTTAGAAGAAAACTTTTTCTCGCATAAACGTTGCACTTCAAATTCCTCTCTTACCTTGCCTTTGTTTCAATCGATTGTCAAATTAGTCGAAATTTGCAAACCAATGGTCGCCAGGCCAATAAGCTTCTCGCCAGTGAAATGTTAATCACATCGGCGGTGGCAAATATAATTAAATGTCGGGCAAATATTTAGTCAAGCCTCGGGCCGGGGTGTACATACAAATTTAATCAAGGATCAAAGTTTACAGAAGTTTAAGCACGTTTCACTGGATCGTCCTGGACGGATCGCAAGGAGTAGCCTCTTAAGGGTCTAAACCGCGTCCTCCGCGTGCATAAAGCACGAATTGCATAATCGCCCGCTTACGTAAACTGTTCCCGATTCGAACGAACAGACACGAGTGGACTCGAGAAATGGAACGAGCGCTTCTTCCGTAACCTACTACCAAAAAAACTCCTTGCGAAGCGAAGCGAACGGCTATTTTTTAATTCAATTATATCGACCGATACACTAGCTACCCCCGTTCCCAGCTAGAACGGCGTTGAACTTTATCGAAATAACTTTCCTCGCCGAATTTATGAAATAAGAATTTCATTCGCCCGGACGCCGTATCAGTCTTCAATCCCTCTTTAACGTCGCGATTTAGCTTCGACAGATTCCAATCTCGCATCCTGTCGGTAACAGGTGCCGGCGACGCAGGTTTTCCGAAACTTCGTCACCGGTATTATTGACATCGAATCAGGCGGCAAACGTCGGTTTGATACGGTTGCGATCTCACATAATAAATACTCCCTTAGCCGCGTCAATTTTCATTACCGTTATGAACATTTATCTGAAACCTCTTTTATCACCCGACTCAGATATAGTTGACCTGCTCTTTCACCTTCTTTGTGAAATGCTAATGCGTCAAACCGTTGACTGACACGACGCTCACACCGCGTCTCACATCAATCACATGATCGCATCAGTTAGCGTTCAAATATAATTACTTAGATTGTTTATAACTTTTTCCCGATGCTAGAACATATAATTAACAGAGAGAATAGAACATGTAATTAATTGATATTGTCTTTTAAATCTTATAGATAATGGTCGAACTAGTAGCGCATATATATATATATATATATATATATATATATATATATATATATATATATATATATATATATGTATGTATATAATTATACTTTAACAATTTAAATTCACAAAAACATGGAAATAATTATGTATTATATCATGTATTATCAAAAATGTCACCATGATCCTTCGAAATTATAATATGTATATATATAATACATGATATAATACATAATTATTTCCATGTCGATGTTTTGAGAAAGTGTGGAACGGGAAAAACAAATAGAGAGAATTCAGTGGAAAGTATTATTAAAAAAGACTAAGATAGTTTAAACATCCTGAGCCATTTCTATGTCTAAGATAGACAGGATGTGCGTGTATATAGGATGTCCCAAAATTATTGTACAAGCGTGAAATGAGGGGTACCTAAGGTCATTTGAAGTAACTTTTTCCTTAGTGAAAATGCAATCCACGGTTTCGTTTACGAGTTATTAACGAAAAGCAGTGACCAATGAGAGACATGATCGCAAGGCGGCCAAGCCAATGAGCAGAACTGAGCTTCGTGCGCTCGTTGGTTGGGTCGCTTCGCGTCAGCTGATCGCGCCTCTCATTGGTCACTCTTTTTCGTTAATAACTCGTAAACGAAGCCGCGGTTTGCATTTTCGCTAAGGAAAAAATTACTTCAAATGACCTCAGGAACCCCTCATTTCCTGAAAGTACCATAATTTTGAGTCATAGTAAAAACTATATAAGTTACTAGATTTTATTGTTCACAAGTTTTTATCGCTCCATGATTAAAATTACCGTGTCTATCGAACAATTATACATTCATGATCTAGTGTTTGCTCAAATCTATCGCGACTGTCCAACAATTACAGAATTGTTCCTCTAGAAGAAGAAGAACGTCAAACGACGGAAATGCAAAAGTAAGAGACTTCTATAAAGTTGACCAAAACTGAAATCGTCTCAGAGATTTAACAGTTCCAGGATAATTTAACGTAACACAAATTTAACAGATATGAAACGTCAGTTTATACAAACCTACGTAGGTGGCAATCAAAACAATTTACAGATTAAAAATATTTTAAAATGAAATGCTGCTTATTGGAATCATTAAGGGAAAAAAGAAATATCTAGTTAGTTTCAGTTTCTCGCAATTGGTGTAAGCAATTTTATTAAGCAGGAAGATCCGCAGTTAATTCCATTACCGATGCTATTTCGGTGGTATGGCAGTCAACGTATTCGTTGACGATAATGTTTTATTAATAATATTAATTACAAAATTAAAACATTCACCCAAATCTAGCGCACAACATTTTGACACACACCCAATCTCTGATCATTCGATTATAACAATTGTATCATCTTGATACTAAACCTTATACCATGCAAATTAAAATACAGTAGAGACTCTCTTACCCGAAGGTTTATTTTCGTAATATATCCTGATACCAAAACATTGCATCGTCTAAAAATTTCATTCAAGTCCTCTACTAGACGATAACGTATTTAAATAATACAATGATTGGATAATAGGACGTTTGGACACCAGAATATCATAAAAATAAATGTTTCAATAAGGAAGTCTCTACTGCACCAATTTCGAACTTTTTTATCTTATGAACATTGAAATTACAAAGATTCTTTCATATGCAATAATTCAATAAATTTCTCAGATCGAGCGTATATTATAATAAAAATGGAGACAAGTTTAAATATATTCAATATCGTGATTTTTATAAAATATCGTGCGTCAGTTACATTTGGCGTTCGATAGATTTAACATTGATAAAATCAGTCGCACAGTGTTAACAACAATAACAAATGCTCGTGATACGTTGACAGGACTCATTTTCCACGTTGCCAAACGAGTTTTGACAAAGGTCTCGTCGTTTCCGTGGAGCGAAGGATGCTGTGGGAGAGGAACGAGCGGAAAACGGGCCAGTAGGTCGATCGGAGGGGTTTGTTCGTGCGCGATTATCTATCGAAGTGCGTTTTCGCAGCGCCACGACATCCCGTTCAATGCGGAATCCATTGAACCGTGACCAGAGAAAGAGGATATATCTCGTTCCGGAAGATTCGGCGAGATTCTGGCACGTGTTCGACCGCTTGTACGTATGCGGACACGTGCAGTGTGCATGCGGCGTGCAGAGGCTCACCGTTTCGTCGAGTTTCGAGCACAGTCTATGTAAATCTGTCGCGAAGGAGAACCCGTTATGGGACTCGATCTCGCGGAAATGACGACCAACTGGATAGGACACGTATCGGGACCTAGTGGCTGGAAAACACTGATGCACGCCGGGATTTTTACAAAACATTAACTGAGCTTCGGCTCTTTTCGAAATTGCCTTCCACTGGCGCAGTTTCGAAATCCAAACGAGATTACGGCCGATCGAATTGCTCGACTTCCGCGTTTCTACGCCTGCAGTATGCTTAACGAAATCCCTGATTGCTCGTGTACACTGTTCTGGCATGTGTGTGACTACGTTTCGAGTTTTAACACGTTGCGAACGAATACAGTTACTTTGTCGATAGAGCGACCATATCTTTTATGTATACTTTACTGTATATTTTATTTCAGAAATTGTAAACATGCCATTTGATTATGTACGTAACGAGAGAACAGGATGTAGAGTAAATTCTCCCTAATTGATGCTCAGATCGTGCAGAAAAATGGACAATTTGAGAAGAGGAAATGCGATTATTCGAACCTTGTGGCTCGTTTTTATAATCGTTGGCAAGCGGTAACTATAAAAACGAGTACCAAGGCTCGAGTAATCGTATCTCCTCTTTCCAAATTGTCCATTTTTGTGCACCATCTGAGCGTCAATTAGGGAGAATTTACTGCATTGTTCGTGTTTCTCGTTATTCGAGTGTTTGATAGATAACCTAGTTCTCTGACGATGATATTTATTGCACTTTGAAAAGTCTTCTTATGGAAACGATTAATCATGATTAGTTTAGGAACTATGCCAGACATTCTGTTGCTAGAAACCGTTATGGATACGAGACGAATTATATTTGTTATTTCGTAATTTACTACGAACTATAAGGTCTGATTAATATAACAGTGTTATAGTAATCTAATATACTAATCTAACAGTACGCGTGTGACTTTTTTTAATTTTCACTGAGATCATTTTAGGGATTATGGTAACGCTTGTGTCACTAAAAGCACGTTATCCATAAATGCAATTAACAGTACACCCATGATTATTTTTCAAATTACTATTACGATTATTTTAAAAACTATGCCAGTCATTTTATTAGGTATATACAGGTCTTCGTGTGCAATTCTTTGATGAGAGTAAGTATTATAGAATGATGAAGAGAAGCTAAAACTTCAGCACACGCTGTTTAATATTATTACACGCACTATTAAGCAGAGATAGGCTCTTTTTATTTGAAATAATATATAATATACTTACCTCAAAAAGGTAATAAATAAGTTTATTTGAAATCAGCATACATACGAACAAATTCTGAAATATTATTTGAGAAATAATTGATCTGCAAATAATTTCGTTATTTCAAATAGTAACGCAAAATAATAGACATATACTTTGTTTACATGATGAGCATATTCATTATAGATAATATTATTTCAAATAGTAACGCAAAATAATAGACATATACTTTGTTTACATGATGAGCATATTCATTATAGATAATTATTAACTCTTAATTCAACACGATATTCAAACTATCATCTGATAGTTGGCTTGTAGTGTTATTAATTACTATAGCAATCGAAAAGAGTCGTCTAACTGAATCTGATAATCGAAGGGGGTGTTATAACGCATAAATACGTTCTGCACCGATAAGTGGCCTCTTAATATATTTATATAATATCTCTCCGTTTATCGTGAAAATACCGTAGCTAATTCCGCTTCAGAATTTACGAAATTTCTATTAGGTGCATTATATTCGTGTTCTTTGACAGACCCAAAATTAAATTCATCATCATCTTCAATCTCCAGGTCTCGTTTAGAGAGAGCGATTTCTGCAACTGCTTTTATAAACACATCACGTAATTGTTGCCGTTTTGTTTCATTTATTACATTTAGCCAAAGTAAGAACTTTGAAGCGTGGATGAGAAAACGTAGCAATGAAGGCATTAAAATGACTCACGTTCGAAAGTAAATAAATATGCAAAGCGTCGTCCTAAATTTGGTATTATAGTTTCAGGAAACAACTCACAAAATTTCCATTTGCGTGATTGGAGTACTTTAATTTTTCTTTTCATTTCTGAAAGACAAGGTATACATACCTTGAATTGCATTAAACCTTCGCGATAAAATGTTTACAGTAAGTTTAAACACTACCAATATAATAATAATGTAATAACATAATAATGTTAAAACTAACAATAATAAATATAATTATTACAAAAAAATTGTTATTTGTTATTGTGCATTGCTACATTAAATAATGAAATTATATGGAAAATAAATAAATATCTTTATCTCTGTAATACAGTGTTAGACCAAATAACAAATAAAATACAAATTTAATTTTAATAATTATTTGAATAATATTTTATTACAATAGTATCCGTCCCGGCTATAAAGTTTCTGGTATCAAGTAAATTAAAGACTATAAAGAAAATATATAAGAAACAAAAATTGCCTCGTTGTATAATATGAAGGAAATGATTAAGAAGCAGTGCTAATCAACACGGTGGTGAAAGAAATGGCACACTGTAAGAAGTAACAGAAAAAATCATAGTTTAACTCTAACAATAGCTGTACTATCTTCAGATTTTTATCAGAATTAATTTAACATGCTATCTTATCAGTAATCTTATCAGTAATCTCATCAGTAATTTTTATCAGCAATCTTTATGCATTTATTGCGTGCAACTGTTACAAAGTTTATTAGTTTATTACAATAAGTATCACACACAACAGCAGTTCTTTAAAGAATATATAATAACAAAATATCCTTCGATATAAAGTTTTTGCATGAACATTTCCATTTTCGTTTCATGAAGGGCACTACTCAACGCTTTCTTAATTATTGGGAACGAGTATTACCAACCATAGAAAATCTCACAAAAACAGATATCAATTTTACGATTATTCTATGTTCACTGCAAGAAACTGTCTAGTCCAACTCACACAAGGCGCACACGGCCAAATGTCAAACAAAAATAGTGCGTCTCTGAATGCACGTGATTAAACGGCGTTAACCGTTATTAAATTGCATATCTTAGCCGGTGGAATTTAATAGCCGTGGCTTTCGAGAAAGCCAGGCCCGATTAACTTAGCTGCACTTGGTCCATTATAGTTCTAAGCCTTGAATTTTCATGCTTCTCCGTGGTCGAGAGGTCATTACGATGTTTGACTGTGAACAATGCTTGTGAATTTCTAACGCTTGATGCCCGCGTAATTCCAAACTGCGCCACGGTCGTATTACACGGAAATTTCGCAGGCACTCTCCCCCCAGCGGCCCCTCCAATCAGGAAGCTGAAGAGGAGCAGACGAGCAGTCGGAAAAAGTTGCCGAAACTTTCCCCGGGGTCCTCTGTCATCGGGATTCGTGACACGTGCGATTCACTGGCCGCGAAATTCCACGTCTGCTCGGAATTGCGGCCGAAGTTATGTTCGTCACGTAACGCTATCGATGAATTGCTAAGACACGAGGATCACCCCCGTCTCCTACGCACCGAAAGTACATTTCGCGTTGCACCGCGTGTAATTTACGATCGGATCGCGGATCTTAGCTCCCTCGTCTTTCCGGGAGGCCCGGCCGGCGATAATGGTGGATTTATCACGCGAAAGTGGATTTATTTGGCCACCCCCAAACCCTCGTAAGCCATCGCCGCCGCCGCCGCCGGTGGCACCGAGCGGTGCATTCGAAAATGCAACGGCCGCGCAATCTATCGCGCGCAGGGAGGAATGACCCCTCCTCGATTGACCCGCTACCCCGCATCCTGCCTTTTTACCCGAGACCTCGCGCCACCTAACCGACCCTGTTCCGCGATTTTCACGAACGTCGTAAAACTGTTTGCTCACGCGAATGAATCCCGAGCCGGGCCCGTTAGTTTCCCGGAGAGGAACCGTTCCGGAGGCACGGCCGGTCGATTCCGCTACGATTCCCGGAAACCTATACGCCGGCGATTCAATAATTATCCGGAATCTAATTGAATCCGAAATCGCTGTCCATTAAGGGGAACTCATTTTTTTTACATTATGGATTTTCGAACTTTGGAATAAAGGGTCTTTTAACTAGAAATACCGAATGCTTTCCGGGTACGTGTATCATACGGGTGTAACATTTCTTATGATTGTGCAGTGTCTTTATTTTGTTGGCGGAGTTAGGCATTATTCGAATTTCATTTTTTTAAATTTAATTTATTTAATGTCGCATCTGCTTAATAGCAATTAGCGACCACTTGTGGAATAACATTTATAGGTTTACGTGCAGTGTAATATACAATAATTTTGCGTTACATTTTTACGTTATTTTCTTAATCTAGGCTTCTTAAGTTCCTATATAATCTCGCTAAATAATTTCGTCTCTTTTAAAGTATGACATAACTTTTGCTGTTTGTTTGTAGTTGTTCAAACATCTTCTTTGATGGTATTGGGCACTTTTACTTTTTTTCCGATATTGTACACTAGACATTCTATTGGGATGTGCTTAACTGTAAGCTCAGTGTTATACAGTTGTTACAAATTGGTTTCTCTGTTTTAGGAAATGTTGATATTTTATTATATTACTATTTTTATTTAATTAATTAATAATAATTATTAATTTTAATAATTATTGTTAATATATGTTATTTTATTAATTATTATTATTATGCTCAATTCTTAGTGGAGATAGTATAATTTGTTTTCTTCTTGTTAAATATACCACGGAACTAGTAGAGACTATACTTTCTCTGAGTTTATGTAGGAGAGAGAGGTTTCAATGTATCCATTCTTGGTTCTACTTACGCCAAATATTTTTTGCTAAAAATTTCTGAGTATCCTCAAATGGGATTTCAATGAGTCTTAGGTCTACATTTATTTCGTTGTTATTTCCTGGAATTACAATATTGTCGGGTTTATTTTCGCGAACTACATTTTATTCGTATAACTTTTTGAATAAATTCTTGGATCATATTCTTAATTGTTGAAACAAGTTCTTCGAATAAAAGTGTATTCGTATAATATTTCAAGTAAATTCTTGGAATAAAATTTTATTCGTATAATATTTCGTATAAATTCTTTGAATAAAATTTTATTTGTATTATATAATATTTCGAATAAATTCTTCGAATAAAATTGTATTCGGGAAACATTTCGGATAAATTCTTTGCATGAAATTATAATCGAAATATTTCTCGGAGAATTTATACGAAATATCGTACGAATCAAATTTTAAGGTAATTATTCTCAACATAATTGAAGCCATTTACGGGAAACGATTTCATGAGGTTATTATGTGTTACTGTAATACATTGTTGCGAGAATAATAGTCATCCGCATTGCAGCTATAAACTTGACTACAATAAAAGTGAGAAACTTATAATAACACCCCTTTTTCAGACGGACTGCTATTCAGCGTAGTTGGCTTATCTTCGCGCATGCTTCTTTGCACTCTTGTGGAAAAATACATTTTTTACTGAAAAGCAAAACAGAAATGCACTATTTTCTTCAGTCTCCTTATCCTACATATATGTAACATCATGAATACGGATGTTCAGCGTAACGGTCACACCGAATAAAAGTTAATGTGTTTTTTGAGGAAAATAAATTGCAATAATAAAAATTTCGAAAAATCTGTTATTCAATGAAAAACAAAGGTTATCTTGACTTTTATAAATTGTACTATGTACTTTTCATGGTATGCATTATAGCTGACGAAGAGACGAATTCAACTTATTACACAATGACCTTGCTACATTAATGTGTACTGTAAATAAGAGATAAAAATGTACATTTACTGTTTACGTTCCTCTTCGTTTCATTAACGCGTTTGGGAAATTAAATCTTCAATTACTGCGAATTTCTAAGCGAAAGATCATTCAAAGGTCATTATGTAGTAAGTCGTTGAATTCGTCTCTTCGTTAGTTATACCTCTATACCATCAAAAGTACATAGCGCGATTTAAGAAAGGCAAGGTGACCTTCGTTTCTCATCGAATAGAAGAATTTTCAAAACTTTTATTATTGCTATTTATTTTCGTAAAAAAGAACACATTAGCTTGTATTGCAAACATTTTTTTGTCAAATCAGCGTAAACGCCTAAAAAATCGGTGCGACCGTTACGCTGAACACCGTGTTTATTACAATTGATGAAATTAAAATGTAAAACGAAGGGGGATAATAATTATGAATTTATATATTTTATTTTATGAATGAGAAAATTTTGCGGATTAGTAGTTAAAGATATCGGAATCGACGATATTAGATATCGACTTGCAAATTAAGATTTCTAAGAATGTTTAATTTCATGTACTTTATCTACTTTTCATATGCTTTTTCTGTGTTTTTTTTAGAAGAAATTTTTATAGAAATGAATAACGAGATATTTTGTTTTTGTGTTACAATGTAAAAAATAAGAAGAAATTGAGGCAGGTACAGGACTAATTGATTTGAATGTCCACTTTGAACATGATATAATGGTCGCGGTGGAATAATTATGTTATATTATTGCTGTATTATTATTTTGATAAGCTTCACGAGTGTATTGTGTGGGTAATTATTAAATTACTCTCGTAATTACAGGCGATCCTGCATACCTTGTACCTGTTACGATAATGTCAAAATAATTGTATTGTTGAATGGTTCAAACAGTAATTACAGCTGACTGTATGTGTCGCATTGATTTTAATGGATTTATTTACAAATTTTTATCGTTTACATGATATTGTTTACGGGGCAAATATTTTTAGTTCAGTGACATCGAACTTTTTAATTTAAAAAATCGCCCGTTTGCATTTAAAAGAGAAATACAGTTCTTATTGCAACAAATAATACTATTCATCGACGCGTCAAAATTATAAAAAGAAGGATGTCCGTGTGGCATCACGAAGTATTAAAAAGGTCGAATATAGATCGTCGAAAGGTGATTCGCAACGCTAGGTGATGATTTAACCCTAAGTCAAATCAGTGTCCCTGTAGTCGATAAAACAGCAAGTACAATATTCACTTGCGTATTTATTATTTACGTTTACGGTTGTATTGTGCGCAATGAATTTTATCGTTGGTTTCTCTGTTATTGTTAACGAAGATATTTTCCACATCAATACAATTAGTTAAACAATGAATTTTCATTTTTCCCTTTTCCATGCAACTCGACATACACTGAAATAATATCGACGATGTTGTTCACAGTTGATTTACGATTGATTGAAAACATTTCTCGATTCGGTCGACCACTCTGTAGTCACCGCCGCGAAACTTTTTCCACTTTGATTCTCTGTGAAAAGTCAACGCCGCCAGCGAAACTCGGACAACAATAGCGTGAAATGTTTTCGAAGGCCGGGCTCAAGAGACGCTTTAAACAATATTTTGAAATCTGCGTTGCAAATAATGTACGAATTAATCCGTTCGGGTTCGTACGGGTATCAATTGCCGGATTCAATTAATTCCAGATTTGAATGTTTCTGGTATCATCTTTGAAACAAACGGCCATGGTAAATCATTCATTAATGGATGCGCTTCGTAAATAACATCCGTTTCTATATAATCGTTATTGTTTACGTTGCCCTGAAAACTAGTGGAACCGCTAGAACCGTTCAGATATGATTAATTGAATAGGAAATTGTAAATTACAAACTTTATTAGGAAGTGGCTGTGCTTTTGACGAGATGATTAATTATCGGTTAATTACGTACTTCGTTCATCAAAATTTTTCAGGGAAAAAATCCGCGAATATTACGCCGTGTAACAAATTTTTTATTTTCTTCGACTTTATAATTATGAAGTTGCATTTCATATTAGATTTTGTGTTACCTGTGCTATCAGAAATTATTTCGTAATATCTTTAAAAAAAAATTAATAAGCTTATTAAGAGTTTACCTACCGGCGGTTAATACCAGCGATTTATGACTTAATAACTTACTGCCAATTAGTTCGTTTCCTCGTCAATTTTTCAACAGCAATTTCCATCGTTAATGAAGAAGATACTTCGAGCAAGCCTTTCTAATAATACTTTTTTTTGGAGTTGTTATTAAATCAAAAATTATGATGTCTTTTGTTAGCGTCACAGATTCGAAATCTATTAAACAAACCATTAGCAACTTATTAAAATGAAGGATCGTGACAAAGAAACGATCCGCCAGTTATGATTTATATTCTTGCATTTATATTATTTATTAGTATATTTATTAGTATATATATTATATTAACACGTTCCGTGCCACGTGTACCATCGATGGTACACGCTTGCATGTTTACTTAGTGAACTGATCAAATTGTTTACAAGAAATTTAGAACCGAAGAATCAATTTCCACCGCAAGAATGGGCGTTGATAAGTTTTTGTTACGTTGTTATGTGTACGAGAATTAATAATTGTACGTAATACATCAAGTTTTAGTAAAATATCAAAGTGTGAAGATTCGAGTAAAAAAAGCTCGGCACGGAACGTGTTAATATTATACATATATACATAATATTATATAAATAATAATAATAATAATATATCATAAATAATCGTTTACGACATTAATGTATTCATATTACACATATTTATTTTATTTATATCGCGTTCATATTATAAATGTTCACTTATACAATTTAGACGGATTTGAATATCGAGTAGGTTAATAAATTAAGCTAGAGCGCTAAAGTACGAATAAATCAAAATGCTTTTAACGGTTAAGATTAGGTGAAATGGAAAGGTGCAGCAAAAAACTGGTGGACCATTACGAGTAACCTTTACGTCTACATCGGAGGCTAAAAATGTGAAAGAACTTAAAATTTGATATCCAATTTAAATTCACATTTGAATTTCAAATGATCCACGTTTTTCGTCGATTTTGGTAGATACGCGAGGATGCATGGCGCGCAGACTTTTTGTCGGCCACCGTGAACTGCGCGGAACGTCTCTTCGGCCCCGAAATTGATAATTCACTACCGGCGGCGTACGCAGCAAAGACGGATAACGTACAATTTGCGTCAACTCGTGGCGGAGTGCAGGGAATATAAGCACGGGCGTAAATTACACTGAAACATGATGCGAATAATAAATTCTGTCAGCGACGTCTGGTTCGCGACGGCTCGGACAGTATCTTGCCGATGCTGCGGGCAACTGTCAAGACGGGGATACTGCGTTCCGATGAGAAACGGTTCGATTAGGTCACGCCCGGACCGG
The DNA here is from genome assembly GCF_051020955.1 of Megalopta genalis. Lineage (NCBI taxonomy): Eukaryota > Metazoa > Arthropoda > Insecta > Hymenoptera > Halictidae > Megalopta > Megalopta genalis. Next base: position 20,063,332 of record NC_135019.1, on the reverse strand, counting down.
TTGTGAGAGTTTTTCGTGGCCGAGAGACGCGGGGCCGGCGATCTCTCGATCGATCGCTATCGATCCGACGTCGCGATAATGCACGTCAGCGATTCCACCCTTTCAGCGACCATTCAGGAGCTTTCTCGGCTGCCTTAAGGGCGAATGACCTTGCGAATCGCTTTTCATCCTAACCGAATTCGATTAGCTACTCCAACGCGACGATTATATGATCATTTCTGAGAATCTCTCTGAAACGGTGGTAATAATCGCAAGTGGCACTCACAGTAGTAACTTTTATTGACAGTCGAACACCTTTTAAAACGGAATAACACATTTTTTAAACTGGACTAAATGACCTGAATTTTTTGAATATATTAGAGCGTTTAGTTTATTGTACAATGACTGAAATGCTTTTCTTAAATTTTTCCCATTGCTTAGGATGACAAAAGAAAATAGAGAACTTTTAACTTTTAACGTTAACTTTTGTATTTGCGCCAATAGCGAAAATTTAAAAAAATGCGTTTTATATATCTCGGTAACTTATATGCATACTGAAAATTTTATCGAAATCGGTTAACGCAGAGTCGAGTTACAGACGTTGAGAAGATATAAAAGTCTCGAGATTTCTCACAGTTTTTGGCCGAAAATCGTTGAAAACTGCGATTTTCGCCGACTTTAATTATTTGTTGTTCGTTACAACATCTAAACCAATTTTGATAAATGTCCAATATGCGTAAATGCATAATCTCGTTATTCGAATAAAATATTCTATCAAAAGGAATTCATTCGAATAATTAATTATTCGAAATGCCCAACTGTACTATGAGAATGCAAATAGATACCGGTTTTTATAACTCGTGGAAGCAAAAACGTTATTCAAGTACTTCATTTAACCTTCCAGCTCGCTAACTTACGTTTTAATTGGTTTTTATTAAATTCAGTAAAAAATTATAAAAGAAGTTTGAGCAATAAAGATCTACCGCCCGAGGAGACCCCATTGTCTATAAATCCTTCAAAAATGTCTATTTTATAAAGCTCGAAGGAAGGTGTTCTCCACGTATTTATAAAAATTACGAGTTTCCTTCGAAAGTTCGATGTTCAAGAGAACTGAAGAAAAAGTTGAAGGATCTTAAAAATGTTGAAACCAGAAACAACCGCCGCGGTTTTTGCGAAAATTTTCATCAAAGTTAAACGTTTTCTCCGACATATCTTCTTCGAGAGGAGTAAAAACTTCCGGCACTGAGACAGGGATCCTGATCTCATAATAAATTGAGCTCCCGAGGGCGCAGAAGAAAACGGTAACTAAATTTGCCGAATAAAATTCTACATTCAGGGCATAAAAACCGCATAATCTTTTCGGTTATCTTGAATTCAAGAAGCGATACATAAAAAATACAGACGTCTCGTAAACCGTAAGCTGAGGACTTTCGTGGGCGAAAAAGTTCTGTCACTTCGCTTCGTTATTTCAGAAATATGCACGCTATTGTGCTGTACAAAAGACTAACCGCCGTTTATAAACAAAATTAGGGGACGCTTGAGACATAGGTTTACTGTTCTCTTCATTGCTAGATTTTCGCAAAAAAACTAATAATTATCCAGATTTTATGCATTCGTGACAAAAATGAATAGATCAAATACAAAACTGTAATAATTAAAAGAGAAATGACATTTTCGTCTATATATATAACTCTCTCTCTCTCTTGTGTGCCTTACAATTAATTTACAAAGAAAGATCTCCAACACGGAAATTCAAGAAATTCTGAAACTTTGGGTACATATAGAGCGTTTATACATATGTATTACGCAATTTTCTTTTCTTGCGCAAATTCACTGTAGGGGTTGAAAATCTACCCTCGAATATTCTGCTATTTTTTTTATTTTATTGCTACAATTCGCAAACTGTACAAGATAGAAAAAAGTTAAAAACCAAAGTAACTTCTTTAATCCAAAACTATCGTGTGGTATACGATTTGTTAATTGTTTAAACAGATGGCAAAAATTGTGAACAAATAATCGATATTTTTTTAATTTTTTATTAGATTTGAATCAAACAAGTAATTTTTGTTTAAAAACTTTCTTTCTATCTTCTACAGTTTGTGAGTTATAGCAATAAAATAAAAAGAAAATAACTGAATACTTGGGAATAAATTTTGCAAATAAATTTTAAAAGTGATTTTATACAACAAAAACAAATTGTGTACTACATATCTACATATGTTCTACATATCCCCGAAGTTTCAAAATTTTTTAAATTATATCATACCTTGTCAGACAATTTTTATTCTGCACAAAGATCCGCAGGTTAGTAAAAACGATTATTATTACGGTTTTAGTCATCATCTCGCTGGTCTTGAATATCTTTGCAAAACATAGATATTTGTTTGCTATTTTTCCAAGCATGGTAAAGAATGAGAAAAAGAAATCATTGTCTCTTGCATAATATTATATATTGTCATTTCATAAATGTGTGTGTCTAAAAGGACTAAAAATATTTTGAACGAAATTGAATAATATCGTAAACGATCCTACGCAAACTCGGTTATATTTTCGTCCAAATTTTTCGCAACTATATATACAATAGGCGATCACTTCCTATTATTCTTATCTTTTACTTGTATTAAAAACTACATTAAAAATGTTGATAAATTAAATCATGAAAAAAGAAAATCCTCTGTTCGCTTATTAATTTATAATTCAGAATTAATAATTGATCGCTATCCGTTGCAACCTTCGCACAGGGAGATCCATCGAGAAAGATCGACTCCGTAACGTAGAAAATCACGCGTAACTTTTTATTTCGCGTACGGCGCGCATCAACGCGAAAACGCGTAAGCCCTAGTGTCCTCGTAAGGAAAGGCAAGCACGGAGACAGTTTCAATTGTTCCAATTACCGTTCTCGCGGCAGCCTGTTACCGTTTCCTGGCGAAACGAATCGCGGACTCGACCGAACACAATAAAGCAATGGCGCAATCTTTGTCGAGGGCCATTCGGAGCGTTCCGCCGCGGCCCGACGAGAAAAGAACCAACGACTCCGGCTGCGTTTCTACATAACCGGCTTGTAACGGACAATTGCCGGTCGTATTGTATCAAAACGGTCTGCCAGGGTTGCGTCGAAGGTGCTGGGCGGCGTTAAACAGCCAAGGGGGCGCTCTGCCAACAGCGTTGCCTTTTATTGCGCCCGGGACGACGGGGTCAACCGTTAAGGCATCGTGAATCACGGGAATGGCCGGCATTCGGTAAATGATGAATGGAGAACGAACAACAATCGTATCTTCTTTCTTTTTTTTTTTTTAAGCAACGACCGGCTGTGCTGCTCGCCATGGAAATCTACCGAAGCTGCCCCGTCCCCGTTTTGTTGCCGTTTGACCGACCGAACGGATCTAATTGGAAAAAGTTTCGTCGTTATCGATAGCTTCGGTTTACTGCGAATTCGAGGCATTGTGCCGCCGCTGCCGGCTTAGCTTTAATTATACGGCCTATTGGGAACGCCGGGCTTGAAACGTCTCGCCGTGCGTTTACTATAACTACTTGGGAAGTGGTATAGCCCCTGGAAGAGACAGCGGAACTCGTATTATTCGCTGTCGACTGCCGCGCGGCGGTGAAATCCTGACTAAAATTAATATTCCAAATTCTAAAGTAAATTATTGAGATGCCTGGGCTGCGCTTTTGATGAATCCATTGACTCTACAAAATAAATAGTAGAAGATAGCAGCGGAATAGTCTATATATTGCTTCTCTTGAATTCCTTTTAAGATATTGCATAAGATATGGATTTTGGAACAATGATTTTCAAATTATTACTGTTGTAGCGATTATATCATAGAAAGAAACGTTATTATTCTTATCATTTTTGCACGGTTATAGAAAGATTGCAGAAATTAATATTTCCGATAGTAAACTAAATTATTGGAATGTGCGAGCTGCTTTTTTGGTGAATCCGTTCGCTTCACAAAATAAACAGATGAGAAAAGCTGTGTAATATAGTTTGTATTATTTTCTTAAATTCGCTTTAAAATATTAAATAAAACAAATACTGCAGAATTACTAGTGGCATATTATGCACATGAAAATAAATAGAAAATAATAATGTTGAATTAAACCTTTAAAATATACAAGATTATAGATTATAGATTAGTGTATACAAGATTATAAATATATACAAAAATATAAAAGAGTAATCAATATCTAAACAGATAAATATTTAATTCAATTACTATTAGACGTAGTAAAAGGCATTTCGGATGAGCGCGATCTAATTTCAACGATTTATATAAGAGTAAGGAGTTAATTACAATTAATTGGCTTCTGTAATAAATTATCTGCGTATTACAGAATATTAAATTTAGCTATGTGTATGAGGCACACGCTCCTCACGGAACAGACAATTTTTCATATTTACGACGAATAAATTTATCACGCGAAAAAATCGTAACTACCGTTAATTAAATTAGCTTTTACTATTCAACTGGCATTAAAATTAATAATTCCGTTAAAACTGAAGCAAATGTGAAAATTTCAGACATTGCTGACAACATCTTGAAATGAGAACAAGATATAAGAAATGACAGATCAAAAATAAAAACATTCACATGAAAATTCTGTACGTAAAATAAACAATTAAATATTTACAGAAAGAATACTGAAATAATTCTAAGAGGTTCGGAGAGATTATCGAAGGAAGAAATTAATTTCAATTTAGCCTCCGAACCTTTCAATTAATCAAGAGAATTTATCTTTCGCAAAGGGATCCTCGGTAAATGAAAGAATAAGCTCAGAATGTAAATGAGAAACTGTCGCGCTTAACAGAATATTATGACTAGAGAAATCGTTACGGAAAAATGAACAGAGAATGAAAGCGAAGGGGTAAGGTAAAGAAAAAAAGTTCCGTTCCCATCGATAAATCCAACACGACGGGAATTACACGCCTCGTGAAGCGCAATTATCACTGCAACGAACAAGGCCAACAGCGTTAAAAGACCTATTAGACTGGCTGCGGGTGATGAGACATTTTCGAGGATTTGGCAGCGAGCCTCCTTAAACATAATCGGACTTCGGTATCGATGTCTAGTCGATGTGACCCACTGAGCGAGTTTATAGTATACCGATGGGTTGAATGAAATATTACGTATGTAGCTTCCCGTATACTGTGTGTTTCGAGCCACTGGTTTATTATGAAATAATATAGCATGTCTCAACTAATAAATATATCTTATGAAATGAAGATTATAATAATTGCCGAAACTTCCGTACTTCTGCAATTTTTCTAATAAATCTTATTGTATCTTACGTAGCACTTCGAGATCTATCTATTTTTATGAAACATTCAGAACACGAAATAAATTATTCTCCATTTTTAGACAAATTTTATTCGAACTAGGTGCTTCGTTTGAGAAAATATCTGTTCCCGGGGAATTATTATGAAAAGAAATGTTACCCTTGGGAGCTCCTTGAAAATGAGTTCTCGCAATATACATACAGTTACTCACAAAATTCAGCGTACCTTTTAAAACGCAGTAACTCTTTAAGAACCTCGCAAAAATCGAGGATTAAATCGCAGATTTATCACGATTTTGATCAAAAACTGGACGAAATCTGCCGTTTTTTAAAAGTTTCAACGTCTGTAGCTCGACTCCGAGTTAACCGATTTCAATCAAATTTTCAGCACGCATATAAGTTACCAAGATCTTCGAAAGGCATTTTTAAAATTTTTGTTATAGGCTCAGATAAAAAAGTTAAAAATGAGAGTTCTTTATTTCTTTTTTGGCATACCATGTAATAGCAAATTAAAAACAAAAAGGCATTTTAGGCATCGTCTAGTAGACTAGTTTCTCTATCATCTAAAAAAAATTCAAATCATTTAGTTAGTTCTAAAAGGGGTATGCTCAATTTTGTGAGTAACTGTATATAGATACTCTAGAATCAGTGCAATAAAAATTCCTTAGAATACATAAATTAAATAAACTGCAAATCTTTCAAAAGAGTTTACAGGTGTCCCACAATTATGTTAAAACACAGAAGAGGATGACTCCTGAGGTCATTTGAAGTAACTTTTTCCTTAGCCAAAATGCAATCCTCGGCTTTATTTACGAATTATTAACGAAAAACAACCAATGAGAGGCGAGATCAGTTGGCAGAAAGCGGCCGAACCAACTAGCGGTCGAAGCCCAGTTCCGCTGATTGGCTCGGCCGCTTAGCGCTGGGCGAGCTCGCCTCTGATTGGTTGGTGTTTTTCGTTAATAACTCGCAAATAAAGCCGCGGATTGCATTTTCGCTAAGGAAAAAGTTACTTGAAATGACCTGAGGAATCACCCCTTTCCGGGTGTTACCACAATTATGGAACACCCTCTATATAGGTAAGTATTATAGATCTAAATTGATCCTGACTTCATTGATTGTGTTACAGAATTCACTATGAACATATATTTTATGTTTCTATTGAACTTCCATATCATCCATGTACGGGATATCAAGATTTAAAAATGAATTTTCGTTCTAATATATCTAGTGTATCAAAAGTTACGATCTGCAAAATGTGTCAAAGTTGAAAGCGTAATCGGAAGTATTAAAGTGAAAATTTGTAATGTGTCAATATTTATTTCGTAGAATAAATTTCTTTGATTTAATGGAACTTTTTAAGTTGCCAATTTGGCAGTCGAAGTATTGATATCTATTGCATGCGAAAACAAAATATTTCACCGTCAATGAAAGGTTCTTTCTACTCACGTCACCCTTTTCCGGAACATATTTGGCCAGCCACCCCCATAGAATACCAAATCCAAAGCCACCGATGATAGAAATGGGGCCCTGAAGGATCTGATACCACAGCGCCTCATGAGAAAACATGATGCTCTTCAGAATCCCGTGAATCGCGACAGACGCTGCGTCATCGATTCCCGAAACAGCGATAATTAAAGTTGGAATGCCCTGTAACAAACAACAATATTAACTGAATTACTGGTTTAAATATTAAGTGGTAATGCATGCACAATTAATATTCAACGCTGCACAGTACTAACAAATGACAATGAAATGTTGAACAACGGATTAATGAAAAATAAATGTTCCAGAGATATTGGATCCTGGCTCGTTTCACATTGTGGTTAATTAAACGATCAGTGCCCAATTAAATGCCGCAACATCATTGTTTCAGAGCGCTTAATGTTCTAATGAACAATTGAATTTATTACAGAGTTAATACTTGCACGGAATAAAGAACATTTAAAGAAATGACTATCATTAGTCAGTCGTTTTCTAGCATAATTATACATTAAGGTATAACGTAGTGCACGTTTTGTTTATACTAATTTTATTAAAAAATAATAAAATTGATAAAAAATAAATATATGGAAAACTCGTTCAAGATGTGGTCACTGCTTTGTTCCCAACATTTCACGTGCACCAACATAATACAGAACTAAAATTATCAGAAATAACTCTATGCTAAATAAACTATCTGGTTTAAAGCATTAATACAAAAATAAAGTATCCAAAAATCAAAATAATGATACAACAAATAACTAAAATTGTTGAACGAAATTAATATATTCGAAGATGTATGTACCAGCACATAACAAAAAAACAAACGTAAACTGATATAATAAAAACACTAGGAAGTTAAAAAGTCGAAAAAGTAAAAACTGATATAATAGATAACTAAGATACTTAAAAATCACACAAAATACAGTAAATTCTTCCTAATTGATGCTCAGATCGTGAAAAACAAAAAAATGGACAATTTGGAAAGAGGAGATACGATTATTTCAGCCTCGCGACTCGTTTTTTATAGTCGCCGATTGTCAATAATTATAAAAACGAGCCGTATCTCCTCTTCCAAACTTGTCCATTTTTGTTTACAAACTGAACGACAATTGGGGAGAATTTACTGTAATAATGCCGAAAAAATGTTGGGACGAAATAGAAATTACTGGAAAATACGTGTTCGCAAACGTCCCTATCTCGAATTTCGAATCGTTCCGGAAAATAATTCCCCTCCCCATTTTCCCTTACTGTCCCCTTACTTTCGCACAAAACTTTGATTGCCGAGTGCAATCGGTTTACTCGAAGGTTACTTTAAGGCCAGTGAAAATAATCCGCCAGGCCATTCGGCGGAATCGAAGGGAAAGAGAATTGTGTAAGGGGCGGAGGGGAGCGGAGTTGGGAAGGGGCGAAGAGAGAAGTGGGGGATGATCTAACGACACTGGCCGACGACAACGGGGAACCGATTCCTCGGTGCACCGAAAACCTATCGAGCCATGATAGCTCGTGCGGGATTTAAGTCCGCCGACTACCCTGATTCTCGACCAACCGGAATCAAACGGTGTCGCTTCGGAAAGAAGTCCCTTGGTAAACGTTCCAGCTGGTCAGCGGTTCGTGTCACATGCTGTGAGGAAGGTATTCGAACCAAAGTACTCCGCGTTCTTGCTATAAATCACTTCCGTAATGAGCGCGGATCGTTTCACGACGAATCGATCGTTTTCCCGGTCCACATCCGAGTCGAAAACCAAAGACGCAATGTTTCCGAAATTAGGAGAGGTTTACGTCACCGCTTTACCGCTTTTATATTGCTTTATAAAATACAGACTTACAAAATTTTTGCAAGCTTTCTATATCGCTATATCCTTGCGGGAAAATTTTAATCTATAATTTCTTTAACATACGTTGTAATACAAAATATTAAGCAGGTTTTAATATGGTATCGCGTATGCGAAATTTGTTTATCGAATACAGATTTTGCAGTTTTTCTAAATCGCGAGATTCTTGCGGCAAAATAAAAATGAACAAGTTCTTCGAGTTAGAGGCGTGATATGAAATGTTAATTAGGTTTGTACAACGTTGTTTACGCGAAATTATGGTTGTTTTAGGTCATCGTTTTGTTGCTTTCGTATTCGTTTATAAAATAGAGACCACCGAATATGTATTTGAATTTTTCTCCATTTATTATTTACACACAAACGGCATCTGCATTTACTAACTTTTATGTCGGATATTACGTATACGGTTGTGTTAATTCCTTTTTCATCTTAACAGGGAAAATTCAGTGTATTGTAAAATATGTTTTGTTATTAACACTCGCCTTTTTTTGCTATCCAAAAAAACATCGAAACTTTTATTTCGAATTTGTTCGTGAACGATATATTTTCTCTAAAATCACCTCGTTCAACCTTGCTTGAACTTAGTTAAAAAATTTACAAAACATGCAACTACGTTGCTCGGAGTCTGTGCTACAAAATCAGTTCAAATTCAGAACTGTGTCTCGAAAATTAGCGTCGCACCGAGCTGTTAACTATTACTCGTACTTCGGACTGTTCCAGAATCCCGCGAAGTTTCATCAAAATCGGAGTGTAACAGTTCCGGAGTATTGCGAGTAATAATGCGAATTACCCGACATACTTTGCACGGAATATTCAATTTCATCTCCCGGACCGGCTTGTTCCACAACTGGCCAAGAAATAAACAAAAAGCTGCGTCTAGATCTTTCGTCTCATGAATATCACATTTCCGGGAATGACCTTTGCACTCTTCAAACAGCTTCCACCCCATTTTCTAAACTGAATTATTTAAGTCCTCCCTCCTGCGCTCACCACCTCTTTCACCTATTCTCCCTACTATTTCTGTGCTTATCATTAAGCAGGACTGTATCTCTCTGCTCTGGCAAAAGTTCTAACTAGTCGGCCACTTGTCAAAATGCATGCGGTAGAAACGCTTTTGAAAAGTATCGATCATCCCTCCATATACATTCCGTGACAGACTTCGGTACAATTTATTTCGAATGTAACATAAAATAGTAGTATTTTTATAAACGAGTTTATTTTGGACTAAATCCGAATAAATCTGTCCGAAACAATATTTCAATATCACATAAATACAGAACACAAAACAAACCTTATTTTGTATTAAATTCGAATAAATCTTTTCGAAATAATTTTTTAATTCTACGGAAATACAAAACGCAAAATAGTAATTTGAAGCAAGAAATCGTCTAAGCAGTTTATTATTTTTACTTTTCAACAACGAACTTTATTTTGTGCTAAATTCGAATAAATATTTTCGAAATAATTTGTTAATTTTAATAAAGTCTATTCTTGTCATAACGTATGGCTTTGAATCGAAGAAAATCTTATTCGCATAATGCTACAGATCATTCATATCGAATATATACTATCGAATATATTTTCGTTCGATAAAATCCTTATTCGTTATTCCTGTGGAATCGTAATGGGAATTTAACAAATAAAAATTCCAAATTATACTACCTAATAGTTTAAAATGTATATGGACAGTATGTATACGTTTTATAACATGACATTTATTCCTTTCTTTCTATTCATAATTCGAAATAAATAAAAAATTCGTAATAAAATTATAAAACGTATACATACTGTCCATAATTTTTAATTTAAATTAATTATAATAAATATATATATATATATATATATATATATATATATATATTATAATAATTAATTAAAAAATTATAATATATATATATTTTAATTATTATATTATAATTATTATATATTATATTATATAGTGTATATATTTTTTAATTATAATATATATTATAATTATAAAATATATTCCGTACTTAATGAAGCACTAAAATTCGATCACAGTGTACATAAATTAAATAATTAATTTAAAATGGTGACAATAGCCCTTAATATAGAGGACTAAATTAAAGTGTAGGTTATTTATTTAAATAGTAGGTTATATAATGCATGAAACGACGGATTTCGTTTACTTGTAAAAGTTTCGTCGATCGTTTCATGTGCACGAACCTGATACAATACTGCCGGATGTCGTTAATTGTTTTATCAATAGTCAATGCATAGCAGACACCAGGCCAGCTAAATTTCCAGTTGAAAAGGTTTAACGGACTCTAAAAGTACGAATTTCGAGCAAAGAGATGCCAGCAGGGATAGTTTCTCTTCGCGGAAACTGTCGGGAGAAAATTCGTTGCAGGTTGTACAGCGGAGTGCGCTTTGATTTTCAAAAGATTGACCGGTCTATTCTTCGCTGGTGCACCAGATGGTGTGACCCCTTCACGAAATGGGTTTTCCGTGAGCTAAAGAGTCTATTTACCGTGTCACGTGAACTTGAGGATGCAGTCGGTGCATTTGCTCGCACAGCCAATAGCGCCCCAAAGAAGTTTACGAGAAGTGATAAATCGTGAAGTCGAAAGACTCCGTCGTAAGAAAGAACATAGTTATCCGAACCTCGCGTACTCCATTGGAAAACCATTTTTTAATAGATGTATGCAAACGAGTGCGTCGAAAATTAGGGTAAACTTTAATATCAAGGGACACCTGTTTACGAGAGCTTGTCAACAGTAGAAGAATTTGCGTTGTTTAATGAAACCTATGTGAGGTAACTAGTAAACAAAAAATTATGCTAATGTAGTTATGTGAGTGTGTACAAATTCAAATGTTTTCAAAGTTATAATGTAAGTTAAAGAAAAACGAAACTAACAAGAAATAAATAATCTGGTAAGAAATGGTTACAAAATTTGCAGAGAAAGTTGAAGAAACTTCACGCCTATTATGAAAAATGAATAATTGTTAAATATTTGTTAAATAAAATATATGAATAAACAAATATATTTAATTTGATCCAATTTATTACAGCGTGAACCGAAAAGTTCAGGATGTTCTGTATCGTGTGCGCTCTTGATTTGAGAGGAAACCACGAATTTACCAAAAAAAAACAAATTTAACGGTAAATTATTATATATTTAATGCCCCAGGGCAAACGTATTTATTGCTAAATCGTACAAAATGTAACTCATTTGTACGTGGCTCATTGTGCTCAATATGAAAAATGGAAACATTTCTTTCACACGCTACGATTCGTAATGGATCGAATTCTTGCGAAGAATTTAATTATACAGTAATTAACATACACACACACACACACACACACACACACACACACACACACACACACACACACACACACAGACTGCTATTCTTTATGCATTTACGGTACATTCGAGTTTGTGAAATGCAAGAAAACGAGCACCCCGACGAAAATGTATCGTGTTACTATTCTCAATTCACCGTAATGAACTTTCTAGTCGTAAAATGTAAAATATTTGTCAGTGCTTTAGACATTCGGAAAATAAATAATGAAAATAAAAACTTACATAATCTTATAAAATACCTCCAGATAACATAGGGAATTCGTCGCCAGAATCAGGGACAAATTTCCGTGGATATTTCTTAATATAGCAACGAATAAGAGCGCACGTATGCAGTAAACAAGTACTCTTATTGGGTCGGCTTATGCGCTTGACTGCAGAAATTGTAGGTTCGCGAAATGTGTGCGAGTATCCGGTGCATTGGAAGTGCAATAATTACACGCCTTTGCACTCGCGTTTCTCCTAATTACTTCACGACACCGTGGCACATCTTAAAAGTCTTGCAAAGCTGTTTGATCTCTAGCACTTTATTTCTCGATTTGATGAAACAAACACTGGTTGCAGGCATCGGCTTAGGTTAAGGGCCCTAATAGCTTGGATACAATGTCGTTGCACGGCAAACTCCATCGATAAAGATCTAGTTAAGTCCAGTCACCGGTGTAATCTTCTGTAATTACGAAACGTTGTTCGAACTTTAATCCTATCTAATTCGAGGAAAATGGACACGACCCTTTGAGTTTCAGACCGGTCGACTTATAATGCATCGGTGCGCGATTACATCGATCCTATCAAATTAAATGATAACGACCTTTAACGTTCTTCAACGATACCGGCTTCATTTAACAAATTATTATTTTCAATTTCAGATTTATATTCGAAACTTTCGTAATCCTCGAACATGTTGCCGAAATTTGAACACTTTTAATTCAGGAACTTTTCAATGTAGTTTTATTTATCGATAAAAGTGTTAAGTAATTGGGAAATATTTTTATAAGATTGTAACGGATGTTCTGTATTAGTTTCTGTGACGTGAATAACTCATTTCTGAAGCATTATAACTTCTCCTTGACATTGCAAAGATTTTTATTATAGAAATTCTGCAGATTATTTTGATCTGTTGTTAAGACTAATACTAATTACAAGATACAGTAGCTACGTAAATAATAATTTTAATGAGTTGAAAATAATGCAAGAGTATTTTAAAATTATGTAAATGTGATGCATGCTTTTTTATTCAATCTACGCGCATTTGTCATAAAAATGCATTAAATTCGTAGTCGAACTTGAATTTAAGCAATAGAGAGAAATTTTTATAAAATCCTAGCAGGTATTCTATACTAATTTAAAAACATTGACTCTTTTCCTTTCGACGTTTCCTTTAAATTACATTTCACTAAAAGCATTAAAAACTTCTAGCATATTTTCTGAAAATTGTAATAAACGTTCTATTAATAACTTTTCAAGCTTTGCCGACTCTTTTTCAACTATTTTGATCTGTCCTTAACCCTTTTGCTCCGATGGGCGTATATATATACGCCCTCGAAGAATGACCATTCATATAGGAAGAGCGTATATATACGCTCTGGAAAAGTGGGCGCGCGGGTACGAAGAGCGTATATATACGTTCATACCATATATACTTTTATTTCATACTTTACATGAGATACTTCTGTTAATTGAGTATCTGGCAACACTGCATGCCTTAAACAATTGACTATCATGAAATATAACACTATTGACAAGACGATATTGTGTTTTATTCTAACGATACACAGTTTCTTTCTAATAATAATAAATTAATAATATATAATATATTTATTATTATTATTATTATTATTAATTATTAATAATATTATAAAATAAATAATAATAATAAATATTATTATTAATAATTATTAACTATTATATTTATTATAATGTATTTATGTAATAATGTATTTATAATAATAATAATAATAATAATAATAATAATAATAATTCCTTTTCAATAGTAGTGATTAAAAGGTTTACACGAATTTATAATTCTAAAATAATTTTGTTGGCTTAATTTTAATCATTCACAGGTAAATACTAAATTTCTGCCTTTGTGATAATATGTTGAGTTTCAAAGTATTTAATTTTTTTAGACCCATTATCAAATCATGAGGAGAAGAAAATTTAGGAGAATATTTCTCACGAGTGATAGTGAAAATACTGAAAGTGAAAATACCGACACTGAAAGCGTTTGTCATGCAAGACAAACAGTAACGTGCTCAAGATCACAAAAATCTGAATATATTTGGACTACGGAGAACTTGGAACCAGAAATACATTCCGTACTTCAGTGCCAACTACTCAATAATACGCTCCGTTCACAGCGATCACATTTTGACGCAAGCGCTCCGTAGCGAAAGGATTAAAATTACGCGCACTTCGTTTCCACAAAATTATGCAGACTATACGTGTAAAAATGTTGCGAGAACAAAGGAAACAATTATTGCAAAATTATTGGCCGTTTGACTGCGTAACTACCCACAATTTGGCTTTCGAAATCCCGCAGATTGATGTTCCTTAATGCGAAGAACATTAAGAAATTCTCACGGAATTATAGCAAATTGTCTGCAATAGTTTCAATGCGAACAGAGCCAACGGTATCCGACCCAGGAAGAATGGGACCAAAATTCCCAGCCATCTTATTCTTATGGTCTATTCTTCCCAGATCCTGCGAAATGGGACACAGTCGACAGAGATTTCACTGGATTCAGCAACCGTTGTAACTCGCCGCAATTACAAAACGATGTTTAAACCATGATCCTATCTAATTCGGTATCGTACCTTTCACTGAATTTATTGTCATCGGTTCGTTCCGTACGGATTCTCTGGGGGCACCGCGCCCACCCCTTCGCGGTTTTCGTATTTTAACTAGCTTGACCACGTGGTCGGACCGCAGCTTGTCCTCTTATTTCGTCCGCCGAGGCGGAATAAAGCCGATCCGTTCTTCGACTGCGTTCGTTTTCCACGTCGATTATCGAGACGCAGCGGACCGTATCCAAGGAATACAGATCAGACCGCCTCCGCAGTATAGAAACTAATTTTATCACCATAAAGAGATAATTCCGCCTTCACGAGCCAAAAATACTCGTAATTCATATACCGCGTTTCTGAAGCTCAATATTTCCTTTCCTTTCGAATCTCTTGCCTTACGGTTTGTTTTCAAAGAGACGTGCGTGCGCATTCTATTTAATTTGGCACAACTCGATGCGAGGGGTTGTCACAAAATGAAACTAAAATATCTTTGTTTTTTTTTTGTACGAATGTCGATACAATTTCATTTGTAATAGAACATATTAATAAAGTTACGCTAACAATAAATAAAAATTGAAAAATATCCTGTTTGAGTTACAATGAAATTGAGACCATTATATAATTAATATATATTAATGAAATTGAGTTACAATGATATTGAGACCATTACATATTTAATATAATATTAATATCATATCAATATCATCAATATCATTGTAACTCAAACAGGATATTTATCAATTATAATATATATATAACGTAACGTAACTTAACATAATTGAAATTATTGTGAACAAAATTTGCGAACTATTTCTATTCATTTTTAATATTGTTTATTTTCTAATAATTGTAATTAGGTTTTATTTTATACAAATGAGATTGCCGTTTGAGACGTGTGCAATTTTTAACGAAAATATTCAAGCCCTAAAGATTGATTTTACTTTAAAAATTTCCGGAACATTTGATAATTAAATGGAAAATATACTACTTATCAGCTACATCATTTTACTGGCTGTTGAAAAAAATCATTTTTTTTTTTAAATTGGAAAATCCCGTATAACACGGGACAATAGCAATTTCCGTTATTGAATTGAACTTTTCGATTGAACATTCTTCTTTTTCTACACGTACATTATTGTTTTCCATTAATACGCAAATGATTACCGGCACACGAACGCAATCACACATTCTGTGCAAGACTTTTATTCGTTTTCATTGATTGCAATTTGCGTAATAGATGCGCGTGTCACGTATTCTATGAATTCTGAAACACGTTTAGCACATTTATTACTAGATTGAAGATTTCATGCATTTGCAACAAACATGAATACGTAATTACGTAAGATAGAACACAGTGATAACTTTAAATGGATTTCACAAGGCAGTTAGGTTCTCGTCAACTTATTAAAATTAGTAAAAAAGAAAATAGAGAACTTGCGTTTAACTTTTACGGTAGCGATATGCTTTTTCGGTAGCGTACACAGGTTTAATCATAACGTTCATCTAAACATAATTAATAGTTCTTCAAAATGAAAGACAAAAATTTGTTCAATGCTTACAGTAATATCATTTATAAAGCGATAAATTGTCTTCGGTAATACAATCGAATAACTTCTTTTGAGAATTTAATTTACAGAATGCAATTTATATATATAACAAAGAATTATAAGTTTTAGCAATTTTAATATATTGAAGCACAGCGTTCAATAATTTCGGAAAAACTTCGGTAAAATTCTGCAACACATACATAGCATATATCCAACTTAAATTCATATACAAAATAATAAAACTACGTTCAGAAAAAAATTAATACCACGTCTATTTTCTCGAGTGAATTCTTCTATCCTCCATTTGTCGAAGTTAAATTATCAAATTATCCTGCAAAACGGAGACAGAAACCGTACGTTCGAAAAATTAATGAAATTTAGGAAACATTCGAGGAGTCGCGCGTTTCTAGGGATTTGGTGGGTCGAAAAATTTGGCAGACACTGTTCCGAGTTGTTCGAATGCGCTCGCAACAACTCGGACGGATTGTTTGACGCAAGCGGGACTCGGCCGACGGTGAATTTCACGTGTCGAATTAGGTCCTTCCGAAGCGAGATCCTTTCGCTCCTCCGGTGGGATGCATTCGTAAGTAATGCAACGAAGTTGCATCTGTTCATCATAGCGTGGCACGCGCGGAACACACGGCGCCGTTCAACTTACCGGAAGCGGAGCGGCACTAATTAAATTTCTTTTGAACGCCGGTTTGCTCTGTCGCCGTAATTTCGCGTTTGCTTGGGAGTCAATTGTCAGTGGCGAAATCCCAGGAAAGTACCGCGAAATTAAAGCGGGCTAAATGCTCAGTCGGTTTGATAGACAATTGGAAATCGTCTTCGCGATATTTTATTTTAATTGAGCTGACGTAATAGCATAGTATCATAGCTGTTGTCTCGATTATATTTTCTTTTTTTTTCATATTTTCTTAATTTTTAAGAATTTGGTTATACGGGGTGTCCCAAAATTACGGTACTTCCGGTTCCTGAGACTATTTAAAGTAATTTCTTTCTTAGCGCAAATGCAATTCGTAGCTTTGTTTATGAGTTATTAATGAAAAAGAATGATCAATGAGAGGCGAGATCAGCTGTTCCAGTCAGGTTGATGCACAACTGACGCTCGTTTAACCACAATGTTGCAAAAACATATCTTGTTCTGTTGGTTCTCCTTCATAATCCAGGATTTTCAACATTTACTTCACGCACTTGTTAATTCAAGGAAACTTAAACTTCATTTAATTGTATGTAATAACAAAATATAAAATAAAATATAAAATACAACATAAGATGAAACATATAATCAAATGTTAAATCAAATATATAATATCATAATAAATATAACGCATTAATTTCATTTAATTAAACTTTGATAATTGAAGTTTCCTGGAATCAAGTGACATAAATACTATTACGTTATTAAACGTCATAAGTTCGAGTTTGTAACTTGCTTGAAATGAAGATACAGCGCACTGTTACAATTGTAGTGGAAACATCAATAGCAACAGAGTATTTATTTAACTACAGTGCCAGACTTAAGCTTTATTAATTTATACAGTAGATCGTATTGCATACGGGTTGCTTCAGATTGAGCTGATTACACGTACAATGTATTTGGATAACAGAGAACTCTGACGCCAGAGGTCAGGGTAATCGAGATACCACTGTATTATCTTGTCGAGCAGTGTGGAAGCTAATTGGAAACATTCTATTCTACTTTTAATTATCTTTCTTTCGTTCTTTACATCAATTATTCTACGTTCTTGTCTTAGCATGCTCGAAATAAACTAACAGCTGTTTTTTTTAATAAAAAGACAGATTAATAACTTTGCAAATGAACTTTAATACATTTAATGAACATATTTAAATCACCCAGACAGCGTATCAATATCAATCTAAACTCGTGTCTTGTTAACAGAAATAAAAAAATACTGCACTGGTGCAATCTATGACCTTCACAAGATGCAGAACATCATTTTCAATATTGGGAAACACGTTTGTACAAAATCAGATTGACAAACGGCTAACGCTAGAGCCTGTTCAACGAGACGTGTCAGTAAATGCAAACAAAACTAATATTCGATAAGCTGCCTAATATTCGCATAATCGATACTGGCGCTTGCAGCTATTGGCTGATAAATGTTGGGCTCTGGATCGTTTCCTAGCAGTGAGAAAGATTAATGTTTTTTTAAATGTACACGTCGTAATCATCGCCTGCTTGTTTGCACTTGCTGACTCGTCTCATCGGACAAGCTACAGTTTACATTTCTAATTTGCTTAACACCTTCGCGATCGTCATTTCGTTCGTTATTTATCTTCATTGCTTAAATAAATAAATGCAATTTATCTCGAATACGAAATATTAAAACGATTTAGCGAAACGAAGTTCTAGGTTCCACGAACTTTGTACTGCGTGTTAAGACTAGACTGCGAATCTTTTGTGCAAAATGAAAATTGTTAAAAAGTTAATTGCAAGAATCGTAAATTAGATAAAAATGTCTTTCCTCTTTTAATAATTGTAATAAGCGGCAGTATGCAGAAATTCTTCGATTTGACTTTACAGTTTTGTATTTGATCTGTCTATTTGTGTCATAAACGCATAAAATCCGCAATCCAGTTACGACTTTAACATTAAACGTACCATTGTCGGTCAAACGATCGGTTTACGTAAGAATAAATCTTTTCATTCGAGCAAATATTCTTATGAAAATTGCAAGAAATCGAGGTAAATTCTTTATAATCCTTTTATAATATCTTACTTATATAAGATGGCAGATATTGGTTACTTTTAGTGCTAAGAAACACCGTGTGAATTGATGAATTTATTTATCTGTTACGTACTTATTGTTACGTAAACTGCAAAATATTAATACCGAGAAACAGCATCATCTCAACCATTGTCTCGATTAGAATTCCGATTACTAATTCAGCACATCGCATTTTAATTTTCGGTGGACTAAGTTTCGCGAATGAAATTTGACAGAGATACACGACGCGTCCTTCGCATTAAAATCGTCTAATCTTACCTTGGCGACTCCGTAACCCTTGCTGCGCAACCTGAAGAGACAGGGCACCACGACAGCCGGTGAAACGGCAGCTATTACGCTGCCGAGGAGGAAACCCCATATCCAGGGCAATCCGAGCAGATATTTTGTCAGCGTGGCTACCACAACCGCCTCGACGACCCATGGAATTAGACCGAGTTTCGGTACGGTGACTTTCAAGCTCTTCAGGGCATTCGGATCCAAATCCAGGCCGGCTCTGGTGAGGATAATGACTAGAGCGATTTTTCTGCAACAACAAACAGCAGGATCAGCGACTGGCTCCCTCGGGAAGTGGCGTCAATTCGGTGGAAACGAATTTTCTGGCTCGTTTCTAACGTCGCACTCGATTAATTTTTTTTCTGTTATCAGGGTACATAATAATTATTCGATGCTGAATCGAGGGTGGAAGTTGACCTTGTTTCGATCTTATCCTCAACGAAAAACTTTAATAAGATTTACGTAATTGTCAGACTTTATGCAAATTCTCATTCTCGAATGTCATTCGACGAAAATTGGAATTAAAAAGATGTTCTCTTCGATAACTAAAAGATTTCTCATTGTACAAAGAAAATAAAAATGCTACTAGAGTTCGTTAATTTATAACTTTATTAAACTCTGCATATCGTGACCTAGTAATTATTTATCGAAGAAGCGATGAATATAATTTCGGTACTTTCTTGTTCAAGTAATAATTTGGACCGTTTATTTTGAAAGTGGTGTAAGTCCTTTTTTAAAAAAAAATGAGATATGACGTAATTTATGCTTTATTTAGTGTAAACTTTTTGTTTCTAACTAGGTAGTAGTTAATATCTTAAAAAATGCCAATGCTTTGTTCGATTTAAAATTGACCGGTAAAAGAAATTGCGTAACCATTGATTATGAAAGTGGTGTAAGTCCAATTTCCATAGACAGGTGGCGGGGTTAGTGGCCACAATTGCTTTATTTGCTATTTATATTGTTTTATTTTCGTGCCCAAAGTTACTATTTTAGGTTACTTATTTTATTTTCCTCCAACAATGGATAATTTCATATTCACATCAGATAGTGATATAGGTAAGAAGAAATAGTAAATCAATGTTATTTTATGACAATATTATTTTATGACAATTGAAAATAGTTATTTTATTTTATTTTAAATAAATTTACACGGAAATAAGACCCATGAATATAAACAAAAGAATAATCTTAGAATCGGAGGATGAAGATAATTCTACTATGAAAAATAAATTAATGAAGCGTAAAAAGAGAGAGAAGAAGAATTATAGAGATAGAATTTTTATCAGATGAGGATATTGTTACTGAGAACTTGGACTCTGTAAAAGAAAATAAAGGAAAATATACACAACGAATAAACAAAATTAAGCGAAATGCCGGACAAGAGTACTTTACAAAAAAAGGAAAATTCATTCCAGCAAAAAAAGAAAGTGATATTTGTTATTTCAAAATTGAAATTAAATGATATTTACAATTGACTAATTATGAAAGTGGTGTAAGTCCATTTGCAGCCTGGAAATTGTATATTATTTTAGTTAAATTCGCCTAAAAGAAATTTATATAATCAAATTACATATTGATAAATTAGTACAAACATACCCAGACTTTACATAATTAACCTATATTTTTTAATTGTCAGATCTGCTAACATTCAATTTTCTCGAAACGAAAGAAAGTGGACTTGCACCACTTTCAAAATAAACGGTCCATTTATCAGTGTAATACTCATTCACGTTAATTCCTTACCGCATTATGAACCATATTTGAATAAATATAAAATTATTGTCACAATGATATTGTTGAAGCATCAAAAAGCGTTTTATCTTTTACATTGCAAATATGAATGGAACGAATGAACTTGTTCGATATTTAAAACAAAAGATTTTCCGTGTCCCGATAATTGTAAAATGAAATGTTTGATGTCTGCCACATCAAAATAATTAAATATAAATATGTGTGAAAATCGAACAAAAGATTATTCACGTCTCGATAATTATAAAATACAATGTTTGATATCTATTATTATAAAATAATTAACTATAAATATAAATTCTTGTGCATGATTTTTTAAAGGGTTGGACTCAAACAGTTTGCATATATATAATAATCTTCATTAGCTGAAAACGAAAATTCCGGAGATTGTTAGGTGTACCGATGAGACGGTAGTGTCTGTCACAAGTGGAATGGAATGCGCACTTCACTTATCAGTTTCTAGTCGATAGAGGAATAGCTGACCAGCACGGTAGATTCTCGGTTCTGAAACCACTAATTTAGGTACCTGATTTACCGGTACATACGATCTACGCACAATTACCTCGATAAGATTTATCGTCGATAAGAAGGTACGTTATCGTCGAGCACATCTTTCAGCGTTAAATTGCACTTTAATGAACACAATAGGGCACATTGTACGTTTATTTACAAGCTGTATCGTGCTAATTTATGCCAGTCTGATTAATCACCTACTGGTAAAATTGCCCTCCCAGGAAATAACCGAACGGATGTTTGAATTAATTTTTGTTTCGAGAAAAAATTCAGCTTCCACGTTGTTATTAATCGCAATGTTAAACCTTGCTACTTTAGTAGCCTCTAGAGCAATATATTCCAATGTCATTAAATTCTTGTTGGTGAACGCGCGTCTGGAAGTTATGAACGCTAACTATAATCTTCACGATGGAATTGCAATCAAGAAAATTTCGTGGAAATATTTCTACTCCTTTTCTCACGGAAGCACATCGCACACTATGTACATATGTATTTGGTCATTATAACTGTTTAATTCGCTTATTCATTAATTCCAATTGTTACTGCTAATCTCTCAACTTATTTTTTAATTCTTTTACTTCATTTAAACACTGTACCATCACTATCGCTTACAAGCATTCTTAATTCTTGATTTTATTGTTATTATTGTTATTATCGTTATTACTGTTATTACTGTTATTATTGTTATTGTTGTTGCTGTTATTGTTACGGATCCATTACTCCTAATATTTGTATTATTATTTTTAATGTTACTCATATTACTACTATCTTTATTATCTAATTCTCATATTGGTACCGATTGTTTAATATTATTTCCGCGCATTGCTATCTTGTTATCAGTAAATTCTTTCAAATTGTCCTATAAAAACAAGCGGAGAAGCTCGAATAATCGTATCTCCTCTTCCCAAATTGTTCATTTTTGTTTACAAGCCGAGGGAAAATTTGGGAGAGTTTACTGTATTACTTTTCTATCTCTGTATCCATTGACATAATAAACACTGTTATTATTAATAATTTTATTAAATGTTGCGGCTTTGGTCGATGACTCACGAACAACGTCGTATCGTTGCTGATCTTATATCTACACAGAAGATTATCAGTGACATCATTTCTTGCCACAATACTCTGTACCTTTTTAAATTCCACGCCCCTGTACGTCACACGAGAAATCATATCCTCTTCCAATATGTATCTCACCCTTCGCGGACAATTTAAATACCTAAACCGATTGTTGTAACCGTTTTTGCAACACTTCTGATTTTGCCAATAATTCCTCTGCTCCAATTAACGGCTCCGCTCTCACTGCAGCATGAAAATTGTCGCAGCATATCATACATCATATTACAATATTTCTTTCGTTTTGTTTTCACTTATTTATTTATTTCTCTGTCTTATTTTCTACTGTGCACTATACGTATAACGGAGGAATTTTTTTCCCGCTGGCATCAATAAACTGTTACTATTATTATTATCATAATTTTCCCTCGTCTTATGCCCACAATTTACACAAAGTTCCACCGTTCGGTCACCAATTTTGTGAACCAGGGACTATCGGAACCTGGTGTTTATTAGCTGCGGATTCAGTCGGACATTTCGCAAGGGCCGAAGCTGATCACGCGGCGGAATTCCTCTCGACCAAAACCTTGACAAGCGGATCGGTTCTCGTAGGGATGTTGCAAGAGGTTGCGGGACGGTGCGGGGGGTCACTCGTGCCCGAGTCTTGCTTTGAGGGCGCGTCCTTCGTGTTCCGTCTCGGGGGTGGAAGCACAGGTTATCGCCGGAGTTTGCGTCGCCCGGTGTTAATTCGACGTGCTCTCTCGCTCTGCCGTTCTCCCACTCTCCGAAGATTGCCGATGGCTTGCAGGAGCACCCGGTTACCCGACCGAGACCGTACTCTCTTGCCGAGAAACTCGTAATAGGATAAGTTTCGGACGGCCTGCCTCCATGGAACCGGTTTCGCAAAGTTCCTGCCCGGCCGTCTTTAACGATCCGCGGAATCCCGAGTTTTCATCGGGCGCATTCCGCGTTTTCTCGATCCGAACGACCCTCCCCGAGCTTGCCGATTTTCATTTACATCTCCAACGAGAATCCCGTTCGCTCTCTTCGTCTCCTTCTCATTCTCTCTTTCTCTTGCCGGGACCGGGAATGCCGATTTGTTCCGAGTTCGCTCGCTGATTAGGTCCTGGTTGTCTCGTCTCTATCGGGCAACAGCTTTTCGGCCGAGATTCTTCGGAGAAGTTCGATATCGATAGTTCGCTTGTCGTACGTGGAATATCAAATTTCGACCGGTTAATCTGACCGAGTGTACGTGATTTTAGGAAAGGCTCACTTTTGTGACCACGCTGATTTCGAATTGGTTCACCGAATACACCTCTCTTTTTTTTGGCTGTTTAGATCGTTCGAGTCTTGGAGAAACTCCAATTAATGCAATATAAAAATAATGATATCGTAGGTAAATGGAATAAAGGAAACCGAAATAATGATTTCGGATATATTTAAAGATGGAGTTAAGATTTTAATTGCCTTTAGTAGCCAAAATTGCGGAGCGTTTGAGGACTGTATGCACAGGAAAAGTCAATAATGTGCATTACACAATTCGCCAGAGCACGTCAATATTGTCAGTTTATTTTGGCATACGGATGAAATGAAAATTTGATTGAGACTGTATAGTGTACGTAAATTTAACCCTTAAATGCATGATTTTTTGTTTTGAATTTTAAAAAATCGTTTTTTATAGGAATGTAGTCATAGGTTACGTAAAAAATAAATAAAAAAATCTAGGTAATAATATTGAGTATTTATTTTGAAAAAAAGTTGTATGTAGACTTTTGGCAACAATATGCGTTTATTACTAAAATTATTGTAGACGTAAACAAATGGTCATGTACTTATATTATCTATTAATATAGGAATTTTCACATTATTTATAAATGAAATGCAGCAAAGCAATTGCGATTTTTGTTGTGACACAAAGCAATTTTTAAACTCGAAAAAAGAAAATATCTCACCAAGTAACACATTGAAGGTTATCACCCACCACATTCAAATGTCAAAAAACATATAACTTACTCGCCAAAAGTAATGTCAAGTCTTTTATTTCACACATGGTCTATTGTCTATTGTTATCAACCTGTGTTCGGAAACGCACATACTCAGGTTTTTGAATAAAATTAAGTGGAACTGGAATGTAGACAATTGGCAACAATATGCATTTAAGGGTTAAAGAGGTTTGCGTCATGAATTTGCTAACTTCGAATTAGTTTTTGAAATATAGATCTCCTGATTTTTCAAGTTTCTTAAATTATTACATTCTTGGAAAACGTTATTAACCGCTTCCCTCTCTCTTTGACGTGTTATGTCGCGACGCTGATATTGTTTGTGTAAGATTACAGATGAGATATTTCGCGACATAATGCCGCTTGTGCGATGCCACCGACGTGTTATCCCGCGACGCAATAACGTTCGTGCGCTGCCACAAACGAGTAAACAGGCTTTAATTCGAGGGCTTTAATTCGAAAAAGTTTGGTCCCATTGGCACAACATAGAAGCGAGCTAAGTGGCCACAGACGGAGCGAAAACAGAAGCGCGCGTTTACTCGTCTGCGGCACCGCACGAACGATATTGCGTCGCGGGATAATACGTTGCATCGCACAAGCAACGTTACGTCGCGAGATATCTCGTCTCTTCTCGAAGCGGTTAATAGTTTCTGAGGCGTACACGTAAACTGACATTTTAACTGAAACTCTATGATACAAGTGGTCCCAAAATTATTGTACAAGCGAGAAATGAGGGGTTCCTGAGGTCATTTGAAGTAACTTTTTCCTTAGCGAAAATGTAATCCGCGGCTTTGTTTACGAGTTATTAAGAAAAAATACTGACCAATGAGAGCCGAGCTCAGTTGATGCGAGGCGGCCGAGCTAACGAACGTTCGATGCCCAGTTCTGCTCATTGGCTCGGCCGCCTCGTACCAGTTAATCTCGCCTCTCATTGGTCACTGTTTTTCGTTAATAACTCGTAAACGAAACCGCGGATTGCATTCATTTTCGCTAAGGAGAAAGTTACTTTAAATGACCCCTGGAATCCCTCATTTCCCGCCCATACAATAATTTTGGGACAACCTGTATAACATGCGTAAAATAACCTTGCTGACTTAGAACTAGTCTATAAATTACAGACGTTTAAATTATAGAATTTTAATCATCATTATTGGCGAATAATGAATATCAATAGTTCTTTTGACACGTAATCTTTTTAGATTGTAATTTTTTACAGCTAAAGCTTTATGACGTAGTACATATGTGAAATTAGGGGTAGTTTAAGTCATCGCTTTCCGGAACTCGTATCGGTTCAACGGTTTACGTTTTCCTAAATGTAACCTCCTCGCGACAAAATTATTAAGAAAAACTAATATTAACAGTTTTCTTTTATGACACACATAATGCACAATTTCAGTTATATGTTTGTTGCGTTGTATGTATCGAATTAGAAACGGTTTAAGTCATTATTTTGTTGGTTTCAACTTCGTTTATATAATACGAACCTTTGAATTTTGCATTTTTTCCAAGTCAGTAGTTGATTCGAGGCAAGTGGTTCGTATCAATAATTTCTTTCACATACAAGCAATATATTTCAACTGGATTTATATGTCATAGAATACATGAAATTAGGAAGTATGGTAACTTTGCTCGTTTCTAATTTGTTTACAAAATACAGGTCTTTGAATTTATCAAATTTTTCTGAACGATTAAATTCTTGGAAAATAACGAATTGCTTTATTCGCACACGTGCAATATTTAATTTCCAAATTTCCAACCGTGATTGCACGACCAGCGCATATATAAAATTAGAAGCAGCATCAATCATTACTTTACCGTTATCGAACTCATTTATCAAATACGGAGATTAAATTTCCCACGTTTCTCCATTCTCCCATTTACACCGAAAAATTTCCGTCCGACTGAAACAACGTTTTGTTTATTCGAAACAGAACCCGCCGTCCAGCCTATCGCAGTAATTTCTCTTTCATTGAAAAATCAATTTTACAACGTGAGAAATTACCTTTATCTATCGTTTGAACGCCTGCATTAGGTAACCATGGAAATAAAAATGACTAATGCTTACATTTATTAAAGCCAATAAAACAGAATCAATTGTAGCGCGGAAGCGATACTACAAATCCGTTCGGCTGATTTATTTTCCGAGCCGGTGTTCCTCGCGAGGACAGTGCTCGACTGTAAATGTAAAAAACGTATCGGGCTTGGACCGCACTGAAATAAATTATTTAAACGGCGGCGCCACTGGAAAATGTCCATTCCAGCTTCTGGCCGGCCGATTATTTGAATATTTCAAAGTTCCATTCTCCTGGGGCCGATCCTCCCTTTTACACCGGTACACTGTGCAACCGTCGCGAGCCGTACAATTTTTATTCGAGGCATTGCAACACCGATTGATTATGACTTGCTGACGGATACACATTCTCGAATTCGCTGTTCCCCGGCCAAAAGCAGTCGTAAAAGAAGGAACTTGACCTACATCTTCGGCAGGCCGCGATCGGACCAGCGAACATACTCTAATTTATAAATCAATGGTTCGCTATAATGTGCGCGAAACAACGGCAACCCCTGTTGGTGAAGTTTACACGCGACTGAATTTAATCGTTCGACCTTCGATTCCAATTGGCCCCGACCTCGTTCTCCGCAACCGCCGAGAATTACGAATCCGTTCTCCATTTTGGCGTTAATCTTTCTCCCTTTCATCGCTTCGTCGAGTTGCTCTTTCCAACGGTTTTCTACCGAGCACAAAAACCACTTACAATTAACGCGGAAAACCGCGGCCGCCGGCGCGAGGGAACTTACCGAAAATTAAAATTTCCTCATTTAAAACGCGAAAATTATTAAGCCCGCGCGTTACACTGATCGATCGGTGCGCGGCTCTCGCGTCGTCGCCGATGAAAACGCTGAAACGAATGCGGTCTATAATGCAAATTAAGACGTATCGATGCAGATTTGTCGATTGAGATAATGAACGCACCGCGCGCGGGGCAGATAATGAACGTGATCGGCTTTTCTGGTCGTAAAAGATAACGGCGGTATTTTGATTTCGCTCCAGCCTCGTGAAATGGAATTAAACGGCCAGCTTTTTGGATTTTCTTTCGAACGGTGAAAGCTTTAAAGATGGAGTTTCATGCATTTTAATTTAGTGTTTAATGACTGGGGATTTCAATTTTGACGAGATCTGTGCAACTGAACTCGGATCATAAGCACGAGATTATCCCGGTGGGATTACGAATTTATTATAAATGAAGCGTTTTGATTTCTCGATTTACTTGGAAACCATGAGGAATTTTAAGATTAAATTTCTCGCATTCTATTGTTTCATGTATATGCACATCCGGTTCGTAGGTATGTGGACACTTGCTTAATTAAGATAGTTCTCCAAAATTTACTTTGTACTATATCAGAGCATATATTTTACCAATAACGTATTATAATAATATATTATATTATTATTATTATATAATATTATAATATAATATAATATACAATATTCTTCTATTCAGCTTGCGATAATGCCCATAAATATATATGATATGCCTATAATATTTCCCGAACTTCTCTAAGTGATCCCATAATTTCTCTATGATATTCAAATCAGGGGATTGGATTTACCATTCCATTATTTTTACATCAGAAGTCTGTTCTATTTGTAGATAATTTTGGCATATTCTACCACTATGGTTGGGATCTTTCTTTCGCAGGAAAGTAAAATTATGATCGATAGAATTTCCGAAATATAATTTGCCGACATACGTAGTTTTATAGCATTAATTCATATTGTAGATCACTTATTCGTTAAAAACGATGAGTGTCCATATAGTCGTAGACGTGGGTGTATATAAATTAGTACTAAACTGTAATTATTTCAAATAATTATAAGATAATCTGATAACACAATGAATTCATTGCTGCTACAGTTTTGAATATTCTCGCAAACGAAAAAAGACTTAAAACTGCAGTTTGTTGTTTCCTCTTGCTTTCTTTATAGAAATTGTATTTGGACCATAATTGATCGCAATCGCCATAAAGATATCTCGATGGTACCGTGGATTTTCTTCGAAACGAGAATAGATTTTAAAATACCATCTGTTGCGTTCCAATGTTTAATGGGAACGGATTGCATCTGTGCACACATTTCTAGCTAACTATGATAAAGATTGTACCTCCGTTCGTTGCATTATATTATTGAACATCTCGAGATTGGATCCGAATGATAAATTGTCTCAATAATAATGAGATTAGTACAGTTGGACTATAAATTCAGCGCGGATGTAGTGATCAAGTTCTTGGATTTCCTCCCACGCGAAATGACATTTTAAAGATGCAGTTTGTTGCACTCTACTGTGTAATAAGCTTATAATGAAGAGCGCAGTTGAATTATAATGTTTATTGTAGATAATGCGAGCGACTTTCTCGATTTTCATTCAACCGTTGAAAGACCTCAAGAAACGATTTTTTGCGTTTTATTGTTGAATACCCGGAGAGACTGAATCGGAATGATCGAATCTTAAATTACTTTCAATCCAAGAGAAATTTTAAAATGTAGTGTGCTGCATTCTATCGTTGAGTGGAATCAAATTGGACCCGAACAATGATTTGCAGCTGTGATTGAAACGGAAACCTGATGGAACCGTAAATTCGTTATCGATAAAGCGTGCAACTTTTTAGACTTTCTTGCAAAAGAAAAGAGTTTCAGATGCAGCTCTATGCAGTATTATAGTTCACTTTGTACGAGTTAGACCTGTGTGAACGATGATTTGCCACGATCATTCACTAGATTAGCCAAGTTGGATTATAATTTCGCTCTAGATGAAACAATTAATTTTTTATAATTCCTTCTAGAAGAAACGAGAAATGTTGTTGCATTCTACTGATTAATACTTAAAGATCGGATCTTAATAGTGGTTTGTCCTGAAAATGGTAAGATGTTTCCACTAGGATTATGGACGCATACCAAGCAAGATGTTTAACATTTTAGACAGTTTTCTAAATGAGAGGAGACTTTAGGATATGGTATCATGCATTCTAATTTTTAGTACCTAAAGACCGGATCCGAACGATGATTTGTCTAGCCAAGTTGGACGAACTCATTGCGAAGAAGGCGTTTGAAATGTTGAAGTTCTTACACGAAAAGAGATATCAAGCTGCGGGTTTACGTCGAAATTCGATGTAATTGTGGATCTGCCAACAAAAATCGTTAGATCAACCAGTACGAACTCTTTACTGGTAAGGTACGTAACTTTCGAGGGTTTCTTCCAAACGTCAAGACACTCATTTCGTGGTTGATTGCGTTGAGATCGGATCTGAACGGTTCTTTGCTTCGGCCATTCATGAAATTAGCCAAATTTGTTGTGGATAAAGTGTTCCAAAATGTAAATCTTCCGAACAAAAAAGAGATTCTACGATGCAGGTTGTAGAAAGTGGATGCGAATTTGCCAGGAAATGCAATTAAGTTAGCCAGCTGACGCCACAAATTCATCGTAGGTAAGGTAAGGCGTTGCAGGTGACTTTCGAGGTTTTCTTCCAAACGACGGGGGGAACCTTAAGATGCAGTTTGTTGCATTCCGTTGTTGATTGCGCGGAGATTGGATCTAAACAGTGATTCGCCGCGATAACCTGGAGGGTAAGACAGTAAATTCGTGGGGGATAAAGTCGACGGGGAGAACTGGGCGGCGTTATCGATTGAGAGAACGAGATGCGCGTTCCTTATACGTGCATCTGTACGAATCGGACTTAACGCCTCTAACCCAGAAATACTGGGGGATTCCTGGCATGCCTCCGCGTCCCTCGATAATCTCGATTCCGCGCAAGAGGCGCATTTGTGTCGGGCAACTTCTCCGCACGTTTGCCGCGCCGCGCTTATCCTCGGGGCTCTAGACTTATCCTCCGGCCGCGGTACTTAATCGCAAACGTGCATGTACAGGGTGGCCGTGAATCACAATAAGAATTAATCCGACAGTTCTATGGTTCCGTACTCGGACACGGTTTTCACGTTTTCCATTCTTCCCGACTCCTTCCATCCCTCGCGACATTTTCGCCGTTATCGCGCGCCGGATTTAAGCCTCGGCTGACCGTTCTTGATCGATTCGGATCGATCTTCGTCGGAAGGAAATCGCGCGGATTAAACGGTACTTTTTTTTTATCGTTATTTCGTGCGCGATTTGCATTTGGAGGCTTACCAGCATTTTTACAGGTCGCGACGGCGACAGTTGCTCCACTTGCACTGGGAATACAATATCGTCGATATGTCATGCATCAAACGTGAATTATTGCCAACCACCGTAAACGTGTGTACGCGCATCATTGCGAAGTCAGGCATAATTTATTATGTAACGTTGAAAGCGCGTTATTGCTTGTATAACGACCGCTGACACGATTCCTCTCTTGCCTGCCAACAATAACGAGCCGATCTAGGCGAATCGTTGCGTTTTTGATGACAGCATGCTGTGTCAGTTTAATTTCTTCGTTTTCATTTCTGCGAATATTTTCTAGGATTTTCTTGTTGTAAGTATAGTACGTTCTCTCGAATTGTCTCTCAGTTTATAAATAAAAATGAACAAAACTTGGGAAGAGATGATACGATTATTTGAGCTTTGTGGCTTGTTTCTATAGTTGTCGATATTAGGCAATTATAAAAACGAGCCACGGAGCTCGAATAATCGTATCATCTCTTCCCAAGTTTTGTTCATTTTTATTTATAAACTGAGAAACAATTCGAGAGAATGTACTATACTTACAACAAGTATACTTACACAACTATACAACAAGTATACTTATACAACAACTATACTTACACAAGTGAGCCTTGTTGGCTTGTTTTTATAGTTATTGACATTAGGCAATTATAAAAACGAGCCACGGAGCTCGAATAACCGTGTATTTTCTTCCCGAATTGTCTATTTTTATTTATAAACTGAGAGACAATTGGAGAGATTTTACTGGATTATGCTAGGTCATTGGTAACCTGGATCTCTTGTTATACGGTGGAAAGCGAGTTAATCCTCTATGAGATAATTCTTAGGATGATGCCTAAGGTTCCGTGTTTGATTGACGAATTAATGCACATCGGTTCTATCACATCAGTTATTAATTCATAAAAATGACAATTGTTGTGTACTATACTTGATTAAAGAACTCCCACAAACGATTTATGGCTGTTAGGATAATATAGAATGCAAGAAACACAAGGAAGAAACACAAGAACACAAGGAAACAACAAATAACATGAATTTTTATGAAGGTATAATCGTTTTAAAAATAGTCGTTTTGAGTGTGACGGTTGCTAGTATTTACTGGATGAAGGGTAAATTACGATTATTTTTGGCATCTTTTTCCAAACTATCTTAATCCAATTTTTGTCGTGTCTTTCAACAGTTGAGGTTAACAATTATAACTTTCTTAATTAATCATTTGACTGCAACAATTTTTGTTCCTTTAAAAATCCGTTTTAAAAACGTTTTTTTATTTTTAAAAAACCCATTAATGGATTTAAAATCGATATAAAGTTAATAGTCCTGAAAAATAAAAGATAAATATTTGGATGTGTTAATAAATTCTTCTCAAGAATTACGATTTCAAAGAACGTCATTGATTTTCTTTAAATCTTAAAACGTCGATGCTCGTTTTCAGTATTTAAGGATCATCAAAAAATTGAAAAACCGTTCTGTAAATAAAAACAAGGTACTCAAGGAACACAGCAGATTTTGTTTCGACAGTTAAAAAAGTAAATGAAACACATAAAAAAAAGTCATGTCAATGTTAATCATCTAAACAACAATATCATGAACTAGTTATATTGAAACTGAAATCTGACAGACCGGGTGCATTCTTTATCCACTCAACGATCCTAAGAGAAATACGCTTCCAAAAATCTGGATTGATGGGAAATCAAGGATCCTAGACGACTGTAAATTGACTGTTAAGCCAGGGTTCAGAGTTATAGTTCCCGTTCCCAGAGATAATCCCCCCGACGCAACGACGACAGCGACCGATTTACGATCTCTCTGGCCGAGGTAGAAAGGAGTTCGTTTAACGAGCTTCTCCTATGCGTCGATCGTTTCTCCGTAGATCAAAGGAATCTTGAGTAGAGAAACTCGGAAGGACAGCGTCTAGGATTTCGCAATTCGCGTTCTTCGAACCTGCTCTCGTTTCAAATTTTTCTGCTTGCACGCCAATGCACGCGCGTTCGTCTGAATCCCCTAACTTCACCGAAAATTACTCTGAAAACTCTACGAGATTCACCTTTTATTGAATCGGACCATAAGTTCGCGCGGTTTTCATTTCCATTTCAATTTCTCGCATAACAATTGCCTAATAATAACGCTTATGTCTCACACGTCATTCGACAGCTTATTTGATTCATTTTTTGAAAATTACGGAGCACAGAACTAGCAAGAATAAACATCGCTGACACGTTTGTCTGTACGATAAAATTTGTAATAAAGTGATTAATTTTTTGACAAGTATGGATTGTCAAATTAACAATAAATAAACATTTAATGACATGTGTCATTTTTCCTCAGATTGGATCTATTTCGACGGCGACAAAATAAATCTTTATGAATAAATGTGTAGTTTAATATCTGCCACCTAAATTACTTGAAAACCGTTTTTTGTAGTTGTAGTTTATGAAGTTGTTCATGTATTTGAAGTTTTTTCCTTTATTGCTTTTTTATTACATAGAACTAAGTAAAAGATTATAAAACAATATGAGTGCAAAATTCGATACTTACCGAGATACTGATTAATTTATGTTCAATGTAGAAGATGCTGAAAATGTTGCCCATTCTGATCAACACACGTTTTCAAGTGACCTTCGAATCTCGATGGAACAGCAATATAGAAAAGAACTAATTATATCAGCGTGTTTCCCATTCCATCCGAGCAATTTAGGTGGCCGATCTCGGTGGACCACCCTGTATATATCATTCCTCTCATTGATTTTCAGAATGCAAAGCATCGGAAGGAAATTTGCAAGAGTGTCCGTGATGATTATCGAGCACGAGGTTGCATCGATTATTGAGTAGCCAAGCAGTCGGTCTATTCAAAGAATATTGTGTTCACCGTGATCTCGAAACCGTGCATCATTCAGTCATTTTTCACCGCGGAGTACCGATATCTCTGGAAACTCATCCGTAAGTGATTTTCCGATCATTCGGATGCGCAATGGTTTTGCATTTAAATGCCCGGGATAGAAAAATGCACGACCCTGACGAGCTTGTCGACGCGGGGACACTTAAGGAGAACTTAGATGCATAGCGGATCGATCTCTTGAATGATCGAACGGGTTCCGAAATAGAACTATCCACTGCCCTCGCCGCCACTTCTATTTTTCACTTAGCAACTCCGCGAACCATCTGCAGTTCTATCACGTATTGCAGACTCGCCTAGAAACTGGTTCCTTCCGAGCTGAACATGCTTTGTTCTATCAAAGAAATTCTTTCCTCGATCGACCGAAGTACATGAATCATGGAAGAATCGCAGTAGTTTTCATGGAAACGGTTTACCAACCTAAAATCGACATTCGATGTTTTGGTCAGTAACGTCATTCATGGTGATTTAGTATCACGGATATAATCCTGTCATTAAAGGAAGCTCAGTTCCACGTTTTTTTTATTTTAAGAATGTTGAAAGCGTGCAGGCTCTTTCGTAGGAAATGATTGAATAAATTCCTAATTCAAAGTCTGGGAGAATTCGGCCAGTGTAAATATCTCGAAATGACGACGTCATACG
Source organism: Megalopta genalis (assembly GCF_051020955.1). Classification (NCBI taxonomy): domain Eukaryota; kingdom Metazoa; phylum Arthropoda; class Insecta; order Hymenoptera; family Halictidae; genus Megalopta; species Megalopta genalis. The sequence goes on along the minus strand of NC_135019.1, from coordinate 20,029,026 downwards.
ACGTTGTGCTAAAAGTCGGAAAACACTTTAATAAATCGATTGTTGATCACGTATCGCAATTGTCGGGAAACTGTATTTTAATCTTGCAAATTGCGTTTAAAGCTTTAGGCGGATCTGAGAGTTTTTTCACTAATACATATTTTTAGCAGTAATTGACAGATAGGTAAGCTTATTTACACTACTTTAATTTTAAGAGTTATGTTATGCATAAAACTGCTGTATAAACTCAATCAGTACGCTTGCGAAGGGTTTTGTATTCTTGGTTGGTTAATACAATAAAATTCTGAAAAACCACAGTAATACGGTTCTTTTTCAAAAAGTGATCGGACTCTACCGGACTCACCCTGTAGATAGCTAAAGTCGAATTTTGTTTATGAGAAAAATGCGAATGTGCGCCATAGAACAGTGGAAAGATTAAAAGACACTTTAAGACTTTAAACGTATCGCACTTATTAAGAAAGAAAATGAACTTGTTGGAATTGAGGTAGACAATTTTTATTTTGCATAAAAATCCGCAGTCAGGTTTCAACGTTCGAGCAAACACTGTAAGAAATCTAAAGACTGTGATAACTTTCGTTAATTAACTCCGTAAAAATAAATCCTCGTTAAAGGATCAGATAAAGAAGTTGAAATACTTAATTTTTTAATCTTTTTCTTGCCATTCCAGCCAATTGCAATTAAAACAAAAAAATGATTGAAACAGTATCTAGTAAAGTAGTTCTAACATCTCGAAAAAATTCAAATCGATTGTTCCAACTTTGTGCAAGTTATTCTGTTCTAAAAGGTGTTCAGACACATTTGTTCCTGACTGTATATGTTCACTTCTACCAAGTATTTTCAATGGAATAATTAGTACATATTTCGTAAGCACCAGATAAATCATCCCGCTTCAGAAAAAAATCACTTCATAGTTCTTTAAAAAGAAAGCAAAAAATATAGTCAAGCTTGATTTTCCCGGCGATTAGTCAATTAACGTGTCCACAATGACGAGAAATATTCCTCGGAACCCAAGGGATGTGTAAACCACTAGGATAAATTAGTATAAACAAGTTTATTTTTAATGGCGACAAGGATTCATTAGAATTCAAGAATTTTATCTTTTTTTTATTTGGCTGGTGACTTCAACGGGAGAACACTTTGTTACGTAAGACAAAGAAATGAAATTTTAAAAGAATTAGTAAACTTAGACTATGAGGTATTATTATACACTAGAGACACAGAGTTAAAATCTGTTAAAATAAGTGATGAACGCCAGTAGAAGTTCTGGATGAGGTGAAAGGACTATTATAGAAAAGTGTGTCGCAAAGAAAGGTGCAGGCAATTATTTGGCAAATTACTTATCCAGAAACGATGTTATAATATGTTCATTTGTCAAAGGCTCGGTGCGAACTATTTTACAACATCGGATCGCCTTTGACTAAACGAACAAACATCGCATTGTACAATACAATTTTCTCATCGATCGCATCTCGCAGCAGACGCGACGCAACGAAGTCTACAAAGGTGGCGGTTTATAATTAAGCACTTTGAACAGTTGAAACGACGGTAGAGGGTGCGATGGTATTCAGAAAGGGAAAATAATTATAGTGTTCCTAGCAAATAGGTACAGTTAAATGTATATACACCGACGTTAAGTGTTTGTCGAGACCAGAAATTGCACGGATCAACGTGATAGTCTGGCATAATCAGATCCGTCATAATCGGCAACAAAGGTTTCAGCTACAGATGGTTTCCAGAGATGGATGTGAAAATTAGGCATAGTCGAATGTAACTACACACCGTTGATATGTGTTTATCGAGATCAAAGGATTGCACGGATCGATCTCGACGAGTTATCGTCGAGACCAAAGGATTGCAAAGATCAATGGGACAGTTTAGTATAATCAAAAGTGTTTCCACTAAGTAGAAGTGTACGCCGAGAGCAAAGGACTGCAGAGATCGATGTGAAATTTCGGTACGTACAATGAAATTTAATTAGATCCGGCGATAAGTGCTCGTCGAGAGCAAAGGGTTGCAAAACTCGACGTGAAAATTGGCGACAATAGAAAGTGTTTGCGCTGACGATAAAATGTCCGTCGAGACGAAAGGATTGCAAAGGTCGATGAGAAAGAGGATTGCGCATAACCGCTCGAGCATTACCTCGAAGAGTGGTGGATGGATTCAAAGTGAAGTCGCGGCACAGCTAATAAGCTTCTTCCGACTAGCGCAAACAATGTTACAGCACAAAGGAAACGCGGAAATTAACAGTGCCGTTGTAGGTTTATAAACGGCCCGTCGAATATACGTGTTTTTTCTGTCCCAGGGCAAGTGAAAAGCCTCAAGAGCAATTGAAGCTAATTATTTGTAGGAATAAACATAAAAAGAATGAGAGGGAGCGCGAAAACGAGAAAGATAGAGGGAGACGAGACAGACGAAGACAGAGAGAAAGAAAGAGAGAGAGAGAGAGAGTAAGCAAGAGGGTGTTTGCAACAGGATCAAAAGAATTCCGCAAGCGATAGCTACTCAAAGACACAGAGCATCGTCTCGCGTGAACGTTACACACGAGCGTACATGCAAATTGTCCAGGGAATTTTTGCAACGTGCGAATCTCGCTGAAAATGCAAATTCCATCGCCTTCAAAGGCCGCGTATAAATGCATCGATACCGCAAAATCGAGACTAAAGTGTTATGATAAAAAAAAACTTACATAAACATGAACATGTTAAGTTCACCTTTTAAAAAATAGTTTCTGTTATCAGGCTGAAGTGTTTTCTCATTTCAAAGAATGCAATAATTAATATTACCCTTTTGTTAGAACGAATCTGTTACAGGACGGACCTGTTCGTATCTGCATAATTGTTTCCAAATTTCTGTTATTATCAGACTGTGGGTCTTTATGCAAAATAAAAATGTTCAAAAACGATTGTGAGAAACAGGAATTAAATAAAAATAGATTGTTGTATTTTATTATTAAACTCTTCTAGTATGTTCACAATATTTTATATTTCAACTACCAATTTTTATCATAAATCCATAAATTCGCAGTCTGGTTATTATTCATTTAGAAGGTATTTCAGACAATTTATTCCAAGATAAATTCCTTCCAAATACAACATCTATCTCTAGACAGAATAATCTTACTTTTTCATAGACTTTGGCAACATTTACAACCATAATAATGTAACAGCGTTATAATACCAGTCCAATAGTATTTAGAATACTATTTAGGATAGAATTTTTAGCTAAAAATTGTCAAGATTATATTAGTATAAAAATTACACCAACCCACTAACCCATACACTAACTTCATAGATTTTGTCCGAAGATAGCGTTTTTGGTACTAGACTTAACCTTGTTCTTTCGAGAATTATAGCAACCTGTACACTCTTTCCTAACCCTGAACTGTTATTGCCAGTTTGTGAGACCGCTACTATTAACCTTACTTAATAATATATTACTCATAATTGTAAGAAGAATTGTAAAAAAAGGAATGTTCGTAATACTTTTGCTTATACTATATTGAACTCGCACCTCTCCATTATTGATATGCAAAATAGGAACAACTGACTTTGATTTTTTACTTTAAACATTAATGGTCTGTGAGACATTTTGTCAAAATTGTCATGAAATTGTCCAAATGTCTAAATTGCTCCCGCTCTGCGGTTACCGGGTTATTTTGACCCAAGAAATTTAAATCGTCGCCTATTTGGTCAATGTTCACAACAGAAAGAAGTCTACATGAAGTATCTTCAAAAATATGTTTGGAAAAAATTGATGAATAAAGCTGAGAATCATCGTAAATGGTCAGTCGTCCGAGGGTTAATGTAACAGCGTTATGGTGCAAACCTAGTAACCGAATGTTTGCAAATTGTTAAGATCCGTTTCGAAGCTGCAGCGATCGCTTTGAGTGAACCGTCGATCAATTTGAAGATTTGATCGGCTAATGAGCAGTGATACAGACCTAATGGCATGCAATTTCAATTATAAATTCGCGCGGGCGTAATAGGTTGAGTAGAATGCGTTTCGGATGCTTGGAACGCGATATCGAGTCTCCGCACGATCGACCGTACGTATCCGAAGGAACGACGTTGCCCTTGCGAAAAAGCGACGCCAGAAACCGTCGCGACGCCTAGTCCGATCTCCTATCCTCGGTTCTCGGCTGTATCCGCCGCGCTGAAGCGTGTTTATCGATGATAAACCGAAAATCACCGGCCGGACTCGCGGTTCTTGCGCGTCGGTGCACGATCCACTCGGTTTATTGGTTCGAGGGCCTTGAACCGAGCCGATATCTCTGGATAGCCTTTTAATGAAATCACGTGGAAACGGGAATGATAATGATATCGAGGGCCCTTCATTCGACTCCATTTCTCTAATTGCTTCGATAGGAATCGTTCCCGTCTCGGCGACCCCTTTCTCTACCGCGTTCTCTTGTCGTCGCTTATTATTCCCATCCAGCGTGACGATCCTCTCTCCGCCCGTTTATTGAATCTCCCGCATTTTCGTATTCTTCCTTCGTTCTTCCATACCCCCCTGTTAAACTTCATCGACGTTCGAGAACATTAGGCGAGGGCAGCTAAATATGGAATAACGTTTTGCCTTTCGAACGTCGTCCTCTCCAAGTCAAGAAATAAAAGATACTTCTCGATTTTTAACTCTCAGAGGACCAAAACTATTTCCAGTTTACACACTGCCAAGTCCAGACTGTTTTTCAGGCGAAGAGAAATTTTTTACTGAAAATTTTTGTATCAAATATAGAGAAGAGATATTCATTTTTTAAAATAAAACTTCGTTGATATATTTTCATCGAAACAATCGTGCCTATTCTTCCAATGTTTCCTGCCAGATTTTACGGTTTTATTGATTTCTGCCGCGTGTATGGCGGCATTGGACCGTTAAGGGTTAATATATACTCGTGGACAAAAATATGTGGACATGTTTTAAAAGGGAACTTTTTTATGATTGGACAAAGCCAGTTCATTTTTCTTTTTTTTTTAGACCCGAGCATATAACGAACATTTGAATACAAATATATTTTTTAGGTATAGGTAATTTATACGCACGCTGAAAAGTTCTTTGAAATCCTATTTCTGCAAACATTTTTGTATTCGTTGCAATTAAATTAAAATCGAATCGTATGGTCTAATTTTATAGAAGTTATTCCGCTTTAAAAGGTGTCCACTTATATTTGTCCACATAAGGGGTATACCTGATATAGTATAGTAATTATAATACCTGATAAGTGATGTCTTTAAATAGTCAATGCTGTAATTATTGCACAGCCTCGTATGAGATTTCAAATAAAAAACGTGATTTTTGTTTAATTTGAGAACATTCTTGCATTCCTGACATTATAATTATACTGCGATCCAAAGATCCAAGTTAATTGTAGCAAACGACAATTAAATGGAATTTTGTTTTCTTATTTAATAATTGTAATAAGTTGAAAATGATGTAACAATATCCTAAAACTCTTTTAATAATTTTTCAATTTGGCATTTGACCTATTCATTTTTGTCATAAATCAGTAAAATCCGCAGTCCAACGATATTCAATTTTGAATATGAATTTAATATGTATACAAATCAAAAAAATGTAAATGGTACTATCCAAATCTAATCGGTAAATTAATCAATGTCAATAAAATCTGTTAGATTTTTCTTCCTCGTGTAATTCCTTTCATTTAACCGATGTATATGAACTTTTCACTACTTCACCATCAACTACATTTATCGGTTATACTAATCTCAATGTTTCTTTCTCTCCTCAATTTATTTTCAACCGTTAGCCGATATTGGATTTCAATTCTTCAGGCTACAAAGCTCTCAAATTTTCATAGAAACGGCGCAATCAACCTAATGCAATCACTAGACTATGGATCTTTGTGCAAAGTTGAATTTTTATAGCCGAAAACCAAAGTTGGGACCACGTAGAATTTCGTTCCCCGCATTAAGGGTGAAAAGAAGTCAAATCTTGATTCTTTTCAAGCTTTGCAGTAATTCTAATAAAAATCTATAGACTAGAATTCCGTTTGTAATAAATGTAGTCAGATTATCGTTTATCGAGCGAAAAATGATTATTATTAATATTATTATTTATTTACGGGCTACCAGATCCTTTTAAATCATACCAATGAAATACACGTAATCCGTAAAAAAATAAACGTTACAAAACACAAGATTTAATAATAGATACAGTGGAATTAGTAAAATGGCTCAACGATGTTTTTCTAAGAAATCAAGTTTTTTTCTGAACTCGTTCGTCGTCCTAGTCCCTCCTCTGATGCAGCTGTGAGAACCCAACAAAGTTCTATTATAACCAACGCAAAAAGGTTTCTTGAGGTTGCAAGGGGAACGTTGAGATTGAACAACTCGAGAATAGGTGAACAGTCAATTACATGGTTGAGATGTTTAAAAATAAATCAAAGGTCCACGATGAAACAAAAGGTTGCAAAAAATTACGAATTACAAAACGGTAAGCGTCAAACTGCGTGCGCTGTGATATCCGTAAATTTTTCTCGTTATTTACAGGCGACGGAATGTTTTCCCTTGTGAAAACTAGTCATGCGATTCGATGCATCAATCGCAGTATGCTATACCTGATACGCGCATTTCAGCAACAGTGAGTATTATACCCGGTAACAATGGAGACTCCTGTAAATCATTTTACGACAATTGCGCATTGTTGCACGCGGCAGGGAATTATTGTCGAATGGCGATTGTTTGCTTTCACGTTAAATCTTAGAAATGTATGCCGCTCATTTACGTTAATAATTCTCTTCGCAACGATTTCGACAGCTCGAATCGAATCGCTTCATTAAACACGCTGAGTTGATCGTGCAGAAGGAAAATTGTCGCTCGATTTCCTCGCGTGACAAATGCTATGTTTTCGCCTAACTCGCGGTTCAGCAATTCGTCAAGTCCGCGAACTGCAGAATATCAGCTGTCTAGAGTTCAACTACGATTTACGAAAAGAACGATTAAAATTCACAATAACATAAAATTAAGGATATACTTCAGACCACGGCTTTTCGATTTCTCGAGCTACTTTATCAAATTCTGTTTTATAAAAGACACTCATTCAGTAATTATTAGACTTGCGGATCTTCGTGCGAAATAAAAATACATAGTTAGCATTAATTGTAAGAGCTAGTAACCTTTCAGATGTTTATTTCTTTTTCCAACGACCTTAATAAGTTGAGAATAATACACCGACATTCTCAAATTCCTCGAATCTTCCTACATTACATTTTTTTTGCTCTACATATTTTCGTCATAAATGCATAAAATCTGCGGTCTAGTCATTATATCATTATTATCTAAATTACTTTATTCGCTTAAAAATGTGTTACTACTTTACATTCATTTCTGTTAATTACTTGCATTAACTCGGTGTAAATGGATACAAATTAATAAGAGATTTTTAATTGCATTATATAACTTGCTCATAGAGATCGTTTGATATCATTCCAGACATATCGAAGTAAAATTTGGTACAATTTGCATACGTGCTCCGTAAATTTAACGGAAATTAATTAAATTTAGCAATCGATACGATTGAAAATAATTTTATTATAGCTTCCAAGAATTTCGGAGTGGAGTAAATTCTTCCCAATTGACGCTCAGATTGTGCACAAAAGCGGAGAATTTGGGAAGAGAAGATACGATTATTCGAGCCTTGCGGCTCGTTTTTATAGTTGTTGACAATCGGTAACTATAAATCGTATCTGCTCTTCCTAAATTGTTCATTTTTGTGTACCAATCTGAGCGTCAATTAGGGAGAATTTACTGCATTTCAAAACCGTGTTGTCGAGTTAGAAGTTAATGTTCATGTGAAAAATCGTACCGTTGCATTCCAAATGTTCTATTAATGAACTGCAAACAAATGTTTGACTATCGGAATAGTTTAAGGGGACTGTTCATCACATTTTGGACCCAAATGTCCCGTGGTGCTCGGAAGATAGATTAATACGCGACAGTTAATGGGGGCAAGTATTTCGCGACACATTGGCTTGCACACGTGTCGGTTGAGTAGATAGACGGGAGCTTTGATACGACAAGTACGACAATTCTGCAGTGGGTGCTCGACCCTGTTACTTAAATCAGCGAACCGGTGATCAACATCCGATGACTAGTTTTTCTCGTGCATCACGATGACGAATCGGAACGTCGCGTCACAGTGCGGATTACATCCGCAAAACTCAATAGACTTGTCTATCACGATATGAGGTACATTGGGTTGTTGCAAAAGCAATTTCGGTTTTCTCGTAAGCTATAAGTAAAATCGAAATTACTCTTGCAACAACATGATATTTCTTGCCAGAAAGATGTAATTTTATGCATAATGCAATTATACAATAATAATAGAACAATCAATTTTATGCATAATGCAATATATAACAGTACTTTTTATCTATTCTTAATTTGTTTTTGTTCTCCTTTTAATATTTATATTTAATATTTGTTTTATACCTATTGAAAAAGCTATAAGAATCTAAGGACCGATCATTCCAGTTTTGTTCGAGAGAGATTCATATCTATTTAGAATTTATTAAAAATCCGTATAATGGAAGATGCTCACCAAGGTATTTGTAGTGTTTTTATATTCTTTGAAAGTAGAAATTTTTTTCTCGTATCAATGTCCAACATTTTATTCGTCAAAAAAGTTTCAAATAAACACATCTCAAAACCGGCGAAAAATGTCCTGAGATTTTTACATATTCGGATACATTACTTATTATAGTTTCAGAATTTGATAGTTTGATTTGCAACTAATTACTGTACTTCATTTTTTAAACTTTTTAATAAGTAACCGTAATTTCTATTTCGGACTTATTTTGGAAGTAAAACATTCGGACTTATTTGACATTAATTATTTATTTTATTAATTTTTAATAAAAATGAATCCCCATGTTCTATGTTTTCTATGTAATCGCTTCTCGACTTTTACTATAGAAATCACAAAATTAATTCAGTGAATTGTATAATATAAAATATTGGTAAAAATAGTATTAATGAGAAATGTGCAAGAAAGATCACGGGAGTCAGCTAATTTATACGATATATCTATGTAAAGTAGCGCGATTTTTATTAGAGAAGTGAATAACGGAGCATTTCGACAGGTTATACAAGAGTCTATTATCACTACACCATTGTTCACGATTTAGTAAATCGCGTTGGATAATTACAGTAAATTCTCCCTAATTGACGCTCAAATTGTATACAAAAATGAACAATTTGGGAAGCAGAGATACGATTATTCGAGTCTTGCGGCTCGTTTTTATAGTTGTTGACACAATCGGTGACTATAAAAAAAACTACCGCAAAACTCGAACAATCGTATCTCCTCTTCCCAAACTGTTCATCTTTGTGTATAATCTCAGCGTCAATTAAGGAGAATTTACTCCATATACTTTGCAGACTCAAATAATCAGCAGAAAAAAGAAAGAATAATCTAAGGGTAAATACTGTAATTTATCTTAAAGTGTTTATACAAATTTTAAATCACCTAGACTCTGCCGTGATTTGCTTAAAACAACGAGGTTACAATTTTTCTCCAAGGACTGGTCGAGCTACCCTGGAGCCAAAATAGATGGGCGTCCATACGAGTATCGAGCGGGTGCGAAAGAATCGATCATCGGCAAGCATAACCCGATAAGATCGCGTCAACTTTCGGACGATAGGGATCTATCAGTAGCGGACATTTAACAGATTTCTTAACAGGTTACGTCAAGTAGTGTTTACCAAGAAATTTATGATCGTGTCGACGCATGATCGGTCCGACGAACGTTTGGAACGCGCCCAGGATGATCGTCTTCTGGTCCACGCGTGTCGGTGCAGTACAAATCCATTTGACAGGGCCGTGCACACGACCGGGCAAAGTAGGCCGGGCTTGCGAAGCATTTGGGGCTCCTCTTAAAGCATAATACGGGCTCTAACCGGATGTTTACGTCGGATAGAGAATAGGTTCGCAGCGATTCCTGGCCAAACACGGTCGAACGCTGTGCCGTCGCAAGCGATTTGCCGGTAGGCCTGCTTAGATAGGACCTAACCAATGTGTAGCCGCGTAAACACCGGCTAACAGATCCAACCAAGCTGATCCGACGCTTATTGACTCGATCGGATATGAAACGATCACTGTCGCACTCGATATTCTTCGAACCGTTCCTTCACCGGATCGATCCTGAGCTTTCATCCAATCTCGCTCGCTGGTTAGTGCAACAATCACCTGTACGAAAGGGCTTTCGATATTTTACGACCTCTTGTCCGATTTCGCGGGAACACTCCAGATTAAAACCCGTTTTATCGATTCATCGCGGGCTCCTTTGATCTCCCCGCCAACAAATTGCACGCCTGACACACAGTTGTTCTTATTCGTTCCAACGTGCAACCATTGACTTGGTAAACGGGCTATATTCAATTTTCAGCGACATAAAGACCTCAATATTTTTGGTATAACAGATTTCACGGCACGTGAGTTTTTTTCATTCATTCATATCCACAGCACGAATATATTATGAAGTCACGAAAATAATACATACATAATACTTTTGGTATAACAGGTCGCACACATGTGAGTGTTCAATCGGAGCTGGGAAAATATTAACCCTTTTTGTGTATCACGTTATTTAATTTGTGGTATTTGTGAAAATATCTACCACGATTTTTATATGATATGTATTACGTGAAACCATAGAAATAATTGTTTCTATTGTTCTTTTTCATTCTAGTTAATGCTGCAAAAAGTTAAATTATTCCGAAGTAATTCTATTATTAAGTAATAATTGTAAGTAATATTGTTAATAATTAAGTAATAATGTTAATTATTAAGTAATTCTATTGTTCAAGCGAAAATGAAAGACGATGTTTTAATAGTTCGAATAAATTTGATTGAACGATGTAAATCTTGTTTTACGTTGGTAAGAAGATGTAATAAATTTTACGTGACGAACGGAATTACTTTCTGAACAACCTAATAGATTCTTAAAACAGACAATTATAAATATACGTCTTATATTACAATGTATATTTCTTTAACTGTTCAGGAATCTTGCGATGAAATCTTTTTGTAAAGAGCTAAGTAGATTTTAAATAATATTTTATAGATGTATGTTCTGTAATGAAGTCTATTTGAGTTAAAAGTTACAGCAGATGCTCGGAAAGATTTTCTCTCATTTTCGTTAATCAGAAAATTTTATGGTAAAAAAAGAGAAATACAAATTAATTTACAATCTAAACAAGTTTTGTTTTTAATTTATCATTTGGAGAGAGAATATAGCTCTGCCGAGAGCAGCAATATTTACCGTGGAAACGGAAATGTCGCGTATTTAATGTTGCATATTCATTGTTGTAAGAGACCCCTCAACAGGCAGTTCCAGTGCATTCTGCTGTATGCACCGCAGGGTGCACGGCTACACGTGTGCATCGGATGCAACGTGTCCTTCCGCAAGGAACTGTTAGGACATGCGAGACTCACGAGGAATTTTCTCGAATGTCCTGCAAGGACACCAGATGCGAGGTGAATTTAAAATATCGCCGTCAGTCAGATTGTCCTAGGATGACGGAACGTACACCTTCCAGTAATACGTTTTTCTGTACACCTGTTTGACGCCAACTTATAGATACAATCCTTGACAATGTTCGCAGACGAAGCAGCGGAAAATACTTACAAACGAGAAGAATTTTCTACATTTCTCTGTTTGAATTGTGCGATTCTCTTTCGTCCGGATGGCATGCTTTTTATTTGCCGACCCTCCGTGAAACAATTTTCTTTTTGTGTCTAGGAAGAAGTAACATACACGCGTATGTGTGTGATACCGTGAATATAGGAAACGATAACCTTTTCATGCAAATTATCTATCGATATGTGTGTGTTCCTATACAAAAAATATTTTGTACATTTCGCACACTTTACATGCGGATATTTATAAAACAATTTGTATTTGGTATCACACGGTGATTATATTTTGTGTATCGCTATGACAAAAATAATTTGTATATTTAGCAGACTTTACACGTGCTCGTTTATCAAACAAATTGTATTTGAAATTAAACACTGATAAAAATATAATTAAAAGATAATTGGAGGCTTTTAACTAAATTTGTCAATATTGGCAAGCTTAAACCGGCCTGATAGGACATGGCGTATCCCGTCAATTTTTGAGTTATCAACCTGCTTTAAACAAAATTACAATAACAATAATAAAATAATGCATAACACGTGCGCTTGTATTTTTTATAATATTATTGACAAATATATTATTTGAATTAAACATTTCCTTACTAAAATTATATTTTTGAACGTTCTGTTAAAGAAATTGATTAGGGTATTTCATAGAACGTCAAACTTATCACGTCACATTTTTATACCACGCTCGAGTTAATCGAGTTAATCGCAAGGTAATAAATTGCCTTGAATAAAATAATCTGATAGCATCTCTTGCGAAATTTTCGGTTGCATGAACATGATGAACCTTATTTAAATATTAAACCAATAAAACACTCCTCCAACGATGTTCACAAATTTGTGATGATATTCTTCGAAACAGATACAATAACAGCAATTACCCCTGCCTTGGCGTTGAGTATGATTGCAATACGCAGCCAAGAAGGTTCCGCGACATTTTTCTTTTCCAAGCAAGGCCAAGAACGTTTATTTTCCAACGTTCTGCTCTCGCAAAGCAGTCTTCAACATGAAGAATGCCATGCCACGATTGTGCAACGTTGGGTAAATCGGTGTTATTCCACGTTGGATTAATGAAACTACCGGCGGACGCGACAAATTTTGTTTTACATCGGTCCGGGACGGCATAAGCGATGTAGGATTGCGAATATAAAGTACCGTGCCAAACTGCCGGGTCCCTGCTTGTCGCAGGAACATTTTTATGTACGGCCACGGTTAGAGCGACGAACACTGGCAGTCCCCAAGTTTTTAGGTCGATCTCCTTGCATCCCCTAGCTTTCGCGCGATTTAACGAGCTTATCTCATACTCCGTGAACGAATTATGCGTTGCGAGTCCCATATGAATAGAGCAGATCGGTGGGCTGCGGAATCGCGTATGAAAATATACGATAACCCGAAACGAATCGAATCTCGGCATCCACGAAAATTTTCAATCTACTCGGTCCTAACTAGGCTGCAGATTTCATGCATTCATGGCAAACATCAGTGGGTATGATTTAAAACCATGAAAGGGTTGAAAGAAACTATGAATGATGTACTACCCCTGGCGAAAAGGTATTCGAATATCTTTTAAAACGCGATAAATTCCTTAAAACTGGACTAAATGGTTTGAATTTTTTTTAAATGATAAAAGGACTAGTTCAGTGTACAATGATTAAAGCACTTTTTTTTTATTTTGCTACTACTTGGAATGACAAAAAAAAACTTTCGCGTCTTAACATTTTTGTCTGAAGTTGGAACGAAAATTTAAAAAATGTGTTTTGTAGATCTCGGTAATTTGTACGAAAACTGAAAATTTCATCGCAATCGGTTCACATTCTTATGAGTTACAAACAATTAAAGATCGTGAAAATCGCAGTTTTTTTTATGGATTTCAACCAAAATCGGATACCTAATTTTTACATTTTTTAGTGGCTGTAGCTTCTCGGAGATTTCTTTTTGTAGAAATTTTCAGTATGCATGTAAGTTACCGAAATCTATGAAACGCACTTTTTAGATTTTCGATCCAGGTTCGGATTAAAAGATTAAAAAAGAGAGTTTTCGATATTGTAAGGGAAATAATTTGTATATCTGAGAAGAGTATAATGGTTGAAAGATTATATATATGTATATATTTTCTCAGAGTATAATGAAAATATTGACACACTTTTTAATCAAATGGTCCAAGTGGAATAGTTTCTCAGATTAGTTGATTTACAGATATTAACAATGGAATTTCCACGTCTACTTCAGCTACAATCTAATAGCAAAATATTTTAATAGCCACAAAATGCATATGTTTTTAATTTTAGGCATGACGTAGACAAAAGGTTGAACAACTTCTGTGTGTTTATTTAAGATTACAATTTAATCCGAAAATTTCATACACAAAAGTCTAATATTTAGTAATAGCATATTTTAGTAAATACACCTTCGAATCAATAGTACGACCACGTCGGTTCGCGAAGGGATTACGTTTCCACTTTGAAAACTCGTGATTTCAGTCGATACATATCTATAACTTCTTTATCAATAAAAAACATGTAACAAACTGTAATCAGTTGGAGCACGATTGTGACTCAAACGTTTCTCAAGCGCACCGTAGATGATGTTTATATGCTTATCCTTTATATTTTTAGCGATGATATTCTTTTCAGTGTTAGGCGTTATTCGAATTATTTCGAATGAGTATTTATCTTGGTAATAATCCAAATCAATTCTTTTTAATCAAATATTTTTTTCTACAAAGTTATTCGAATAGAAATTGTAAAATTATTCGAAGAATAATGCAAATAATTGTTGACAGTTTCTGTTCTTATGTAATTTCATCAAAATTCATTTATTTGAATACATTTGAGATGGATACAATTTCAATTAATTATAGAATTATAAAATTGTCGATGCCTTTCTCTGCTCCCATAGAAAAATTATTTAATTATGCATCATTGATCAATCTATTCAAAGGTAACGAACAAATCGATTGTTTTCCGTGTGAATTCCTGTACGAATCAATTTATATTGTAATGAATTTTTATTCGGATAAATGTTTATTTACATAACATTCATTCGATTGGATATTTATTCGACGGTATCACACACAAATAAAATTGTATGCGTTGATCTTCGTCTCTTATCCGTTATCCGAATAAAATTTTGCCCACCTTTGATTCTTTTGTGCTTGGACCCATATTTAATTAATCTGCTGATTGAGATTCCCGCGTTGAGGAAATTCAACGGTATAAAGTGAAAAATGTTCCATGTGAAATGGAACAGAAAGGAGGGAACTATCCTCGTGACGGGCACAATAACTGCCGCGGAAAATCCGCGGTTTTCTCGTGGCCCGGGCCAAAAAGACGTGAGTTATGTTACGAATTCCGAATAGCAGCCCGTCGCGTCGCAGTCCTGAATGTTTCGCGAAAGAGATACTCCCGTGGAAACGTCTCGGAAGAATTTGTCATATCCATGAATTTCGCTTAACAATTCTGTTTTCCTCGGTTTCATAGAACGACCTATTTACGGTTTTTAATAACAGTAAACAAAAGTCTTTAACCCCTCGTATAACTTACGTACGAAAAATCACAGAAATTACCGCTTTCAAAGCTCGATTTCGCACTGCAATTTATTTAACTTTGCTGTTCTCTTCGTCACTAATGTACACTCATAATGTTAGGGTCTATTTGACTCGATATACAGGGTGTCCCAAAATTGTGGTATTACCGGGAAATGAGGAGTTCCTGAGGGGTCATTTGAGATAACTTTTTCCTTCGCAAAAATGCACTCCGCGGCTTCGTTTTCGAGTCATTAACGAATGAGTATAACTTTTTTTAAACTGGACTAAGTGACTTGAATTTTTTTAGATGATAGCGGAACTAGTCTTCTAGACGATGACGAAAATGCTTCTTTTTAATTTTACTATTACTTGGAATGACAAAAAAAAAAATAAGAACATCTCGTTTTTTAACTTTTTTTATCTGCGCCCATGGCGGAAATTTAAAAAATGCCTCTCATAGATATCGGTAACCTACATGTGCGCTGAAAATTTTATCGAAATCGGTTAATGGCAAAAATCGCAGTTTTATCAAAATTTTAATCTTTCGACACCTATAGCTCGACTCTGGGTTAACCGATTTCGATCAAATTTTCAGCACGCGTGTAAGTTACCGAGATCAACGAAAGGAATTTTTCAAATTTTTGTTATTGGCTTAGATAGAAAAGTTAAAAAACGGGAGTTTTTTTATTTTTCTCTGTAGTCCCAAGTAATAGCAAAATTAAAAAAAAAAGGCATTTTAGTTATCGTCTTTTTATCATTTAAAAAGAATTCAGATCACTTAGTCCAGTTTTAAAAAAGTTCTTACGTTTTAAAAGATGCATGCTCAATTTTGTGATTGACTGTACATCAAGCGTATTGTAAAAAATAATCATTGACCAACAGTTTGTTTTTCGCTTGCAACTAATATGTATTTACGAGTTGGTCGAGAGTCTCTACACCTTATTTAAACTTATTATAAACATAAGTGTTAGTTATACCAGTATCTCGGGCCGTAATAACCCGAACAGTACACCGGTATTAGCTGTAAAACAGAACAAGAACATTAAAATCTTGAAAAGTTTTACTTGCAAAGTAATTATTAAGCGATAGAGAGCACAGAAAACGACTAAGCGGTTCTTCCGTAAGTGACATGGTTGTGAATAAATGAAATTTTCGAGTCACTTAAACCCGAGCAGAACAGTGCTGTTAAATAGCTTATAATATTAGGAAATTGAGCGAATGAAAAATGAGTGAACGGATTTATGATAGATGATCGAAAAATTCGAGCATCGTTTAACGAGGACGAAGAAATCTTTCGAATCCCGATTCTCCCTTCTCGTTCCATTCGATCGCATGCAATTAGTACATCACGCGCGCCTCTAATTTGACTAATCGAATACTTCTGGACAGGTAGCGGCAGTCAATCTTGACACAAACACAGACAGTATTACGAGGAATTCCTTATCTCGCGTGACACGAATAATTGATTAGTTTGTTTGAACGACGCTCATCGATCTTCATCCTTTATTTGCCTCCCCACGCTCTCGATCAACTATCGTCGGTCTCCGTGTCGATAAAACGTTGATCAGCCACTATTCCAATTACCAGCTAAACAGTAAGGAACACCTGTTGTTCGAGAAAAACACATTGTCACTGAAAAACATGATTACTTTGCAACATCGACAAATAATGAAAATGGAAAATTAACAGAATCTCGCAGAATACGTGACAAACTGAATTTGATCAGAATGACTACTCGATCAGTCACATTATTGGTTTGGAAATCAATTTTCACTGTGATATATTCTAGCAAAACAAATGCTATTAAAATCTAAATAATATAGACGGATATATAATAAATTTTGTTTCCTCGGTTTTAGTTTGATAGAAAACATTATTTTGGCTTTGATTTGGGAGTGATGATTCGTAGTCGACGCATTAGACAACCGTTTTCCTCGTATTGGTATTAATCAACGGAATGTTTATAACTACATACGACAGCAGATGAGACAATCTTACGTGTCGTATCCCGGTTTGAACATCATTATCATTCATGTTTGAACAATGAAGAACATTTATTATCCAGAAAAGACGAGTCTACCTCGATGAGCATGATTGCTATTCAAGTCCAGCTTCTTATCTGGGAAATAATCGAGCGTGAAACGTGCATTATCTATTATTCAAATTTCTGTTTTCGCGAAAGAAAAATGTGCATCGACTTCGTAGAACAATGATTAAACTCGCTTCCGGGAAAAATCGAGTGTTAATCGATAAATGATCTGATTTCTATCTAAACGATACAAAATTTCTCTAATTCGAAAAGTACATATCGTATAATACTTTCTTAAATACTTTCTAGGAAAAAGTGACTAAACGAAACGTAACCGATTCACAACTTCAGCTTTTCTCCGCGGAGAAACTAAGCGTAAAACGTTCGTCGACCACCTTTTCAGTCCGCTGTTAAAACCGTAACGAGCTTGTATTGTCGAAACGGGCACCTTGTTTTCGAAGAATAATAATTTTGCAATGTTTGCTTCTTTGTGGAACGAAATATTGAACATGAAGGGTTGATCGAGGATTATTCCAATCCTTGTTTAAACAATGATGAATTTCCATTATCCACGAAAATACGACAGCATGGAGAAACAATTATTTTGCACATTCAATTTCTCTCTGAGGAAAAGAGTGCAGTAGAAAAGATTTTGGTTAATCAATATTTAAGTTTCTATTACAGGAATGAATAATTTCGGTCATTAGCAAAATATGAGAATAGACATATTACACTGGAAACAAGGCTTCTCACAGACAAGCTTCCTCTTTGCATTAATTCCTTCGTATGTAATCCCGATCAGGGCTGGGGAAAAATAGATTTTTTAAATAGTTTGTATCTTCTCATGTAACACAGAATTTGGGAAATAAACTCTCCTCGAAATAATAATTACATATGCAAATTGCATTTCCAAATATATTTAACTACGTAATGTTCATATGTAATTACTATTTCAAACAAAGTTTATTTGCCATTCTGTATTATATGAGAAGATATAAATATTTATAGTGCATTTACTGTTTTAAAAATCTGTTTTCCCCAGCCCTGATCCCGATATAGCTAAATAAACCACCTGATTTAAAGCATTAATAAATAAATAAATAAATGCTGATAGCGAACGTGTTAAACGACAAATACTTTCAATGTATCTGATAAAAAACCGAGCACGCGATGCGTTCCCGTGAATTCTTTTGAAGTGGAAAGCATTCCCCCTAATTCCACTTGCCCGGACAATGCGAACCGTTTCGAATTTTCCTTCGTCGGGCCACACCCGTTTCCATTATCGGCGTTCAAGATTCTTGTTGCGCTTCCATCCACTCGTAACTTTCGGTGGTATTCGCGAATAGTTGAATATCGATGGGAATATCATTGCCGTGGCGCTCGATATAGCCTCGTTGCACAGTTACGCGCACACGTAAGCGCGTAATGCAACGGCTCCTCTGTCGAGGCTCAGCCAGTGATACACCGACGGCCGCTGATACACGAATACTCTGCGTCAAAGACATAAATTCTCCCGTTCTTGACGGCTAATATTTCATGAATCGCGGCGAACGGGACCGTCCTCATATTTGTACATTAAAATGTGCGAAGTACCAATATTTCCGGTCTCGTTTCTTCCCTCCCTGCCGCCCCGCCGCCGTGCATCTTGCCGGCTGGCAATAAATAAAAAATTATTGGACCAGCATCAGACCAACGGGAACGAAAATTTATTTCGTGTCTTTGCCCGGTATCGGGTTCGGCAACCTGATATTATTATCGATCTTCGTCTCGATACGATGGATGGCTGCCATGTATTTTCCAGCGGCGCATGCAGATTGTCTTTGACGACTGCATACGTAACATCGACCACTCCAAGCCGGATACATTTACATTTGTTTCTAGTTAGCCGTTTCAGTATCAGAAGTACAAATGTTGGACGATTTATTGAATGTACTTTGATCACGTTACTTTGTTCTTTCTAGTAGCTAGTTTTTTGTATCTCGAGCGCCAAAGAGTTATGTGATTTTGCGTCGAAGTGAGAAACAAGTCGCGTAAGAAGTGTATTTTGAGCTTAATTTACCAATGTGCGCTATTTTAGTGTTCAATAATAATAATAATAATATTAAAAATAGTAATAACAATAATATTAATAATAATAACAATATTGCCAATAATAATGATAATACGTATATAGGTGAAAAACTCTTTGTAACAAAAAAAGATTTTGTACAGTCGTCACACGAATACAATAAAAATATGTATATATTAGGTCTACCGGAAAGTTCTGTCCGATAGTGTCACTTCAAGTTTCAATCCATATGCACATGTTGATTTGAGACATATATGACTATCTCTCTTTATCATTGCATTTACACACATGTACTCTCCTAAATAAACTGAAACAAAGATGTCTCATGTCATTATTAAGTGAGACGCGATCGTGAAAACATGGCTACCGATGATAATGCCAGACCACATGCTGCTTTGGCGACTCGTCAGAAAATCGCAGAGCTAGGCTGGCAAATTCTGTCGCATCCACCATACTCCCCAGACCTAGCACCCTCCGATTATCACTCGTTTCTCTCTTTGCAAAACTTTTTACAGGAAAAAAAGTTCAAAACTGAAGCTGGTGTCAACCAAGCACTAGTTGAGTTCTTCGCCTCTAAAAATAAATCATTTTTTAAAAATGGCATTTACAAGTTGCCATCACGCTGGCAAGAAGTCATAAATAACGATGGAAAGTATATTCTACAATAAATATTATTAAATGTATGAAAATTGTGTTATATTTCAATTAAAAAACGGACAGAACATTCCAGTAAACCTAATATATCCCCGATAATCTTTCATTTATTATATTAGGTGGACCGGAAAGTTATGTCGTTTGTTTACATTAAATTCAAGCAGATAAATATGCGCAGAAACGACATTACTTTCCGGCCCCCCTAATATTTCCTGTACTATGTATGTACTATAATATTACTACCGTTGTTAAAATAAGAATTCAAAGGAGAGATCAATAAAAAGTGGAAGAAATATTAGATTGTCAATTGTGGACTACTAATAGATCTTCTAATGGCTCAGCTATATTAAAAAGAAGATTAATCATTTTCATTCGACTATCAATCTCGAAGCAAATGCGTAGAACGTGTTAGTTGAGACATCTTACTAGTTTAAATTTATTATAACGTTCTCACTTCTAAATCTCTGATTTTTCAAAGGTTACTATCGATACCCAGGGTATTAAGCAATCATTAGATTGAAAGAAATGAAGACAGCAGTTGGAATAGTTCCACCACGGTACTGTCTGCCGATTCGAACAACTCTGACAACATCGAAGCTGTTGGCCACGGATAAATTTGGAATCGGATGAAATCGGCTCCAATAGACTGAATCGCAACCAACCGAGGATTCAGCTCGATTACACCTACACGTTCGTAGAACTTCAGACCCTTTAACACTATGATAACATTGCTCAACAGGAGTTTTAGCCTGCGATACGCACAGCGTGATCCTTGTGCAGTCTTTCGTCCGAATGTTTCCACCATTTTTCGAGAAACGATACCGCTATTTTCCGGAAAACGGTTTCTCTATTTTTCGCAAAACGGTTCGTTTCTTTTTCGAAAAACCGTTCTACTATTTTTCACAAAACGGTTCGTTTCTTTTTCGAAAAACCGTTCTACTATTTTTCGAAAAAAAAACAGACCTGCTATTTTTCGAAGAACGGTTTTTAATAGAAAAAAAAACATAGCAACTTTTATAGAAGCTTCGTGCCTGCTTAGTCACTCGCTGCTTCTAAGAAAGTTTGCATTAGCCGCACCTCGTACACGCTTTATAGGCATCTGGCGTTATTAGAGCAGCTTTAATGACGATGTGTAACGACGTGGTGTTATTAAAGCAAGGTTAACAAGCACGATTCCAAGAATAGTAAAGTTCGGCGGATTGACCTGACAGTTTGGTCAATGACGTAATGCTTGATTAATGGAAAATATGTTTCTCTTGAAAACGACGCTAAGAGAGAGGCGTGATCAGAATCTACAATGAAGTCAGTATCAATTGAAATCTTATTTTCTGAGTTAGAGATTCTGTAGTTTATTGGATTTTGACAATTTTTCTGAGAAACTAAGGGACTGCGATTTATTCTCTAAATTAGTTCACAAAATATCTATAATTTGTTTCATCGACTTCTAAACATTTATGCAGATATTTATGCAAACATAGAATTGGATCGATCGATTAAGTGTTTCATTGAATTATAAAATAAAATACATGCTTTTTTATAGATTTTGGAATTTATGAACACAATTTTTATAGATCAGTTGATAAAAACCAGTTATGAGAAAGAAATGAAATTTACCAACTAAAAAATGCCTTGTTGTAAAAATGAGATGTCAATAATGTTTGTTAACATGCACATGTCCTAGTGATTGAAAAATGTGTAAATGCGACAAATGCACAAGGATCCGCAATATAGTCATTAATAAATAAAATCTGTAATTTAGTTGCAACATTTCCAACTAAAGTTATTCCAGTAATTAAAAATAAAGTTATCCCACTAAACTCTAAGATGTTAAAGCCAATCTGCAAATTAAGTGACGAGATTTTCTATAATTTGTAATAATAGTTCGCAAACTTTTCCGATCATTTACTAAGAGAAGGAAACTGTGGTAACCCTGTGACTCTTGCAAAAGTGGAACATTTCAATGGATTAAAAGTGATTGCGTAATTACAGACTATATCTTGCATTCCATAACTATGAAATATTAAATTGAACGAAGTTTCAACTCTTCGTAATAATTTACTAATTTTTCAGATATTTCCACGAAAGCTGTAACAATACATATAGTACATATAACGAAGAAGTGGAACCTTTCAATGAATTAAAAGCAATTGCCAATTAGAGTTCACCTTGAATCCCTGTCGCCGAGACACTGAAACCTGAATTATACAAAATTTCTATAATTCAATTCTATTCGGCAGAAGTGAACAAAATTTTATTCGAATGACAGATAGAAATAAAAAAAAATGTATCCGAATACGATTTTATTCAAATAAGAATTCATTTGAATAAGAACTTTCTCGAATAAGAATTCATTCGAATAAGAACTCACTCGAATAAGAATTTATTAGAATGAGAATATTTCTCCGTATAGGAATTCATACGGAAAGTAATCGATTTGAATAAAAATAAATAAATAGATAGAATAATTTAAATATTCGACTGAAAAGAATTTATTCCTGTAATTATCTTAGACAAATATTTATTCGAAACAATTCGAATGATGCTCAACTCCGCTATTGGGTCATGACTGAAAATTGACGAGTGATAACAACGTGCTCGAAAACATGAAACTATTAGATGAATCAAACGCGATTGCTTAATTACAGGTAACTATTACCAAGGATACACCTTGCTTCTCTGAAAACGTGATTACTATGCCACGCGTGTAGTTTTCTGCATGCCTACATCGGAATCACTATTGTACAACCTCGGCAATAAAAAGCGGTCACCTTACGACCGCGATGAGTCGATCGTTGACAATCGTTTCGAGGACTTTCTCGGTTGCTTCTGCCGCGAGTTGCCAGTACTTTCCACGGTGAACGCGTGAGTTGAAACAATGATGATTCTCTGCGCAACGATCAACGAATGTGCCAAAATGGTGGTGTCCAGCCATCGTGATTCTCGGAAATCGATCCCATCGAAAGCTCTGTTTTGTTTCGGCGTGTGTTATAAACTTGGCGATATTTATGCGAAACAAATATCGCCGACAGGCGGCAGCCGAATAAATTTCAATTACGAGACGATGATGCTCCATTTACAAATTCAGTCGAAGAAGTAATGTCTGTGTAACGGCACATGACTTTAATCACGTGCCCAGTTAAGCCTAACTGTAGTCACGCGCAGCAGCATAATAATTAACCTCTTAGGTGGCGCCGGTCAACAATGTCGTTCAACCGTGCAGAAGAGAGTTCATCATTGATACTCAATTCGGTTAAAGTAGAACCCTCATTGATTCCATTACTCCGTATCTTTCTTCCTTATCTCCTTACGATTTTAGTGATTTTTTTAATACGACGTCTGATCATTCCATTACGACGAATCTAGGGGCGTTTTCTCTCCGTCGCGCCAACAATATCGCTTTTCACTAACTGGCACGATCGTTCACTGCTTTGTTTTATTTGAGCAGTTGAAATTGCTTTAGAGTTTAAGAAGGCTAAGCAAAGCTTGGGTTACCGACTAAACTCAACTGTTCAACTCATACTATGTGATCAATTGTTTTATTCGGTTGTTAGGGAAGTTTGTTTCGTCTTTCAAAAAAATTTTGTTCTGTAAGAGTGTTAAAAAAGCACTTGATTTAGTATTTTGCCAGTAAAAACTTCTATAAACATAAGATTTCAACAACGTTTCGAACGACCCAATGTAATTTATGATTTTGTTTCTACACGCAGTGTAGAACAAAAGTATAGTTTTAATAAATAAATTAAGTTACATATATTAATATGTGAAATTAATATAAATTACAATTTCACAGATTTTATATAATTTTGATTGTAATGTGTGCTTGAATATAGTTTATTCAGAAATTTCCTATGAAAGCAATGTTATGGTTGCAGTAACAATCAAATTGAATATTCTTCTGCTTTCTCGTATATCGGTGAAAAATATAAATTTTTGTAGAATTTTGTAATTAAAGTGTTCGAAGTAGACTTTGTGACATTTTAAATTATAATTCACAATAATGTTCAAATTGACAGCTGGTAGACGCGATCAAAAAGAAAGTACTAGGCCAATTAATCTGAAATTTTAACTGTATTTTAAAAAAGAGACTAATTATAATTTCATTAATTCTTTTTTTCTAGTAAACTCTGACATTCGAATTTAATAAATGAATACGAAAGCGACTCTGAAGGGCCACTAAAAATTGCTATACCATTCTTCAAAATAATCGTAACAGTATCAGATTCGTTTATATTTAAAGAACAGTTAAATTTGTAAATCGAGCCAATAGGCTCAATTTTGTATGTATAAATCGCAAGAAATCATATAAAATAGAAATACTGTAGATTGGAAAACACGTTTTGCTTTACGAATTAAAATGGCTTCGAGTGCAAATAGATAGATTTTTCGATTGTAAATAAACTAGAAGGGGCAATCACGCCAATCGCCAATGAAAACATTGCGGCAAGCATTCTAGTCTGTCGTTCATGAAAACTGTATTTACGAGCAAACAGAGCTAGAAAAGTGTGAAAATCTCAACAAAAATATAATAAAGTCCTACGCGGACTTTCAAATTCAGCAGTTTCACATTTCCATCGAAAAAAAAACAATGTAAAAGAGTGAACATTTTTTTTAGAAACAAAGAAATTGCCCGCTTAAGAAACATGTACTCACCGGAGATTGGCGACGACAACGGTATAGCCTCCCTCAATGTGTACCAGGCCGACGTTTTGAAGTATAATGCCTGTGGACAGCATGCCGATTAAGGCGGGAAGGGTAGTCAAGGAGAACAACCATCCCCCGAAGTGTCCCGCTATACAAAGAGCAGCGAGGCTGAACAGTTGCCCGCCAGGGGCAGCGGTGTCGCCTAGCATCGAGTAGACGATGCCCCAAAGTAGCAACCCTAACAGGAACAGACATAAAATCCGGGCGAATTTTCTGTAGCTGGGGCAAAATGGCTGGGGACAGACTTTCCTCCAACCAGGTGGTTCCCATGACGGAGTGTCGTCGCGACCGTGGCATCGCGCACAAAATAAGTATAACCACGACCTGAAACAAACGATCATCTTCCATCAGTTCAAAACAATGCGCCAATAAACCTATTCTTCGCGAGATATGTTCGTAAGTAGATCGTGCGATTTTGTGAAAAATAAAAATTATCTGCATCGATTGCAAAATGCTATATAGACATCTTTTATATTTCTTCAATTACTTTATTGAGAGAAAAGTTGCATAACCACGACCCGCAACAAACATTCATCATCCATCAATTCAAAACAACGCACCAATGTACACATACAATTTGTTTGTAGATTTTCATGTGCAAAATAAGAATTGTCTGCATTTATTGCAAGATACAAATTGCAAGATTATTTTATTCAGTTGAAGCTACAGTGCAACAGTATTCTTAATTTCTTTGAATGTTTTTACTATCCTGTATTTTATCTAGTCATTTTTTCTATAAGAGCATAAAAGCCGCAGTGTATTTATAATATTATTAGGCGTGTAGGAAAGAACACCATCATTGAATCTTTTAATTTTAAACTTGTAAATTTTTTAATAGTCAATTTAAAAATTGACCACTAGATCGCTACCTATCTTAAAAGAAAAATGGAATTATATTTTAGATTAATGTTTAAAGATTTATAGATTTTAATAATATACGTAGCTTTGTGTTGAGACCAAAAATAATGGATTTCTTTCTGGCTTTCTTATAGATTTTGGAGCATAACTGTATACATATAATTATTATACATTATAATTATTATAGTATACATATAATGTCCAAAATTATCTAACTGGACAAAACTTGAAACA
Organism: Megalopta genalis; assembly: GCF_051020955.1. Taxonomy (NCBI): domain Eukaryota; kingdom Metazoa; phylum Arthropoda; class Insecta; order Hymenoptera; family Halictidae; genus Megalopta; species Megalopta genalis. Next base: position 20,003,295 of record NC_135019.1, on the reverse strand, counting down.
GTAGAAAGATAAAATGAATTTAAGAAATTAACAAGGAGGGTTTAGCCTAGGTACATACATATGTATAATATTCTGACCTTCCAAGAATCATGAAACGTCTATTTTGTAATTATTATTTTGGTTGCGGTATGTACTACTTTAATACTTTAAAACAATTTTTTATAGGTTTTCGTAGGCTTTTATAGACCATATTTTTTATAGGTTTTTATATGTAACGATACAATACGTTAATCCGTAAAACTTAAATAATATTTTGATAAAATCATGAACACTGCATTTTCCTTCTCCCAAACTACATTACTTTGACTTTGTTGAAGTTTATAGGATGGTAGTTCATTCAGTTAACGAATTAAACTTGTTTTCATTTGATCGTCGAGAGATGATTGAAATCATACCATCCAACTGAAACATATTTTACATTCCTAGCGAACTTTTCAGATCCAAAATTGTCCTCTGCTAATTTCAGAAGTGAAGCTCGTATAACGTATTACATAAGTTATAATCTATAACGTTTGCTATTATACCCAGTTTCAGGTAACTCCGGTAAGTTCTGTCAACGTCTAGTATTCTGTATCGTGTTTCGAGCGGCGATATTCCAGCTATTCCAAACTCAAAGTATCACGAGATCACGAAACACAAAGTTAAAGGCGTGTACGAGCGACTCGGAAATACGAAACACAAATAGACTGCGCGAAGCGCTGTGTGCAGATTTAAAAGTTCTACCTAAGTCGCGGTTACACGGATGAAGACGAAAAAAAAAGGAAGTAAAGTCAATATACACGGTGGATTGGAAAAGTTCCAGGCCTCAATTTATTCAGATATATCAGTTGCATAATCTTCCTTTTGCTGGTTCGTCTAATTAGTGCAGACCTTTTCCTACTTCCGATGTGAAATTCAATCGATTTTCGTGAAATCGTTTGTCTACATCGCTTCAAAAAAGTATGTTTTATTAAGATGTTCGTGATTTTTTAATTTACAAGCAACCTTCAGTATGCCAAAGTCTCAACAATAATAAATACTTTACGTGTAAGATTCGATTATATTTCGTGTCAGTCTTGGAATCTTTTAAATTTATTGACTAACACGTATCTAAAAGTGGAAAATGCTTTCGTTAAAGTAGAGGCAAATGCTGTAATAAAATTCGTGATCATAAGAAATATTAATATGAAAATCAATATATCTGTTCTTTCATAAGGTACCGAATAACACTAATACGAAAAAGGATTCAATTATCTCCAATCGTTGAGGGAACTGTCATCGTAATTTCTGTCGTTGGTTTTCGTTGTCTGATGTACTAAAAATTGTTACAATGTTTCATTATGATTTTGAAATATCTTTAGAATTTCGCGACAGTGTGTTATGTTGTATTTGGTAAAGAAACAACAACGCTCATCATTCTATCGAGAAATTTTATGACCTGAAATTGTATTCTTCCACCATATTTGCATAATACATATGCAATACAATTTGAAATTGTCACGGAACATAAATTCTTTCGACCAAGGTTAATGAAATCTTTGAGAATTCTATTACCACACTTCAGATATACAAAATATTAGAACAGTATGATAATAACGTAATAAACTCAGTATGACAAAGGAGCAATTATTGTTGTAACCAAAAACTGATTGAACATCGTACGAATTTCTAAGAGATCCTCCTAGTCTTTCGATAGCCTCTTTCATTTCTGAAATGACATTTCAGAGTAGTTCCAACCGAGGAACTTAGGTTTCTCCATCGAAGTCTGCCGGAAACGCAACGACGTCCGAAGAATACTGATGTCCTTTCGCATCATGGTCTATAGAGTGAAATGCTCGTGGCAAAGTTAACTATTTGATAGTTACACATGAAATGGCGGTTTTCACAATTCAAACTTCTCCCCTTTATAGTTTAGTTCTTTCGCCGCAGACGCCGTTGTGCACGCATAATTTGAATAATGAATGTCCAATACCTGTCTTAGCGTGCATACATTTATGTATATTGTACAATGTACAGTGAAATACTCCGCATTTGTCCTTCAGCTTGTAAACATAAATGAACAATTTGAGAAGCGGAGATAAGATTTTTCGAGCATTGCGCCTCGTTATTATAGTTGCCGATTGTCAACAACTATAAAAACGAACTGCGAGGCTCGAATAATCATATTTATCTTTGATATTTATATTAACATTCCAAATTGTCCATTTATGTTTACAAGCTGAAGGACGATTGCGGAGAATTTACTATACGTGTAATTGAAAATCATTTTTATTAAAGATGGAAGCAAAAGAAATCCGCATAATTTTACTTGTACAAGGTCAAAACTCGAAAATAGTGCGAGTGAGACAAATCGGAGCATAAATAGCGCTTTTCGCGAAGGTACTGTAACTGATCGAAATCACCAGCGCTGGTTGAAAAATTTCGTTCCGGTGACAGAAACCGAGAAAATGTGCCTCGAGAATAGCATTGTAAAGGATATGGTTGAAGTATATTCATGCTTAACCGTTCGGAAAATCGAGGGAGGACGAATGTTCATTATTCAAACGTTCCACGGCATCCAAAAGCGTTGGGAAAAGTGAGGAAGTTCGATAGGCGGGTCCCAAACGAACTCACCGAGAAAGAAAGGGTTCGTCAGAATTCGTAAAAAAAATTGTTATAAAGTTAACAGTACCGAAGTGCGAAATTGTTGCTCAACCTCCTTGTTCCCACGATCATTCGCCTACTGACGACGATATTTTCAAGCATCTAGATCATTTCTCATCCGAGAAACTGTTTCGAGAAATTGTTGGAAAAAAAGCGTTTAAACTTTAACTACCATTGCGAAATCGTTACTAATTACTATTCATTCTGATTCATAATTTTTATTCATAATTGTAGCAAAAATTGTAAGAAAAAAATATTTTTAATATACTTGCTTCTAGTCACAATCTCTTCATTATTGAGCAATAACGGTGGTTACGTAAGTCTTAATAAGTATCGTGATTGGAGGTTAATGAATTTATTGTCTCTCGTTCCTCCGATTTTTTTCAAAAGACATTGATGCCCTTGTTTCTCTCTGGGAAGAGTGTATTAAAGGAGATCGTTTTGATCAATGGAATAATTATTGAGTTTGTTCAATAAAAGTTGAACTGATAAATGCAAAAACCGACATTTCATTTGCAACAATCTAATACAGAAGAATCTCGTCTACTGTAATCGTCGCGATCCATCGACAAGATCGCTCGAATGGACGAATCGACTGTGAAAAAATGAGAAATGCTCGGTAGCTCCGACGTATCGCGAGATAATGTAACTTTGGGTTTTTCCATGATTTTCGTACCCATGCGGTCCGTATCACTGAATTCCAACCGTCCCGTTGCGCGATTAACGCGATTTCGATAGGTTTTTCGACGAGCGGATCGCGAACATGCCGCTCGTGCGCTTTCTGAAACGCGGAAACGATGAAATCCATAGGGAACTTAGCACCGCCGTTGATTTAATCTCATTAGACTTTATGATCTTATCAAGGCGATTGGAAATGACAGGCTTTGTAACTGCGACCGTTACATCACAATCTCCGCGACGCTTCCTAGATCCGTTACAATCAATTCTATTCGAATCGCCTACCTCGAATAGTTTTGTCTCATTTTCTTTAATTCGATGCGCAAGGATAGCCCCACAATCTGTGCGCGCTTACGCGATCGCGCGAGCACGCATGTAAACAGTTCGAGTGGAATGGTTTCACCAGTCGGCCGGACTTGCGGACAGCTTCCGTCCTATTGCTTTAAATGTATCACAAATCGATCGCCGATCTATTACACATTCCTCGAGCACAGCGAATTAACGATCGATGCTTGCCGCGTTCTCGTTATTTCATTACTGCAAGCGGATCTTTACGGATAATGCTATTTTCGATCTGATTCACTATTCAAAGGAGATAATTGGAGGAAAAGAATTAAGCTTGATTCTTAATCAGATAAATGTTCGCAATTCTTCTGAACCCGGTACAGTGCCGCGGAAACGCAAAAAGTGAAATCCAATCTTGCGATCGCAATCGACATTTGTAATCACATGTTAATTCTTATCGCCGTTCATTTATCTCAAATTACGATTCCCGATTACAAGATACCGCGTCACATGTCAGCTGCTTTAGGGATTCACATGCATCGCATCGTTAAAGGAAGAGGTGGATTAAAACTGTAAATCACGGTTCTATAAAATTTATGGTGGCTACTATTAATTTTAATAAATTAAGCCGGATGAAACAGTATATCTAAATTCTTTCGATGTTTTCACTGATTTATATCTTGTGCATTTATTACGGTTGTAAATGCATTTAGCTTATTTGTCACATTCCGTAGAAACGAAAACTCTGATCGATTTTTCTCGAACATTTTTCTGTTGTATAAAATATGATCAACGTTACGAATGAATTATATCCGCAACTAAACGTTGTTCTGTTTCTATAGATTGTTAAATGATTCCATTCTGATTGTTACCTTCGATAGAAGCAATATTAAAAGGCAAACACAATTGTCGAATACACCTTTGCCTGAAAATTTTGTCCATTCTCATCGATAGATATGCATAAACGACGAATAATTAAAAGCTGCATCGTATATTGCATACATTTTTGTAGTATTCACAATGAACCAACAGATATTATTTATTCATACACCATAAACGCAGCCGGTTGTTATTATTACACTATTGTTATATACCTAATCATAGCTGATACAATATATTCGGTGAAAATTGTAGTTATTAATCGAATTATTTGGGGTCCAATTAAAAAAGGTAAATGGTACTACATGTGTATACTGAGCGGTTCACACAATTATTTAAAGTCATAACTTCGTTACTAGCAATATCAAAGGAAACAGATGAATGATTCAAACATCCCATAAGACACTCTTTTTAAAAGCGCAATGGTGCATCTGCGATCCATAATTGCATTTTCTTTTTAACACTAGAACTACCAAATCAGTCGAAATGACTGGATCTTCATTTATACTTTCACAATTCCTCATATTCTCACTCAAGCTTATATTATAATAGAAATCGTACGTAGTGAAAAGAAATCTAATCTTATCGTTGTTGTAAAACGATATACATTAGATGCGTTTAAGGCTCAGTAGTTGTAGTGTTAATAGAAATGTGTACATCCCGCTCGTTATTCTATATGACAAAGTCAAAAATCATTAACTATCGAGATATTTTCAAATAAAATATCTTTATTGAAGAAAATGCATACACGATTTGACAACGTTCTTCAACTATTTTTATACCTGATTTAAGGTGATTCAAGTTGAGTTAAGACGAAAATAATCGTTAGAAAAAAAATTGAATATTTTTAGTTTCTACACAGCGTTTACTAAGAAAGTATGTAACATTTTTCAAAGATATGAATCGTTGTGGAGATTGACTTCTGTGTACAAAGTTTCACTTTTTGTTGTACGTCCTTTCGATATAAAATTTTTTTTCCTTTAACGCAATCATTTCGTAAATAAATATTCCTCAAGATTTTAATGATAAAGCCCACCATCCAAGTTCGATTTTCTTAACTCCATTTTTTTGTGAGAATAAATTGCAAAAGACGACTCAACTATTTTACCACTGATTGAAAAAGTTGCACACAAATGATAAGTGTCTTGATCCTTCGGTGCTAAATTACACTAAGCCGAACGCTTTCGTTTGATACTGAAAGGATTAAGCAGCAAATGAAACTTCGCATGATTTCTCGCGCAACTATAGCCAGCGATTCAGAAACTATCAGTGAAAGAATCGAGTACACCCAGTCGATGCTTATCAGACGTTCGCGATTATCTTACCGTTCGAGCTCCTCCGAGTATTCGATCTTATCCCTGATGGAGCTGGTCAGACTGTACGCCGACTTCTTCCTGTTCCCATTGATCCTACCGTGTTCGAGATCGAACTTGTGCTGCGGTATGTTCTCGTTGCTGCTGTAATTGCTGCCGCCGTGGGCCAGTATCGATTTCCCGCGGCCTTGATCGGAGTTATGCTCGGAGCTGGCGCTAATGCGCCGATGATGATCGAACGTCGGATTATCCACCCCAAGGATCTGGTCGCTAATGGAGACACGTCTTTTCGCTAATTCCTCGGTCGATTTGTTTGCTCTCCCGCTCATATCGATTTCCATATCGAGCTAGCTCGCGTTTGCCGGGTCGACGTTAACCGCGAGAACACAGCCGGCGGAAGTGCAACAGCGATCAGTCCCAATCTGGCTGGCTCGTTACTGCATCGCGAAGCAATGCCGAGCGGTTAATCACAGTGAATCGCGGCTGGATTCGCATGCACACAAGAAATTCGGTAATCGCGTGGACCGGGACTGAATCTCTGGTACACGGGGTCGCTCCATGCAGTCGAGGAGGGAAACGGTTCACTGAAAACACCGGGAGAAGTCCAAGAGCCTCGAAGTCCAAGTCCAAGTCCCTTTTGGAAACAGGGAGCGAATGCGATCGCGGACCGATCGTGGTAGCTGGTAACCGTCGATTGACTGGCAATGGCAATGCGTGTCGGGCCCGGTTCACAATTGTCGGGGGACGGCTCCCTGCCGATCGTTGACAGTGCGGTCGCGTGACGGTGACTCTGAGAAAGTCCAAACACGATGATCCCCGATCGTCGATTAACGATCACGAGGTTGCTGATAGCCGGCCGGCGATCGTTAACAGTGTCGCGTGACACTTTGTTTTCCTTCGGGAGAGAGAGACCCGGGGCTCGCTAACACCTTATGCCGATATCTTGACGGTTGCGCGGCTGACGTCTTTGACACCTTGACCCGCTTTAACCACGACGGTCCTCTCCACCGACGCGCGCGAGCTTTGTTCACCTAGTTAACGGCCGGTATTCAAGGCCGACGCGGTCGTTTCTAACTCGCTTCCCTTTGTTAGTATGCGACGTCTTTGGCGGACGACGACGTCTGCTGGGAGAGGTGTCACTCCGGCAATCCGTCGCGTGGTCAATCGATTACGCGTCCATGACTCGGCCAACTCGTTTCACCGAACTCGCCGTGTCCGATCCGATTCGGTTCGAGCCCGAGCATCCCGAGTGTTACCCGATCGAGGCTCGCCGTTTCGAGGGGACTCGATGCAGGTTCACCGGGTCATCGATTCCTCGAACGGCGACTCCCGACACCCACATCGGGATCACGGAGGCGCGGATCAACGAATGGAGGAACGGGATCGTTCGTTCGTTCGTTCGTTCGGTCGGCGGCGGACACGAACGCAGGAAACGAACGCTGTCAAACGAGCACAGTTTAACCAGAGACTAAACGCTGCAAACCGTGCACCGCTCTGCTATGTTTATGCGAATGGTGGGGCTGGTAAAAACTGCTGGGCAAGGAGGGACTGTTACGGCCGCGGTAATAATTGTTACCGCGTTGCACAGGATGGGCACAGCTGGACACTCCATTGACAGTCTAATCGGGCCTAACCCACCGACCTGGCGTGCCCCTGATCGTCTCGGGCTGTAGGTCAACGCGTTCACTTAGCTCGGACTAGCCGAATTAGGAATTTCAGTTGTCACGATTCATTTCACTTCGGTGTCTTTTGCTTCTTTCGTGTTGCACGAACTCTGTCACCGACCGCTGTTCATCAAGATTCCGGAGTACGCTGAACGGGTTAGAGTGGTTTCAGAGTATTTTGAATGAGCTAACGTAGTTCCAGAACTTAATTCGAAATCAATTATACATGATAAGTAAATCATGATTCTTTACGCGGAATAAATTTCAATGTGCTCGGTTAGTTTAAATTAGCTGGGTTTTAGCTGCAGCGATTCTTTTTTCTTCAGTGTCTTTTGCTAATTTCGTGCTAAACGATCTCGATTCGGTCTTTCTCATTTGTCCAGTGTAATGCAAATTTTCAGAGTACAGTGAATTCTCTCTAATTGTTCCACAGCTTGTAGATAAAAATGGACAATTTGGGAAGAGGAGTTATGATTATACGACCCTTGCGGCTCGTTTTTACGGTCGCCGATTGTCAACAACTATTAAATCGAGCCGCGAGGCTCGAATAATCGTATCCCCTGTTCCCAAATTGTCCATTTTTGATTACAAGCTGGGGGACAATTGGAGAAAATTCACCGTATTCTGGACGAGATAAAGATGTTTTAGTACTTAGATCTGAATAAACTATGCATAATAAATGTGAACTGCGGTGCTTTGCGCAAAAGACAGGTCGAAGTGTTTGTCCGGCATAACAAAGGTATCACAAGAACGACGAAGGGCAACAGACTAAACGAATTACGAGGTTTAGCTGTTACAATCCTTTTTTCTTTGGCGTCGCTTGCACGTTTCATATAGGATGATTACTATTCTAATTCTCCGCGTCTGTCGGCTGTTCAACAAATTGTTCAAGTATGCCGAACGAACTGAAATTATTTTAGTTTTACGACTTAAGACTAGAAAAGCAATCTCGTCTTTTCAATGGAAAACAATAGATCAGGGCATAAAAACGGTAAGGAACGATGTCTCTCTCGAAATATTAGAGATCAGACTTATTAAAAGCACGATTCATCTTCTTGGATGTTGGATGATCTCTGTTTTAATTTCGCGCGTTTTTCGACTGCTAATGAAATCGTTAGGACGTTCTAGACCGGTTAAAATTACTTTGGGAATTAGTATTACTATTAGTATATATTAGTATATATTAATTATATATATATTAGTTAATTAATTATATATATATATATTAATTATCTATATTAGTATATATTAAAATTACTTTGGGAATTATTATATTACAGGTAACTTAAATTAATTTTCGCACCGAAAACGACGATCGCCCTAGAATCACTGTTCACTTTTCTTCCGCATTCTTTGCTCTCAATTTCTATTTTAATATCACGGTTTCCGACTGTCAATCAAATTTACGAGATCTTGTAACACCATCTAACGTTACTTTAGCAACTAGGTCTAACAAGGAAACATTAGGTAGATCGAATTAAACGCAGTAACTGTTGTAATACTGTGAGTTCTGTCTTTTTCGGTTTGTGAGTTAAAGAAATAAAGTTGTGATCGACACGGATGTGGTTGATCAGTTAACTGTAATAAACGTTATCGAAAATAGTGTCTTAAAATGAGGTAAAAATGATTTTTGAAACTTTTTTCTAAATTGCGTTATCATTAATTGATTTGCTTTAATTATGGAATATTAATGGAAATATTATTTGAAGTACTTATTTGATTCAAGTGTAAAAGTTACATAATACGTATTTATATATACATGTTTAAATATATGTATGATCATGTATACATATATGTTTTACAATTTTCCAAATTTTCCACGTGAATATTATAATAATTTATTTACAGGTAATTTTGCGTCATAAAAAAATATTGAGAAAAAAATTGAAGGTTTAAAATTAATAAATAATATTTAACTGTTCAACTTTTTTATCGTAAATGAATCTTACCTCTCAGAAACCTTTAATTCCCATTTCTTACTACGACGAATAATTTTTCCATTTTCCTCTGTCGTACACATTATTTGTATTGACCGTTTGTAATTGAATGATAACCAGTTCTTCGTAGCTCATAATTTTATGTAATCCTTCTTTATGTATTGGAATGCAATCACAGGCTAATAAGTTCTTCAATCAGGTTTATTCTTTCGTCATAGACGTGCCAGTGATGTGAGCAAGATAAAATGATTTGAGTTCTTGGCATTTTTTTGCAGATAAATTTACGTTTCATTAATTTTGCTCTTTAATCCGCCAGATTACAATAGCATTGTTTAAGACTCTTGAAACTATCGACTGTATTGTATCGATTGTAGCAGACAATTGTATCAGCCACATATTAGAACATATTGTGCCCTGTTTCTCAATGTTTCCAAGTATTTGTTTGTCGACACCTTATCACTTTTTTTCATGTTGCACATATTTTTACACGACATTGGGAAACTATCTTATCATCTGCCGAGTAGCTCACGGTTTTTTTTGTCGATACTATCGATAAACCTTCGACATGGTACTCGAAGACATCACTTTTAGCTTTCTTTAGTATCATGAATACGTCGGTATTCTGCCACCTCCTCCGCTGAATTTATCCATTGTAATTTACAATTCTTGCTTGACAACCCACTTTACATACTTTACGATTCTTTGCGATGCTCTATACTTTGTTCCAAACAAGAATAAAATTTTATCAATAAGTATGCACTGTGCTGAGCAGATATGTTCAATGAATATACCGTGGTTTTTATAGTTTTTTTTTAACAAAACTAGGTTGATGAAATCCAAAATAGCGGAATCATTTTAAAAATTTAAAACTACTGTTTTGTTTTTTCAACTTATCAACTGTTTTGCAATCAATACTCACTATTTTTATTTTTCATAAAGATTCACAGTATAGCGTTTATCAGGCTAAAGATCTTAGTTCAAACGGTTAAATATTCATAACAGGAAAACACAATTTTGCTACAACGTGAAAGAAATGAGTAGCATTTTATAAATTCCGTTCGAAATCTTCGTCGTGAGTCTGACTCAATTTGATAATGCAACGGTTTAACCATTAATTACTATGGACATTGAAACTTGCATAATTATTATGGAAGGTCTCACGGATTAATAATGTTTATTGCGTTATTACATGCGCACGAATTGCAAATAAAGATTGATTGGAATTGTTTCTGCATCGTACGTTGATAATTGAACATCAGTCATAACAATGGATGTTTTTATATCAATTACGACTTCATTTCGGCATCGATTTATATTTTCTTTTTAAATAATCTCGACAATTCTCTGCGCAGAATTTTATAAAATATGAGTTATATTTAAATAGAAGTATGATTATCATTACACGTTTTACAGTTTACTAGATACTGGCTTGATTAGAACCATAGATTATGCGTACACGTTACACATTAAATCATGTCCAACTGTCACAGTTAACCACAGATTACATGCATACGTTATACGCGACTATTACACACGTAGAATATAAAGTAACACTTTTTATCATCGGACGTAATATGCAAAATAATTTTTTGTCGTAGACACCAAGTACACGTGACAGAGGAAAATTACATTTAAGAAAGCGAACGCTTGGAAAATTTCCAGTTTATAATAATACATTTATTTAAGGTTGATTATATTTATTTAACGGGCTATATTTATTTACAGTTGACAGCAAGGCATGCTGGTCAAAATCAGATTGGATAAATACCAACAAATAACAAGGAAAACATAATCGATTCGGGTTATAGCAAATTGTGCTACATTAACCCTCTAACCACGAGCGAGTTTTTGATTTTTCCGTGATTGGTTTTATTTGTTATGAAGTTGCATTCTAAGTATTATATTAAAACGGGTATAAAAAGAGAAACTAGAATTTAAAAGAAATGAGAAGATCGATTTTTAATCAGAGTAGATCGAATAATAGCTTGGTCCGCTTACAAAATATTTAGAACGGGAATTTCACGTAGCTCGCGAGTGGATGGTTAAGATCGACCGCATAAAAAGAAAACAAAAACAATGAAATGGAAGATGCCGGTGACGATGAAGAAAACAACGCAATGCTCAAAACTGAAGCAGATTTAATTACTAAATGCAAGTAATTCTTGTGTTCTATTAGTCGGAATAATAATACGTTATACGGGAGTCTACTGTATCAACCTCGTTAGTTGAAAATTAGGTTCTAATTGTAATGTACACGGCGTGAGAAGATCATTAATACTGCAGCAAGGGATACAGAGAGACAAATGAAAATTGGGAACAGCCTCGTAGTCAGTCGACGGTAGTTAGGGGTTAAACGAGTTTCGGAATCGAAAGACTTGTCAAATTTGCAGATACAGAAGCAGCGCGGCGCTTCCGATGACTGATGCAGACTGTGCAGAGACGTGATTCGAAATAGAACGCGAATGTTACAATGTAATTAATTGCGGCTACACCCGACGTAATGGCAGATCTTTACCGCGTACCGTTCGCAAGCGTTCCGCGACCCAGCGTCAATACGATTGTCGGACTCCGCAACCTGAATTCATTGCGAGCGTCGTTCGCGTGATATGTTTACATCGCCGGACTCTGATTCATCAGTCCAGCTCGATTAGGGTACCTGTTGTAATACAATCTCTGGAAACGAGCTCGATGTTGTCGCAAATCGAAGAACTTTGAACTAAAATCGAATCACAATCAATTTGTAGAATGAACAAGTAGTAATGAAAATTTGAATAATTGTTTAATGTTAGTCGCTATCTATTAATTCAGCGTTTTCTGTTTCGGCACTCACAGATTCTACTTGCTGATTTGCATACTATTAAAAATACTTCTCCTTCATATGCGATAACTATAAACTGTGTACATCTATTTTCTGCCTTCTTTGAAATCATTTCTCTGTGCATGGATTTCTGTAAAAAGGATGAATAACATCCTGGATATCAGTTTGTCGCGGAAAAAATTATTCAGTAATATAGAACAATCAAAACTACAGAATATTTCGAGTCGTTTTCTCATCGATCTTTTTTCAGAAAAAGGAAGTTTCTTAAATGTAAATTAAATTACGTATATATTAGGTTGTATTATTATAGTATGTTAGTATATAGTATATATACTAATTTATACTAATTTTTATATATATATATATATATATATATATATATATATATATATATAATTATTATATTATATATATATATATAATATAATAATATAATGTATAATATACTATATTATTATTAGTATTACTATATATATAGTATAACTACCGTGGACTGACTACTGTTGTGTTATTATAGTACATTATTAGGTTGCGAGGAATATTTAATCGGACCTCACCAAATCTATCTGCTCACCTCTACGACGCTCGCTTATCGTTAATATCTCGGTCACATGGGGAAACAAATTGTGTATTTATGTACGTATATTTCTGTGGTTTTCCAGCTTTCAAGATGTTAATTATTATTCTTTTTTTAAAAGTGGGCTCACGCGTGTCACCGATAAGAGATTAATAGCGCTGATTACGGGATGATAATTACAGAGCTGCGAAATTTTACGCGCGCCGTCACGTGGAGATTAGTCATCGCATTCTCCTTACTCATCACATGTCTTCGACGACGCTGTTTAATTGACCGGCTAAACGGTGACCTAACCGCGGCGCTCATTGTCCGATCACAAGTGCCGAAAGGAAACTGAATTGTTGAGCATTTTCATAAAAATATGTCACGTAACTTCGCTGTATCGTTCTAATTGTCGTCGAACGGTACAGTAAATTCTCTTCAATTATCATTGAAACGTGTAAACAAAAATGGATAATTTCGGAAGAGGGGACACGATTATTCGTGCCTCGTGGCTCGTTCTTGTAGTCGCCGATTGTCAACAACTGCAAAAACGTGCCGCGAGACTCGAATAATTGTGGTGTCTCCTGTTCTTAAATTGTCCATTTTTGTTTATATGTTGAGTGACAATTGGAGAAAATTTACTGTATTTTGTTTTCGTTCGTATGTCTTGTTTCGGGAGTTCAAATTTTTAAAGTATAGAGAAACGAGCATATTTAAAAAAGATTATTTTGCTTTCAGCAAGATTATCTTCCAGACGGTAGTACAAGATGATGGTCTTTACTTATTCTGATCTTTACAGTGCAAGCCTGTTTGGACGACCTGCACTTTACTTATTAAGTTTATCGAAAGATCTTGTGGAAATTCTCAAAAGAAGGTTCTACAAAATTCATGATGTCGTTCCTAAGGAAGTCCATGAGAAAATTCGCAAAGAAACTCGGAAGAAATTCACAAGGATATTGTTTATAGAGATCCCAAAAACAAATTCTCACAGAATTTTCGATAGCTATGGACATTTTTTATGAAATTAATGAAGAAATTCTTAATGTCTAAAGAAACTTTCTACTGAAATTGATTTCTACTAAAATCTACTGAAAACAATCCTAGAAAAATGAATAAAGTAATTCATTAAAAAAAATTGTATTAAAATTTTTCAAGAAGTTTCTAAAATTCAAATTTAGGAAATAATTGAAAGAGATGTACAAACTAATTGGTGACAAATATTACAAAATACATGATTTCTTCTGAAATTCATAAATGAGGTGATAAAATAATTGATTGATGAATTTCACGAAATAATTTGTAAAGAAGTTCATAAAATACAATTTATAAAGAAATTCGAGAACCAATTCGTTCAGCAATAAATTCAAGCAATGATTAATAAAGAAATTTCCAAAATTCATTCATAATGATGAGTAATTCCTCATAGAATCTATAAAACATATAATGGAGAAGTCCCCTCAATTCGGAAAACAATCTATCAAAACGTTCCTAACTGAATTCATGAGAAGATTCCCAAGAGAATCCCCACAGATCATTAAAAAATAATTTACGATTCCGCGGAAGCTTTTCGCTCGTGATTCTCTGATTCCTTATTTATCAAGTCATTATCTTGATATGCAGGGTGCTCCCGCATAAACGAGCGGAAAATTTCAGCGCGTCGACGGGAACCGGTGTTAAAAAAGCACCGGTGGCGGCGCGTCACGAGCTGTGTTTTATCGGCAACGGAAGCATCGTGCGAGGGAATAAAGCGCCGCGGGACTTTCTAAAGATATTATGAGCAACTTCGGGTAAAATTACATTCCACCTCATCGCCTGGACTTTGTGGTTAATTGCTTGTTTCCGCGGGTATCTTGGCCGGAATGATGCGATGTAAACGGACCAGTTTGAGCGAACTCTCTGGGGACCGTTCGTGGCGCCGCATAATTAATCTTCTGTTTTTTGCCGCGGGAGGAAACGATTGTGAGTTTAGTTGGTGTCATCCTGATTGCGATACGATAAAACCGGGATCGGATAAGAAGCCTTGCTTCCGATTCCGGTAATTCTGAGGGCAGGCGAAAGTTCGCTAATGAAATTCGATCGTACGACACGCCGTACCCGCGGCGTCCCGCAACCGATACTATCGAACACAAAGCGAATTAATTGATCGCAATGCTCAGTGCAGTTTCTTTCACGAATTGGCGTCGCGGAAACTCGATTACTGGGTTTCCTGGTCTCGATTACGCGGGTCAACTTTTCTTGCATCGCGATGTTGTTTCTGATCACAAGAATGCGCCCGCAAACTGTTGCAATTAACAGACCGCGAATCTTTGTGCAAAATAGAAATGTTCTTCGTTAATTCCAAGAACCAGAAGCCGCGCAGAAAATTCGGTCTTCTTTTAATAACTTCACTGTACTGGAAATAATGTGTAGCGTGTGTATTCTTAAATGCTTTCACTCTTTCCACTGTTTTGACCTGCACTCGTTTTCGTCATGAATGCATAAATTCCGCAATCTAGCAACTAAATAACTAAAGCTGCTTAGAATCAAATGTCGTGTGTTTTTCTTGCGGTTTACGTACAGTTGGCGCGGAGTGTGCATACATATGTACATACGTTTAACACCGTTTCAAACGAAATAACTTATTAAAGATCGAATAAAATGGCAAATTGTTTTACAACTCTATGTTGACTAGTTTACTGGACAACGAAGCAAAAGTTATTTTATCAAATAACCGACTTCGATGCAATTTTCAGCATTCATATAAAAAACCGAGATTTGCGAAACCTATTTTGAAAATTTTCGTAAGAAAAACAGATAAAAAAAGCATTGATTGAGCAAGCATCATGTCTTAATTTGTCTATCATTCCGACCAAACGGCATTTTGAGCAAAAATTTGTCGAATCATGGTCCGATAAACTAGACAGTATAACATCTCAAGAAACTTCAAGTCACTTGGTCCAAGTTTTAAAAACTTTCTCGGTTTAAAAATGGTATCAAGAAACTTTTCGCGTCGACTATAATCTGCAACTTGATTTGAATACGTTCTTCTCAAAAACTAACGATGCGATTAGCATGAAATTTTGCAAGAATGTTCTAAAAACGTGCAGTTCACAAGCGAATCTCGATCATTCATCGCCGACAACATTTTCAATTCTTTAAAATAACAACAATTTGTTCAATTTTTACGAAATGGATTCAGTCGCAATTTACTTGCCAAAATAAAAGAGAAAAACTACTCTGACGCACCTCGAGACACGTGTAGATCGTGGTTCGCGATGAGCTTTTCGCAAACTCGTCGGATTTTCCAGAAACAGAAATTGCCAAACACGGGTTTGATTTTTCAGGTTGAAAGCGATGGTGGATTCGGATGGCAGGTAGCAACATTGTCGAAATTCCGAGTCTAATTGCTTCCAGCCAATACCGGACCGCGGCGCTCGGTGACACGAAACGATAGGGGGGAACTGCTGAAAGTGGTCGTGGGCGATCGTCGGCACTAATCCGGTGACGCGATTCATCTTCCTGCCACGGTGGAACGCGATGCGTGTTCGCGGCTCGATTGCATGGTATTACGGTCACTGTTGAGAATTAATTACTCGTCTGCTGCTCGCGAGTGTCTATAACCGGTCACGAAAGTGGCCGCGAACGCGCGCTATGAAAACTTTATGCCAGTATCCCTACCGCTCATTTCACTCCGAGCAAGGACGCGTCAGGATCGACGACGGGATCCTAGACTCAAAGTTTGTTAGCTCTGGGTGCGTTAGCGTGTTAACGCCTGGATCACGGGCACTGCCATAACGGAGTATCCCAGTGTGAATTGCGTTTTTGTTTAACTTCCTGCGGGACCTTCTAGCGGAGAAACTATAACACCATTTGCAGTCACATTTACAAGGTTTATTTATACAGTCACTCACAAAATTGAGCATACACCTTTTAAAACGCGATAACTTTTTAAAAACTGGACTGAGTGACTTCAATTCTTCTTCTCTGATCTACTAGACGATGACTGAAATACTTTTCTTTTTAATTTTGCTATTATTTGAAAAGACAGAAAAATGAAAATCTCTTGTCTTTCAACCTTTTTATTTGAGCCTATAACGAAAATTTTAGAAAATGTCTTTTGTAGATCTCGGTAACTTGTATGCATGTTGAAAATTATTAGCACGATTTTTACCAAAAACTGTAAGAAATCTGCAGTTTTCGAAATTGTTCAACGCCTGTAACTCGACTTTGGGTTAATCGATTTCGGTCAAATTTTTAACACGACGTTACACAATTTTGAAGACATTTTTTAAATTTTTGTTACAGGCCCAGATAAAGAAGTTAAAAAGACGAGAGATTTTTTATTTTTATTTGTCATCTCAACAAAATTAAAAAAAAAAACGTCTTTGTCATCGTCTAGCAGACTTGTCCCTTTATCATCTAAACAAAATTCAAGTCACTTAGTCCAGTTTTAAAAAAGTTATTGTGCTTTAGAAGATGCACGCTCAATTTTGTGAATAACTGTACATATTTCGATATAGCATTCAAAATCTTTTGTCATTTTCTTAAAGGTTAAAGAAATGTAACATAAGATCAAACCATTCGTCTCTTTGTAGATTTTCCAAATATAAAATAATGCACTGTTTACTGGTATGAGTAAAAAGAAGCTTTATACTTTAAACGAGAAAAAGATGACGATGGAAATTGCAAGGGGAGTTTCGTTGGCGCTTGTTTCCTGAAAACTATAGCAACGATACGTAGCAACGCAATTAAAGTTCGACGTAAATAAATAACTTCGTGGAATTTGGCAGAGTTGACATCACTGGTAACACAATGTTCACGCTAATTAGACCAAAAAATAAAGTGTATGCTGCTGATACCTCTGAAAAAAGATTCAATCAGAGATTTTTTGTATGCAATGCGTGTTGACAACCAGCTTAGAAATATTCTTTTAAATAGCAATTTCGAAAGAAATGATTACTTAAGTTAATGGGTTGTTATTATTATTAATACTTTAGTTAAATAATATGGATTTAAAAATTGTTAAGTACACACTTGTGGGTGATGCGTTAGTATTTAATCTTTAACTCACGCGAAAAACGATGAATTTTTGAAGCATGGGAAGTGACAGCTTCACAGTCCTTTCATCTAAATATTTATTTATTTGAGTACATGTTCGAACAACCAACCGTGCATTATCTGTATAAATACAGAAACTCGTCAATTCTAAACCAAATTAAGTATTTGGCTAATATTAGGTCTACCGGAAAATTCTGTCTGATAATGTCATTGCAAATTTCAATAGATATGCACATATTCATGTGAGACATATATTTTTGAAAAATGTTGCTCACAAATTGCCATCACGCTGGCAAGAGGTCATGAGTAACGACGGAAATTATATTGTACAATAAATATTACTAAATTTATGAAAAATCTATTATTTCCTTTCATTCCTTAAACGGACAGAACTTTCCGGTAGACCTAATAATTCATTCTGTTTAATTTATAGGATTACGAACGTTTGAACACGTTCAAAGTGGTCCGGATAGTTCTCCATAAATAAAGAAGATAAAATATTCGCAGGGATTTATGTGAATATACACGTCAAAGATTAATTTGTTACGAAAGGAGAGCAAACGTAAGTTTCTTTTCTGTACCAAGAGTTTTACGATGTACTGAAATAAATATATGCGATGTTACAGTTTCTTTCATTACATTTCATTTTTTAAATTGCGTAAATTGCAGCCGAAAATTGTAACAATTTTTGTAACTTCAGAATTATTTAGATAATTTAAAAAATTTTGAATTTATCATTAATATCTAATTTTTCCTAAAGATTGTTTATATTTTATTTATAATATCCTACTTCTCGATTCCTATTCAAGAATGAAAGAAAATTATAATTCAACATTAAATAAAATGTATGATTAGGAAGAACAGACAGAATAAATAAATCTACAAAAAGAATCTACAAACACGTGTTTCGAAAAATTTGAATCATCGTCAACTGTATGGTTGTTAAAATGGTCCGTCGTCGGACCATGTGGGCATTACGTAACATTCGCGGAGTTTGATCCGACACATTTCTCTTGTTTCTGTAGATAACAGAAATCTGTTTCGAAACAAATTATAATCACGTCCAACTTTTCACGCCATTACACATTTCCACGTACGGGTCGCGTCACGTTTTCACGTCGAGCCAAAATTTTACATTTACATGAAACTATTGCTCGACGTTTCACACTTCATTGTTAACAGAAAATGATGTATCGTTAAATAGGTTTCACTGTTCTAACGTGATACAAATATGGCTCGTCACCGTGATATCACGTGCTGCCATGTGCAGCATGTGACAGCATGTGATTTCACGTGACGCGATCACGGCAGGTGTCCACCGTAAAATAATAAAAATGTTGCCAAATAACATCGCGTCAGACCCTCGGTATGCTCAGCGAAGATATCGAGGCAAGATTAAACGAATCATATGACCGCGGTAATCAATTATTTATCGCTTCTCGAGATATCTAGTGCTACTCATGGTGTCTCGAGTACATTTTTCATCCTGTAGATCGTTGTCAATGAACGAATTTACTCAAGTGCTTTCTGTCAGAACGAATCAAACAACATAACGCCGATAAATTATGATAATGAAAGAAGCGTGACCGGCCTGATATTGTCAAACGTTGCGCAATTATGGTACTATTGTTCGAAAATACGATATTCAATTTATTAATGCATAATCCTTCGCTGAAGAGCACGCATTTTCCTTCATATCCGGCAGACAACATTTTAATGAAATCGCGAACGTGATTGTTGAAAGAATTATTTCGACGCACATATATTACAAATGGAAGTTAATATTCAGATAATATTCCACCACGCATATTCTTGACTTTTCATTTTTATTTACCCGCCAGCAAATATTCCATCAAAATTGTGAACATGATAATTAAAACAATTGATTGCGGGGTATGTTGAAAACGAAACATAATATTTTATGTGTGTACGAATATTTTTAAAGATGCAATAATTATGAGAGAAAAATTCAGAATATTTTACTGCGTTTAGTCTCATTACCAAAAAAATATTTCTTCTCAAAAACAGAAAAATTTATAAAAGAAAGATTTTAAATATATAAACATTTACAATTGGCAAGATTTTCGCAATAATAATTGTCTGTACTAATTGCAAGAAACGAGAGCTAAGTAGAAATGTTTAGTACTGTTTCCTATTTTAGTATTTTTAATGAGTTGAAAGCAATACAATAGTACTTCGTATTTCGTACACGTGGTTACCGTGTTTCATGGAAATCATACTCCTTATGCATACTTATTCGAAATCAACAATGATCTTTTTATCGAACGTAATATAAATATCTAACGCGACTTGATCTGGCTACGAAAAAAGTAAAACTTATACGTAACGTTGGTGACTTTGGATTTAAATGGCCCCACCATGCGACGGTTAATCTACAAAACTACTAATTCTTATCATAGATTCATCCAATCCGCAATCGAATTATAATGATAGACGTTTCGTTTAATCGAATTCTTTTCGTCAGGGTGTGTAAAACATTCGAACCTATTCTTGCTTTTCTTTTAATTCTCGTATACGCTCATTTCATTATTTCAAATAGTATAAAATTTGTTATTTTTCTACGATTGTATTTTAATTTAACGAATTTATTTAAATTACGAGATTACGAACGAAGCACAAACGAAAATCCATGGAAACCATAGAAAATTCGTGCAATTATTTTCAAAGAGCGTACGAGAGTTGACGTATTCATTTTCGTCATAAACGCACAAAATCTACAATCCAGTTGCAACGGTACACGTTTGTCATGTTTGAACGAACTCTTTACTTCAGGGATTGTGAAATACTGAATTGTCTCTAGCTTTTAACGGTCGCAGTTTGTATTTTTTCTCTCTAAAAAGTAGCAGGAGCTGCATTTCGGATGCAACAAAACAAACACGTAAACTAAATGAAATGATGCACGCTGTTTGCTTTGTCGAAACGAATGCGTAAAAGAAGCACGGCGAACGTGAAATTCTGGTTTTAAACGGTAAAATAGAACACGGCCGGCTGTTGCCCGATCAGACAGGCAGGACGAGCCATCCTCAGTTATTAACAATAAAGTCGTCATTAAAAAGCATGGTTGCGAGTGCAAAGTGCAGTTACATTTTTAACACCGGAAAATAAAATGTCAGCTTTAGTTCGGTGAAATTCAATCGGGAATAAGTTCGACCAGCGTACGGTATTTATAAAAGTCAGCGCCGATCAGGTCACCTGGGGGATTAATTAATCTCGTCGTGTAACATGTAAATGGTAAAATTCTCTCTTTGTTATTATTATAAAAGCTTTGTTCGTTCGCGGAACCCGCAGCCGATGAAGTGAATTTCTAATTCACGGCGATATTACTCAAGAAGAATCTGGATCGCGGTACGGTATCGAATTTATTCGTGTTTATCAAACTTTTTGCATCGAACGAAACCCCTCATTCTTCATTCGAGAACGACCGTTGCGGCGTCGCCACTCGATATTCGAAATAAAATTCGTTTCCTCGGGTTAGCTAGGAGTTTTCCATTTTTCCGACGGTTTCCGCTAATTTAAACCCACAGGAACAGGGACCCTTCTCAAGACTCCCTCAGTATTCCCATTGGTGTCGGATTGTCATTTATACGAACCACACAATTGTTCGACTCGGATTTAAAACTGAAACTCCGGAGCATTAAAGGTGATCTCTTTATCTTGCTTTATCAAACAGAGCAGGGAATTATTCGAATAAATTTTTATCCAGAGAATTATTCGAACGAATAAATGATTTAATAACTTTTTTCTGAATAAGTTGTTCGTGAATAATTTAATCACGCGTAAGTTCTTTTGAAATATACAGGGTGTCTCAGCTAAACCAGGTCATCTATAGTGCTGTGAATAATTGTAAACTCGAAGTAACTTTAATGTTTTTACTGATATGAATATCACTTATACGCGAAAACCAGAGAAAAACTATACAGTAAATTCTCCCTAATTGATACTCAGATTGTGCACAAAAATGGATAATTTGGGAAGAGGATATACAATTAATCGAGCCGTGCGGCTCGTTTTTATAGTTGTTAGCAATCGGTAACTATAAATTTTGTGTACAATCTGAGCGTTAATTAGAGAGCGTCAATTTCTATACAGTAGAACTCTGTTTATCCTACATAGTACCCTGTTTACCGACAAGTGGATGTCAGAAACGATGCTTCTATTATCCGACTCCAGTCTTCGCAACATACCGATTACTGTAATTTCTCCCGGAAATGTCAAATTTCGGGTTCCTGCGAATTTCCATGTGCAAGCCCTACGCCTATGTAATTTATTGCTACGTTGATGCTAAGGATCGCATTGCCTCCGAATCGTGACATGCGGCCTCCGAATTGCCTTCGAATCATGACATGTGGCTTCCGAATTACCTTCGAATCGTGGCATGTGGCCTCTGAATTGCTTTCGAATCGTGGCATGTGGCCTCTGAATTGCTTTCGAATCGTAGCTTGTGGCCTCCGAATTGCTTTCGAATCACGTCGCATGGCCTCCGAATTGCCTTCGAATTGTGGCAAAAAATTGGAAATAGAAAAGTTAAGTCATCGCTTTTATTCTAGAATTACTATAGATTCATATTAATGTATACCGGCATGCTGTCCGCTGCCTTTTTCGGTGCCATCGGTAGACTCCAATAGGAGTCTGGATAATAATCCAACAGATTCAGTTATCCGGCTAGTCTTGTCCTCCAAGCATGTCAGATAAATGGAGTTCTATTGTATTTCTATTTGCCCCTATTCCTAATCTAGAAATATAGAAATATAGAAATATAGAAATATAGAAATATAGAAATATAGAAATATAGAAGTATAGAAGTATAGAAGTATAGAAGTATAGAAATATAGAAATATAGAAGTATAGAAGTATAGAAGTATAGAAGTATAGAAGTATAGAAGTATAGAAGTATAGAAGTATAGAAGTATAGAAGTATAGAAGTATAGAAGTATAGAAGTATAGAAGTATAGAAGTATAGAAGTATAGAAGTATAGAAGTATAGAAGTATAGAAGTATAGAAGTATAGAAGTATAGAAGTATAGAAGTATAGAAGTATAGAAGTATAGAAGTATAAAAATATAGAAATATGGTGTTTCGTTAAGTTTTTGTTTAAATATCACTAATAATGTAAAAGTTGCTTTGAATCTGTGATCATTCACACCGCTGTGTAAGGCATGGATACGAAGTACATACCCTGAAAGATGATATGTAGGTACAGTAAATGGTTGATCGACTATTTAAAAACTTTCTTAGTTGCTTATAAAAGAGAAAATCCTAAATTTCCAAAGGCACGTTGTTCGAAGCACTTGGAATTGTTTGGTTTCTGTACTATTGCAAAGTGTACGGACTCGGCTGGCCAGCGCAGCGAATCGCCAACTGTTCTAATCATGATTTCGCATGCCGTCGAGACTCGAGCTCGCGGAAGTCGCGAATTTTCATTGCTCATTAGCCGTGAATTCTTGCGCCGCGCCGCGCCGGCGCGTTCTCGTTCGCCGAGGCGTATTTTCCGGCTATCGAGTATTTCAGATATTTTACGCCGCTGATTATTTGCTGTCATGCACAGCGAAATTCCCCGCGAATTGGAACCAACGGTGAAATATTCACGGCGTCCGCGGCTATCGAATGCCCCTGATCTAAATTTCCTACCACGGCTTCGTTTCCATCGAACGCGTCACGATTTTTTAGTAACCGAACCCGGAATCGCTGAAAACGTGTGGCGATCTTTAATTAAACGCTCGCAGAGCTTTCCCAGAGACGTAAAATCACCGTTATTGTGCGCTTTTTATATATCTTTGATTTGTTGGAACGACCGGTGTGTGTTCATTGCAATGATTCTACAGGATTTTTAGAATTTATTGTTTCAAGCTTGCCACTTTTATCGAAGTTATCGCTGAAAAAATTCGGTGTATTAAACTGGAGCTTGCAGCATTCGGTAAGAGCTTCTATAACAATCTCTGTCACGTTTAAAAGTCAATATTCTGCAGTAAAAGATCTGAAATATTGTCGAGTAGATTTCCGAATCTATATACACTGAAAGCAATACATTTAAATCAATACTTTTGTATCGATAGATTCGCATCGATACAGTGGAGTCGATAGATTTGAATTAATACATAGATATTGACATGTTCGAATCATAAGAATAAAATATGATCCTTTAGATCACTTAAAAATAATCCTCAATGAGTCAGTATTTCATTTTCTCATTCTTATCATTATAAGAACTACGCATATGCATCAATACATAAATGTATGTCACATGAACGAGAAAGTTAATTTTGCCGTCTTATTTAATGGATACACAGAGTAAATTAAACAACACCGAATTCGAAAAATTAGTCAACCTCAGCATTCTTAGTAAAATTCTTTGCTCAGCACTGACAATCGACCACTAAAATTTCCACAAAGTCGAAGCAATTTAATTAATTTAACCAAAACTAGAAAATTAAAATTCATCATAGTGGATGGCATCAGAATTCTTTTGCATTCGAAACATCCTAGTCGAATTCAGTTTGTTCGAATATATTACAATAAAAATGGATTTTCAAAATTGGTCAAAAATTACTGTCACCAATATGTGACCGACGCAGCGCGCAACGTGTTAATAGAATACTACCTTTCAGTAATCAGTATATACAATATATTATATATATGTATGATATGTGGATATATGTATGATATATGGATATATACATCCAAATATATATCTTTGATGTTATAGAAGGATCGACTATACTTCCCGAACTCCTTTAAATAATGAATAACATTGAATCAGAATAAACCAAAAAGTCATTCCTAATAACGAATAATTTTTCTATAAATGCAATTATGTTCGAATAATATGTCGAATATATCCTTCGAATTTCAAATAAAAGTTTATTCGATGAATGTTTCAAATACAATTTTTATCCGTACAAATTTTTAAGTAAATTATTCGAATAAAATTTTATTCGAAATATTAATCGAATAAAATTTATTCTAATGACGTTTCGAATAAAATTTTATTCTAATATGACGTTTCGTATAAATTCTTCGAATCAAATTTTAATCTAATATCGTTGCAAATTTTATTCGAATATTATTTCGAATAAAATTTTATTGAAATAATATATCGTACCAAATTTTATTCGAATAATATTTCAAATAAATTCTACGAATAAAATTGTATTCGAATAACATTGGAATAAAATTTTGTTCGAATAATATATGGAATAACATTTTATTCGAATTATATTTCGAATAAACTCTACGAATTAAATTTTATTCGGATGATATATAGAGTTAAATTTTATTCGAATAATATATGGAGTCAAATTTTATTCGAATAATATGTCGAATAAACTCTACGAATGAAATTTTATTCGGATGATATATAGCGTTATAAATTTTATTCGAATAATATATGGAGTCAAATTTTATTCGAATAATATATCGAATGAAATTTTATTCGAATAACATATCAAATCAACTTTTATTCGAATAATATTTCGAATAACATATCGAATCAAATTTTATTCGAATATTATTTCGAATAAAATTTTATTGAAATAATATATCGTACCAAATTTTATTCGAATAATATATGGAATAACATTTTATTCGAATAATATTTCGAATAAACTCTACGAATAAAATTGTATTCGAATAATATATGGAATACAATTTTATTCGAATAATATATGGAATAACATTTTATTCGAATAATATTTCGAATAAACTCTACGAATGAAATTTTATTCGGATGACATATAGAGTTAAATTTTATTCGAATAATATATGGAGTCAAATTTTATTCGAATAATATGTCGAATGAAATTTTATTCGAATAACATATCAAATCAAATTTTATTCGAATAATATTTCGAATAACATATCCAATCAAATTTTATTCGAATAATATTTCGAATAAATTCTACGAATAATATGTGCTTCGCTGCTCGATTAAAATATGCCCAGCTCTGAATCTATCCAGAAGCTCAGCAACGGGCATGAATCAAGAACGCCTCGTATTAGGCGAAATTCCGGCGAGAGCTAGAAAAGACACGGGATCCCTCGGTTTACCTGGTACGTTCTTACTCGGTGGATGGAAAATTTCGAAGAAGAGAATAGAAGCTTTACAAAGGGTCGGCGAATTTGATCGATTGTCAGTGTGGCGGCTCACGTCCAGCCTCGAAACCGTGGCCGGGCCGGAGCCGCGGTACGTGAGCAGGAAAGTTGAAAATTCGCCGGCGGAAAATGGGCACGGAGGAGGCTTCTCGGCCGAAGAAGAGAGGTTGAGCCGGTGATGTTCCTTGTTACGCTTCGGATCGCGGGCACGCGAATTTCCGTCCTTCATCGAGCATTCCGCAGCCACCGCCGCAGTCACGCGAGAATCGTCCGCGTTCATTGTACACGCGGGGGAACGGATGAATATGGAGGTTGACGGAGGGAGATCGCTATAGAGGACGAGAGAGAGAGAAAGAGAGAGACGGACGAGGTCGAAGATGGGATTGGAATTGCAAATATCCTTCTCTCCCACGTTTCTCTGGTCTCTCTGTCCTATCTTTCTGCCTCTCGTCCGGTTGCTCGTTTGTGCCTCGACTATACGCACACGCACAAACGCACAAACGCACGCACGAGCACAGTGGGTCACGTAAGTATTTAAACAGTTGCGATTCAATGTGATTGATAAGGTGTGCGAGGTAGAAAGGATTATTGTGTGGCCAGTTTGATGAGACTGCGACATCCGCTGCAACAGATTCGTTCCGTTTAGCGTTGGAATGCATAGGTAATTTCGGCGCCCGTCACGGAAACTAACTGGTTTCATTTTTCTTACGACGACTAACACGTTAGTCTTTGGGACCGCGTCAGAGTAGCACGTTTCGATTTTCGCGACGGAGACTAAGATGTTTCCATATGTCGCGACGAAGGGCAGCACGTTATGCTTTTTAACCTGGGAAACTAACACATTTCAGCAGTCAGCTGCAAAGACCAGCACGTATAATTTCTAATCGCGAAAAATAACATGTTTCATTGCTCGCCGCAAAGAATGACTCGTTGAATAAATTAAATTAGTTTTTTCAATTAAATAAACGCTCTTATAACCAGATAAGAAATATATTCTTTTTCGAATAATATTTTCGTAAAATTCAATGTGTTCTCTTGGGATAACACCTTTAGATATCACTTACGATTAATCTCATAATCTCTTCTCTTAGAATAAACTGTTTCTCATGTCGTATACTTATTTCTCGAACCGAGGCTATTTTAAGAAGAGAGAGAGTTTTCATAGTAAATATGAAATATAATACTCTTCGACAGAACAGATGATACATGCTTCTTTTCTCGATGGAGAAATGTGCCGTTCTCAGTCTTCGTAAGAAAAATGAAACGTGTTACTTCTCGTAACGCGCACGTCGAATTAAATACCTTTTACTCGGTTTCGCGTGCGTTTGATCCGCTTTGATCCCCGGCGATGGATATTTCGAATTGAATTCTTTATATGACAGTTACGAGCAAGCTGCGGAGTTTATGCATTTATAATAAAAACGGATAAATGAAACACAAAATAGTGAATACACAAGAAGAATTTAAAGATACTTTTGCATTGGTTTCGCTGTATGGACATTATTAAAAGAGGAATACGCTTGCACCTAACTTTTAAAAATTTGTATTTTCCATGAAGATCCGCAGTCAGCGAGTCCAAAATAGAGAACTAAAATGTCGGTTCTATTTGTTAAGTGCATCTGGTTGGAGTTTAAGAGGTTTATCGATGTAAGCAGTCTTTTAGAGGATTACGTGAAAGCATTTTAGAAGATAGTTGTTATTTTGATGGCTGTAGAGAAAAGTGGTTCTTACGTTTCCTTTACTTTTAATACGGCTGTTACTGTTTGGTTTTATAATTATCGCATTGTTGTACTTCATTATGCCATGTTTTCTATTTAAAGTATACTGCGAGTATTCTAAATCAGGGAAATAGTTCAGATTCTAACTGGATATGTCTGGATCACTCTGATGTAACATGCAGAGAGTGGTCGTATGTGTGCAGTGAACGCACAAGATGATTTAACTGATTACGTGGTATTAAACAATTTGTAATTTAAAATAGATATAATATTTTCTAAGTTGTTTATTATAATACAGAAGGTTCAGAACAAAAGTTTTTAATAATAGTAAATTTTAAACATTTTGAACATTATTCATTATATTATAAAAAATACTATGGAAAATACTACATATTCGTCTAAATAAAAACACGTGGTATAATTTGAAACTTCAATTTTTACTTGAAACATTTTTTTCTATAAAGAACAAATGGAACACCATGTAGTCTCTATGGTGTAGAACGGAGAGCATAGAAAATATTCAGACGCTGTGCTAGTTCACCCATCGTCATTCTGTAAATTATTCATTGCAGAGGAAAAAGTTCTATTGCTGTGTGCAACAGTATTCCGTCGAGTCTAGCTTACAGTGATACTTCAGGTAATTTATTATGTTTGTTGTAGATTGCACCATACATATCAGAACGTCTAGTTTTAACGTTGTGAATGTTAAAATTTTAAATATTGATGACACTTTTAGTGTAAAGTATTCATCGGGTGATTATTGTTTTAAATACTTGACATATACAGAGCATACACTTTTTAAAACGAAACAAGTTTTTTAAAACTGGACTAAGTGATTTGAATTTTTTTTAGATGATAGAGGAATTAAAATGCCTTTTTTAAACTTTTGCTATGATTTGGGGTGCCAAAAAAAGAAAATAGGAGACTCCTGTTTTATAACTTTTTTATCTGAGCCTATAACAAAAATTTAAAAAATGCCTTTCGTAGATTTTGATAACTCATATGCGTGCTGAAAATTTGATCGAAATCGGTTAACCCAGAGACGAGCTACAGGCGTTGAAGAATTTTGAAACCTGCAAATTTGCCATCTTGTAACTTGTAACAACGTCAACCCAATTCGATAAATTTTTCAGCACGCATGTAAGTTATCGAGATCTACGAGAGGTATTTTTTAAATTTCCAATATAGGCTCAGATACAAAAGTTAAAAACGAGAGTTTTTAATTTTTTTTTTGTCATTCCAAGTAATAGCAAGATTTAAAAACAACATTTTGCTCATCGTCTAAAGACTAGTCCCGTTATCATCAAAAAACATTTAAGTCACTTAGTCCAGTTTTAAAAAAGCTATTGCGTTTTAAATGGTGTACGCTTTATAAATAACTGTATATCGTTTGTATATGTATATATATCTGTGACTTATTATTGGTAATAGACACCTCAATTCGCATTTATTTTTTAATTCAAGGTGGCATGGCAATCGTATACATATATTGTAGTTTTTATTTATACTTATTTTATTATTAAGTAGTATTATTGTAGTAAAGTATATAAAATAGTATATTACTATTATGTGACAGTCAAAAGTAAACAATCTTATTTAAATAAACACCGACGGTTTTAAAATTTAGGAAAACGTGACCGTGAAAAACGTTGTTTAGCAGAGTGATGTCCTCTTTAAATGTAATTACAAGCAACCCTGGAATTAACACTGCACTTGAATTACATGAAAAATTGTGTAACATGATAAGCTATCCTCATGTAACTCGGTACAAATTGCACGGTTTTTAATGTTCCATTTTAAACAATTCTAAAAAGACTAATCTTTCGCATTTAACTAAAATTTGGTTACAGTCAATGCAATCAAATTTTATGTTATTCTCGAAACCAATTAATCTCTTCATTCGAGGGATACATATTTTCGTCTGATATTTTTACCTATTATCACTATACCGTGCATCTTCATGCAAATTCTCCTGTTTACAAGTCATGTTACAAGAATTAGAATTAATGAAAAGTTTCCTTCGTCAACTAAAAACTTATTAATCGTAAAAATAAAATGAAGATGTCATTATACCTTGTTAATTTGTACGTTTTCTTGCATTTAAAAAATTTGCACACACCATAAATGTATAAAAATCCGCAGTCTAATTTTCAATAATACGCAAGATATTTAAATTATGAAAATCTTAGCCAGTCAACGCGCTAAAATTCACGCAAACGTCGATGAATTAAAAATGGCAAACTATAGATTTTGTGATCGAACCATAGCATATTCGTTCAATAGGAATACGTGTCAGTTTTTTTTTTATTGGGGTCAAATTAGCCCTACCCTGCCTGTTACGTAACAGGCGATACAATATAACCTGCCAGGGGAGGGTTAAATTGCGTTAGAGATCTATGTGTTTAGTCATGCGAAGAACATTGTGTGTGCTCTCACGCGTGGCTGATTTTATGGGATGAGCGGGAGACCACATATTTGTAAAAAAAAAACGATAATCACGAAGGTACACTAGAAGCGTAACTCGAGGGAACCAATTTTCGAGAGTCGATGGAAACGTTTCGCGTTGAAAAATCTACCCGGTGTCTCGCTGAATAATTCTCTTGACGAAATTGAAAATTATTTTTCGAGAAACATTTATATGTCGAGAACGAGACGCAGCTATCTCGTTACATCTGTTTTTAATTCACTCATTCAACTGGCCGAGATTGTACGGCCGCGTGCAACTAGCCTCGAGTCATCGGCCCGAGACGTTTCAATCGTGCATGTTTGACTTTGAATCTTTTATCACCTCATCGTCGGTCTTTAAGATGGTCATTGTCTTTGTCCCGAAGGAAGTCACACTAGTGCTCGAAAAGAAGTCTTGTTAGCGGATCTTGAATCTCCCCCTCTCTTGTCTCGAGTAGGATCACGGAAGACTCTTGCATCGGTGAATTTAACATCTCAAAGGTCCACTTATACAGTAAATTCTCCCTAATTGACGCTCAGATCGTACACAAAAACGGGCAATTTGGGAAGAGGAGATACGATTATTCGAGGCTTGAGGCTCGTTTTTATAGTTACCGACCAGGGATAATTACATTAGGGATAATTTACATTTAGAATGTTAACTAAAGAAACACTTTTCTTGTTTAACATCTAAGACGGATATATATTGATATAATACTTTAAATTTAATTAATATATTAATTTAAATTTAATCACTTGTATTTATAATTGAAATTAATTTAAATTTAATCATCTATGTTTATAATTGAAATTAATTTAAATTACCATTAAAAGAATGTTTTGTCGTGCACAAATTTCGCATTAAATAAATAAATTGATCAATTGCATCTAATATCTGTCTCTTCATTTACATAAGTCTTGTATTTGTAAAACACAAAATTTATCATTTATTCAATACAAAATTTGTGTAAGACAAAACGTTTTTCTAATGGTAATTCTTCGTTTTGTGGATTTGTAAATTATTTTCACGAAAATCATGGAAACTGATATATTTGCCAACAAATCGACTTACAATTTGTTTTGTTATTTCATATATATATCTGCCGTAGATGTTAATCGAAACAATGGGTCTTTTTAAATTAATGTTTAAGGGATTCTAAGTGATGCAAAAAGGACGCATTTTGCCATAGAATTCGGTTGTTGAACATTTTTTAATAAAAATTTGAAAGCAGCTTCGGCAGTAAAGATTTTCTATTGTACAGGTTGGAGGTGTTAATGTTACTAATGAGTCACTAATGACGTGGTGAGTCACTGGTCACGAGTACAGTGAATACCAGTTCTTTTAAAATCTGATTGTTATTGCGTAAGCAACATATCCTGTTAAACAAACGGAGAAGGTCCAATTGCATTATTTCTCTCGGACAGACAATGTTGATATCTAATACAAGTTGTAACATACGTGGGTATTGACACGCTGCCGCTAGATGTGTTCATACAGCCGTGATTAACTGTAACACACAATTAGAAATAATACATAGCAAACATAATAACGTTGGATACATAATAGTTGGATACAATGTGATATAATACAGAAATATTGCAACTCTTCATGAAATCAGAAATAAGCAGTTATAAAATTTCACGAGAAATTCTCGGGAAAGAATTATTCTAGAGTCAAGAAGAAACACCAGACATAAGCTCCATAAAACCGATTTGTTGACGTGGAGAAATATTTCATCATGCCCACTTAGAAGGTTTAAACCTCTGTAACGTCATATGACCTCATGTATTTTTTACGTTTCATTCCTGCCGAAAATATGATGCCTTATTATAGCAACACTTGTCAATCAAAGAGTTATCTTAATTGTTTCTAATAATCTGTGTTTAAGGATAAGAAAGTTTAAATTTTTCACGAACAGTGGTATTATTCATGTTTGTACAATTTTTATTCTATTCTCATGTCGTTAAACATTGTACTTAATAAATGAGTCAAAGAAATCTTAATGCACTATTAATTACAGACGGTGTACAAGCACATTAATAAAGTTCATTATCGATTAATTGTTTACATGATGTCAATTACATATAACGTGAACAGATTTTATAATAGATTTTAATCGGAAAATTAACGTAAGGAAAGACAAGAGAAACGCCTTATTGTTTTATCACTCCTTTCTAATTAAGAAGTTTGTTGGTTAAGAAATTTGTGGTTTCTCCTTTTCGTACCAAAGTGCATACTTATTGTTGAAAATTTGTTTCAAATTGATTCATCGATTCCTGGAATGATTATTATTAATTTCATCAATTCCAATACATAAGAAAACAACTGCATAATTAATTATCTTCCGCATTAATTATCTCCAGTTTCATTGCACTTGTATATTAATCGTGCATTTACTGTAGATAATAATGGCATATCAAATTCACATCGCTCGCGTTTTCCTTCGTTACATGTTTTATAATAAACCAAAATATTGAAATCAGAAATCAGAAATTCTTTGTTATAATAGTAACTATAGTATAGCCCATATTATTTACTTTATTCATTTATTATTTACTATTTATTTTTAGCAAAGCTGGATTCGCTAATTAATCCACATCGGAAGAGGTAAATAGTACGTTAAAAAAAGGATTTCCCGATAAACTGTGTCTTTGAAAAAAATCTTTTTATTATTCCACAGAAAGGTTATAGATACTAGAGCATCTTATCCTCTTATTGTATATTGGATTTTTTCCGATACTCATCTCCGTTTAATTCCAAACACAAATTGTTTTATAAATTTCCATATGTAAAGTGTGTTAAATATGTAAATATTGTACCTCAGTCTAACTTTAAAGTTGCAAATGGCTCTTTTTATGATATCACAATAAAACGTTTAAAGAATGTAAATTTAGTTTTTGTCAGAAGGTTAACGTTTACTAATTTTACTTTATATGTTTTCTTTTTTAAATATGAGAAAAATCGTATCATTAAGGCATAAGTAACTAATAGATAATAATCAGTCCCTCGATCTCTTTCTCCCTTTCATAGCCCTGTCTCTAATATGAGATTATGAAATATTTTCTCTTTAGACAATATTTCATTCAGAGTTGCTACAATTTATTTATAATTTCTAGATTGAGGACTTCTACGTAAAATAAAAATTGTTTACATTATTTGCAGGGAGTTAAATAGGAAGTTATTCATTTTCTTAATAATTTTAATATAATATGGCTGTAATATAAATTGTAGTAATTTTATTATTTTATTATTTTGTGTTTCACAGACTCGTGTTTGCCGTAAATACAAACAATAATTTCATATTCCGAACAAATATATATCCGTTTACGATACAATCGAGAAGAAACCAAACGTATTATATTAATAATATTTAGAAACGAAAACTGCAGTTATCATAATTTTCGATATAAATTCTTCTATATTGCAATGGTAACAGGAAAGAAAAATTGAATATGAGAAAAAGATGTGCTTTATTATAACACGTGCCAAGTGTACTACCGGCGGCTCACCTTAAACTTTCTATTCAGGTCACGTGTAGCACATGTTTTAGTTCGAACGTACTATGTACAAGTTAATTACTTATCGATCGACGATATAATACAATGTTTTATCCTAAAAGGTACTAATTAAAAAGATTCACCATCAATTCGTTTCAGAAGAAACAGGACGGCCAGAATCATGGCAGTGTGAAGCTACATTTATTTGAAAAGCCGTTATTTAGGACGTTAGTATCACTATTTCAACATGAAAAAATTACCATGTACTTCTGAGACATTGTCAAATATACAGGGTGTTCCAAAAACGTTTCGCAATCCGCAAAGTAGAGGATTCCTGAGCCCATTTGAAATAACTTCTTCCTTAGCGAGAATGCAATCCGCGGTCTTTTTTACGAGCTATTAACGAAAAACAGTGACCAATAAGAAGCGAGCTCGGCTGGCGCAAGATGGCCGAGCCAACGAGCGCACGAAGCCCAGTTCCGCTCATTAGTTCGGTCGTCTCGCACCTGCTGATCTCGCCTCTCATTGGTCACTGTTTTTCGTTAATAACTCGTAAACAAAGTCACGGATTGCATTTTCGCTGAGGAAAAAGTTACTTCAAATGACATCAGGAATCCCCCATTTCTGGATTGCGAGATATTGTTGGGACAGCCTGTATATACAAAACCATTGAACCATACAATCCACTGATACAATGAAAACGAAATCAGAGAAAATAACGAGAATATCCCCTTAAACTGGAAGACCCCCATAAATGTCATCAATTTATAAAAAATCGAAACTGTCCGAATACTTTCACAAACGGTTGTGTGTGCTACAATCGTCATTCCTTGTCAGAAATTACTTGAAATGATGAAGTGACACGCGGTACGAAATGGAACCTGACGACTTCGAAGAGAAGTCGCAGTCGATTTCGAAATGCGCGGAGCTTCAACATTTCGATTTGAACGGCAACGAAGGAGTCGAGGCTCGTGGTCTGTTTCGGTGCACGAAGGACTGGGAATCGAAGGGAGGCTCCCAGAGAGGACAAAAAGGTGGCGAAGGAGCAAGGTGACGAGAAGGGCTCGGGCTCGATGCAGTTGCAGCTGGCGCGCCTCGAATTAGCTTAAAAGCCCGGGGCAACGAGCGGTGTAACGCGAAGCGAAAAGCACAGCTCGCTCCCGTATATCACTCAGAGATAAAGGGCTGCTACTAGGCTACGACGGAAAGTATAGTGGTTTCTCGTCGACGACCTTCGGATAGGTGGCGAAACGCAGCTGCTGCACGGCCGTGATCATTCGTTTGGCTCGCAAAACGGATACACCGCCCGGTGAAACATCGCGAGATCATCCGGAGTATTAAGTTCTGCGGCCGAAACGGTTCCGGGGTTAACTGTTAATAACCGTTGTATAAAGACACCGACCGAAACCGCAACGAAGAACCAAAACTCTGTTACGGCCGGCATGGAAAATGGGTCTGCGTTACATCGGATCCTGTTACGGTTTTACAGATACTATGCTAGTTCACCCATTGACGTTTATGCGAACTAAAATGTCGGTCGTTTTCTGTTTGTTAAATGCATCTGGTTAGGATTCTAGAGTTTTTTTTTTATGCGAGTGATCTTGAGATCAGTTTGGTAATGAATATTCTGTGTGAAAACATTTTAGAGGATAGCTGTTGTTTTTATAGTTCCGAAGGAAAGCAGTTTTTACGTTTTCTTTACTTTAAGTAGATATTTTATTATTTTGAATTATTGTTATCGTGACGTTTTTCTGTATTTTGCCATATTTTGAATTAAAAATGTACTGAAAATATTAAAAAATTAGGAAAATAATACAGACTCCAATTGGATATGTCTGGATCATTTTGATACAACATGCTAAGTTTGTTCATACGTTCGTAGTGAACGTACAATATCGTTTAAGTGACTAGATAGTATTAAACGTTGTGTGATATAAAGTAGTAATGCTTAATGTGAAAGATATAGTGGAGCGTGCATAATTCTACAATTATGAAAGTAACTTTTACATTGTTACCGATATCTAAACGAAAAATTAACAAAGTATCGTATTTGTATATTTCTATTTTTTACTATTTCTAATATAGAAATATACAAATATAATGTTCCGTTAAGTTCTTTTTAAATATATGGAGTGTTTCAGTTAAAGGAGACTACCTAGAGTGCTGTGAATAATTATAAACTCAAAGCAACTTTTATATTTGTACTAATATTTAAACGAAAACACAAGAAAAGCCATAT
This sequence comes from Megalopta genalis, assembly GCF_051020955.1. NCBI lineage: Eukaryota > Metazoa > Arthropoda > Insecta > Hymenoptera > Halictidae > Megalopta > Megalopta genalis. The sequence goes on along the minus strand of NC_135019.1, from coordinate 19,967,494 downwards.
TTGTAGATTTCTATTGTCTGTTAATTGTAATATAGAAATGTACAAATATGATGTTTTATTAAGTTTTTCTTTAAATATCACAAAAATGTAAAAGTTACTTTGTGTCTATAATTATTCACATCACTGTATACTATTTTTGAAGTCGTTCCTTTTTAATGCATGACATCTAATACGTAGCTTACGATTAATAATTAATATAATTAATATTATATAAATTAATACGATTAAAAAATCTCTGACAAAGGTAAATTTTAAACTGCAATGTGAATGAACTTAAATAGCGACGATCAACGTATTAGATTCACCATGGACTTACTATGTATCTATTACATTACTTACTATGCATTTATTATATTCATTTAAATAAAAACATATATTTTAATTAAAGAAGAAACAGACGTCGTTATAAAATAGAGATTTTAAACATTGATAACATGTTTAATATATAGCATTCACTAGATGATCTTCGTTTTAAATACTTAACATAGAAACTAGTACAACATAAAGGGTGTTTCAATAAATACCTCGCTTATCATTGGCCCGAACCATCTCAGTTCCTACCTATATTTGTACTTACCATCGCGTGAAGCTCATATAGGTACTCTAGTATCGTAGTTCTTTCGCGAGATCATCCGGTGTATTAAGTCCTGCAGCCGAAACAGTTCCGGGGTTAACTGTTTAATAACCGTTGTATAAAGGCGCCGACCGAAACCGCTCGGAGGAACCAAAACTCTGTTATAACCGGCATGGAGAATGGGTCTGCGTTATATCGGATCCTGTTACGATTTTACAGGATCGTATCTTTAGGAAATACGAGAACCCCAACGCGCATACGGATGATAAAAGCTGCGTTCATTCCATTATTTCTCGCCGGATTTTATTGTGCGCAAAAATATGGGAATTGGGAAAGGTCGAAGTCTCTGTAGCAAATAATCGGTGCGGTTCCTGGTACAAGCTTTTTGCACAATGACCTTTTTAACCCAGTACACTATAACGACGAGTTAGACTCTAAATTTCATACGTAATCAACTAAAATGGTATTCATTTCTTCTAAATTGAAATAAAATTTAATTTTTCTGTTATCGAAGTCTGGGCACAAAAGTCAATGAAGATGTGCAAGATACATAAATCGTCACGTTCTATAAGGGAGTTTATTAACAATTTATCAACAGGCAGCCTCCTAATAGCTCTTTTAAAATTATAATATCGTAGGTTGAGAACGGCTTAAAATATTTTTCGGAGCAATGTTATAACACGTTGCTACAACGTACACGAGAAAAACAAATGTCTGTCTAGTATCAGATATTGCATCTTGCGGGAAGCATGACTACCAGTAAAGGGACTACCATAATGTCTAAGGCAATGATAATAAAAATTTGACAAAAATCATGCAGGTACTGTTCGGCTTGAGCTGCGACACTGTTATGTTCGCGAGACTGTAAATGTTGCTACAATCTACGCAAAAACAAGAAATGTCTGTCTAGTATCAGATACCGTATTCATAGGAAGCTTGTCTACCAAGACATGGACTGCCATAATGTCTAAACCAATAAGAATAGAAATTTGAAAAAATTCATGCGAGTACTGGTGGATACGTACTACAACTCTGCCACATTAACAGGATTGTCTTTTCGATTGGATTTCGATACAACTGTAATTGCACATGTTGACAATACGATCGCATCGTTCATAACACGAGTGTAACGGTGTGAGCATAATTTCCTTCAGATTTTGATTACGATTATGTAGTTTCGAAATTATATGCCGGTCGCGTACCCAGTGGACAATATTTCTCGATCGCACCGGAGCAGAAAAAAATGGTTTCCGCGAAATTCGTCGCGGGTACGGGCAACCGTTTCACGGCCGTTTGCTGGAATTTAAGAGATAAAAGGTTCAACGTTAAGCACCTCATCTTCCGCGCACACACACACAGTCGCGCGTTAATTAAATTTCCTCTTAAAATTTCATACCTTTTTCTCGGAGGCTAGCTCTTTGAAAATATTACATTCCGGCGAGCAGTATGTTTGCGCGTCTGTTGTTTATAGCTGTCGCTTGGGATACGGCTGAGTTGAGGCATTTAAATTATTTTACACATTGGCCCGAGTCCCTGTTACTTAATCAGCACCGCATCGCCGATTAACGATTCGCGTGTTGTAATAAACTTTGTACGGTTACAGGATCATTGTTAAATATTTCACTTGGCATCCGGATGGATTAGGTTAAACGGCAGAACATTCATTCCGTTTAATTACGTTGCCAATTAGGCAACCGGATACGTATTCCACCGTTGTGTAGTAATCGCCGAACTGCGAACTCGCATTCTTGCGGCGGCAATTTACAACGATGGAAATTAAACGAAAAGCGCGGAACGAAAGATCTCATTGTAACGGAAGCAGAAACGCGCTTCGTTACATTTCAATTGTGTTTGTTCATTACATCTGTGGATTTATGTTTGCTACAAATTCATCGACTCCGAGATTCAATAATTGCGCCGCTGAATTTATGCTGCGCGCTCCGCAATTACTATCATTGACGGAAAACGTTCGGACATCGGGGATCGATTTGAACGTCGCCAATACGATCCAAATGCAACGAATGCGATTCGAACGTCGTAAAAATTGAAAATGCAGTAGAGAAGCGCAGAACAATTTCGATAATTGAGAATACTTATCCAGTTCGTAACGATAGGCATTACTTCTAAAATTGCTTGTTAAATGCAAGAATACTACTCCTCTAATTCGAAATGTGATATACAGGGTGTTCCTGAGGTCATTTCAACTAACTGTTTCCTTAGCGAAACTACAATCCGCGGCTTTGTTTACGAATTATTAACGAAAAAAGGCTGACCAATGAGAGGCGAGATCAGCTGGCGCGAGATGATTAAGCCAGTGAGCGGAACTGAGCTTCGTGCGCTCGTTGACTGAGCCGCCTCACCCCTTATTGGTCAGTGTTTTTCGTTAATAACTCGTAAACAAAGCCGTGGATTGAATTTTCGCTAAGGAAAAAATTAGTTCAAATGATCTCAGGAACATCCTATTTCTTTGTATACATATATGTACGACTAAAAATACATGTATGTACGTGTAATATAAGATACATGGTATATTATACGTATACAGTTAACGTTAACGAATCGTACATTTTAAAGCACTTAATAGAATGTTATGCATTTACGGCAAGAATGAAGCAATGAAATACACAGCGGTGAAGGCGTAAGAAGAATTTAACAACATTATTGCATTATTTCGAACTTTTTAGAACTATGAAATGAACTATTAAATAAATACCATATCATCCTGGTATGATCACACTATAGACAAAATTGTGCGGATTTTTCAGGCATCTATTATAATATTTTTATTTTAGTAAAATTTCAGACGTAGTTATGCTGTTCTAAACCTCAATATTAACGTGTCCAGCGACTGTCATCTTGAACAGAATACCTTATAATAGATACGCTGCTATAATTTCTAAACAAATCAATTTCTAAACTAAAAATTAGGGGAAAAGTTGCATATTCTATTAAATATTATAACACCTTCGTGTCAATAAACATAATTTATGAACTAATCGTTCCAGAAAAAAGTCGTACTGCTACTGTGTTATTCTTGTGCTGTAACGTCTTTATGCCAATGAGTTATGTCAGAGATCAAATAGATACTTATTCCTGCACTTGATCAGTTTTGTGCAGTGTTCATGTTCTTCTCATAACAGTGTTCTTAACCAGTTAGCCGTTGCAAAAAGTAAGCGATGACAAGTAGGCTGCTTAACCAAGACACCCTATACAGTTGTGTCGTAACAATTATATAAACTTTTTCCAAGTATTCAAAACATTTAAAAATTTAAACAGCAAATTTCTACGCATGACAAGTATACTTGTCGTAACACAAAATATTATTACTTTTTCACGATAAGTATACTCGTCAAAAACAACTAACTGATTAAACTACTATTATGTTTCGCGTTCATCTGCCCAAATTTTCTCATAAATGCATAAAATCCTTAATCTAGCTATTATTAATAAAGTTACAAGCATCGTTACTAATTGTCTAGAAATATTGGGTTGGCAACTAAGTAATCGCCGATTTCAGTTATAGATGTCTCTCACTCCCATTTTTATAATATCCGTAAATGTTATATTATAAAATTATTATTATTACTATTATTATGTTATTTTTTATTATCCGTGCATGTTAGCAACTGGACAAATTGAATGCAGCGGTCAAGGAAAAGTGAGCAGAATTGGTCAATCGTAAAGGTGTCATTTTCCAGCAGGACAATGCTAGGCCGCACACGTCTTTGTCCACTCGGCAAAAATTGATGCATATTGGTTGGGAATTGAAGTTACACCCACCATATAGCCCTGATCTCGCGCCATCGGATTACCACTTATTTCGATCCCTGGACAACTCCCTTCGTGGTAAAACTTTTAATGATGATGACGCGCTGTAAAATCTCACTTAACTCAGTTTTTGGCCGAAAAGGATCAGACTTTCTACGAGCGTGGAATTTTCAAGTTGTCAGAGAGATGGCAAAAGGTCATCGAACAAAATGTAAAATACATTACAGATTAAACTTCGTTCCAAGTAAAAAAAATTTTTTATTTCATTGAACAAATCGGCAATTACTTAGTTGCCAACCCAATATTTATAAAAATCATGTAGGTACTTGCTGCGAAGATCGCATTCTTCGAAACAACAAATCCTTCGTATTCGAATTATCGTAACAGTAAAGGAAATAGCGGAGGATTTGAACGATGCTAAAGTTTCCGTAGAAACGGAAAATACGTTCTTGCACCTTCGCTTTCAGTAATTGCGGTCCCGTGTGAGGGGCATTCTGGGGCCCGGTGAAACCGCTCGGACGTCTTCCCTAATTTAAGCAGGCGAATTTATTTGTACTTTTACGCGACTTTTCACGTTACCGTGTCGTTCCGTTCGAGAACGGAAAGCTACGATCCCCGGCATTGTATTTCCACCTGGAGGTTCGCGTGCTGGCCCGAGAGAAATTTTTACGGAATTCCTTGCCGAGAACCCGTGCAAAACTTCCTCGTCCGCGAGGTACCAGCTCGCGCCAGTACTTTACGATTTTCGAAATTCAACGAGCAACGTTTCTCGTTGTTACCGCTTCTCTTCTCGAGAACGTGGACCGAACGAAACCAGCAACGTTCGCTCGTTCGTTCGCCGCTCGTCAGATCCGCTCGGCCGCTCGTAAATCTCTTCTTTATTAAAGAAGTTATTATTTATCGTAAAGAAGTTTCCGGCGGCGAATCTCGGGCGTTAATTCAAGAGTTCTCGATAAAGTAATCTTCGACGCCGCTACCTAGCGATAACTTACGGATCCCGCGAGGAATATTCCCGGTTGCGGCAGCCGTGTGCACTGTGCGGTGGTACGGCAACGCAATTTGTACCGCGTTATTCATAAGTACGACCGCGAAGAGATCGTACGATAAATCTGCGGCGGTGTCCGCGAAATGAATGTAACAAACACCGGGGCACGGAATATATCGCTGCGATGGGTCCATCGGTTCTCTTCGACTTCGAAATTCGAATCGCGGCGGCCTGTAATTACGCACACCCGATTCAACAATCTGGACACCTAACGAACAACATACAGTAATTTCTCCCTAATTCAAGCCCAGATTGCGCACAAAAATGGATAATCATATCTCCTCTTCACAAATTGTCCACTTTCGTGCGCAATCTTAGCGCGAATTAGAAAAAAGTCACTGTAGCTTTTTCAAAACATGGATCGAACGACTTAAACATTTTTGAAATTTTAGAAGAACTAGTTTATTAGCCAATGCCCGAATAAATTGCGAAAATTAAAATCGGTTGGAATGACGAGAAATACGAAAAGATGGTGTTTTCTTCAGATTTATCTTACAATGACACTAAAACAAAAATGTGAACAAACCATTATATAGGCATTGGTAACTTATTTACGTGTTGAAAATTTCACTGAAATCGGTGAAGTGAGTACAGCGAATAACTGTATATGAATAATAATAGAAAATGATTTACTGAGTGGAAAAGAACAACTTTATATTGTAAAATGAGCTTAGGTAAATTATCGTTCAACTTTTTGTCTATCATCCATCATATATATCATATATCATGGAAAAGAACAACTTTATATTGTAAAATGAGCTTAGGTAAATTATCGTTCAATTTTTTGTCTATCATCCAATATATATATATATATAAACGATTTAGGAAACTAAAAGTAGAGAATTTAAGCTTTGACATAAGTCTAAATAGATTATTATCCGATCTTTCCTAACAATTTTTTGATGGGACAAAATTCTCGCAATTTTTTGCGCGAGACTCATCGAGCCTTCAATTTTGATCATCAATGCAATATTTCATATTGCATCAGCAATCTTATACAGTTCATAAAAGCAATGTAAGGAATTAAAAGTGGAGACTTCAGACTTCAAAACGAGTCTTGGTAAATTATTGTTCGATTTTGTTTCACGAAAATATAAAACTCAAAGGTCGACCATTTTCGTCTGAGATTTAACGATTCTTAAATTTTCTTTCCTTCGTGCATCAATCGTACGAGTTTCATAAATAAACAATTTCAGGAATTAAAAGTATAAAATTTAGACTTTGAAATGAGTTTGGGTAAATTATTATCCGATGTTTTTTAAACAAGATAGAATTCAATTATTTTTCATTCCAGGTTTAACGATTCTTAAATTTCGTTCGTCGTTACAATCAATTTCCTTTCTCCTCGTTCAGCAATCTACTGTTTCACAGCAGAACAATTTAAGAAAATGAGAACAGAGATTTGGCAGAGTGATATTTCGCCCGGGAACATCATCGTCCAATTTTTTCCAGCGAAGTTACGAAATGACGAAGTTATCGTGTTAGCGTTTCCCGTCGCAATATCACGGCGATTTTCTCTCGCGAGACGGTTAAAAAGAACAGCGAAAAGTAGTACGAAACGCGGAACAGTGCCGTTTATCGCCGTCGTTAATCTCTGTTCGACGTTCACGCAATGAAACGAGCGATTTAACGAGCGAAATTGTTACACCGTATAGCTGCGGCCCACCAATAATCACGACAGAGAATTATTCCTCCTCGCGATAGTTCTGTCGCAGACTTCCGCTAACGACTACTACCAATTATTAGCTCTCATTATCGCGGCTACGAAAATTGCCCCGGCGGGAACTGTTTTTCTCCCGGCCGAATCCAAACGCTTTACAACACGGTGCACTCCTCCCCGAGCAGCGCAACGAATGCGTTTCTCCCGGTAATAACCTATATTTTTCCCGTGATAATGTGACGAAAAAATATGCGAGCGATTTGTTTGCCCCCCGGGTGCCGGCTAAACGGAACGAAAGATGGTGCCCGAAAAGTAGTGCTTGAAAAATACCGCCGCGAAGTCTCACCTTCTTTCGTCATTAATTAACGCTTCTATCCGGAAGCCTGACCATTGACTTTCTACTATCGTTGCTAGGCTCGCAAATTCTCACCGAGTCAACATTTTTATTTCGTTTCCGTTTCGACAAAAGAAATTTCACAAATTCATACTAATTTGTTTTAAATTATAATGTTATTTTGAAGGAAAAGATTTATTTTTGAAGAGTATAATTATTTCATAACATTCAGATATAATAGTATAACGGTACAATATAATAAAATATTTTATACCATTAAAGTACTTAATATGAAACACCGGTCAATTGTGTGAATTCTTTCTTTTGATACGGGAGCATACATAATTCAACAGAAAATAGCATACGAAAGTGGATGTTAAAATTCGACCCATATCTTTTAACATTGTTCTCTATAAATCCATTCAAATACCGTTACGTAAGAATCAGCCGTGACAAACGTGTTTATTCGAATACAGATGTTTTTAAGCAAGAACATATTGTTCCATATTGTTTACATCAAGTTTTTCATTGTCATATAGATTAGTCATAAAGTTTAGTGCCACATTCATATCATATACGAACCAAACTCTGCTTCAGACAAGTCTTGAAACATGTCACCGAAGTGACATCCATTTAATTTTTCCTAACTGGATAAGTTCTGTGTACGATCTTTCCAGAACACTCCGTCAAAGTTTAATTTAGAAATTCGTTTAACTGCCGGATTTATAGCAGCGAAAGTTCAAGCGGTCGCGGCCGGACAGCAAACCGTGTCTCTCACAAGTAAAGGTCGCTTGATGACGCATTAATATAACAATAAAGGAAGTAGCATTGAAAATAGCGTTGGAATCGTTGAGATTTTAGATGTTCGAAATTTTGAGCGCGTTGTTGTTCGAATGGAATTTTCAAAATCGGTACTAGAAATTAATATTGTCTTGTAAATTTTTACATTTAGAATGGACTGGTTCAGTATAGTTCGTTACGTCTGCCGACACTCGTGACGTAACTAATCAGAATTCAGTGCGAAAACTCTCGGCAGCTGTGCCAAGGAAATTAACAGGCGATCGAAAACCCATGAAAATTAGAAAAACTTACGTAAACTCGGAAGTGTCGTTGGTTTGTATTTCTGATTCTGAAGGATCGACTAACGACTGGTCACGAGTGGTCACGCGCCATTGTTATTTTGCAATAACTTCCAGTTTTGTATTTGAACAGATAATTTGACACGGGATTATTGTATCTGTGCGAACAAGGGGTTTCATTATTTCTCTATTAAGTTGTTAACTTCTCTATCCTTGTATCTTGTTTAGTAACTTCCGTAGTTTACTGCGACTTCAAAAACTGTATTAATAAATTTTTCAAGATATAATTAGCTTTTGAAATCGCATTGTTTTTAAAATTTAAATAAACTTAGCTTTTACAACTCGATTAATCACGTATGTATCTATGCAGCCCAATTTTTAAAATGAATATATAATTATCATATCTGTCATATTGTTAGCGTGTGTTATGTTAATTGAATTTTTGCGTTTGAATTTTTGAATGTCTGAAAATATTCTAAAATTAATGATTACAACTTAGCTCTCACGAAAATTGAAAAAGAAAGATAGCAAATAATGATTACTACTTTACACAACAAAATTGACATTTTTTTCTTATCGAGAATATATATATGTTGTGCACAGGTCAGACGGGAAATTTTGAAAATATTACGTGATCGCAGGTTTGAGAAGAAGTTAAAGAATTTTATACGGTCTTAAGAGTGTATTAAAATTTGTCATATATAATATATATTGGGTTGGCAACTAAGTAATTGCCGATTTGTTCAATGAAATAAAAAATTTTTTTTTACTTGGAATGAAGTTTAATCATTTTGTTCGATGACCTTTTGCCATCTCTCCGACAACTTGAAAATTCCACGCTCGTAGAAAGTCTGATCCTTTTCGGCCAAAAACTGAGTTAAGTGAGATTTTACAGCGCGTCATCATCATTAAAAGTTTTACCACGAAGGGAGTTGTCCAAGGATCGAAATAAGTGGTAATCCGATGTCGCGAGATCAGGGCTATATGGTGGGTGTAACATCAATTCCTAACCAATATCCATCAATTTTTGCCGAGTGGACAAAGACGTGTGCGGCCTAGCATTGTCCTGGTGGAAAATGACACCTTTACGATTGACCAATTCTGGTCGGTTTTCCTTGACCGCTGCATTCAATTTGTCCAGTTGCTAACATTCACGGATAATAAAAAATAACATAATAATAATAATAATAATAATTTTATAATATAACATTTACGGATATCATAAAAATGGGAGTGAGAAACACCTATAACTGAAATCGGCAATTACTTAGTTGCCAACCCAATACATAAAGCGAGGAATATTTCTTTCGATACCATTTCTTATGAACCGTATGACAAAAATGTTGAGTTGCATAACGCTGTGTAACGCGGTACATAAAACGGACGTACGTGTGAAATACCGAAAATTATAAAACCCATAAATTCTGGTTTATTAGAATAGCTCACCGTTTCGCGTGATTTCACGTGTGGCGCGCACACGCAATTTCAATGTAATTGCACGATCCCGGGCAAGTTTTTTTCGTAGGGAATTGCACCGTAACGGAAAAGAGAGGATTTTCCAGCGGAACGTCTAACTTTAGTTTTTCTGGCGAATGTTCGTACTCTCGTTCGAATTTCATTACCATCCATTTTCAAATGTTACACAATCGCGATTCACGCGGATTGCAAATTGAGTGCGAATTCTCTGCGACTTTTAGCGGTCCCATATTGTTTCATGCACGCCATCGTATAGGGTAAATGCATCTAGGCAATGCGGAGTGTAGTAAATTTTCCCCAATTGTCCTTCACCTTGTAAACAATAAAATAAAGAGTGATTGACTCCAAAAGGTGATTGTGACCAGTGAATCGTGGCTAAAATCGTACGTCACATACAAAAATTTTTAATCCACTGAAGTAATTAAGGAAAGAATGTACTTATTATTTCGTTCCTATTTCTTGCAACTAATGCAGACAATTTTTATTTCACGTAAAAATCCGCAGTCTAGTAACAATGAAGGAATTATAAAATAGAAAGCGAAAATTTGAATGTCATGTCATTTTACCATGCATAATTCAATATTTGTGCAGAATATATCGTGCATTTGTTAGAACGTGTATTGATCATATTCAGTTATTGAATATATTCAGTTTTCCACAGTTATAACCTATAAAATGCGAGAATATTGAAAGATTATTCGGTATCATATATCTAAACTTCTCAATTTTTATTTCGTTAAACGAATTGCCTCGATCGTACGAATGTAGCAAATTATATGGGATTTTTGTGGTTGCTGTATGCGCAGTCGAGGTAACAAAAGAAACAAGTACTGCAATTTTTCAAATCCATACCTGCTGCTCCTAAAGTACACAAAAATTGGAAATGAATCAATCGAACGCTCCTGCGTCGCCTAGAATACTTTACAAAAAAAAAGAAAGCAACAAATCAAATTTGTCGATCTCGTGGTGACCGAAATCGATTCTTGTCGGTCGAACCGCATCCGACGAATCTTCAGAATCAATTTCCTCGGAAACAAAACTCGTATAAAAAAAAAAGGTATTACTCACCTTTCTCATTTCATTTTTGCATACGAAACCATTCCGCGCGAGATTGCACGTTGCCGACGCACTCTTCGAACCGGTTCGCATTTTCGAAAACACGCCGAACGTGTTTCCAAGCCTCGAACGAAGCAATTCACGGTTTCATAGCGTGGGATTGAAGCACGCGTGAAATTCACTCCTTAATCGCCGGGAAATTCTGAATGAATTGCGACGTGCGAAACCTTCTTGTTCGGACCATGACACTAATAAAAGATTAAGCGACCTCATCGTGCATTTTTCCGCAAGCATGTTTCTACTTAGACACGCTCGGGAAATTGCGAAACGCGCCGCGCAATTAACGAATTCTTCGTTAAACGGAGACCGCGTTCATGAACCCCTTAAGCGAGAAATTATGCGAGGCGAGAACCCGAGCATACTTTCCTCGGCTCGCTCACAGCTACTTTTAGATTTTAACTCCGCCAAACGATAACAATGGGGTGGCGTTCGGAAGAGTACAGCAACCCTTGTGCAATCTTCGAAATTCATTAAAATTGCTCAAATGTCAACCTTCGTTTTAAGAATTTTATAAGCACAACAGGAGTAAAAGCGTTACGAAAAATATAGGAAAGCTCGACAATCTTTAGTTGACCAGAGGATTATACTTTTGCACCAAAGACTTAACAATTAGAAAGTCAAAACATGTTTTTTGATAACGGTCTGAGTGTGAATTTAGGCTTCATAATACCCTAAAATGTTTATATATAACTAATCTTAAAAATTCTTTTAAAAACGAAAATGATTGAAAAGAAGTATTACGAAAAATACAGGAATGATTGTCAACCTTTAATTGAACAGAGAAACAAACTTTTGCACCAAAAACTCAGCAATTCAACAGCCAAAATACATTTTTTTATAACAATTTCAGCATAATTTTATCTTTCGAAAATTCTAAAATCGTACAAAGATTAGCACCATTAAAAATTCTTTCCATCGACGGATTATTATACAAAATTACAGGTATGCTAGTCAATCATTAATTGAATAGGGAAAAATATTTTTGCACTAAAAACTTGGCAGTTAAATAGCAAAAAAATATTTGTTATGATATTGTGTGGATTATTATACAAAATTGTAAAAATATTCGTCAATCTTTAATTGGTGTAATGCTTTTGCACCAAAAACTTCACAGTTAAAGATCCTAAAAATATTTGTTCGTGATATTTTGTATAAGATTTTACGTTCCAAACAGTCTTAAATCGTCCAACTTCAAAAATTCAAACGAACGAAACTAGTAAGTGGAATATTATAAAAAATATTGAGATATTCATCAGCTTTTGATTGAATAGAGAAAAATACTTTTGTACGAAATTCAACACAGTTAAAAAATCAAAAAATATTTATTGGTGATATTTTGAGTAAGGTTTCACGTTTCAGATAATCTGAAATCTTCCAAATATAATGAACTTCAAAAATTCTTCTGAAAGAAACGAGGTATAACATCTTTACAAAAAATTGCAGAAATATTATTTAGCCTTGAATTACGTGAGAGAAAGTACGGTTATTTACCAAGAATTAAGAAGCGTCGCAGTGAAAAGAGTTTTCGAACTTGTGTGTCGCGCGCGTAGAAAGATGAAAGGTCGAACCGAGGGATTTTCCGAAATCGTGGAATCGGGAAGGAGTTTCGACGGGAACGACGGTTGGCTCGTGTCAGTGATTTCATGCGATCCCGGCTTGGTTCGCAAGTAGCCTCCGTCAGTGTCAATTAGCCGTCATTATCGTGGTTTCAGCGTAACTCGCAGGAAGGAGAGAACTCGAGACACGCATCGACGAAGGAAGGAAGGGATATAACGCAGAGGCAACTGTAACTGAGATTCTCTTCACCGTGAATGTTTCTGCTCGCCATTACTGGAAGGTTATCATTTAAAACCGTCGAGCAGTCGTTGCAAACGAGAGGAAGCAATTTTTGCAGTCGCATTCCTGCCAGCTCAAAAATCAAACGTCGCTCTGTCCCGAGACTTAAAAAAAAAAACCTACGTAACGCAGTTCTGCGAAAACACAAGTTGCAGATGTTTCTGCAAATATAAGTCTTTAGAAAGTCAGACCGGGGAACGGACATCGAACAGAAACTGATTCACTTCTCGTTCCCAGCTTTATCCGACTATCTCCAAGCCTCGTTAAACTTTATTAAATTTATCGACCGCGCTAAATCCCGAAGTGCAGCACGGTGACAAATAATCTCGACCTTCGCGATTTTTGCTCGCCGGGTAATTTTATTAGCCTGCCATCGAATTTTATTCGGCGAACAATCGTCCAAAGATTCGTGGTATCTCCTTAAAGAATTCGAACATATAATCTTGGATATTAAAAGTAAACGTTTACCATCCGATTCCACTATTTTTGGGTATGGCGTATCTTATTTCGTGAAATATTGAAACACGCTGTTGTAGTCGTAAATATTTATCCTTCTCTGAAATGAACAATTTTTTTTAAATTTAATTTATTTAGTGTCGCATCTGCTTGATGACAATTAGCGACCACTTATGGGGTAACAATTATAGGGTTACATGTAGTGTAATATATACAATAACGTTGCATTCAATTTTTATTATTATTATTATTATTTTAATATTATTTATTATTATTTTTATATCTATTTATTATTTTCTTAATTTAGACTTCTTAAATGACTATACAGGATGACCCAGGTTTTAATGTTCAAACTTTGTCAGTATATTATATGGCACAAAGTATGAGAAATATGTTATGTAAACATAGGTCATATAGAGCTTTATTAAGAAGTTATAACAAAAATTCCGAATAAGAATAGTAATCAACTAAAAAAAAAATAAAAAATAAAAAAAATCTTCGATCGATGTCAATCATGTATTGTTAACAATGTTAACAATACAATTGTTCGAAATGTATTAATAAACACAGCTTACATAAACACACAGCATGTGCAGTAACAGCAAGTTGATTACTATTCCTATTCTGAATTTTTGTTATAACTTCTTAATAAAGCTCTATATGGCCTATGTTTACATAACATTTTTTTCTTATTTTGTGCCATAGAATACACTAACAAAGTTTGAACAAAGTTTGGGACACCCTGTATAATCTCGCTAAATAATTTGGTTTCTGCTAAGTATGACATAAGTTTTGCTGTTGATTTATAGTTGTTCAAACATTTTTTGATGGTATTGAGCATCTTCACTTTTTTCTGATATTGTTGTAACTGGACATTCTTGTAGGATCTGCTTAACTGTAAGCTCAGTGTTACAGTTGTTACAAAGTGATTTATCTGTTTTAGAAAGTATCTCCTGATGAGTTATTTCCCAATTCTTAGTCGAAATAGTACAATTTGCTTCCTTCTTGTTAAATATACTGTGGAGATGGTAGAGAATATATTTTTTCTGAGTTCATGTAAGAGAGAGCGATTTGAACGTATTCATTTTTGGTTCCACTTATGGCAAATATTTTTTTGTTAAAAATTTCTAAGCATCCTCAAATGGGATTTCAATGTGCTTTAGATCTACATTTATCTCGTTATTATTTCCTGGAATTGAAATATTGTCGTTTATTTTCGCAGAGGGTTGGTGTCTGTACAACTCGTTTTGCAAATCACTGATTAAATAATTAGAATTGAAGGGATTTTTTATTTCCTTAATTATGTTGGGATTGTCGACAGAGATTATATAGAAGTTCTCTATTTCAATTTTTAAGTTTTTTTATTGTGAGAAGAACAACAGGATTTCGAAATGAAAATTCTTATTTAAATAATTCTCTCAATATAATTTTCTTCGCTAGCTTAACTGTCGATACAATTCTTTTTTATTAGCTACCTCTTTAATTTTTCGTAAAAATATATCAGGCCTATTTAAATAAAAGTTGAAAAACTTTTTTAACTAATAAGAAAAATAAAAACTAGCAACAACAATTAAAATACTTGAAAAGATGTTAAAATCGACTCTGCTGTTTCTAAGTAACCATTTGCACATTCCGAAGGATTTCTCCAATATTTTTATACCAAGCATGATCGATGAACGTCAGAAAACTGACATAATCGTCTACAATAACTAAACTGAAGAGCACTGTGCATACAGAATGCACAAACAATAAAACTGAAGGAAAATCACATATGAATGCAAATTACCAACACTTCGATTACCATGAGCAATCTTCTAGACAATAAAATAAATTTTCCGCTGATTCTGATTTCTCATAAAAAAAAAAAAAATCGACAGAAATAGAAATTTATATGGAGATCGTCTACCGGAAATAATGCTAGAGTTCTTCGAAACTTTACTTCAGGCCCTTCGTAATCGAAGTCAACGTCAACTTTTAATTCATTCGGTCGTTACAAATTTATGATAATCCCGAGTGGTGTTGTGATACACTGCACGAACGCCCACACCGACGAAAAAGCTGTTATAAATTGGTTCCCGGACAGAAAAAAAATTGATAAACCTTCGAAAGCTTCTTTCGCCTGGGCTGCTGCGAAACTTTCTCACCGTGGTATGGCGATGTAAATACTCGCCATTAATTTTAATTTTCGGATAATCTTCCACGCGCATTCATTGAGATTTACTGGCGGTGAAGGCAGCGCCGAAGTGAATAATTACTGGCCACGTTCCCCTGTTTTGACGAGCTGGGTATCCAAAAACGGATCAACACGGTCCATTCGACCCACAAAGCCAGATAAAGTGGATTAAATAAAGCTAGCTTTTCTCCATTGTAAAACACTGGAAACCATTATAAAATCATACATCGATGTATATTTCACGAAACGGATGTATTAATTTACATTAAGCTCCGCGTATTCTGATTTCCATTACGAAATAAAAGTTGGTAAATATCGCGTCGAAAAGGGAACCAAATTTCCTCTCACATTTCTGCTTGAAATTATAGAAAGGTGTAAACTTATGACCAGACCACGGATCTTATGGATTTGTGACAAAAATAGGTAATTGAAATTTCAAACGATGAAAATATTAAAAGAACTTTAGGACGTCCGCGTATTATTTTCGGCTCGCTTAAATTATTAAAGAATAGAAAGAAATTTTTATCTGGCTTCTTTTTGTTGCAATTTTGTGAGAAATTATTGTATTGAAGAAATACCTAACCAAAGGAGTTATGAATCTATTTTTTCACAACCTAAAACATTGCCGCGACGGAAAATATTTCTCTCTTTGAGTGTCCGATCTGACTTTTACCGGATGTTTAGAAACTTAATTTTTGCAATACATTATAAATAAAAACACACGTACTTTAAATAAATGCATCGATCTCTTGGAAATTCCATAAACATGTCCGAGTCCGTACCCACAGCACTGTACATTTTTGAAACAAAGTTAAAATTCCATCTCATTTTTAATATTGACGAAAAATTGACGGAAAATTCGGCTGCAGCGTTGATACGTTCACAAAAGACTTCAAGGCCGTTTCATGAAATTCCCGAATCGCAAAAAGCTGAACCCATTGCGGAATGGTATCAAATAATCCGCGGAACAACCGTTTTTACTTTAATTTCGATATAATGCGTTCCTCGTGTTTCGTGCTTCGCCGTGGAAATACCGGCGGAATATTTTATTGATTGTTAACTTGTTTATCCGCCAGGAATACCGTCCATTAAAACTACATCAAAATTACCGAATTTTATTTGTCGATCGCTCCATCCTTTTCCATGGCAAGCAACGACCAATCATTGTTTTTTAATGAAATGTACTTTCGATGCGCGCGATTCAACCGTATCATTTTATTACGGAAAATATGGAAAAGCTTCAAATATTACGGATATCTGCCCTCGTCTCCCCGACAATTCCAAACCCGCCTGAAAATGTAATCGCAATGTTACGGGATAAACCGCAGCTATATTCAAAACATCGAATTGTACGGCGTCAGGCCACATCGCTGACGTTGCAGCTGATAACGTGTTTGAATTAAAGTGCAACACATCGTTCGCCACTGACCACCATGATTATAAACATCGAGTAGGTCGCGGATAAATCATTGATTCCCCGGTTCTGTATCGGAGCTCGCGCGTCGATATATCGAATGCTATACTAGCGACAGATAATGGCCCGACGCGTTATTTCGTTTACCTTTCAAATTTATTTTCTGTCCGTGCGCACGTCAAACGAATTCACCGTCGCGACGTCGTACGTGACTCGTGAAAATGCGATTTCTTATGCGCACAATGCAATTGACCCAAGACTGTAGCACCCAATCTCGAATTAACTGACCTAAGAGTGCAATTTGCAGTTTTCAGTGAAGTCGTCTGGTATTGCGATTGTACCCTTGAATTATCTAATTTGTCGGTGTAAGTTGCATTCTTAAATAAAGGTGCCAATTAATTGAAGTGATACGAGGCTGAAACTTGCCTTTTTGAATTAACCGATCTTAGACTGCAATTGCACCCTTGAGCTACCTCATCCGACACTGCACGTCTCATCTAATGAAATGATACGTGATCGCAAATTGCATTCTTAAACGAAGTGATATGAGATTGTAAGTTGTATTCCTACAAAATGAAACTTGCCTCCTTGAATCAATTGATTTTAGACTGTAATTTCATTCGTTCTTAAACGCAATGATCTGTGATTGCAACTTGCATTTTTAAATGAAATGAAATATGGCTGCAACTTGCGTTCTTAAATTAATGCGAAACTGAGACTTCCATTCCTGTATTAACTGATCTAGAACCACAATTTATACACTAATTAATACGAGAAATACCACCATCGAACAAATTGCAAAGGTTTCCGTCTTAAAAGTATTAACATTCGATTTTTAATTATTTGTTTATAGTTTATATTAATGTGATCGCATTGATTAGGAAGTCATTGACGACATGTGTTTCACAGGATTAACATGTATGATATAAAAACACGTTAATTAAAGTCAGATTTACAATGGAGGAATACGATATTAACATTAGAAATCGAATTTTATAGAATGCCATTAAAGATATTTGTGTTCAACCAGATTTTATAATAATAATAATCGTGTAAAATCAGGATAAATACAAGCTTGCCATTTTAGTAAAGCTACGTGTACCACTTTGGTTTAATGTAGAACATCTTTAGTGTTAACTATTCTGAGGCTGCAGTCACTCTTTAATTAACACACATCAGTCTAGAAATTGGATTTTCCATGCACTTATCTACCACTGCAGCTTGCTGCAACTGTAGATGCGCCGCACGTTCAAATATATTCTTTGAAATTTCTTTCGACTGCAATACGTCCCAAATGCTGAATCCCAGCTCCCGAAATCCTTTCTGATTTATTCGACCAGACAGCGATTTTCTGTTTACCTTCTCCCCTGTCGCGAGGAAAATGCGGTTATTGCAGGAATACAAGCCGATGCTTGAAATAACATTTCAATCATTCCGGCACAAGCGAAATTCTTCTGCCGGGGATGCAGATATCGCGAATTTAACGCAATCAAAATCGAGATATTTCATATCGGCGATGCATATCTATCTCTAACCTCTGCACGCGTGGACGAAATATTTTTTTTTTTATTCGATACATTAATCCTGCCTGACAAGAATCGCGTTTACTGCTCGCGGTTATTCAATATCGCAATATGTATTGTGTGCCGCTGCACAGATTTCCCTCTGTAGTCACAGAAGGAGCTTGACAGAAATGCCGCTAGTCGACATTTGCGTAAAATCCAGTTTTGGAAATTTAGGGTAGCGGCTTTTCATTCGGACTCAAATTTATTCTGCTTGTGAAAATTTTTTAACCCTTTAAATGCTTAGCGTATACGTTGTACGGGCTACAGCTACATTGTTTAATTTATGGTATTCGTGTAAAATTTTATCTAACAATATTTATATCAGTTATTCCTCTATGATTTGAATTTGTGATATGAGTATTATAAAATATAATAAAATGAGTATTATAATTATGTTATACATTGATGTAATATCATATTGTAACGATGAATTCACTATAAGACCAAAGACAACAGAACAAAATATTTTTGTCACATTCTTGCGAAAAATGAAGTTAGATTGGAAAACGTGATAGGTCTATATGTATGTGACTTCAAAGTTATAATAATCTACAAAGGGTTATAAAATGAATGCAATGTAAGTACAAGTGATACAATCTGAGTAACAGTCATATAATACGAGTATAATGTAAAGCCATCAAAATAATATAAAAATAAATATTTTATCTAGTATACATTCTCATGTTAGTCAGTAATTAAAGGGTTAAAAACGCTTCGATGTTGCCAAATAGAGGCGCATTGGCTACAAATAAGGGTGATAAATTACATTTCTGGTATCTTTTGTGAATAGATTTAACATTTTTATTTTTATTTTCAATGGATCTTTATTGAAATCTATTGAATCCTATTCAAATTCAATCGAATTGAAATTCAATTGAATTCTGTTGAAATATATTAAATTCTATTGAAATTCAATTGAGTTCTGTAGAAATATATTGAATATTCTGTTGAAATTCAATTGAATTCTACTGAAATCCATTGAATTTTAATCAACTCCAATCGAATTCTGTTAAAATCTATCCAATTCTATTCAAATTTAATTGAATTCTATTCAAATTAAAGAGCATATAGTGATCAAGGTTTTCGGTATTGGTGACTAATTTCTTAAAATTTTGCACGGATCCGTTATTCTTTTCTTTTTTTTAATGTCTGTAGATATGCCTGGATCAAAAAAGTGCAACGATAGGTTCCGATGCGAGAAGATACGGCGCTCCGCGGGGAAAAGTGAACCGACAACAACACAAAGAAAGTCACGTACTACGCGAGTGAAAGTCACGTACGCCGAAATCGTGCGATCGAGCATGCCAATCAGCGCCAAGCACGCGCGTGTCCTAACAGAGCGGATGGTCTCCATAATCCGCGCTGCGTTATGGGGATCGCGAGCGTGACACTGCTTGGCAGCGTTTCGCCGAGAGCCCGGCCAGCAAGAATCTTCTTGTACAACCAGGCTTTCGAAGGGCCCTGTGTTGCTGTCCATTTCCGGATCCCAAGTCCATCTGGTTCCGCGCGAGCGAGTTGCCCGGATAAAGGCGAACAGAGTCTTCGTCGCTCCTCCAGTCTGACCCAGCGACTCGTACGCAAGGAAGACATAAGCGAATGAGCGGCATGGCGAACCCATTCGGCTGTGTCAGTCCCGAATCCTTCCGGAGTGGAACGCCGTGGTCCCTCAGTGTACATAAGATCGCACCGTACCCTCGGTGCGTTAACCACGTTAGGGTTGCTTCATGGTCAACTCTTCAGAAATACCGCCTTCGCAATCCATCGCTGGCTATCGAATCATCGAATATAGTAAAAGATGCTAAAAACTGAGCTACACAAGGCTAATCGTTATAGCTGTCGAAAGTCTAAAATAATAATTAACAAAGCCATTTTACACCCCGTGTTGTAAAGTACGCTAGAACTCTTCGCGTGTCCTTTTGCATAAATTGTTATGCGACGAAGACTTAATTGTTGCATACTATTTCTTTTATTGGTTTCCATAACGAATTATTTACTTCGATTGAAGTGAGTTTTTCTGCTGAAAGACATAGAAGAAAAGGGAGTCTTTTTGAAAGAACCTAAGGAGGGTAGTTGTAAAAGATAATTGAAACGTTCCGGAACGTCGTTGCCGGAACGACGATAATCTAACAATGACGCAATTTTACGAATAATTTGAGAAAAATTGAACGCACTGATTTTGACAGTTCCTTATCAGGTAATTAATATCACGATGGTATCTTTTTTGTTTTCGAGATATCTTCAATTTTCCGATTTTGTTTTGGTTTTCTATTTTTGATAAGAATAATATTTTTGCAATCGAAAAATCTAAAAAAATTCTACAATATACGGCTTGATGTCCAAAATAAGCTACATTTTTTGCAAAATTTTAAAAAATTACCGGAAGGGGGAAATGGGCGAAAAAGCGCGCCATCTAATTTACCCTGTAACTACCCTCATGGAGAAGTCATAGGGTTGAAATTTTGCACAGATGAGTTTCTCTTGGTCAGCTATCGAACGATATAATATTCATAAAAATGTAAAATGAAAATATTGTACTCATTAAAAAACCCCTAAGAACAATTTTGACCATCTTAATCGGCTAGGACCTTGCAAGTTTTCCAATGCTTGTGACACCCTTTCCCATCGTCCTATCGACATCCCCTTACGTAGAAATTAGTTTGTCAACAAGTGGAACAAATCTAGAGGGTCGCACATCAAAATTGTATACGTCAGAAAATAAGAACCACCCTAGTGTGCATGCGTGTGTGCGTGCCGGTAACGATTCGGCATTTTTCGCAACTAAAATTTCTATAACTTCTCGCGAAAGAATTTTACGGAACCACGTTGAGAAGGCTCTAACAAATACCGTCACGTAAGTTTCAAGTTGAAAAACTCTGGAGATTCAAAGGAGAACGCGAGAGGCTGACGGGATACGACACTGCGCCTGTTTCAGGCCGCAGCACTGTCGTCTACGGTATTTCCATTTTATCAAGCTGCCAATATCTAACGTCGGATTTCCCGTCGTAATATTCCGCGCGGCTCTGATGCCGCCTTCCATCACGCGTTTCTCTCCTTTATTCAGTGTTCGAGCGTTCTCCACGGTTCTCTGTATCCATCGAATGGAGCCACGGCTCTTCCAGCGTAGCAAAACCGCCTGCTACACGGAAGAACGCATGAGCTCGAAGCAAATAAAATTATAGCGAGTCGAGTGGTGGTCAGTGGAGGACCGAACCACCCGGTGGAAGAGATCGAAACCTGTTTCCGGTGCCTCGGTGTGTGTCAATAGGCTGTTTCGAAAAAGGAAGCATCGCGCGAACCGCATCACTATTTTTCTGAAATTAACGTACCATCGTGTCTTTCCACTATCATTTTCAATTTTCAGTTACGAATCGATCTTCGACTCGAAGTCACCATAATGCCATTGGCTATTGTAAAACAGACCGTACATCACTGGACCATTTACAGCATTTACTCTTCCAAAATTCATTGCCTCTAAATGTCTGCTTAATAAATGACGATTAATGTATACTTCAATTATTGTTAATTCTTCCTTCTTTCAAGTCCTAAATAAATAAATATACCAATTTAATTTAAGAATTTATATGCAGTATCCCATCACGAGATACTAGTGTTATCTCGACGGCGTAATAAATATATATATTACACACTTAATATAATATTATCCCCTTGACATACCATTTTCATCGCAGTTACTGCGATTAGAAATTTTTCGATTGCAACAATTTCTTAGAAGCGAAAGAAAATTGATGCTTATCGTGTGCCTCAATTTACTCGAATGCTTAGAATTTTATTCCAATTTTAAGTTATTACTAGAAATTTTCATGACAAGTCCGACTCGTCAGAGTACGGCAAGGTGTTATTAAATTACTTTGTTATTAAAGAACTTGATTTTTGTTAATTGGATCTTAACTGTCAGAAGAATATTAAAAGCATCGCATTAATTATCACAGGACGAACGTAGGTCATTCGAGAGTCAGTTCTGATGGTGAAAAAAATTGGTTTGTGCGAAATTTTGCAATGAGTCGGAAATGGCACGCTATCGTCCTCTGCGAGGTCTGTCCTCCATTCTAGCTAATTTATAAAAACTTATCAGTTAAACTAAGGTTTCACACGAAGTACGAAATATAAATGGACAATTGACAAGAGATGGTACGATCATTCGAGCCTTGTAGCTCTTTTTTATAGTTGATGACAACGTTGGCAACGTTGCGAGCTTCCTCCAGGTAAACCGTCGCACAGTGGGCCGAATCGAAGATTTTAGTGACTTTTTGACAAAAGCCTAATTTTTTCACATTGATGTTCAATCAATTCTTATTGCTTGTTAAATATCCAGTACCCTCGAAAATGAAAATATTAATAAAAGTGAACATAAATTGTTGTAGATACGACAATTTAAAGTTGAACATTTTGAACATTATAGTACATTTGACAAATAGTTTGTAACATTATATTTAAACAACTTTCTTTTTCATAAGGAATGTCAATGAAAATTAATTAAGAATTATTGTTTAACAAATGCAAAAAATATTTAACTATCCGTAATTAAAAATGACTATTTTTGAAATATTTTTGGTGAAAATTTCAGTGGAATATCTTTAACAATAGATTACGGAACCCGTCAAAATGACGAGTCACTAATTTTGTAATTTACGATTATTCATATCGTAAAGATACATTTATGAGTTATTTATTCAATAAATTATACAATATAAATGCCTTATTGTTACTTTTACAAACTAATATAAAACAACTGCTTTTTTTGCTTCGTAAATCTAATTGCTAATGGTTCAAAAGTTATAATAAAATGTCACCAAATTCCTTGATCCGGCCCACTGTGTGTCGGTAGCCTCGAATGCTGGTACAATTTCGGGAGATCCTTCGGAAGTGCCGAGTTCGTGACACGTCACGGCTATTGAGAAAGACGAAACGGAAGGTTGGACATCGAATGGTCGCCAAATGTTAAAAGAGTCTTCATCTCAAAAATAGCCTTTTGTCACGTCCGTGTCACAAACCCTGTCAACGAAGATTCCGCTTGTTTTGTTCACGGAACAGTAGCAAGAATTTAAATTATGATAATTATTCTCAATTAACGCGTGAAAACTTGCTAAAGCTCCCGACTCTGTCAGTTTGCCACGTTTCACCTCTGATCACCCGACTTTCTCAACTTGAAACTTATGTGGAGGTATCTGCTTAAGTCCTCCGGAAATTGCGGTGCGAAATACTTTCGCGTGACGTAGCAAAACTTTAAATTACAACAATTATTTCCAAATAATGCGCGGAAACTAGCCGGGACTCTCGATTCTGCCAATTTGCCACGTTCCACCTCTGATCGCCCGACTTTCTCAACTTGAAACTTACTTGCAAGTATCTATTTAAGTTCTCCTAAAACGACGGTGCGAAATACTTTCGTGCAAAGTAGCAAGAATTTAAGTTACGCCGATTATTTCTAGCTGCTGCGCGGAAACTCGCTAACGCTGTCTGAAATATCAAATGAAACGATCGAATTTAGGAAGAAATTGCATAATATCGCACTATGCGTCTGACAGACGGGGACGCGAGTGTTCGTAGCAAGAGGAATTTGTTGGAAGCAAAGTGCCAGACGATATAACAGGAAGTTCGAGGATCGCTTCAGGAACTCGAAACGTGATGCGATTGAGATAGTAAGATCTCTCTCTCTCTCTCTCTCTCTCTCTCTCTCTCTCTCTCTTTCTCTGCGTAACATATACATCAGGTTCGCAAACTCCGTGAAAATTCTTCTCGAATCACCCTGCGATTGATTCAGGACGTACGGTACCAAGGATAGATCACGTTCTACGAACGATAGTATTGTCAGAAAGAAAATCAATTTACTCGGTTGTATCGCCATTTTTCGTTTCGTTGCGACAGTGAAATTCTCCGGGCTCGATTTTTGAGGTCGCATCGTTTGTTTCCTGTCCAATAAATTCTCCCCAATTTTCCATCAGCTTGTAAACAAAAATTTGGGAAGAGGAGATAGTTGCCGACTGTTAATAATTATAGTTATAGTTGCCGATTGTCAACAATTATAAAAAATTATTATTAAATTATAAAAAGCAATTATAAAAACGGGGTGCAAGGCTCGGACAATCGTACCTCTTCTTTCCAAATTGTTTAGTTTTGTTTCCAAGCTTAGAGTCAATTACGGGAAATTTACTGTATATATCACGGTGAACTTCAACCCTTAGCATTCGGAAGATTTTTTTGATAAATATTGCAAAAATTATGATTTTGCTATACGAAGTCGAATTGAAATAAAAAGCATTATATTGCTGTGAAATTTTATGAAAACTAATAAATAAACAATTTCGTGTTTTTATTTATGTATTTTACATGAATACCTTACAGTATGAGAGGAACATAATTGAAAAGAAATGCCACTTTGACATGAACATTATAGTGCCGCCGTATTGACGAAATCCGACAGCGAAGGATTAAACAATATTAAATATCGAATTGTATATTTCATTGCGTTCATGTTCGAAGGAACAATCGCGTGAAAGTTTATAATGAAATTATATATAAATGGAAGGAAATTAATAAACCCATTGTCGCGAAAATAATAGTCGAGTTCTCCCGCCTTTGTGTTTCGCATTTAACTTTTCTGATAAATCTTATTGCTTATGAAGAGGGCGAAAATAAATCTGAAAATGATATCTGACAAGCGAAAGATCGATCAGAACATTCATTGGCAAAATACAAAACAAAAGAATTCTCTATCGTGCCAATACAAATCTCGACTCAATGAAAAATGCAGCCTATTCGATTAAAATCTCTATTAAAACTCTATTCATCGCCTAGTTTAGTTTAATTTGCAGATACAGGAAACATAATTTCCACAGGCTTGCAATTGTTCGGCGAAATATAACAAAATCGGGAAAGCTACGAATTGAAATAGTTCGATTTATTGACAAGGCTAAGTAAGGCCACTTTATGAGACATTGCAGAACAGAGCGTACGTGTCCTTACACATTAACCTTTGTGCTTTACCTTCCCCTAATCGATTTTGATTGACGACATTATATTATAGCCTTCAATTCAGACTAACAAATCTGTCATCACAGTCTGAACACTGGACAGAGTGTTGCATACTTGAAATATTTTAGTGTAAGGAACGCGTGGTATTGAACGGTAAAAATACGATAACTTCTATGAATTTTTAAAGAGAAAGTATGTGTGCTTTTCTCTTTATGAAATAGTAATTAAACAGTTTCGTTAAAAAGTATGCCGTAGAAATGGATATGTAGAACTTGACACGATGAAATTTGCTATATTGCAGAATATGTAACTTCACAATAATTTCTTACTTCGGTCACAGACAACGATTATTGCATATCAATTTTTAGTTTTGTCTAATTTTCAGTTTGAGTCCGGGTAAAAATATTCTCCTGATTTAATGCTACAGTTTACTCAAAATGCGAATTATACGCAAATTAATATTATAATATTATATATATTAATATTATAAGATTATATATAAGTATAGTATATATATATATATATATATATATATATATATATATATATATATTCTATACTATACTATATATATAGATATAGATTATATATAGTATAGTATAGAATATAATAATTATAGATTTAATATTCTAATTTACTAAATAAGTTTTCGATGTCTTTCTACAGTTATGATCTTCGTCGACAGGTCTTTGTCAGTACAAGATGACAGCTTCTGTGCAATACGTGAACTCTTATTGTGATAAAGTGGAACCTAAACGAAACTATTTGAGAACTATTTGATAGGCAAAGATCGCGTAGAAATTAAAAACTTTTAGTCTGGAAGAAAGTTATGTATTGCGAAATGTTTATGTTTCAGAAGATTTTCTCATCGACACTGTCTAGAATAATTGAAAATATTGTCACACAAAGTGAATTCAGTCGTCAGATTCAAGAATTAAGACATGTATGCTTCGAAGCTTTGCGAGTTATTACGTACCCAAGTTCACTGTGCACCGTCTAAATATTTATGTAAAGTCGCATAGGTAGAGGTGCAAATTGGTGAACATGCTCCAGGCATTCACTCTAGCCATTCTAGTCATTCTTATATCTTCATATCGTTGATGGAATTAGAAAACTCCAAAAAAGTATATCGGCAAATTAATTTGAACTTTAAACGAGAATGCTATCTTGAAAATATTTCAGATTTACAAATGACAGCTAATTGTAAGTAGAAAAATGGTGCTGTCTACTTAATCAGCTCTATGTACGGTAAATTCTCCCCAATTTTCGTTCAGCTTGTAAACAAAAATGAACAATTTGGGAAGAGGAGATACGATTATTCGAGCCTTGCGACTCAATTTCATAGTCGTCGATTGTCAATAATTATAAAAATAATCGTATCTCCTCTTCCGAAAATATCCATTTTTATTTGCAAGCTGAAGGAAAATTAGGAAGAATTTACTATATTATAACTATTTGTAATTTGTCTAAAATTTCAAGAATATAATCTCTGCGTGCACTATTAAGCACTAAACTTCAAATACAAAAACAGAAACGAAGCAACAGTGTTTCTGATTTACCGGCAGTCTATCCAACAATTAAAACAGCGAAGTAGAATAATTTCTTACTTGAAAAATTTCGCGAGGTAATAGGATTTCATTGAAACACATGGTGTACTCACTCTTTCGCTGCCCAAACAAAGACCATAATACCACCTCGCGCAGCCTAATCGCGTCACGGTCCGTCAATCCGAATTTCTGCAGTTCCCCACCAGTTTTTTCGAGATTTTCCACGGAAACTCGTCCCCGGAACCATGATAAACGTTTATTTCAAGAGACTCGATCGATGGTGTGATGCGATCAACGTGCCGTTGCGATTTACACTGACATGGCTTACACCGCTCCAGTCTAACGTACGCCGTATATCGATCTCCTTGGCTAATGAAATATTCCTAAGCGTTAACAACGGTTTAACGGTGTACGCGAACACATTTCTATTTCCGTATATTAAAATATCGGAAATCTTCGGAACTTGAAATCTCAGACAATCCGAGCACGTCGAACAGCGGTGGACACCTATATGGAAACATCCGAAAAAAATGCACAATACATTTTGTATACTTTTGAGATAATTGTGATTCGAAAGAATGTTACGTGGCACCTGGATGCAAATGGTTTGAAAGAAGAAAATAAAGAAAAATTGTACTCGAAACAAAATCTGATTTCGTCGATTCTAAAATTGCCAAAATATACAGGGAATCCCAAAATTATGGTACTTCCGAGAAATGGATTCCTGAGATTATTTGAAGTAACTTTTTCCTTAGCGAAAATGCAATCCGCGGCTTCTTTTACGAGTCGTTAACGAAAAATCGTGACCAATGAGAAGCGAGACGGCCGAGCCAATGAGCGGAACTGAGCTTCGTGCGCTCGTTGATTGGGCCGCCTCGCGTCAGACGAGCTGGCCTCTCATTGGTCACTGTTTTTCGTTAATAACTCGTAAACGAAGCCACGGTTTGCATTTTCGCTAAGGAAAAAGTTACTCCAAATGACCTCAGGAACCCCCCAGTTCCCGGAAATACCATGATTTTAGGCACCCTATATTATCGTGCAAATATCATTTTTCTGATTCTTTTTAAACTCCTCTTGCCTTTCAGTTGAATCTGGAATTTTATTTTCATAGAAAAAAACTGTGTAGTTAGATAGGCAAAATAAGTTCGTCAATAATTATTCGAATAGTGGATATTGCCGCAAAGAATTTCAAGTTGTTCAAATGTCGTAAAATATTTGTAAACGCGACAAATGGAACGATTATTATTAAAACGGTGCAAGAATCTTCGCCGATCTTGAAATCAACTAACAATTGAAAAGCAAAATTGACAATTTTAATGCAAAATTTCGTTTCGAAGAATTGCAAATTGCTTCAATGTTATTAACTTTACAAGTTCATTCTTCCGTTAGATGAATGTAGAAAATCATTACAGAAAATTACATCAGCTCCGGCCAGCGTAAACGTTCGGTCAGTAGCGGGAAGGGGGAGAGGTCGCTCGGCGAATAAGCCGAGGTTTCCATCGCGCCGCCATTAGCTCCATTATCGAAGGGGGTAGCGAAAGAACCGGATAAAACTGTCGTAAAGTCCGCATTCTGGTGAATTGATCGCCGGTTATTCAGCGGTCGGGGATCGCGGCGAAGTCGCGCCACCTTTCTCGGCGGACGTTCGTCCGGCCGCAAGGAGCACACACCCCGATCGATGTCCTAATTCAACAGGTGCGGGCATGCCGAAGATGCGGGCCGTTCTATGTTCGACGTGAATTTCTGGGAGCCGTGGGTGCTGGCACCGGCCGCCGCCGCCGAGAGCAATAAAATTCTCGTGCTTGGGAAATTCCGTCGATGCCCGTGCGATGCGGCCCGCGAGATAGCCGAAGGTGATGTCAGCCCGGCAAGATGCACCGCGCGCGCGCGTATCTTCCCTCAATAAGAAAGAGAGAACGTGCCCTCGCTCTGTCTGAATATCGAGTAATCTTCTTCTACTTTGCATTCAACCCGATGAAACTCCCGGGAAGAACATTTTCTTTCACGTTTCCGAGCCCTTCCGACTATTCGATGGCGGCTAGTGTTATTCGAGTCATTCAGTCGTACAGTGGAATCTCGTTTAACCTGACAGGGAGCGGCATGAATGTCGGGATAATAGAACTGTTAGTTACAGTTCCAGATTTCATCTTTATCGATTTGTACAGTAAATCGATCTGCACGGTCTAGTGGAGCTAATTATTACGGGATAGCCAATTACTCTACCTTTACTTCATTTCCAAGCACGATTAATTTTATATTTGTCGAATAAGACGATTGAAATTCTTTCATTTAAATTCAATTATTTGTTTGTTCAAATTGACCCCTTGCCGTATCATTTTCTTTATTGTTACAATGATTAGAAGTGTTTCGATTGTAATTATTTCTAAGAAGAAAAAAGACAATTCATATTTATTTTGTGTCTACTGTTATGTCGCCGCGACACAACGGAAGAATTTCCCAAGAGATGTGTGGATTCTTGTTCTGATCGGAGAATTTACTAAGACTCGTTCTCTGTTAAACTTCCTTTATTTTAGTAATTATTTTAGATTGGTATCTCGTTAGACGCACGTTTCGATGGAAGCTGCACTGGTGCAGGTTTTGAAGGACTTTGAGCTGAGGGAAAGTTGATGGATACATGTACATATAGGTTCTTACTTGAGTGGTGGGGGGTTAGAAAATCATTAGGGTTAGTATGGTAAAGTCCGAGTATTGAAGATGACGTGACGAGACAAAGGTTCAAGTATGATGTGGCAAGAATGGAGGTCGAGGATGAGGCAAAGTTTGAGGATGTGTCAAGGATGAAATCATGGCTTACAGAAGATTTTGGGGATGTTCGATAAAAAGATAATAGAATGACGTTGGTATACAATGATATGTGATGATCGCAGAATGATGTTGGTATGCAATATAATATTGTCAATAGTAAGTGGTGTGTAATAACTATAATAATAATAAATAAGAAGAGGAAGAAGAAATCTAATTATAATTAAAGTGGTGAAATAGGACGTGACACATTTGCTTAAATGTTTAAATACTGATGACAAAAAATCAGAATTTTATTCAGATTAAAATGAACGGAATAGCATTTACACTTAACAGGTTCTTACTAGAAATCTCCACCACGAGTTTGTCTTGTTAAATAACGACAAGGGGTTAAACATGTAAAAGACAGAAGTTCTTAAAATATCAGAAAAATTATTTGAATTTAACCCTTTGCACTCGAAACCATTTTAACTGTAAATATAAATTAACTTTTCTGACTTATAGTATTTCCATTTCATATGACAAAGTGTATTTCATGCATATGAAATCGATTAGTCTCGTGACTCATACAACAGTTAGACTTTTAACGATCTTTTTATATCTAAGCTTTGATAATATAAATATTATTTTGGAACGTGATGTAACAATTTTTTAGAGGTGCTTCAGAGTAATAACTCGAGTGCAAAGGGTTAATACCGAGTTCGCGAAATTTTCTATGAAGCTTATGAAAAAGCTTAAATACTATATTAATACTAAAATATTACGTTAATATAGCATACTATATTAATAGTACAACTAATAATATTCCTACTTGAGATCACTAATATACTGGAGATCGATATACAGACAAATAAATCGTTTTAGACGAGATATTACAATGCCAGTTGCATTGGTAAAACCTATTAAGATTACGAGAAAACAAAACGCGCTTCTATTACACATTTCTATGCACGTTTTCATCCGTTTTCGCACGTTTCCGCTCATCTTCACCAGTCTCGCACAATTTCGAAGCGTCTACACGCGACCCTAAAGTGTTTTCACTTTTTTCCCCACATATTTTCACGCTCTCTCGCCAGCTTTTATGTGATTAGTTTTTATACATTTCTAGCACGTTTTGATTCGATTGCACACGTTCTCACGCGTTTTCACTTGTTTCTACCAGTTTTCGAAGCGTTCTCATGCGTTTCGATGCACGTTGACTGCTCCATACATTTTCAAAGCGTTTCCATATGTTATTCACTCGCTTTCACACGTCTCGTACATTTTTAAAGCGTTTCCTATTGTTTCCACGCATTCTCATGAAAGGTTTTTACAAATTTTTTTTCGACAGAACTCCGACAGACACTTTGATCAAAAATTTCCTATCCATCCAAATGCAACGGAATATTAAATACACCACCTGAATATTAAACACCATTGATCAATAAACGTAAAAATGGAAAAAATGGAAAATAATGAAATGCACAAAAATGGAGAGATTTAAAAAATTATGATAGCCCGAATTAATTTCGCGACTGTTGCTTGGCTATTAAAAATCAATACGGAGGTACATACAACGAAAAGCAATTAAATAAAAGGAGAACTATATGCGAAAGTAGACAAGTGATTGGAAAACGAAAAATGCATTGAATATTTTATGATCGGGGATAACCAATAGAAAGGTAAATGCAACCTAATGCAGCTGAATAAAAACAAAATGCCACGAGACAGTACAAAATTAATTAGAACTTGTGTATCTTTGTCGTAGGTAGATACTTGCGAAATTCGATGCGGAATAGAGAACGCGATGTCCTCGGATTTAGAACAATATCGTCTTCGTTTGATGAATGAAACGCTCCGTTTCGTGGACACGCGTTTCGACTGATAGATTCGAGGTAATCGCTCATTTTCCCGTGTGCATGGGTCTACACGTTCGCTGAGCAATTTAAAAATGGCCATCGATGAATTCGGCCCGTACGAACGAGCATAACAGTTTCATCTTTGTTTGATATCGGTTGCAAGTAATACTGCTAGAATATTCTTTCCCCACGTTCGTTTTATTGTCTGAGACACGTCACACATTATTCTTCAAAGTTAGCATAAATTGTAGCGACCAATTTAAGAAATAGAGAAGCAATGATTTCGCGAAGCTGATTGTAATTACTACAGCGAGATTGTGATCCATGAAGCTCCACAAAAATATTCCTTCACGAGTTTCGTTTTCTCAAAAGTACACGTTACATCACTTCAACATTAATTGTGATCTTTATCGCGTTAAACTTTGGCATTTATTTCATATAAAATGGATATATCATATGACGAATTGTTGTTTGAAAATGTTCATGCGTCACACCATCGTGAAATCTACAATTCATTCGAGTAATACGTGCAATTGATTTTCACACAGTTCAAGTAAATATGTAAAAAATGCAAGTTTTATTACATTCGTACAAAATGGGTCACAGAATCGCAGAAAATTCGTTCGATGTTAATCGAAGTATTTTGAAATTTGTGTATAAAAGATTTCAACAAAGAACCAACTAAAACTGTTTTTGAAATTTTTATTGGATATATTAAGAATTATTAGTTGTAACTAGACTGTTGATCATTATACAAAATAAAAATTATCTGCATCTGTTGCAAGAAACAGTCACTTAAAAATTTATACATTTCATTAATAAATTTACTAAGATAAAAATGATATATTGTTCACCTTCAACTAGTTAAATTGTATAAATGTTTTAAATTACGCCTACTAATTTTTGTCAGAAATGCATAAAATCCGCAGACTAGTTATAAAAAAAAGACAAAATAGACATACAAATGGTTCTCAATTATACACATAAAATTTATTTGAATCTAACAAATGCGTGATTTGAAACGGTTGAAAAAAATAGATAGATTCATGCTGCAGTTCTTGTTTCAAAGAAACCTCGATTATCCGAACTCATGAAAGGAACATAAATTGTAAATACTTATAAATTAGACGGCGGATTTTATGCGTTTACGACAAAAATGAATGATGATCAAATGCAAAGAAACAGTAAAAATTATTGCGTTATTCTGATTTCGTTAAACTTATTAAGAAACTAAATAAATGTCTATACAGTTCGTGCATCTTGCAATCGATGTAAATACTCTTAATTTTCCATAAAAAGCCTCAGTCTACCTATAATAGTTACGTCTCTCAATTTAACCCCTATCAATTGATGCAATAAATAATTAAATAATAGTCGCATTAGATCTACTTATATGTGGAACGTGCTTAGCTAACAAAGCGTTTAAATATTGGAAATTTGGATTAGCCGAGGCTCACTGTATTTTCCAAAAAGATCGAACATGTCGCAGGCTGCAACTTAACCCTTTTAGCCGCAGGATCTCAGAAAATAAAATAGACCCATGTTGCATAGAACTTTTATAGCGTATTAAATTGAACAAAATTGGTACATTTTTATTAACAAAGGAATAACATAATATAAAAGAAAAAAATAATAATAATAATAATAATAATAATAATAATTCAATTCAATTTGTCGTTATAGGGTGGGACTCAAATAGTCCTACCGTGCCACATAGGTTCATGAATGCGCATGCAGCTATTGCAATATTTCGAGGTGGGTCTAAAAATGTCCCACCGTGCATTATCGTGCATCAAAAAGATGGGACATTTTTAATCCCACCGTGCCCCAAAGAGTTAATAGGATCAAGGGGGGTTTATCGTGCAGGAAAAATGAGTTTTCGTTTCCGGGGCAAGCGAGAGTGTCTCTTTGAGCGAAACCCATGGCGCGAAGACGCCGAAGGGGTGTAAACTGAGCCGCGAGAAGTTTGACTCCGCTATGTGCCATCCTAGAATGGCAGCTGGGTGTTCGCCGGGATAGTACAGGCCCGATGGAACGCCTAGAGCGCTACCGGCCGCGTTAATCCACTTTGTTAGCTCTAACGACGGGCGTGGTTTATATCCTTGGCTTTTATCGAATCGGCTAAGCACCGGCAATGAGCCTCCCCTTCAAGTTTACCAACCGCTTCGCGATTATTTAATTATTTTCCCGTCTTCGACTTTCCTTCGTAGACTTTTATATACCGTGTCCATGAACTACAGTGCCACCCAGAGGATCGATCCAGGCTTTTATCTGCGTCCTAGGTCATCATTTTCGATTTGATGTTGCTCGATTACATTTCATTTTATTTTATAAGGTTGCATGCATAGAAACTAGGTAGAATAAAATGGGACAGGTTTCGTATTTTTCATGTAATTCTTTAATAGCGCATTTTTTTTTAATCCTGTGTTTATACGACTGTATTTTTTTTCTTGTATTTGTCCTTGCACAATATGTTGATACCGTTTGGCTGAAAGTACTTGGGACACCCTGTATACACGTAATAAAATTTCAGACGGGGGATTCAAGTCTTTGAGGAGTGTTCCTAATTGAATAGGATTCA
Source organism: Megalopta genalis (assembly GCF_051020955.1). Taxonomy (NCBI): domain Eukaryota; kingdom Metazoa; phylum Arthropoda; class Insecta; order Hymenoptera; family Halictidae; genus Megalopta; species Megalopta genalis. The sequence continues at coordinate 19,933,276 of NC_135019.1, read as the reverse complement.
GACGTTCAGTAGGAGCGAATATACGTTATCAACTTTTATGTCGACCTTACACATTTCGTGATCTTGATAAAAAATTAACAGTGTCCTTGCTTTCTTATCGATTACTATTTATTTGAATAACTTGTAATTACAAGACTGTGGGTATGTTGCATTTATGGCATGTGCAGATGCAAGGTTATGTCATAATGCAAGGAAACTTATAAATTAATAATGTCTGATACAACGAATAATCTTTTCGTTAACGAAGGAAACATCCTTTAATCCTAATTTCTGTAAAACGACATACGGAAATGAGAATTTACATAAAGTTCCGCAATCTAGTAATTATACTATTGTAGTTTCGTTTCCTCCTCGTCCAGCTTTTGTTATCGATTAAAAATTGTTAATCGCTCTCTTGTTCCTTCAAATCTATTGACATCGTTACATATGATTAATCTACAAATGCAGGGTGTTTCCTTAACTTTTGCCCACATATTTTCGCGCACTTACGTTAATCTGACAAGAAATGTTTCAAGCAAATGTTTATCGGTTTCCTGTTTGTTATACGTCGAAACATTTAATTTTAAAAAATTGTTATTTTTTCAATAAAAAATCGGTGTCACGTTAAGTTTTTTAAATGGCATTGCATTTTTTTACTTCACATTAATGTAGCTTGTGACAAGACGAATTCAACGACCTGCTGTAAAATGACCTTCGGGTGACCTTATGTATTACAACCTATGCAACATAACATAACGTAACATATGTTGTAGAACATGAATTCCGGTTCGAACATAGATTGTATGACAATTTTTTGGTAATAATAACACTTTTGTGATAAAATCATTAGATCATAGCCAATCTAATAGCTTTATTTTCGTTAAATACGTAATGATACTTTTTTGCAATAAAATTATCAATTTGTTGATTGATGTATCTTAAAATTAAGAAATTTTCATCTTCAGTCGTTTCTGCTGATTGAACTGAAATGTATCGGTTCAAGGTTACTCAACGATCATACTATAATAGTAGTAATTAGTAGTATTGAAAAGATAACAATTTTTAAAAATTAAATGTTCTGTCGCATAGCAAACAGAGAACCGATAAACATTCTACATTAATTTGAAGTATTATTTATATATTGGGTTGGCAACTAAGTAATTACCGATTTGTTCAATGAAATAAAAAATTTTTTTTTTACTTGGAATGAAGTTTAATCTGTAATGTATTTTCCATTTTGTTCGATGACCTTTTGTCATCTCTCTGACAACTTGAAAATTCCACGCTCGTAGAAAGTCTGATCCTTCTCGGCCAAAACACCATTACAGCGTCATCATCATTAAAAGTTTTACCACGAAGGGAGTTGTCCAGGGATCGAAATAAATGGTAATCCGATGGCGCGAGATCAAGGCTATATGGTGAGTGTAACATCAATTCCCAAACAATATCCATCAATTTTTGCCGAGTGGACAAAGACGTGTACGGCCTAGCATTGTCCTGGTGGAAAATGACACCTTTACGATTGACCAATTCTGGTCGCTTTTCCTTGACCGCTGCATTCAATTTGTCCAGTTGCTAACATTCACGGATAATAAAAAATAACATAATAATAATAATAATAATTTTATAATATAACATTTACGGATATCATAAAAACGGGAGTGAGAGACATCTATAACTGAAATCGGCAATTACTTAGTTGCCAACTCAATATTTTATATATTTTTTATTAAAAAAACCGGTAACTCCGATTTTTAATTAAAAAAATAACAATTTCTTTAAATTTATAAACATTTATTCGAAACATTCTTTTGTCAGATTAACAAAAATTCACGAAAAAATGTGGGCGAAAATTAAGGAAACACCCTATATGTACTCTGAACATGAAATACATCAAACGGCTCAATTATATTGTTAAACTGCAGATAAACTTTAAAAAATCATAATAATAATAATATAAACAAATCTATGAAAAAGTCGAGCCCGATATTTCCGGAAATCTTAAATAAACTCGCCTACACGACGCAATCCCCGTTCGTGATCGTAACGTATAAAAAGCTCGTGTCAAAAGTGTTTTTTACACCACCATAAAATGAGGGTGCGGACTTGGTAAAGTATTATGGCCGTACGGCAGTTCCTGTCTCTCTTTCTCACGCGCCTAGTTCATAAAGGAAGCGGAGAAACTACCGTAACGGGATCGGCGAAAGGATTTGCGAGAGGTACGAGTACTAGAATCGTTTCCCAAAAAATATTCTAAAACTCGGGATTCGCTTACGGTGGGCAACAAAAGGAGAAGTAAATTCTTCCCCGGAGCATAATAGACTTTGTCTCAAAAGTCGGCGAGCTTTTGTCGCCGTCCGAGCAAAGTTCTATTTGAAAAGACTGGCAAACGAAGTGAACACATAAACATCACAATGTAGTCTTTAATGCCCGTAAAGCGCCGGGATTTTATTTCAAAAATGCCTTTCATACGATCGTAAAATGGGGCGATACCCATAGAAGGGTGTTATCGCTGCACGCCCAGTGTGTTGCTCGTAAACGGCCGTCAAATGCTCCAGCCCCGCTATGGCAGCAGTATACGAACCATCTAGCTCCATAGATACGGCTTTTCCACGTTCCTTTTCGCTGCCTGTTTCCCAAGGCAGCATTCGCGATCGTTAGCACCCTAGATTTCCCGGCATCCCGACACCTATTACTCGAACACCCTGATATCCGCGGCGAAAAAATACTGACGACCTTGACGACCGCATTCGCTCACGCAACGAACACTTTTATCGCGTCTTAGGTACTTTTCAAATAATACATTTAGGAAATAAATGTTCGTATAAGGCGAAAGGTACCTATTGTGAAACGCTTTTCAGGTGGTACGTTTTTATCGATTTTATTAAAATTGAAAAGTCTCGTTGAATATTTATACTACCGTATGATAAATCAATGTCTTTAGATAATGTAATGAACTGTGAAATATTTATTTAGTATGAATAAAAACTGATTCGAATAAAATAGTAAAATGCGAACGTATATCTATTACGGAACACCGTTTCCCGTTCACGTCACTGTGTTTGTGGAACAGAAATAAACTTTGGCGAGCAAAATAGGGCAGAAACTATTGGATGAATCGAAATATCCTGATAAGTACGCCTAATCCTCGAATCGTGGACCTTTTTGAGAAAAATGTGACTGTAAGTTATATTTTAGATCATTCATAATTTTATTTATCAATTATATTAAACATAATCGTTGTGAGGCACTCATTCTAGACACGTTACTTTTTATCAAGACCTTAACGAAACGCGTGAAAATTCAAACGAGTTGTCAGAATTTGAATTGTATTGTTAATTGACTAAACAATACAATCTATACTTTGTACATATTCCGTAACTTTCAGTTTAACTAATAACAAGAATAAAATCTTCAACATGCGCATGGGTCACAAACGCTTACAAAATGCTTGTTAAAATTTTCGTCCAGACTAATTAAAAAAAAAAAAAAAAATTAAAAGAACGTGAGACTCTTATTTCTTTTTGTTATTCCAACCAATTGTATTATTCCAATAAAATTGTGTAGAGACTGTCTAGTATGCTAGTTATACTATATTCTATATACTATATTACTATATTCTAGTTATACTATTTGGTCCACCTTGAAAAAAGTAATTCCATCTCAAACGGTGTTCGAACACATTCGTGAGTCACTAAAAATGTAGAAACTATTCAGATGGCTCGCCTCGGGCGACTCGCCCCGTATTTTGGCCTGAGATCTCGAAACGGAATAACGAGACAAGGGGTTGGGATCGAAACGGGACACGGGCCCGTGATCGCGTTAATCTATGCAACCGGTCGTCGGACTAACACGCGCGGAACACGTTGAAATGTTGGTCGACGAATCTCGGGGACGATATGAAGGCATTCGGATGAAAGGCCGGCTGACACCAGGCGGGCAGCTCCAATTATTTTGTGAGCCGAAAATAGGAGCGGCGTCGTTTCCGGTGCGCATGCGGCGCGCTCATTTACTTTCGAGTCACCGGTGTTATAGCGGGAAGACTGTGTAGTCGGTATATATCCGTCGGTACACTTGGTCTATGCCATGGACTGTATGGCATGACTAATTATACTTGAGCCCGCGGCAGATCTCGTTGGCCTGGCCCTCAAGAGGCGGGAAGCACCCCATTAAAGCTCGAGCTTCGGCCGCCCTCCACAAGGAAGACCGCCGACCCGCCAATACGAGCCAACCAGCTGAAAGGACGAGGACGTCGAGCAGAAGGAGAAGAGGCTCAACCTCAGGGACGAACGTATAGAAGCCGCGAGCTGCGAACATACGTTATTCTTTTTCCTCCGAGCGATGTCTGCTCATCCATCTTGATGCACGAGATCCTCTCGTCGAGTGCAGAAGTGCCCCGATGCTTGGACCTTCGTCATTATGTGCAGATAGTATCCTCGATAAAACGATACTTCGATCGTTTCGTTTCCTCGATTTAGGGCTGGATACAGCGGCTACTGCACCAGCATTGCTGCTAGCTTTATCTTTTTATCTCATTCGACCCAACTTTTGTGTATTTCATACAGCAGCAGGAAAGTTCATTTTGAAATAATTTATAAGCTGTGTATCAATAATTCATTTAAACGTGTATTTTTGTTCTAGCAGTGTTCTTTTATAAATTTGTTATATTTTACTTTTTTATTAATAGATGCGTAAACGTATTATTTAAGAGTACTGTACGAAGAAATATACCTTGAATAGAAAAAATAATATTCATAGCACTTTTTCTTACATGAATACAAATTAACCCTCTCTTAAGCAAACCTTGAACCATCTAATTCCTTATACATCCTAGGGTTAATAAAAAGTAGCCTGCGTAGTTTATACATTTATGGCAAAAACACCGGGAGGAGTTGAACAAATTGTTACATTTCTTTCAATTGATTACAACTGTTAAAAGAAGAAATACATTCCTGTTTGACTTTGCAATTTCCTGTGGTTTTGCAATTGATGTGGACAGTTTCTAATGGTGTAACGTTACTTTTACATGTTACACATGATTCGAGGAAATCATATAGGAATCTTGAGCATTGTGAAATTTTAACAGCTCTTTTAACTTTGTACGAAGGTCTAGAAACATTTAGCTTCCTATCAACGGAGTCGAAATAAATATTTTATTCCCTGAATCAAAACTTTCATTCAATCAGTTGTAATATTTCAATAAAATTGTGTAGGAACATGTACACTAATATAATCTATGCAACGTTGGTCTAGGTGTATAAAAACCTAGACCAACGTTCTAGTTGTATTAAGTATTTGTTACAAGAACTTACCTTAATTGTTGCTATTATAAACGAAACCCTTCGTCTTCGTTTCAGTTAACACTTTTGCTTACAGGACTTCAAACAATTATGTAATTTACAGATCATATACACAGACTTGAAGGTGCAATTAGTTGTATCAACCCTCGAGTGTCCCTCAGAAATTTGTGAAGGGCTATCGCACAACGTTTCACCCGTTTTCTAATAAGATTTAGCGAGTATTATAGCATTCAGAATTTTATATTCAAATAAAAATTTAGTTCGGGAAACTCTTAAGGAAAAATCGTATACCTTAACGTATTCTCATTTTCAGCAGGTCGAACAGTGTCACTAAAAGAGTGGAAACGAACGTTTACGTATGTACATCTGTCAAATGGTAAACGTCTGATACAAAAAAGACAAGAACTCTGAATATTTTACGAGCGTCCGCTGCTCCCAGATGTGGCATTAAATAAATACTAAAAACATAATGATGATTCCCACGTTTGTTTGACAAACAATACAATTAAACAGAAAACACCGAAAATTGTGGCACACACTGTAAGGTAATATTGTATCTTGTCAGCAGGTAAGGGTATTCGAACATGTTTTTGATAAAATTTTAGTTCACAATTTAAACTTAATACTTCATAAAGGGTTTATGTAAAATGTGTTATCTGTATATTAAACTCAGTGTGCGATTGTATAATTATTTATTATTTAGAAGTCGCGTGTCTCCAAGCCGATTCATTCTGATTCTAATTTGTGAAGTTTTGAGCAGTTAAAATAAACGAATCTTGATGTTACGCGCAAATTTTGAGAACTTTCAGACGCCTTTCGTAGCTACATAGTAAATTGCATAATTCCATATTAATGAATATGCGAATCACCGAAAAAATTTCAAAACCAGTCTAATTTTAATTGACAGATGAATCAACATCGTTACAACGTGCGTGATCTTTGTTTCATTAATTAACATTTTAAATAGAGACATTTAGTGTTATGTAGACTATTATGATCGATCTGATCTTGTAGGAATTAATCCGTCGACTAACACAATTGACGACTACCGCGATTTATGTCACAAATACACTGCGTTGTAAGAGGTTTCCTGGAATTCTCCTAGTGTTGAGAACATCTTCCCGAGGCGATGTGTCGTTTCCTCGAGCTCGTAGCGATCGGAAGAATTCCTCCTCGAACTATGGCACCGTTGGCTATGCCAGATGCCGCGGAAAATCACGGAGACACTCGATGTTTTAGGGTAATGGAGATTCCGGTCCCCTCGCGGCTCCTCGGGAACGAGTAATCTGGAGGATCGTTTCTGGGTGAGCTATATACCGCGGCTCCTTAGCTTGCCAAAGTGGCACGTGTGGCAAAATGCGTCTGTGCCTGTGTCTGTGAACGTTCTATAGCGCGTTCGTGCTCCATTTCTCGTGTACAAGGTGTAACATAATTATTCGACGCCAGTCCGGACCGTTACATCTTGCACAATCGCTTACGAGGAAGTTTTGACAATTTACAAATTCGAGATAATTCGAAACTTTTCATGAATGTAGCTTCTGCGATGTTAGTAATGTTAATAATTTGTTCGATCAACTGAAAACGACATTAGGTGTGAAAACGTCCTCGATAATAAATCTTGACTTTTTATGTTATCGTGAATAACTAGAGAAAGCTCAGACACAAAAATATAAATGATATTCTGAACACTTATACCTATTGTATATCCTTGATGAACTTTGAAAAGCTCGAACAAATATTATGTCGACAAAGTAACACTCGGAATGAGAACTGACCAGAAATTTTCGTATTATTTATGTTATACAAAACCTAATGGTTCGATTGACTTTCTTTAATAAACGTTTGATGTTAATTCCTACATTCATAGTTAGGTATTGCTTAGATGTTTATTCATTTACTTGAAATAACTACAGTTTTGGGGAAAAAAGCATTAATTTTTCAGCAATAGTTATATCCACAAAACTACGTCAAACTTTTTTTGAATCTGTAGGAATATAATCTTTATGCGTTATTAATCAAATAACAAAAATCAATTGTTTGAAGTTAGAAAAAGCAGTCTCCTTTCTTTAAGAAATGAAAATGTAACTAGGCTTAAACAGACTCAAAAATGCAGCCATTTGAAGCATTTGAACCTTGAAGCATTTGAATCCGAAATCAATAAGGATAATTTATAAGTCATATGTACTTACGTATTTTGATATCCTGCCTGCGCAATATATGGACGGTTCAGAAGCCGATTAATGTAAGTCCACTTTCCTTTGAAAATGAATTGTGCAAACGCATATTTATCATAGAATGTCTCGGAAGATAAATCAATTATTTCTTCATAAATAAACTATACACACAGCTACACAGTTATATTAACCACAGAATGACTAAACAAAATTGTTCAGAGACAATTGTTTCTTTTTTACTGAAAAAAACATTGATATTTTTCTTCTGTTTTTCTTCTGGTTAATTTCATTTGTATGCCATCATATAACGAAAATTCTTCTTTGCATTATTAGAGGCATTGTTATATTTTCACAGAAAATGTACAAAATCCTTATTTATCTTAATTTCAAGGATAATGGACTTACACTGGCTGGCTAATGAATAAAACAATTCGAGATAAAGGAGAGATAACATTTACAGGTACAGGTGAACGTGAATCATGTCGCCGTCGCTTACGCTTCGAATGCTTTAGTTATTTATTTAAACAAATCCCAACATTCCAAACATTGATAGTTGTGTGTAGGTGTAGGTGAGTGTACGTGTATCCGCGTGTTCGTTTGTTTGATTGGATCCTGTATGTAAATGACGCAGTTTCGCGCGTGAATTCATCGAGAGTCTTACAGCTAATGAGACTCGTTCGACACGAACGTGGGAATCTCGCTTAAAATCATCGATCGCGATTCGAAACCGAAAAGAAATTGCGTTGATCGAATGGATCGACCCGCCGATTCGTCGACGGATCGTCAACGACAGGACTTTCGGACTTCTCATTCAATCCGTCTCAATCTCTCACGCTTTCTTTCTCGCATTTTCTTTCGTTCTCTTTCTATTTCTTTCTCTCTCTCTCTCTCCCTTTCTCTCTCCCTCTCGCTCTCTCTCCCTCTCTCTCAGAAAATTCAAGCCATGTCGTGGTTCTAAAAACGTTCTGGCACAATCGAGTCGTCTCTTCTTGCCGTTAAACACACGCATGAATTCTCTTTGGATGGCGAGCGTTCTTCGACTAGAATAAATTATAGTAGTTAGGTTACTTACGGCTGGCCCCTCGCGCGGGTTCTTTCCTCCTCCCTTTCCGTAGCACACAGACACACACACCGATGCTCGCAAAGACTTGCTTCCTGCTTAATTGTTCCTCTCCGCCTTCGTTATCTCAATTACAATGTTGCTTGAATCACCAACGAAAGATCTTCGCCTCGCAATTATCGGTGACAGTTGGGGGACGCATGGGGCTCCAATTTGTCACGAGTCTTTGTCTTTAAACCAATCTTGACTTAATTAACCACTTGCGTTATAACATTCTGTCGCAAAGTCGCGAAAGACTTAAACAGAGTACCCGAACATTTATAAAAATTTGTAAAGTCAATGGGGTATCCGATTTTCTAGAATTTAACGGAGATTTATATTGCTCTGATTCTGTCAAAATCGTTGACACAAAAAATTGTATTAGGTCAAATCGTTCGCTAAACATTTAAGAAATCAATCAGACGTAAAATTTCGTAAAGATCAACAATGTTATCCTTAATCTGCTGAAACTATCGGTACAGAAAATAACAATTTATTCAGCTATTAACTTTAAGAATTTATAAAGTAACAACTTGGAATTAGGGTTTTTATATATTTGTAGCACATAGAAATTTGTAAAATCAATGGAACATAGACGATTAAAATTTAACATATATTGTCTTTGCTCTATTGCGGTTGTTAATGTAGAAAATAATAAGTTATTCAACTATAAATTCCCAAGAGTTTTCGATATCGACAAATAGCAGTGCAAATTTGTATACATTTGCAGCTCACAGAAATCAATGAGATATAAAATTTCGTAGAGTTTAACATATTTATATCGTTTTGCTCTAGCGAAACTGTTGATATCACAAATAATATTTTATTTTAACAGTGAAATCTACGAATATCTTAAACTGGCAACTAGCAATGAAGAACTTTTATGCATTCGCAATGCATAAAAATGTAAAAGCTCAATAATATACAAAATTTCATAGAATATAACAAAGTTTTATATTATTCTTAATCTACTGAAGCTGGCAGTACAGGAAACGATAGTGTGTTCAACAGAAAACTGCACTTAACATGTAAACTTAATACGTTGAAGCAAATCTTTCACGGATACAGTTTAATTATTATATGTACACTGAAATCGAAAACAATTATTCCACTTCTATTGGTACTACTACCCTCCAAAAGAGTCTAATTACACTGTCATAAAAATTAGACTCACTTAAACAACTGAGAGTACAATAAATACAATAATCCTGCATTTTATTCTTTTAACTCAAAATTTGATTTTTCTGTTACCGATATTAAGCCTTTATACTCAACAAACACAAATTTCGTGTTTCAAAGAGCCCTGAAACGTAATTTGAAAGGGAAATGTTAACACTCCAGCCTTGCAACATCAAAGAAACCGTTCTTTCGTTGAAATGTCACCGACAAACGTAATGAACAGCAATTATCTCTACTAAGCACTACCATACATCAAACAAGCAAATTCTTCACAAAATTGTCTCAAAGATCGTACTCCGCTAATTTAAAACACTGAAACTTCTATAAATGCATAAAATTTGTAACCTACTAGCAACCGTGGAAATATTATCTCTCTATACTTAATATTCAACATTTCAAAGCGCAACCGCAGAACAAAGTTTAAACCACCGACAAAATAAACCCCGAAGCAAAATCTCGCCGTTTCTCATGCAGCAGAGAGTTCTCCGGACTTCGCTAAAAACCGAAGACCATAAAGTTCAGGGAGCAGAGTCATTGCCAGCATCTTCCGAAAGAAGAATAGCATCAGCCTGGACCCGTACACTCGTCCCAAGCCTCCCACATCGAATACAATTTACAAGATGCATCGCCCATCGTTCCTCGCGCCGAGTTTCGCAACCCTTGTCCATCGACATCCCCCCTCTCTCTCTCACTCTTTCTCTCTCTTTTTCTCTCATTCTCTCTAAATCTCACGCAGTCTCGCACACAAGGTACACACGCGATTACACAGAATTCCAACGACTCGGCAATTTATTATCTAGCAGGTTCCGTTCCATAGAACGCCTGCAGCTTCTTATGATCAGGTCCAGTCTCCGCGCGACTATCCTCTCCTCTCGCGGCACCGAGAAGTCGAGGTCAGACCTTCCAATTCCTCGAATAATTCCACTTAGTGCTCCGACAAATCCGGATAAAAGGAAGCCCGGGCAAAGCAGCCTGGCTCCCTGGCGCGTTGTCTTTTGGGTTCCTGAGATTATATCAATCCCCTCGTTTCACGGCGTCGAGCGTCGCGACGACCTTTCGCCGACGATTCAACTTCTTGCGCGGATGTGATCTCCGGCGAGTCGAACTCGTGTCCTCGATATCCCGTTTTCTATGGAACTTACCCCCTTCCCCCTACGAGCTCCGGCAATCTTACCGGCGGAAAAAAAGGTAAAGGATAGACGTCTCGACGTCCGAGACTTTCCCGGCGAGCCCCGTTCTTCTCCGGCAAGTTTCCCCGACGGTTTCAATAGCCCGGATAAGGTCAACAACATCCTCGATCAGGTTAATTCCGGAGAACGAGGAGCGGAGAACCTTTAAAATCGTCGTCCCGTATCTACGATGGCGCACGAAATATTCAGAGCGGCGATCGGTAAACGTTGACGATCTAGCTTAGATCGGAGATGCTCTCTGAACGATGGAGAATAGTCACCACCGGGATTCGGTTGCCCGGATTTCCAACGGAGACAATTCGGCGAACTGATCTCGGCGAACGACGTTTCCAACGGCTTCGTTTTCACGTGTGGGCTACGTGTCCCAATTTCTGCGCCCTCGAGCCAATTTTTGCTTTGCCGAAGCTGTCATTGGAAACTTTAATCTTCATTTAGAGCACTAGAAATACTATTCGTTTTTTTCTCGGACGTATCGGTTTTGAAAAGCATCTTTTCGCGTGACAAAAATTCGTAATTTCATAATGTTTCTAATGAAGAACATTAGGATAATAGGAAAATTCAGTACGTAATTTGGAGTACAGTCAGAGTTAGAGGTCCGATGAAACACGATCAATTTGAATCCGTCTGACAATAATTTTATAATAGTTCAAATGAGAAACGAGTGTTTATTATTTTAAGTTTGAAATAATGATGCGCTAAAATTGTCGAGGCCTCTCGCTTAGTTGAAGGATTTTCACGTTACGTAGAGCTTTGGAAACGACGCCCTAGTTTAGAAAGATACCGCATGGATGCATTCTCTATAAATCGATTGTTCTTGTTATTTTGATAGAAATAGGTGTGCGTGCATTGCCGGCAGTTTCAGCGTTAAGAATGCTCCATGGGAAAGTAATATCACTGAAGGAATTGTTCCTGGAATATTATTGTAATCGCGATATAGAAAACTCTGGAAGTGACTATTTACCAATCGAGCACCAACCGTTGTTTTAATCGTAACACTCTTTTAAATTGAGCATCGGGTTAATGCACGCGAAATCTTAATTTCTGTTATTCGAAATCTCGTCGAAACATTTGAACGGCGCAACTCGTGTTTCGATTGAGAAATCGCGAATCTAGAAAACTAGCGACGCGTATTTGCGAATGATCTAAATGCTATAAAAGTAACAGCATGGAGAGAGTACTTACTCGTGCACACGACTCCTTTGCACCGTCGACTGAAAAAGACAGAAAGCGGAAATAAAGCAGGAAGTGAATCAGCGAGTTTATAAAAAATCCTTGTCGCAATCAGGAGAATTTCAAACAAGAGGAAACCTTTAGAAAATCGATGGGACATTCGAGGAGACAGAACAGTTGTTCGAAGAACCGATTTCGCGTGCAGAAACCCGCCAGAGAGACGCTTCCGTTCGTCTAGAATCGAAATCATTAAGGCCACTGATTTGTGCTCTCAGTTGCCGACATGTTTGCTCCTTCTCTGATGTAACAACGGTGTCCCTACGTATACACTGTTCAGCTACTCGGCGATAAAACTTTAAGAAACTGCAATTACAGACGTTCGTCCCGTAATATCCAGCAGTTCAGACTGACGAACATAGTCTGCAGACAGCAGTAGATATCTAATTAGGGTGTTCAGCAAAATCGCTGGGTTAAAAAGAAAGTCTGAAGATGATACGTTGGTTCGTTTAAATTCGCAGCATGATTGTATAACGACCTGCTCGAGGCACATTGTATCTTCTATTTTCTTCGGTAAAAACTTTCAAAAGCACGAGTGAAATGAAACTAAATATAATGATACAGATAGGAAATAAATTGATATGATACTGCGTAAGGTTATACGCTCCTTTTTGAATGGAGAAAAAATGCGCTCAAATACGTTTCACACAGAAACGCGTGTAAATTAACAAAGGAATGTGATTATCACGAAAATTTGATACTGTTCCCATTTCCGTTTTGCTTCTTTTTCGGTTCTTCAAAGCGAAAACTCCTCTTTAATGAAGACAGGGGTTAGCCCATTTCCCTTTTGAAATTAGTCTACAAAAGTTGTTACACTCAAATTAATAAAATTCTTTTGTTCAAACAAAAGGACTTCCACCGCTATTACATTAAAAAATGTTGAATCTTTCTCCGTCGAAAAATGTGTTAGAGACTCCGCTCGTTAATCCGGCATTGCAACCATTTATCATTTTCCCCCATACTAAACAACAACGTGTCAATTTAACCAACTAGATTTGACCACCAGAAATCCAAAAATTACTAAATACAAATTGACAATTTAATTTTCGACTCCGACTGTCTGCAGACCGTAAATCTGAACCAAAAAACCTACGCGATTCGCCGGAATTCCCCCGCGAATCGTACCTCCGACCCTCGTCTCCAGAACCAAAGACCTACGCCCCCTCACAGAATTCTGCCGATCCTTCGAACAACATCTCAAATCCATGGCACGTCGCTAACAACAGTGGCGACACCGTACACGATGCCTAAAAGAAAACCGAGCTGGCCCGATCGACCACTGCCAGCAGTAGCGACCCGTCGCGCCCTCGATGAGCCTGCGTGTGCCGAAAGTCCCCTTCAGACCGAGATCTCTTGAATTTGAACACGTTTCTTGGCGCTGCCGGGCGTGCCGGGCTGCCTGAGTATCCCAGGACAGGACAGCCCGACGTTCGGCGCTGGTACTTTGGGTGGCGGTGGTGGTTCCGGCAGGTTGTCGTCGTCGTTGTCGTCGTCGCTGCTGTCCGCGTCGAAGTCGTCGTTGTCGTCCATCCTGGCAGTGGTCGCGTCGACGCACGGCGACGGCGTGCGTGTCCTCTGAACACAGGGGCTCATCGTGTAGAGCGGCGGCTCGAGGATCCTCTTGCCTCCACCAGGCGGCGGGGAGCATTGGAACTCTTGGAGCTGCAGCTCGAGCTCCTGCGCCAGCTTCGCCTTGTGCGGCGGCGGGCTGGAAGACGGCGAGTCCATCAGATTCAACGTAGACAGCCTCTGTTTACCGGAAGACATCTCGATGCCGGAGCAACCGGCCTCCAGCAGCTCCTCTTTTTTCTTGTCGCCGAACGAGGACAGGCCGGCTGCGTTCGAAGCGTTCCTGTCCCTCTGATGGTAGATCCCGGCGAATATCAATATGTTCAGCAGCAGCAGAAACACGCCGACGGCTATCGTCACCGTCAGAGCCGTGGTGTAGCTCTGGTAGTGGCTCGAGGCCAGCTTGCGCAGCAGGTTGTTGGGCCCCGGGCCCAGGTTCGACTGCTGCAGCGTCCTCGAGGTGGTCGCCACCGTCGTCGCTACCGTCACGTTCGGCGTGCACTCCGTCGTCGAGATCACGCTCGACACCGACGACGGCTCCGTCGGCGACGGCATCGGCAACGGCGGCGCCGGAAGCGGAACCGCGAGCGTCTGAGGACGCACCGCGCCCTCGTACAGGCTGGGGCTCTCCGCCAGGTGGTGGTGACGCATGCTGATCTCGTAGCCCGGACGGTGCAGCTGCGGCAACAGATTCAACCACAGCGACATCTTATGGCCTCTGTAATGTGACCGCATCTCTGTGCTACGACCAGCCTCCAGGTACAGCTGGTTTATCGAATCGTACGAGTCCCAGAACGGCGGGCTCGTCGGAAGCCCGCCCGATCCCGTTGTCAAAGGACTCGCGCCGTTCGGGTCCCTGAAACAATCAGGGCAAGGACCTGTCATCGTACACACGGTGCCCGCGAGATTATCAGCCGTATCGTTGGGGGATACAGTAATTTCTGCCGGAAATGCTTAATTTCGGGTTTCTGTGATTTTCCCTGAGCTGATCCTACGTCTATGTAATTTATTGCTACGTCGATGGTTAAGGGTCGACGGAGTCGGTCAAGCGCGTGATGCAAAAGACAATACAAAATGGTTTCTTTGGGTGTGAGTCAGATAAAACAAAAACCGTAAAGTTAGAAGGTACGTGGTAGGCCACGGAAATACCAAACTTTTGGTTCCTCCGAATTTTCCTGTGCTAGTCCTACGCCTATGTAATTTATTGCTACGTCGATGCTAAGGGTCGAATTCTCGACACGAATTCTCGGAAGGCTGAAATGGTCTGTTTGGGGGTGAGCCAGATAAGAAAAACCGCGGAACTACGAGGTACGTGATAGATACTAGATACATGACCGTCCAATCATGGCATGTAGCCTCTGAATTGCCTTTAAATCGTGTCATTTGACCTCCGAATTGCCTTCGAATCCAGTCATGTGGCCTCCGAATTGCCTTCGAATCGTGTCATGTCGCCTCTCAATTGTCTCCGAATCGTGTCATGTGGCCTCCGAATTGCCATCAAATTGTATCATGTGACCTCCGAATTGCCTTCGAATCATGGCATGTGGCCTCCGAATTGTATTCGAATCGTTGGAAAAAATTGAAAGTAGAAAATGTTAAGTCATCCTTTTTATTCTAGCATTACTACGTGTTCATATTAATATACACCGGCATGTTGGCCACTACCTTTCTTTTGCCGACTGCTCTGAGTTTCTATAAAAACGAGCCCTAAGGCTCGAAGAATCGCGACGTAGTACAATAAATTCTCTCTGATCGACGCTCAGATTGTGCACGAAAGTAGACAATTTGGGAAGAGGAAAGCCTTGTGGCTCGTTTTTATAGTTATTGACAATCGGTAACTACAAAAACGAGCCGTTTGGCTTGAATAATCGTATCTCTTCTTTCCAATTCGTTCATTTTTGTATACAAACTGAGCGTCAATTAGGAAAACTTTACTGTATTCTCAGATTTGCCGGTTTTCAGTTCCGACCTCCGAACGTTTCTGGGAGAAATTACTGTAATTAGCACCTGGAAGCGCTAATACAGTTCGCAACCGAAAGATGGCAACCCTTGCGTAACATTTTCGTTTAGAGATAAGACACCCGAAAGACCACAAAACTTACAAAGTTTCGAGAGTTCTCGCAATTTATTTAACTAATTGAAATAAACTTTACGTTAACTAAACAAAAATTAATTCGTTCAGGAATTCGTACGGAAAACAATCGATTTGTATAAAAATTATAAAATATGAAGTGTTCTTTTCATAGATTATCGATTTATTTCATCCATGTTCCTTTTTGAAAATGTTGCATCGGTAAGTTTGTTATTTTTGGATGGATTGAACATTGATGCATAAGTGATCTTCCTACATCTGGAGGATTAGATCGATTAGAACGATTAGTCGACATTTAATTGATCTAGAATGTAATCGTATAAGTATATTCTTATAATATTATGTACAAACGAAAACAGTCAACAATTATTCGCATTATTATTCGAATAATTTTACAATCTCTGTTCGAGATTATTTCGAGATAAAGAATTATTCGGATAAGACGTTCGAATAAAGAATTATTAGAATAAATAGTTCGAATAAAGATTATAAAATTATTCGAATAATAACGCGAATAATTTGTTGACTGTTCTTCCTTGTACGTAATTTTACAAGAATATATTTATACGAAAACATTCGGAATCAGTTCAATTTCAACGAAGCTTAAAAAACTATAAAGTAAGAACAAACAATTCGTCGAATAAATAGAATAATTTATGACGAATAATGAATAATCATTTATCGAATAAAACATTCGATTACGAAGAATTCGTTCGGATAATTATCATACAATTAGATAAATATTTATTAGAAACAATTCAAATAATACCCTATTGTCTAATTTTCCGAATCAATTAGTCCCCTCGTTTCCGAATGGACACGCTGAAAAAAACATTGGGGGCTCTCTTATTTCGGCAGTGCCGTTGGATTACTTCGCGGCGTCGAGCGGCTCTGTCATTTTTCGATTTGTATAGCGACCGGAGGACGAGAAACTTGGCCGGAAATTGCGTTTCAAAATTGAGTTGGTCGGACAGCTGGCTTTCTCTGAGCCAGCAGGTGTCCCGGCGATATCGCGTGGACACGAATGCAATCGCATCGTGTGTTTTCTATCTCGCCGTTGCTGCCTGCCGCAGTCAGGGTCTCCCTTTTCGTGAAAAACGACCCCGGCCGCGTGTCGTTGCTCGTAAGGATCAAAAAATATACGAGAAGAAGCGAGAACAAAGAGTGAAACATCGATTCCGCCGAGTCGAACGCCAAGAAATCTGGGACGAGGCGAGATACTCCAAGATTGGAACCCCGGCCCTTGATTAAGAAAAATTCCGATCCACCCAATACGGCCGATAATTAAATTTTGCATATTTCATTAATTAACGCTGGATTCAGGTATTAAATTTATATATACCATATACAACAGGTACAGGTACATTGCTATGTAATCCTGACAAGACTGCGATTATATTCAGATTTCGTACTATTTATATTGTTTCGTGCTTTAATAAGAAAGTTTGTTAGAAATTTCTGATAAAAACGTTTTTCTGACATCGGTAATTCTGAAACGTTTCAGCCGACCGGTAATTATAATATTGATACTAATCACCTTAGCTCTTTAAACTTGATGCTATTTTAACTCTAGAATCTATATATAGAAATTTTATCGAACTCAAGAATTTGATGTAATGAAACGTTGTATCAAAAAATGAAAATGAGATCGAACGTATTTATAGTATACACTTCATTGAAAGTTTTCGCAATTTATGAAATACATGGAAGTAGTGCAAATTATATTTTTAGCGATATCTAGTCGCCAATGAAGCGCAAACAATTAAATTATTATGTGTAATTACTAAATTGCTGATCATTATGTAGATTGAAATGTTTCCACGTTGAGTGCGAGAAATGAAGACCAAATAGAAGTGTCTTCTTTCATTTCAGTAATTGTAATATTTCAAAAATAATAAATTGATATTTCAAAATTCTTTCAAATTTTTTATTGGCTTAAATCTTACCCACACATGTTTGTCATGTATATGTGAATTTCCGCAGCTTAATAATAACATGTAGGTATGTTCTTATTGGTGCACTGGCACTGTATCCGCAGGCTAAAGTCAGACAAGTAGAATACACGTGTCCTTAGTCAGACAAGCTGTGTTCTTCATCAAGGAAAATAATTGTGCCTCTAAACAATTTTCATACGACCAGAATATGAAAAAAGAACTCGAATATTTTTCACACTATAGTTCCTCAAGCGTCGAAGATTAATAATAATAATTGATCATTTTCTTAATGAGCAGTTCATTAGCTACATCAATCAATCTGAACATAAACGGAATAAATATTTATCGCAACTTGAAAATAATGAAACAAATTGTCTTACATTTTTTCAATTTTTACTTATAAATATCGATGAAAAGAATTCGTTCGTGGAAGCAGTTCAAAAAACAGTGCAATTTTTTGTTTACGTTTCTACTCAATTCTAGATATTATATTATTGATTAAAATGTAAATAAACGTTATTCAAATTGATTCAAATGTTTTATTAAAATACGTCAGAACTTTTCCGAACTTCAACGTATTAGGTACGTGACCGTCGAATCGTGCCATGTGACCTTCGAATTGCCTTTGAATCGTGGCAAAAAATTAGAAATAAAAAAATTAAGTCACGATTTTTATTCTAGCATTACTATGTATTCATATTAATGTACACCGATATGATGGTTGCTGTTGTTTTCTGCCGATTGCCCCGAGTTTCTACAAAAACGAGCCGCGAAGCTCGAAGAATCGCGACTAGTATTCTCAGATCTACCGGTTTTAACCCCTTGACCTATAATGACGGGCATAGCCCGCGTACGATGATCGGGCCAGAAGTAAATATTACTTACAAGTCGTGCGAACGTCCCGAACGCTGCGCGAGCTTATATACAATTTCGGCCCAACATCTTCGAATCTAAATCGTAGGTTAAATCGAAGTTTCTGGAAGAAATGACTGTAAACTGTATTTTGGAGTGTAAGGAGTTTGGTAGAAACGTTGCCTCGAAACCTTCAAATATCGATATGATAACATTTCAGAAATACAGTAACTCGGTCGTTTTGTAGCAGCCTTTTTTCAGAAAAGGTTACAATTATTTGGATAGTGCGAGCATGCGAAGGAAATTCGAAGGACGTGACTGATCGTCGCGTTACAAGTAAGTTCGAGGTTCACCGAGACAGCTCGCTGACTTCGTTATCCGAATCCCTCGCGGCAACGTCTCAATTTTCCGCGATTCCCGTTCCCTCCGCGTTTCACAGAAGAACACCTGCTACGGGGAATCGAGCGAAGTTGCCGAGCCAAGTTTCCCGCGTTCAAACTTCCGGAAATCAAGTTGACCAGTCCACCGACTACTTTCATTGTAGATTGTTCAGTAGACGAACTTCCCGTAATTCGAAAAGTTCCGCTGCGAACGGATGTTTCAACTTTTTCGCGCGATGGAAGTGGCAACGACGTTAATTAAGACGTTAACGGTTCATCAGAAACGCGAGTGGTCGAACGACATCGAGAAAAATGACAGACCAAATACAGTAAATCGTTTCCAATTTTCCTTCAACTTGTACACAAAAATGGACAATCTGGGAAGAGGAGGTGCGATTATTCGAGCTTTGTAGCTCGTTTTTTATAGCTACCGATTGTCAACAACTATAAAAACGAGCCGCAACGCTGGAATAATTGCACCTCCTCTTGTGTGCTTCGACTAAGTTTCCATAATTTTGCATTTCATTTGGAACAAATCACTTGAATTTCTTTTTTCCGTTTATTTTTCTGCAACGACGCTAAATAGAGCGAACTTTGCGGTTTAGAGTGTCATAACACGCATGTACAGGGTGAGTCACAAATTAGTCCTAACGATTTTTCAGCCTCTTCCGATGGTTTGACAAAAAAATGTTTCCTGCCAAAGTTAATTAGTATCTAAACAACAAGAAATTACAATTGCTTAAATTTAAAAACAAATTGATTTTCTATAAAAAAGAAACAAGGTCATCATTGTATTTTTAAATAAAACTAAGTAACTTTGACTTCATATAGTATTGTAGGCGACGTCGAGGTGAATTCAACGACCCGCTACGTGATGAAGGAAAAATTGCCATGAATCGATTGCCACAATATTTGAAATAATTTGGCTATACATAATACCAAGGCCTCGCATGTAAACATGAACAAATCAACGTAAACGTTACAAATGCTCATTTATTCAATTTCAAAGCTCAGCTTTCTCTATTAGCTTCAGCTATAGTTGTTGACAATCGATAACTATAAAAACGAGCCGTAAGGCTCGAATAATCGTATTTCCTCTTTCCAAATTGTCCATTTTTGTATCCAAGCTGACCGTCAATTAGGAAGAATTTACTGCATCGAGTCGGTCCATAAGTTCGCGCGCTATTAATTCCGATTGAAATCTCCCGCAGAATGGTTGCCTAGCAGTTATGTCTCGTACCTCGTTCGATAGCTTTGGTTTTATCCTGTTGCAAGATTGTTTACTTATTCTTTCTGTTTGCTTAACACATTAAAGGCGGGGGATCTTGACGAAAGTATGCTAGGTAACGCGGCGACCGCCCCGCCTCGTTTTTCGTCCTAGAGCGGGCGATATTTTGTGTAATCATAAAAAAATTTAGACTTAAAAAAGTTTATTTAAACTCTTAAAACTAAAAGAAATATTAAAAAAGAACCAAACACTAATTACAAAAAATGTTTTAAAGTACATATTTATGAGAAGTCGAGATAAATCGTAGTACTACGACCACCGCCTTTAATGTGTTAATAGAGCGATTAATTTTTTGAAAAATATGGAGTATCAAGCTAAAATAAACGTACATTCCCGACGTATGTTTTGCTGTACGGTTTAATCGTAAATGTTCATTCTCGTTAATTTGACACTACGTTGTTCTAAAAAAATCGATCACTTTGTTTCTCACGCGGAACGAATAAGTAAACAATCGAACAACGAGAGAGAACCGAAGCTAATGAATGAGATATAATGGTTAATTTCAAATAAATTTAAATGAAACCGCGCGCATTTATGCGCCGACCCTATGATTTCACTGTTTTCGTTATCAAGAAATTAGGATGTTACGTGTAAATTCACTCGACCGAAATCAAAAAGTAAAACGACGGTGCAACAGGTTTTACTGCTTATAAAAACGACGCGCTCTTTGTGCGCGCGATTTTCCGATTACCAAGCCAAACTTTGCGTAAAAAGCGAAATTTCGGACAATTGCACGCGCGGCAGCAGATCTATTCGGAGTTCAATTGCCCGAGCTAATAACTGGACTAGCGAAATGTATTTGCATGGAAATTGCGTTGCGCACTGGCCCGGCAGACTAATCATCTCAACTGTTAATCCAATTAGATTCGTTATTCGTGATTTGTGACCGTAAAAATTCGGCTGGATAGTCGCAGACTAATATTGACGGCGATACAAATGTTTCATGTCAGCTACAAATGTTAACAAAGCCAGGCGTGAACTGCAGCTTCTTTATCAACCAATGCAATCAATAATCAACCCTTATACGCCCTCACTGTTCGAACCAGTTTCTAAGTCAAATTGAATTGATGCGACGTTCAAAATCACAGATAAATATCTGAATTTGTAATATTTTTGTAAAATCTGATTTTTGACATCCTACTGTAAAGTATAGGAGAGGGGGATGTTATGAACCCTCAATTTTGTGGGTCTCTTAATTAGTAGATGAAATGTTCAAATCAATATAAAAATAGAAAATTCAAAGACAGCCTGTCTTGTCTATTTTTTCAAAGTCGCTCGTTGAGGATAGAAGAAAATGATCGAGCTTTCATTCTATCATTTATACGATTCTTATTTATTTTTTATACAATATAGTATAAGAATTTAAAGACGAATCAATGCGATAATAAAAATAGACACGATACAGGGTGCCCTAAAAATCCCTAACTTTACAAATGACCTTTACAATTGCAGTACTCTCTCCCTCTCATAATAATTCTTGTCGTGCGAGCATATTCGTGGATTATACGTATTTTAAAAGCGACTCTTCTAATAGTTCGCACAATGCATACCAAAAATGATACACATATTTCATCATAAAGAGAAGTAGTGTGCACTGTTCGTTTGTTTCGCTTTCCTCGTATCTAGAGAAATTGGTAAGGTAACACAATTTCGTGGAAATATTAGGTCTGCCGGAAAGTTCTGTCCGTTTGAGAAATGAAAGGAAATAATAGATTTTTCATAAATTTAGTAATATTTATATTGTACAATATAATTTCCGTCGTTAGTCATGACCTCTTGCTAGTGTGATGGCAATTTGTGAGCAACATTTTTCAAAAATATATGTCTCAAATGAATATGTGCATATCTATTAAAATTTGCAATGACATTATCAGACAGAACTTTCCGGTAGACCTAATATATTCCCCTACAGCCCCTTATACGGAACTATCGAGAGAGGATACTGTACCGAGTAACATATTCAAACGAATCCAAAAGCAAATGTTAACTAGAAGCCTATTTGATCTTGTATATTTTTTCGTTTAGATTGCTCGTTATAGATAGAAAAAAATAA
Source organism: Megalopta genalis (assembly GCF_051020955.1). Lineage (NCBI taxonomy): Eukaryota > Metazoa > Arthropoda > Insecta > Hymenoptera > Halictidae > Megalopta > Megalopta genalis. Next base: position 19,910,960 of record NC_135019.1, on the reverse strand, counting down.
TAGACTTTTCAATCAGCCAGTGTAAACGAAAACGATACATAAAAAAGCAACAACCCCTAATTCTATACCCGACTCTCGTGGTTACCAAATAAAATATTCATTGTATATTATTATAATATCAAAATATATTAATTTCACTCTACCTCGTATGTTTCATTCCGAAATTTTCAGTTAACTTCTACTAATACAGAAAAAATAATTGATTTTTCAAATGCCACTCACAATTCTCGTTTATCCTCGAAAACAGTCTGAAAATGAAAACTGAAAGTACGTAAGGGAGATCGAGGACGGTTGTAACACTTTGATTTTAGAACACGATTATAGATAAACTATTGTATTTACAACAACAATTATTGTACGAACCTCTTACCAATTTATCTGAGATTATTCGGTTATAGTTGTTTTGTTGTGCATTAAGGAATATCCAAGTTATTAATAAAACATGGCATTCTTTGTGTGCTCAGTCATTACAGCCACAACATTGAACCCATTTTTTATTAACTTTGCTTATTATTACGTCCTACTCTATCACTTTAATTGTAGTTAGACTTCTTCTTCTTCTTCTTCTTCTTCTTATTATTACTGTTATTATTATTATTATTATTATTATTATTATTATTATTATTATTACTACTACTATTGTCGTTACGTCACTTATTATTGTTATTGTTAAGTTATTTTTGTATGTCACCGTCATACCATGTTTTCACCCTTGACTCATCCTCAAACTCTGTTTTATCTGTCCTTGCCGCATCATAACTGAACCTTTGCCTTGCCACGATATCTTAAAAATTTGGATTTTACCATACTAACCCTTGTGATTTCCTAAACCCCCATCACTCAAGTAAGAACCTATATATGTATACATCAACTTTCCCTCAGCACAGAACCTTTCAAAACCTGTTTGTGCCTGTTTGTGCTAAACCTGCAGAGTTTCCTTCGAAACGTGGGTCTAACGAGATACCGATCCTTAGATCTATCATCAACACGCTCAGAAATAATTATTAAAATAAAGGAAGTTTAACCCGGAACGAGTTTTGGTAAATTCCCCGATCAGAACAAGAACCCTCACATTTCTTGGGAAATTCTTCCGTTGTGTCGCGTCGACATAACACTTGTGCTATAAGGTTCTTAGCCATCTTCGTATGGCTTTATATCCATGATTCCTTTATTAGTTTCTCTAATTTTTATACGAGGCATTCTAAAAGTTTAATTATGATATCACATTATAGCGATTTTAAATTTATTAGTTGACCTAATAAATATGGGCACTTATTTAAATTATAAGATTAAGAAAATACGCGTAGAAATCTCTTACAATCGACCCCGACTGTTGGCGTTACAATCGTCCTTGACCGCATTTTCAAATTGCATTGCCTGCAAATTGTCATTTATAACATGCTTGTTAATGCAAAGTAACAAACATTATATCTTTAGGATATATGAAATTAGAGATTCAAGACAAGAAGGAAGAATATATTTGCTAAAAAAGCTCTTATATCGCAATTTTAAAGCAGTAAGAAAAGTTAGATTTTAGGTGCCGAAAAGTTATTTTCTTCCTTATGCAGATGTCTATTTCATATTTACCTAAGCATTATATGCAGATATCTATCATATATTTTGAGATATTTAACGTGTTACAACCGCCCCCGTGTTAGAACCGTCATCGGTCTGCCCTACTATTCCTCCGGAATACAGTGAGAAATATATCGAAAAGACGATGATAAAAAAGGAGCATGATCATCGACGTCTTTCGCGAGTAAGCTTCAAAAAATTAGGTAAATATCCAATCGTCCACATCGAACATGACACTTGACCTTCCTGCAAGATTCTAGTCGGACTAATAGCTCTGCCGCGAGTGCTGCTTCATACGGTCGAGCGGATCCAATTTCCAAGGATACCCGAAGTTCCACGGTCTCCGTCGGAACAACAGAAACGTAATTCCGACCCGAACAAAAAAGCGACGCAGTGGCAAGAAGGGAGAGAGAAGTGGGACATACTCACCCGCGTTTCACGAAGTTCGCCAAGTAGTGGACCAACAGTTTGGACAGGTTCTCATCGGCCGAAGTGTAGTTGATCGAGGTGAACAAAACGGAGACCACCTCTCCGCGGAGGAGTGGTATCCCCAGGAGATAGGGGATCTCCTCGCCCTTCTGGCTGGGTCGATTCCCGAGCTGGAAGTGCAGGAAGTAGCCTCGGCCTCCGGCAGCCGAATGCAGCAGCGCCAACCTGAGAAGAGGAGCCGCGACCTGACCGTCTCCCAATAGGGCCAACAGGCCATCGCAGATCGCCATCGGACTCTGCTCGCCCCTCTCCCAATCCGTGTACTCGTTCCGCAAGGTAGAATAGATCTCGTGAAGGTGATAGCGATAGGTGTTGCGCACATAGGTGCGGAGAATGCGGTCTCTCCTGGTCTCGTTCAAGCCATTCTGTAATCACATCGAGGACCATCCTCATTAGAGGACAGTTTGAGTAAAGGACGATTTATATCATCCGTTCAGGTACGGGCAGAGTTGTGCTAATTCAATTATATTATAATCCAATTATATTATAATCCAATTACACTATAATTCAATCGCGTAATTCAATGGCATTAATTCAATTACAAAATTCAAACGTTTCATTTAATTGAATTACTAATTATTTTAATTACGAGTATAACTGAAGTACAATGTATAATTGAATTACAATATACAGGGTGAGTCACGAATTACGATTTTTCAGCCTCTTCTGATGGTCTGGCAAAAAAATGTTTCTTATCAAAGTTAATTAGTATTTAACCGGCAAGAAATTGCAATTGTTTAAATGTAAAAACAAATCGATTTTCGATAAAAAAGGCATGGTTACCGTTATATTTTTAAATGAAACTAGGTAACTTTAACTTCACAGTATTGTAAACGACGTCGAGACGGATTCAACGACCTGGTACATGATGACTTTCAGAAGACATTGAAGGAGAAATTGCCATGAATTGATTGCCACAATATTTGGTTTTATATAAATTTTTCTTTTGTTTTATGTGTTAAAGTCTGCAATTGAATAAATGAGAATTTATAATGTTTACGTACATTTGTTTATGTTTACATGCGAGCTCTTCGTGCTATGTATCGTCGAATTATTTCAAATATTGCAATAATTCGGCAATCGATTCATGGCAATTTTTCTTTTAATATCATCTGAAGATTATCAATTAGTAGGTCGTTGAATTCGTTTCGACGTCGTCTACAATACTATGAAGTTCAAATTACCTAGTTTCATTTTAAAATATAACGGTGAACTTGCTTGGTCACGGATTGCAAAGCCACGGATTACATTTTCGCTAAGGAAAAAGTTACTGCAAATCTTCTCAGGAACGCATTTCCCAAAAGTACCATAATTTTTGAACACTCTGTATAGGTCTAAATAGATTTAGAACAATGAAGTTGGTACGGTTTGAATTTGTTCTTTCTTAATTGACTACGACTATGGCATACTCAGGCACGATCGTTAAGAAATTAATATAATGTGTTAGGTCTACCGGAAAGTTCTGTCCGTTTTTTAATTGAAATATAACACAATTTTCATACATTTAATAATATTTATTGTAGAATATACTTTCCATCGTTACTTATGACTTCTTGCCAGCGTGATGGCAACTTGTAAATGCCATTTTTTAAAAATGATTTATTTTTAGAGGCGAAGAACTCAACTAGTGCTTGGTTGACATCAGCTTCAATTTTGAATTTTTTTTCCTATAAAAAGTTTTGCAAAGAGAAAAAAAGTGATAATCGGAGGGTGCTAGGTCTGGGGAGTATGGTGCATGTGACAGAATTTCTCAACCTAGCTCTACGATTTTCTGACGAGTCACCAAACCAGCATGTGGTCTGGCATTATCATCGGTAGCCATGCTTTCACGATCGCGTCTCACTTAATAATGACATGAGACATCTTTGTTCGGTTTATTTAGGAGAGTACATGTGTGTAAATGCAATGATAAAGAGAGATAGTCATATATGTCTCAAATCAACATGTGCATATGGATTGAAACTTGAAGCGACACTATCAGACAGAACTTTCCGGTAGACCTAATATAATGATAAAGTGTAAGGGTGATGGCGATAGAAAGAGAATTTTAAAAATGTCTCTGTCTACGCGGTGTGCACGCGATGTGCACGCCATGTGCAACTGTTTAGCCAGTGTGACCGTGTCTTAAGCGATCCTCAATGGTTATTCTCGTCGCACCTTTTCTGAATTTTTAATACCTCGGGGTCGGCTAAGACGGTTTAAACTGAACCTTGAAATAAGGAGAGTCGTAAATGAAACTTTAAGATACGCCATCGATTGATGCAGCGGCGCTTATTTTGATGTCTCCGATACCTGGCGTCTTTAACGCCGTCTCACTTGACATTTTTATTACCTCCTTTGAATCTACAAATAGGCGGTAAGTGGTTCGATCGAGACGCTTCGTATCCAAGGTATTGAGTCTGTGTTCATTGGGAAATATCTACGTAAATTGGCTAATCGCGGGTGTATTTTTTCCAATTTAAGCATTGTTCGAACGTTATTTCCAGTGTAATATTAAGTTACATCATTTGTATAAACATTAGTCTATTCATTTCTGTGTTCATTGCATAATCAGAAAACGAATCCTCGTGTAAACATTCGTGGCTTCAAGGAAAATTCAATGAAACTATGAAAAATAGAGAAAACATTTTTTAACATTAAAATGTAAAATTTATGTTGAACTTAAAATATTCCAACAAAATTCTAATTCGTCCGACACTATGTACAGCTGAAGTTTTTTTATGGCACATTGTATATGATTCCTAAATGATAGACAGATAGCATATGCCAAATGTATCTATCGATCGGAGATAGCTGTCTGACAGACGGTAATTAGTGGAAATTGGCGTCGATCGCGTTTCCAATCATAACTAGCCGACATATGTAAATGAACAATTCGGGCAGAATCACGGGACGTCCGATTATTATCAAATTGTCAAGGAGCCACGGAAACACGGTTCGCAAGATGTCTGACTACCGTGACCATCGGATCGGTGATAATGTCCACTACCGCAATCGATAGCTACGTTTTCCACCATAGAGTTTAGTAATTGGTAATTTACTGGCCCCGTGTCAATTATCAGCGCGTCGACCCCCGTGCAGGCTACTCGTGTCTCGTTAAATTCCCAGTCTTTATTAACCTTTTGCGCTCCAAATAGCATCGTCGACATAACAACTCACAGCGTTCTGAAGTACGATGGCAAATATCGCCGAGAATTTGAGATCATTTTTGATAAATAAATTTAAACCGTATCGAGCGGCTTTGTTGAAACCAGCGGAATTTTTAATTAAAATCCATATTTCTATTTCTATTTCAAATAATATAAAATAAGATATGAATTTGGATTATTGATTTATATCGAAAGTGAAAGTAATTTCTTTCTTAAGAACTCATGTCAAGTTCAAAGCGATTCGAAGTAGACTGTTTTGTTCTTTGCTAAATGTTTACCATTTCAATAACCTGGAAAAATAGAAAAAATTGCCTAATCATGGAGATTTATTCGTATGGATTTTTTTTGGTCATGTGTGCAAAATTTCACGGTAATCACGTCATTGCTCTTCGGAAAAAGTCAATTCGTGTTCATTGGAATCCTGTAGCGACCTTTGAACCTCCATAGTTCCGAGAATTCGTTACAAATGAATTTTTAAAGTCGTCAACATCAGAAAACCAGTTTCAATATTCGTTATCCAATTAGATCACGCGAACAACATGACCTCTGAACTTTCATTGCTTCGACAATTATAGAATTCCTCTACGATATCTCACGGTTACATTTTTCAAGCCAGCAATTTTGTGAGTCATTCAGATACGGAAATTGCTTCAAATTATGCTTGTCTAATTAGGCCAAATGTGGGACGCGTCCTCTGATACTGCGCAGCTTTGACAATTTTTAGAATTTCGTTGCGACACTTCATCAGTCAATTTTGAGGTCAATCAGTATTTCTGAAGTCATGAGAATCACGGAATTATCTAAAATATTCCTCACCTCGTTAGGAAAACAAGGAACGTAACCTTTAAATCTATAATTGCTTTAATTTCGTCGTGATACTTTCCAGTTACACCTTTGGAGTCAGAAACTATAAGAATATTCCATAAGACAGGAATTTCTTCAGCAATGAGTATCAAAAATCCTGAAAACTGTCGTTGAAATCACGGTAGATTAATTTGAACACAATGTGAGCGGAAAGGAAAACTGACGTTTCAAACTTTTAATTGAAAATTGAAGGAAGTCCGATGGAAGTAAATAAGTTATTGCGGAGGGTATTCGAAGATAGGAAGACGGTGCAGGGTGCGGGTGCCGTTAAACTAAATAAAACTCGGCCGACCTAGTTGTGAGTCGGTGGTGTTCGCTTACCTGTATATCGTCGTCGGTGAGATTCACCCAGGCTTCCTCGGACGTGAGGCCGAGCAGCACGTCTCTGTCGCCGAAGCTGGCAAATTCTGTGCCGGGCCCGGGCATCAGCGGCATCAGGCCCGAGGATGAAGCAGTCGGTTGGAAATTCTTGGCGGAAACGGAACAAAAATCGCTGTTTCACAATCGATTTAATTTGAATTTTTACCTTCTTTAATTAACACATTCGCCCTCGATGCAAGTTCAAAGTCACATCTTTCCATTTTATTTCATTTTCAACTACAATTTGTAAAAATATCTTGTTCTGTTATTTCTTCTTCATAATCAAGAAGGTTATGCATTGGAATTTTAAAATTTTACTTCACACAGAAAAATCACTTTCTAAACTGTACTTATGTACAGCGTGATTCATTTTCTAAAAATTTGTAAATTTCTTTTCAACGAACCTACAATTTTAGTGCCAATTTGAATTCAGTATTTCTTATACAGCTGCTAAAAAAAACAATTAAAGAGAATCAAACTTTTATTTCACGAAAATATAAGAAATTGAAGAAAAAATTCTTCATTTGACATTTAGCTATCTTTTTGTTTGTCAACATGATTAACTTTTTTTTCATTCTACGATCTAACATTGTTAATAAAAAAAATAGTTGAACATAGTGAAAATTGGCACTTCACTCTTGAATATATATCTTGCCACCTTAACACTTTGACGGCCGCGGCAAACACCTCGAAAATTTCATAAAATTATAGTATTTTATTCGGTGAAATATAAAAATTGCACAGCAAATTTATGACATAGATCACTTTTCCAACATTCTTACGCCTCGCGAATTTTAATAAGATTAAGAAATTATGATAGGCAAGCGTAGAAATTAATTTTCGAAAATTAAATTTTAAATAACTCTGTCACAGACATATGGGTGTGTCGCGGCGGTCAAAGTATTAATAGCGTAATTATAATACACTTTTTTAATAGTGCAATTATGATATATCTTATTAATAATATAAACAGAATAAATTTGGTTAATAATGTAATTATGATGCATTCTTCAAAAAGTTACTCTAAATAGATTTTTACAATTCAAATTTTCGCGAAGTCACGTGTACGTGACTCCGGCCGTCAAAGTGTTAATTATTTGACGAAAAATTCTAAAAATCCTTATGAAGTTCAATTTATTTGCATACATCGCAATAAAGATTAATTCCTGAACCTAATTAAAGATTAGTGCAACTTGTGCAACCGGTTGGAAAAATTTAATTTCTTACATGAATCAATAATACTATAAAAAAAGTAATGAAATGACTATCGATTTTATAATTTTGTAATAGTTAAACGTGCGCTTAGGAACGATTTAAATAACATGTTGAGGTATGAAGATTTGATTACTATGTTGCTTTATTTTGCTGAATATTATGATATGAAATTAATAAAATATCATTATTGAAATAACTAAGATTTAGTTGATTTATGCATAAAAATGATTGTTAATTGGATTATTTCATTATTTGATTTTTTTATTATAGATTTAAATACAGTTCCACTGAAATCATTTTTCATATATTGTCTAATCAAAGTGTTGTCATCATCTAATATATTGTCAACATACAGGCGCACAGATGTAATACTGAAAAATATTTTGCAAACACAATTTCTAAGTAAAAATGGTTACATTAAAAAGTTCACGTCGTTCACAATCACACAAGATTAAATCGTCAACATGTTAAAAATTACAATGTCTCTAATTTCTCAAGTTCAGAATCAATTTTCGCTTCCAAACTCAAGAAAAACGCGATTTTCATATTTTAATAAGAACTGCTTAAACCGCTAAGAAGACCAGCACAACATACAACACAGAAACTTATGATGATCTATGCTTCACGACTCCTCCTAGTTACCTCTCCGTCAGGTTAATATACTAGATTTTCCAAGAGAAAGGATACCGAAAAATTGTCTCATTTCCATCTTGTTACACGAGTTGACCTCCTTAATACACCGGCTTCTGCTGGCCGTGCAATTAAGTCGACGTAAGAAGAACTTCCGACAACTATCGATTTCGAGCGAGCTACGATTGCGAAACTGCACGGTAATTGCAATTACAGGGCCGGTATACTTTATGGATTTCAATTAAAAGTTCGCCGACAAGCGATTCAGCTCGACGATATGCCGGCTGATCGGATCTCGTGAGAAAAAACGGAAAGAGATACCAGCTCGTTCGGCAACCGAGGTGTGATTAACGGTAACTATGCAGAGGAAAGGTAGGAGACTTAATCTGGGGAGCTCGACATCTGTCAACCGGTTGTCAGTTCAATTAACAATCTCATCGCTTACCCGTCGACTCAACGTTCGACAAAGTACGAATGCAACTTCCGATTTTTTCGCTGGGTGCAACGTATCGTTTTACACAAAGTGTGAGTCGCGCACCTGAATCAAACGGAATCCTTAATTCTCGAGCGGGAAACGGAAATTCTTAACACATTACATCATTATCAACGCCAAAACTTCTCACAATATCAAAGTCATTTCATTAGTTAGGACACTTTGTTGTTTCTACCCGAGCAAAAAATACTAAACTTGTTTGAAAATGTTTCAATTGGTAAAGTTTCGGAATGAAATTGTACAAATTTTGTGAAGCATAATAATAGGAAAATTTTAAAAACAACATAAATAAAGAAATAAAGCTGACTTTTACATAAAAAAAATTAAGAAAACAACATTTTTTCAAGTCTAACCCAACGGTGATATATCGTTGTTCGGTACTAAGGGGTTAATATTTCTGCTCTTTTTTTCTCTTTGCTTATATTGGATTGTTCTAAAGCCGTCTTTCAAAGTTTTAAAACTTCATGCCAATACTTTTGCCTGATTCACTTCACAATTTTAAATTGCCAATCTCAACAGATTCGAGTTTATTCAAATGAACATGTACAGGATGTTCCACATTTTTTTGTACATAGTTTAGCAGTGTGTTTTACAAGTAAAAATAAGAGTATAATGTAATATAATAAAAAGTCTATAAATGTTTTGTTAAAAATTTTTTGTGAGAAAAATACAAAATACGATTTAAACGCTGTTAAATGTACCTATAGTCCTCACACGACAAGAAAACATTTTTCTGTTTACATTCCCCTTCTTGCTAGCTGCCCCACTGCCTCAACTATCGGTCGCTATTGCCCGCTGTCGATCTTCGTCACCATTTTCGGCCAATAGCGACCGATAACTGCGGCAGTGGGACAGCTACTAAGAGGGGGAACGTAAACACAAAGGTGCCTTCTTGTCGAATGAGGACTATATATCTTATTATTTCAAAGCGACACTCGTCTTTGTTGACACAAATTTGACATTCACGATTTATTGAATTTATTGTTGATTTCAGTTGCTTGTGATTTTGTCTGATCTCTTCGCAGGCGATGTTGATATTTGTAATTAATTCGTCTCTTGTACGTTATCCTTATCATATCTTTCACATTTCTTATTTTTTGACATAACTTCTCGACGAAGCATTTATGGACTTTTATATGGATTGTTATGTCACATTTTAGTATTATTTTTACTCGTAAACACCCTGTATATCTGATCGAAATAAAGAATAACGATACGACATACATAGCGATGAGGCGAAAGAGATAATTATCGTGTACAACTGGATCTTTAAAACAATATCTGTTCGTCATTTCGGTAATAATGTCAAACATACGCGTGTCCAGACACTTATAATCTGTAATCTATGCCCGAGAGTCTGAGGATGTCGGCACATGTTGCAACAAGTTTGAAGAATTCTCTTAAGAAGACATTCATTTTTGGTACAGTTTGGATCCTGATTAGAATTACATACTTGGATTTCTCTGTTGAAAGAATTTCCTATCGTTTTATGAAAGAAGTAATCCGAGTTATTAAACAATGTAGATGATTTTTCGATATTTCGCTTATGATTGATATACATTGTTATCACTTTTATTGAAATGCTGACACAGAATTGTTATAAAATCAATTGTTAATTTAGTTGTCCCGACAAAGTCTTCAAAGGTCAAAGTGTTAAATGGAAGTCGACTGTTGCGGAGTTTACGAGATACGGCCGCGATTCAAGTTAAGTGGAGCGCACTCTCCGCAGACTTGAGAAATATCCATTACCTGATTAACTGGCGGAGGCATGACCGTTCCATCCATGAATGGAGCAAACCCGGAAGTGAATCTCGGCGGGTCCAACTGCACCGCGAGAAGCTCTTCCAGGTTTCTCAAACGAAGGCACGGCGCGATGTCGTCAGCCTCGACGTCGCCAGGACATCCAGTATGATCGGCGACGCGACGTTTCACCGTCAACGGATCTCGTTGGATCGCCCAGGGTGATAACGCCGAACCACCTAATAAGACCACCCTCTCGACCAGCTCTGCAACATTCAGATATAGACAGATACAATTCACACTGCAGTCGCAAATAAAATTAACTAGATAGCAGATGTTGATGCAAATGCATATTTTGATAGGAAAGTCGGCGAAGTTATGCGACCTAGACAAAAATTTACGTCGTTCATAGAGGATTTTAAAAATATTGTTTTTATTTCCTGGAGTTTGCATATTGCATATATTTTATTAGGTTTAAATGTCGGATTTCCATCTGATATCATTTACCCTTATTTTATCGAAAGATCCAGTAAAACAGCTAGGAGCAGTAAGGATACATTTTATTTCATTAGATTGTTCAGAAAGTACATTTCGTTCGATGTATATGATATAATAAAAGACACATAAAATTAAAGAAAGGTGGCAAAATGTGAAGAAAGAGCAACTATACTTTAAATATTAAAAAATCGTGTTTCATTTTCTCTTGAGAAACGAAATTACTCTGTAACCCACTGTATCTTTCTGAAAAGAAATTAGGCAATAATTTACGCCCAGATCATTTTAAAAATCAACTCTTCCTCTCTTGTCTGTACTTTTTCTTGGATTCGTTTCGAGCCAGTGAAAAATCTGGAACGAAAACGGACCGGATATCCTCAAGCTCCGGTTGAACTTGCAAGATTTCCAGCAAGAAAATCCATTTCAATTTTCTCGTTCACTACCTACTGAGGAGAGCATACTCGAGAAAGAACAATTCAAGAAAATGAAAGTAGAGCTGTCACTCTGTAAGATAAGCCCGGCAATTCCATTTTAAACCTAATCTTTTGTACAAAAATACGATCGGACATATTAAACCAAAGAACTATCGACAGTAAAAAAAAATGCAATATTTAATGCAATTTAGTTTAATCAGTTAGCTGTGTTTGACGAGTATACTCGTCATGGAGAAGTGGCATTACTTTTTGTCATGACGAGTATACTCGTCAAAAAGTAACGACTACTGGCTATTTAAATTGTAATTTTAGTAAAAACAAAAACATATTCTCAAAGTTCGAGATGTTTACAATATTTTAAGGCTAATCCTACACGAAGGTGTTTACATTATTATAAAAATAAGATTAGAAAAGAATCACGATATTGGTGTTCCAGGTGCAAAGTGCCAATATGATCGTTTCTTGTTTTGTTGAATACCACTCTATAGCAGCAATTTGAATTTTTAACTTTTATAAGTATTTGATTTTTCCTGCGTTCTTCGTTTATTATGTATGCAGTATATTGTTAATTTTATAAAATAAAACCGCCTTTTTGATCCAATATTTTAACAGCGACACTTACTCTGCGTTTGACGAGTATACTCGTTATCGCTTGATTCTTGCAATATATAAGGGTGTCCCAAAATTATGGTATTTCCGGGAAATGTATGGTTCCTGAAATCGTATGAAGTAACTTTTTCCTTTACAAAAATGTTCTCCAAGGCATCGTTAACGAGTTATTAACGAAAAACACTGACCAATAAGAAGCGAGTTCGGCTAGCGCGAGGCGGTCGAGCCAACGAGCGCACGAAGTTCAGTTTCGTTCATTGGCTCGCCCGCCACGCGCCAGCTGACCTCGTCTCTCATTGGCCACTGTTTTTCATTAATAACTCGTAAACGAAGCCGCGGATTATATTTTCGCTAAGGAAAAAGTTACTTCAAATGACCTCATGAACCCCTCAGTTCCTGAAAATACAATAATTTTGGGACACCCTGTATATTGAGTTGGCGGGAAGTTCTGTCGTATTTTACTACCTGCAGGTAATTTTACCTGTGAGGACAAAACAAGCAGGTAAAATGCGTCATGTGGTGGGTCTTATTTTAGCGTATTTCTCGTGGGATATAAGAGGACTAATTTTAATATCCTTCATCAATTAGTTGCGAAGTACAGAGTGAATAAGATGGCACTGGATAAAGTGCATTCAAGACATTGCACATAGCATGAGTTCCAGAAAGGAAGCAACGCATCGGTTTCTTGTAAAAACTTATGCGACACGTTGGAAAGTGAAGTTGTAAATGTTCGGACCTGCCGAAGATGGTTTGCCAAATTTCGTTCCGGAGATTTCAGTCTCAAAGAAGATCGTCGATCTGGGCGGCCATCCAAGGTCGATAATGACATTTTGCGGTCCGTGTCGATCGACAAGCTGCCTGAAAGACGGCAACGAGTGGTTGCAAATAATGGATATTATATTATTGATTAAAATGTAAATAAAAATTATTAAAACTCTGATTCAAATGTCTAATTTAAAATACGACAGAACTTTCCCGCCAACGCAATAGTTACGCGCTCTGTGACGGAGACGCCGCAACTAATTCGTTAAACGAATAGCATTTTTATTTTACCTCTGCCAGCTGCAGTCTCCTGTTCGACAAGAGCAATTTTTATTCGGTCTAGCTTTCCAAGAATCGCCTAAAAAAATACTCGCCGAATTGTCCACAATGTCGACCGTGTCTAGAATAAACAAGGATTGGTATTCGATGGAAATCGTAGTCGCCGGAAAACGAATGCTCGAACACGGAACAAACCGGAGTGGTTTTCGCGTGTGTCGCGAGGATTTTCAGCTCGTCACCTTGCAACGAGAATACTCGTGGCGAAGAGGGCCAGCATTAGGGGCGAATCCGAGCAGAAGGGTGAGAGGTTAAAACGCATTGTGGAAAGGCATTAAGGACGACACGAGGTGGGTTCGTTAGTGGAATGGAGGCGCAATCTAAAAAACGCGGCACAAGAGTCTTCTCCCTTCGGCTCGGTTCAGACTCCCTCCCCTCCGCGTTCTCTGCATCTTCTGCGCCCGGTGTTTCCCTTATTGTCTGTCGCGAGGTTAGAGAAGGCTACACTCTCGAGGAAGCTTGTTAACGTCTCTAGTGGCTGTCGACGACGGAGACGATGGTGGCATCGTCGTCCTCGAGGAACATCCCCTCGACTGCGCGTGTCCTGACACCTTCGGCTTCGGCTAGCCACGCAACACCCTTGAAAATCGCTCCCGGAATTACCGAAACACTCGGGCTCTTTCGGATAATAACATCATTTTACTCGCAATTCCGCTGTGTATTGCGGTGCTTATGCAAGTTGGGCATTCTGCCACTAACGTTCGAATAAGCGATTCAATCAATTTTCGTTTTAACCCTCCGACCCGCGGTACGGTATTTTGCCTGACTTCGTCGAATCACATCATTTTTCTCGCATTACCTGTCTAAAATGCGTCTACTAACTTATTTGTAGTATTTTCACCTAGACGAAATAATTGTAAACAAATGAAAATTATTAGTGAAAAATTCAAAATATTATTTTTATTATTTAATGGATTCAGAACGTGCCTATTGATTTATTTATTTATTTATTTACGGTATTTATTTATTTAAGATAGTGTGGGTATAGTTTTAAACGTTAAAACACAAATATAAAAAGAGCTTAGCAAACTTTGAAAGGGAATATTTTTTCGGTCGTTTATGAATAGTCGAACACAAACGGGTTGATCATCAAACGTTTTCTGGAAAACAGATATTGGATGTCACGTATGTATTCATTATTCAAACATATTGAATAACGGATAAAATCATATTCGGGCAACAGGGGATTGTTTTTTCATGAATAACCAATAATTTCTCGTCAAATAGGATTTTCTTTTAGTATGGATCTATAAACATGGCATTTGTATCGGTTTGGTCGAAATAAACGTTGCCCGATTCTGTTGCTTCAACGGATTTGAATCAGGAATCTAAACGAACAATTATCTCTTGTTTACTAAAAAATTTGACGAAACATATCCAACCCTGTACCCTGTACCCAGTTCAACTGTACTTTTTATGCAAAGTGCATTTCATCTTCAATTCCATCAATCGATTAATCCAATCGTCGATTTTTCGACAATTCATGTTTATAATCATCGACTAACGATTACGTTCACCAGTCGATTAATTCAATCGTCGATTCTTATTACATTCATCAATCGTTCAAACAAATCAAACATTTTAATCGATCGATGCCCAACACTGGTATAGACAATGGGAAGTAATGAAAAGTGATAACAATATAAAAACAGAGAAAAGTGATAACTAGACTTCGGATTTGCAAAATGCATGAACTACGTAGGTAATTATATGTTTTGTTAATAATTTTGATGAGTCGGGAGTAATATAATAACGTTTAAAAATTGTTCAAATGTTCTTGCAATTTTGCATTTCAACAACAAATTGTCAGAAGCGCATAAAATCCGCAAGTCTAGCGATAATACTACAAAACTATTCTTTCGAAAAAACTGGCTCGGATTTTATGCGTCCGTGGTGTCTACGGTCACTAGCTTCTGATATTTCCCGGTATTTTTTCTATTTTTTAGGTGGAGTTGAGGCATTGTGGAGGGGGATGGCCGCGATGAACGACGGGAAGCATGGGCGAGGCGCGGACAGACATCCGGTTTACCTTTTGCCATGGGCGAGGCGGCTAAAAAATTGGCGAGCGCGGCGCCGGTTCCGTGGCCAAAGAGCGTCAGTCGATCGGGATCGCCGCCGAATGCGCCGAGATTCTCGTGCAACCAATGAAGGCCTGCCACCAGATCCATCAGGCCGTAATTTCCCTGCGCGCTCCCCTTCGGGCCGGTTTTAAGAAAGCCTGCAACCAATTTCGACGAATTAGTACGTGTCCGTCCGGTTAGTACCTACGGTTATATTGCCGCCGTTTGTTTCCGATGGGAATTAAACAGTTGTTTCCCCTTGAAACACGGAATTTACGGTGGCGGCCATAAAAGCGACGGACGCGGCAATCTCTTTCGAGCAATAACTCAAAAAGCTTCCACCTCCCCCGCCGACCCTGGGGGGTGGCCGAATTAAAACCAGACAGTTCGGGAGCACCTAAATCTTTAGAGATTCCTGCTCGCCGCGCCGCGAAATGTGTCGATTCCGAAGGAGTACGTCCGATTGCGACGTGAATTTATTGAACGCCGCGCTGTGCAAGTAAACACGGCTGTTCGAAATGATATTTGTACCAAAGAAAATAACGTATACACTGCGGATTTTATGCATTTGCGACGAAAACGAAGACATGGAACACAAAACACTGACAATATTACAAAAATCTAATAACCTCATTGCATTATTTATAATCGATTGAACACGGAAATGAATGTTTGTGCAGTTCCTATTTCTTGCAACGAGTGCATAAAATTTTTAGTCTGCATAAAGATCCGCAGTCTCTTGGTGTACGATGTAGTGCAGCAAGTAAGGTGAACGGAGATTTGTGCTGCACTGTGCAGGACAATAGAAACATGGCTACTAGTACATCCAATAATGTAATCATGAAACTGCAACTTCCACTGTATGAAAAAACGTTATTTTTTTCTGTGTAATTTAATATGAAAATGCTACCCTGTACGGAAAATTGTTACTGTGTTAGTTTCTTGCACAATGTGATTGTTAGACTGCGAAATGTTGACCAAATTAATTGCAAGAAATATAAGTTACTGGAAAATGTCGTTCCTGTTTTAATCACTGTAATAAGGTGTCAATAATATAACAATATTCTAAAACTCTTCCAACGCCTTTTCAATTATTTGTCATTTTTTTGTCATAAACGCATAAAATTCGCGGTCCAGTGGTTAATTTTAGGTTGTTCGGAAAGTTCGTTTCACATTTCATCTAGATCGTTTCATTTCATTCATATGTGATAATACATAATAGTACATAAATTATTACGTCTAACCACGAAAGAAAAAAAATGATAATATCCTGCTACCAAAAAACTATTACTACAGAATAACTGCAGTACAGAAATTAATATTATTCTGTGTATAGCACAGAAAAAATTGCTTCTGTACCGTGTAATGCAATTAAAAAGTAATATTATTTTATGCACCGCAGTCAAAAAATTGCTACTGAGCCTGCGCATAAAAAAGACTCCCACTGCATCGTATAATGCGATTAAAAGTTGCTACCGCCCCATATAATGGAACAGAAAAATTAAGTATCGCCTCGTCTAACTCAATTGAAAGATTATTGCTGCCTTGTAAAACGCGAAAAAAAAATCGAGATCGCCGCGATACATTAAAAAGTTACTACTCCTGTCTGTAATGCGATTACAAATTTTTCCTATGCTGCATAATTCAATAATAAAGTTTGACGCGAAGGTATGCACGATATAGTTACGAAACAAGTATAATCTTATTATAGAAAGATTCACAAATATTAAGATTATAGGGTAATGCCCCATTCAATATGTCTCCCATTCATGACAGTTCTCTCCTACGTGCACACAAAAATCACTATAGTCCCGTGTAACGCAATCAAGAAATTGGTATCGGTCGGTTTAAACGCCGTAGAAATATTGCAGCTGTTCCGTGTGTAACGCGACTAAACATTTGCTATTGACTGTCCCTATGGCAAAACAATGCGTCCGCTGCATGAAACGCGACTGAAAAATCGCTAGTGGACCGAAGAACGTGACCCAAAAATGGCTAGTGGAACGTATAACGCGACCAAAAATAGAGGGCCACTATTTCGTCAACTCGGTTAAAAAATTGGTGAAGGGGGTTATGCATACGCGTATGTATGTACGTGTGACTACGGTATTCCTGTAATCGTTGCGGAACGGTGGCCGGGTCACTTTTGACCCGGAGTATCTCAATCGTTCAGTTAATTGCTCAATTTTCGGCGATTGAATAAAATAAATTGCTGTTACATGAGCAACAACGGAAAGCCTAATTAGTCTCAACGAAATATCGCGAAAAAATTTTTGTTGAAAAATTGCTGAACAAAACTGAACAAACAAATCGTTATAAACATCGTCGATACTCGATGTCGTTAAACAAGTCGTTAAAGTTGTATCTCGATTATGGGCTAAATAGCATGACATAAATATTCGAATGTTAAAAACGATTATTTAATAGCAGTGCCAGATATCATATTTATTAGTTTGTGCGGTAAATCGTTTCGCATACGCGCTGCCTTGGATCGAGTTGATTACATGTAAAAAGTAGACGCATAATACGTGATTCTGATATCGGAGGATCGGATAATCGAAATTGCTCGCTGCATTGTCTTCGGAGGAAAGCAACGCGCGTGCCGATCGTTTTCTTATCTCGAAGATATCAATTTCATTATGAGCGTAATTGATTAGCAGTATTTATTGTACATAAATTATGTTATAGAGTGGCGCCTGCGTAATTACTCAAAGCTGATCCCCCGTTTCATTAAATTTAAGCCGGCGCGGCGTCGGCATGCCGAACCCCTCAGTCAAGGTTATTCACAGACAGCAATCAGAAACTTTGAAGCATGAGTTACGCGAGGATATTGCTCGACGTACTTTGCGGTGAAATTCCGAACTGATTGCTGATACGAGAACTTTCCAATAAAAATGCAAATTCCCCCACCTGATCTATTATACTCGGTCTCTCTTACTCTATCCCTCTCTTTCTCTCTCTCCCTCACCCT
The DNA here is from genome assembly GCF_051020955.1 of Megalopta genalis. Taxonomy (NCBI): domain Eukaryota; kingdom Metazoa; phylum Arthropoda; class Insecta; order Hymenoptera; family Halictidae; genus Megalopta; species Megalopta genalis. Next base: position 19,892,778 of record NC_135019.1, on the reverse strand, counting down.
TCATTTATTAAAATCGTCGAAATTTCTCATTAATACCAGCAAATGCTTTGATAATATTGATTCCCTGCCTGGTAATATACTTTGTCAAATAACGCGTCAGACATTCCTTTCACTAAATTATATATTGCTGCGTTGTATAATAAATCAAGTGTATTTAATATTAAACTGTAGCTGGTTTAATATAAAGCTTTGATAGTACGTCGATTTTCAATAAACATTTACTACGAAATTCTCTTACGGATATATCTATTTGAGTAAAAATTTCTTTGTGGAGAAAATCATGTGAACTGCTTGAATTACCTTTTAATTAACTAACAATATTTATGTATATGTTCAATATGTGAATTCGTGTCATTTTCCAGAAAATAAATTATCTTTGCGCTAAATGTTGTGATATGTTGAAACACAAGCATGAATCTTCGTTAAACCGGTAAAATTCAGAAAATTTAAGTAAACAATAGTTTAGGAAAAGATAGCTAGATACGGGGCGTGTTAAGTATTCTGCACTCCTCGAATGAATAGATGAAATGAATAAATAAAATGCAAAACTGAAAACAACAGGAGAATTTAAGGATATGGTTACATTATTTTCAAATGATTACAATTATTAAAAGGAAAAGAACATTTTCATGTAACTTATTCCTCTTATAATCAACTTGAACAATTTTATGCAATATAGGAATAACTTTAAAATTCTTAAATACAGAAGTTGATACATCTTCCTTTGTCTCCTTCGAAACCATGCAAATTTTGTATCCAACAATATTCCATAAAATATAAATTATTTGCAGTGCGCAAATTACGTGGCTTATCCTACAAACATTTATATTTGTTCAGTAATTTGCACATAAGAGCACTTATAATTTAAACGACTCTGAAGATGACTGAAACCTTTCTAATCAATGCAAAATTTCCTCGTTCAGTGCCATATAAAACACAAATACATTCGTATTTATATTTATATGTATACTTTGAACAAATGATAAATGTTGTCTTTACATTCATACTTGTCATTAATGGAATTAAAATAACCGAATATGGAATTAAAATAACAAAAAAATTTTTATCACAGGATTATAAATATAATAATAAATATCGACGACTTTTCGAAAGTGTCAGAAAAATCAAATTTTAAGATCAAACAAATAATAAAAATAGGTGAAATAGACCCCTTCAAGGTATTAATACAACAAAACCCTTCACAGTCAGAGAATTTTCCCGGCTCAGTTACCGGAAGCTCGAAGTTTTCATTATTTATTATTATCTTTTATTTATGTTATTCGTTAAATATTACATATTTACTCGCAAAATTGCAAATGCCCCTTTAAATAAAACATAAAATCATGGAACGTTGGAAATAAATGTTTATCTGTTTAAATAAAATAATATAAATAATAAAAATAGGTTTATATTATTATATATATAATAATATAACTGGCTTTAAAAAATAATCTCTTTAAATAGATGTTGACAAATGATTGAGTTGATACGGACTGTATGAAAAATTCATTTCACGAGTATCGCAGCTATCGGTAGTTTCACGTCCCTTGATATTGAACATCCGAGTGCAAGGGTTAAATTTCGAATCTACCCGGCCGGAACGTCCGGTTGGAAATACTGTGCAGCCCCTGCTGAAAAAGAGAAAAAGGGAAAACGTGGACCCTACGACAAATATCCATTTAAATAGACGAACACCGGGCGCGAGCGTTCGGTCGCGGATTGCGATTGCAGCGTGGCGATCGTTGCAGCTCGTTGAGTCGCGGCGCACGTGTCTGAACGATGCGATCGATGAAAAACGCGCGGTACACCGCCGTGCCGTGCCGTACCGTACCGCGTATCGTATCGTATCGTATCGTACCGTACCGTACGAAATTCAGCAGCGCCTGATGACGGAAATGGGGGAGGAAAACGGGTCAGAAAAGAACCAGGAAGAAATCGAATCGACCGACTGCGGCATATTGGATAACGCCGCGGGCGCATTGTTTCGCTTCGACGGCAAACGGAACGCGCGAGACAGCTTCCACCGGGACAAAGGGTAGCGACGAAACAAGCCCCGCCAGAGAACTGTGTGTTACAGTGCGGCACACGCTTCTGCTCCGCTCCGCTCTCTGCTCTGCTCCGCGTTCCTCTGCTCAGACATAGAAATGATATCTCGATCCTTCTCCAACTTCCACCGCGGTTCCGTAGAATTTTTCTACAACACGCTTTCACCGGCGCGGCGCGGCGCGACGCGGCCGCTCTCTCTCTCTCTCTCTCTCTCTCTCCCTCTCTCTCTCTTCACCGCCGCGATAACTGAGACAACAGAATAATATACAGGGTGTACGCGTTATCTACGAAGCTTTTCTCCTAGCTGAAAAAGGTGTGCGGAATAAATGGGAAAGGGAACAATTCCGTGTTGCTACTCCTTCTGGGAAACGCCAGCGGGATCGTGAGACCGAGTCGAAACGTTCTATAGGTTGTTCATCAACCCCTGTCTAAACGAGCCCGGCAAGAAATGATTGTTTCGGCTCTATAGACTCACTGCTCGATAAGGCGAATTTTGTATTCTGCTGGCCACCGAGCTTTCTACTGCTTCTTTTTAAAGAATTCCTGTACCGTTGTCTTCGCAGTTATAACGACTTGAACTTTCCCGATTCTAATCATTTCTTAACCCTTAGCTACTATTCCCGGTCTGTCTGGATCGATTACGAGAAATAGAAATAGTAAGGCTATTCCCTTTCTTTAATCACTTTAATAGATCAAAAATAAGACATTGACATTGTACAATTCTTTTAATCTTTCTTCTACTTTAAATTGCAAGCGCCCAATTTCGTCATGAACGCATCAAATCCGAAGTATACGTGGTAATAATATAATTGAAAAATGAAGTAGAAAGATGATTAAGAAATACGGTTATTACTTCGAAAGAAATGTTAAAACGAAATATTATTGAATAGTTGGCCCACTCAATGGAAAATAGACTTAGGGCTGTCATAAAAGCAAAAGGTGGATCAACTTCCTATTAAAACCTTTAATCGTTCAATTTAAATAACTATTAATTGTTTCGTTCGAATACTTTTGTCAGCCATTTCTGGTACGTGTTTACAATAAATGTACTGTAAAAACGCTACATATTGTTGAATTATTTTCTAATTTTGCTTACGCAGTCTTAAGACCCATCCCTTGTTATATGTGTCATATTATATCAAATGCTTCAGTTTAACGCATATATTTTATTAATTGAATGTTAGAAACGTAAGCGTTCGTATACTTTCGTGTATGTACACGGTATGACAATTCTTAAGATTGAACCAATAAAACACGATGGAAACAAAATACACACGATCTCACGTTGTTTGATTCAAAATAATCTCCTCTTGCTTCAATACACCTGTTAGAGCGATTCGATACATTTTGCGGTACAATAATTTCTCCTTAATTCGCGCTCAGATTGCGCATTTTTGTGCGCAATTTAAGTGCGAATTAGGAAGAAATTACTGCATTGCCTCTAGTTTCCACGTTGAAGCTGTTTGGTTAGCCGGAATGTCTTCGAAAGAGTATCCTTCTACCTTCAATTTCAATTCTGGAAATAAAGAGTAGTCGCACGGCCAAATCAGGCGAATCCGGCGGATGATTGAGTACACAGACTCGATTTCTGGCCAAAAATTGACGAACAATCAGTGACTTGTGAGATGGCACGTCATCGTGCAACAGTGCTCAACAGTCTGGATCTTGATAATCGGGTCAGATACGACGCCAAGAATGCTCTGAATCGTTTCTCGGTTGATGTTCATAGCCGCTTCCATCATTCTCAGCGAAGAATTGCAGTCGTTTACAATAAAATTACTTATTTTTTTCGATCGTTTCACGTTCTGGAATTAAAATTCGCCTTCTTCTAGCGATTCTCTACCATCCAAAAATCGTTTATGCTACACAAAAACATTTGATCGTCTTAACACTAAACCTACCAAGCAGTAATACTAACTGGCGTGCACTGCTTCACAAAAGTGAGAAGACCGAATTTATTTAGAATTTGTAAAGTTTTTATTATAAAACTTGCTCCAATAATATAACTTATTCAAGCGTTATATAAGAATTGCAAAATAAGGAAGCGGTCACTTTGACCGCGGTAGGTTTAGTGTTAAACAAAAGCATCGCCATACTTGCTGCATCAACCGGAATGATTCTGATGCAGTTTTACCACTAGTCTCGCATAACTGCTTTTTGTTCCACGATACAATTTCAACATTGATTAAAGATTCGGGCAGGAAGAGCTGTCATAACTTTGTCATTTATCGTTCGGTTGGCAAGAATTTAGGTGCGTTAGACAGACAAAAGATTCACCTTTCTAAGGATTCTAACGCTCGGCGGATGTCGCAACTACTTGCTGAGATATGACGTCGGACTAAAAAATTGATTGTCACACTGTGTATGTATTTTCGGCGGTGGCCCCTTTAGGAAAAATGGTGGCGCGCAATATTCAAAATTCCTTCGGCGATCGCCGGGGGCGCGTCAGGGAATAGATATACGCAGAGATTGTGCACGTGCACGGCCCCGAGATCCTGATGCATGAGCCGACGAAACAGTGGCGTATTGTCCCGCGAAAACGGGTTGCCCTGAATGGAGAACACGGGGCGAACGTTGCCGCTCGATTTACCCTGAATTTATAGCACGCCTATCTTGCGCGCTCTGCGCATTAATGCCCGTTATCGTATCGCTGTGACGGGTCAATTACCTTCGACAACCAACAAAAAAGGTAACGAGAAGGACCCTTTTCAATTCGCCTTTCTATTCGTCGCTTTTCACTGACCCCATTAATTTCGTCCGGTTCTCGCCACCTGAAAATTCTATTCACCTCGGAGACCGACACCGATCCACGTCGATCGTGATCGATCTCCTTCCCACTGAACCCGATTCCCGACATTAATTGCGCTAACAAGGTCTCCATGAAATTCCGATTTTTCGAGACCGCAGATTTGTAGCAGCACATGACAAAAAAATATTTGATCGGACAAATCGAACGTCTCTTATTGTTGTTATTCGTACACTTAATGCGAAAATTACCTTTCCGAGTTCATTCGAGCTAATTTAAAATGGAGAGAAACTGTTAATTTAACGAAGATTCTAATGTAGAGAACGTGTTAATGTGGGGGAAATGTTAATTTAACGAAAATATTAATCTAAAGAAAATGTTAATGTACGCAACATTATGTATTTTTCGACAATATAAATAATCAGAAAATTATGCACTGATTCGAAAAATAGTTCTACTCATATTTCTTCTTCTGAGAACATTTCCGACAAACACTATCGCCATCCTCATCGTTAGAAGTTGTAAAAACTATTCTAATTCTTTGCCATGTTACTTACAATTTTGTATAATTTATACGTAGATGTAGAGATAGATTTATAAGACATAAGATTTATAAAATAGTTTGATAAGACGTTATATGTTACATTTATTGAATATCGTTAATGTATATGAATATGATTATTTTCGGTCACACTTGTATAATAAATATGCGAAACTATTTTACGTATTTAATATACAAATAATAAATTTAAAGAAATATTTTAGAAAATACTCTACAAAATGAGCACTAAAGGTATTTATGAAACGCTGAAGGTAGTATGTGTTCCAAAATGTGTTTAAAAGTCATTGGATAATAACTATTTATTTGATTAAAATATTCTTGGTTATAAATAATAATTATACAAGTTTCATCGACATTAATAATTGTCAACGAGAAAATTCTATTTCGATCACTGATAATAGTTATCGATAAGAGACATTTATTTCGAGCAAAATCATTTGAAACTTTCAAAGATTTCAGATTTCAGGTTTCCCTTTCGTTTTATAATGTAAGGCGGCCTTTGTAAAAAATTCTATTAAGAGGTATGAATGTAGAGTCTTTACTTTTTGAAATGAGAAGATGACGTTTTGTACAATTTTTTGTTTACAAAGGTACAGTAGTTTGAAGAACGGCAAATTTTCGTTGCAAAATTTAACGGTCCTTTAACTTTATTTACAGATCCTGGTATCCATTTTATAAAGAAATTACGATATTATCCCTTATTAAGTATTGCCGGCACTATGTTCGCCTAATACAATTACAGAAGCACTACTGCGACCTGCTTCTATCTACTGCGAAGACGTAAACTGGATCATTATACTAATACACTTTATAGCACGCGTTCCGTATGAATAGCAAGGCGCCTAGTCATCGGGTTGTCATAAAAACTAATAACAAAAAAGAGATATAAATAAAACTACTAGTTTAACGCGAGACGTCCTAAATTGAATATACAAGAAAACAAAGTTCAGGCTATTCTTTTATAACCAAAATTTACATAAGTAAAGTATATACATCATAAATGAATTATAATATTTTTATAGTTCTGGTGGGTTTTTGTAACACAATGAACAGTAATCTTTTCTACATTTGTTTATAATTTCAAGAACACTTGAATTAAAATCATATCTAATTTTTATTGAACTTTCCCATAATGTTCTTGACATTTAGAACTTTTGTAACGTAAAGATGACTGTAGAATGTTAGAGTCAAAGATTCTTCGAGAATCACACTATCGCATATGGTTAAATGCACAGTCTTTTATTTAATCTGCTGCTTACAACTATCGAGGTAAAACACTTTGTATATACTTCGTTTAAAATATGATCAGAAGATTGAATAGAAGGTTTAACAGAGAAGTAAAGATTGCAGAAAGTGTCATTTCTTAAAACAATGGTATCTCCAACACTTTTAACATTTCATCCGACTTAATCGATACAATGAACATTGGAAAGTAAAATTAAAACGTACGATACTGATTCTTCTTACAACCTTTTCCTAGTTTGCGGATCTTAACTACACGTGGAACACTCATATATTTAAAATTAATTTTGAATCCCAGATAAATAATTCCGTCGTCCATATATGGATAACGCGACAATAAAATTGTTAATCACTGATTGCACGTGAAGTACGAACCTGACGTTTGCGCTTTCAAGCTTTCTCGATAGACACTAATATTCATACCATTCGTTCCCGTCATTCGTTGTTCGAATGTCATTGCAATCATACGTGTTTCTATAACTGTATTTAATATTATCAAAATTTCATCGATGCGTATACTATAATTTTGTCCACTACTCGGCCATTTAATCAAAACCATTTTACCTGAAATCATCATAATTCAGAGATCACGGTGCATACTACGAGCGCGTTAATAGCCGAGTGTACGGACGATTCTAGCAGACCTGCCGGCTGTTGGTCCCTTTATCCTGTTTCTGCCTCGACTTGAATCGCGCAACTGCGGAAAATGAGCTCGCTTCCGTTCGAGAACCATAATTTCCATCCCCCCGCCGCGCTCCCCGCGGCCCGACATCGCCGGGTTTTGTTTTAAACGCGAAGTTGTCGGGATAAAAGAGTAATCAGCGGCCGGGGTTGAATAGGGCCGATATCGGTATCGGGTTGCCAGAGGACAGAAAACAAGGGGACCGGATCGTCACTTGTGTCTGCTCCGTTGAAACATTCCTCGCGCGAAATTACGCTTCGACTCGATATCATCTGCGACTTCGGGACTTTCGTTGCCTCTTGTCCCGATCCAACCACCCTGGCCCGACGTCCGGCTAATGCGCGCGGCTTATACTGTTTAACAATTACCGCGGCTTAGGATAGTCTTTGAACATTAAAAACTTCCGATATTCAAATTGCGTATTTAGATATCGAAATCGCTATAATTTCATCTCGAACATTCGTGGCACAATGAACGTGAACTCAATTTAGAGCTCGAAGCTTCTACTTTTGCTGTGCGTCGTTCATTTTCTTGTGACGCGCTTTCTTATAAGGTGTCTCAAAATTATGTTACTTCCGGGAAATGAGGAGTTCCTCGGGTCATTTCAAGTAACTTTTCCCTTAGCGAAAATGCAATCCGCGGCTTCGTTTACGAGTTATTAACGAAAAACGTTGACCAATGAGAGGTGAGCTTGGCTGACGTTAGGCGGCCGAGCCAACGGGCGGTTGAAGCCCGGTTCCACTCATTGGCTCGGCCGCCTTACGCCAGCCGAGTTCGTCTCTCATTGGCCAGTATTCTTTTGTTAATAACTCGAAAACGAAGCCGCAGATTACATTTTCGTTAAGGAAAAAGTTACTCCAAATGACTTCAGGAACCCCTCATTTCCCAGCAGTAACATAATTTTAGGACACCCTGTATAATATAACACGGAAAACTGGATACGTGATCTTTTTGGGAAATGTTACGAATTAAAGCATCTGTAGATACGTTGGAAAATTTTTGTCAGCACTCATCCGAACATAGATTTCAAGATAGAAGATTCCCCAACACAATGATGCCTTAAAGTTTAGTGTACAATTTTTGCGATCACTTTACTGGACTTTGAATGGAAGTCGTACTTGTTTAGTTCACAGTAATGCTAGATACAAAAGGGATTTACACAACTGAACTTGGTCCTCGTTCCTGTTCCATAAAACGACTATGAAAAATCGTACACCAAATTATTACGATTAGCTGTGAAGGGGAGCTTCAGTCTTGAAATCCATGTTAGGATCATTCATGTAAAAAATTGTTCTGAGTTTTTGGAGACGTTTCAATTTGTAACATTTTCGAGTAAATCTGTGACTCAGTTTTCTTACTATATCGTGCAAAAGCACATAGTTCGCAACTAATCGCATGGTTTATAATTAAAAATATCGCCGAGTGACAGAATCTCTACCTAAGAAAATGAAATAGACAGACACACACGTTATCAAATTCACAACCCACTTTTCGTCGGAAATTCGGAAACGATGCAATCTGCACCTTTTCTGGACTAGTCGACTCGCCTAACAGGATCGAGGTGGTATCGCGGCGTGTAACAATTCAATGGATATATACAACAATAGCGACACAATAGAAGCGCATACAATGACAAAGCCCATTGAAGAATACTTCGGGAATGTCGCTGACGGCGGCTAATGATTGCTCGTTTTAATAGGTAGCAAAAACTCCATGAATGTTCTAGAAATTTACAAAATCCGTCATCGTCCCGTTCAGACTTATTCTTTGGCTACCAATCATTAATTAAATCATTATCCTCGAATCACATTATGATTGGTATCACCGGATTATATAATTAAACCATGGATTTTTACGCGTTTACGGAATATACGAATTTATGAATTACAGAAAACCGGCACAGAAACAAAAATGAGTACAACCAATTCGATTCTTAAACATTCAGAATTCTACTTTTCTACAAGTAAAGAAAGATAATTTACGTGCATTTTGAAGCTGACTTAAAATCGTGTAAATTTCTCCTATTAAACTTTTTTGTACCGTTTACGAGATATTTGCTTGGACATTTATGGACGGACACCCTATATATCCTATAACTCGCACACATACGTATACATATATTACACTTTCACAGGTTGGTATAAATAATTTCTTTAGATAGCATCTTTCATATCTCGAAATCAAAGGACGACTTCCTTTAAGATTTTTTCGCAATATCGAAAGCAAGTCGAATGTTTAAATTGATCAAGTTATTTTGATCACCCAATACGTATTTATCCGATTAAACTGTTTTCTCTAGATTCCTGTCGAAAGAAAATCCTTTTATTCCGGACGTCGGCTTATGATACGATTTCACATGCGCGAAAAGACTGTCCACACTTCGAGACTTAGATGCATATCGCTTACTCTGAAGACCCGCGTTCTGAATGCTTTTCATTAAGATCCTGAAAAGGAAAAAGGGCGTAGCTGGTGAAGCGGCTCCTATCGGAGGGACAGACGGTAACAGGTCTCGCCGAGCCTCCCTTTGGCTCTTATTCAACGAGAAAATTGCTCGGTGAAATATTCACACAGCGATTAAGCGACGGTTAAGCCGTCCATGTTGATGATGCGAACGTCTAAGCGCTGGGGGCCTCGACTCATCCGAGATCTCAGATTAGGAAATTTGCTCGACTGATGTCCACGGTTGTCGTACGGTACTCCCCGAGCATGTAACTAATGAAAATCCATTTCGAACCTCGACTGGGAACGCGTTGAAGCCACTTCAAAGGTTCTAGGTAGTGCGAAATATTTCTACTTGTCGATACGGAAAGAAATTTGGACAAAATAGCCTAAATCTAGTTCCGACATCTAAAATACTAGTTGAAGAACTGTTGTTTGCTTGTCATAAGATGGACAAGTTATAAGAATAGTAAGTAATGCGAGACGTTCGTCCATACCAAAGCGTTGAGAATCGTTGACTTTAAATGATTATCATTTTGAGAGAAATGCACAAAATGTGAAAATTTAGATGCTAGTGATTGAAAGTCGATGATTACGTCTTACGGTAAAAAAGGACTGAATGAAAAATATAACAATGTTAAAACGCAATGTTTGACGAGCCGATATTTTATTCCCGAAATCTCGCGAGGATATGCAATCGATAAAATTGAAATAACAAAATTTGCGTCCAAATTAGTGCAAGTGCAATACAATATTTTTTATTAACAAAAGAAAGTGGAAGAACTGTTGGTTGAATCACGAAGAAAATAAAAAGTTACTGAAAAACAATAAAGAGTTTAAGAGAATAAATATACTTATTTCGAAAGATATTATCTTTAATTATACTATTTATAACCTATTTGTACGACAAAATAGAACATACTGAACATTCAGAATGATTGCTATGTTTTTTATCCTTTCCTTTCGCAGATTTTTTGTTGAAATAGTTTTCATAATAATTCGAGGGTAAATGGATCTCATTATGATATTGAATGAATCCAAAATGCCATGATATTATAAGCAATACATGATCAGTAACTCATATCAGGTTGTCCAATTTCGCAGCCACACATGGGGTCAATAATTCATGATATTTGTTTACTCATTTATCCAATGATACATGGGTGAAGTATTTCAACCAGTTAATATTGCGAGATTACAGTTGTGTTCCAAATGAGATACTAATGTCGGGATTCAAATGGAAATAATTTTTAATTCGAAAAAGAAAATTAAGTAATAGTAATTTCCATTGAATAAGGACGTGTTATTGTAAGGACCAGTATATTGATACTGGACTTATTTTGGATCACCGGACCTATTTTTGTGAAATGTGATAAAAATTTGAAAATTGCCTTATCAATTATTACGAATTATTAGAAACTATGAATATATTTTCCAACGTTTATGTAGAAACTTCAATTAATATAAATACCACGATTTTGCATTTATATTTTCACTTTAATTATTTAAAAACTCAGATATCAAATATCTCGAATTGGTTTACAATTTACAATTTTAATATTATGCCCCTTAAATAAATAACATATTCATAATGTCAATTTAACCGTAATAATCACTCAATATTATCGCATTCATTGAATAATAATTATTATTCATAAAGACAAAACATCTGTTCCCGTTGCAGAAAAACTTCATTTGTAAATTTTTTAACGCATTATTTACCGGTCCACAATTTACAGTTAAAACCCGTTTAATGGAGTAATCGAAGGTAACAGCAATTTCAGTCTGTCAACAAGTCGCCTTCTATAATATAATCTAATAATTTGGAATTATCATAGAAAAGAAGAATCTAAAGATTTCTCTGAATATATCGCAGTAATTGAAAATCCTATTAATAGACTTCGAATAGATAAATTGTTAAGTTTTACTCAAACTGAAACATTTCGTTCCAGGAATATTTCTCGATCTGCCCTAGGCCGGAACTCGGAAGCATATTTTAAAAGGTCGTGGTCCATTTGCTAAATAGAACTTTCTAAACAGTTCCACCATTTTCTCCATCATTTACTTTTGCCATAACTTTGCCAGCGCAAGCCGGTTAAATAATCGCGCTTCGACAGTTTTCGCGGAGTTCACAGAACGGCACGTCATCGTCCTCCGTCCAGTTTCAAATTCAAGTCTGGGGTCGAACAAAAAGCTGTTTTCGTTTGTGCAGAGCGCAGATTTATTTTTTATTGCGCCGGCAAGAACGCAGAACTTCTTCTGCATGGATTAGCGATTTCTGCTCGCGCTGCAAACGCGCGCTGACCGACTTCGGGACTCAGATTATTGTTGCGGATTTAATACAAGTTGAGGAGGAAACCCAGTTTCCGGTTGCAGAAAATAAGACGAACGAGAATGTCAAAGTTTCCAGCAAAGAAAGCAGGAAAATGGTAACCGTAACGAGCTCCAGAATTTCTGCTTTAGGACAAGAGCTTGCGCGCAACTTCCTTATTATTTTCATGCCTTCGATTATTATTATGAGATTTTCGTTGAACGACTGTAACTTCGCGGTAAACAATCCAACGCGTTTAATTGTTCTTTCGTTTTTATTTATTGTCCAGATATTAAGATTTCGCACGATTTTTATTATGAGCTTTTTATTATATATTTGCTGCGAGGTCGAATGTTCTGAATTATTACGACTAGACAGTGGATTTTATGCATTTATAATAAAAATTGGTAGATGAAATTTAAAACAATGAAAATATTATAAGAATTGCTGGACATGTATGTATTATTTTCAATTCATTGAAATTATTAAATGAAGAAAGAAATTTTTATTTGACTCATTATTGTAATTGACGAAGAGCAGTTTTATTTTGCATAAAAATCTAATTACAACTTCGTAACAACGTCAGTTTGTGATACGCAAATGGTATTATACTACATATATCGTATACTATATCGAAATATAATAATATTCTTTTTGAGTACTATAAATGATTGTTTATATTTAAAGGAACCTTAATTCTGATTTATAACGCTATCAATGAGAAATTCACTATTTAGTCGAGAGCCATTTAACATACTGTTATTGATAAAATAAATATTTAACAAGGATTACTCTAAAATCTATTTTTCACTACGTTATAAGTACAAATACATAATCAATAATAAAGAAAAGAACGAAACGAATGGTTATATTTATAGTAACATCGTATGATATGAGACTTGATACTGTTCTCGAAATTTTCATATATTTTGCATTTCTTTAATAAAATTAATGTGTCGTACATAGTATAACTAAATATTGATTTTTCTGTACCAATAATTCGAAAACTTCTAACTTTTAGTTGCATCATTGTTGTAGCAAATAAGCGATAACTGAGTAAACGTCCCATAAAAGCTCGATCACAATGTCAAACTAATCGTAGAAACTCGCAGTAGTCGAAGAAAATATTTATGTAAAATAAAGGAAATAGAAACAACACAGCCAACAAAAATAGTTTAAACATATATAGGACAGGATTTTCTGCCGGGCATTAAAATATGTAGCTTGCGCTGTTAAATTGCGTGAGCGTTGCGCCTCTATTTGCGGATTAAATCTACATGTATGACCGATAATAAACGAGACACTCGAAAGCCAGACTGGTCAACTTGATCCTATATGTTCTAATTATTTTCAAACATCGATTAAATTGTTTCCATGAATCTATGACACTCACCTTAAACACTATTTAAACGTGTTTAATGCTTTATAATGTTGTACAAAGAATATAACGTTGAATTTGGAAAAATCTGTTGAATTATTATTCGTAAGAATCGTGCGCGATTGCTTTTATTAGGTTAGGACAGTAAAAACTCTTACAGTACTTTTCCTTGGAAATTATATTTTATAAAAGTTATTGAATGCAGAAAAATCACTTTATGATTCGTATTAAGCGCATGTGAAAATTTATAACGTCCACCTATTAATGGACAAAACGCAAAAGGGAAGTTAAAATTTGTTGTGTGTGTGTGGGGGGGGCAGCATTATTAGCATATACCAGATATTATAATTAACTGCAGTGGTATCTCATTAGTAGGATCTCAACAGCCGTTGCCATTAATAATTGATGCGCATTGTTATTGGTATTGTTCGTGTCTGTCATTTGGCGTTTAAAACGGCTCGTAATGGTTATTGGGATAGGTGGACTAATGGGTCAGATAGCGGTCCTGCAATATTTAGGAGCCTTGATCGGAGAAAACGTTTTCATATTTATTCAAGTACATTGCCGGGTTCAGACAATGAACAGATAAACCATAATTTAGGTGTTTTCTCGTGGACCCAGATAGAACGCGAGAACGATGCTGCATTCCTGAAAAGTAGGCCTCGAATATGGAAAAGCGTGCGAGACTAAACCTCAAAAATAATAAACTCTCGTATTGAAATAAAACATAAATCATTGATGAGCCTATCGCGATTAAAAATATAAGATTTTCTAATTAATGTTAGGAACTGTAAAAACGCTCATTGTTATCATATTTTGAGTGGTCAAATCAATTAACTTCACAAGTTCGTAGAAAATTTTCAAAGACAAACAATCTCTTACATGTATTAATTTTTATGTCTTTTGTATCCTGCAATATATATGAAATCTACATCTTTAATAAATTACTATGTAAATTTAGTTCGTTAATAAATATTCCTTACAAAATGTTTACGAATTAATCTATCTGGTGAACAATTTTTTATATTTATCAATTTTAACATTTTCCGGATCGTACGATATTGTATAACCTAAATCGTTCATAAATCACTGTGTAAACTTTGTACATTAGCAAATTCTTCAGCAAGTTCTTCATTGTGTGAAAAATTTTTTATGTATGTTAATATTAATGTCTCTTGTATCGTGTAATGTTAAATCTATATCTTTAATAAATCATTGTGTAAAATTTTGTTATCCATGAATTCTTCAGAAAATATTGAGAGATTAGACAGTTTTCATTATGTCGAGTTGATCAGTTTTGAATTGGAATGTCGCAAATTACTTTCTCAACGTTAGAACTGCAATAATTTCTGCCAAATTTGCGTCCGAATCTTTTATTCAACTAATGTGCCGAATGAATTCGTCGAATAACGTGCAAAATATGCCCAACTCTGATGTCAACAAGCTTCGAAAGACTTGTTGTCGATTTGATGTACAGTAAATTCTCTCCAATTGACCTTCAGCTTATAATAAAAAATGGACAATATGGAAAGATGAAGATACGATTATTCGAGCTTTGCGGCTCATTTTTATAGGTAACGTTTGTCAACAACTATAAAAACGAGACGCAAGGCTGGAATAATCCTTTTCCCAAATTGTCCATTTTTGTGCACAATTTGAGAGCGAATTAGGGAGAATTTATTATACTATGACTTTTTCTTTTACATTTCCTGGTATTACAAAAATTTTGTAAGAGAAATATTTAGATGAACTACTTCATTCCAATATGTATTATAATAAAAAGTCTAAATAAAGTATACGAAGTCTAAACAAAATCTAATCTTATCATTGTTATAAAAACAATACAGTTTAGTCGCTTTTAAGACTCTGTTGTTTTAATATTAAAATTCCACGAAATATGTTTTAATATTGACCAAATCACTTACCCAGTACGCCGAGGCGAAAATTGATAGAAACGACGATAAGGCGACCATAAGCAGCTAACGCGGTTCCGTCAAAAGCGTTTCCAGCACCCCATGAATAGGAATCACCGTGGATAAGGAGGAGGGCAGGTAACAAGTCTGGAGTACTACCTGAAACATCAAACACTGATTATTAGTTACCAAAAAAAAAGAAAACGGCACAGCACAACGAGTAATCTCGGAAATCCCGAAAAATATTGGAAACGACTTAATTAAAGGCTCATCCCGGTCGATTCTCTTGTTCCAAATCAGAGTTGAGTTTGACTAATTTTTCATTCGATTGATACGAAAAATTCTTTATTCGAATAATTCGAAAAAGTAATACGAGAGAAATAAATCGTACACTTCATAAAACACTTCATATTCTATAATTTTGATACAAGTCAACTATATTCCGTATAAATATTCCTGCACGAATAAATTCTTATTCGAATGAATTCTAAATCGAATAGAATTTGATTCGAACAAATTTTTATCTAGACACATTTTTATTAGTTTGAATATTTATTCAAAAGTGACGAATAAAATTTTATTCGAATAAATTGTTATCTAGATAAATTTTTATTCGACAGCGTCGAATAAAATGTTATTCGTTAGTCTTTATATTTTATCCGTCGTCCGAATACAATTTTGTCCAACTCTGTTCCAAGTACAGATTGGTCACTAAGAAACTGAAGGGTTTGAAAGCATCATAGCTTGTTCATTTTTAATCTTTCCTATCTTTTTTTTGTAGGTTATACAGGGTGGGGCATTTTAAACAGGTCACCTGAATAACTCGCTTGTTTTTAAAGATAGGAGAAAATGCATTAGACCAAACTTACTTGGTATCGGGGGGCTCATATAAACTGGTATTACCAATTTTTCTGTAGGTGGAGGCATCAAGGAGATATGAAGGTCAATTCTGTTTTTTTAAATGGAACAGTAAGTTTTTTTTACTTACATTCTGGTAGAGTGTTTCGAGGCGAATACAATGAACTGTTATGAAGGTCATTCAAGGTAACCCAAAGTGACACAGAAAAGCAAAGCTAAAATACAGTAAAATGGCAAATAATCACACAAACTTGTTTATAAATCTAATCAAAAAATAATGTCATCTATTTACTTGTGTGCAATTTTTATCGTCATAATGTAAAAGCTAAGATCAAGTCCGATGCAACGACCACAACACTATGACCACATGACATTTAGTACGAAAAGACCAGAAATATTTACG
This sequence comes from Megalopta genalis, assembly GCF_051020955.1. Lineage (NCBI taxonomy): Eukaryota > Metazoa > Arthropoda > Insecta > Hymenoptera > Halictidae > Megalopta > Megalopta genalis. The sequence continues at coordinate 19,876,198 of NC_135019.1, read as the reverse complement.
ACATTTCTAATCCTTCGCTGAAATGTATAAATCTCTGAATTTTTCTTCAAATTATTTTCTAAAACAGATAATTTAAAATTACCAATAATGTTTGAGGATACAGATAAGCGTACAATGTGATTGAATGTTTGTTTATCTTTTGTGACCCGTGTCACGTAATACACACACGTGATACACAAGTATTCGAAAAGTACTCTGAGACAATTTATTTTCTCTTGCAGTTGACTTCGGGTGACCTTGAATGACCTTCATAATAGTTCTCTTTATTCGCCTCGAAACACTCTACCAGAATGTAAGTAAAAAAACTTACTGTTCCATTTAAGAAAACAGAATTGACCTTCATATCTCCTTGACGCCTCCACCTACAGAAAAATTGGTAATACCAGTTTATATATGAGCCCCCCGATACCAAGTAAGTTTGGTCTAATGCACTTTCTCCTATCTTTAAAAACAAGCGAGTTATTCAGGTGACCTGTTTAAAATGCCTCACCCTGTAGATTAAAATGGCTACGTATGATGTCCAGTATCACGGGGGATGGTCACGAACAAGAGATGTCTGCGCGACAACACGTGATTTCTACTTAAGGAGAACATTCGAGCCGAAGTCCGGCATTTAAGACCTGAAACCTTGCGCAAGGTCGTGGAAAATGCTAGAGGGACGTTGTTTTTCGCATATAATATTGAAAAACATACATTACTTATATTTCCAAATAAAATAATAACGAATTTAAAAGACACATGTTTGTAAAAATTACTTTTGTATCAATCGTTTTTACTTTTGTAAATATTACTTTGTTACATCACATTCGGTGATCGCCCTGTATAACAACGCGATTTGCATGCGCCGTAAAAATAGTACTTTCGCAGCTGCGAATTTGTTTTTTCGAAGTTATCCGTTAAATCGCGCACGGAGAGGCCGCTGTTTAATGTCGCCGATGGATAAATTTGCTTTGTACCGTCGAATTAATAAAAACCTCGTGGACAGTACGTAATTACTTTCCGGGGAAACGTAAGAATATTTGATCGCGTGACCGTTTAGTATCAGGCCCTTAATGAGCGTTCACTTGAAGGTTCACCAACAACTTTAATTTAGAGAGTACAGGCCCGCAATTAACTTAAAAGCAAGCCAAGCACTCAGGTGCAATTGCAAATAACGCGTACAGCGGGTCCGCGTTACCGCGGCGGATCACAAGCAACCAAATATTGTCCTCCGCTTCCAATTTATAAATGGATGGCGCAAGAAGGCTATTATTCGGCAACGCGTACAGTCCCGTATCGAGTATATCGTTGCAGACACCGTGTATAAAAATCGCGGGAAATGTACCTCGACGCATCTTGCGCATGCGGTGAACGTCAGCTGAAATAAAATACCGCTAACCTTTCACATTTTGCCGGGACGTGGATATTTTCAATTCCCAGAGCCGTTCGCGTTACGAAATCCATTTCATATCATGTTTATATCCCACGCAAAAATACTGGACTGTTCCCCGATCGATCATGCCAATCCGAACAGTTTTTACAACTCGCTGAACATTCCGACAAATTTTAAATGTCGATCGCTAATCAACAAACGTTTCGATTCTTCGTCGGTCAATTTGTTCACCGAGCAGCGTCGTTTATGAACTTTGCATCTCTCTCTCTCTCTCTCTCTCTCTCTCTCTCTCTCTCTCTCTCTTTCTCTCTCTGTAAATTCACAGTGTACAGGATGCCACGAGTTTCAACGATGAAATTGTATTAAAAAGATAAAACGGGAGTAAATGTTATTTAACAAAAAGTCTCTGAAGGCTTGATTGAAAAGTAGTAACTAAAAATATGAAATGTAATTTTAACTACTTTTGAATTTGTAGAATTGAACGTAAAACGTTAATTATGTTTAAGATTCTTACAACAGTTTGAAGACTGAAAGAAACTCGCAAAGACAACTACGAAGAAATTAAACATTTAAACTCCATAATTCTTGGAAATGTTGGTTCCGTTGCTTCAAACAATGAATATTAACTAAGCCGCTCAAGTTCTGAACATTGCAACATTTTGTTTATACTATTCAACTACATCTGAGAGTGATAAAACAAAATTTAGAATCTACTTTCAAACCACAAAGCAATAAAATGTTTGAACTTCTTCGTGCTTAAATATTTTGGTTCCGAAAACGCGATTAAACGATGTTAAATGTGCGAGGTAATCGAAAAAATGTTGATACATAATTGCATCTCTTCCAATCAATTCTCACGATACTATGAACAACGCGCAAAGCCCACATCGAAGAAACTAAACATTCACCTTAACGATCCTCAAATGTTTCACCTCGAATACTTAAATTAGCTAATGATAGTTACAGTAAATTCTCTCCAATTGTCCCGCAGCTTGAAATCAAAACTGGTCAATTTAGAATTTGAGATACGATTATTCGAGCCTCGCAGCTCGTTTTTATAGTCGCCAATTGTCAACAACTTTATAGTTACCGCGAGAATTGTCTTTCCAAATAATAATAATAATAATAATAACAATAATAATAACAATAATAATAATAACAATAATAATAATAACAATAATAATAATAATAAATCCAAATTATAAGCTGAATGTCAATTGGAGAGAATTTACTGTACATCAAATCGACAACAAGTCTTTCGAAGCTTATTGACATCAGAGTTGAACATATGGACCGTTTATTTTGAAAGTGGTGTAAGTCCTTTTTTAAAAAAAAATGAGATATAACGTAATTTATGCTCAATTTAGTGTAAACTTTTTGTTTATAACTAGTTAGTATTTAATATCTTAAAAAATGCCAATGCTTTGTTCAATTTAAAATTGGCCGTTAAAAGAAATTGCGTAACCATTGATTATGAAAGTGGTGTAAGTCCAATTTCCATCACGATGCCAAGCCTATTACATACGAAAAATATAAGGATATGCAGCAGCTATTACCTTATATACCTCCTGAGCATCATGAATATTTCAATAATAAATAATTAATAATACCAATATCTTGTGTTAAGTTTAACAATATATAAATATAATTAACGTTCAAAATAAAAAATGCTAATCCCATTTTATTTCTTGTTATTATTTATAAACAAAATTGGATTAATATGAGATATATTTTAAGTGATATTTGTTATTTAAAAATTGAAATTAAATGATATTTACAATTTACTAATTATGAAAGTGGTGTAAGTCCATTTGCAGCCTGGAAATTGTATGTTATTTTAGTTAAATTCGCCTAAAAGAAATTTATATGATCAAATTACATATTGATAAATTAGTACAAACATTCCCAGACTTCACATAATTAACCTATATTTTTTAATTGTCAGATCTGCTAACATTCAATTTTCTCGAAACGAAAGGAAGTGGACTTGCACCACTTTCTAAATAAGCGATCCATATTTTGCACGTTATTCAACGAATTCATTCGACACATTATTGGAATAAAAGATTCGAAGCGTTATTCGGATAAAATCATATTCGAAGGATCCGTTCGAAATGTTGTTCGAATCAAATTTGGTTCGAAAAATGCCGTACTCTGGTTCACACGTAATCGACGAATGCTCAAAGTATTACGTTAAAGCACGATTTCCGTCGGACGGCTGCTCTGGCCCCATAAAAACGAAACTGGATAGCCATAAAAACGCTGCCGCGCAAAGTTTCGTTAGGATTGACTTGGTCGTCGGGAGACATCGTGTGAAATTTTTATGGCGCGCTCTGCTCCGAGTTAGTCCCCCTTCCCTCCCTCCCCCCTTCCCCCGCCCCATCGGATGCATTGGCACGTTCGCGGATACATGAAATCGCAATTGTCCGCGAACGAGCCACAATGACGGTCCGTTGTAAGCAAGCCTCGAACGAAACGAGACGTCCGGTCCACCTGTTGCGAATTTTGACACGACGTCGTGCTATCGTGCCAGGCCAGACGGATAGGTGAGTAGGCCAGTGGCTTCTACCCGCGCCGCACGTTTCGCCTCTCCATCAGCGATCCGGTGATCCTATCCGCCTTAAAATTTACGAGTGATATCCTGTATTTTACGTTGGACCCGACCCATCGGCCTAACTTTCCGTTATCGCGGCGTTGCATGCGAAATGCGATCGGTTATCTTCGTAGCAACGTATGATGAGTAGATACCAGATAACTGTGTAAAGTGAAAACTTTCTGCGTCGATGGCAAAGGACAACGGTTCGATAAAAGAGTCATTGTTATTTTAGTGGTCTTTAATCAGTTGTAAACAATAAAAGTGTGTTCGGTAATTACTTGCGCTAGCAATTTCTTAGCGACTATTAAGGATTTGGGTGATGTTGTCGATGATACCTCTGTTTATGGGTTTAATTTATTCTTGAATATGTTGTAAAAGACGATATTGTGAAGAACTTTTTACAATACAATATAATATATACAATAGAATATGCAGTGGAGCGCAAAAGTATTCGTCCACCTTTTAAAACGCTGAAAATATTTTGATATTTGATATAACTATTTTGATATTGACTGAACGACTTGAATATTTTTTAGATGATAAGAGACACTAATCTGCTAGGCAATAACTAAAATGATTCTTTTTAATTTTGCTATTACTTCGAGTAACAAAAGTAAATAAAAAACTCTCGTTTTTTAACTTTTTTATTTGAGCCAATAACGATAATTTAAAAAATACCGTCCGTAGATCTCGGTAACGGTATTTGTTAGCGTTAATTTTGTCGAAGGAAAAATGTTCAAAATGTCGAGTTTTATAACATATTCAGAAATTATCGTAACCGGTGGTAGACCCGCATCATCAGCAACTTTATCATAAAATGTGATAGAAATTAAAGACATTAAATACTATCGGCTAGGTTAATATCCTCTTATCATTTTTTATTTGCTTTATTCGCTTCGTCGTGACTTTTAGGTAGATCAATACTGTGATCATTTTTTTAAGGCTTCCTGAAGACATCATCGCGTTGGGTTTATTCATACTTCTATAATTGGCATCTTGCAACAAGCTAAAAAGTACTCGACCTTGAACAGCAGAAGGAGAAATTGTATCAGAACATACGGCTTACGTTATAAAACGAAATTTTCGGAGGAATATAATTTTTATAAATTATCAGGACACGATAGAGGCAGTCATTAAAAATCGAACTACACAGCTGAAAGATTAACTCTTTGCCCTCGAAGCTACTTCAACTTCAAAACTAAGATTTTTTTGTTACAACGATTTTGATTTTGCATATTACTTTTGTATTGCATGCATGCGAAAATGTGTTTATTTAATTTTTACTTCACCTTCATTTTTAACAAGTCTTTGAATATACAACAATTTAAAAAGTACTTTAAAGAGTGATGCAGAAATTGTTAATAGTGCTTCAGTGCATTCGAGTATAATGGGTTAAGCAGAGATTACAATGTCGGATAAGGTTAATCGAATCCGTCCTTGACAGCTAGGCATATACGTAGGCATACGTAGATGTATTGACAGTTGCTTCAGTTGGAAAGTAAAAAGTCGATACATGTCTTTGCTAGATTTGTTATACGTTCATGAAACTTTTGCGATTATTTGGTATAAGTATTACAAATGTCCTAGGAAATCATAACTATACATACAGTGACTCGCATTAATATTCGGACACGATATTGTTAGGAGAATTGTATATGCGCGTTGTTTCCAAATGGAATTAAGTTGAAACGAAGTCGCTGGTTGCTTCTCCAAAAATATGTATATGCGCGTTGTTTCCAAATGGAATTAAGTTGAAACGAAATCGCTGGTTGCTTCCATATACACTTTAATAATATTACAGTACAGCTATGGTGTTAGCGATGCGTTATTTGCGTTCTATTTGCGTTCTTAGAGTTCTACGAGTTCTGGGAGTTCTAACAGTTCTGACTGACGTTCTAGGTGCCTTTCCGCTTGTCACCTCGGTTTTTTGCTGATTGGTGGATGGTGGGTTTTGGTGGAGGAAATGAAGCATTTTTGATTGGAGATGGGTGTGTCGGAAGGAACTTGAAATGAGGAGTGGGAAACTGTTCGAAAGTTCGGGTTGTAATTTCTTCGTTTGTCAAATATAGAATTTATGAGTCTGTCGCACGTGTTGTCCGTTCGTCGGGTCGAAGAGTACTTTCGTTCGGATGCATTTTTTCTGTCGCAGGTATATTGCTAATTGCTCAAGAGATGGCCAGGGACGTTCGACCTTCGGTGTTGCCGTCGCAACAAGAATTATTGCTCTTTTTATTGTTTATGATAGTATTATTGAATCAAATATTTTCTCATATAATAAAGCACTTCTTAAAGTAAGTAGAAACATAAATTTTGTTTATTTATTGCACATGTTCTTTTGTATACTAAGCGATAAACAAGATTGTGACAAAATTTAACGTCGCAAAAATGTACGGACAGTGAATGAATTACATTAATTTTATATAAAATGAAAAACTTTTTAATCATGTTATCATAATATTAATATTTTGTCGGTTGACCCTTTTGTTTTATTACTTCATGTAATCGCTTGGGCATGTTACAGATGATTTTATTTAAATAATCCGGCGAAATCGGTTTCCATTCGTCTAACAAACGTCGTTTTATCTCTGTTGTTGTCTTTGTAGGTGTTGTACGAATTTTGCAGTCCAATTGATCCCATAAATTTTCAATTGGATTTAAATCAGGCGATTGAAGAGGAGAATGCAGTACTTTTGGACAATTGTATAATAAATATTCCTGAAATTCTGGCCTTGTGATCATTGTCCTGATAAAACTTAAAAATGTACGTATACCCATATTTATAGCACTTGTAATTAAATTTAAAAAAAAAGTTCAGATACTTCATTTTGCCCATAATACCATCGATAAAGTGCTATAAATATGGGTATACGTACACTTTTAAGTTTAGCAATTAGGCAAATGGATGCGATATCATTATCCAACAAATTTTATTCTTCTTTCACAGTTTATCGACTCTTAAGCAATTTTTATAAATTTTGATGCGATGAATACCACTCTAAATTCGAAAAATGTTGTTCCTTAAGCGTATACGAAGATACGAAGACTTCTCACATAAAACGATGCTACGAACTGTTCCATATTCGACGACATACATTATAAACATTTCAATACATTTACATCTGTTATTCAGCATCACTGACTTCGCAAAATGGAATGCTTTATTTACAAAGTTCGTTTTATTATTCTAAAAAGAAATCGCTCGAATATTATTCGAACAGTTAAAATTATGGAGTAAAGTTACAGTTAATTGTCGTTCCTCTTCATTATCTCCTCGATGCTGGTCGTAGGCTTGCATTTCGTCGATTTCGACGCGAAGCCGCCTCACTCCCGCGGTGCTTGCAGGTTCTCTGTCGTAAATCGAATAATCGTCTGCAATGCACTACGGAATTGAGGAAGCAACGCGGCAACATATGTTCGCACGTGGTTCCGTGAGCAGCAACGGCAGGCATATGACGTTCAAGGTCCTCCGAACGCCCACACACATTTCGCCGTTTTGTTCTCGCCCTGGCGTTGAATTCCGGCGTCATAAACAGAGAGAAGAGGCCAGCAATTTTCCACGGATTTCGGATAAGCTCGACCTTTCATTCGCTCCTACCTCTTATCCGCTCCCTTTGACGCCATTTGACGGTAGTCTCGCGTGCATTGTCACAGCGAGATTACAGTAGAGCCTCGATAGTTGCGTCGGAACGGTGGCCGCGTTGTATTCGAAACGAAAAGGCGAATTGTCCCCTAGCGAATTGTTTTCGAAATACGCGAACTTTGCAGAAAATTTCTAAATACAGGCTTCGAGTGTATATAGATTCCTATATTCGGTGAATAAACCATTTAGTTTAAAACATTAATAAATAAATAAGTAAATAAATAAATAAATAAATAGATTGCACAACACTGGAAAATTTTGTCATCCAACGAGATTTCATCGTAATTTATTTACGTAATATTAATCAGCATTAATAAATTGAAATCTTTTTGTCATCTGTATTAATGAAGATTTAATTACCTATGCGGTATTTCAATTACACTCACTTTTTAAGAAACAGCAAGCTTCCAAAAAGAAAATTCTATAGTTTTATTAATTGTAGGAAATAGATGTGTGGCATTTTGTGGGAAAACGAGCTCAGCTAATGACTTCCATAGAATACTTCCACAGAGTGAACACCTAAGAGTAGAAACTGATACTTCCAAAATTACAGGAGAAAATCCATAATCAAAGCTATACTTATTACGCGTATTTTTCGTTGCAACAACCATTGGGTTGTTCGGAAAATAATTTTGTTCTTTCACTAGAAAATGAAAGGCAATTTTTTAATGTTTAAAGTAAATATTATTTAATAATGCTTTGTTCTATAACTTTTTGACATTTTTTTTCTTTTTTCATCTTCTCCTGTCTCGCTTTTTCTTCTTCTTTTATTTCTTTAATATGTATTCTAATCTTTCTATGTATTCTAATCTTATTTTGTTAAGTTTCAACGATCTCATACACTAGTATTTTTTATTATTTTCACCATTTCTCGCTTTAATTTATTTATCTTGACAACTTATTTTATCTTCCATTGCGTCTTTTTATTGTATCACTTCTTTGCTTTCCTCTTTTTAATACAATAACACAGGGCTTTTCTCTCGTTAAACAATAAATATTACTATTATTACCATTATTATTACTATTATTCTTTTGTCTGTGAGATCTTATGCTCGAGAAAGTCCTATTGTTTATTGGCGAAATACTGAATCAAATGCTTTTTTAATACCTCTATTTCCCGAACAGTCCAATACAATCCATTTATGAAACATTCATTCCCAAATCAAACAATGCACGAACCACCGTCTTGTCATAGTGGTTTTACCGAAAGTAATCTCAAGAAAGTAACAGCAAGTTAACTAACTTAATGGAACCATTGATTTCATCTATCAAATAGTTCCGTAGTTTCTCGAGGATTTAGCTTTGTCTTACATCGGGAAATAGGAGGCAGAAAGGGAGTGGCAAACAAAAGGACGATCGTGGTGACATAGCATTCGGGTCGCCGAGCGTGAATTTCAGTAAATAAGAATCTTACAACGGTTCATCCGGTACACTGTATCCGCAGAGACAAATCACAGCGTCGCACAGTACGGCTGTCACACGAGCATCCGGAACAAAAATGATAACTTCTAAGCTAATCAATTTTAGACCAAAATGCCTTAATAATTTATCAGTGAAAATACAAAGATGCATCGGTTTGCATACAAAAACTATATGATTTCATAAAAAACGTTCTTGTTTAGTTTTTATTAAATAATCAAATCTTATATTTCCATAAGTAAATGTCCGCGTACAAAGCTGTTGACCGACTATGATTATATATTTTATTAAATGACTCTGAAGATCGCAACTTTTTGCAAAAAATGTTTTTATAGTATCAAAATGCACTATCTGACGAATATGTCAAAATAAGAATCCCAGGATATTTTGAGCCGTTTTTTTTTAAACTTTATTTAAAGTGTACGGAGATAAATCGAGCTTAATTACTGCATTCACAAAATTACTATGGTTTGATTGCAATCATATCATTTTCTATAGTTAAATTTTCATTCATTCCAAATTTCATTCATAAATCATTTACTATCATAAAATGGCCTTCTGTTCATAAGACAATCTAAAGAAACTGCGATGTGAACTGACGTGCTTTTTGATCTGCCTAATATTCGCTCGGCTATCTCACTTGAAATCAATCTCCTGCTCAAGTTTTTGAACATTCTGTTGCTAAATATGTTTATTTAGACATTTTAACATATCGTACACATAGTTCTCAAGAAATATGAAGCAGTGACTTTTTTGAATTTTGTGTATTGACAGACGCAGTGTGCGTCGCGTCGCAGCAGGACGCAAACTCAAATAACGAAGTGCAGAAGTTAGCGTTAAGGAAGCGAGTGCGTTCTACTACCCGACGTAGTAAACCAGGCAGGATTAAAGAAATTTACCGTCGACTGAAATTTTACAATTCCTCCGGTGATGAGTACCAGACCTGTGTTCTCATGCGGGTCGGGGCAGCGGAACTTCTGGAAACGATAAAGCTGAAGCACCGGCGCTCCCCCGTGTTTTATAAGTCGTGTTACGGCCGTGTAAAGTCGGGCAAGAGATATGGGATTATGGTCCCAGTTTGACAAGGATTCGCGCGGATAAAAGTACCGGGGAGACTTTACTTAGGAGAAAATTGAGCTCGAAGTCGGTAATTTATTCCGCGGTTGTAGCGCTTCTGCTATTTGTTTGACCTCCGGGACACGTGCATGCTACCCCGCCCCGTCGAACAATCCTAATCTTCGATGCATCTCGAAGGAAACCCGACTCGAAGCGGTCTGCGATGCTTCAAGGGGGCGTTCTGCTCTAGAACTTGGAAAAAGTCCATTTTGTTAATCGCATTTTCTAAAAGTATATGTATCCCAGAACTGTGTGTCCGCGATTTATAACGAAATTATAGATGTTTGGAGAATGTATATGTGGACGGTTCAGAAGCCAGTCGGCGTAAGTCCATTAACTTTAACATTAAGATAAATAAGGATTTTGCAAGTTACCTGTAAAAAGATACCAATGCGACTAATCGTACAAAGCATAATTTTTATTATAATTCAATAAAAAAGAAATTAATATTGATATTCTATTTTTACTTTTTTATAATTATTTTTATTTTGTGCAGTCATTCGGTGATTAATACAAGTGCTAGACTGCGGATTGAATGTATTTGTGACAAATATTAGTAGATCGATTAAAAAACAGTGAAAATATTTAAAGAATTTTGCAGATACTACTGTATTATGTTCGACTCATTCAAATTATTAAGCAAAGAAATAATCGTCTGTGTAAGCTCCTGCATCTTTCAATCATTGAAAACAACTTTTATACAAACAGGAGCGTGTTCAAGAATTATTTCACCTCTTAATAGTTTTAATAAGTTAATAAAAGTAGAAGAAAAATGAACTCGTTCCGTCAGAAAAAATTATCTTATATTATTACAAAGAATGTTATGTATAATTAATATTGTCGACATTGTTGATACAATTCCCGAACTGTCAAACAAATTGTGTGAGCTTTGTCTAAAATTGGACGATTTATTATATGTATACAATTTTTATCGGAGTTTTGAAATAATTGCAATAATAATTGCAATTGCGTTATTTTGCTAATTCGTCTGGAAACGTTGGGCAGTCTCCAAACGTCTCACTCTCGATTTCCACAAGAAAAATTGATTCTTTTAATTGTTCGCACGAGAATCCCCTCTAAAAGATAAGAGCTCTTACGGTCCCGGCTAATTACCCGGTTTCCCGTGAATTTACGAAAACTCCGCACTTAATAACAGACCGGTTGCAGTAATAACGCTCGCAAAGCGACGCTGGTGTTTCTTTTAGAAAACAGAAATTAGCTAAAGAAAATTCCGGTGACTCGCATACTTGCTCTGCAGCTTTCTACCACCGGAGATAAGGAATGCAATTAAAAATTCTACGTCGCCCAGGAGTAAGAAAACAACCATGCAAAGCAAATTTTGTTCACAAACAAGTAACAATTTGACTTTATACTACAATTGCACGTTATTTATAACGATATTTAGGTTATTAATATAGTAAATACTAAACTGTAAATACTAAATAATAAATACTAAATTGTAAATACGAAATAGGAAATACTAAATAGTAAAAAAACTAAACTGTAAATATTAAATGGTAACATTATTCTCAAATTATTCAGACCATTAAAAGAATGTGAATACAGTTTTATTTAACTCTAGTTTTATAAACTTTATGCAGATGTTTTGCATAAATGATCCGCTGTCTATTTGTAATCGTACCAAAAATAAGATTTGTCTGTTGAGGGAGAGAGAATGAATGTTGTTTAACAAATGAAGTAACTATTATAACTATTAAACTAATAAAATTAACAGTTTCAAAAAAAATCAAACGTGAATTGTTAAACTTGTACTGCAATGTTACTATATCGATAAGACTAGAAGTGTTGCCATAGTCTTTAAAAAATTAAATTAGTCTATCCGGTAACTGATAACAATCACTCGATCGTGTAAGAAAGTGACTGCTATAATTTATAAACAAATAGTAATCAAAATTTGTTGAAAATCATACGTGTCTCGTTAGACTTGTATTATAAAACTGCTATATTAACATTAATTAGAGCAGACCAAGAGTACTGAACCTGAGCGAAATATGCCAAAGCAGTTTGAATGGTTGTCCCATAAGTTTCTTCCGCGCCACACTATGAGTGACTCTAAGTGGCTGTATCTAAGTGCTGTCCCAGAGTTCTTTCAAAGTACGTTTCGTTGGTGGCAAAGCCTCTTTTAAAATTTTTTCTGCACCGTTCAATATGGTGAGCCAAAAGATGCACATTTGCGGCATGTTATGCTTCATTGCTTTAAGAAAGGCAATAGTGCAAAGGACACTGCAGACGAGATTTGCACCGTTTACGGGAGTGGTACTACCACTATTAGGACCGTCCGCGATTGGTTTAAGAAATTTAGAGCTGGCAATTTCGAGTTGAAAGATGAAGACCGCAGCGGCCGCCCAGCAACGACTGATACGGACATTATCAAGACTGTGCTCACTGAAAATCCACAATATAGTGTGCGTGAGATAGTGGATGCCACACTAATATTCCCAAGACAACGGTACGTAAACATTTAATCAAAATGGGATACGCGAATCGATATGAAGTTTGGGTTCCACACCTATTGACGGAGACCGGCCTTATGAACCGTGTCTCTACGTGCGATTTGCTTCTCCAGCGACATGAAAGGGATCCTTTCTTAAAGAGGCTTGTCACTGGAGACGAGACTTGGATTTTATACCAAAATGTGCATCGAAAACGCAATTGGTCCAAGGAAAATAGACCTTCAACTGTTGCGAAGCCTGGACTTCACCTGAAGAAGGTTCTTCTGTGCATTTGGTGGGACTGGAAATGTGTAGTGTACTACGAGCTCCTTCCTCAAGGTGATACGATCAATGCTGATAAATATTGCAATCAACTGGATCAACTGAAAGCCGCCATAGCAGAAAAACGGCCAGAATTGGCGAACCGACGAGGCGTCGTTTTCCATCACGACAACGCAAGACCGCATGTTGCGTTAGCCGTAAGGCAAAAATTATTATAGTTTGATTGGGACGTTCTACCTCATCCTCCATACTCCCCAGACCTTGCTCCATCCGATTACTACTTGTTCCTCTCCTTAAAAAATTCTCTCCGTGGTAAATCTTTCAAATCCATAAGCGAAATAAAAACGCACCTAGATGAATATTTTACAAGTAAGCTTCAACAATTTTGGAAAGAGGGCATAATGAGGCTTCCTGAGAGATGGAAGAAGGTTATAGAACAGAACGGTTCATATATAACATAATAAATCCATCTTAAGCAAAAAATATCGTGCATTCATTTCGCATCAAAAAAAGGGAAGAAACTTATGGGACACCCAATAGTTTGGTAAAGTTACGAAAGAAATTACAAGGATTTTGTAAAACCTGATAATTAGAAAATTCAAGAAGGAAGAACAAATGAGAAATGAACTGTTGTTCATTAAAAATATCAAGAAAACAACATTGTTTCCAGTGTAGTCAACAACGATATAATTCGTTCTTTATTGAAAGTACATTACTTTTATCATCGGAGAAGTTAATTAATTATAATATATAATATAATTATAATATAATATATATACAGGGCAGGGCATTTGAAACGAAACACCTGAATAACTCGTTCGTTTTTGACAATGGAAAAAAGGTGTCAGGCAAAAGTTGTTTGATTTCGAGGTGCACATAATACGATGTCAATAATTTTTTTGCGAGCCAGCTGGCGCAAGGTGACCGAGCCAACGAGCGGTCGAAACCCGGTTCCGCTTGTTGGCTCGACCACCTATTGGTAGACAAGCTCGCCTCTCATTGGTCAATGTTTTTAGTTAATAACTCGTAAACAAAGCCACGGATTGCATTTTTGCTAAGGAAAAAGTTACTTCAAATGACCTCGGGAATCACCCCTTTCCGAGTGCTAACATAATTATAGGACACTCTGTATACATACATATATCGTTGTTCGTCACTAAAAGGGTTATTAAGTATGTAAACGTTCCTGTTTTTTTTTTATAGAACAAGACAATTCGCTCAGTAACTGAGAAAGTGTTTATAGACTGTTTACCCAGTGATAAGCGACACAACTCCTCAAACAATTGAATCAAAAATTTGAATAAAAATCATATGTATGTTATTGGACTTGTACTATAATACTATGATAGTAACAAAATGTCCAATCATGAAGCAAGACGTCGTCGAGTCGCTAACATATTAGCGCCACAATGCTGCGATAAAACGGTGCGAAACGAAACGATCATAAATAGGGAAAGTTGGAGATCATGAGACCACTTTACGTAAAAGCACCGATAAAAGTTACTGCGATTGCCAAGGCTTCATCTTTCTCTCCCTCTCTATCTATCTATCTAGCTATCTTCCACTTCCTCTCTCGAATATCTTTATAATCCTATTCCCTGTCAACTAGGCTACGCGAACGGCGATGTAAATTCGTAAATTCCAGCATCGCTCGAACTCGAGTGGCTACTTTCGAATGATACCCAGAAACCATAACCGTCTTTCACCTCCTGCACTTATGCCCGCAATGTATCATACGTGACGCAGCTATCTCGGAACTTTTCATTGTCCATTGCTCTGGCTGACTTCGTTTCCAGGGGCACGCTGCTACCGATAAAAGTTAGTGGAAACGCGAGCGCAATAATGGCGCAGATAAACTGCTCGCAAATAATGCCAGGGAGCGTTAATAAATAATGCGAGCGTTCGTAGCGCGAGCGGATTGCACTATGATCGTTACGGTCGCCGTTTCTGGATCCGGGCGTTACTGCGAAGCGTTTAGATATTTCGTATTTACGGAGCAATAGCTGCTCCATATTTTTTGGTCGAAATTAAAGATTGTATTCTTGAATTTCCCAGAGAATAAGCGATGCTTCGGCTGAAATGACAATTCTATTCATCCGAAGTTTTTGCAGTAATAAGTTAACGCTTTGCAGTCGGTATTTCCATTTTATACGATGTATTGCAATTTGTTATATATAATTATTAATTTATTATATATAATATATGAGCCGTTTATTTTGAAAGTGGCATAAGTCACTTTGTTTTTAAGTCGATATATTTAAGGGTTTGCGTTTTAACACGTTTAAAAATATGGATGCTAACTTTCGAGATGATTTACTTGTATTTGTTATCTCAGGATACTGATAGTTTTCTCAGTATAAATAATTTCGTATAAACATTAAAAAACCACCACTTTTCATTACGGTAAAGCACTGCCACTTTCAATATAAACGGCTCATATATTATATATAAATAATTATTACTATAAACGATATCATTATGAAGGATTCCGATACTGTTACGATTATTTTGAAAAATATTATAGCATTTTCTAGTGGCGCGGGGGTTAATATTAAATGAAATTTTGATTTGGTCGAGTTTTTATGCCCTACTAGACATATTCGATTTAAGTAACGATATAATCAATCGAAATTTTGACAAGAACAGATTTCTCTGACTTAATATTTGATTACGATTTTATATTCCTCCAGACGTTAAACATTTCTGAACGTTTTTCTTCTTTTTTATGCGACTACAATTTGTGTGGGCGCCGTTATTGTATGAACTAAAAGGTATAAAAACTGAAAATTTTTTAGGTGATTTTATAGTTATGAGACGCAGTACAGAACGAGACAATTTTTGTTTCTTGCATGTCTTGATTTACTTTCATTCCAAAACTTCGATAACAAGAATTCAATTTTGTTTCGATTTCGAAGAAACGGATAACAGTCGCATATAGCAGATTATGTATGAAATCTTTATCAGGGGTCTGCCTCATTGTTGTATTGCAAGAGGTTAAATAAACCTGCAACAAACGAATTTCAGATTGACACACTTGATTCGAACAATTATACCTACTACGATCTGTTAGGGTAGAAACATGCTATTGTCGCGTCACGTGAAACCACGTGAAATCGTAGAAATGAAAGCCACGCGACCACGGGTGACAATATATGAACAGTATGACGTGATACTGATCTGTCACTAATTGATGTGAAATAATGGAAATAAGCAGACTTACACTCTTCGAAAGAACACTATTTCTACCGAAGGTGTTCAAAGACACCTTTTAATAATTTCTATTTAACACTATGTTCACACCAAATAGGTTAAAAGATATATTTTAATAATTTTCAATAAAAATTATTTCCTCTGTTCTATATTTTCTATATATTGGGTTGGCAACTAAGTAATTGCCGATTTGTTCAATGAAATAAAAAATTTTTTTACTTGGAATGAAGTTTAATCTGTAATGTATTTTCCATTTTGTTCGATGACCTTTTGCCATCTCTCTGACAACATAAAAATTCCACGTTCGTAGAAAGTCTGATCCTTTTCGGCCAAAAACTGAGTTAAGAGAGATTTTACAGCGTCATCATCATTAAAAGTTTTACCACGAAGGGAGTTGTCCAGAATCGAAACAAGTGGTAATCCGATGGCGCGAGGTCAGTACTATATGATGGGTGTAACATCAATTCCCAACCAATATTCATCAATTTTTGCCGAGTGGACAAAGACGTGTGCGGCCTAGCATTGTCCTGGTGGAAAATGACGCCTTTACGATTGGCCAATACTGGTCGCTTTTCCTTGACCGCTGCATTCAATTTGTCAGTTGCTAACATTCACAGATAATAAAAAATAACATAATAATAATAATAATAATTTTATAATATAACATTTACGGATATCATAAAAATAGGAGTGAGAGACATCTATAACTGAAATCGGCAATTACTTAATTGCCAACCCAATAATTACTTCTCGACGTCTGCTATAGTCATCACAAAATTAATTCGATAAATTGTAACACAATTGTACAATACAAAAATATCGGTAACAATAGTGTCAACAGCACTCTATCACTGTGACTTACAGTCCCCTTTTATTTATTAGATAGAAAGTACAAAGCTACATAAATCTTGGCGGCATATCACGGTTATGTCAGTCCCCTCGAAATGATTTTCGTTGGAAGAACATGATTCCTAGTTTCCGAGTATCTTCGTTTCTTCCGTAGTTATCTCGTGCGGCTGTATTCTAAAGCGCCGGCTTATCGTTGGGAAATCTCGCACGAACGCGAGGCCAATTATGCGATTCCAGATAACAATGGGAACAAGCGGTGATTCGTAGGAACACGCGCGCGACAGTCCCCGTTCGTAAAACTGCAGTAAGACCGTCGTAACAAGACAACAATCGTGACGATTATTATGAAGATCGTTTGGCATGGCTCGCCTAATCCTTGGGGCATTATTTGGCATCAGTAAGCGTGCCGCAGTTTCAGCCCCGGCAAGTTAGTTCCGAAGTTTCGGTCACTGGAGAATTAACTTTTTGCTGCGCCCGGATTACCGTTCCTCCGTTGCGCTACGATGCGCACCCAGATACCCGGGGTATTTGTTTCGCGAAAACAAAATTAACACAACTCGCACTATATTCAATTCTAAATCCTACAGAACGAACAGAGTTTTTTGGTTGAGACCGTAACGCATGGTTTTCGGAGAATTTGCGACGCTGTTTGCTTCTTTCGCGAAGCATGCACGTTCAATTTTGCAACGGAACAGCGCACAGTGCGGCAAAACACAGCTTCGCGGGACAAAAATATAAAATCCATATATTCTCGTGTAGTGATATCAGATCTTTTCGTAAATAATATGGAAACGTGCATATTATATAGGAAATAAAGGAATATCAACCATTTTTCAGGCGATGCTCGATTATTTTCAGCTTCAGGTTAACGTATTTCAGAAACGGCATAAAATATCCTGAGATTGAAGTAGTTTCTAATTTGTTGTTTATTAGAAAAATCTGAAAATTTGTTGTGCTTCGGATTGCAACGAACAGTTTCATACGCATTTTCATTGAAAACACTGTTATTACAAATACTATTTTCTTTTCTTTACAGAAAATAAGACTGGCAATAAATGTTCTATCTTCACATTATTTTTATAATAATTTCTCGAAGACCAATTATATGTATGTCCCCGTACCATGCTACGTATTGTTATTGGATATGAAATGTACAAATATCAACTATTTTTGTGTATTTTTACGTGTTTTTAATGAACGCTTATTTCGTAAGCGATTTTCATTTTTTTGTTGTCGACAATGTTATCATTCAGTCGCATTGTGTAATAGAAAAAGGCGTATAAAACTGTTTGTTGCCCCTAAATACTACTTCATGGTAATAACAAGATTAGATTTATCCAGATATCATACGATTTTCATTATAAATGACATAAATTATACGTATGTGACTTTTTTCATAAACATTTTTTCTTTAAAGTTGTACTATTTCCTCAATCTTGTCTTTTTTCTTTCGCAGACATAAATTTGCTCATAATTCTCTTTCATATTAAAACTGTGATTTTTTGTTACCCTCTGTTGTGTACTTTTATCAATGTTCCAACTACATAATATATAAATTTACAACTACACAACATATAAATTTTTTAGAGCGAAGGAAAATTGAAATTGGAGTTTGTTACAACGTTTGACTATATCCACGGAAATCAGTTTGAAATTAACCGACAGCTATTTAAACTGACAGAGTTGGCGGTTGTGTAACATACGATACTTAAAAGAATACATGTTAATTTATTAAGCGAAGTGGATGTGTTTAATCAACATTTATATTTCCCTTCAGCACCTTTCGTATTTTCGATTTGGTTCAATCAATTATTCTTTCATTTCATCACGTCACAGTATCTACAATTGGCATCGATCACCTTGCAGCCGTGTTGCTTGCAATTTAAACTGCAATAAAAGACAAACGTTGTCTAGTTTTACGTACAACCGCGTCAAGAATTGAACAATCATGTTTAATTCGAAATGACGCTGAATTTCTCTTTAAACCCTAAAAATTGAAATTGTGCAGTGGTTCAAAATCTGTTCGGTTAATGAAAGATTGAAATATCGTGGTCAGTAGCCAGATTTCCATTTTATTCGGTCCTCTCCCGGTTCCAACGGAATGGCGTATCCGTTAAACGCAAGTGGCTGGAATTGAAAGGATTAATTCATTGTTATGATTCATGGGACCAGTCTACCATTAACCAACTTCATATTCGAGACGGCCGGGAAGAGACAATGTTGGCTTCTGAAGGTAGAAGTACGGCCATATGACAGATCGCATTCACTGCAATGCAGTGAAGAGCTGGTGCAACTGTATTAACAGCTTTTAGGATACATTCGTCATTTTCCACTGGAATAAATTTCCCTGTTTAATGGGACTCTGACACATACACGATCTACCGGCGCGAATCAATCTTAAAAACTGACACTGCGCGTTATCGACAGTTTGCGACGAATACTAAAGATTGGAACACACTTTTGTTTCTTCCATGGGAACACCCGAGAGAGATTATTCTTTATTGCACTCTACAGTGGTTTTTACAATGCTCGCATCTTTAGTAATTGTATATATATTCTAATATTGTTCTCTCTCTCTCTCTCTCTCTCTCTCTCTCTCTCTCTCTCTCTCTCTCTCTCTCTATGTATATATATAGAGTGAGAGAGAGAGAACAATATTAGAATATATATATATATATATATATATATATATATATATGTTCTCTCTCTCTCTCACTCTATATATATATATATACATAGAGAGAGAGAGAGAGAGAGATGCATATATATATATATATATGTGCATTGTAAAAACCACTGTAGAGTGCAATAAAGAATAATAATATATATATATTATTATTATTCTTTATTGCACTCTACAGTGGTACAGTATATATATATATATATATTCTAATTCTAAATATTGTTCAATGACAAATTTTGTACCAAAGAACAATTCCATAAGAACTCGCTCTTTCTTTTTCGTTTCACGGAACTCTACCAGCAACCTTTATTGTCTCATTCGCTACTTCAGACATTATGATAATTAGTTGACGTAATTATTCACCGAAGTATATCCTCTTCATTATTTTGGAGAACTTCTCCGACGTTGTTCTTTGATTTTTAGTTACATCATTCAATTTTTACATTGAAATAGTTCGAAAACACAGTCTACAGACATAAAAAAGATTGATTAGAAGTTTCGTTCTTTCATTGGTCCTAGAAAAATACAAATATATTAACCCTTTCGGTACGAGCGCCGGATATATCCGGCATCCATCTGGCATACATGTAAGCCATATTTCTGTAGGTCCTTTACAGAATGTTTATAGGAAACATTTAAAGAAAGATTTAGAAACGGATTAAGCACAGTCATTAATTAACGCTTAAGAAAATCTTCGTACAAAAGTGGACTGACCCTGCGTTATGTGCGCATTTTTGGCGCGGCACCCCGTACAGTGGGAGTGTCACGGCGGACAACGCGCTCGTACCGAAAGGGTTAATAGTAAAATTAGAAATAATCGTACAGCCTTATAAAGACAATATGCAGAGACAAAAATGCATATATAAAAAAACGTAAGATAATAGAGAACGTTTATTGGACCTCTAGCCTACTACCTGACCGTTTAAGATGAAATATTTTGCAAAAAGCAGTCATTGTTACAAAGATACACCCGTCTACGCTGTTACAGTCTGAGACAAAAATTTAAAATTTAAAATTACAACCACGGTTTCGTTTTCATACAAACTTGAGAAATACTACTCTAAACAAACACAAATGAGGTAGAATTGAATTTCGGCAGTCTAAACAATTTTTTTTGAAACAAGATTTTTATGGAAACATAATGGAACAACTAAAAATTACGTATAGCAATAAATCAACGAATAATATTTAATGCTTACCTAAATGTGCTATCATTTGTACCATTCGTATACATAAAAATTCTTGTTTCAAATAAAATTGTTTAGACTGGCGGAATTCAATTCTATTTCATTTGCGTATGTTTAAAGCGGTACTTTGCAAGTTTTATTACAAAGAAACCCGTGGTTATGATGTTGAATAAATAAAAATTAGAATAATTTAAAAGCGGACGATCTCTGGTCCCGACTGCGACGTTGCCCACGGTATTAAATTACATTATTGAACACGGGAAAGAGGTTGTTTTAACGCAAAGCACCGTCGCGTCGTCGGAGCAACGTTTCAAGGAAGTCCACGCGTACGTCCACGTGTACGTGGCAAAGGGCACGTTATCGCGGAAAGTTGGCTGGAAACGAGTAATTAAAAGTGATAACGCTTTGTGCGCGCCGCTCCGTGCTCCAAATAACGTTCTTTTTATTACGAGGAATTAACTGACGGCAGAACACCGTTGCAGTACGCTAAAGCGAAACCGCGGCGCATTTGAGCAACGGGCTTTACTCGCTTATTACGACAAGGCGAGAGCGCAGATGTCTGAAATTTCGTAAATTAGGGGAGTGACCGTCAACGGCCTGCAGCGTTTTGCAAACTTTCCGATGAGCACGCGGCAAACATGCACAAACGAATATCCTCTGGTACTTTAGGGGATAATGAGGTCGAATAACAGGGGCGCGAGCATCAATGTAAATAATTTAGAGTCTGGTAAAACCGGTATCGCAAATATTCGCTACACGTTGCAAATTTGCGACTGAAGTGTATATGTTAACAGTACATTATATGCAGAAATAGTGATTAACTTCGCGAAGCTATTGTAGTTTAATAAAGATTTAATTATCCATTGTAATGAATTTTTGTTATAGATTTAAATTGCAACAAATATTTATTAAATAATGTAAAAATTTTAGAAAATTTTATCGGAATACTTATTTATTATTAAATTTAGAATATTTCAGCTGTATTAGCTTATAATTATAGCTGTTTCAATGGAAATATTCTCTTTTGTCATATGATCATTTTGAAGTTTCATATCAGTATCAATTTTCTTTTATATTTCTTTTAATCTGCTTCTTTGGAGTGATCGTTCAATCCTCTTATTGAATTTAATAATTTAAAGTTGTTTTCACAAAATTAGAATTTAAATTGAGCCTGAACCTCGCTGGTTGAAGATTAATAATTGGTTAGGTTTCGGGATAAAGCTGCAGAGTTTTTTTTATATAAATGGATTTAACACGTGGACGTAGAATATGGAAGGACATAAAATCGATAAGCAGAAGGACGGACGTCCTCGCTTTGTGAAATCTTAATTGACAATAAATATTTGAACCATATCTTGATTGTTTTCCATCTATAATAATTGTAAATATCTATGTGATGATATATTAAAATCATATAATAAAATCATATAATATAATAATAAAATCAAATACATTTCTATGTCCAATGAAAAATGCTAGTAACATATCTAATCCATAAAATGATGTTTCAACATCCTGAAGTAACTTTCTCTCATGGTTAATAAGAAATTATAATATAAACATTTTTTAACAGGAGTGTTCTCTCTCTTTTCATTTTCAATTTGTCCAATTTTATAATTTTATTTCGAATATTTTTAGTGTCTCGTTAATCAAGATTTGTAATCTGAGTTCAAAAGAGAATGATTGGAGTATCGGCAGTATCAGTAATATCATTACGTCTCGTGGGTTATAGACACCCAATAATGAAACTCGAGACACGTCGACACAAAACACCAACAAATAAATCACGAAGAATTACATCAGAACTAGTAAAACTTCTTCGTAAAACTCCACCTCGAAGAGAATCATATAAACGTAAAGAGAAAAGAAAGTCGCCCGCTTGCAATTGACATTTTATGAAAGAAATTTGACGAATGTGAAGAAAAACCGAGAATGAACATAAGAATGAACAATGTAATGACGAAGGAGTATTATTGACTTGCATGTCTCGATTCATGTAGATTATGCTTTCATGCTTTAGATTATGATTTATGTATTTATCATAATTGTGAAACCGCATAATCTGGAATCAACTGAAAGTACTATAGTTATTTAAAGAATGTGATTGTATTTTATTTCTTTTGTACGAATTTATTATGTTATTTCTTTTTATTTACTGTTACAATTTAGAATACTTTCATAATAGTAGTAGCATTACAACGCTTGCCGCCGCATGGCATAATAAGATAGGTCTTTTTTATTAATGTAATTATTTTTATATTATCTTTTATTTGATGTGCTACGTAATGAAAATTACAAGAAGGAAATGAAAGAAAACTTTTCAATCTAGACAAAGTTATGACATTTGTCAAACCCACATATGCGAAACGGTCGCTACGAATTTTCAGACGCTTCCGCGAAATTAACGAAAAAATATTACGGATAAAAGGAGGAACCCAGTATTCGGTTAACAATAAATTATATTAATGAAAATCTGCATAAAAGTTTTCATTCGATAAAAAATAAAGACGAATACAATTCTTTTTATGATGTCATATGCATAAGTTTTTTTTTATGCAAATCAACGCATCTTTGCATCCTCTTTGAAAAATTATTAAGGCATTTAGGTCGAAATTTGCTTAGTTTGAAAATTTGGATTTTTATAATCCGGTAATAATAATCCGGTCTGAAGAAATCACTGATATTTTATGAAAAAGTCAACTTTTACAAATTGATAATTATTCAATTTGTATTACTTTACAAATCTATGGTTTATGGGCCTCAGAAATGAAGAAATTAATGAAATTGAATAAATATTTTAGTTACCATGAACATTTAAAATTTAGCGTTTTGAAAGTAGAAAATGATCTCCTGATCGTAGTGTTCCATATTTTCTTTCAACTGTTTTATGTTATAAATATCATACCTTCCTAATAAGAAATCATATATATTTTTAATCATTACCAACAATAATATATTTAAAAAGTAACACTGATTGACATATCACAAATTTAAAAAATTCGCTATATTTGAGAGAAGATAAGTTTTGAATTCCGTCAGTCTCTATATTCTAGCAAAAAAGAATATTTTCTACACAGTTTCCTTTAAATAACTGTAAAAAGATTGCGTCCCTGTAGAAACCAATTTGCGTTATAATTGTTTAAAGACGACTGCGTTACGCATCGCTTACGGGCGCGCTCGGCCGCTGGTATTCCATAAATCATTACATATATGAAATATAAATATGAAATACATATTTGGAAAGTAAAAAATAATTTGTATAATTACATTTAAACAATTTTTTTAAATCGAAAATGGCAATGAAAATTTATTGAAATTTATTGTTTAACAAATGCAAAAAGTATTTTATCATCTGTAGCTAAATATTACTATTTCTTAATTATTTTTAGTGAAAATTTCATTGCAATATCTCCAATGGTTCAAAAGTTATAACAACTTGTCACTGAATTCTCTAAACCGGACAATTGTACGCCGTTACTCGAGGTGTTAAGAAATTCGGCAGTCGCGATCGATGAGGATAGTCGGATAAGAAGGACGCTAAGCCTAATCTAATTTTTCTTAGCAGGTGGAACGAGAACACAGCGTCGCAGCAACACGGAAGCCATCCACCGTAAGGGAAAGGTAATAAATTGACGACGTTTTAGCGCTGACACGTTCTACTTACACTTCGAAATCCTCTTTACCTAATTCCGAGGAACACGGGCCGTGAACCCAATCCACGAGGATGATTTAATTAGGACGTTCAATTAGAACACATCAGCGGCTGCCTCGCCGCCTCATCCTATCCAGCTGCTCGCTACCAACGAAATTGCTGAGCCACTCGAACAGACCTCCTTATTTCCGTCTCTTTTCCGTCTCGCGGAACACGAATAATCGTTTCGGTAACGGCGAAAGATCTCGGTAAGCCGCAAACAGCCTCGCCGAATATCGCGAGCATGATCGCGCCGGAAACCGAAACGCGGTGCATTACGCGTCACAGTGATTTTCATGAAATATTGAATATCTCGTCCGCCAAAGCGATTAACACATTGCCGCAGGGACGTGGGAAATTACGTAATCCGCGACATTAGCGGTAATGCGTTCGACCGTGTCGATTAATGCCCTTGCACCGAGCCTGCTTCTCTGCTCGTTACCGCGGTTTCTATGAATCGTTCCATAACAAATGGAAAAGTGAACGTTTCGAATGCCGCCGCGGTCCCGAACGCTATCGGTTCCCTATGATTGCCCTGTCGATCGCGGAACAACCAACTTTAGGGATGAGACGTGTTTGACAATGGATCACGGCTGATACCTTTGTGAATCGCGTATGTTACGTTCCGATACAGTTTCGGTATCGATCCTATGTTTCGTGCGTGTTAGATTGCTTCTGCCAGCGGCCATCGTCGTGTTCACTTGATTTATCTTTCGGCGAGACAACTATGTTAATTTGTATTAGATTGTTGAGTACGAAATGCATCGATTTCGTAGTAAAATTATAGAGGAAAGTATGCATTTCCTACTTAAATAGGCATTACTAGGAACGTGTTCTATTATGTTCGAGATGGATCTAATTGCTTATAGTTATCGCTAGACCGCGGATTTGATGCATTTATGAGAAAAATCTGTAGATCAAATGCGAAACAGTAGGATCATTAAAGGAATGTTAAGATAGTGTTACATTACTTTTTAGTCGTTAATATGATTTTTATTTTGCATAAAACTCCACTGTCTAGTTGTTGCGCGACACTGGATATTCGTGCAAATATTGTTTGCATCAATTATGAATAAACTGTAGATCGACACATTTTTATGGTATTCGCGAGTTTGAAAAAGAAAAAACATGAAAACGTGCACGCTGATGAATATTATTCGTATTATTGTTTCATGTACACCATAAGGAAATTTCTAGTCGATATAAGAAATGTTTCCCTTCTTTACATATTTAGACAGTGATTAATGAAAATGAGAAGTCGCGTAAAAAATCGCAGTCCCATTAGGAAACGCAGAAGTCGAATAGAAACTCCTTTCTTCCTTTAATAATAGTGATAAGCATACATTCAGTTTCTTAAATTCTTGTAATATACATATATAAAAGCAACTTTAAATTCAACTCAAATTTTACTTAAACTTAAATTTGAACTCATCTTTATCGTAAGCATAGAAAATCCAGTCTATTCATGACCCAATTTGGAGCATAATTGAATACGCCTTGGAAGCAGAGAATTAGGATATTAATTTATGATAATTTGGCTCGTATTCTACTATGTTAGACATGCATCCAATTACATCTGGCAGAATTTAATGTGATTTATTTAACACCAAAGATATGAATATACAGGGTAATTTATCTGGAATCTACCTTTTTGTCATTGTTGTTAGTTGCAATGAAAAATATTTTACTGGAACTTTAGCAGTTTGTAAGGCTGTATATTTCTGATGTTTATAGTTTCTTGCGAAAATGTTTAAAATCTACTACATTAAGAATGTGCAGATACATATTTTTATTTGATTATTGTTTAAAATCCATCAATTTGTTAAACTTTTTTGTAAATAAAGCTGTCATTAATAAGAGGTGATAATTGCAGTATCAATTTAATTTTACCAGTTTAGAAAATATTCTACTGTACTGAATGCACACCTAATTGCACCTGCGATTTCATAGCAAAATGTGGTTTATTTTAGGAGAAGATACTTAAGACACGAATATGCGATCATTTTCGTATCCATTCTACTACGTCCAATGCATTTAATTTGCATCTGGAATTCGTCATTGTCAAAAAGACCATCTATTTTCGAACGAAACAGTTGCAATATTAAATGGAATACTCTCTTTGATGCATTCGATGTTTATCCCGTAAAGAAACACTTGAGAGTTCAATCTATAAGACATTCTATTGTATTTGGTTGGCAACTAAGTAATTGCCGATTTGTTCAATGAAATAAAAAATTTTTTTTACTTGGAATGAAGTTTAATCTGTAATGTATTTTCCATTTTGTTCGATAACCTTTTGCCATCTCTCTGACAAAATTTAAAATTCCACGCTCGTAGAAAGTCTGATCTTTTTCGGCCAAAAACTGAGTTAAGTGAGATTTTACAGCGTCATCATCATTAAAAGTTTTACCACGAAGGAAGTTGTCCAGGGATCGAAATAAGTGGTATTCGATGGCGCGAGATCAGGTCTATATGATGGGTGTAACATCAATTCCCAACCAATATCCATCAATTTTTGCCGAGTGGACAAAGACGTGTGCGGCCTAGCATTGTCCAGTGGAAAATGACACCTTTACGATTGACCAATTCTGGTCGCTTTCCCTTGACCGCTGCATTCAATTTGTCCAGTTTCTAACATTCACGGATAATAAAAAATAACATAATAATAATAATAATAATAATTTTATAACATAACATTTACGGATATCATAAAAATGGGAGTGAGAGACATCTATAACTGAAATCGACAATTACTTAGTTGCCAACCCAATACTTGACGCATTTAATTACCCGCGAAATTCATCATCATTGAATTCAGATATTTTAATAAAGAAGAAACACTCGGGACACTCATTTATACTAACTTGAGATACATTCTACTACGTTCAGCATGCATCCGTTGGCATCTACAACTAGTCTCTACCAAACACATGGCTAAAATTTAATCTACTTTGTGCCGAAACATTAATATAACCATTTGCAACGCGTTCTGGCATGTCCTGCACGCTTAATTGCGCCGGCAAACGATCAACATCCAGGAAAAACTCGCAACTGTCCACTTCGAGATGACAAATTATTACAACGTGCAGGAGCGTCTCAGGGCCCGGCAACCGTGTCTCCTAAAGTAATTAGAATCGGGCAACAGGCATGGTCAACAATGGGCGAGAAACGCCGGCGTTAATTATCGTCATTAAATCGCGTTCCGAAAACCATTTACTAGGGTGTCACGGCTGGTCCAGGCGGGAAAAAGGGAAGATCTCCGCGAGCATTAAGTCAAATACGTTTCGCCAACGGGGAATCTCATTTAAATATCCCCCCTCCTCCGGCCGTCTCGGCCGCGAATGCCAAACGAAAGGAGGAAGGAAACTATCTCGGGCGGAAGCGCGGACCGGAATCTCTCCAGCTGACTGGTTTTTCCATGGCTATATCGGAGAAAACGGGACACCAGGAATGGGAGTGGGTAAGCCTCTTACGCGCAGACGACCTGCAAGAGGGACGAAGCTTGCGCGCCAAGCCGCGCCGGCACTTGTTCCGCTGCGACACGCATCCGCTCGAGATGGGACTAAAATATCAAGCGGAAAAAGTGGGCCCCGCCAGGAGACCGGGATCCTTACCTTAGGATAAAGTGTACCGGCGCTTATCCACTTTGCGGCAGCGAAGCCCGAACAGCGGAAAATCTTCCTCCCATTCCCAGCAATAGCGTTATCTAACAACTTTCGAAGAAACAACGATCTATTCGATAAGTTATCGGAGATATTGATGTTGAAACTATTGGGCACTGGAATAAGTTTCTGCTGTTTAATAACGAATGTCGGAAATGATACATCCGATTCTGTTTTCGCACGGTATTGATTTAACGCGGTCTAGAAAAATAAATCCCATTTCCTTTTCACCCGATCTCTAGCATAGTTAAAAGAGTGATTTAATTTCAATTTTAAGGAAAATTATTTCCATTAACCGATCATGACTATCGACTGCACCTTTCTTTCGACATTTTGTCGATTTTAAAATCGCTAATTTCATAGGTTGCTGATCAAGTGAGATAACAGTGAAGTAAGTTAGCACTTGTACTTACAAACTTATCATTTAATTAGATTTTTTTAACAGCAGTTTCAATGTATTTAATTTACGAATCATCCACGTTTATAACAAAGTCTGAATAAATTATTGGATATGGTGCAGTACAGTTATATAAAGTCAAAATAAATTATATAGTACATTGTTATTAAATTTCATACGGAGAATCTACCCAAAAATGATGGAACAGAAAATAGAGACACTATTAGAAGAATCAACAAATTTGTTTACATTATTTATAATTCATTAAAATGATTTAAGCAGAAAGAAATGTCAATGCAGTTCTAGTTTCTTACAATTGATGCACGAAATTCTTATTTTTCGTAAAGATCCGCTGTCTAATTATTATGCTAAATCAGGTTTAAATTAAATTATTAATCTCACTATTTTATATACAGTAGTATAAAGAATTATCGCTCTTTTAACAATTATTGTTCTGTCAATTAATAGAATATAGGAATCAGTCTAGTAAATTATACATTCATCGTCTTCTAGGAATGATTTGAATTGATCATTATAAGTATCATATGAAAGAAAGAAAGTAATCAGAGAAAATATTGTTTTAGTAGTACGCGTTTCAAAGTATTAAACAATTCCTCATTACGAAAACGTATAAACGCCATCTTTTTACCCAAAGAGATTCTCAACCCCCCTGATGTATGGCATAATAAGTAACCAAAGTAAATGAAAAATAATTCCAAATCGTCAGCTGCAGGATTTTTCTTCAAATATACATTGCAAGAGGCAACCAAATTCATTTCTGCATCCAGCAGTAGTGTTTCCGTCCGAACAAGCGCGAGTTTCCCCCATCTACCATTGAATCGTACGTGTGCGTTGTGCATAGTCTGCAGTGCGGCAGTTGCATCGCTGCAAGACGCTCCGATGCATCGGTAATGCGAGAAGGTAAGATCGTATGCAATGAAAAGAGCATGGGATTGCGACGAACGTGCTGATCTCGGGCCGTTGCCTCCGCCATTGTAGAATGCACTTCGTTCCGCGAGAACGTTCAGAACTAACGAACTCGGATCAATGGAACCCGCGAGTATTTATGAATATTCCTGGCATCGGAGCGTTTAATGTGTTTGCCGAAAATTTCACGGCGGATTCGATTCGAAAGTATGTTCCGACTGCATATGAGCATTTCATCTCGGCCGCGCCGCCATTACTTCCAACGTTCCGTACGCCGACGCTGAAAGCGTTTACGATAATATGAAAAGTTTCAATCTGGCCGTCATTGAAACTTTTTAAATCAGCATGGTCCGCCCAAGCGACACGTCGAATTCGCTCCCGCGTGCTCGCCGTATAAATTTCCACGATCGAACCCTTCGATGTCTCGATCCTTTCTTCGCCGGGTCCCGGTAATGCGTTATTTGGTTTCCCCGCGGCCACAAAATATGCATTATTTTCGCTACACCGCGTTCGTTTTCTTTTTCACCTTTCCCGACGTTGTACGCCGACTGGTGCAGCCAAATATTGGACCCCGGCCAATTTCATTTCGCACGAATAATGCGCTATTCCGATTTTCAAACAGTAATAAAATAGAGATTTATGAACCCCTGGCCTCGTTTCGGATCGGCCGAATTGTAAATCACCGGAAGACTTTTTTAAAAATCCTGTCGCATCGAGGAAATGCACGTGGCGTTCTGCTAGAGCACTGAAAGCATTAAGGGCGTATTCTATCGTAAATCGCGTTTTTGCTCACTTTCTTGGGGATATTTTTGCGAAGAAACTCTCACACCTCTCGCAGTCGCGTTGTTTGGGTTAAAAAAGTTGAAATTGGGGACATTGGCTGCTTTGAAACACGTGTGAGTTTGGTTATAGTTATAACAAAAGGAAAAAGACGATAATTAAAAAACTGGCGACATTTTTGATTACCGAATTTTCCCACTGACTTTTCGATATTAGGAGCCTGAAAAGTATGTTTTGTTCTAGAACGAGCTGTAGATATGAGCATATGAGCATATGAGCATCTTTAAAAAATCGATTTTTTTCAGAAATTCACACTAGAATATCACCTTAAGCGCATTATACTTCCTTGCTTCTTCCACATCTATATTTCCAAACTTAAATTCATCTATAATAAACGCTATTATTTGTTTCCATGCTCAGGCACCGATAATTTATACTAACACATACAATCCGAATTATTTAATGCGATTATCGTCCTGAAACTTCGAACTTCCCCTTTCATTTGCGAAAATAGTCATTTCTGAATTGAGAAAACCATCTCTAAATGCGTAGAAACAAAAACATATGTCGAGAAAGCTTGGTTTTTCAAAACGTTTAATTTAAAATAAGAGAAACATTCCATGAAATTGAAAAAATTAGATTACATCTAGAAAATGAGAAGATGACTTTGAAAATAATGTACAATAAATGCATAAAAAATATGTATATTTTCAAAATAAAATTGCAATTAGAACTATAAGCAATAGAACTTTTACAATCGAATAATAAATGACGAATTGATAGTTATTAATAATATTTAATTA
This sequence comes from Megalopta genalis, assembly GCF_051020955.1. Lineage (NCBI taxonomy): Eukaryota > Metazoa > Arthropoda > Insecta > Hymenoptera > Halictidae > Megalopta > Megalopta genalis. The sequence continues at coordinate 19,845,131 of NC_135019.1, read as the reverse complement.
ATAACAAGCAATATGAATTTACCTAAATTTCTACGATCCAGTGATAATAATTGTCACTTTCTACATCTCATATTGAAGATCCTATTTCATCGTTTCGAAGCATTATCCCTCACCGCTCTCACATTACCAACACGCTTAATTATAGAAATGACGCCAACATTGATTAATTAATCTACGGTTTGCACGCGATAATTTTCGCCTCCGCGGTTTCGTTAAAAATATCCAGGAAGATCGATTGTAATCAGGATTACGTAACAACTTATAATCGCAATTTATAGCGTAATATTTCACCAGCACATTCTCGCCATCAATGCAGAAAATGCGCAGTCTAATTATTACCAATAATCTATAGGCAAAGAAAATGTCAGATTCGCAATTTTCTCTACGCTTGAAAGGTTGCGTGCTAGCCTAATAGAATTCATAATTATTACATTGTATATTAATTATGTCGTTGTTAATTACGTTGTATATTAACAATAATCACAAAATAAATTGTTACGTTACCGAACGTAACCTGTTGACTCGTGGGTAAAATAGCCATTCTTATTAGAAATCGTACTTTATTTCAGACAGACCTAATTGAGAAGAAGTTCTATCGAAAATTAAATTCTAGTACACAAGAAATATTTTTGTGATGGACATTAATCATCATTGTATTGCAATTGTTACTCCCATAGGTTGTGCTGACTATTAAATGAGTATGCATACGAAATCACCAAGGCGGGAAAACCATTATGTAAATGAAATTGCGCTTACTATTAAACACACACGTTACATACACGTTTACTATTAAGTAAATATTTTATGTTCATCGTTGCATACGCGGTTCCTATTAAACAAGTACTTTATGTTCATTGTTGAATACATACATGTTTACTATTAAACAAGTATTTTATGTTCATTGTTGAATACATACATGTTTAATATTAAACAAGTATTTTATGTTCATTGCTACAAATTTTAACTTTTCAAACAATAAATGAACATTGGATTTTCTTTCTATTGGAACAGTTTCACACCAGAATAATGTCAAGAATAATATATGCTCGAACAAAGGAATTGCTAAAAAATTTCTTACAGAAACACTTCCATAGTTTTAGCAACTCTGAATGAAAAAATAAGGAACAAGTAATATTATCTATCCGGTGACCCTAGCGCTCTGAAAACAAAATTGAAAAGCTTTAATTGCGCAAAACGGAATCTGATTTAAGAAAAAACGAATTTGATTTGAGAAAAGGCGAATTTAATTTAAGGAAAGATGACTTTGATTTGAGAAAAGATGAATTTGATCTGAGAAAAAGTGAATCTGATTTGAAGAAAAGTGAATCCGATTTGAGAGAAAGCGAATTTGATTTGAGGAAAGGCGAATTTGATTTGAGAAAAGGTGAGTTTGAACTGAGATAAGGTGAATTTTATTTGATAAAACGTGAACATGATCTGTGAATAGATGAATTCAGAGTGAAAAATCGGTGAACTTAACGGTCGTTTACGAGCAGTTTCATGAACCACTGCTTAGACCCGAAATGCATCGTGGCCGCTGTGAGGCGTACATTTTCATCATTCGAACTATAGAAATATGCAAAGTGTCCCATCATGCGCGCATAGTCTGGATGTCTAGATTTTCGTGCGGTCTCCTCGTTTCACTTGGCTCGCAATCAGAAAAACGTCGCGACGCGACGCGACGGGCCGATCGATGGCATTCTTTTGTCGGAGGCGTGCCTCTCCTTTCTTCCGTTTTCTTTCATTCACTCGATCCTCTTTTCACTCGAGCGTACCACCACCGCCCCCGCGCCCACCGTGGTCGCCGAATACGAGGGAATCAGAACGCAGAAACGGGAGAGGGGAGCAGAAAGAAAAGAAACCGACGAGACGGCGAGACAGCGGTGGAAATCAAGAGCTCGACAATCGGTGCTTCGAGATCTTGCCACCAAATATATTTCTGATAGTCCGCACAACCTCTTTCCCGATCGCCGTGAACGTTTTGTCTGGAACTGGCTGATCGAAGCTCGCTCGTACCGTTTTACCCGACAAAACCGCGCTTCCCGACATCTTGCTGGATAAACGGATGCTAATGCGAAAATCCCGATTGATTTATGGTACACGTTGACGGTGCTTTTCTATAAATCACAAATATTAGATTCGAACAATTCTCGAGACGCTGACGATTCGAAATAGAGTATAGTGAGAACGTTCCTTAACATGTTCGCGGACGCGAATACTGCAGCATTCATTTCCATTGTGACGCAAGATGACGTGAATGTTATAACGTTCAAATTTATAAGCCACATTATCATGCATTCAATTCTATATAGCGTTTATATTTTGAAATTATTATGCACTTTAATTTGATCTGTATCGACGTGAATGCTATAGTATTCATTGTATATATACATAACTATTACAAATCTGATTAAAAATCTGAATCAAAATTTGGATATCATAATTAATTTCAGAATAAATCACCTGCCTGCTTTTGCAGCTCAATAAAATTTTTACTGTCCGTGAACGTGTTAAACGAAAATCGATGCTAGCGATATCGACAGCAATATTAAACAGCACGATAAATTAATAGAAAATTTGATAGAAGCTTATCATTGTACATGCCACAAGGTATACAAACATATTTCTGTTTCCTGCCTTTCTGATAAAATAGCAACGTTCCAGCTGTTTTAACCCTTAACACTCGGAACAGTGATTTTGCTATACAAAGTTGATTTTCAAATAAAAATCATTGTACCGCTATGAAATTGTATAGGAATTAATAAATAAAAGATTTTGTGCTTCTATTTATTTTCATTTATTTATTTTATAATACTTAGAAAAATATGCAACTTTGATAGAAAATCATCTTCATAACTTCAATATCTATTAATACCTTGATTGTCAAATTTAAAAACTATGTTTTACGCCAATTCATTGTAATTTCCTCATTTTATTAAGATTCATGAAAATGTTAAGAAAGTAATCGATGTCAAACAATAATTTGAATTTAGTTAAATAAAATACTTTAATTTTAAATATAAAGTATAAATAGATGAATTTTTAACTAGTTTTTCTTTTCAATCAATGATGTAATCACCCTCATTATTAACAACCCTTCGTCATCTGGTATGCAAATTTTCAATGCCCGATCGATAAAAATCAATTGGTTTTTAAGAAAAATATCTGTAGATGGCATTTTGAACATCATGCAAATTTTCCAATTTTTTGTCGCTTAGAAAATGTTATAGCGTTCGGAATAAATGAAAATCTGATGGCGCAATATCCGGCGAGTATGGTAGATGAGACACAATACCTCCCACCTCAATTCATTAATTTTATCCATGATTCGTCTTGCGCATTGCGGTCTCGCATTATCGTGTTGCAGAATAACGTCCTTCCTGTTGACAATTGCTGGGCACTTTTCAATAAAAAATTGATTCACGCAAACCAATTGCCAAGTAAAAGTCTGCATTCACAGTTTGTCCAGGTTTCGACATTTAAAAATGGACGAACCCACGAATACTCCACCAAACACACATAAGCGCATTTTTGGGGTGTAAACCTGGCTTAGCTGTTCTTCGTAGCGATTCATTCGGAGAGACCCACTGCCTTTTACGTTTTGGATTATCATAGAAGACCCATTTTTCATCTCCAGTGATCAAGCGATTAAAAAACGCTTCCGTTTTGTGTCGCTGAAGCAATAAGTTGCATATGGTGGATCGGTTATCTTTGTTTTCTTCGAACAGATTATGCGGAACCCAAACACCTGTTCTGTTTGCTTTACCAAGCTGCTGCAAATATTCTTGGATGGTCAAATATTCAAGGTTCGTTAAGAGCGTTTGACAGTTCCTCAGTTGTCTGACACGAATTTGCACTTCCCCTCTTAACATGTCATTGTCTAAAGTTGTTGGTCTTCCTAACCGATACGAGTCGGGAAGTTCAAAATTACCGGATTTGAATTAGGAAACCACCTTTAGCATTTTCTAATGCACTTGGATAAACATCGCAAATGTTTTTGGTAGCAACTATTGCGTTAACTCAAAAAGCATACAATGCCGGATATGTACCTCTTCTGGTATTTGGCTGACCATTTCACCATAAAATTAAAAAAAATATATAAGATTTAATTATTTACGAGAAAACAAGTCACTCTAACCTTAAAATGTTTTTAGCACGACTTTGAAGTACACAGCGAGTTGATAAATGACAAACTTTAATTTTATATGTAAAATACTTAAATTTGTAATTTGAATATAGTTAAATAAAATACTTTAGTTTTAAATATAAAATACTTCAATTTGAAATTTGAATTGATTCGAAGTGTTAAAGAACAAATCAAGTAACACTAGTGTTAATGTCGAAGAAAAATATACGTTCAAAATCCTTTAGTCACGCTAGAGTTTGAACCTTCGTAGCTTCGATATTTTTCCGGATTCGATGACGAGACTTGGGGAACGGAATTTTGGGACAAGGAGCTGCAAGATCGTGCAAAAAAATCACAATTTCTCTATCGGTACTGACGTAAGAATGAAAAACTGGGAAGAATGGAACCGCCAGCAGTGCAATTTCCATCGCGAGGCACCTTGCCGAAAGCACTTGATTGGCAGCGGAAGCGTTTTTGGCCGACTATGCAGAAAATTCGGTGTCTCGTACACGGCCGCTGATTGAAAAATTTGCTTACCACCGTGGTATCATTGATGCACCCGCACCGGCGGACCGGGAACCGATTAAACATATTCCCACCGTATCGATTTCAATCGGCCGTGCAAAATAACCCCGTGAGGCTTTCCTCGGCCGGTGAACTCGGCCGTGTTATTCGGATCGCGTGCATAATATTATAAAACTCGGTGGCGGACGTGTGTAGCTGAGCGTGTGAGACTGTCCAACGCAAACATCGGATGTTTCCGGTGGAAATGCGGCGTTTAAAGCGGAACACGGATTACCGAATTGAAAAAAAAAGAATCGATATTGTTGCTTCCAACAATTGAGAGGATTAAAATAACAGTGACTCAAATCACTTTTTCCTCATTGTGTGAGATACAACGAGTACTATTATTTACTAACAGGTGCACATCGTCTATTGACCATACTTGTTCAGATATTAGGTCTACCGGAAAGTTCTGTCCGTTTTTTAATTGAAATATAACACAATTTTCATACATTTAATAATATTTTTATTGTAGAATATACTTTCCATCGTTACTTATGACTTCTTGCCAGCGCGATGGCAACTTGTAAATGCCATTTTTAAAAAGTGATTTATTTTTAGAGGCAAAGAACTCAACTAGTACTTGGTTGACAACAGCTTCAGTTTTGAATTTTTTTCCTGTTAAAAGTTTTGCAAAGAGAGAAACAAGTGATTATCGAAGGGTGCTAGGTCTGGGGAGTATGGTGGATGTGACAGAATTTCCCAGCCTAGCTCTGCGATTTTCTGACGAGTCGCCAAAGCAGCATGTGGTCTGGCATTATCATCGGTAGCCATGTTTTCACGATCGCGTCTCACTTAATAATGACATGAGACATCTTTGTTTCAGTTTATTTAGGAGAGTACATGTGTGTAAATGCATTGATAAAGAGAGATAGTCATATATGTCTCAAATCAACATGTGCGTATGGATTGAAACTTGAAGTGACACTTTCGGACAGACCTAATAATTTAGCGTTACAGTCGCGTCGTAAACACCTTTTTAAACCAGAATTGGGCAATGATTCGAATAAAAATATTTATGGAAGATGATTATCCGAATGAATTCCACTTAATCGATTATTATATTCTTGAATATTTACTATACTTATAAAGTGTAGCGAACTTGAAATATCTCGTGTTCGCTGTTTTATATTCCCAGCAAAAAATTATAACAGGTTGTTACAATGAAACAATAGCCTTACCATTGTCAGGAAGCAACATGCGTTTGTCAATTTTACTACCTGAGAGATTGAACGTAAACAAATTTTGCTTCATATCACACGTGAAGCCTCGTGTTTTCAGAAATCTCCGCAAATGTTTTCTTTGTCAAAGAGATTGGAAACTTCGAAACTGTTTGGACTCGCGGACCGAGAATAGACTATAAAGTTAGAATTACTTCACTGATGGAATAGAATTCTTCCGCAAAGTTTATTATGTTTAAAAGCAGAAAAGTGATCCCGCGAGCGGGCCGCGCAAACTGAGACTAGAATTGCCCCGCATTTTGCGAAAGCAATTCCCGTCACCTTGTTTCGCCCGGCTTTTCCATTTTCCTCTAATCTCCGTGTCAAATTGAACGGCGAGTCGGTCCGTCCAATTTCGCAAATCCAGTGCGCTACGGAACGAACTTTTTTTCGATCGGTATCGTTCGAAATGTTGACATCCGTGGAGCTGCTAATGCGTGGACGATACGAATCGGTATCGCCGAGTCGTTCGCTCGTCAGGCCGAAGGACACGCGATCGCGCGAAAGGAGTCCTAATCCCACAGCTGGCTGGAGAGCGATCTCTTATTCATAAAATTCCGCCTCACGACTCGCGTGCGAAGAGGCACTTCGGCCACCGTGCTACATTGTGCAAACCGGTAACGTGCATCCGCTATTTACCGTTCAAGTTTATCGCTGATAAATGTTCCTGCGTTAACCGCTTGTTCGCACGGCATTTAACACTCCCCTCGAAGTGCAGGGAAAATGGTAAATCGCTCGACGTTACCGAACCTGTTGTTCTGAAATTACTTTGTTATCGAAGCTGTTATTTAATCGACAGTTTCTGATACGCCGAGACGCCAATAAGTTCAAGGCTCCGGTTTCCAGGTGCTCTTTTAATTCTAGTTGTTTAGCTTTAGTTCAGAAGGAAAGTTTCGCATTGAAATATTTTTATAACCGGGATTCAGTGAACAATGCAACTGCATGTATATACAGGGTGTCCTAAAAATGTCTCGTAATACAGAAATGGGGGGTAGCTGAGGTTATTTAAAGTAACTTTTTCCTTAAATAATATTTCATATACACTTACCGACAACAGTTAAAAAAAGCTTTACATATCGTTAACATTTGAGTAAAATTTGATACTCTAATAAATATGTATCTTATTAAATTCGAAGTACATATTATAGTGAAGCATTGTTTACATTGCAATATTGTTTTATTCAGTGCGTACGACAAATGAAAAAGATAATAAAACTGAAAAAAGTAAAAGATACGAAAATAAAATGAAAATTAAAAATTAAAATATTATAAAATAACAAAATTAATATTTTCGTTGACAAAATACAGATTTTTATGTAACACGTTTCTTAACTCTTGTCGGTAAGTGTAGAACACAAAATATACGTCGTTCCGTAACAAATGTAGAAAGTTAAAAATCATCGGAATTTAACAGCCATAAGAAATGTATAGTACTGGAATTAACACTTCCGTGACCGCGCTAGAAATCTCGAAAATTTTCATACAATTAAAATATTTCATTCAATTAAACAAAAATGACGAAGCAAACTTATATGGCATCAATTACTTTTTCAGCGTTCGTACCTCTTGTAAATCTTAATGAAATTAAGCAATCATTTTGAATGTTTCATTAATCACCCATTCGATCGTCAATCTACTGAATCTCAAATAGGGAGAGCTCGCCATTCGGTTGGCTAAGTGTTAAGTTCGTTGGAGTTTGTTTAGATGAGACGTTAAAAAGTCTTTAAAGCAATACAGTAAATTCTCTCCCAGAGAGAGAGAGCTTGTAAACAAAAATAGACAATTTGGGAAGAGCAGATAGGATTATTCGAGCCCCTCGTTTTTGTAGTCGCCGATTGTCAACAACTATAAAAACGAACTGCCCTTTCCAAATTATCCATTTTTGTTTAGAAGCTGAAGGACAATTGGGGAGAATTTACTGTAATACGTTAAATCTTGTGTGTGCAGGAAGTATCCGAATTCGACAGTTCTAAAGAAAAATTTAATACCAAAACTTAGTCTATCTCATTTTGTTTAGTAGAAAATGTTAAAAAGTACTTCAAAACACTAATACGCCGAATGTTAAGTCTGAAGAAAGTAGAAATATTGAACGAAAATCAGATGGCAAAAAACTAACCGTATGAGCAAAGTTCGTATGTATTTAACCAATAATTGCAGCACGATTAATCTATTTTCCTCATTTTTCTCTATTTTCCTTCATTTTCCGTTATTTTCCCTCTTACTCCTGCAAGCACGCTTTGAATAAACCAATAACTAAATTAAACATTTACATGTACGTTCTGTTTTATTTCTTATAATTTGAAAAAAGAAAAACCTTGAAAAGCGGCTCATGCGCAAGAAGAGGTCGGGAAACCGTGATTTAATCAATCCCTGAGTGAATGTCGCCAAAAATAATATTGCTGTTTTACTTGTGTACACCTCGTTTGCATATTGATTAATTATTCAATAGTGAAAAGATGCGTATAACCGTCTTGAAATTTGCAATTCAAGAATACCTTGTTTGCCTTCGCGTTTTCGCAGGTTCGCACCTCCGCGCTGTCTTATTCGAAACGGTTGATTAGAGCAACATTTTTAACGAACCGCCTCGACAGATCGAAACACAGAGCCACGGGAGTGGTGAATAGATAAAGGCGGCAAACCTCGTTCGGTACCGTGCATTCAAACCTAATTACCTATCGACTAGACCCGCCATAAACTCGCGTATGCAAGCAGGCTTTACCGCAACAGCTTATTAAAGATACATATGAAACTACCAAAGACCGATTTGCGTCAAACTTTCCGCATTAGCAGTCCATTTGCAAAGTTTCCACTAAATTGATCTACGATGTTGCATTTTTTATTCGTTCTCAGTATCCGCTAATTTGGATTTAGAAATTACAGTTTCAACGAAACAGTGTATAAGCAATGATAATTAAATTCGTGTAGAGTAAGGAGCTGATATCATTGTTTCTGTTCTGTCTAGACTGCGGGTTTTTATGTAAAATAAAAATTATCTCCGTCAATTCAACAAAAACGAGTAATAATTTAATTAATAATATAAGCGAGTTTAAAATAATAAGTTGTTATATAAAATCCTATAAAATCCGCAGTCTAGTTCTGTCTAACTTGTTTGTAACACTTCAGAGACAATTTTCTGTAATTGGAGCAATTAATAAAACGTGTTCCGTTGTTGTAAACAGAGAAACATGTGCATTACGCAGACGTTGCATCTATAATCTTGAATGTGTTAAATGTAAGCAGTGGAACGTGTTGATATTGGCCGATTTCCATCGTTCATAACTTGAGAACAACGAGATAAACACACTAAAATAATATTTATTCGAAAGTAAACGAAATAAAAGTATACAAAATTGAATATTTCTTATTCGATAAATACGAAATTAATTGTGCCTGAAAACAAATCAAAGGCGCAGCAATTGGTCAGCCCACAATAACCGGTTCCACTACCTCAGTGCAATAACATCAAGATCGAGTCTACCAACCGGATTGTGATCGAGGTATGCTCTTAAGACTATCTCCCTTAGACTTCCCTTAATCCTTAAGTACCTTCGATGTTTAGACTGCTTAGGCCTTACATTTAGAAATACTTGTTTTAGGGAAAATAAAAGACCGATTTATCTTCGCAAACACTACTGAGATTACATGGTATCCGAATGATAAAGTAGCAATAGTGTCGAAACTTATGAATACAAATAATACGCATGGGCTGGAAATCTAGCCCGCGGAAGTACTTGTGGGTTAACCCTCCCACGACGATGACTGGGTCTGCAGTGACCTGCGATATTACATGTACGGTAACACAATAAATTACTTATTATAAATAGAAGAAATAAATAGTTCTTTGTTTCCTATATTTGTTTCCAATATTAGCGATAATCAAAAAATAAATAAATCGACGTAAGTGAGGTAGTCACGGTATTGGAGAACATGTTACTGAAATACTTATCGCTGGAATTGTGTGACTGTCATTGCATTGTGTACTGGTTATTGTACCTGTAGAAAATATTCTAAATTTGATCGAGTTATTCTTTTCTTCTACTACAAAAACAAACAATGATGCAATGAAACGAATGATCACGAAGCGTCAGAACGAAGCGTTTTAGTATCGGCTTCGATAAAGACATTTTTTCAAAAAGTCATTTAAACGACAATATTATCCTAACACTTCTTTACGCAGAATAAAGGAAGAACTCGATACATGGGAAAAATATGTATATATCCATTTAAAAAAACGTCGATTATATTTACATGACCTTTACGCGTCCACCAACGGGAAAACTATTAACTTCACATTATGATCCCTTTAAAACCATTCGTCCTTCCCCTGTAACATTTTTTCCTAACTCGAATCAAAACAAAAATATAGCTTATTACTGTTCCGTGAATCGTATTAGGTCTATGTATTAGGTCTATCGGAAAGTTCTGTCCGATAGTGTCACTTCAAGTTTCAATCCATATGCACATGTTGATTTGAGACATATATGACTATCTCTCTTTATCATTGCATTTACACGCATGTACTCTCCTAAATAAACCGAAACAAAGATGTCTCATGTCATTATTAAGTGAGACGCGATCGTGAAAACATGGCTAACGATGATAATGCCAGGCCACATGCTGCTTTGGCGACTCGTCAGAAAATCGCAGAGCTAGGCTGGGAAATTCTGTCACATCCACCATACTCCCCAGACCTAGCACCCTCCGATTATCGCTTGTTTCTCTCTTTGCAAAACTTTTTACAGGAAAAAAAATTCAAAACTGAAGCTGTTGTCAGCCAAGCACTAGTTGAGTTCTTCGCCTCTAAAAATAAATCACTTTTAAAAAATGGCATTTACAAGTTGCCATCACGCTGGCAAGTAGTCATAAGTAACGATGAAAAGTATATTCTACAATAAATATTATTAAATGTATGAAAATTGTGTTATATTTCAATTCAAAAACGGACAGAACTTTCCGGTAGACCTAATATAAATGCTAATATGGATCATGCGAGACCAGGTCACCGGCCACTATGGTCCGTCATGCGAGAAACTGTCGCCGATATACAAACTATACCGAAAAGATATATTAGATGCAAGAACCGTAGCGATCACACTTACCATGAGGAGGTTTCGGCACGTAGAGGTTCAAATACAGGCAGTCTTCGCTCTGGTTGGCCAGCATAGGGGCTAGCCTCTCGAGGTAGGCGCGTCTGTTCCTCGGTAGAGTGGCGTCCGGTTCCGGTGGTTTTTGAGGGCAGGCGGGCGGCATGGTGTCCGCCAGCTTGGTGCCGCGCCAGGGCGTCGGCGTGACCGGCGGCATGTACCGTAACGAGCCGACGGGTGGCGTCGCGTACGGAACGCCGTAATAGGTCTCGACGGACGTCGACGACCTGGCTTCGACGCCGCGCAGGATTCCGTACCTGGTCCGGACCGTTCTGGTGCTGTACTTCTGGCTGCCGGCGAGCGCCTCCGCCGCGGCAGGCCAGCAAAGTCCGCACAGAATCGCGAGGAACACGAGGAGCTTCGCCAGACACTTTTTCGAGCTGTCCCGTAGCCTGCGTTCCCCTCCGACGCACCTCCGTTGTCCTGTTTCGCGAACGCGCGACGCTTTCTCGTTCTCGAGACGATCGTTCCCCGGCGAACGAGCCTCGACACTACCCCACAAAAAGTATCGACGCTGGTCAGCATCGTGCACGAGGAATCGGCTGGAGCTACGGTCCAGGGCAGACAAGCTTCCGATGAGATCGAGAGGCGAGAGGTCTTTCCTCTTCCTCTTCCTCGCAGGCGAGGAGGAGGACGTCCGCATCGCGTCACGCCGCCGCGGACTTGCCCCTCCGGGCCCCGCATCTGTGGGGCCCTCCTGCTAAGGGCGACCCTTTTCTCTCTGGTTTTTCACGCTCCTGCTGCTGCTGCTGCTGCTGCTGCTGCTGCCTCTCGATTCCCTTCCTCGAGCAATCCTCCGACACCGATTCACCCTTCCCAGTCTTTCTCACCACGCTGAAGTCTTGCGCGTTCTTCGAACACTCGTCCTTCTTGTTGCTACCGCCAGCCTTCCTGTCCCGGCGATCGAATAGCCCCGCCCGCTCACCGTTCTCCTTTCCACGGACTTTCTTCTCCACGGCCACCTGCTTCGCAACCCACGGCAGGCCACCTCGTTTCGAATCGTTTCGATTCACCGTGAACTCGGACAAATTCCCCGGTAACACGCTGATCCGCAGAACTCTCAGTTCCATCCTCGGGCGCGTGCATTCCTCGCGACGAGCCTCCGGAAGTCCTCAGCCCTCGGTCTACCCGCGACGATACACGAGCGCCGATTCACTCGAACCGCTGTGTTTGAGGGAAGCATCAGCGAGACCTCCCCGAACGTACACAGATTCGGAAGATTCAAGCGCGGTTTCTAGGACGTTGGAAGAACTTCGTTGGCGTGACGGTTCTCGGGAGACGTCCCGACGATACGTTCGGAGTATTCTGAGCTACCAATCAATTCCTTGACACTGATGTGCACTCGGCTTCGATACTGAACAGTCTTCGACGCGCGCTTCCTTGTTTCTGCTATTCTGGAAACAAAACGGAATATACGAGCTTGGCTTGGGTTGTTGGAACGTCGGGGAATCGAAAAAGTTCTGTCGTTTTTTCCTTTTTTTTTCATTTAAACGTCTCGTCCGATCCACGGCAGTTTCATTCTATATGATTTTGAATATTCTGCGCTACACTAAAATTTTTAACCATTTCGATTCGTATCATGCTCATTATTACCCAGATCTCTCGAACACTGTCTTTAACAATGTACGGTACTTTATACAAGTGAGACAAAAATAATGAAAGCATTTTAAGAATAGGCACAAATGTTATTTCGATTTTGTTCAAATTATTTGGAGGAAAAGTACATTCCTATTTAACTAGCCGCATTAAAAAAATTTTTATCTTACTAACAAATCTACAGTCTAATTACAAGTACAGTAAATCCTCCCTAATTGTCCTTCAACTTGTAAACAAAAATGGACAATTTGGGAAGTGGAGATACGATCATTCGAGCCTCGCGGCTCATCTTTATAGTTGCCGATTGTCAACGATTATAAAAACAAGACGCAAGGCTCGAATAATCGTATCTCCTTCTCCCAAACTGACCATTTTTGTTTACAAGCTGAATTGGGAAGAATTTACTGCATACAATAAGAAATGATACTATTACCATGGTGTTCTTCCCATAAAGCAAATATTTTGATGGAAATGCACAGATTATAGAATGCAAACTTTCCTTATTGGGTTAGGTAAAGGACTGCATCGTTTTATTTGGTAACACGTCTTAAGTTGACGAATCTATAATAGATTTATTGAATTGGAAAAACTAGAATTAAGATCCCGAAGTATAAAAAGGTGCAAAAAATCAAATGTTTAACCTATAGCAACATCACCTTAAAAATGCTATTTGTATATGAATCTTCCTTACTATTCTAGGAAAACTGAAATATTTTCTCGTTCATAATTCTCATTTCTGTCAAAGCTAAATTGTGAGAAATGCTATCATTTGAAAAAATTTTAGTTCCAAAGTATATTTAAAGATAAGATAATGACTTATTTTATACATAACCGGTTATTCGAATTATGAATCTCACGCTAACGACAGAACTTCTTCGGTTATCTGACATTATTGTTCCAATTTGAAAATTACTGAGATATATCTGTTCTATAGGGTGATCGAGACTCGAAGGTCTCACACTGATAGGTCCGAGTCCTCTAGCAAAAGAATCGCCCTTTCTAATTGGAAGGCACTCCACGGATAAGATGCCGGGATCGTTTTACTTGCCGGCGTCTCCGCCTCGGCGACAAAGGGGCAAGAAAAATAGCGATGAACGAACGAGATTGAATGAAAGCCCCATAATGTGGTGGAGATGACGTAAGAGGATCGACGAAGCGCGATTATTGGAGGCGGATAATGCACGATATACCCTCAAAGTGAGTAACCTTCTTCCACAACCGTTCGTATTATTTTATAAAAACGAACGAAAAAAGCGCATAATCTAAAAATTCATATTCATTGGAATCGAAATCAAGTTGCCAATTTTAACCCTCGCGTGTCCCTCAAGATAAAAATTCATCCATTTTCTGTTCCTAAATAATATCAAGTATTTAATCAGTTTCTGATTATGTTGTAAATTTGTTTGTTTAAAATCTGCTATTGCAAACGATACTCAATTTACTAATTAGCAGGTATTCTTCTTTAAGGAGATAATTGTATTTTCTTAAACTGCATCATCGCGCGCAGACATGTGTTCCCGAAGTTGCATAACCTGATTCAAATAGATAGCATAGTTATAAAATCTTGATAATTTATACTACAATTATACAAGTGTGTTTGCAACAGTGTTTCTATTATTGTTTACAGATTATTATATTGTTCATTATTTTCATAGTTCAATTGTTTCCTTCACTCTACACAACTAAAAACTAAAATACTTATTTGCATTGAAGTTAAGATCAGTGCAATAACATTTCAGTAACGTGAGTGAAATTAACAATATTTACTAACCTGCGGATCATTGCGCAAAATACAAGTTATTCAAGTCAACTTTAAGTTAGTTGAAAATATCTTCCTCTTTTTAGTGATTAAAAGAAGTTGAATATAATGTGACAGAATATCCTTAAATTGTTCTAATGCTTTAAGATTTGTATTTGATCTGTTCTTTTTCGCTATAAATGCATACATTTCTCAAACATAACCAAATGCGTATACAGAGTATTAGTAAGTTTCTTCTACAGAAAAATGTCTACAGTGGATATATAAAGGTCGCAAACATTTGACGAAACGTTAATCTAATACAACATTCAACATGGATAGTATCGGTGATCCCGTGTTTAATAAACAACGATTTTTAAAATTGTACCCTCAGACAAAAAAGTAGCAAATAAACGAGACATTTGCTTCGAGCACAAGAGCCAGTCAAATTCAAACACGAGAAGCTGAAATTGTCAATTTATGCATTCACGTACAATCAAACATTTTGTCGTCCACTTAAAAAACAATCTTTTTGACTGCAATCTTCATATCCGTAAAATCAGCGTATTCCGAAAAATAAGGCAAAGTACGTAGTCGGTTACTGTAGAGTGACTAATTGCTGTGCCGTTGGTTCGTTTTCGGGTGCAATTAACTTTATATTTATCGAATGAGACATATTAAATTTTGTGTTCTTTTATTTCGTTGATTTTTTAATAAAAAAAATTTACGCGACCCCGCTGACATTACCACCCGCTTAAGAATTAATGTATTCGGTTTTCGCGACTTGTTCGCCAGAAAACGCATCCGCCGCGACCGCAGCCTTAATCAATGCAGTCGTAAGGTCAAGGCAATTAAAGCAACGTTTCCGAATAATTTGTACGACGCGTGTATTAACGGTTCCGTGAAAAGAACGTGGCTTCACGCTCGGAATAATTCGACGCAGGGCCCATTAAGCGGAGTTATAATCGTTCGCGCGGGCGCACAAAGAAAACCGAGGAAATCGGCCGGTGAACCGAAAGGCAGTTACCACGGGAACGAGTCGCCACGGCGACGAAAGTAATGGAATAATAACATTAATCTGGCCCCGAAAGGCAGCGAGGTTGCTTTTGTTCCGTCGTTCCGCAGACATTTAGCGGGCTTTTTCGGCCCCGCCGCGTCGGGAATTACGCCGGACAACTCAATTTGTAACGTCCTCCGTTCTGAAGCCGCAAATGACGTGAAACCCAATAATACCGGGTCCGCGGCGATGTGAGAATTTCCAATTTCCAAGTTGTTCGTTGCACGTTTCAAGTACGACCCTTTGGTTGATTCCTGTGACCGTATCCGATCCTCTCACTTTCGCCAAAGAGAATCGAAATAGGAGCAAATTACCGAACACGCAACTCGCCAGTGGTAATTACACATAGTCGGGTTTGATTGGAAAACAATCAGTATTGTTATATGCACAGCACCATTTACATATTAATCATTCATACTATGTGTTTAACACTCGTCCGTCCTTGGTGTCCATTTTACGCTATTTTGAAACAGACTATATCATACTGCTATTTTTAGAAAAATTTATCACAGGCTTTACGATTATTACTTTTTTATTATAACATGAAGTATAGGGTAAAGATCTCTCCTAATATGACACCCTTGTTTATTTCCGTTATAGATGTTTCCCGAGTGTCGCATCGACACTTCTTTGTTGCGCATTGAGTCGCATATTTCGTTGAATCGTCTGTTTGTTTATATTTGCAAAATACGTTGCAAAAAGTTTTTGAAGGAGTTCGGTTATAGTAGAAATATCTTTAAAATGCTAAGTGTATAATTATTTTCATAAATACTGTTACATATAGTGCGTTCAGTCAAGTTTAAAATAAACCAATTTTATATGCTCTTCGCATGAAAAGAGATACAAAAAATGAATTTCCTGGAAATGCCAAACCGGGTGTCATATTAGAAATTCATTTTTCGAATACGAGGATTTACATTACAGAAGAGGAATTCTTTTTCCTGTATTTTCTAGTAAATTGTAAAAGAATACATATTTTAATTTTTATGTTTAATTTTCAATTTTAATTTTTTAGAAAATTATGATTTAAAAGACAAATGGGTCTCATATTGAACACACACACAAATATACATAATGCACGCTACGATAAATGTAAAAAAGCAGTTTGTTCGGCACATTGTTTCATTCTATGTGAAAAATGTGAAGAGAACTTTATGTAAATATGTTTTCTATTAGCATTGATATTTAGTGAAATAAGTTGTTTGCCTCTTCGTTATGTACGATAATGTCAATTTGACACACAAGGGACACATTAAATTAGAAAAACGAGAACCGTACGAGGATTAAAACATACACGATATATTGGAATGAACAATTATCGATATTGGCGATCGTTTCTAAAAAATTGTTAAATTATATTTTTGTTTCAATCGAATACATTCAATTTTTTACGTTAAAATTCTGAGTAAATAACAATATTTTATTTAATTTGGACTTTTTATTTGATTCCGTTCAGAGGGACCTGAAATTGATCAAATAAAAATTTCATTTGGTATTGATGGAAAGCTGACTTATTTGATCGAGTAGAAGTTTTATTTAAATTGAATAAACGTTGGAGGGATGTGTAATTGATTACACTGAAGGCTCTTATTTAATATTGGATTGTAATTATCTCTGTTCAAATTTTAACTGAATAATATTGTTGTTTCAGTTGATTATATTGGCAAACATTAACAATCTGTTCGGAACTAATAATTAATTCATAACTTTTACATACTTTACCGTAACAAGATTTGTTATTTTAAAGCTTAACTGAATTTTATTATAGCGATAAATATTTTAAACGTGTTAATAATGTAGAAATATTGTAATGATAGTACGTGTAATAATAAGACAAAGATTCTGATGATTTTTAACATTTTCCATTCGGATCAGTATTTAGAAAAACTGTAACTGACATGCTTCGATGAAAACTGATAATTCGAGAAGAATAGGATGTGGAGCAGCCACAGCCGTATCTCCACGTTCATTGTAAGTAGAAAAGGCGAGCAACGGTCGGACACAGTATCGGTCGTACGCAAGAGCGGTTTGCTCGTTGGAACTGAAACGTCTTCGTAATACAAAATCAAAATCAATACGAAAACTTACTGATTGGATTTAACCATTGACTGATGTATTTTCAAGTGTACAATACTACAATTTTTTAGTCAGAAATTGATCAACAGTAACGCTTTCCTCCTTTGAAATAAAGAACCTAGTACAAGTGCAGCAAAAGTAATAATTAAAATCTTGTTTACAAGAAAAGTAAAGTCTTACAAACCATTTAATCAGTTAAAGGTATGATATAAAATTTATCATGTAATAATTCGTTGAAATGATTGGCCATAGTTATGCTAAATTACTTACGAGTGATTTATATATATATATATATATATATATATATATATATATATATAAGTGAAACATACAATGGAGAAATTATATACCGAGAATATTATTCGAACTTGAAAAATTGTATTAAATCCAAGAAACACCACTTCGCTAATTATGGACAGAATGTAAAAATAATCGTATAATAATTAATAAAAGTTATCACTGGACTGCGGATTTTATGTATTTTTGATTAAGGTTAACTAGGTTGAATACAAATCGTGAAGACATTAGAAAAATTGAAGAACGTCTTTCTAATTAATTAAAATAACTGAAATAAAGACAGACATTTTTATCAGACTTAAGTTTCTTATAACTATCAGATACAATTTTTATTTTGCGTAAAAATTCGCAGTCGAATTATCACGTACAATCGTTCCACAAAAGTCGTAGATGTTTTCAGTAAAATATAAAATACAAAAATTAAAATAAACATATTTCGATTATTATTTGTTTCAAAAACTGTATAACTCACAAATACCCCACTTCACCAATTAAAAGCTAAATGTAGAAATTATCACGTACTAATTAGAAAAAGTTAATATCTACCATTATCCTATAAGGATCATAAATATACTAAGAAATTACAATAAGTATAGTTAAATTATTATTTGTTTTAAAAGCTGTATAACTCACAAATACCCCACTTCACCAATTAAAAGCTAAATGTAGAAATTATCACGTACTAATTAGAAAAAGTTAATATCTACCATTATCCTATAAGGATCATAAATATACTAAGAAATTACAATAAGTATAGTTAAATTATTATTTGTTTTAAAAGCTATATAACTCGGGAATGCTCCACTTCACCAATTAAAGGTCGAATGTAAAAAAATGATCATATAATAATAACCAGAAATTAAACGAACTAGGAGTGTCCACATAAAAACATTCACAGCGTAATAATAATAAATCTCTCCACGGTTTCCCACTAGCTTGTGTAAACAATGTTCGATTTATTTCACTGCTGGAACAATGTTAGTTGAACGAGTGTGCACCCGTTAACGCCACGGATGATTACTAGAATAAAAATTTATACGACTTATACTCGACACACTATCTCCGGAGCGAATGAAATTTAAGGGGCGTTTGAATTACGTAGCCAACAATTTACGTGGATCGCACCCATGGCAGTAAACGACACCGATTCGAGATCGTTATGTCCTCCGCGAAGAGACCGGTCGCCACCGTTGCGCCGTGAAACTTTCCCTCGAATATCAAAAATTCTCGAGTTCGACTGCGAACGAGACTTTCCACTTCGCGCCCCTAAGAGTCTATCTTCGTAGAAACGCCCTCTATTTACTAAACTTTCAGCATTACTGACACAGATTTCAGAATCTTCTTGTCGTTCGAACTCGTTACTATGTCTACTTAATTATTGGAAGTGACCTGACAGCTTCGCTCCGCTCAGAATTTCTGATTCATAGCTGGAGTTCTTCAAATCAATGTTTTAATAACCAGGCTTGCGCATCTTATGCATTCACGGAAAAAATAGGTAAGAGATAGACAGAGCAGTGACGATATGAGAAGAATTTAAGAATATTGTTACATTATTTTCAAAATATGCAATCTAGTGAAAGTAGGAGCACAATTTGTATTTAACACGTGTTTTATGAAATTGATGCAGGACACTTTTATTCTGCATAAAGATCCGCTGACTATTAATAACCATAGAAATTTCGTTGTTCATGAAGAGACTGCAGATTTTGTATTTAAATAGGAGAGATACAGGACAGTGAAGACGTCACAAGAACTTAAAAATATTGTGACATTACTTTCGATTCATTAAAATTAGTAAAAGAAGGAATACTTTTTTATCTTACTTGAGTTCTATGCAATTTTTATTTTGCATGACGGTTCGCTATTCTATTTAAAGTTTAACAGTTAAAATTTTTTGGATCAAATATCAGTCTAGTTAATTATTAGGGTGACTATAAAGTTTCGATACATGTCTGGCTCCATTCAGATTTTCTGATTCACAACTGTAGTTCTTCAGATCAACTTTTTAATAACCACAGTAATTTCGTTGCTCATAAATAGACTGCAGATTTTCTGCATTTATAGCAAAACTTAATAGAACAAATGCAGAATAGTGAAGAGGTCACAAGAATATTGTTACATTACTTTCAATTCATTCAAAACTATCAAAAAAGAAAAGAAATACATACATTTATAATTCACTCCAGTTTCATAGAACTGTTGCAGACTATTTTTATTCTGCATAATGATCCACAGTCTACTCGTAGAACAATTAAAATTTCTGAATCACAGTTAAAAATGTTTGGATCGAACTTTTAATGATCACAGCACTTTTGACAAATTTTCAACACTCACAATTTCTGGTTCACAGTAGTTGAAAATTATTCACACTTTAAATAATATAATTTATAATTTCATTTGGTACTATTTAAAAATCGATTTATTATTAATACCTTCTCGATACTACATAATCGCTGAGTACCCTCTTATAATAGACTTCCGGTGAATAAAGTATTCAGTTTAAAAACAAATTTAACTTTCGTTGAGTTTTATTATTATTCTGCAACCTTTTAGAGCACCTATTTATTTATAATTTTTATTTCTGTTCCTGACAACACGCTGAAAAGAATAACGGCAAGGCTGCGTATCTGGTTAACCCAACATAGTACTTCAAAATTGTCACCCTCCTCTGCTTTTTATAGTTATCAAGTTTCTATATAAATTGTTTGCCTGCCTGACATATCGAATAGCACAGTGAATGCTCTCGACAGAACCGCTTTGCTTCAAAGTGTAAACTACCGCTACTAGAGAAGAGTAGGCGCATCTTTATTCATGTTGCAGCGATAAGAACCGATTTCATTATAGTAAACCGTCCTGCACGACAGGTCGAGATCATCTGGTAGTCACGGGATTAATAACAAATACAAAGCCGAAATGACGGATACCAACAATTTGTCGAAGATAATTTTTCGTATTTTGCAAATGTTCGTGTCGCGTTTATGCAAAATAAATTACTGAATTTAACGTGATTCAATATCTAACGTTTGGCTATATATATTAATCATGCTCATCAATTTCAAATAAATGATTTAAAAAGAAAATTATTTCAAGTTCTTAGATTGTATTAAGTTCGGAAATTAATTCGGAAGCTTCATTCTAACTAATAAATTCTTTGAAATAAATAATGTTATTGATATAAGAAAATCATCAAACAAAATTTTATTTTCTTAAATGTATATCTCTCAAATGACGTTAAAATTAATAAAGCAGGTGATAACTTAAATGGTTTGTGGATAATTAAAAGGCCTGATGATTAAGCCACATGAGGAAGAATTTACTAGCATAGCGTTTTAACCTCGGATGACAAGTTAATTTATCATTCGCGTTCACCATCCCCTTTCAGAGACTATTCACTTTGTTCTTAATTCAACGAATAATTCTTTCACTAATTATGTTCTACCGTTCTTTTCATTATGAAGGCTGGCAGTTCAAATCCCAATTTGACGGATGAAATATGTAAATGTAGAAGAAAGTTACAAATGATTTTAACTGTGAAGGCCATGGTATAATTTACGCACCGAATGTTAAACAGACACTACTGTCTGTTGCCAATTCACTGTATTCATTAGTTAAAGCTAGATCCTTTTTGCACCATATAGACGATCACTTTTTTAAACACGTTAACTACCGTACCAACATTCGTGAAAGACTCGTAAAATCAAAAGAACCTATTTGATACTATAAGAGTTGAAATTTTATTTATTACAAAGAGTCGATTTATTATAGCAACTGCTTTTGTGACCCCCTTGCACCTCGTAGATCTTAACAAGAATACAGAAAATGCATTCGCCGAGTTTAAAATTGTCAAAAAGAAGTAAAGATAATTTCTTGTTATTAATGGTGATAAATAGATTTATTAATCAATTTGATATTTTTTAAGCGTCTAATAACCACGGATAGTGATGAAGAACGTGCCAAAGATCTAAATATATTTGCTGACAATTTATCAGATATTCCAAGCGAAAGCAACTGTAGTTGCTTGAAAATGAATTCTCAGGTTTGATAACCAAATTATGTCAAGTTGGTGTCAAGGCTATGCCAAAGTTATTTCTAGCTAGAAAACTTACAATATTATGACTAATATAAATGAAAATACCTATTTTATGTTGCGAAAAAACTATCTAATGATCTTTCGTAGAAACTTAATGCAATTACTTATTTTTATCGTACATTGTCAGCCACTTTTATTTATAATCATCTTTAAACAGTCTTTTGAATATAGATCAATCCTGTTCTTTTTTTAAATGTTCTCTTTTTTAAGCAGTTTCACTTTCATCAAAGCCACGTTTTTAATTCCCCAGCGTTGAAACAACTTCCCTTTAAAGTAGACATCCGTCAGCCGCCATCTCCCAACAGTTTTCCCATAATATTTACATCGACGGATCTCACGAGTCACGGTAGAATATTTATTGTTTGCTTTCCAATATAGCTTCAATATTTCTGTTTCGCGCAGTATTGCGTTCACGTATAAATGAAGTTCCATCGTAAATAAAGAACTTTGTCACGTGTCAAAATAACGTGTCCCTGAACCCAGTGTTAAAGAAAAAAGGGAGCAATAGACGTTACGAACTTAGAGGGCTATACCGCGACAAGAAAGTGCGTAAACGTCGAAGCTGGTTATCGGCGTAATCCTTCGATTCTTATTCACCTCGTCGAAAGGAACTTTCCCTCGATAAAGAACGTCAAAGTTAGACACGGCGAAGGGTCCAACAGCTTGCCGATTCGTCGCCTATCAGAGGCTTCCGTCGCGGAAGTTGGCGAGGCTTTGCGACTCGAAAAGAGGATCAGGGTGTCGTCGGATTACGCGTTCGAATCGAGTCGATGAACATCCGTCGCTCGTCTCTGTTTCTTCGCTGTCATCGAGATATCGGATCAGCCCGTTAATCGGGACGGACAGGACGCGAGAAAGGGCGGAGGAGAGTTGTCCCGAACAAAATGAAATTCCTAGCTCGCGCTAATTGCACGGGACGCGCCGGCAGGGGAGGACTGGGGTGCGGGAACGCAAGAGCGGCGGGCTGCGGCGAAGGGAGTTCGGCTATTAATAATTCGACGAGCCGGGCTGCCCGCTCGAAACTTCCAACCCCGGCGATCGATCCTGGGGGAATTATCGAGATATGGATACGACAGTCGGATTACGGGGGGAGGGCTTCGGATCTTGGAACTTTTCGAACGCCGAAAGACCGTCTCGAGGCGGTGACACTTGAGCCACGCTCCGCGGAAACCACGGGAATTACGACTTTGCGGGGCCCGACACCTCGGCTGCAATTAATGGCGGCGGATTACCGTCTGCGAAATTAGAAGCCCGAGCTGCCGGAAGTCGCCGAGAGGAAAAATTCCGCGATGGGAATTCTGCACGAGCGTCGACCTCGTTCCGCGCGAGCCGTACGCCACCGCCTGAAACTATTTGATCATTCGCAGCGTGCACGGTTTACGGAAGAAAAGACTGTAAAAGACTCCCCGAGACTTGCATTCTCTTTGTCGCTTTGTCGTTACTCCCGCTGCGTGTTAACTGTGGCGTTCGTTTCGCTAAACAAACTCGTGATACATTTTTCGGTCTTGATCGATTTCGGATCGTTTTAAACTGTCGAGCTACGTAGTCGCCGATGCGTGATGGGTTAGAAGATTATCATCGATTTTATTACAACTGGAAAGTGTCTTTGTTGATTATTTACACTACTGTTAGATAGATTGATGTCTCTAGATAATGTAATCAACTTTGAAATATTTATTTAACATGAATAAAAAGTAATAAAGTAAAGTACGAGCGTGTACCTATCGTGGGACACGGATGCCAACTTGTTCATAAATCGGGACAGTGAAAGAATTGAAGTACACGATAAGGAACAGTGTGTGAAAAAAAAACAGTGTGTCAAAAAAGTGTGTTCTTGCTTAGAAACATTCGTATTCGAGAAAACATTTTTTTACTGTTGATTATTGGATAACAGTGTTCGCGTGGGTGAATTTATAAAGAAGAATGTTCAAAAAGTATGGATGGAATTTTTACATCCCCTTTCGTATGCTCTACCTATTTATTAATGTATTATTTATGATACTGTGTCAAAGAGAAGTCACAATTGAACGGTGTTTCATAATAGGTACATTTGCCTTAACAGCTTTCGGAGCAACGCTGTTTGTGTAGGAATTTAATCACGGTTCTCATCATTTTTGCTAAACCTACTGGAACCATTGAAATAATTGATATGCGTTGATTTATGGAAATGACGAGATTGAATTGATCTAAACGTTTGACGATTTGTGGTTATATGGTGTGGTTTGTGTTATGATCAAGGAATTATCTTGAATCTATCTTTATAATTTCAATAATTGTAGTGCAAAAGATCCGAAACTTTCGCCGGCATTGAATGTTAATCGATTGCTGATTTAATTCAAGTCCGAATCTCGAAATGGAGAGAATATCGTATAACTGTAACTATTGAAAATATATATAAAAAGTGGAGTACTATAGACTGTAAAAACAGTTTGCCGAGCAACTTTATACACCCGAAAAACCAATAGACATCAATGATTTCATTATATCGGGACGACTGAATTCGAGAACTGTATTATGCTTTTCAGAAGAAATTCATCAGTTGTTTGTAAAAGCCAGAATAGTTTGCACGTTTACATCGCAAGAAAGAAAACCATTTAAAGAAATCAGATTAAATGTATTCACGAGCATATTCACTGCTTTCGGAATCAAATCTTTGGTTCTCCAGAGACACGCCACAATCCATGCGCTCGAGAAGTTATTCTAACACTAAATCCCAGAAGTTCAATAACCACCAAACGTTTTATAAGGGAGAAAACTAATTCATTACTCTTTATACGTTCCTGAGTCATAATTATCCATTTTTGTGTTTCACTACAGTTCGATCAATTATATTCTACTCATCATCTTCGAGACACTGCGTCAAATTACAACACAATAATTTAGTATCTAAAGTATAAAATGGATGAATTTTCGTCGGAGAAACGCGCTAGCATTAAACGCAATCAAATTTAGCGAAAATTGTTCCAAGTTACGCCGTGGTAATTTTTAGTACCGCCTCGGAGTCGCCATTCGGGTGCTGCTAACAGTTGGGGTTGCTGATGGCGTAAACGAATGCCGGGAGTGCTAAAGATTGAACGATTCTATGATCGACCGATAGGAAACGGTCTTTGGCTAATTAGTTTCCCGTAATTTCAACCCATAGGCGTAAAAACGCGGCGGCGAACAAGAGATCGTTCGTAAAAAGCTAGTTTGATTTATAGGACGCGGACGACCGATCCGATCGGTGAAAACTGATTGCGTTGATTCGATCTGGCAATAGCAATTTGGATCTCGATCGACGCCGTGTGCAACGCGACTGCACGCGTTTGATCGGAGACGATGTTGAACGACAACGGCAGGAGGTAAACTTGGCCGCGGTAATTGTTGGAGAAACAATGTCTCAGACGCATTCTTCTGTAGACCGTCGCGGAGAGGATCGCGAGGCGGAGAGGGGATCGGGAGCGTCGAAGTTGCAGGACCTTTTCAACCGTGATTAAACGTCGAGCTAACTGAAAGTTCTCCATCGGGCACGTATTTGCATACCTTCGAACTTAACCGGCTTCAAGAGGGGGAACAAAGTTAACACTTCGTTAAGTAGTTTACCATTAAACCATAAGTCCGTGGCAGCGACTCGCTCGCGATTCACACGATCGGCGGGCGCTGGCGCGCCGCAACCGCACAGATCCGTTAACATCGCGCCGAAAACAACAACAACAACAACAACGATCGAACGGTGATCCTCGGATCCGTGCACGATCCGGCCAGTGTCCACGAGGTCTGCGAGAGGTTCATGGATCGACGAAGCATATCCAGGCACACAGAGCACGGTGTCTCTCACGCCATAGTCCGGCCGGACAGTGAGAAAGACAGAGAGTGAGAGAGAGAGAGAGAGCGAGAGGTGTCACCTAGACCCGGCACAACGCGGCGCAGATGGAAACGACGGAAACGGATCGCATCCAGCCCAGTTCGCACTGCACTCGGTGCACTCGGGCCGACTCCGGCAGCGTTCGGCTCGCGAAGGAACTCGTCCACCACTCCACCACCTGCACCCTCACCACCACTAACCACGAGGTGTCTTCATTCCGTGATCCGGATGGTCACTGCCGCCGCTGGACCGCGAACAACCGAGAACGTGTCCTCGAGCAGAGGACGATCTCTGAACGAAGACGAGATAGAATAGGAACAGCGGAGGAAATCGGAAGCTTTCCAGTTCTATGGAACCGGCGCTGGTACCGAGACCGACCGACCACCCGAGCAAACCCGATCCCAGGGACGACCCTTCGTGTGCGCGATCGGCTGTCTGTCCCGGGCTCTACTGACGGCCAGCCGCGCGACCTCCATGGAGGTGGCGGTGCTGGTGCTGGTGCTGGTCCTGCTGCTGCTGCTGCTACCGCCGCCGCCGCCGCCGCCGCTGCTGCTGCTGCTGCTGCTGCTGCTGCTGCTGCTGCTGCTGCCGCTGCTGCTGCTGCTGCTGCCGTCGTGGTGGTAGAAGCAGCGATGGTGGTGGTGGTGACGGTGGTGGGTGGCAGGGGAAGTGGAGGATGGTCCGGCACTCGAGGAAGCCAGGGCATCCACGGCGCCGACGCCTGGTTTCGTACCGACCACCAGTCCGGTCGATAACGCCACGGCAACCCCCGGGTCGTTCCGGCTCTTCTCCACCTCTCTCCACACTTTTCTCCCTTTTTCACCTCCTGTCGCTGTTCCCCGCGACTTTCTCCCTCTCCCGTGCGCCACCTCCCGTCCCCCAGCGGCGTTTTCTTCTTCTTTCGAGCTGTCTCTCCGTCCCGTTCACCCCGGCACCAGCCACCCCCGGCTCGATATCCTACTTTCTCTGTTCATCCCGGTTCCTCGGCGTCTTTCAGCCTCTCCGCCGGATTCTCCTCGCCCAACCACCACTCCTTCTCTCTCTTTCGCTCTCTCTCTCTCTCTCTCTCTCTCTCTCTCTCTCTCCCTCGTCCCCCTCTCGCCCCGATCCCCGTACTCAACGACCCTCTCCTTCTTCTCTCAGACCTCCACCTCCGCCTACTCTACTCCCACAGCCGATGCTACTCGCTGTTGCTGCTGCGCCTTCGCCGGTTTCGGCAGCCAGACTAGAACGAGATCGTCCGCGACCAACGAGGACGCAGACGGAGACGGGAGACGCTCTCTTTGTCGAAGTTGGCAGCAACAGACAGCACCCTGGCTGGAAAAGGAGGGACGGTCCACGACCTACGCCTTAGGTCCGCGCGGATCCGCTGTCTCAGCCTGCCTCGCGATCAATTGCACTTTCAAAGCCGACCACCGCACTACTGGGCTACCTCGGATATGCCAGCCAGCTGGACGATCCTGGATTTTGCTGTTTTTTCAGAGAAATTCGTTGTGAAACAATCGACGCGACTCCCTTTCGACCTTGTACAACCCCCAAGAGAAAATGCAACTGCTTCGTGTTATTGATTTCGCTGAATCTTGTATTTCTTTAGGTTTGCGTTGGAATTCGATGCTTGGATGCTTGATCGATTAGGTTGTCGAAGCGTAAGGTGAAAATGGACGAATTTTTACCGTAAATTTTTGGTGTAACCTTTTTTTAGGGGACGTACGAGAGTTAGATCTAGTACTTGTTCAGCAAGAACCACCTTTAATTCGAACCTGTGATTAAATGTCTGAAGGACTAAGGTCGAAAGATATTAATTCATTGCCCCATGGTCTCTTTTACAGCCCCAATGATGAAAACTTCTTTGTTGCCAGTAATTTTCCGCAAGTATAGCTCTTTCGTCACGAATTTGATCCTATAAAGTGAAACTTTAAAATTGATACAAGTCAAGAAATGTGAGTCGTGGAACACGGATACGCGTTGGTCTCTCATAAAAGAATGAGATAACCCTGTCTTTCCCTAGTATGATATTCCCAAACACATGGTTGCTGATCGCGTTGTTGCACCGAATAAAATTTACGTAAACCAACAATTGGATATCCAAACGATTATTAAGAGAAAGAACAATATTTACATATTAATAATCTTGGCGAGACACATCGTTTCCTGAATTATCTTGTCAGAAAATGTGTGATTTATAAACAACGCTTGCGTGATCAAAAATTTTGATACAAATCATATTACAAGCTTTTTATATAAAACTAGCTCCAAGAAACAGATTACACAGAAACTAATTTCTAATGATTTAATCATAAGAAGCCCTATTACCGTCTCACTTTTGCGACTAAAACTTCCGGTTCTGTCCAGCTAGTATGCACTGTTCGATACACGGTGCTCCGGTAAGCTCGCACACTACTTGTTCGATTGTTTTCGACTACGCCCGCCGTCCTGACAAATAAAGCTACCGGATTAGCAAACATCGAAGATACCGTTCCAAGTTAAATTAACGGGAATCGAGTTAGCCTAACTTCTCCTATATCTCGGGATGGAGATCGTCTACGTGCCCTACTCTCCCGTTCCCGTTGAAGAATCGCGGCTTTGTTAGCGTAAAGTGTGTTCGAGTTCTTTATGTGTCTTTCTCCTCGTTCACAGCGTCGCACGAAATTAATCGCGAGACTTATTTCCGTAAAGATCGAACGCCTTCGGTATATTTAGCTGACTTATTTTAGCTGGACCCCGACTGTTAGAGATATCAATACAGGTCGCTATTCTGAATCTTTAACCTCTCGCCTTACGATTTCATTCTGAGGTTCTTTGTTGGTATTCTCTACAAGAACCGTACAGGATGTTCCATCTAAAACGGGCCACCTATTTATTTATCGTCTTCGCCGCATACATTCGCTATAATAAGAACAATTCGCTACCAAGAGAAAAAAAAAATAACGTAGTTTATAATTATACTCTGAATGATATTTTGCTAACCACGATTAATGGTGTTAAAGTCCTTGGTAATTATATGCTCTTTCAGCTTATTTGTCAAAGTACATTGTGAAAATATTATCTCACACAGTCTCAGCTCTCAGTTCGTAGAGCTTCCAAATTCTTCAACAACATGAATACACTTAGAATTTTCTACTGTGCTCCGACAAGACCTATTCTGGAACATAACAGTATCATTTGGTCGCCATATTGTAAATCACATACTAATAACATTGAAAGATTTGTCCACGAAGACTCGCTTAGAAATACAAATCTTCAAATTCTGCATAATAGAAGAAAAATTACCGATATTTTCTTTGCAAGTAATTTAATGGCAGGTCATGTTTCATATGCAATAATTATTCAATTGTTATGTAGAAACTGCTTATGTGTAAATGAAATGGACATTTTTAGTGCAAACGTCTCAGTCTTTTCTTCAAAGACATTACAGTAAATTCTTCCCAATTTTCCCTCAGCTTGTAAACAAAAATAGACAATTTGAGAAGAGGAGATACGATTATTTTATGTTTTTATAGTTGCCGATTTTCAACAACTATAAAAACGAGACTCAAGGTTCGAATAATCGTATCTTCTTTTCCCAAATTGTACATTTTTGCTTACAAGCTGTGGAACAATTGGAGAGGATTTACTGTATTTCAACAATTTTTCATTCTTTTCATAAAATCAGATTCACATATATACATTTGTAACAAGAGTTTCATTTCATAAAATGCTAAAATGTTTCGTACTTTCTAAGACGTACGGTATCGTACTCTATGAATTCCAGAAAATACGGCGTTTGTTTTTTTTCCCAAAAGACATTCACAGACATTGTTCTATTCTTTCTGCGGCAGAGCTCCAATTTTCTCTCAAGGCTAAAAATATAAGAAAGTTTCTTGAAGACCTGACTCAGCAGTTCAAAGTTAACCCTTGGCAAGCATGTCTCAATGCCATCAGCAACTTTTCTAATAAAGCTGTTATCAATCCAATATGTTTTTACGATGAAAACAAATTGAAAAGCCTTTGTTTTGTTGGTTTAATCAATTTTAACGCGAACAAAGATTACTATGGTTAGGAATTGAGGAGCTTGAAAAGTAGTGGAGAACGACCTCGATTGTAGCACGTTAAATATCTCAAAGTATATAATATCAAATGACATTTGAAATCCATTCATCTTTCATATTTGAATACATAAGGACAATTTATAAATAAAGTTCAAAAGTATAATCGAGGACGATTGTAACAACAGGATCTGCTGAAATAACAAAAGTATAAAAAATCGGGGAACGGGGAAAGAAAATAAAGAATATTATTGCCGTGCATGCCAGGAACCTTACAGCAAAAGCAAACCAGACGAGAAATTTCTCCAATGCTGTCATTATAATGACAGCATAATGCGATACTGACTAATGAGAAAAAGACATGGTAATTTTTCATACTGTATTTCTTACTTCGCCGTTTATACGTATTGTTATTACTTTTTCGAGTAATGGTCTTGATTTCTTAAAATTAAATATATGTTACTATCAGCTCTAAGCTATTTCGCAACTGACCGAGTTGCTCGAAGACAGTTGTAACACTTTCACCGCTTCCCACTTTTTATTAATAACTTTGATATTCCAAGATGTATAATAAAATAGGTGTGTTTCGGTAATCTTAGATAAGAACCTTCGTTGCAGATGCAATAGTTTTGTGTCATCGTATTTTAAAGTAATAATACTACAATCGGAATCGGTCACCATTGGAAGGAGCGAACTCTGTGAGGCAAAGAAAAATAATGAAGGATCGTTGATAATTTCGTGAAAAATTGAACGACTAGACAACATGGGACGCGATTGCGTTAATTCAAGCGGATAAAATATACAACATCTCGAGCAGCATAACGACGTCCTCAATGGTTCGTAAACCCAGCCCGCGATTAAGCCGAGACCCCCATGAGACTCCTGGCCGAGCTAAATACGTCACCAAATGGCATTGTCCCGGCCCGAATCCTCCGGGAAACGGAGCTTGAACTCCAATCAGGATAAAACGTGAAAATTCACGGCAACCAGCTGGTATATC
Source organism: Megalopta genalis (assembly GCF_051020955.1). Lineage (NCBI taxonomy): Eukaryota > Metazoa > Arthropoda > Insecta > Hymenoptera > Halictidae > Megalopta > Megalopta genalis. The sequence continues at coordinate 19,814,354 of NC_135019.1, read as the reverse complement.
GATGATTCGAAGCTGCCGTCTCGCCGAGCCGAACGCCATAACGACAGGAAAAATCCGTGGCATATTCAAATTGCCGTCACCGAACACGCTACCGAAACACGAGCACGCTTGTGGGCGAGCACTCGCCCAGAAATTGCCTCGTTGTCCTCGACGCCCGTCGTTATTTACGGACCTTAACGAGCGAAAGCTTACGCTCTCTTCTCTTCTCTTCTCGTCAGGTTTGCACGAGGTTGCGAGCAACCATGCGCCGCGCGCTTCTTTTCACTGTGAAATCTTCTTTGTATTTTCACGGCGGGTTTCTTAGGATTCATGAAAATCCAGGGATGCGCGTTGACCCTTCAATCTATTGTCCGGCGTCCGCTTTAAACATTATAATCACAGTAGTTTGACTAGTTTCAGTTTTAATTATAATCGCGATACTGTGGATCTTCATTTAAAGTGCATCAAAGTTTCTTAGACTTGATAGGATTCAAGACGCTGGAATTCATTTCTACGTTATACTGGCGTAATCGGGGTTCGGAATAGTTACCATTAGATTGCGGATTTTATGCATTTATGGAGAAAACGGATGAGCAAAATATAAAAATACATCAACCTAACCGTTGATGTATTCGTTTCGTCTTATTAAAAGTATTTAAGGAAGAAAAATATTGCATCAGGCTTCTGTGCCCTACAAATGATGCAGATATTTTTGATTTTGCATGAAGATCCGCAGTGTAATTATTGTAATCGCTAGACTTAAATTTTTGATTTAGCTTTGCTGCGGTGAATCTTCTAATAAGCGAAAGAACATTTTCCATGAAGCAACTACTTTAAAGATGAACTACGAAAACAGAAAATCGCATAAAGATCCGCAGTCCAATGATCACTAGATCAACATTTTCTAGGGCAAATGCAACAAGCTGTAAATGATTCGTAATTTCTCCTTGTATACTTTTTAATAAGTTGAAGAGAATGTAACTGTTCACTTGAATTCTTATAATTATGTTTTTGTAATTACTATTTATTAGAAGCTAGTTATTATGCGTACAGAAAATATACAAGATTTTCGTCTCGATAAGGTAGAAGATCTATAAATTTTAATTATCTCCTGCGATATTTTTAATCCCATATAAATAAGCCTTTCAATTTGTATTGTAAACTTCGAAAATAAATTGGAAGGCTAATTTCTGTATTGATGTTACTATAATTACAGTAATCACTAGATTGTATATCTTTATACATTTATAGATCGTAAAAATGTTTTAAATTCAATAAAATGCAAGGTCCTACAAGATTGAATATATTTCGAAGTTGTATCTGTTCAAATAAGAGTACTATTCCTTTCAAGCTTTTCACCAAAAGATATCTTAATCTAATTCTCGGTAAACCAACCATTGGATTTCATTGTTAGCTACAATATAAAATAATACAAATATGATAAATTGAACTTTCATTTCAAAATTAAATAAAAAAAACCCTGTTACCATTTATTTCAAAATAACTTAGACGAATAAACTACAAAATAAAAATACTTTCATATTTGAAATGATCCATTATTATAAATGACTACCTGTTTTATCTCATTGTAAACAAAATTTACCAACCATGACTCAAACACTGTAGACGTGTGAGATTGTTTTATTCTAAAGATGATTCGAATATAAATCAATAAACGTGAACGAATGTATATGGGAGAATATGGCATGATATGTTAATGATTCTGACAAACGGATGAAAAGGCATGGATGAAGATTGAATGTGAATTATTGATTTGTTATAATCAATGAATTACTGTTGTGATACAGAATCCCGCAACTGCGGATCTCAAGAGCCGAATTGAAATTCCATTCTGCCTTCAATCATTTTAACGAGCTGAAACTGATACATTGATATTCTTAAATTCATTAAATCTGTCAAATGCTTCAAAACGCACCTACACGATTTTATCATGAAAGCATAAAATCCACAGTCTAATATTCAGTTTATTAAATACTTGCTGTTGTCAAAGTAGGTGTCATCAATTTCCCCTGACATAACTCGAACAGTAGACAGTAAAATCTGTTTACATCCCAATAAAATCTTTTTGCCTCGAACTGTACGCGTTAGCCAGCGAGCCGTTTGATTCGCTCCGGCACGATATCGGACAAGCGGGATTTACAAGTATGTATAACTATCCAACAAAATGGCTTTTCGACAAACACGCGAAATGTTTTCGGAAATTAATTTGGACCAATACTCCAACGATCAAACCCCGGACGTTTGCATCCGTTTTGTCGCTTTAATAGCTCCGCGCCGGAAAGAGCCGGGAATAGAACGACTCGAATAAAAACATAGTCGATAGGCGAGTAGGAATTTTCGCGGTCGCCGTAATTAGCGTGAAAGAAAGGTGACGGGACATGAATACCAATTAATGGGCCCGACAATTACGAGAGCCGCGCAAATTATACTCGCGGGAAATGTCGATATTGAAAGGATGCGAATGGGATTTCATTCTGCGCGACGTCGAAGTTAATTGGAAACTGAGCGACGAATCTGAAAAAATCTGATACCCGATGACGGCGCCGAAGGCACCGACGACACGACGCGACACGAAGCGACACGACGAACAGTTTAATGGGAGTTTTTAGCTGGCCCGGTGTAAGTAAATACTATTGTAATTTTCACACGTTCGCGATCCTCTGATAATTCTATACACATGGTGCCGCTGTTCAGAAATGTATTACCGGATTGCGGATCTTTACGCGTCTGTGACAGCTGCAATTTATGAAGTCCGCGGGAGCCTGTGCATTAACGCTCAGAACTCGGACGAATTTTCACGATTTCACGGATGATAACATTTAGGACCACTCAAGCGCTTATTTCTCAACATTTATTAAAAACTCGGCGATGTTTATGGCTCGTTCACTTAAATATTGAATTAAGCATTCGATTGAAATGAATCAACAAAAAACGAGGTTGTCTTTGTTATAATTTCGAATCCTACAACAATAAACCTAGAAATATTTTAACGCTGTTTCTACCGAAGGTGTCAAAGGACTCCATTTAATTATTTCTACTTAACAGTATTTTTTATCAAAGGGGTTAAAGGACATCTTTCAATAATTTTGAATAAAAATTATTTCCTATGTGCAACGTTTTCTATGTAATCACTTCTCGACTTTTACTATTACAAAATTAATTCGGTAAATTGTATAATACAAAATACTTGTAAAAATAGTGTTAAACAGAACTCGAATTTAGCTATAATTTAACTGTAAACTTTTATGACTATTAGTTATTCAGCGAACTTCTATCTTCCGAATTATTTATTCTTTTGTTTTCAGTTAACACTTTAATTTCTGTTATAAAAGTTCAATTTTGACAACTTAACAGATATCTTAAAGTAGAATTTAAAAGTTTATGTCATTTTCATTGAATGAATTTATTGCCTCTCGTTTTTCTGATTTGTTTAATTATATTTATTCAAGGAAAGTTTAACTTCGAAATTCAAAAATCACCACTTTATTTGCAACAAGAAGTTTCCCACCTGCTATATTACGCAAACTATGTCACAAGAGAATGAACAATGCACAGCAAAAGTAGAAGCTTCAAACGATAAAATGAGGTCAGGTTTATCGTGTACGACTATTGTTTACAGAATTATAACAGTTCGAACGTCAACAATTTATCTAGCGAACACATATTTCTCGAAGCCACTGTACACGTTTCAACGTTTACCTAAATACATTTCATCTGGAATCCATCGACGGACAAACACAACGAGAACAACAAACGACGCGAAAGTAATTAAAGACCCTCGAGTGTCAGTCTTACATCGGGCGACCCGATATCAGAAATCGATCGAACCCGACCTCGCCCGGCGAACTTTCTAAAGAACTTCCTATTTATTAATCCAGTTTTTTCAGAAGGAAAATAGAAAGAGCCGGCTGAAAACCGTGGGCCAAGAGCGATAAAACGCAGTCAGATTCTTCGAGGATCGATTCATCTCCATCAGTTCGAACAAACAAATGCCCGCCGATGGAGCGGGAAATTTAAAAAAATCTCTTGGCCCGTAAGCCGGTTGCAGCTCGGCTTTCAAGGCGGTCGATCGATTCCCGTCCCAGTTAATTAGATCCCCTCAATCCTGTGCAATCCAAGAGAATACGGATCCTGCCCTCGCGGACAAATAGATCGAATTTTCTCAGCCGACACAGGAGTAACCGTAACTTATGAAGCAACCGGGGCCCGAGGATAAAAAAAAAACGAACGAAGGAAAGAAAGAGGAAATTGGCCGTTCCTTGTTTGCCCGCCGAGGAAGCGGTGCCGCTAATTAAGCAGGTGTATCCGGGGCGCAGAAATTGCCGTACTAATTTTCAGGCAGGAGGAGGAAACCGTTTAAAAGCCCAACTCGTTGCAACTGATTGGAAAAAATTGAATTTTTTCCGCACGAGTCAGTAATGCTGTATTTCGACGGTTCGTGAAACTTGAACGCGAAATTACGTGTTGACGAAGTTACGACCGAGTTTACAGCCGAGAGGCACGCAAGTATGTTGGAAAGCGGCCGCACAGTGATCGATTATCTTGGAAAATGAGACTAAAGTGGAAAAAAATTGTTTTGTAAGTGGAAAATTGTTGTGTAGTTTGAATAATTGAAAATTTATGTCAATTTTGATAATCACGTTTCTCTTCTATCAAAATGAGCGTGTACCTAATTGCTTAACCCTTTGCACTCCGATGTCACCGATACGGCAACGCTAAATTATTATTTTTACGGCAAACATGTAAAATAGATAAATAACACAAAATCTTTTATTTATTAATTCGTATAAAATTTCGCAGCAGTATAGTGATTTTTATTTCAATTCAACGAAACCTCGTTGAAGAAGGATATTTTTTAAGAAAAATACAGTTATTTCGTACAGATATACATATGTAGCTTAATATAAACAAAACGAAAAATACAAAAGCAGAATCAAAAGTTCGCTTAAATACAAACTTGACCAATAAATAAAACTAATTTAAAATAAATAAATAAAACTAATCCACGCAGAATAAATAATAATAAGAAACGATAAGAAGAAAAGCAAGAACCGCAAACTATACGAAACGAAACAATATAAAATGAATGGAAAACTACGATATAATATAGTATGTAAAAATGTAGAAGAATTCAAGAAGTAGAGAATTTAATTTGCAACTTAGTGTGCTAAATTCGCTATAACGCTAGAGAAGCATGGGGACTTGCATTGAACAACGGTAAAATCGTGAATGGAGTCCTACAACCGCACAGAAAATTGCTAAACTTTATCACTTTCGAATATTAATAACATACACACACGATAAAAAAGTTAAAAGGTATGAGAAAGTGCAGTAAGTCATCTTGAAAATTTTTCATGATGCAAAAATTGTAACAACGTCAACAGAATAAGGAAAAATCACTGATAATCGAACAATGTTAGAAAACAAGATCTTCAATATACCAACTGCAGAACCTTTTAAAATGCAATAATTATTACAACGTCGATGGGATAACTAAAAATCACTAATAATCGAATAATGTTACAAAGAACGATGAAGCAAGATATTCGATATACCAGCATGGTAAGCTTCCATAATGCAAAAATAGTTACAATGTCGTTTTCTAACAACGTGTTCGATATTCTTAAAATCGTTAATAAGCGAACAATGTTTGAAAGAATAATAAGGAAAGACGTGTCATAAAATCTAAAGTTTAAGTAATCTCGTAATCCCATAAATGTTCAAATAAGAACAAAATAAATAGCGGCCTAATTTTAACCCATCGAGTGGAAAATATTTCTCGACTGACTCTCCCTGAAAAGATTATCGGAAGTCCCATAAACGTTATAACTCACCGTTATTCGCGTGGTCTGGCTACCTCAGCTTCCGGTCAACTGGTTTTAGAAGAAGATGCACAGGAAACACGATGAAAGTGGAATAAAAATGTTGGAAGTCTGGCGTAACGTGTGAAGACGGATGAATCACTGCTGTCAGGTGTCACGATGACTTACGAAGGGACCATGTGGTCGAAGCAACGAGCGAAACACGACTGATGACTCCCTCGTGGGGCGAAATTTGCATATACCTTGAGCGGACAGGTAGAAATGAAAACAAAAACATGTTCAGGAGGGCTCAGATTTGCCTGCATACTGTCAAATATAAAACTGTATAATTCCATAATTTTCCAAATATAACAGCCTCCGAGATTGCATTTAAACGATATTTTAGTTTAAAAAAAAAAAGAGAGAAAATTCGTTCGGGTGGGGGATGCGCGCGCATTTGTCGCCCAGGAAAGTTGGCAACGCACGTGGTGGCATTTTTCTCTGACAAAGTCCACGATCGTACTATCAATTTGTTTCAAATCTCACGTTCTACGAATTTTTACAGTTTTCCTCTATTAGGAGAACTATCATGAATGGAACACATGTTGAATGGGTATTTATCGCAAAAATTGTGAATCTTCCTATAATAAAATCTTACTTGTTTTGTAACTGTACTATGCATATCCGATCACACACACCTAATTCGAATCCAGTACCCGTTGATACGTAACTATGTAAGACAATTCATTTTTGTTGTGCTTGAGATATATTTCTGCCCTAAACTCTTTTTTCTTATTATGTGATTCATTGTAAATACGTACAATATTTTATATTAATCTTAAATTATATAAATCTTCTTTGTATCTTTGGTTGATATCACATTTTAATATTTTATGACAACGAATAATCCTAAAATAAAAAGTGACTTCACAAAAATAACAATAAAATATTGATAAAAATATGATAAAAATATCTTACAAATTAGTCATAAAATATTAAAGAAAATTTGTATAATTTAAGATTAATATAAAATATTGTATGTATTTACAATGAATAAATAAACAAAATATAAAAATGAATACCAATATTATCTTATTTTGTTATACTGTTCCACTCGATGCAACCATCTGGGACCATCAATCGACTGGGACAAAATGCATTTCCAAAAAAAGGTAGAACGAGCAAACGAAAGAGAAGCTCATTGGCACTATGCATTCTTATAGTAAAAGAAATGATCTATCGAATAAGTCGTTTATTTTTTTTTTCTCCTCTTAAACGAAATTGTCCCATTCGTGGTAGTTCTTCTCCAATAGAGCACCAGATTTCATAATCGAAAGCAGTTGTATCGCGATGCAGTTAGAATTTTCATGTTAGCGGCGGAGTTGGCTGTTTTCTAAAATCTCACTTCAAGAAGGTCGTAAAGGATCGATAGATCTAATCGTGGAATTTAATCGAGCCGGAGGACGGAAGTGCCCGGATACGGTTCGAAAGAGTGGACGTGGACTAGCGCGATCCGATTCAACGAAATCGCGATCTATTTTCCGTCCGCTTCGACAAGACCGTGTTTGAACGGAAAACACGGTAAGCGCAAAATCAATATCTCGCGGGTCCAGTGCACCTTTGAGCCACTCTGCGCGACGTGAAGTTCAAACTCTTCTGGCTGACAGTGGGAAATAATCGTTTCTACTTCTTAACTGCTCGGATTTTCAAGTTTCCCAAGCACCGCGCGCTCAAACATATGAACTCGCATTTAAAAGTTTCGAGTCGGTAATCGGGAGATTTCGAAATCTCTATTTCTCGTGTCACGCAGGCCAATCAGTGATTAGAGCTTGTAAATATAAAGGTTTGATGTTTTCAGAGTAGAAAACACATGAACAGGCTACGAATCTTTAAGCAAAACAGGAATTACATCAATTGCAGCAAACAGAGAACAAGTAGAGATTTCTTTGTTCGTATAACGATTTCAATAAGTTGATCTGTTCGCTGCTTTAAATTACATGTACTCATTTTTGTCATAAATGCATAAAATCCTCAGTCTACCTATGAGATAATAGTATAAGTATAGATGACTATCTATCTATCACATAAAATAATGACTTGAAAAGGAAAAATTAATAATATAACAAAAATTGTTGCCAAAATGAATAATTATAATGATAAACCATGATTCTTGGTAAATGTCAGTAAACTTATTTGTTTCGTGGTTTATATTATATTATCAAGAAATTATAGCATGTTTAAAAAGCAAGCTGTAAAAATAAATGATTCCATAAAAATCTGCGGTTTAATTATTATTTTATCATACTGAATTCTTGTAGTATCTGTCTGCAGATAACTATTATGATATCTAGTAGGTGTCTATTACTTATCTATATGCCTAAAAGTAGTTTTTTAGTGCATTTTATTTAGTAAACTACATCTGTTCATCTATGTTTGCTGTTCATTACAATTTGTACAGATTCATACGTTATACTATTCTATTATCTAGAAGTGCGCGCATAATATACCACTCCATAAAAGCAAAGGATCATCAAAATTAGAATCATAAAATTGTCAAGCTTTGAACTTTTTCAATTTCGTGTAACGAAAATCTTACAACATTCTATAGTATTACAAAGCAGAATGAGAAATTGAAGTTGCTTTAATTCTTTTGAAATTCAAATTCTTTACTTTACGTCCTTTCCTTACGTTCAAACGATTCTACGGAGTTTAACACACTTTTCTCCATATTCATTTCAATGTGACTTTACAAATGGAATTCGTTCTTACACAATGACCCCTCAAAAGTCGATCTACAATTTTTTACTACGGTATGGCTATACTTAAACGAAAGGTGTATGCGTGTGAGTCTGGTGTCTGTGTTCAATGTACATATTTAAGACGAAGTATTATGTCTTCGCGGCCTTATCTCACTTGTACTTTGAGTTATTCTAACGCTGGCGGCAGACTTTTCGTTTAAGGTACAATAAAACCACGAGAAAATAAATCGGAGATCAACTTTTGAAAGGTTATTATAAACGGGAAATTTCGCTTTACAAGATCCCGTTGGAGACTAAATGAAAAAATTGCTTAAACTCCGTAGAATCGTCTGAATTCAAAAAATCGTCAAAGGAGAAAATCAACTTCGGTTTCTTTCGCTTTATTTTATTAAAAGTGGAGCCTTTAAGAATGCGATCCTTATTGCTGAACATAATGTAAAGTTTTACATTATCAAAATTGATTTGCAACCGAAAAGCTGTTAAAAGTATAATTGTTGCACAAGTAAAGTGGAAACACTGTAGGTCAGAAAAACTGTTTTGGATTCAGAGTTAAAATGGCTTCGGGCGCAACGAGTTAATAAAGTTCAGTAGAGAGTTTCAAAACGGTTACTTACGTCTTTTCTAAAAGGAATCGACATTTTTCATGTGAAGAGGAAGAAATTCCGGCATGGAAGACCGGTAGCAGCCTCGGCGTTCGAGTTGTCTCGCGGCTGGCCACACTTTGTCTTCGGCTGGACAGTTACACCGACACCCACTCGTCCGAGCTCGGGGTGAACCTTGCGATCCCAGGACCCAGAAGCTTCGGAGCTTCTAAAAATAGAGGAGTTTCGGATCCACCCGCTCCTGGTCAACAAACCGATGCCTTTCCCGGTTATTACCGGGATAAAATTGCGCCGGCGAGAACCAAAGATAGAGAGAGGTCGGGGTCTTGTCTTGGCGGATCGATCGGCCCCGAATCGACGATTAGAAGCAGTATTATTGGCGCCGGAATTGGATCGGAACACGTTTTACGTATCCGATCGACTCGCTGGATAAGCGGTAATAGCGTGCCAGATTATGCCGCAGATTCGCGGCGATATTTTGCGGGAACGTGTGATCAGCTGTGCATCGGGGCTCCTGTGTAATTTAACCGTTTATTTGTTTCACCAGTGGCTATTTCATTTTGAAACTTGAAACCTACACATTTACGATTCAACGTTCGTGTTTTCTTAACATGTTTTTACAAGACGTAGCAGGTTGAATACTGAAGACATAAATCCAATTTTATGTAAAATTGTGATTGCTTTCGATGCTCGTCCACAGCTGTTACCTTTGTACTGAGATTTCTCTAATGACCGCGTTGATTAACAACTTTCCGTCTTCAATTTCTCGTTTCTTTCTTACTCATGCCCTCATTTTACTAATTCTATCGTTTGTTATTTTAAGTATCTCTTCCTGTATTACTCTCTATAATTTGTTTACATTTTGTTTACTTTATTTAATTATCTGGAGCACTCATCTTCTTTTTTCTCTTCCATTGTGTCTTCTTCTGGCACCACTTATATTCATCTTTCTTCTTTTCGATGTGTTACATGTGAGACATATGGTCATATTAATGTAACACAAAGACTTTTTGTCAATGTTGATTTAATGTGTGTAAATGTGGATGAATTTAATAAGTGGGAATTCTTTGTCTAAAATGTCATTACATAATTTATGGTGTGAATAGGAATATTATACGAGTAACCTAAATGATATCAGGGATGGACACTATTGAAATAAAATATTATTCAAACAATTATTCCAATACAATTTTGATTTTACTTGTTATTTGCTCTATCACTATATTTAAAATAATGTTATTTGTTCATCAAAATATTCGACAAGTAGACCATTTTCAAATAATTTATTTTCCAAATAATTTCGTTTCTTTACAATATAATTTATAATAATTATATTCATTATTGTTAATTTTAAAATTACTATATTATTACACTTACTGTAAACATTTTAGAAATGAAAAGAAAAACTGAAATGCTCCAATCACGCAAATGGAGACTTTGTGAGTCGTTTCCTGAAACTATAATATAAAAAAAAAGACGCTTTTCATATTTACCTTTGAATGTGAGTCGCTGCTACATTTCCTCGTCCACACTTTAAAGCAAGATGGTTAAATTGTAATAAATGAAACAAAACGGCAACAAATACAGGATGCGTTTATAAAAACAGTTGCAGAAAACGCTCCATCTAAACAAAACCTGGAAATTGAAGATGATGATGAATTTAATTTTAGGTCTGACAAAGAAAACGGACATAATGCACTCAATAGAAATTTCATAAATTTTGAAGCTTTGCCATATCGAATCATTTTTATTATTCATTATACATGTTTATATACACAGTTACTTCATGTTCTAATATATTTCCTGACTATTCGTAAATGTAATTTGTCGTCCTATTCTATTTACACTTTTATTCCGTTAAAAAATAAATCAATTATTATTACTATTATTATTATTATTATTATTATTATTATTGTTATTGTTATTGTTATTATGATTATTATTATTATTATATATTTACTCGAAAATGCTGCAAATTGAAACGTCAACAAAAGCATTGGAAAATATTTTTGATTAATGAACCTATCACAGATTTGAAGACTGAAGCTTCGCGCGGTGATAGTTAGCGGAAACGTGAGATCAGATGTGCATCGAGACGCCTGTGCAATCTAGCTGTTTATTTGTTTCGTCATTGGCTGTTTCAGCGGGTCCAGTTTTGTGGGGATTTTATGACGTTAATTGCGACGACGGTCTACGAATAACAGTACTCCACAGCTTTGTGGATCTTTCTGAAGGCGCGAGAAAGATCGGGTCGATAAGGATGTCGGTGATTTTTGCATGCACGAGTGGACGATCTTCGTGATCCGACGCTCTCGATTTCTTTGTGTTTCTCCTCTTGTTGCGACATTCGCTCGTCCAGGACAGGTTTAACCAGCTTCGCGAGCACTCGAATCCAAGGCAAATCGGGTCGGTTTGTTCGTTTTGGTTTAGTCTCGGTATAAACCACTTTGTGTTACATTTACGCGATTAATACTCGTGGGCAAGAAATACTATACAAGAAATTGTTGCATGCGAATTTTCTGAATTCAACCGGGTTGCACGTCTAAATAAATTGTTTGAATTAAGTTAATTTATATACAAAACGGTATAATTATACATATGTATACAAACGGTGTAACTTTTTTCAAACTGGACTCCATTATTAGAATTTTTTTTAGATGATAATCTACTAGATAACGATAAGATACCTGTTTTTAATTCTGCTGTTACTTGGGCGAGAAAAGATGAAATACTTAGCGTGTACTAATAGTGATTTACTAAATATATGATCATACGATTTAAAAATTTGACACTTGACCTGAAAGAACAAAGGGCAAAAACCTGAAGTTTTTATATTAAATTGCAGAAATCTGCTACAGATGCACTCAAAATGTAAAGAAACTGGTAACGGGATAATACTGTGATACGATTTAGATCATGTCATAGTCTTAACATTAACCCCTTGCCCTATTTAAGAATGAATGTTATTCTATTCATTTAGGTGCCGGAATAAAATTCTGTTCCCTTGTCATCAATATTTAAGAATCCAAATAAATGTAAACGCACAGTGTATATAAATTTTCTATTTCTTCTAAGAAATTATCACAATCGAAAAAGTTATCGTTATTACGATCCTGAAAAGAATGGTACGGCAAGCTTTAATAGCAAAATTATTTAAACTATCTCATCTTGAGTTCTCCATAAAAATTACTAGAACTATATTCGACGACATTCGATTTTATTGCAAGGTACGTATGAACAAATAATTGAATAACTTTCCGCAGATGTTACTCCCGGAGCTCGGTAACAGTCCAATAAAAGATTCGAAACGGATCACCGTGATTCGGTCAGTAGCTCCAATGTTAACGATTCAATCAAACAGGAAGGACCTAAAGTGAGAGACTTGGACCTTCCGTTCCGACGAAAGGTAGCAGGTGTCACGCAGAACTCGAATAGCAGGGGTGTTCGCCATCGAGTCCCTTGGGTACCTGTCACCGATCACCCGCGTTTCCGTTTGTTGAAGCAGCGTCGATACGTTTCCGGGAACTATATCGAGCGGATAACGATCCGCGGCTTATCGCGGCTGTTTCGATCACATGCGAATGGCCTTGGATCAATGCAGTTCGGTTGCCATTACTGATGTCCATACGTTCTTCCTTAACGGACTGATTGACCTATACAGTGCATGCCGTTCGAAGTTTTACGTTCAATTATTTCGGAATTTCAAAATGTCCCTTGATTTTTTTAAATAGAACTCAATTTTCACTTAAACGAGGAACCTGCTCCACGGCGAATCCCATGATCTGTGGTAAGGACAGGCGACTCTGAATCGTTTTTCTGAAGAACCGATTTTTTCGAAGCAATTTTTCGACTTTTTTCAATCGATTCTTGGATATTCGATTTTGAAACAAATCAGTTTTTTTAGTTACGAAGTTTATTAAACTATTGTAGCATAGACGAACATCACTGGACCATTTACCATCTTTAAATAAATGGTTAATAAATGATGATTCATTTTTACTTAAATTATTATTAATTCTTCCTTTTCTCAAGTCTTAAACAGATAAATAAATATACCAATCTAATTTAAAAGTTCATATGCAGTATCTCATCATGAGATACTATTGGTATCTCGTTATAGTGTTATAAATGTTATACACTTAATTATTGAGTTACGTTTTTATCGAAGAACTTGATTTTGTAAATCAGTCTTATAAACTGCTACATGAATCAATTATTGCATTTTAAGTTCGAATTATAAAATCGTGTTCCGCGACAAAGCAATAAATCATGCAGTATGCAAGTGGATATAAATAGTGTTTCGATCGATTTTTTTAAGTTAATTTTCAAAGAATCCATTCTTGAAGATTCGATTTTCCAGCAAATCGATCTTTGTTGCTGCGGCTCAGAATCGATGTTTTTGCAAGAATCGTCCATCCCTAATCTATAGTACGCTACTTTTTGCATTACGTACATAATCAAATTATATATTTGTGGTTTCTGCATTGAAATGTACGGTTCTAATATTTTTACTATGCCGGTATTCGCCTGTATAGGGTTAAAGAACAAAAATAGAGAAAATGAAATGGATTTATCGCAGAGGTTTCAGGATTTGACATCTATAGATTTTTTTCTTATGGGGTTTTAGAGAAGATCAAAATAAAAAAGAACATTTTAGCAGATGCTAATACAAAAAATTGGAATTATTTTGCAGTTTCACTGAATTGACATCCGGGGAGTAATTGAGTGTACAATCTCAAATGAAACACTTGCCGTGTAAAACAGACAGTTCATTTTAGTTTTCTACGAAATAGATTTGCGTGCTGTAAGTTTGAACATGTCCTGTGCAGTTTACGGGAGAAATCAACTGATGTATTAATAATGTTAAGCTGCTTTGAGCAAACTTCACCGAACCATTCACAGTTGAGTGGTCACAGCTCCTTGGCACGCAGATCGGTCACAGAAGTCTACATGCGACTGACAGGATTAAATATTTAAAATGGAAACCCAATCTTTGCACATTGTATAGCGATTGACAATTCAGAGTTTAAGATATTCAGAGGCAATAACGATGTTGCAGTTCTATACATTTACAAAAGATCTGTTGAAACAGAATGTTTTAACTGAGAACTTTCTCAGATCAGCTGTCAACAATTTATTCGTCAAGTAATACCTAACATTTCATGTAAAATATAAAGTAATATAACACTGAGAATAATGACTGCATTCAAATAGAATTTGGTATAATATTGCGCTGACACAGAACATGCAAGACAAAAATTTGTAACCCTTTGCACCCGAATGGTGACTCCGAGGCCCCACTAAAAATTGTTATATCACGTTACAAGACTCAAATGCAATAAGTCATATAAAATGGAAACATTGTAGATCAGATAAACAATTTTGAATTTAGAGTTTCAGTCCGAGCCACGATGAAGTCAAATCCATTATTTTTTCTATTTTTTTAACCTGCTAAAACTGAGGGGAAACCAACAGAAATTAACATTTCAACTTCAAAATGCTTTCATTTTTTGTAATTATCAATTTTTTACTTTTCTCGTAGTTTCTGCGATAGCCAAATGCATCTCGATTAAAAATCGTTCTTGTCTTTTTGTTTCGGCAAATAGCCCGGCCGGAATCATGGTAACCGTAAAGATTTCTTCCTGATACGCGATCGCTTACGAGGCTCTGCACCACCAATGAAGTTAACTTCTTCTTGTTGCAAAAGTTCATAAATATTGTTGGAAAAGTAACAAACACGTATGAAAAACGCCGATACAAGAAGTTGCACAGTTTCTTTATTAAAAAAAAATACAAAACAGAAGACAAAAAAATGCGTTCCAGACTGGAATACCAACTTAACCAATACGCGCATTCCTGTACTTCGAGGGTTGTTTGCACCTGTTCGAAATAAACGACGATCACCGAGAAGATAGTCTTTTCCTCCGTAAGAAGCTTCCCGCGGAAGTTTTCTGAAAATCGGTTGCAGTGGCTTGTCCCTGCGCGAGTAACGCGTTAACCAAAAAGTAGAAGGAGTCGGCAGAGCGTTTATCTAAAGCCGTCCGCGAAGTTTCCGCGGACTTTGACTCGTCTATCTGAATAAGATAATAGTAACTCTTGGTTTAGCGCTTATCCAGGGAGCGGCGTTTACCAGGCACACTCGAGGAGCCGCATAAAGGTGTAGCGGCCGGATCGATGCAGATTGCTTTAGAAACGGCTGGAAGGAACGTCTCGTCTTCAGTGACGCATAGTTGACTGCTCTTATCGGAGAGACCGCCTGCAGGTGAAGAAGGAAAGCATTCATCGGTTCGAGGACGAAGCCACGATTTCTCGAAATTGCCCGGCGTTTGACTCATCGGTATGCCAACTCGCTCCCACTTTCCCCCATGCCGAGACGGGCCCTTTCAATTCCCTTCTGCCATTTTGATTGCTAGCATTCAACGTTTCGAGAAACGATTCAATTAATTGCTCGTCTCCTCGAGGCACCAGGACCCACTCGTCCTACGATCTCACCCGTAAAAGACGTGTAATTTAAATCTATTTAACGCTGCAACTGGACCGGACCATACCAGGGTCTCCCGTGACCCTACATCATTTTCTGCACGATCATCTTTTCCGCTGTATCACAAAATGTTTGCCGAACTAATATCCTACGATGGCAGGATAATTATGTTTAAAAAGAGCAACAACGATGACAAAGTAACAATCTAGAATGTTTTAGCGTATTTATTAACACGTTTTAATAGGATTTTCAATGACCGAACTGTGTTTTAGAGGAAGCTCGATCATTTCCTTCTAATTCATTAGTTGAAAACAGCTTATAACATTATATTAATTTAAATTATTCAATGGATGTGATTATTGTAGTTTGTGGACAATTTTTTAAAACATTTGTAACTTCGATTTTAAAAGAACTGTTAAAAAACTGCCGGTAGTTTTTTAACAGATTAAAGTGTTAACTATAAAGAGCATTTTGTTCTACAATACAATTTCCGAATGTTTGAAAATCTGTGCGTCAAAAAACTTAAATGCTTTTTCTAAAATCACACGTTCTTTTGTACATTCTGTATATTTTACTATGTTGTAGATTATTTTATGAGAATACGAGACAGAACGATTCTTCATATGTGTAGCCACTAATAATTTTTGACAAAATTTCAATTAGTATAAATCACGAAGAAAGATAGGAGTGGTCGCTTTTTACATTGTTTCTTGGCTTCAAAATAACCTTGGCTGAGCCTGCAATAAAAATTAAAAAATTACAATTTGCAGTTTTGTGTCAGTTATGTACATAAAAATCTTCGAACATGCGGACATCGTGCGACAGACCCGAACGAAGAACTTCACGAATAAATCACGACAACGACACACGCGGGAAAGTAAAACACTACCACCACTGACGGTTTCCCACCAACAAAGACAATTTCAAACACGTCCGCACACCAATAAGAAAATTCGACGACCACCGCCAAACTTCATACATAACTCCAATCACGACAGAACCGAACTGACGACGAACAACACAACCAGACTCGAAGAACATGAAAAAAAGCGAAATCAACCACGCAGGCATCCTTTAATATTATCGCAAACGAGTGAAACAATTTTCATGACTCTGCCAAATTCGGTACACGAATTTACAACTTCGAAGTAACAATTTAATACATTAATCTTTTCAACTATCTAACAAAAAAATTGAAGACGATTGATCTAGCTTTACTAAAGTCATTTTGTTTCGAAGGATGACTTTTTAAATGACTGGAACGATAATTTTTTGCTGCGACGCGTATTCACTTCGAAATATTTCAATAAATGTTTACGAAATTTTTAAAGCAATCCCAATGAACGTGTTACGGAGTCGATGCTTCGGATGTTAGTGCTGCCATAAATACATATGTCTCTAACTCATAAAAATTTGAATTCATCGGAATATCGTAAAAATCGTTATGCATCGGCCGATGTTTCTTGTAGAATCGATCTTAACCTATTTTTTCGTGGCGACCTGAATTTCGGATGTCTGCAAACTTCGATCTCGCGCACTGCAGCCTTCTATCCTGTGTAACTGCTCGATATCTCGAAACACTTGAATACTCGAGCTTCCATTCGGTGTTCCGAAAGTCTCGAGAACTTGAGCGTCTGCATGTAGAAAGATGTATCCACGATCGCGACCCAATTTTCCACCGAGTTTCCTCCTGCGCGTCTATTTATTAAGCGGATTAAAACCAACGATTAATTCTCTTCTACTAACAGGAAGTGTCGTCGAATTGATAGGCTCGAGATGTGGGGAATTTTTTGCAGGAATACTCACTTTATAACTAACGAGCATTCACGATGCATTAAATATTCAGCAGGCGGCCGATGAATATGCATGGCCCACCATTCGATAGAATAATATACTCCACTTTCATGGCGTGACTCGTACTTTGCACGAAGATATTATTTCCATGAATTTTCATTGAATTTTAATGTAAATAGCCACTCGGTTCGAACAGCTCTGTAATGGAAACCATTTGATGTACATGGCGTACTCAGAAGTAAGCTCTGTTAACAAACGTTGTTCGTGCACCGTTGCGATCTCGATTGTGCGAATGTCTCTCGACTTTGTTTGTCCATTGACAAGCCATGGTCGGTTTCAGACCATGTGACAAAGAACATTTCCCAGATATCCAACTAGTTACGGAAGACTGACGATTAGAAGTTATAGTATTTTAACTCATATCAACTAATATGAGCATCACTTTGATATTCGTTAGAAAAATGAAGTCAAAGTATAATAGCTTTGAAAATGGCTTTAAATAACCTTTTTGTTTACTTTTTGGAGTTTTCTACATTCGTGTGAGTAGCACACATAATTGAAATATAAAAGGAAAGCTTGTATCTTGATTCTAATTGTGGATTTCTTTATCTATCCCTCCCGAAATTCGAATTGCGTTTGGATACACTTATGAAGACGTATGAATGTATGTGTGTGTGTACGGACAAAAATATATTTATTTTCTTTCTTATTACATTTTCTATATACATTGTTATGTATATTGTATATATTGTAGATATACTAATATGCGTGTTTATGTATTTCCAATTTTTCTATCTAATGCAGGATCACTAAATTAATAGGATATTTTTAATTATTCAAACTTTTATCATATCCAATCGACGATTAAATCAATCGATTGATGAAATCGACGATTGAATTAACCTATTGATGAAAATAATTGTCAATCGCCGATTAAAATCGACAATTGTTGATTTCTTATTGGAACTGGAAAGATATTTTGATGTAATTTATTACATACTTATATTTTTCGTATTCTTTTCCTTTAGCCCCTGCATAATCGTACATGCAGATTTTCTAAAAATTATTCAGAGTTATTATTAACTACCATCATTCAATTAATCATACATGATTAATCATTACTATTTTAATCATGATCAACGACAACATTTGCTTTATTCATTAATCATGATTATGTAGTCGATTACTTAGTAATCGTATTCGAGTTATAATCGTTGATCATTAATCAGAGTAGTTTTTGCCGAACTCTGATGCTAGCATCGCCTCTAAAATCATCAGGTCTGCGGAAGAGTATCTCATTCTCTCTTCCTAAAACCGTGAAACTGCTTCGTGATTCATCGTTCTCGGGGCTCGTCGAAACTCTGGCGGCCTTCCCGGCTGAGTTTACGACGGCCAATCTCTTGCTTTGGAAATCCACGCCGGGAACTGGGATGGTTCTCCGCTTTTTTCCTTCCACTCTCGCCGCGATGCAGAAGGAAACGGACAGAGTCTGAGAAAGCAAGACAAGGGAAGAAAAAGAAAGAGAGCGAGGAGGGTAGCGGAAAAAGCAAGCTTCGCGGAGAGCGAAACTACACTTGCCCCAATCCCGGACCCCCCTTAACCTCACGAAAACGATAGCTCACTCCCTTCTGCCTTCCGACCGGGATCGTTTCTCCCTCTTTATCGGCCTCTGCCCATCTTACAGTGGTCCGAATCGACGATTCCAGTGACATTTTGCTGAAAAATCGATTTTCTCGTATCGATAATCACTTTCGTATTCCTACGTTTCTATTCCTAAATGTTCAATCTCGAAACGTAATTCGTGAAATTTTATAGCATTGCGATAGTGAACATTAGGGTAAATGCGTCAATTATTGTGCCTATTAATGTGACGTTCGAAGTTTTCAACAAATTAAACAGTTGTTTTTACCTATATCGCACTTTAAATTATATATTGATATCTTTTATAGATGTTTTCCATAATTTTTATAATTTTTTCATAATTTAAATATATGTATAAAGAACACAAAGTATTAAACAAAATATACAAAACAGTTTTTGAGCCAGTTACTGGTGCCCTCAAAAAGATGAAAAGTTAATTGTTATTGTCAGTTACCGAGTCTTTTCTAGTTACTGTGAGTTAATTTCTGTACACTCATCTAGTTACTGTTTGTCAATTTCTATGCACTGATCTAATTTCTCTGTTAACTTCATTCTTCTGATGAGAATATCAATTTTTCTAAAAGGAATATGGGACATATTGACCCAGCGCGACAGCAGAGGGTTAATGAAATTAATTAGCCTTCTCTAAAGAAACATTGACATTTTTCTTTTGTTTCACTTCTATTTAAGTTTATTAGCATATAATTTTATAATGAAAATTGTATTTTTGTGTTATTAATAGCATTATCTTTTTAGGCAATATGCAGAATCCTTATTTTCCTCAATTTTAAGATTAATGGACTTAACTGATTGGCTTCTGAGCCGTCCATATATATTGATGACATTTGACATTTTAGACATTTTACTGAAAAATCGATTTTCTTGAATCGATAATTACTTACGTATTCCTTTCGTATTCTACTCCAAGCGATCAATCTTAAAAGCGAAATTCACGATAGGTGCCATTTTTCATGAAAAAAGATTACTTCTCTTTGCCATTTTTCATGAAAAAGATTACTTCTTTTTGTCATTTTTCATAAAAAAGATTACTACGATCGTTTTCTCGACACTATGATTGTTTTCTGAGTACGCACACTTCGCACTGTAAATGCTTTCCTATAGGATTCTACATAGGAAAATATTGTTACATCAGAAGAGACCGAAGAGTTTTAGTCGGAAATAGTATAGTCACTCCACAGGTGATTTACGTGTTTTGAAGGAAAATAGCGGTGTCACGTCAGTATTGACCTTAAAATGCAAAAGAGATGAATATTTTCCATCTGCTTCTTCGAGTATAGAACATTCTTTTGTATTAAGCATCCACACATTACGTTCAAAATTACTGTTCGTAATTTACTGGAAAAAATAATGATTGATTAAATAATGAGAATAGCCGAGATTGTGTTAAAACAGTTTTAGCATACTTTCTCTATACGATCACGCAAAAGTTACGTTTTATTCCGTCTCGCAACGCAAGTTATTGTTATTTAAAATTAACGTCATGTGAATTCAAATTGAAACTAGCTTCATTACGTTTGGATGAATGATCAAACGTGGGATTGCGCACTGCGTTTTCTAATATAGCAATGCGATCGATGCACAGTTATGAAATCGTTTTTAATTCGATTACATTTATTAGTACTGTTCATGAACGTTTCTATCTCCTTTCAATTTATAACTGAATAACAATAAAGAGTAGATCAAAATTATTGAATTGCACAAAGGAGGAATGAACAACGGTGACATTATTATGACTCCCGGATAAAAAAGAAAGAAGGTAGAAAGAGCGATAAATAAAAGTATTAAAATTATTATTATCGGAAATCGAAGATCTATCAACCATTCAAGTCGACCAGTGAGTTAAAACTAGCTTTACAAAATGCCTGGAATGAAATTACAATAAAGAAGGGTTCGAAAACGTATCCAAGCAGAAGGAGCAAATCTTTTGTTCACATTTCATATTAATTTTATTGTTATTGCGATCAACATATTTATTGCTAAATATAAATATACAGATATAAGGACAGAACTTTCTCCACGCTCTGGATATTCAAGGAACATACGAGGGTTAGCATTTCCATACTATGATCCTGCTAATTTGTCCGCTAAGCGTTATTTGATGCAATAACTACACCGTAAGATTGAAATGTATTCCTGGCTAGATTTTCCAACGGCTGAGGTTTTGGAATGGAAACTATAATTACTCGAAACCCTATAGTTTGTAGAAGGAATGCAGTCCGTGCTCCATTCTCGTTTGCGACCGATGGTGTCCCGTTAACTTGGTCTTATGGCATACTCGAGACATGTAGCACGGACGCAGAAAGGACGGGCTGTGTGACGCAGGAAACTCTACGAGGTTGTTGTGCATTTTCTGCACTTTTGGCGGGGACACTAATTGCCGTCGCGTGTATACGGCAGTATTCTAGCGAACGCTAGCCAGTTCTAGAGTAAAATCCGTCGAAAACACACCCTCCTCTGGTCGCCGCGAGTAATTCGGCGAAAACGGGAGCCTATTCCGCTTCTCTGTCTTCTTTACGGTGCTCATCGTCCCTTGTGCTTCATTAATTGTTTCATTTCGTGCTGCGCTCCTCAGTGACGCTGTACACGTGGAAAGCAAGCTTAGTAAAACCGAACTTCTCGAAAGACTGAGGTAATATTCTGAGGTTTGCTCTTCGACGGAGGAGACTTCACGATTCGAATCTTTTGACAGTGTTTCGGTAGTTCAATCGCAATCGAGTTAACCCTTTGTGTTAATGGTATTTTTTAATCGACAGCATAAATTAACAGTATTTTATCATTGAAACATATGACAGACACCACCGAAAATCGCTACACCATAACCCGGAACAATTTTCACAAGACCATTTATTAATTTTGAAAAATAATATTACAGAAATAAATTTATTTGCTGCATTCCCGGAAGCCATATTGAAAATCCATTTGAGGGTTAAGGGTTTCTATGGTTCTATTGTTAGATTACGAGTTTAATGTAAATGCAGATATTTTTAGACAGATTTGTTGCAATAAATAATCTTGCCTTCGTGACATATTCTATTATGACTAGACTGTGGACTTTTTATGCAAAATAAAAATTGTCTGCACTTATCGCAAGATAAAGCAGCTACGTAGACATTTATTTCTCTTGTTAATCACTTCCAACGATTTAAAATTAGTACAACAGTGTTTTGAAATTCTTTGAACTGTTTTTTTTTTGTTTTGTGCTTGATCTACTCATTTTTGCTATAAATGCATAAATTCCGCAGTCTAATTACGACCAACAAGAAGGAAAGATCTTGTCAAACTTTTTGTTATTACATACTAGTATAATACATATAAACTATCATTAATAAAATGAGGACTTAAATGGACTGAAAAAAAAAATATATATATATACAGTGAAGAGAACAAATACAAATACGAATGAGTCAAGTAGGTTATTTGAAGGCTAACATATTATGCATGATTGAATTTGTTTTCTAGCTGTAGTATTAGATCAATCGAAAAATTGTATCCTACCCTATATACGTTCGCACAAAGATCACCAGTTTATTCGTTGCACTTCGACCGGATCTAAAAACAAAAAAGAACCGGAGTTGTCGCGGAATAGTCGTAAAATTCGAACAACAGAGACCCGAAGTTTCCGGCAGCATAGAATTCGTAATCGAAACGCGTCACGATCGATCGGCCTAACTTCCGTCAATTTTTTTTCTCTCCACCCCCCACAGGCACGTCGTCAACGCGAACGAAAGTTCTCGGACAAATATGAGAGAGGGTGAGCGCAGCGCCGTGAAACGGAGGAACCCGAAGAAACAATTTCGAACAAGTGCTCGCGGAAGTTCCGCGTCGGGGCCGGTAGCTGCCGTAAAATATCGAATCGAGGGAACGACACGTCCGCGACGTTTAAAATGAGAGTGGCTCGAACGATTCTAGCTAAAAGTCGCGCGTAAATCCGCGACAGCCGCGAAGAATCCGCGCGAGAACGAGAGGATGAGGACGCGGCATCAGCTTGAATCGATAACATCATTCGACGAAAATGTTTTAAACGCTATTCCGCAAAGGGTTTAATGAAATTCGAAAAATTACAGCGGCTTTGGCGATTTTTCAGCAACTGACACAGGTACGTAATATATATAGGACCATTGTTCAAAGCATTTATTATATTTGAGTACTAACATTTGCCATAAGTTAAGACGCGATGTAATATAATCAAATTGTAATTCTTATTCACGAAGTTTTTGTTCTTTTTCTTAAAGGAAAACGCTCTTAAGTGTAGATACAGTTTTTGACTAGAAAGTTTGTGTTTCTTCCGCATCATTTTCGAACGATAAATTACTAACGTTTCCATTGAAGCAAAAAATTATATCTAGAATAGCTAGAATTGCATATATCTCTGTACTGTGTATCTCCGACTAAACTGTACTATAAAAGGACTTCTAAAACTCGTAAATAAATAATAGTAATAACAATAATTGCTTATTTAACGAAACGCTAAAAAGCAGAGATGAGCAAAATTTTATTCGAATAGCAAATAAGAGATAAGAATTGACGAATACAGTTTACGAATACAGTCGACACACATTATCGAATAAATATCCAATCAAATATAAAATCTAGATAAAAATTTTTATCCGAATAAGATTTTATTCGAAAAAAAAATTCATCTGAATAAAGAGTTATTTGTTAATCCAATAAGAATTTATTTATGCAGGAATTAATTCGGAAAATAATGGATTTGAATAAAAATTATAGAAAATAGTGTTTTTTACAGTTTAATGATTAATTACTTCCACGTTAATTCTTACTTTTAGGCAAATTGATCATTGCTACAGAACTAAAATCTTAATTTTAAATAATCTTGCTCAACAAATTACGAAAAAAAAACGGTCAACAATTATTGACATTATTATTCGATATACATATATAAGCTGTACACTAACGTCATTGAAACTTTTCAGCAAGTTTGTCATTGTTCAAATGTTTTTGAATAAATATTTAAGTAAAATAATGATTTAATTATAAATTTAATTATTATATTTAATTATAATAATTAATATACAATATATGTAAAATAATTATTCGAATAAAAAGAATTCATTTAAATCAATTATTTTGCATTAATATTTATTTTTAAAAAATTCGAATAATGGTCAACTTCGCTAAAAAGGGTCAATGACATTAGTGTATAGCAAATACTGTTTTATTATTATTATTTATTATATAGAGGTCATAAAACTCATTAGCAACATCAGAGAAAAAAAACAGAGGTTCAACCGGAATTTAATTACCTGTAACTTGTAACAACGTTAACCGATTTCGATAAAATTTTCGGTATGTATACAAGTTACCGAGACCTATAGAACGAATTGTTTAAATTTTCATTATAAGCTCAGATGAAAAAGTTGAAAAAACATCATCTTTCCACTTTGTTATCATTCCAATCAATTACAATCTAGAATAATTTTCGTATTCCCATTCTCTAAAAAAACTAGTTGGTCCAGCATGTTAAAAAAATTCAAGTCATTCGTGCCAATTTTAAGAAAGTTATTCCGTTTGAAAAGGTGTTAACATACTTTTCGACGCAACTATAACTCGCTATTCAACAAAAGCCAATATCGAAAAAACCTATCTTTGGTCACTTGAGAAGCGTAACGAAATGTCCCAATTTTAAAAAATCAGTATTATTTGATATATCACAAAAATTCAAAAAGAAAAGAGGGAGACTGGTATTAGGCCATTCGTTCCAACCGACGTCGAATTTGCTGAAGGATCAATGTCTCCAACGATTCCACCGGTGCTCGTGTTGTCGCTGCTGCTTCTCTCGCCGGCGGCGTCCGAAGAAGCGATAGATCCCTTTGCACTGATACGAGAGTCGCTCAAATATTGGCGCAGAATCTACAAGATGTACCAGGAGGAGGTCGGTCTCGGTTACTGCTGGGCCGAGTATTTCCTGCGGTTAGGCCAGACCACGAGGAACCCGCCGCCGGAGCAAACTGCGACACCGAATGTTGCCAATTTTCAGATCAATCGGGACAACTTGTTCGTTTCGAGGCGGGATAAGCGTTCCCACGGATCGTTGGACTCTGGAGACGATAACGAGGCCAAAATGGAACGAAGAATAACGGTAACGCGCGAGGGAATCGAACGTTACGAGGACCGATGCGGTTCTAAAGCCACGCAATGTTTCGTAGCTAATCGTTTTCGAAGAAGCATTGACCGCAACTTTTCAAATCCGCCGTTCTGCAAGTTCGAGGCAGAAGTTCCGAAGTTCCCTGAAAAGATACCGGGCGAAAGGGACGTTTCCGCTGGAAAGTCTCGGGCTCTTGGACCTAGTTTCGCATTGTCGGACGAAAAGAATCATCGACTCGCTTCCCTTTTAGCTCCGCTGACCGCGACCCAACGAATTACGGTCGTTACCAGCGGAAATTTTCGCGTTCAAAGTCTGTCGACCTCGACGAAGAAGTCTCGCGAACGCGGCCCTCGACGTTCCAGCGTGCCTGCAGAACAAGATGGCGCCGATGGCGGACTATCTTCTTCGCTGAAGCGGGTCGTCGTAGCACCGTTCGTTCTCGAATTTAAAGGAACGGGAGCAGAAGGCGGTCCCGAACCGGGATGGAAATTGAAAGGCCCCGGAGCGGACACGCGTCGTAAAGTTTTACGCTCGCTAGGGAGCGACGGCACTTCCGGTTTTGCGTTTTCACTGGCGCGTTCTCGCCCGAGAGGCCGGGAATCGCTGCTTTTTCCCCGGAGGGTCGTGTTCGTCGGTGATTCGCGATTTAAGGGCCGTAATGCGATGAAGAAGCTCGGCGATAAGGAGGGACGAGAGGATCTCCGACGCGAGAGGAGAGGAGAGCAGTCGAACGTCGAATTCCGGGGAGAGGAACGGCCGCGAGAGAGACACCAGAAACGTTTCCGACGCGAACGCGGGGCAGAAAGCTGGATAAAGATAGAAAAATTGAATAAAGAAAGAGGCCTCGATCTGACGCCGAGTAACCAAGCGTTTCAGAGACGCTCCCTCGCGTTTCAACACGAAACACCGATCTGGAGACGCGGGATTCGCGGAGGAAGAAGAACGACGAAAGGAAATGGAAGCTGGAAGACCAGAAATGATTTCGGGTACTTCCTGGAATCCGAAAGTAGCTTTTCTCTGAAGAAGAGAGGCTTTTGGCCGAGGGAAAGGTTTACAGAGGACGAACGAGAAAACAATTGGGAGAGCCCCAAACAATTATCGAGCCCGAAGGACAATCAATATCGAATCGGTGGAGAAAAAGGAGCTGGGAAGCCTGTTACGTATCCCCCGCGAGATCCCTCGTTACTTCCCGTCACTCGGCAACGATTTATGGGGGATTATGGCAGCCCAACGAGTGGAACGAGTCGCAACTCGATACAGAGTCGATCGCCAGAGAATCAAGGTCGGTGGTCCTTGACTAGCTTCGGTACGGCGCGTGGCCTTGCCAGGATGTCGGCGATTCTTTATGATCTCCACACGGTGTTTATGGCGTTCCTAAAAGTACTGAGAATGTTTGTGGAACTGGGCTGGGAAACGGTGGACTATATCGAGACTAATATGGCGCTGGCCTGCACCAAGGACTATTTAGTGGAGAAAGCACTCCAGTGGATCGATTCGTGAATACTGGGACATTGGAACATTAGATTTTTTGCCGGATAGTGGTCAGTACAGTGGTTTGGATTTGTAAAGACGCGAATTAAATGCATAACGATGTTATTGATATTTTGTTTATTCTAAAGAAAATATTGTTATGGTGTTTTTAAATTCTAAAATTTGATATATTTTTTTACTAGGACGATGGACTTCAAACCGTATCAGTTATTTAACCCTTTGCTACTTTCCAAATAAATTTTCGTATTATTTTTGTCTGTATTCAAGAAATTGTTTAGAAGTAGAAGTCTTCTATAAGCAAACCGGAACAATTCCGTATACGTCAAATAAAGACATCATATCAAGTAGAAATACTATAGGTAAACACAAATGTCTTCATTTTGTAATTAAAATAACCTCGAAAGCAAAGAGTTAATACACTTTAAGGTGCACTTTATCCTAATAACGGGACACTTTGATTTGAAATGCAATAATGACGCTTTAGAAAATAGAGATTCAGGGAGATATTCTGATATACCAGAGAGATAGAAACTAGAGATTCATTTGTTACTCTAACGGGATTCAAAATATAGCTATATCTTATCAATTTGTCCACATACGTGCATAAAAAAGTCCTCGCTTTGGCATAGTCAATTTATTTCCTATGAAACACATTTGTAAGCTCGCTACGACTTAATTCATACATGCCGTTTGAAGCAAAAGAGGTGTAAGTCCATTTTTTCCTAGGTTGATTTAATATTATTAAGTCATATTTGACGTAGTATTTTATTTGATTTTTGTTTATTACTTCAAGTTAAAGCTTGAAAGTGGCTTAAACAATAAAGTTACACACATTCTGGACGTTATTGCATTTTACAGAAATTTTTTACAGAACAAAAACTAACTCTTTTTACCTACACCATTTCTGCCTTCAATGGCTTACATATAGACATTTTAGTGTTTCTTGAAACAGGTATTAATTTAAATTAATCATCAAGAACTGGATCAAGCAACGATTTTGTATGAAAATAAAAACAGATGTTACAGTCGAAGAATTAATAAAACGAAAACTAAACATACAGATTTCCAATATTAATTGCTCTTAATATTAAATCTTTCCTTAATATTAATTATTCTCAATGTTCTCACGCTTTTCGAATGGCAAGCTTTAATGCATTGAATCTCTCAAGACGAAAATTTTGAAGCCCCGATAAAATATGAGTGGCACGTCAATCAACGCGTCAATGAGATCCTAATTTATTAATAACTATGTCACATACAAAATTAGTGCCTTAATAATTTCCTTTCCCATAACTGATCCAGAAGCTAATTTTACTAAATCGTTCAACTCGAGATATCTTCTTTAATTACAATTAAAAAATTGTTATTGTAAAATTTATTAAGGAATTCAAAAAATTCACTACCAATTACTGACTTTTAAACGTTTTTTAAGCAGACGCCATTAGATTAACTGTACAGTAGTACGATCGCCAGCGAAAATTATGTTTCCAGCATCCTCGATATAAATTACACTACAAATCTTTAAGCAAAACAAACTTGTCTGTATCAATTATAAGAAACAAATGATGGTGTAATATATTACAAAGTAATAGTGGCATAAGTCACATTTTCTTAATTCTGGAAAACAAGGACTGTTATTATTTACTGACCAGAGAATTTAGCGTCACATTAATTATTATTTCACTTATCTTTTTAACATATTGACATGTACAAATTACATTTTAAGACACATGTTAAGATTTTCAAAAATGTGACTTACTTCGCTATGATTTTAACCCACTCAAATGTTAAATAGAAATTTCATTTTTCCGTTAATAAATTGGAAATGAAATATAAAAGCATAGTTACTATTAGACTGCGTATTTTTATGCAAAATAAAAATGATGTAGCTAAGCACATTCTTTTTCGATCCTTTAATATTTTTAATAAGTTCGCATTACTATATCGACATTCTTAATTTCTTTTAATAATTTCATTGTTTTAAACTACGCCTAAACTACGCCATTGTTTTGCTACAAATGCATAAAACTCGCAGTCTAGTTGCTATGTGTATTTCGTTGAAATCATTAGTCTATAACTCAGCAGAGATACGTTTGCTTCTGTCATCGTTCTCCTTCGCGTCCCTCAATTAAAATGTTTCCAGTGTTGAACATTTGATGAACTCAGCGACAAGAACGCTCGAAACTACTCGCCGACGATGATTTATCGATCGGAGGTCTTCAAAGCGTCGTAAAATCCTCTTAACGGTTCCAGTAATCGTTAGCCTAAGTTCCGCTGCAAGGCTGGTCTGTTTCTGGCGTCGAGACGCATCGATCGTCCGACTGTGGATCGATATCGAGCAAGTAAATTCAAAATTCAGCTTTTTATGAAGCCGAACGTCGTTCGAGGAGATTCGACTACCACTAGAGGGAAGAATTTACGAACCGATGGTTGGGGGTTACAATTAAGAACATCGATCGATCCCCAGAAACAGGTGTTCGTTGTAGTCGATAGCAAGCATCGCGAATGAATTTTTGATGCCACCTGTTGCTACCGTCGGGACCTCCTTTCTTCTTTCTCCTTCTCTCTCTCTCTCTCTCTCTCTCTCTCTCTCTCTCTCTTTCTCTCTCCCCCCCTCTCTCTCTCCATCGCCTCTCTCTTCCTCGCCTCCTCTCTCGCCTCTCTCTCTCTCTCTCTCTCTCTTTCGCTCTCTATATCGACATCCGTACGTCTCGAGTTCTCCGAGATAATATCTGCCGCTGAGAACGAAGCTGCGCCGATACAAGAGTTCAAGGAGTGATCTCGATTCTCTGATGAATGTCACGGAAATTTTCGATCTCGCCTACTCGAAAAAAAACGTACCGACGATAAGGTTCCGTCGTTATACGTTTGCAAACGATTTCGTGGCTCAGGGATCACCTAGCGTACATTGTACGCTGTACACGCGTTAATTAACCACCGTCAACCCTCATTTATCCAACTTGGATGTCGCGTTAAGTACCAAGCTGAGCAACTTCGTAATATGAGAAGTGGAGAAAAGTGATTATAAGTAGAACAAGGAAAGTGATATTATAAAACTAAACTTTCAAGATTGTACAATAAATTTACGAATGTACAAGGTTTATTAAATTTTATATTGCATTGTACAGAAGATAGAAAAATTAATGTGCATAAGAGATTATTCACGTCTTTTTACGTTTTCTACAATCTTTAAATTTAATCAATGTAATCAAAAAATTTTATTCAACTAATACATTGTATTATAAGAAAATCGTCGATTTTATTTTACGGAACTTATCGAATTTTAAAAAGTAAAATTCTATTTTTCGAAACATAACTCGTACATACACTTAAAGACAAAAGTTAAAAAATTAGGATAAAAATTTGTGTTGTGTCAACGAGAATATTAATTTCATTCTTTTTATTTTTATTATTTTCTTCTAGTGCCGTGTGCACTAAGTAAAACATATATTATATGCTTCAATATAATATATACTTTTCATTTATTAAGACATTTAGCTATCAAAATATCAAGTTTTAACGTTAGGTAAAGTCTCTTAACCTTCGTCGGTAAGCATTTATTAGCTTACAGAATTTGACATAAATTTCAAAGAATTTTTATTACATTCTTTGATTTGATTGCCGACATGGCACATCTGCTTCTATTCTGCTATTGCATACCTTTCGGCCTTTGAGACTTCTGAACATCGGTAAATAAAGAATGGACAATTTTTACTTTGCATAAAGACCCGCAGATTTAGTGTAGATGTTGTAAATTAGTAAATTTTAGTAAATTAATGAAATGATATGAAGAACGTATACTAATTGTGTAAGTGGCCGGCAAAATATTTATCAAATCGATCCAAGAGAGTTAAGATACCGATTTTTCTACATTACGAATGAAACCTACTTAAAGAATGACAGCCATCCCTCGAGACACAGTCTTAACTTCTAAAAGAATGACCACCTGTAGCTGAACACCATGTACACACACCTACATCGAGATACATGAAGTATTTGTACTTCTAAAGTTTTGGTAAACTGTTTCACACAAAACTTACTTTATTATATCGCAAAGAGCCTAAAGCCATAACTCTCGCTAGAAAGGGGCAAGCGCAAGCAACTAGTTTCGGAATAGGACACGAATGGGATTTTTCTTGCCATATTTTCATCACTATTGTATTGAATCGTGTTACGTGAAATGTCAAATTTTTTTTGCAAAAGAATAATTTCTCCATCTCTTTGAAAATCAACTATAAATGAATTATGTACCCCGATTGGTATATAATGATTATAAATTTTATACACTTATGGAACAATTGGATGAGCGAAATACAAAACAGTGGAAACTTCAGAAGAATTTAAGAACATTACTATATCATTTCCAATTAATTAAGATACAAAGAGACAAAATTAATTCTTAAACAAATCTCGTTAAGAGTTAAATGAGAATTTATTCCTCACTAATAGAATATATCTGGAATTAAAAACCCAAGCATATCAAATCTTTCATCAAAGATATGCAATCATGTCGGTTACGAATGGATCGAATTTTTCTGTTACGTTCAATTTATAAATTTTTAGTAGACTCAAAGATGAATCAAAGATGATTGATTCAAAGATGTTATATGAACATTTTTCTTTTGCCTTAAACTTATTAAGAGCAAGTCCGCCATTTCACAGTGTGGGCTCCAATTAGACAATTTTCTCTCTGAAGAAGATTCGAAAACATTACTTGCATTTATATGCCCCATGGTGTCCCACAAATATTTAATATCTAGTAGTCGTTGATAACACATTAAACATCAAAGTAGGAAAAGGAAATCAATCTCTTTGACCACATATTTCTATTCTTGTATTCTCTGAAAAATACATTAGATTCGTCAAATTTTGAATTTACATTACTGAAATGTACATCGGATAGTGGAGGTGGAACGAATTCCATTCACAAAACGCAGAATCCAATCCACAATTAGTTAAGTAGTTAGCAAGCTTAAAAATTTCATAAAATCAAATTAAAATTGAAAAGTTATGATGTTCGACGTCAATTACATTATCGACGTCCTTGTGTTTCGCCGATAATTTAGAAAATTATGGACACGCGATAGATCAGCGTAAAAATTCATTTTCAAATTCAGCAAATTATTTCGTCATCCACGTATGGGTGACGCGTCCGGTCGAAGTGTTAAATATAAAGTATCGTTGAATGCGTCGAAAGTGTTTATTCCACGGTCTGTAGCCACCTCGACGAGATTGCGTGTCGATACTCGTCTTCCGCAGACAAAATGCTCGATATCAAACGGATTCCTTTGATTCATTAAACACACCAATTCAACGTGGTCCCGTTTTCCCTCGTGTCGATGAAAAGTCGCGAAGAAAGTGTGTAGGCGGATGCTCGTGAAAGGATTAAAGACGTGAATGGGCTCGCATGGAGAGCACGAAAAAGATCAAACAGAGGCCGTCGGTGAGGTGGTTAGGGGGGTAGAGGAGCGGGGCATCAAAGAAACAAGAAGGCGGATGAAAAGCGAAACGATAGGGCAAGGAAATAGAAGCGATCATTTATGTAGGCGGACGGGACTCGCGTGAAACGAGGACCGCATCCCCTTCTTTGCTTTCTCATGGTCGACTTGTTGACATTGTCTGCATGCAAGAAGTGAGATGTTGATTAAACGCAGTGGAACCTCTCTTCGGGGACGGAGTCGTTCAAGGAACGTGTTTATTTCACCGGTGTCCTCTTCATCCGCGTCCGCGATTCACCCTTGATCTTAGATTTTTGTTTACTCGCACGATGAATTTCTGAAGATCTCGGCTTGCGCAAACCTGGCTAAGCGATTAACGGAGGCTGGATCTGGTCTTCGGAACCCGGCAGGTCGTTTTAATCTTTCTCCGGGGTTTTCGAGCTGTCCAATTCTTTTTGCTAAATGAAATACGAGGCTAAAATATCTCGTCGTATCAATTTAGTTGACGAAACCAAGGCGGGCAAATTCAGAACTACAGTGGCTACTCGTTTTGGTACTAATAATTTAACACTAAACCTGCCGGTCACAAACGGTGATTGACGTTTGCTGTTTCGTAAGGATCTCACTAGACTGAATGAATTCAGGGTGTGTTAATTAATGTGCTACCTCTCTGGTTACTGTACCCTCGCAATAATTTTACTTATATTTAAAAGCAATATTATTAAATTGAAGATATCGAATTGTTTCAATAAAATTCGATCTGTAATTTTCGTAACCGTATCAAAAGTTCAACTTCTTAATACCGATAAAATGCGGAAACTATCTTTTTAAACTTCTGATAATTGTTTTACATGTTTTTGCCTTGATATTACTAAAAGACTTGAGAATCACGTTGTAAATAAAGATGAAAAGGATACAAAAATGATGCTTACACACAAAAACGAAAGATAAGCTGTTATATTCATAAAACTCGACCAAAGTGCAGAAAAACGATAATATAATTAACTTGGTAATTCAGTAACCCGAACAAGTTCACGTCTTCTTTCTATTACTGTGCACTGTAACTGGGTTAAGCTTTCATGTCTTTATCGCTGCGTGCGTTGATTTCTGAACTCTCTCATGGCAAACCACGTGTTACATCTAACCTTATTTTCTTGGTCCGTGAAATGTGTGTCCGCAATACGTTATTTTCTTTCCTTTTTTAACACTAAACCTACCAAGCAGTAATACTAACTGGCATGTACTGCTCCGCAAAAGTGAGAAGACCGAATTTATTTAGAATTTGTAAAGTTTTTATTATAAAACTTGCTCCAATAATATAACTTATTCAAGCGTTTTCCACGAAAGTCTCGGAACTTTGCAAAATTGCAAAATAAGAAAGCGGTCACTCTGACCGCGGTAGGTTTAGTGTTAGAAATGTCGTAAGTATTGAAACATGTATAATAAATTATGCGAAATAATTTAATACGGAATGTTTCATGTTGTTATATTTTCGTTATTGGATTACTTACCTAAATTCATTTAGATCACTGTATAGAAATTGACACGCAGTAACTAGATTAGTGTACAGAAATTGACACACTATTCTAATCTAACCTTATTTTACCTATCGATAAAAACCATACATTTAATACCCATTGTTATTGAATTCGTAAATAGAAATTAAATTCATTTCGCAACATCAACAATATACTAAGATGATCGAAGTTTCAATTTTCAGGCAATTATATCAATACACATTCAAGTGTGAACAAACGTAATTTGGAAGAAGTTTTAACAGATTCAAGAAAAAGTAGTGAACAGGATTGATTTCCTACACTATCTCATTTTACTCACTATACGTTATTTTCTATAATCAGTATCGGTTAAAATTTGGTTTCTAATATTTTTATATAATATTATATATCTGGCTGGAAATTTTTGCTGTTGTATTTTGGAAAGATTTCTTGATTAAACTTAACTTTATACTGAGGAAAGAAGAGCTAATTTTAAAGAAAAATTTGCACCACAATTATTTTATGCATTCAACTTTTTGAGCCCTAAAATTTTAAAAAATAATGGTAACTATTTTTCAATCCTTTTTAGATTTTACGAGTTTTTGAACCTGGACAACACCTGGATATTCGAACGTTAAAAAGTTAGAGTCTTCAACAATCCACCTTGCTTAAAAATTTCATATGTTGACCTTCACATAACCCTGACATGACCTTAACATGACCTTGACATGACCTTGGCATAACCTTGACATGACCTTGACATGACCTTGGCATAACTTTGACATGGCCTTGACATGACCTTGACATGACCTTGGCATAACCTTGACATGACCTTGACATGACCTTGGCATAACTTTGACATGGCCTTGACATAACCTTGACATAATCTTGACATGACCATGATGTAACCTTGACATTGTACGAGCATGAAGTGGATTTACAACTAAATGGGTGAGTTTCTTATTGATAATATTCTTCATATTTCTCTAACAAACATATCCCTTACGCGTCCTTTAACCCGATTGTTATTTAAAAAGTTAGCTTTGCAAATCATTCGTTGAACTGTGTTCGGACACAGAATTATTTAAATTAAAATATCATTTACGTACTTTGTTAATCTTCACTGTACACCTTGCTTAAAAATTCCATATGTTACACTCAAGGTGTCATGCACACTAGAAAATTAAAACGGCGCTTACGGTTAAATTACTTACTATTTTGGGTCCGAAAAATTAGTAAATATTCTTGAGACGTTCTAAAGTAAAGATGAACAGCGTTTTTCTTAAAAATATTGTAGTAAAAAAAAAATCCGGAAAGTTCTCGCTTCGTGATTTGTTCAATACTTCGAACGCGGCTCGAGTGCGTCCCGACCATCTGTCAAAGCCTCGTGCTGCGGGCTCTCGAACTTCGCGCCGTCACCTCTCATTGGTCAGTGTTTTCCGTTAATAACTCGTAAACAAAGCCGCAGATTGCATTTTCGCAAAGGAAAAAGTTACTTCAAATGACCTCAGCTACCCCTCATTTTCGGCTGTTAAAAATATTTGTAGAACACCCTGTATTTCGCTCAGGTGGATACGATTCTTTTGGTCGGTACTGAAAGGATTAACACGTTCGTGAATACACAATAACATGAATGCTATAACATTCAAAATAAGCCACATTATTATGAAGAATTATCTATATAAAAATATATCATTTGTTTTTTGAAATTATTATATGCTTTAATGTAATGGCAAAATGGTTCATTAAATATTTTCATTTCGTCTCTTCTTTGCGAGCCGCATTCTGTAGGCTCGTCATAACTGTCCATTTTTGCAGCTCAGTAAAATTTGTCCTGTCCGCGATCGCGTTAATCACGATCTCCAAATTCAAAATCTAAGGAAATTCGCCGCGAGCCAAGAAGGTAAAATATCGATTATCGAGTGAATTGGTGATTCGACGAAGGAAAGTGTCGAAATGGAAAGCGGCGATCGCTTGATCGCTTTCGTTGAGTCGTGAGCGTCCCGTAAACACGGAAAAAGCGTGGAAGAAAAAAGAAGCTGAGAACGGCTGGAAAGTAGGAAAAAGCGAAAAGTTAGCCGGCGGCCGGGGAGGGTCCATCATTCACCGGTACTCATCTGCACTCATACTCGGAGTCGCCGCGCCGGTACATTGAATCCGCCCCCGCACCGGTCGAAGCCGGGCAGAGCCGAGCGACGATGGAAAAGGGAGTCCCCGCGTAAATATACCCGGGGAGTGTACGTAAGAGGGTAGCGATACGGTGCCGGCATTCAGAGGGGAATTCATTATTAAGGATCTCTTAAGGATCGTCTTCCCGAGGACAGTCCGGCGCATCATCCCCCGGCCGCCCATAGAAATAGACACAGCCGACGCTTTGGTGTCGACCACACCTATTTCCGTCGGCTATTCAACAGACCCCACGGTTTTTCACGTGTCGGCTATTCAGAGGATGCGACTCGAATTTCCGTCGGGTCGATTCTCGTAAATATTTAATTCTTAATCACGGT
This sequence comes from Megalopta genalis, assembly GCF_051020955.1. NCBI lineage: Eukaryota > Metazoa > Arthropoda > Insecta > Hymenoptera > Halictidae > Megalopta > Megalopta genalis. The sequence goes on along the minus strand of NC_135019.1, from coordinate 19,778,217 downwards.
CGCTCGTCATACATCGGCGGACGCGGAACACGGAACACGGAACGGAAAAATGGCCCGGAACCGCTCGGCCGGACCGGCGACCCTAAAACGAGCCCCAACCCCGGGCAAACTACCCCTCCGCGGCACCCTTTCTTCCTCTTTTCTTCTTCGCATTCGGCCCGCGTCGCCGCGATTATTCCTGGGCTTTTCCCCGGGTACGTATCAAGCCACGGTATCTCTTTCTCTCTACCTCGGCTCTATCATACGCTGCTATTCCGTATTGTATACCTAACTCGAGCCCTCAGAGGTCGCATGAATGCTCCTCTAATTATCCGACAGTCGCTAGCGAACGTTTTCTACCGTCCCGGTAATTATACTCGGCCCGTGCGACTCGCTCGAAAAGACGAGAGGTTATCGGGAACACGGATATCGTCGGATCGCCGTTTATTTTCGCAAACGCCAGCGATTCAACCGACATGCGTCATTTAAAACGATAGTTGAGATTGTGTCGCGTCAATCACATATTTATACGCTTTCCGAATTTTAGAATATACAGTAAATTCTTTCCATTTTTCTTTCAGCTTGTGAACAAAAATGGACAATTTTGGAAGAGGAGATACGATTATTCGAGCCCTGTGCCTCGTTTTTATAGTTATTGACAATCGGCAACTATAAATGGCTCGAATAATCGTATCTCCTCTTCCAAAATTGTCCACTTTGTTTACAAGCTGGAGGACAATTGGGGAGAATTTGCAGTACATACTGTGAGTATCAATAGAGCAGACTAGGGTAAAACGAAACACTCAACTTTGGAAGGTAAGAACAAAAAATCAGGAGACGAAAACACACAGCGTGTGACATCAATAGTCATCTTAAATAAATTATATTGACCGAAGGATTTTTGTAAAAACAAACATATGTGGCTGGCGATTTTTGTCAAAAGTAAATAAGAAAGAATTCGTGTATGATTAAATGTAAACAACTGTTTTAAGCAACAAATCACATGAGGTGTTCATCCAAAACTTTGTAAGTTCGTATGTTACTAAAGAATGTATTCGAATATATTTCAAGAGTATGGTAGGCTGTATTGCAATCACCACTGTGGAAGGAAACGCCATGTTTATTCCGTATTATACGCCATTATATCTGTATTAAAAAACGTCTTATCACGTCTTCGATCAATAACGTGATAAGAAAAGTATGTAAAATAAAGGAAAATAAGATTTCCTATAAATATGTATTCTAACGTATAGATCGACATTGTAAGTGGCTAATAATATACAGTGTCCCATAATTATGTTAACACCCGGAAAGGGGTGATTCCTAAGGTCATTTAAAGTAACTTTTTTTAACTCGTAAACAAAGCCGCAGACTGCACTTTCGCTACGTAAACCGTTACTTCAAATGACCTCAGGAATCACCCACCCCTTTCCGGGTGTTAGCGTAATAATGGGGCACCTTGTGTAGATTTCTTACATCACAGAAATATTGAAACGCATTGATAATTTCTTCCAGTTTTCTGTTTCATTACTTCTACAAATCTCTTTGGCATTGACGTTAACTTTGCTTCTGAAATTGTTTTATTGGTCATTGAATGTTGTTGTTATTGAATATTTCCAATCGATCGTGATTAAAAACTAATGAACAAACTTCGTCTTTGTTTTAATCCTTTATTGTAAACCAGCTATTACAAACTGATACAATCTAGTGCCTATCTGAAATCGTATAAATTATACGTTATTCAAAGTCTGCTTAACAAGTCTATTTCAACTGATTTTATTAGCTGTACAAATTAATTTGTGGCTTTAGTAATTGATTTCGTCGAATATCCGAACTGATTTTTTCTTAAAAACAAAGTCTCAAGTAAAAAAATTGCATTCTATATCTCCAATTAATTTTTTTTTTACACAAAATCATCACCTTTCCAATTGTTATGGACCACCCTGTAGAAATCCCAACTTTGAAACAGCGTTATAAATTTTAGTTGAAATATATCCTTTCATAATTCATAAACGAAACACACTGCCTACGTTCATTTTCCAAATTAGAGGAACATGATTCCGGCAGACTTGCCATTGTACGCTCATCTTTTAATTTGGCAACACAAAAAGTTCACTTGAACTTGTTTTTCCACAGTGAAACCCTTGTTAAAACCATGTAAAGCATATAAAAAAACATGTTAGAAACTCTGCGAAATTGTAAATAGAGCTTGTTAAAAAATCGTGTGAAAGTTGCCTACGAACGTACTGTGTAAAAAAGCGGCTTCGAAATTAAATGCTTACAAGCGTGAGAAAATGTGGAAATACGTTGGTGCACACCGTTGTAAAACTCACTAAAATTTCCCAACGTTTTATCGAGTTTCGACCCAAAAGTAATTAAACACGTCATCCCAGTAGTTTAGGTCGCGCTTTGGTCGGACTTACCAACTACAGTAAATTCTCTCTAATTGACCCTTAGTTTGTAAAAAAAAAAATGCACGATTTGGGAAGTGGAGATATAATTATTCGAGCCTTGCAGCTCGTTTGTATAGTTATTGACAATCGGCGACTAGAAAAACGAGCCCCGAGGCGCGAATAATCGCATCTCCTCTTCCCAAATCGTCCATTTTTGTTTACAAGTTGAGAGTCAATTAGAGAGAACCGGTGATTAAATGTCAACAATCTGTATTCAAATTTGCTCCGTAATTGCCGATGGTGTTCGGGCACGTCCATAATTATCAAACGATTGAAAATTGTAAAAATGTTACCGGATGTTCGTGTAAACTTGAAGCTAGTAACTTTCGGTTGCGATGAAAATTCGCGGAGTTCGTAGCGAAATATTGGTATGCCAATTGATGGAATAGTGTGTTAATATAGTTTGGCTGTTCTCTATAGTGATTGTTTTCTCGGCGCAAAACTGTAATCCGTTCCTATTATTTTCTGGGTTGCCGAGGGCTCAAAAACGCACGCGAAACATATGAACTGTTCAAAGTTGTACAAGAGCCATCATGATTTTTAATTGGCATATTGTGGACACGGATTTTTGCCACAGAAACGTGGGAAATGAGATTAAGTGCTCACTGCTAACGACGTTCCATTACCACAAAGTTACGTGCGCATTTCTGACAGCCACGTTCCTCTAGCGTTGGATACAGGAATACTGTGCAATGGTCTCCATTAAATAAACATCTCGTTCGTTTGCTGCAACGGTAACGTAATTCGGGAATCACAATTTCGAGATGAACGGGTTTGAACGTTATGGATGTTCATGCAACGTCACATTGTAATGCAAAAATTGATGTGATCATTTAAGCTTTGTAAGCTATAGTATTTCCATTTCATGTAACTTACTGCATTTTCTACATACAGCATTGAATTTTGTGACTCAAGCAACAGTTGCACTTCGCACAATTTTTTAAATATAAACAAATTCGACGATGTTAACATTATTTTGAAACGTGATATAACAATTTTTGGCGGCGCCTCAGGGTCACCACTAAAGTCCAAAGGGTACATTTAATATTAATATTTTAATATTTTAAGTTCAATTACAATCACATCACTCATTTTTTACAAGATGCAACGTATTATTAATTTAACTAAATAACCACGATTTTAGTTATTAATTGTCACACATCCTAACAACGTCACATTGAAATAGGAATGTTAATTTGGTAAGATGTGAAATCTGTGTAGAGATACCACAATACTTTTGTATAATGTTATAAACGCCCCTCAACCCTTAAAATAAACCCATTATATACACCATAAATACAATGATATTATTAGTGATAGAAACGTTCAACAAATATTATTAATCATATGTAAATTATAAATAAAAAACAATATATACATTTTTTTATATGAGGTCTAACGTCGATATTGTTAACGATAAAGAATGAAAGAAAACTACCATTAAGTCCACGGTAACAACAATGTAACACATTTTTTAAATTCCAGTAAAATTCATGCGCTAAATACGAACATGCGACTAAAATAAGCCACGGCTTATATTGCAACAAAATACCACAATAAATAACTTTTTAAAAGCACAAAGGCAATGATTCAATATTTATTAATTTCTCGAACGTTGACGTAAACGCTGAACCGTTTTAAAGGCTCACAATTCGACATAAATCGATGTGAAACGATCAAAAGTCTGATTCGAGAGAATTTATCGCAAACCACTGAAGTCGAACCTCTCGAAATTGAATCTGAAAATACACGGAGCAGTAATTGGGTAAATTTAAATCCAAACAACCGGAAGCTATCAGTTTTGACTGCACGGTGAACTTTGCGGAATGCTTGTAGCGTTTCGACTACATTGCCGGTTCAATTAAGAGATTAATTCTCGATATCGAAATACCACTTTGAATGCAGAAGCGACTCCGGCGATGGAACACATGCTCCGTTATCGAGACATTCAATATTAGATATTACATATTGAACAGACGCGAACCAAGTCGCTATCGACAAGATGAAAGGGGGTGGAAGGTTTCGCGTGCAAATTGATTCTAGAAAATGGGGTAAACCGCGACCCAGCATACTGGAATATTTCATGTCAAAGAGCAACAAAAAAAGTACCTTTGCGATGCGACACAGAAGATATATCGCGGAACATGACTATAGCGCCGTTACAATTTTCAAGAGTTTCGGACACTTGCAATGACTCACGAAAATATTCAAACGCGTTTTAATACTTTAACTGTCACGATAACAATTTCATAAAATTAAAGTAATTTATTTAACCAAATTGAAATTCGAAAATTAAGTTGTACGATATCAATTAATTTGTTTAACATTCTTACATTTTGCTGATCCTAGTAAAATTAGGAAGATATAACAGATTATTGAAGATAATTAATTTTTTCAAAAGTGAGCAAATAATTCTATTACCCACATATGGGTCGGGGGTGGGCATTATTCGTATTGTTTCGAATAAATAATTATCTATTATCATTATCCAATGAATTCTTTTTAGTCGAATATTTTATCCGAATAAACATTATTCATTATTCGTCTTAAGTTATTCTATCTATTTATTCAAATCATTCCTTATTCGAATAAATTATTCGAATAATGGCGCAACATTTGAAAAAAAGTTCATTGTCAAAAGGAATATGGAATAAAAAAATCGATAAACTATGAAAATAACACCTTATATTCTATAATTTTTATTGAAATATTATATCATATAATATTCAAATATTATTATAATATATTATTATATCATATAAATTCTTATTCGAGTAAAATCTTATTCGAATGAAATCTTACTAGGATAAATTATTATCTAGATAAATTTGTATTCGAATGGATATTTATTCGATAGCATTGAATACAATCTTATTCGTTATTCTTTATCTTTTATCCGCGATCCGAATAAAATGTTGCATCTCTGATACTAATGACGCGGTAGACTAAATATTAAAAAGAAATGCATATCTTTTTTGAAACTGCACCAAATGAACCGAATTTTGTTTGAGATATTAAAGTATACTAGATAATGCTTAAAAATTCCAACCAGTTGAATTGACGAAAAGGATAAAAAAATCACGTTATTTCACTTTTTTATTCTAGCTTAGAACGAAAATGTAAAGAATGCGTTTCATGTTGCGTAACGTTACAGAGAATGTTTCTACGACGAGATAATTTCGTTCAAAGTTTCAAATTTCAATGGAAAAAGAAACATTTTTTCCGTATTGCTGCGAGTTAGAGAAATCATCGCGAGCTTGCGGAAACCTTTGATTTGAAATAGTTACAGTGTTTGCACGGAGCCTCGATCGTCCTCCGCGAAAAGCAACAGTTGAAACGTTTCCAACATGCCACCCGCCGCGAGTAATTAGTCGAATTTTAATTGCTTTAGTTTCTGAAGTGATAATCAAAGGTCCATTAAGGTTGCCCAAGACTACGGATTTTAATTATACGGGTCCGAAGCTGGACTGGACATTAACCGGCACTGTTCTTAATAGTGAACACATTGTGCTGTAATACTTTCGAACTTCTTACAAAAAACGAGCATCTTAGTTATTTGACTTTTCGTAATTAATTATCATTATGTATTGAGTCAGACGGAAAGTTGTTTTGCTCTTCAAAACAATTTAATTTTATAAAGGTGATCGAAGAGCACTTGATTCAGTATTTCACCAATAAAAAGCAGTCAACTGTCCAACTATATATCTTTTTATTAATTAAACGCATTTTAAGCCACGGTTAGTATTAGTTCAAGAAATTTTCATAATATAGTATAGCGTTCTCAAACGTATTGTGTCTCATTGTATCATGCTTTCAAAGCTTCTTCCAATAATGTCTCGGTTTATTTTATTTCTAAAGAGAAGATCAAGAATAAATCAATAACTAACTTAATTCACACTACAAAAATGAACAGAAATTGGCAAAAATTTGATATAAAAATTAAAAGAACTCGTTAATATTAACCAGTTAGCTGTGTTTGACGAGTATACTTATCGTGCGTAAATAGTAGTAACCATTGGCTATTTAAATTGTAATTTTAGTGAAAACAAAGGCATATTCTCAAATTTCAAAATGTTTAGAATATTTTAAGACCAATCCTATATATATACACGAAGGTGTTTACATTGTTATAAAAATACGATTAAAAGAGAATATCACGATATTGGTGTTCGACATGCAAGGGGCCATTATGTATCGATCCCTGCTTTGCTGAATACCACTCTACAGCAGCAATTTGAATTTTTAACTTTGATAAGTATTTGATTTTTCCTACATTTTTCGTTTATTATGTATGTAGTATACGTTAATGTTAAATAAATAAGTAAATATGAGTAATAAAATTGATAATTTTATGAAATGAAATCGTCTTTTTGATCCAATATTTTAAAAATTTTACTTACTCTGTGTTTGACGAGTATACTCATCATCGCTTGATTCTCGCGACACATGTAGGTGCGCACTCTGAAAATGAGGCGCCACAACTAACTGGTTAAAAGTGCTACAATTTGAATCAAACTAAGCCTATAAAAGTCAAACTAAAGAAATAGTTCAGTTTTAATGACAAATTGGTACATTTGGTACACATTACTGGTAACACTGCAAACTATAGTATAGTAGATTTCCCATTGTCCATGTTACTCGTAATGCAATTATTGCTTCCTAACATCGCGAACATAATTACGAGTTCGGATCGTCGAGAGATCGACCGAAAGATTGATGCGGTGAAAGTTTCGGGACGGGTGAGGTTTATATTATGCCACGCGATTCATCATCCGCACAAAAGGGCCCCGTCCGACGCGAAATGTATCGTTGTTTGAATATCAAACTCTTTGCTCGCCGTTTAACGCAAGCGACAACGTGCCGCGGATCATAAAGAGGAGTTCCCAAAATTTTCGACACCATATTTCGCTTTAGTAAAGCGATAACAGTCAATAATGCGACAACACCGAACAACAACATTCTATCTTTAACAATAGATTCACCGAACCAACCGAAGTGAATAAACTACAACTTGTTTGTTCTACGATAATTGTAACTATAATGATTTATTCGATGTACATTAAGGCGGCATCGGTGTTTTCCACAACAACTAAAACACCGATCATTAACCATACCATTTCCTTTACGATTAGAATGATTAGAACGTTGTCTATTGTATGAATTTTTTAGAAGGAAAAGGGAATTTACATTTATCGCGTGTCTAGACTTACTTGGGCGCTTAGATATTGACGACGAGAGAAAACAGAATTATATTCTAACTTAAAAGAATAATCAAAGTACAGCAACAAAAGCCTTGAAACTACTGGACCTTAAACTTAAACGTTTCTAATACACACCAAATTATGGACTAGTTCACAAGCCATCAATTAATTCTTCATTATAGTTAAAATAATCAGTACTTCATGAATTTGCTTATAAAAAATTGGCCCATATCAAAAATTATCTGAGAATAATTATAACTGCAATTAGACTGTTGTTAAAGGATGAAGTAAAATATAAATATAATGATCTAGGATCATTGAGAAATTTATTTTTAGTGGTCTCACGCCCCAAGTATTTGTAAATGGTATTGTTGAATATCTGAAGAGAAATATATAAAGATCATTCTCAAGTGTAAATGACATAGAATTATATTTAATGCTATGCCTCATCACGGGTAGTAGCATCACGATTTTCATTTTCATTGGAAGGTATTTGTATGAAATTTCTGATAGAGATCAGAATTCTTCAAAATCATTTCTTCTAAAATTCTTAAACAACTTTCGTAATCATTAGTACACGTATGAGTTTACATATATTGAAAACTTATCATTTTCAGAATTTTACTCAAGCGATAGCTTAATATTGTCCATATGCGATCATGAGTTAATTCCATCTTATAATATTGTGATTTTGAGAAATAATATAAATGTGAAAAAAACAAGTTTCTGATCAAAACTACATTGTAGTTTTTCTGCACATATTTATTCATTGTAAATTAAGAAAACTGGACTGATCAGATTTATAATGAACCTAATTAAATGAATAGAGTTACTATAATTGTGATAAAATAAGAACACAGTGAATTTTTACAACTTGAAATAAATAAGATATAATAAATAGAAATAGAACTTCTATTGAGTGAAAATTATGGACTAAATATGACCCTAATAAAACTAAAGAACATATTATGTTATTACTTGTCTTAACAGTATATCCCACAAAACAATCTTATCGCAATAACTGATGAAAATTTTCATAGGATCTAGTTAAAGCAACTTTGTTTGATTCAATATCCAATGCACAATGTGGTTGTAACTATTTCTTCTTAAATATTTAATCAAATCATTTAAAATATCTATAATTAAAATAATGAACTTAATAAAGGAATCTTAAATATCATTCCAAATTAAATAACTTCCTCTAGAAATAATTTTAAATCATATATAATTAACAGCTTCCCCTAAACATTGCTTTTCTAAACGATACTTTTACCCATCATAAAATAGCCAAGTGCAACGCAAATTGCAGTGAGCTCAGTAGGAAGATACTCTGACATTGTTACTTTGTTTAAATGATAATCAATAGTCCAATTTCCTTCACTAATATGTAACAATCACTGTCACAATGAATTTCTATGGTGTCTATTGTAAAACCAAGCACGACAATGACATTAATGTACTACCATTATATTATTTCCATGTGACATGATTTTCTAAAGTTATATCATTTTATAAATATTTAAACCTTACTTAAGAACTAGATACTAAATGTTTCGTGATAATATTAATCTCTTTCCACACTTTTTTCACAAAATACACACGCGTACGCATCAAGCTTCGTACCGGCATGTGCTAGAAATAAGGATAGAACGATTTAAACCGAAAATAGATTTATAACAACATGAACAGCAGTACTTACGTTCATAGCAGAAAAATAACTCAATATCTTAACAAAATCGTAATATTCTTATTTAATGAACACTACACTTTTCACAAATTAAAAAAAAAAGAGCACACATACAAACGTCAAACGCAACAGGTCCCAGAAAAAACGCGGGAAATAGTTCTCCATACGTTTTTGAAATTGCCCGACAGAGTTCCATCAATTTGTATCGAAGAATCGAGAACCAATTAATTGTATTCAATTAGTGTAGTTTCCTCAAATGTGTAGCATGTAGATTAATTAACATTTGATATTTGGACCTATTAAAATATGTTTTAAAGTGTTTTCATGTAATAATAATTCAATTGTATAATAATCTTCATAATTCAGAAGCAAGCTAACGAAACTTTCTTTTCTTAACTCTAAACCTATTTTTCGTCTTGTTTAACCTTCGAAGTAACCTCTCTTTAAAAAATATTGACTATTGATTTATGTGAGAATTTAAACATTAATTAAACGTTTTACAAACGTTTAATCATTAATTAAAGAATAAAATGCAATTTGATTTTTGAAAGGAATACTATACTACAGCTTCTCAGTAGTTTAATAAAGAACGAAATCAATTCGTCTGTGAGCTCTTGTCCTGTGCAGGTAAACCACAACGTGGCCGTACGTGGCCGTACGTGGCCGCCTTTACGCTTTCAATTTGATAACAAAGTTTTAAACGAACCACAAAATGAAAACTGAAACCTGTTCAGGTAAACCAAGCTCTACACACACGTTACGGTTTGAACTTTGAAACAGGTGAAAAGGATCAGTTTAGTAAAAAGTAGTGCGTATACACAGTTTACCTGTGCAGGTGAACTGCAACGTGTATGGCCGCCTTTAGACGTACCTAGAAAATTAATTTCGTCGATAGATATTATTACCGCAGCATTGTGATTACAATTATGCGAATGTCCATTGATTTTTCTAATCCATTAAATAAACTATACGTTTTAAGAGAATTAAATTGTATTAACGCATCGCTTTTTTTATCCCACAATTACTGCAATTATAACGATTTATTCGGAGTACGAAAAAGTAAGATAACAAATATTGTTGTTATAAATACTGCGATCATTATGATGCCGAATACCGTGAGTTTTTTAGTCTGTTGACAAACCATCAGACTCCATTTTGAAACAATCAAAACGCACTTGTTTTGCGCGTTTGACATGTTCAAGAAATTCAAAACGATTCGAAAACAATTTTTCATTGTAAAATTCAATGTTTCAATTTCAGTATTTTAAACATATTTTTTCTGTATAAAATGACAATCCGAAATCGAAATATTTTTCGTTCAAAATGAAATGTAAATGTAATGAAATTGTGCTCACCGTAGAATGTAAACTTTTGCACTTTTGCACCGCACTTTTGTGTGCAGCAGTAATTTTATTTCAAGCATTTTTATGTACAGAAAGAACAAATAAACTTCGAAATAATAATTATCTGAATCAATTGTAAAAAACAAAAGGCGGATAGCTTCATTCTCTCTTTAATAAACTTTGTCACTTCAAAATAATACGTTGATATTCGGAAATTTGTTCACAGTTTCAAAGACTTACTCATTTTTCGCGGATAGAATGTCACAAACCGACTAATTTAGCATACAATAATGCCTTAACTTCAAATCTAAGGTTTATTAAAGATTTCATGTATCATCACTCAGAATTCAAGTCTTTTAAATGTACATTTAAACGATTAGAGATAGTTTACCACGTGATAAGGTTGGTTGACAACAATATTCAAATTATTCACCCTCCCAGATACGCCACGAATTAAATTTGTGTCAAGTTTGATAATAATTTATGAGTTAATTTTAAGCTATCTTTCGTATTTCATCTTATAAACTTCGAGGGGTAATTCAATCCCATAGACATGAAAACGAGCCAATATGGAAAATGATATATCTCTTATTTTTTTGTCCACTACAGGTTGCCCCAAAACTGTGGTATTTCCAGAAAATTAGTGGTTCCTGAGGCCATTTTAAGTAAGTTTTTCCTTTACAACAGTTTCCTCCGAGGCGTCGTTAACGAGTCATTAACGAAAAACACTGACCAATAAGAGGCGAGCGCGACTAGCGCGAAGTGACCGAGCCAACGAGCGCACGAAGCCCAGTTCCGCTCATTGGCTTTGCAACTTCGCGTCAGCCGAGCTCGCTTCTCATTGGTCAGTGTTTTTCGTTAATAACTCGTAAACGAAGCCGCGGATTGCATTTTCGCTAAGGAAAAAGTAACTTCAAATGATCTCAAGAACCCCTTACTTCCCGGAAGTACCATAATTTTAAGTTATCCTGTATAACAATGCTCGGAACGCAACATTGGGCTCCGCCTCCTGACTACCGCCTCAACGTCTCGCTCCCCGAATTGCTTCAATCGGTTTATCACAGCAGCGACCCGCTCTCCGCTTTTCTTCCATCCATTCACAGCCGATGGAAGCAACGCGGTGAGCGAGGCGCTGCGGTGATAATCAGAAGGCGGAGCCTAATGATTCGTTCCGCTGCATTCCGAGCACTGCTCTGTAACATACGTGAGACCCAAATTGGAGGCGTATACCTGAAAACCATTTTTCACCAGTATTATGAAGGTTAACGGTTCGATGAAAAAAATTCAATAAAAATTCTCGGTGTCAGTACCGCTACCAGGGACGCCAAGAAGTCCTGATTAATACGTTTCCGAAAGATTCGAAGAAATCTCGAGTTTCGCAAAAATACGCTCTCGGAGGCCAGATGATAGATCGTCGACGTCTCGGGAAACGTTGCAGCTTTAACTCCGGTTGGGCAACTTTTGGGACAAGCCTACACAGACACGAGTACAGGCGTTTCCCTTGGCTGGTGGATGTCGAGGCGAACACAGCCACTTGGCCGCGTTCCGACATCGTTAAGGGATCGCGTCGATTAATTATAGCTGCGCAAACGTGGCTGTCTTTATCGCAGCCGTAGGCGGACAACGGTAAATACGGAAGTAGCTAGCTCCCGCAGTCGATTAGTTATGAAGAGAAATAATTGAAGCGATGCGGCCATGGCGCGCCCGGACACGCCGAGTTTTTCGCGGGTTTTCATCACGACCGATTCTGACGACCCCGACATAGCGCGCCGCCGAGAGTAAAACGGTTAATTAACGCTGTGCAAACGGTTTGTTTGACGAGAACGAATGGATAGAGCATAGTCGTCGTCGTTCGGTCGAGCGCGTGTCACCACAACAGGTGGCTACCTGCAGAGAACGCCGTCACAATTCCATGTAAACGGCCCTACTATTTTCAGCGCAGCGATACGCAATTAAAGGGCGGTCGCATGATTTCCGTCGCGCAAATGCCGTCGAAACAGCTGTTGAAATACTGAGCGTTGCAAGTGGGTCAATTGGAACAGTATAGAACTAGGAAGTTGGTTGTGCAAGATGCTTCCGGTTTTGCTTCAGCAGAAATCAGTGGACAAACTCTCGGACGCGTATTTCGATCATTGCGTCAAGTGAAAAAGCCGAGGGGTCACCTCCGTTTCATGCTCTAATTGCAACGCGAGTTTTGAGGATTTTTTGAAAGCTGGGTACAGAGGTGTTCTTTTTTTTTGGTTTTTCATTGAACACAGCTAGAGGAGGCCACCTACAATGTTCTATTTTCTATTATTTCTGATATAGAAATGTAAAAATATGATATTTTGTTATGTTTTCGTCTAGATATTATTAATAATATTATTATTAATATTAATTATCCCGCGAAAGTAAATATATGAAGATTAATTGCATCGTTCGCAACAGATGTCTTTGGACAAAACTGTGTAAATATTGAGCACTATAGACACAGGACCAATTTAGGCTGCGAAACCTAAGAATCTGGCAATGCAAAACGGTGTCAGAAGCTTCATCCTGGATTTGAAGTTCGTGTGCACGGTGCTCTTGTGGTTCCCTGCGGTTTCCTGCGGTTTCCTTCGAACGCTTACACCTTCCAGCTTCCACCTTTCTCTCGCCGTTCGAAGATGGCTTGTTCTAACACGAAGCTCTATCCAGGTCGACATGTAAGTAGCTACTCACCAAAGTAAATTGGCTCGGGTCTTATGCATACCCTCTCCGGAAATGGAAACGCTGAATGCAACAAAGCATAATAACGCTGGAGCAGATCCTAATCGAATACGATGTATTGCCCACGATGTATTGAGCCCTGTCGTAGGAAGACAAATAAAGAACAAGCGAAGAATAGTACAGAAATCGAAAAAGTTCCGGAACCTTTTCCTAAGCTACATTGGAATCTATTATACATATGTGTCACCATTTGAAGAAGATTCTCATATTATAAGTTCAAATAAGAACAGACATAAAAGAATTCTTGAGATCAAAAGTTTTTGTTTTACTAGAATCAATGAAACTTAAAGATAGATATTTTTCTGTAACAAGCACAGAGATAATTTTATTAATTTGTGTAAAAAATGTTCTCAAACATTATTTCAAGCGTTTAATATTATTTAATGAATAATATTACAACGATATTAAATATTGTAGCTATTATGGTTTTAAACCAAAAATTATAATATTGTTATATAAATCCAGCATATAATAAATCAGTCTAGGGATCTTTTAAATAAATGGTCGAAAAGAATTCACATTCCCATGGAACATTGTATTATTCTAAAACATCTCAACTCTTTTCGAAAAAGTTTCAGAGGAACAGATATTTCGTTGAACGAAACGTACAAGTTGGAAAAGAACTTATTTTTATTTTTAATATAGGCAGCTTTCATTTTTGATATATAGAGTGTCCCAATTTTTTCGGCTAAACGGTATCAGCATACGAGCGAAAATAAGATATAAACATAGGCTGAGAAATGCTTTATCAAAAAATTATAAGAAATATTTTCTTATTTTTCGAACCTAGATTTATATGACATTTTTTCTCATCTTCACTGATACAATATGCTGATATCGTTTGGCCGAAAAAGAACTGAGACACCCTGTAAATATGATATAAATTTAGGCAAATGTAAAATAAGCTTTATCCGCAACTTGCGCTCATAGATTATATATCTCTTCATATTTACACATAAATAAGTAATAATAATAATGATGATGATGATGACTATTTAATTATAGTTGCTCAACTGTTTTTTGTATAAATATGCATATACATTGAATTTCAGTGCAATGATGATATGCAAAAACCTTCATTTCTGGAATTAAAAAATAATATAGAGAATTATAACCAGAAGAAAAATGTTGTTTCATAAAATTGTGAATTGTTTCATGAAATTGTATTCTACATATCATTAATTATTGGTTGATCAAACTGACTGAATTCAATTTTAAGTTATAAATTATAAAAACCATTTACTGAAAATCAATCATACTTTGATTGTATCACCCATATAAATGAATCCGTACAAATGCAGTATACATTCTCGCGAAAGCATTTCCATCTCAATAATCGTGAAACCGGAAATTTAAAGCAGAATTATCTATATATCGTGTATAGATTTATAATACAGAAAAATGTAATTTTAAAAAAAGATGTGTTTTCGTTTGTTACGAAAATAATGAGTTATTGAATTAAATTTTTTTAATAGGTATTAAATGTATGACCATAACCAAAGTGTTGTAATAAATAAAAAAAGGACAATGTTTTATTTGTTTTTTTTTCTGAAAATATTGTATCTACAGTTATTCCCATTAATATTCGGACATCGTTTCAAATGCAATCGTTTAATCCACTTCTAGAAATGTTATTGCGTTTTAAAAAGTGTCCGAATATTAATGGAAATCACTGATTATTATCAGTGTTCCGTATTTGAGAACTAATACTATCACACATGTGTAGTGCATTTAAAGTTAATTAGTTCAATTATTTAAAATGTTAAAAATTAAAATTGTTCTGAACCGAATCACAAATATGTAACTGAATGTCTATGAACAAGTTTTACTTGTTGCGATTGATTTGCAAGAATAATGTGCAAAAAACGAAATATAGACGTGACCCTTTGCATCCGAGTGATGACTTTGAGGCACCATTAAAAATTGTTATATAAATATGTATAACATATTTAAAAATAATATTTAGATTATCAAACTTGTTTGTATTTAACACAGTAAGTTGAGAGTGAAACTGTGCGTGGAGATGCGCTAACAATAAAGCCATTAAAAATGGAAATACTGTACGTCAGAGAAACTATTTTGGATTTAGAGTTAAAATAGTTTCGACTGCAAAAGGATTAATTCTATTTTGACCTGGATCTTGTCCACGAACTTTCATACAATACTTATTCATAGACAGCCGATTGTACAGGAAATCATTAAATGCTTTTAAAGAATTTAAAAATGTTGCATTAATTTCAACTCGTTTAAACGGTTAAAAAAAGAAATAGTTTCGTACGTAGCTTTTGAAGCTTGCAATAAGTACCGACAGTTTTTATTTTGCATAAAAATCCGCCGTCTACTTATCAAATACATTTGTTTTCTGTCGTGATGAAATTAAAACGATGATTACCTTTAGAAGCCGTAATACTGCTCTATGCTGGGTCGTTTCGTATCATCCAGTAGTTCTAACGTTTAAAATTCGTAACCCGGTTATTTTGGCGCAAGCTGCTACAATTTCCGGCGAAGAGGAGAAGGTTGCCGCTTGGTAGAGAACAAGATGGAAGGTCGCGACAATTATCCGGATTAACTCGTCGCCGATTTATTCGGCAGAGTACGTCAGTAGGGTATTTCTTGTGCTCGTTCAATCGAGTTATCGTTCGTCCTCGCTGTGCCTCCGTTCTATTCGGGATGGCTGTTTCTCGGGCTTCTCGTCTACGGGAAAATCGCATTCCTCGTTGTCGCATGGTATTAACCGTATCAGCAAGCTTCATCGTGTAAGGTTCTCTCTCGATTTTGCTCGGCGTATTACGCTTCGTCGTCTGCTCGTCACCCCATTTACCGGGAAACATCCCCTTTGTTCTCAGACACGTTCCTCCTAGAAGATCCTCCTCCAACGGGCTCGACGAGCCAGCCGTGTCTCGCGTTCAACGTTCGTTCCGAATCCATGGAATGCCCGATAACCATATTATTTTCCACCATTCTTCATCGAGAGATTCTCATATCCGTCGCATCGCTTTTGATCTTTCTCCGCGGGATCCCGGTATTAAATTCCGCAGCTTCTCTTAGTTAAGCGTGGGAACGGCTACGACGACGAGAAGCGGTTTTTTTTCATTTATCGCTTAATGCTCTGAAACGATTTAACGAACGGCGCCGACCGCCGCGCCGCGCCGCGCACGTCTCGCTGGCCTAGAAAACTCTTATCGGGTTAATTATTCGATAAAAGTCAGTAGCACGCGTTTATTTAGGTTCCTCGGGATTTGATTTTTCAAATATTTTTGTTCTGGCTTCTTGGGGTTTAGAGGCGTACGACTGGGTCATTAGTAGGCCTAAAACAGTAGAAACGTTTGGGGAATTTAAAGATATTGTTGAACCGCTTTCAACTTATAAAAATTTATTAACACTTTATTTATCAGGAGCCAATTAGGGTTGATACACATCTACGTGCGCTAGGCTCGGGACGTGCTAGCAGCGTGCTCGATTGAGTGTTCACCTTAGATGTGCGAGCACAGTGCCAGGCAGGACCGATGACCTCGAGATTGAAGTTCCTTAGACCGAGATTCGGAGTTCAACTTTATCTTTCTCGGATTCGCCAATGCAATTGTGAGCTTTTTCTGATTAAAATAAAGCTAAATACGATATAATTTTTGTAAGGTTATAATGATTTTTATAAAAAATATATAAATATACTTTTCATATTAATATTAATTTAAATATTTTAGAAAACCAATAAAACCTACACGCAATTTTTATTTTTGTAGTTTAAACACCTTCCGTATCGAAATGATTGTCTGATTTATAACAAAATTGATTGATTTGTAACAAAATAACATGCGCCGTTTAATTATATAAAATATAAGCTAAATAAATACTTATTACACTCGTATAGCTGTATCATATTTAGTAAATTATGCTTACGACTTGAAATTAATAATAGAGTATAAAAGTATAAAACATTATTCTTTAAAATGGGACGTCTTGAACAATATATGTAGTTATATTTGTTAAAAAATGTGTTAACACTACGAATTCAGACTATTTAGTAAAATGTAAAAGTATATTTTGCATTTTAGCTGAGCAATAAATTTGTTACGTAAATTCGTTCACTAATAAAATTATTGAAAATAATACGAACGTAATCACACAGATCATACAAATGTGATTATTATAAAAATCACATGAGTTTTTCATTTTTTTATTCTTTTTTGTCATTTCAAATAATAGCAAAATTCAAAAGAAAGTATTATAGTCATTTTCTAATAGATTTCTAATAATCGTTGTGGAGGTTTCAGTGGGTCGAAACCCTATCCCCTGTCCGTTCCTCCCGGGCGGGTTACGGGTGTCTGGCGAGCACGTCTCCTCCACTTAAAAAAAAGGGTTATGTTAGGATTATGCTAAAGTTATGTCAGGGTTATGTCAAGGTTATGTCTGATATATAAATTTGGAACAAAATAACATGCGCCGTTTAATTATATGAAATAAAACTTAAATAAATGCTTGTTATACTCGTATAGCTCTATCATAGTTAGTAAATTATGCTCACGCCTTGAAATTAATGATAGCGTATATGCAAGACATTATTCTTTAAAATGGATCGTCTTAAACAATACAGTTATACTCTTTAAAAAATGTGGTAACACTACGAATTGAAAGTCGAAAAGAATTAGGAAATTCCCTTTCGATCCCATTTGTACGTCAAACAATACCAACCAGTTTTTCTGAAAAGCCGTTACTTTCTTCAGACGACCCACAGATGGTCACTAAAAGTCAGAAGCCACCTTCTAGCCTTCATAGATTCCTCTTTTTTGCATGCTTTGTCAAGTCGAAATGCTTCCCCGGGTTTATTGCCTGCAACGTTTAGAACGAAAGATTGCGCACTCTGTCCACATCATACCGGTTCCGTAGTTCCATCTCGCTTTGTTTTGATTACAAGTGAAGCAAGCCTGGTCCGGGCCTGCCTGCAAGTGTGAACACGTTTGAACGGTAAACACTCCAATATAAATCAATTGCAAGAATGATTCGGCCTTGGTCGGTTTTGAAGCACGGCCCAAACCTGGCATGCAAATGTGAATCAACCCTTAAGCGGTTCAATTAACTATATGTTTGATTTTCTTCATGTTTTGTTTAGACACAATAGTTTTATAAAATACATAATTTAACAAAGAATATCAAAATAATCAGGTAGTTGTTTTCCACGAGTATACTCATCATGAAGAAATGACAATATTTTGTGTCGCGACAAGCATACCCGTCAAAGATAGCCTGTGTCTTTTAAATAATAATTTCCAGCGAACATGATGCATTATGTTAATCTAAATATTTTGTTGGATCAGGAATGATATTGTTGTAGTTTTTGAACAATATGTTAAGAAATTCTTTGACTGTCAGCATTTAACCAGTTAACTGTGTTTGGCGAGTATACTCGTCATGGAGAAGTGGCAGTACTTTGTGTCATGACGAGTATACTAGTCATACGTAAAGAAAAGTAACCACTGGCTATTTAAATTGTAATTCTCAAATTTGAAGATGTTTAGAATATTTTGTGACCAATTCTACAGGAAGGTATTTACATTGTTATTAAAATAAGATTAGAAAGGGATCACAATATTGGTGTTCAACGTGCAAAGTGCCATTATGTATCGTTCCTTGCTTTGCTGAATTTTTTTTCAATTTATTCGATTTTTCCTGCATTTTTCGTTTATTATGTATGTAGTATACGCTAATGTCAAATGAATAAGTAAATATTAGTAATAAAATTGTTAAATTTATGAAATAAAACACTCTCTTTGGTCCAATATTTTAACAGCGACGCTTACTCTGTGTTTGACGAGTATACTCGTTATCGCTTGATTCTCGCGACACATAAGTGCGCGCTCTGAAAAGGAGGCGCCACAGCTAACTGGTTAAGAGAAGTATTAGAAAACTGCTGGCAGAGAAAGTGGCAAAAAGCGAAATAAATATTTATGTAACTCCTGAGTAGCGGTGACAACGTTTGTTTTAACATACATAAAAATCCACAGTCTAGTCGTTAGCCGTGGCATTCAATAAAAACTGTTCGGGTTACCTTAAATTGGTTCGTGTCGAAACCATTTAACCAAAATATCTGCGACTGCAAAGAAGAACGCCGCATGTGACATGATTCAACTTGCATCATTCACTAAGCATCTGTAAAAATTAAAAACACGAAAAGCGCTGATATAAAAGTGTGTGAACTGAAAAATGAAACATAATATATTAAATTATTAGGTCTACCGGAAAGTTCTGTCCGATAGTGTCACTTCAAGTTTCAATCCATATGCACATGTTGATTTGAGACATATATGACTATCTCTCTTTATCATTGCATTTACACACATGTACTCTCCTAAATAAACTGAAACAAAGATGCCTCATGTCATTATTAAGTGAGACGCGATCGTGAAAACATGGCTACCAATGATAATGCCAGACCACATGCTGCTTTGGCGACTCGTCAGAAAATCGCAGAGCTAGGCTGGGAAATTCTGTCGCATCCACCATACTCCCCAGACCTAGCACCCTCCGATTATCACTTGTTTCTCTCTTTGCAAAACTTTTTACAGGAAAAAAAATTCAAAACTGAAGTTGATGTCAACCAAGCACTAGTTGACTACTTCGCCTCTAAAAATAAATCATTTTTAAAAAATGGCATTTACAAGTTGCCATCACGCTGGCAAGAAGTCATAAGTAACGATGGAAAGTATATTCTACAATAAATATTATTAAATGTATGAAAATTGTGTTATATTTCAATTCAAAAACGGACAGAACTTTCCGGTAGACCTAATATATTTTTACGAAGTAATGTAAAGGTGGTGCTCAGCGGATCTAGGCGTTAAAATCGTCGAACACGGAGAATCAAGGAAAACAGGAAAGGAACCAACACTGTTGTCGTGAACAATGCGGTAGAAACTTTTATTAAACGACTGTACACAGTAGAAAAACAAAGCCCGTCGATCCCTCGCGATTACAACGATCTAGAAAAAAAAGAGCAGCGTGTCGTCTTTGTACAATGGAGCCCGCTCTTGGAGCCCAGCGGACCGTTTAAAGGACGTCCTTAGTCGTGTTTGCCGATATTAAGCCCTTTTTCAGCCAGCCACGAGAACTCGATGACAGACAAACCACGAATATAACATCTCCCAGTGGCTACGACCTCCGTGAACAATATTAGCGGTGGCTTGGTACCGTGCAACGCCGAGGAAGGATGTATCGCAACCAGCTGCTTCGAGCTCACCTACACACACGTACAATCCAATTACTCCTAAATTCTCGTTATCCACTAGCCAGGAGAAAACTTACTTAAACTGCGCCCCTGCCCCCCCCCTCTCCCTCCCTCTTCCCCTATGCCCGAGTAAACTCGCTTAAGCACCGAATTCCAAGCGTAACAACAAAATAACGCTAACCCCATCTCAAAAACTTCCCTTAATCTTGCTGTGCGAAGTTTTTCACCCAACCCGACGCTCGTCTCCTGTTGTCCACGGGAACAACATAATTGAATGTCTTCCTCGGTTATCCTTAATCGCTGCGAACTCCTGCTCGAGCAAAAAACAACTGACCTCGAACTTCTACCGAAATTAACCTTTCGCGGTTGAATTTAGCGTTTGTCCTGCAAGAGCCTGGACGCGATGCATGTTTTGTATTTTTTTTTTTTTTTTTTTGGTGTTTCTTCGACACTAAAACTATCGAGCCGGTCAAAATTACCGATTACACCGTTCGATTTTAAAAATTCTTGAAATTACAGAGACGATGGAATAGATTTCTTAAAAGCGATACAGCTTGTAAACAACAATGGGCCATCTGGAAAGAGGAGATACGACTATTCGAGCCACGTGGCTCGTTTTTGTAGTCCCCGATTGTCAACGAGGCTCGAATAATCGCATCTCCTCTTTCCAAATTGTTCATTTTTGTTTACAAGCTGAACGACAATTGCAGAGAATTTACTGTAATTCGGGCAACTTATAGGTTGACAGTACAGTAATTTTTCCCGGAAATGCCAAACTTTTGGTTTCTCTGAATTTTCCTGTGCTAGTCCTACGCCTATGTAATTTATTGCTACGTCGATGCTAAGAGTTGAATTCTCGACGCGAATTCTCGGAAGGCAATACAAAATGGTCTGTTTAGGGGTGAGCCAGATAAGAAAAACCGCGGAGCTACAAGGTGCGTGATAGATACTAGGTACATGACCGTCCAATCATGGCATGTAGCCTCCGAATTGCCTTCAAATCGTGTCACTTGACCTCCGAATTGTCTTCGAATTCAGTCATGTGGTCTCCGAATTGCCTTCGAATCGTGGCATATGGCCTCCGAATTACCTCCTAATCGTGGCATATGGCCTCCGAATTGCCTTCAAATCGTGTCACTTGACCTCCGAATTGCCTTCGAATCGTGGCAAAAAGTTAGAAATAAAAAAGTTAAGTCATCAGTTTCATTCTAGTATTACTATATATTCATATTAATGTACACCGGCATACTGGCCGCTGCCTTTTTTTGCCGACTGCCCCGAGTTTCTATAAAAACGAACCGTGAAGCCCGAAGAATCGCGACTTAATATTCTCAGATCTGCCAGTTTCGATTCCAACCTCCGAACATTTCTGGGAGAAATTACTGTACTACGAAGCGAGTGCATGCAGTTGTTTATGCCGAATGAGAGAGAATGCATTTTTTGAGAAATTACTTATCTTCGTTAAACTGTTAAACATTCTCTGTTACTATATTATTTTATCTTCGTTAAATATTACGATATATTTGTATTAGCGTATAAATAAAACATAGAAAACAATATTTCTTTGATTCAAGCATAATGTTAACGTGCGTGTAAAATGTAGGCTTGATAGAAATATTATTTACTACAAAGGAAGTGCCCACAATAGTAGTCTGTTTAATTAAAATAAAATGTATGCAATAAAAGAGACGAAGATAAACTACATAATTAATAGAGATGAATGCAATATTTAACCATTAATCGGACTATTCGGACTTCCAAGACTCGAGTTAAAATACTCACTATTACTTATTATTACTATTACTCACAATTAGTGAGTATAGTAAGGGTATAGTAAGTATGGGTATAGTAAGTAACATAGTACTATACCCATACAACAGTACACTGTGCGTCGTTTGTACACATTTATATAATAAAAGAATTCAGTTTCGTTTCTTTTAGTAACAAAGCTACTTGTTCCTCTGTAAATAGCGACCCAAATGATAGCACAGCAAAATAATTCATATAAAATCTAAATAAAAGTTCACGTTTGTCTATTTGTATGAAACAGTAAAATCAAAGTGAAAAACAAAAGCCAAATTCTAATCGCAACAGAAATATACTACTTTTCACGGGAAATCATGAATCTATCGCTTTCAAATCGCAAATTTTATAATTTTACGATGAAATTCAGCAGAATGGAATACAAAACAGTAAACAGTGCGGTTTGATCATTTTGAGCGAATTAAAAATGTTAAGGTTGAAAATAAATTTTTATTTAATTACCATTTGTTGCAATTGAGGCAGAGCATTTCTGTTTTGCATAAAGATCCGTGGTCTAATAATAACGTACTTATCTTGCTGAACAATGTGAAAATCTGCTTTTCTACGCGGAAAGAAACGAAATATGATATCTCGAATTGGAGTCGACCATGCTTTTGTTCGTGAGACAAATGAAACGTGCTTCTTTTCGATTTCCAACGAATAAAGTAGGAATTGGAAAATGGACCAAAAGTTTTGCATACGCCTGTAATGTGGAACAGATGGTGTATTATTCGAGGAGGATCGAACCATTCGAGATCGTTTTGAAAGAAGAAAATTACTTCGCGGAGAAAGGAAGCTCTTTCTTTGGTAGCTGCAGCATGCGGATAGCAGAGTTTGGCTAGCTGTGTGCAATGAGCCAGCGCATCTGAAGGATCGACTACTTACGGTGATGTAAGTTTGATCCCTCTGCAGTTCGGCGAGGTTATCGTAGAGGCCCTCGAGGAGCGCTCTCCTCAGTTGCTCGGTATTCGTTCCGCAACTCGCCTTTTCCAAATTCGCACGTTTCGCTAATGCGGCAAGCTGCTGGCGCACCTCCGTGGCGTACTCCAGATTCCTATGATGCAGGAAGTTCTCGTGACACCAGACCTTCTTTTGATTCGTGTTCATGTATGCGCGAAAAACGTTCAGCAACGTGACATGGTCTCCCTCGGGTGACGCGAATCTGGAACGAACGAAACACACCGGATACGTGTCACGTAACAAACTGCAAGTATCGATCACGGTTCGGACCATTTGACGGCCGTAAAAGAACACTGCCCGGACACCCACGGACACTGCGAGATTTCTAACCCTCCGCGATCCTATCGCGACCCCAACTATATGTGTTCCACTTTGCGAGAAAGATGCTTCGTCGATCCGTGAAATATTAGGTCGTCCTAGAAGTTCCGCTCGTTCATTTAGATTAATACTTCAGACTCTCTACGGAAATTGCGAAAAAAATGTGATCGCTCTTTCCGCTCCACAACCTGTCCTCGTTGGTTTTCACGGAAACATTACGCCGCGGTTTACCCATTCGAATATTTTACAATGTTTTTCTCCTACGAATTGCGCACATTTTGTCAAGCTAGAACGTTCTCATGGTGATTGTCTTACAATGTTTACATATTTCAACACCATCGAAATAACTGGATTCTCGAATCTTCCCGTTCGATACCGTTTCCTGCTCTTTCAAATGTGTGTCAGTTGATTTTTGGATGTTCCTTTTCAACTGATTTCTGACCTTTTCTTTTCTCGAACCTTTTCTTTTCTTAGGAAAAGAGATCAATTTATTTTTGTTATACAGGCTGTTCCCTTAACTTTTGCCCACATTTTTTACGTGCACCTCTGTTAATTTGACAAAATAATGTTCCGAACAAATGTTTATCGGTTCCCTGTTTGCTATACGATAGAACATTTAATTTTTACCAATTATTATTTTCTCAATAAAAAATCGGGGTCATCTTAAGTTTTTTAAATGGCATGTAGCATGACCTTTGAGTGACCTTGAACCATGAAATTTCAGTTTGATCAGCAGAAACGATTGAAGATGAAAATTTCTTTATTTTAAGATACGTCAATCAGCAAATTGATAATTTTATTACGGGAAAGTATCACGACATAAATTTAACGAAAACAAAGCTATTAGATCATCTATGACTGAATTATTTTACTAATATAAAAATATTTTTTATTATTTTATTATTTTATTAATTACTTTATTATTTTATTAATTTCTTTATTAATTATTTTATTATTTTATTATTGATCGATGTATCTTAAAATGAAGAAATTTTCATCCCCAATCGTTTCTGCTGATTAAACTGAAATTTCTCAGTTCAAGGTCATCCGAAGGTCATGCTACAACAAATCGTTAAATTCGTCTTGACACGAGCTACACGAATTTTAAGTAAAAAATATGCAATGTCATTAAACAAAATTAAGGTGACCCCGATTCTTTATTGAAAAAATAACATTTTTTCAAAATTAAGTGTTCTCTCGTATAATAAACAGGAAACCAATTAACATTTGATGGTAACATTTTTTTGTCAGATTAACAGCTGTGCACGAAAAATATGTGGGTAAAAGTTGAGGAAACACCTTCTATACAAGAGAACAAAATTTTATGTCCACTTAAAAAGACGGAGTAACATTGTTAAGTATAAATTTAACGGGTTATTATTAGAAATCTGTATACCTACATTTAGTTGAATGTATAAACATTGATGATGGCAAAGAGAACGGATTTTTATTTCGACTTAAAAAACGGAGTAACGTTCATACTAAACAGATTATTATTAGAAATCTTCATGACGAGTCAGATTCGGCAAAGGACGACAAAGGCTTAAAGAATATAATAATTGTCAAATGTTACCTGGACCTAGCAAGATGAGCTTGCTGTCTTTTAGCGGGCGAATCGGTGAAGACAGATTCTCCTGACAGCAGAGCAATCACTGATAGCGCTTCCTCGAGGCACTGGTGCTCCACAGACGCAAGAATCACTTTAGTGAATCTGGGATCTAGTGGGAACAAGGACATCGTCCTACCGAGAGTGGTCAGCTGCGGCGGAGAACCTATTCGCGTTGAAAATCGGATGAGAGAGTTTTATGCAACACGCTAATACAAACAATAAATAGACGGAAAATAAAATCAGTCGATCTACCGCAATCGGTCTTCTGCGAGCATCGTTTTGACAACGCGTACGATCGAAAAATCGCGTGGCAGATTTAACAATAAAACGACAATTTTGAAAGTCTCGACAGTTTTCGCAGAAACGTAGACAAACTCGTTGCGATACCGAAGCCCGAGAAATGAAATATTGTTCCGCGAAGACAGTAGAAACTGGAGGAACATATTGTTCCCCCTCGAATCCGGGATATATTTTCTCGGCGCGTCGATGTCGCCTACTTGAATTTCAGAATCTTTCCGAACTGTTTGAAAGTACGGAATTCTGTTGGGTGATCATGCCGCCCGTATCGGCTCTGGCCTATCTTCAATAAAATTTACATTTTTCACTTTGAAAGTCGATCATCTGAGGAACACGATGTTTCTTCTCCTTATCAAAACCGGGGCCGGAGACGGTAATGGTAAATCCATTGAGACGATTTTCAAAGAGATATTCTAGTGTAACCGTGTTTTCCGTGTAACACTTCGAAATTAATTTGTGGAGAACGATTGTGTCTAGCGAGATGATATTTATCATATACGGGGTGTCTCGTCTAACTCGAACGTTTAAAATATCTCGCTTGTTTCTTACGATAGAAAAAAATGTCAGAGGAAAACATTAGTTGATTTAGAGGGGCAACTATTATGACAGACAAAAAAATTTGTTCAAGGTTATATTTTTTGTGATTTCAACGTCATCGAAGTTTTTTTAAATGGAATGATATACAGGGTGTCCGAGAAATGTCTCCCAATGCGAAAATGGGGAGTTCCTGAGGTCATTTGCAGTAACTTTATCCTCAGCGAAAATGCAATCCGCGGCTTTGTTTACGAGTTATTAACGAAAAATGCTGACCAATGAGAGGCGAGATCAGCTGGCGCGAAACGGCCGAGCCAATGAGCGCAACTCGCGGTTCGTTGGCGGATTCGCCTCGCGCCAGCCTAGCTCGCCTCTTATTGTTCAGTGTTTTTCATTAGTAACTCGTAAACGAAAGCGTGGATTACATTTTCGCTAAGAAAAAAGTTGCTTCAAATGATCTCAAGAACTCCCCATTTCCAGATTATGAGACATTTTTGGGACACCCTGTACTTTTATTATCCTTATAGGATAGCCGAAGTCAAGATGAATCCAATTAACTATAATATTATGACTTTCGCGTGACCTTGAGTACGAAAAATCCATAAAAGTAAATCCATACTTAAATAGATAATAAATAATAAATAATATAAATATAATATAAATTAATTAAATTAAATTAAATTAATAAATATAAATATAATAAAATCCATACTTAAATAAATAATAAAATCCATATTTGATGTAACTAATGAAATAACGAGAAGGGCAGGGGTAAAGGGCCTCACAGGTCCCGCAAATACGAAACTATAGAGCAACTGTCGAGAGTTTTACTCTCGGATAGACACTCGTCTTAAGCAAGAATCATTTTTCTTACAAGCAACAGTAGCTGTCTTTTTTCAAGAAAATGTACAATGTCACGTCGTTAATTTCAAATTAATTTTTCAACCTATTTAATCGTTATTATTTTTATTTTCTTATTTGTTTGCAACTTTCTTCGATGTAATATTGTAAACACTATAAACGACATATAGCAGTGTTCCCATTAATTTGTCCAACTCCTGTATATGGTCACAAATGTTTGAAATAGTTGTACAAACTTTTTATAAGGCGTTTTATTAAAATTTGTGAAATAATAAAAATTGTTTAATTTTAAAGAGTCAAATTTATCGTGATATCTGATTATCCTATAGAAGATCGTTTCTGCTGCTTTTAGCATATAAGAAAATTTTTGTTACAGCTCATCTTTATTTCATACAATGATGTGTTGTTTTCTTGGTTTTTGCAAAATTAAAGATGCAGTAAGGAAACAGAAAAGATCTAGGATTTATAATACAATAGAAGGGATTCATTGTGATGGTGCAAAGGTGACTTGAACATTTTCTACATATTGAAATCGAAACTTGAAAATTATCGTACAGAGGCTTATTAAAATATCGAGAATATCGAAATTCAACATTAAAAACCAGTTAAACTTATCCCGTACCAACAAGTCTGACATTAGTTTCTGGTCAACCCAATAGCTGTCCAATCGGATGCATTGATTGCGTCCATTCTAGTCGACTGAATGAGACAAACGACGTGTCCTTTTATTCGTCTTGGATGTGACCATCGTTCGGTCATCGATAAATAATACAGAAAAGAATTTGACAAAATTACAGAGATTTATGGAACAGTCGCTACATTTTACTTAAATATTTATATCTACCGAAAAGTTAGGTATTTCAAGATATCAATAAAATTGTGAAACATGATACCAAGAAATATACTTTACGTGTCAACAAAATTTCAAGAGAAATTATTTCCAAAGTCGTGGGGCATCACGATAGCTAACAACTTGGTCTCAGTATGGTACATTTATCGCATACTCATTATTTCCAAGATTATTAATAAATTCTCAATAAAAATATACACAGTTAAAAATGTTAGCGTTGCCATAGCGTTTTTTCCCCAGATAACTAATATTTTGGAGTAAATGCAGTAAGTGCACAATTTAAACTTCGATCATGTTGCGTCAAGAATTATGTTCTATTAAATTATGTTAGTTGACTATGATATAATACCATTACTGATACGGTGTATTATCAATGATATAACATTTTAAACAAGCTGTAGCTTTCTTGAAAGACAATTACAAAAATTAGAATTTGCAAACGATAAATAAGCTGTACATTTTTTCGTAAGGTTAATCGATTTTATGAATATCGTAGAAATTCTTCAAAGTTTGATTGTTGAAAATCAACAATTTTAAAAATCCTCATAAATAGATTTCTTAAACGGTTACACTAGAATACCGCATGAATGAGGTGTGCAAGAACATATGCAACAATAGCTACATTTAACTGTTCCTTTTCAGTTTGATTGCTTTGATCCAGTCTGACGAGCATAATAGTGCTCTACAGTTAACGTTGAAAATAGATAAAGTTATGGAACTATGAAACGAGCAGAAGCGTGCGGCTAGAGAGTGTACCAAATTTTAAATGAACCATAGTACGGTAGCAAAATGCTTTGGGGTAAATATCGTCTACATATAACCGATACTAAAGTGTTTTTCACTGTACAACGTTGCAATTGGTGTAAAAACAAATTCAACCCTTGCAATTCGTTGATAGACCATGTACATTGTTTATAAACGCCATGTTTTGTTTTCGACGGTGCTTCACTGTTTACTCCAATCGAATCCTACCGAAATACGACAAACTTGAACACGAATCTTGATGTCCTTAAATGGTGTAAAATACCTTCCAAAAGAATGCAACGTTGTCGTTTTAATAGAATTAACAGAATAGAAATAACTTCAATAGAATTATCCTAAAAAATTATCTTCAAAAATATTGAATTCACAAAAAAATGCTTCAAACAAGAGTTATGCATTTTTTTATGTAGAACACGATTCTGAAATAAAAAATGTAGGTTTATCACAAAAAAAGGCTAGATGACCTTGAAATAACCTTGAAAACACTCACGCATTAAAAAACTAGTAGTGTTATTTGACCCACCACTCGAAATACTAGAGGACTACAGTTCGTTTTTTTTTTTAAACCACGCGTCTATGAGATTTTTTACAATCTCAACTTAAATTGTACAACCTGTAGGGTAAGTGTAGGCATTACTGCGGACGCTCCAAATACTGCGATATTTTATAAAAGTAACATAATCTATAACGTTTTACAGTATGTAATCATCTAAAAATAAATCTCATAATTTTCTGTGTGTTTAATATTGATAATTGAGCCACTTTGTTTTTAAGTCGATATATTTAAGGGTTTGCGTTTTAACACGTTTAAAAATATGGATGCTAACTTTCGAGAAGATTTACTTGTATTTGTTATCTCAGGATACTGATATTTTTCTCAGTATAAATAATTTCGTATAAACATTGAAAAATCACCACTTTTCATTACGGTAAAGTGACTTATGCCACTTTCAAAATAAACGGCTCAATTGATGACATAGAAGTAACAGCAATCGCAGTTTTAATTCATTTATTGACTTTTGATATTCGGAAGCTTATGAAAATGTTGAGTTTTATGAAATACAGCCATGAAATGGCAGCTGCGAACGCTCATTCGAAAGGCATTTATGTTTTGATAATTAATAATAAACTATTCATTTTGGCGTTATTTTCAGATAAAGTAATCATTACTTTGATAAAAAATCGACGTACATTGTCACTATCATCTATCCTCAAATATTATTTACTAACACAGTATTTGGCACACAGTTTTTTACTATATGTGAGCATTACTGCGGTGCTTTACTGAACTGTGTACCTTAACCTATACAGCACAGTTCTCGATGAACCGATGCGAACACGCTTGATCGTAGAGTATCTATACCTAATTCGTAAATTGCTACAGTGACAATATCTTGATCCTAGGAATTGTAACTGTGTGTGTGTACATTTGAAAGAAAATGGATTATGTCAACTTTGACACCCAGTAATCCGCAGTAATACAGGGTTCCCCAAAAATGTCTCGTAATCGGGAAATGGGGGGTTCCTGAGGACATTTGAAGTAACGTTTTCCATAGCGAAAATGCAATCGACGGTTTTGTTTATGAATTATTTGCGAAAAACACTGACCAATGAAAGGCGCGCTCGGCGCCTCTCATTGGGTACTGTTTATCCTTAATAACTCATAAACAAAGCCGCGGATTGCATTTTCGCTAAGGAAAGAGTTACTTCATATGATCTCAGGAACCCCCCATTTCAGGATTACGAGACATTTTTGGGGAACCCTGTATACAATTCGCGCATATGGTTTCTTTACATTACTTTACATTTTAATGAAATTTCTACTTTCAGAGATCCAATATTTTGAGAAAAGTAAATATTTCAGTTAAAAAATAATATATATATAGCTTAAGGTGGCAATTTATTGGCGTAAAAGGTCTTATTTTCTCTGTCAACGTTATGTCTGTAGGTCTCTGTCACTCTTTCGAGAAACCGCAGTAATACCTACACTTACCCTTGACATTAAAGTAGCTAAAGAATGAGGATCTGATAGGATTTTGGGACAGCGAGTCGGGAAACCTAAAAAAAAAATATGTAAACACAGAAATGGGTACCTCGCGTTGGCCACATAAGGGTTAAATGGTATTAGATCCGATCGATTTGAAGGAAACTGATCGTGTTCACCTTTAACAGCGCCGAGCTTCTCCAAGCAAGTCACCGCGACGTCGACGGCTTCCGTCGGCGGTTTGTCCATGAAATCAAAGGTGGTGATATCAATCCCGATGGCGAGCAACTGGAGCGCCACTCCCGCGAGGGAACACCTTTGTATCTCGGGCACCGGCATCTCCTTCATCCTTTCGAAATCCTCTTTCGTGTAAGTTCTGTAACATTTGCCGGCCGCTTCACGGCCTGCTCTGCCTGTCCTCTGCCAGGCCTGTGCCTTTGAGACTTTTTCCACCCTGAGCACATCCAATCCTGTCGTCGGGTGATGAGTTCTCGCTTTGACCACTCCGGTGTCGATCACATGTCGAATTCCTGTGTAATTTCATCCGGGAATCTCTGTGTGTACCACAATCCTCTCGCGAAT
The DNA here is from genome assembly GCF_051020955.1 of Megalopta genalis. Classification (NCBI taxonomy): domain Eukaryota; kingdom Metazoa; phylum Arthropoda; class Insecta; order Hymenoptera; family Halictidae; genus Megalopta; species Megalopta genalis. Next base: position 19,747,027 of record NC_135019.1, on the reverse strand, counting down.
GTAATCACGAAAGCGAGCCGAGTAATCAAGTCTGTCACGAACGAGTACCGCGTTTCGGTCCTGATATTAGCAGATTGCGGCGCTCGTCGAAAATGAAATTGCCCCCCCCCCCCGAGCGCCGATGGATAATTCGCCGAATTAATCCAATCGTGGGACAACCCCCAACCCGGAACAAGATTTTTCGTCGAACGAGACCGCAAGGTGACGACTCCAGAATGGACCCCTTTCGTTTTGAATGTCTTCGCGATAGTGCGCGACCGTTGTTCGGCATATTCGATCAGTTGTTTTTTTGTCAGTCATAAAGTCAGTCATATATAAAGGTCTAGACACGGTTGAGAAATTTTGAACGTTTCGGGACAATCGAAGATTGCAATCATTCTGAAAAATGATGTTTCTTGTACAGTAAATTCTCTCAAATTGTCCCTTAGCTTGTAAACAAAGATGGAGCGTTTGGAAAGAGGAGATACGAGGCTCGCGGCTTGTTTTTATAGTCGCCGATTGTGAATAACTATCAAAACGAACCGCGAGCCACGAATAATCGTATCTCCTCTTCCGAAATTATCCATTTTTGTTCAGAAGCTGAGGGACAATCTGTGAGAATTTACTGTAGTTGTTCAACCGGAAACATGAATTGTGTTTCTGACGCGAGATCACGAAACTTAGTATACCCGCTATTAACGCTAAACCTACCGAGCCCCAAACGTGACTAACTTGCGTTACTTTATAAGAATGACGAGATCGTATTTATTTCGAAGTTTCGTCGGTTTTCTGAGAATGTATGTTGACGTTGAAAAATTTGTTCAGTCGTTTTCGATGAAAGAATCTTTGTAATTCCAACAACTTTAAAGCAAAATACAGAAAATTCTCCCTAATCGACCCTCAGCTTGCAAAAGAAAATGGACAATATGGGAAGAGAAGGCTCGAATAATCGTATCTCCACTTCCAAAATTGTCCATTTTTGTGTACAAGCTGAAAGTCAATTAGGGAGAATTTACTGTATGTGAAACTTGTCATTTTTGCGGCTCAATAGGTTCAGTATTACAGTAAATTCTCTCTAATTTTCCTTGAGCTTATAAACAAAAATGAACAATTTGGGAAGAGAAGATATGCACCTTGTTTTTATAATTGTTGACATCGACAACCATAAAAACGAGCCGAAAGGCTCGAATAATCGTACCTCCTCTTCCCATATTGTCCATTTTTGTTTCCAAACTGAGGGTCAATTAGGGAGAATTTACTGTTTAGGGATTCGGTACATCAAAACTTCTTGCTTTTAACGGATCCTCAAAAAAAATTTTCAATTTGCAAGTGAACGTACGGATTTTATAAATTTTATTTCAAATCATCATTGAGAGACTTGACATTATGCGATAATTAACTGCGATTCCTCTAAATGTATTGTGCAGTTATGCTTTCTTATAAATACAGATATAAATGTACATACATTTGAACCGTCCGATTTTAACTAATAAATGGATCAACGTAAATAAAATGTTCAAACGTTTCCTTTCGCGTTAAAAAAACTCGTCGAATATAGACCGTTGTAACTGACTGTTGTAAAATCCAAGATCTAACGTAACGTGAAAAGGTAAAAACAACGGTGACATTGTTTTAATCAATTATTTGCGAAATATTTTAACCCTTCGACGTCGGAACATTATCAAAATTTTACAATTGATGATGTTTATGACCATTATCATCTTGATTCGTCAATTTTCCGAAACATATTGTTACACCTGTATAAAATTATAACAGCAACGAAGTTTTTTCATTGAGCTGAGAGAAGTCCTCTTTCGAATCGAGAGTGTGGTTTTCTGTCAACAGTATTGCTTATACTCGTGTTATACTCGTATTATACTCGAATTATACTCGATTATACTCGTATTATACTCGATCGTACTCGTAGTTCATTATAAACAGAAAATTAAGATTGTATCAAGAGTTCATTTGTTATTTAAAAAATAAAAGACTTCTACATTATTTCAGAAAATCGTTACAATAATTTAGAAGATTATTATTGTTACTAATCTAATAACTACACTGCGGATTTTATGCATTTATGGCAAAAATGGATAGCTGCAATTCGAAATATTGGAAAGTTTCAAAGAATAGAAAAGTGTCAATACATTATTTTCGTTTTATCGAAGTGATTAAAGAAAGGAAGAAATTCTACAGTGACTCCTGTTAGTTGTAATAATTGCAGACAATTTTTATTTTGTACAATGATCCCCAGTCTATTAACAACTAATAACTAATAATCGCCGAAAAATTGAATAATCAGGCATGACGATTTAAAGACACTCGGTCAGGATAACCCGGTAACCGCACAGGTCAAGGGTTAAATCGCGTAAACCGTGTCACCGATTTATATCGAAATTCTACATATGCATTTCGTTAAGACCGCCGAGATTTGTGTAATTATAACTCACCACCGATTGTAACAGACGTCTCGGCCACGTTAGTTGACAAAATAAGCTTCCGCATTCCGGGAGGGGAAGGCTTAAAGGCTTCCAATTGTTGATGCGTCGGCAGAGCCGAGTACAATGGAAAGACCTTTAATGGCGGATAGCCCTGTCCATCCAACTGTTTAGCCGCTTGCCTCGCGCTCATCGCTGTAGCCTCTATTTCTTCCTGCCCGGTTAAAAAGACCAGAATGTCCTCGCTGGAGGAAAGACAGAAAAATTCAGGAAATTGTCCGTTTCCTAGTGACCCAGTTTCTACCGACGCTCTTGCACGCGGACTGTTTTCCTTTAATTTAACGGAGGTAACAGTATGTAAATTCCATAATCCTGTTGCAGACACGAAAATTACATCGGCGATACTTCTACGCGTCCCATGGCATTCATTAATTATTAAAATTCTCGTGCCGCCTTTCGAGTCCGCGCGCGCAACGAACGCAATAAACGCTCGCCCACGATTTATAGAGTGTACGAAAAGAAATTCTAATTTATGTGAACAATTACCGATGCAATTTCAATATTCGAGGTGACCGATGTTGCTGTTTGTGGTTGTTACTATTTTGTTTTTCGAGTTACTGGCGCCGATCAATTCCGTAAAGAACGGAGAGAAGTGACGATGCGAAAGTATTCTTTTAATTTACCAGCAAACGAGGCTTGTAGAGAAATTCATTGAAAATATAGGCTTTATATTGTGGAGACGTAAACATTAATTATACATCAAAAATTGTCTACGTCTGTTTATATTTCTTACGAATTTCCGGAATTATGTAAATATGACAACTGGAAATGCATAATCGGAGATTTTGCAAAATTACTAGTATTAACTGGAAATATGTTCTATGACACAGATATCGTCAATTTTATTTCCTTAATGCGACGAACTCGTCGATCTTCGATATATGAAATATCATTACCGGAAATGTAGCGCTGTTTCAGTTTCGCAATATTATTCTGTCTTTGATAAGAAATGATCTTTCCATTGTATTTTTTGCCGCACTGCACACCCTTCGATCTTTTATACATTTCAATATTTCGGTCTCGCTACTCAGAATTACGTTTTTATGACCTATTTAAATATCCACACGCATGGAGAATATCTTAATTACACATACGAAACGTTTCGTCGAATTTAGACGCTACGCCCCAATCATTAATGGAAACGATTCTTAAGGGTGAACTATCGAAAGCCAATTGCAGTTAATCGTAATGACTTCTGAAGTATACCAATTACAGTAAATTCTCCCTAACTGACCCTCAGCTTGTCCACAAAAATGGACGAAAATGACGGCTCGTTTTTATAGTCACCGATTGTTAACAATTATAAAAACGAGTCGCAAGACTGGAATAATCGTGCCTCCTCTTCCCAAATTGTCCATTTTTCTTTCCAAGCTGAGGGTCAATTAGCGAGAATTTACGGTACTACTCAAAATTCTCGTGTAGATACAGTAGCCCACAAAAGTGTTCGGATACCTTTTAAAACGCAACAAATTTTTCAAAACTGAACTAAATGACGAATTTTTTTTTATTGTAAAGGAACTAATCTACTAGACGATGACTAAAAATCATTTTTTTAATTTTGCTATTATTTGGAATGAAAAGAAAGAATTAAAGGCCCTCGTTTCTAAACTTTTTTATTCGAGCCTATAACGAAAATTTAAAAAATGCCTTTTGTAGATCTCGATAACTTATATGCGTACTGAAAATTTGATCGAAATCGGTTAACCCAGAGTCGAGTTATAGACGTTAAAGGATTTTAAAAACTGCAGATTTCTTAGAGTTTTTGGTCAAAATCATGATAGAAACTGTGATTTTTGCGATCTTTAATTTGTTATAGCTCATAACAATGTGAATCAATTTCGATGAAATTCTCAACATGTACATAAGTTACCGAGATCTACGAAAGACATTTTTTAAATTTTCGTTATAGGCTCAGATAAAAAAAGTTAAAAAACGAGAGATTTTTATTTTTTTGTCATTTCAAGTACAGTGATGTCCCCCTAATTGACGCTCAGTTTGTGCACAAAAATGGACAATTTGGGAAGAGAAGATACGATTATTCGAGTCTTCTAGCTCGTTTTTTATAGTTGTTGACAACCGGTAACTTTAAAAACGAGCCGCAAGGCTCGAATAATCGTATCTCCTCTTCCCAAATCGTCCATATTTGTGGACAATCTGAGCGTCAATTAGAAAGACATTACTGTAGTAGCAAAATTTAAAAAAAGGAAGCATTTCAATCATCGTCTAGTAGACTATTCCCTCTATGATCTAAAAAAAATGCAAGTAGTTTAGTTCAGTTTTAAAATAGTTATTGCATTTTAAAAGGTATACGAACACTTTTGTGAGTCACTGTATGTCATCTACAAGCAACAAATAATTTATGAATTGTCGAAACTTGCCACAATCTTTGTTTGTATCTTACCGATAGTTCAATTGCCAAATACATGAAAACATCAATATTAAATCCCCGTTGGAAAACAGTACGTCCAGGATTAGTTCTATCCTCAATGAAAATCAATCTAGCAGAAAACAGAGTGCAAACGATGCCAGAGAATTATTTCTTTCTTGACGATGAGGAGGTTTCGGTGATATGAATTCGAAATATGTTCAAGAATTATTGATGGAGGAAGAGATTGATGAAGCTACGATGCAACCGGTACCTACATCAGACCGGCCAAATTAATTCAGAAGTAGAGATTGAAACTGAATCCGAAAAACTCTGCCATCTGAATGCAGATCCTTTCACCGACAGAAACGTGAAATTTAATCTCTCGAACTTCGGGAATGCTTAGTTACATATAGAAATGCTAGTTGCAAGCAAACTCGTCATGCTTTCGTCAGCTTTTTGAATCTGGTCCTTTGCTTCTTGTTGTACAGATTCGCATAAAATCGTTTTTTTGGAACTTAACCCTTTTGCTCTAAGATTTAAGTTTCAATAACGTGTAAACGTTTAAAACTGCGCCACCTCCTTTAGCTACTAATAAAACAATTAAATGACGAAAAACAAAAAACCATAAAACACGCATCCCCTAGTCTAACACGAGCCTAACTAGTTACGTTTATATTTGGCCCGACTGACGCATCACGGCTCTCATTTCTGGCCCGATTTTTTGGCCACGTCTCTCAGACGTGGTTGAAGGGCAAAGGATTAATCATACAGGGTGTTCCACAATTACTTTAACAGCCGAAAATGAGGGGTAGCTGAGGTCATTTGAAGTAACTTTTTCCTTTGCGAAAATGCAATCTGCGGCTTTGTTTACGAGTTATGAACGAAAAACACTGGCCAATGAGAGGTGACGGCGCGAAGTTCGAGAGCCCGCAGCACGAGGCTTTGACAGATGGTCGGGACGGACTCGAGCCGCGTTCGAAGTATTGAACAAATCACGAAGCGAGAACTTTCCGGATTTTTTTTTACTACGTAACAGTGATATTTTTAAGAAAAACGCTGTTCACCTTTACTTTTACTCATACCGCGTTGACGAGATGAACTGCGGAAGACTAGCACGATGGCTGACAGTGTTCGTTTTCCTACAAGCGAGTTTCAACTGTTTCCCATCGAACGCCGTCACGGTTAAATTACTTATTATTTCGGGTCCGAAAAATTAGTAAATATTCTTCAGACGTTCTAAAGTAAAGGTGAACAGCGTTTTTCTTAAAAATATCACTGTTACGTAGTAAAAAAAAATCCGGAAAGTTCTCGCTTCGTGATTTGTTCAATACTTCGAACGCGGCTCGAGTCCGTCCCGACCATCTGTCAAAGCCTCGTGCTGCGGGCTCTCGAACTTCGCGCCGTCACCTCTCATTGGCCAGTGTTTTTCGTTAATAACTCGTAAACAAAGCCGCAGATTGCATTTTCGCAAAGGAAAAAGTTACTTCAAATGACCTCAGCTACCCCTCATTTTCGGCTGTTAAAGTAATTGTGGAACACCCTGTATATTGTCGGAAATAGCCGGAACAGTTGAGATAAGAAATTAATGATGCTTACATCTGTGTCAGAAATATTGATAAATACTAAAAAAAACTGGTCAAAATATATGCGTAAGAAGTGAACTGCAGATTTTATACATTTATGACAAATATAAGTTAGTGCAATTTCAAAGAATTGAAGAGTAACGATACTACGATATGATACGATTTTCATCTTGTTGAGATTGTTGTACAAGAAAAAGAAACTCAAATATAATGTAGAGTTTCTTATCATTGATGCAGGCAATTTTTATTTTGCATGAAAGTATCCACACTGTAGTAGCAAGTACATATTGTGTTGCCCAAGTACGGGAGACCGGTGCTAGAAGTTCCGGCAGTAAATTGGCCCGATGGTAATATATTTCAAATAAAAAAAGATCGCGTCATGCTTTCAATTGTTTTGAAAGCGTGGACCGATTACGCCACGCCATAAACCATTTACAATCAAACCTGTTTTTGTGCGGTCTCTTTTATGCCATTTTTTGCGAGTTTTTGTCTATGGCCCCTGTCTACCGTTCAAAAACAGATTTAACTGTATTCATATTCCGCATAGAAAAATCGCACGAAACAAATCACATAAAAAGACCGCACAAAAACAGGTTTGACTACAAATAGTGTCAGCGACAGCGAATTGTATAGTTTTAGACAAGATAGTAGTCGCATACCAGGTAAGTAAATATTTCGCAGTCGCTATTTGTTTTTGTCAAATAATTGAGAGTTAGATAATTAATTAGATTAATTAATTAGATAATAATTAGTTATTCCAATATTCTAATAAATGCTATTACAACGTGTTCTTAAATGTTATTTCATTTATAAGAACAGAACAATATACGATATTGACGTTTAACTCAATTATTATTATATAAATATTATATAATAATATAATATTATATTATATTATATTATATAATAATATAACATTATATTATTAGAACTATATTATTATATAAATAATTGAGTTAAACGTCAATATCGTATATTGCTCTGTCCTTATAAATGAAATAACATTTAAGAACACGTTGTAATAGCATTTATTAGAATATTTGAATATATAAACATATTTTTATGCATCGCCACACGCGTCAATTGAGGCTAGTTGTTCCCGTGACTCGGGGCACATTGTTACCGTAACAACTTACCCCACCTCGAACGTACAAATGTAGTTCCTATTGTGTTACGAAGCGTATTCTAAATCGCAGTCCAGGGAAGAATGGATTTAGCGTATGTTACGCAAGAACTGGGCTCGAACTGAATGTATAAAGAAAGTAAATGCTGTATCATATATTTGTCCGAACTGTGATTCTGACGAGTCGTTTGACGAAATCTAATTTTTTTCGTTTAAAAGGCTATTTCTATTAGGTTTAAGTAAAGTTGTTCCGAAATCAACACAATATTAAATTATTATTTTCATTTTACAACGTTAATGTTCGTGCCAAAGATAGTATATTTTTTCTTTCAAAAATATATACGTATTTCTGTTAATCCGAAGTCAATAAACAAATTTTATTAATAAAATTGTGTTCTATTTCATCGGAGAATGAAATATCTCATTAGAAGGTAACATTTATTTCTTAGTAACAAAACTTATCCCCAGAGCGTCAACAACTTGCCCCACGACGGGATAAAAAGTTCCGTTTGTGTTGACCACAAGAAAACGAGTTTCTATGAAAAAAAAACATGTTGCAATATATTAAATTTGAGTTGACAATCTTAAAATAGAATAAATTAAACAATAAATTAATCAGAAACGAAAAAAGGTAACTGCATCATTTCTTAGTTAATTGTTATGTTTTCTCAAAATCGGAACTTCTAGCCCCAGTCTTCCCTACTGTATATGCAAGAACAGTGCACCAGTTCGATAGACCAATCATATTTACGCAGAAGCAGTTCAACACACAAGACTCGTATTTAGAAGAATGGAGAACTAGTTCGCTAGAAAAAAGAATCGTTGCGCTGGTAACAAGAGCAGAAATGGTTCGTAAACGACGAGAGACGACCAGAAAATTATTATAAATAAACCGCCACGTTGCACGGTGAATACCTGCACGCCGAATATCGGTAAAAGAGGATGAGCTTAAATGTGTCATTGAAAAGGTTAAAGGTACAGCCGGCTTTCTTTTCGTATACCTAATAATCGCGGGGCGACGTAATAATAGGGGCTGTTCGAAGAAGCAAAGAGAAAAATCGAAGGGAGGGTAGACAAAGGTCTCGCTTACTTGGCAGGATTATCGCGATGGATCTGGAAAGCGGTAACAAGCGCGGAAAACGCATAATCTTCCGGCGACTTGACGGCGTGATAAATCTTCACGGGGTGCTGACGACCCTCCAAGTAGACCGCCGATGCTTGAAAATACTTGGCGAACTTATCGACGTCCATCGTCGCCGACATCACCAGCAGCTTCAACGGCGGCAGGTTCTTCAGCTTTCGTAAGTTCTGCGCCCGACGTGCCACCCCGAGGAGCACGTCGGTTTGCACGGACCTCTCGTGGGCCTCGTCGAGGATCACCACCGAGTAATCGGACAGGATTTCGTCGGTCATCGCCTCGCGGACCATCATCCCATCGGTCAGATACTTGATTCTTGTCTGCGGGGATGTAACGTCTTCGAAACGCACGCAGTAACCGACCAGCTTGCCTGTTTCCACCCCTTGCTCCTGGGCCACCCGGCGGGCCACGCTGACGGCGGCCACCCTCCGCGGTTGCGTGATACCGATGCAACCCGATGCACCAGCCATACCGGAAGATAGCAGCAACTGAGGGATCTGAGTAGTTTTACCGCTGCCCGTCTCGCCTATCACGATCAGAGTGCTGTTGTGCCGGATCTCCTCCAGCAGACTAAAATTTATCGCACAGATCCTTAACCTTTAGACTGTATTATATTATATATTATATATATATATTATATATATAATATATATAATATTATATTAATAATATTTTATTTCGCTCTCTTTCATTCGACTCGATTTGAGGAGCAAAATACAATAATTTCTTCCGAAATTGCCAAATTTCGGATTACTGTGAATTTTTCTGTGCTAGTCCTACGCCTATGTAATTTATTGCTACGTCGATGCTGAAGGTCGTCGGAAGACAACACAAAATGACCTGTTTGGATGTGAGTCGGGTAAGAAAAACCGCGGAGCTACAAGATACGTGACCAATCTCCGTCGAATCGTGGCATGTGGCCTCTGAATTGCCTTCGAATCGTGGCAAAAAAATTAGGAATAAAAAAGTTAAGTCATCGTTTTTATTCTAGCATTACTATGTATTCGTATTAATGTATACCGTATTAATGTATATAATGTATAATGTATAATGTATACCGTATTAATGTATATAATTTTGCCCCGAGTTTTTATAAAAACCGTATTTTATATATAATATTTTATATATATTTATAATTTTTTAATTATATATATATTATATAATATTATTTTATAATCGTATTTTATAAGAATTGTGTCTTAGCGCGACTTAGTATTTTCAGATCAGCATGTCTCAATTCCGACTCCAAACATTTCTGGAAGAAATTAATGTATTTCGGAAACCTAATATGTTGTTAGATAGATTGTTGTTAGTATACACTACACCGTAATATTTCTCACTGAATATTTTTTCACACAAATCGAGTCAATTTAATTAATTGTTATGAGACAGCATTGAATATTTTCAAGGGCAGTTAGAAAATAATTGTCGAAATGGCAACGTTATAGTCGATCCAATGAGACGAGACAATCGATGTAAACCAGTGATGTAAACTATTAACGCTTGCCACGTCAGTTAAAAAAAGAAAAAAGAAAAAGTAATCGATGTCACACAATCTTCTGAAACAGTGACTTAGCTTCGTAACAAGGCATAAACGAAATACCAAATTTCAACTAAAATTATTGTTGCTCTGTCCTATAAATAACTCGTTGGTGAAGAAGAGAAATATATTAATAATAAAATGGCTTATATTGACGATAATGTCGTTCCAAAGATTATGTAATAACCATTTGACTTCACAGATTGTTATAAATTAATACACTGTTAATGTACCGCACAAGACAATCTAAATTTGTCATTTCTTCTATTAACCCCTTGCACTACGATTTTTTTCACCGGTACGTCGATTATCCTTGGTTCTTAATAATTCTCCTAATTTCTTTTATCTTTATTTACTTTCATTTCTACATATTGATGACAGAAGAATCAAATTTTGTTTCGATTTAGAAGAAATGAGTCATGTTCATATTTAGTAACCTTTTAGGTACGGCTGAATTCTGCGCGAGGCTATTTCTCTGGACGGCAGAGTCTGATATGTACTGTATATTCTGTCTGTATATACAGGATGTCCCAAAAATGTCTCGCAGTCCGAAAGTGGCGGATTCCTTGGGCTATTTGAAGCAACTTTTTCCTTTACAAAAATTTTCTCCGAGGCACCGTTAACGAGTTATTAACGAAAAACGGTGACCAATGAGAGGCGAGCTCAGCTGGCACGAGGCGATCGAACCAATGAGCGGAACGGGGCTTCGTGCGCTGGTTGGCTGGGCCGCCTCGCGTCAGCCGTACTCGATTCTTATTGGTCACTGTTTTTCGTTAATAACTCGTTAACGGTGCCTCGGAGAACATTTTTGTAAAGGAAGAAGTTGCTTCAAATGATCCGAGGAACCTGCCATTTCCGGATTGCGAGACATTTTTGTGACACCCTGTAGACTGTTGTAAATCGATGTGAAGACAAAAGAAGTGTGAAACAGTGCATATGAAGACGATTATTTGGTTCAAACGATGAGCGAGTGAGCTACTAGAGCAAGCCACTATAGTAGCGCGTCGTCCAGAGAGATGACATCCGCGAAAGCCACTATAGTGGCGTGTCGTTCTGAAAGATGACATCCGCGAAAGCCACTATAGTGGCGCATCGTATCTAAAAGGGTAGATTATGTATGAAATCTTTATCACGAATCTAACTCGTTGCGATAGTGCAACAGTTAAAAAACAATGAGTTCTTTCAGTAAGTGCGCATGAATTTAAATCATGCACTTTTTACTCTATGGACACTATATAATGTGGCAGTGCCGTCTGTGCAACAGATAAAGAAACTAGATTTTAGTATTATCAACAGTCGATTATTCCTAGCAATTATTTTGATTGTTTAGCGGTATAAATTTCTATTGTGCGAATATGTTATCGTACACAGACTTAAGATTCTTAAACACATACGATTCTAAAGATCCCCGTTAAAATACCATTTCAGTATCGCGCCCAACATTACCGAGAGGGCATGAACTTAATCTGTGGCGATAGCAAGAAGCGAGTATCCTGTACTATACTCCATTTCGACTATGAGTGCCGGATGTGATTTAGAGACAATACATATACGGTGGAAACATTTAAATGATGGAAATAGTATTTATGAAATATGTACTAGAAAAATACGGTTGACAGTATTTTACATTCTTCTTAGGTCTACATAAACAATATTTCACAATATTTTCAGTTAGGTATTTGTTCATATAAATACATACATATGTATGTATATATATGTATATATATATATGTATGTATGTACATATGCACATGTCAACAATTATGACGTTGTTTTTCCGAATATAATATATCCCGAGTTTGTACTGATATGTGGTGTTTTTAGACGGAGTCGTCTGTGATTGTTTCTTCAAAAGCACACAATTTAAAATGTTACCGCCAAAATCGAAGTACTATACTGCCATCTATGTCACAGGATTACTAAAGTGATGACCGTTACGGTCGGTATTCCTCCATTTTGTTGTATGGTACTTCCATGCGAGAATGTCGTCAAAATATGGTCGATGAAACAAAATAACATCGAAAATCATCAAAGAAACGAAAGAAAAATGACGCAACACTCACCGTTTGCGAAGCCTATAAACCGGTAAAGATTTTCTTTGTTGTTGCAAACTTATGTTCCCTTTGTCTACGGTTTCTGTGAGACCATGTTGACTATCCTCGTTTTTCTTAATTTTGCTCGGTGTCTCGTTAAACACGACGGTGGTAGGTCGTTTCGCTGTTAATTTTGAGAAGCCCGCAGTGTTGATAACATTGTACTTTGAATCCGTGTGATCGTGGACCCCCATGGCAGCGAAAATCGCAGCACAACCAGACTGCAGAATGGCACACGAGCACGCACGTGTTGCACACTACAGCTGTGTACAAATAAGCGCCTTGACAGGAACCAATGACGTAGTTTCATTATAGAATTCAAATTCAGATTCTACTATTCTTTTCTTCATAATTATAATTTCTTATTATTATGTGTTACACTTTATGTTATTTTATCTTAGTTCAAAAGAAATATTTACTGAATTATATAGGTATCCTATTTAATGTTTGACACTCAATTGCCTCTGAAATTGTTATCTATCTAAAAAATATTTAAAATAGGGCTGACTTTATATATATTTCGGAAAAAGATAATATTTTATTTTAAAACGATTCTTGATTATTTTAAATGGAACTACATATATATATATATTCAGGTAGAATTACATGCATACATGCATTTAGGTACATGCTACATATATGCACTTAGGCAGATGCGTAGCTTGTTCCATAATAAATTCACTAATTTACATGTTGGTCTTCATAAATGAGAAAATATAATGAAAGAACTAATGACTATGTGTGATCTTGTAAAACAAACTACAGATTAATAAATTCATAATAGTACGAGCTATATATAAATGAACGTGTATAGTCCTACTTAAAAGGTCACAGATCTCATTCCGTGTTCATTAAATTATTCTACGATAAACATAGCATTAGTTTAAGTCAAATATTTCCAAATATAAATGTTTAACTTAATATGCGTGGGCATGAAATAATATTTTAGAATAAATCGCATATATCATATTTTGATTCAGCAACATGTACATATACATTTTAATATACTAATATTTTACATGTTAAAGAGATCATATACACTGATAAGAAATTGAACATCTTGGTGTATTATTTTATCAAACAAGAGATAAAAAATAATCTTTTATTCACTCATGCTATAAACATTTTACTCATAAGATGACAATTCCTAAAATCGCATTATCTTGTGGTTACAAAATGCCATTACTGTAAAACAAATAATGTATCTCTGTCACTTGTCAAGCATCGACGCATTAATATATTCGTAAAATATCTGCTCGTCGACATATTAAAAATTAATTACAGTCAACTGTAAATGTATCGGTTAAGAAATTATCACAGATTAACGCTGTGTGAGAGGAAGACACAGTGAGCAAATTTTTGTTTCAATGGTACCTTAAACAAGAACAACTATTTATGTCTGAAAATTGTATCTAAGTGGAATGTATCATCGTAAAGGTTGACGTATTGGCGTGGATTTTGTACATGGAGGTACCTAAAAATACAAATGTGTTATACACTTATACCTTATACAACATTTCAAATTAGAGTACCATTGCTCCGATACGAGATAGATAACGATTTCTGATGCTAACGTCAGACTGTGGTTGTAAAAGATCGTCAGTTGATAAATCTGAAGTAGATTCGGCCGATAAAAGTTTTTCCCTTTCGAGACTTTCTGGTGTACGTCGAAGTTTGTCATATTTTTCTCTTTGGTCCGGCGACATATTTAGATAACCATCGTGTACTGCTACGTCTAGCAACCAGATCGCAACAGAAGTTATCAGGGAAACTGTTAAAGACATATTAATAATATAATAGTTTGCAGCACATTATACAACGTTTGTAATGTAAGAAACCAGTAACATACTCCATAGCCAAACCAAGAAAAATATCTCAAGCATAAAGTATCCACTTTTATCCACAATTAATCCAGCTACGATATTAGCTACTGCCATACCTAGATTCTGTGCAGCTTGGGCTCTGCAAATAGACAAGATGTTACAAAGGAATAAATTACAATATACACTATCTAAATTAAGCTTGAATTTTATACGTCGCTCTACTTACATCCCAAAAGCAGTACCAAGCTGATATTCTGGAGTAACAAGTGCAATTAACGGCCATAAACTACTGGCAAGCATGGAGTACGCTAATCCCATGAGGATCATGCACACGTAGGGACTTTCATATGTGAATGCAAGTAATCCATGAGCCACTATAGTTGCAAAAATACCAATAAATACCCATAACACATTCCTTCCTGTTCTATCGACAACATATCCGAAAATGGGTGATGCAATAGCAGATATGGAATACACGAGGGAATTCACCGCATTCGCATTGGATGGCTCAAATGAGTATTTCCGTTCGAAAAATACCCTAAGAAAGCAGTGTTATACAATTAGATATATTTATATATATACGTCGTGGTTTATCAAAAGATAATCTTGTAAATAGCTCCTTCAGTTGTGATGAAAGAAAAAAAATATTTTGCATGCAATTTGAATTTCAAAACAATATTTTTGTACTAAATTCTTGGAATGCATCTCAATATCAGTTATAATATTGAAAAGAAAAAATACAGAAAGCGCTATCGGTGATCATTAAAACCCTAATGAAACATATTTTACATAAAAATACTGTTTGATATCATTGAAATTATAAATAATTTTTATATATATTGCCACACCTGAAGGAGTTTGTATCGTTAATTACTGTACAATGATTTTAGTGAAAAATATTTGAAATAAGAATCGAATTTTTAATAACACATGTTTTAAATAAAAACTTTACTTCATTTGAAAAATTAATAATGACCGATACGATATTTAAACAAATAGAACTGATAAGAACAAATAAACTTTCACATAGCCTATATTAATCTATCTACAAGAAGAAATAATCATGTAAAATTACGTGACCCTCTTCACTAAAATCATTTTACTTGTATGGCTACAATAGTTTCAATTACAAGCTCTATATTGTATGTAAAATATAATTATTAAACACTTCTGTTAATTATACTTACTTGCCTAAAGCAATGAATGGAAATATTGAAACATAGTAGGCAATGCAAATGAAAGTGATTAACCAGAATATAGGTTTAAAGTCTTTAACGTCTGTGAGACTGATAACTTTGGGCAGTTGTCCATCTCCCCTTCTTAATAATGTCTCGGCTCGTTTATCCATGGCACCCAATACACATGCACAGATCAGAGACACTACAAGAGTTAAAGAAGCCAGAAAGAGTATAAGCCCGATACATTCTGGTCCTTTATAATACTGGTTTACAAATTGATAGATTGGTTCCATGATCAAAAAGTTTACTGTTGAACCAACTCGAGCAAAGCTCAGTTGCAAGCCAAACACCATATTCAATTCTTTTCCTTTAAACCACAATACGGCATAACTGTTCTGAGCAACTGCCAATGATTCTGAGCCTATACTGTAAAAAACATTTGCATTAACAAAATTAATCATTAATTGTTAACTTAGTTAAACAACATACCCAAAAACAAATCGACCGAGCATCATAAGCCAAAAAGCGTTTACTAAAGCTCCAGTCGCGAATATAAGATGACCAATTAAAGTCAAGGCCATGTATATAATAGTGCCCAGCCTTATACCAAAAATGCTGTCCAACAGATATCCTCCAATAAAACAAAGAATCACATTCGGCCATGAATAAATGGAGTACAATAATACAAATTTGCTGGTTGACATCTGCAGGTCCGTTTTAAAATTATCTTGTAATGCTGAAGGATTGTCGAAACAGAAATAAGCACCTAAAAAAGAAAAACTTTGGATTAGATTAATCCGTAGAAGAAACGAAATTGCATCTTTCAGATAAATCAATCATTTTAAATTGGGGTCAGTGACCATACCGCATGAGGCGTGTTTGAATATTTGATGAAACATGACTCATAATTTGTGCGATTACGCGACAACACGCGTACATTCGGCATTTAATTATATTATCGAATGAATCTCAACAATATTTCGCGATATCGAAAACTTCACTGCGAAGGAAGTAACGAGAAAATAAAATTTCACGGGTAAAACAAAGCTGACGTTTTGATATGAATTATCAGTATAGCATGTGCGGAACGAAAGGAATATTATACGCAACCCAGAAAGTTCGTAAGAATATCGCAGAAATAGATAACAACGCCGCGAAATGCAATACAATTGAGTAAGACTGCAGCACGATTAGAATTGCTTAAATATTATTTTCGAATGAATAATGGGTTTATCAGAATTAAAATATCATTCAGCGAGATTTCACGGAAGAATGTTCTTTGTTTCGAGTTTCGTTCTTTATTTGATGCATTATTTTGAAATCATTGTTGAATTCATAATTATTCCTTTCATTTGTCAGATTATTTAATTAATGAATATGGATTATTCTTTTAAATTATTATTTTATTTCAAATAATATTTGTGTTGTGTATTTGGTCAATAAACGATAATATAATAGATGAACTGGTAAACAATGGCAAAAGAAAATGTTGGAGTAGACAAAAATAAAAGAATAACGATACAACATCATATTATGATAAATACATACTCGTAGAAATGAAAACAATACTGTAAAACAAAATATTGTTACGATTTTAAAGAGTAATTTTTAGATGCGAATTATAAAGAAACAAAATATTTTCGATTTAGTTAATAATTTATATTTTAATTATTTAAAAATTCAACCAACAATAACGTTTTTCATCACGTAATTCATCACTAATTTGTTTGTAAATTCTACAAAATTAATTCTTGTTGAATGTAATAAAAAAGATGTCAGCTAATTTTTATTGCAGTTTTGATTAAATTTTAAAAATATTGTAACAGCGCGCTATTCTTGTCGCTTATAGAGCATTTTTTAAATAGTTTTTATGCTTCTCTCAAACTCTGTTATTTCTACTGTTTGTAAATACAGACTCCAAATACTTCAAGGAAGATTTTTATAGCGTAAAAATAAATATAATATAGCGAGCGATTAGATATAACAAAAGTTACAATCATTTCTCAAATATTCTGAATGACACTAAAAATTCTAAATCATTATTAGATAAGACTGATGTAAATATCTAATGAGGTCGCGATCAATCGAAACAAAAACAACCAAATGTAACCAATGACATACGATGAAGTTGTAAACGACAATATTATGTGATGCATACCAAAGCCTACTACGCTCATTAATGTTAACCCAACAAATCTGAACGGGAGCCTTTTAGGGCTACAAAATCCTTGAAGAGCAATTTCATCGTCCGTTCTGTCCATTGTTGTTTCTGGACTTTCCAATATGCCTCCTTCCATGTTGCGTTTTGTTCTGTCGTTCTTTTAGTGTTTACAACTGACAGTCACAGCCACAGGTGCCTCGGTGTGGAGACGTTTACAAAATTTCACTGTACCAATCATTACACATTCAACGATCATACACTAATCCCTCCTTGAACTAAAACAACTGCTTGATTACAAAAAAGGGAACTGTACAAAGTATGAACTCGTGAACACTGTCGATACACTACTTGAACCAGTTAGGTATATAATACTGTCAGTCGTGTCATTACTAATCTGTCAATAGCGTACGTCATGCGAATGATCTAACGTAGGCCACAGAATAACAGAGTACCATAGGATTGACATAAAAATCTCTATACATATATAACACAAGAGGAACAATCGTGAGTCGATGGAGAATTCGTGGCAACAAAGGGAACTACAATCTCGGCGTGACTTTATCTACAGAGCATTAGTGTCACAGCACACATACTTAAATCTCTGTCACTTACATAAATCTATACACAATCGCACATTTCCCGGATTTCCCTTTATCATCCCGATGTCGCGCTCAATATTATCGACAGTTAATAAATTTATATATGGTTCAAATTACGTTAACTAATTTCGTTATTTGTTTGCAGAATCGCTTTCGTCTAAAAAATGTTCATCTTATATTTAAATGCTTTTGGCTGTACTTACTTTCAGTTTGAAATCAGCGGCCATTGAGTTATTAGTTTATATTCATGTAATGTTGAAAATTTGTTTTTTCTTAAAATTAGAACATAGATTTCTTTTCTGTAAATAAAATCCCGACAACGTCAGATCAGTAGGTAAAATGAATAGAAACAAAATGACGAGTACGAGGGATGATCTATCCACCAGCGATCGATCACCCGCACAATGGCTTTTACGAGTTTATTGAAAAACATAACTTATTGAATGTACATTGTTGTTGCTTATCACACTAAACGTACAGTATGTTAACATTATCTTAAGCTTAGAGATCGAGGATATGGAAAAGTCGCACCTTGAACCACTCTCGCGTTAAGATGCAACTTCTTCAGTCGCACCCTCAAATTCAAGTTTCACTTGACACTCCTCCGGTAGTCCTTCAACGTCCACCTCCGATTCCGGGGCGTTTAACATATTTAACGTTACTTCCGCCGATTTACCCATCATCCCTTGGTTTCCGGATTGTTGTTTTGATACTTGTTGCTGCTGCACAACCGTCGACTGCTGCGCCGACTGTTGCTGGGACATAAGCTGTTGTCTAATCGGCACACCCGCCTCCTCGAATGCTTTTTTTTTCAGCGTTGTTCGAATCTGTGAACTGGAATCCAGAACCAACCGGTTAACATCGGATCGGGACTGACGCCGGGAAAATTGAGAAAATCAACCGTGGGCTCGATACAGCCTTAGTAACTTACACCGTTCGTCCCTTGATGTGCTCACTTATTTTGTTCAAATCTTCACTGAAGGTCTTTACCGAGTGACGGAGCATCTCAATTTCCTCGTCAGTCCATTTACTACAGATCAAGCAACACAAAGGATTAAGTGGAGATGCGGTCAGCGTTTCTTACGAACGTTTATACAAATTAAAATCTCAATAATATTATCTTTTAAAGATTTTTGTAAATGAATAAATAATTTACAACGAGGCGTACTACAATGCCTTTAACGACCTTGATAACAATGTAAATGTACAATTTTTGTTGAAAAGCTTTAAGGTCATTTCAAGGTTATATCAAGGTTATACATTTTTAAAAAGGGACATTTTTTTTTGTTTCTATACAATAAAATAGTAAGAAATTACAAATCTAAAGTAAAATTTTCAAGACCATAGACTACAAATGCATAAAGAACCGCGGTCCAATGACAATTTTACTTAATTGATTTTCTTTTATCTAATCGAAAAACGATAACGACATCGGAACTAATTTGTACGATAATGCCATCTGCATGCATGAACGATTGCAGGCGACGCGTCCGTGTGCTAAATCAGCTTTATCTTATTTACTCGGAAATATTTGTAAAAAAGTGTAACGAAAAATTTTAGATAATATTTAATCAGAACAAGAAATATTTTTTGTCATAATCAATAACGTATTTTTAACAATTTTAGAAGGTAATTAACTAAGAAACTTATTTTTAACATATTTAGAAAGTTACAATCTTTAAAATTAATTTTTTAATAGACTAGATATTAGTTTGCAGTAATTATAACCTTTTTTACAAATGGAAATGATTTTTCTCTAGATTATTTTACTATTTGGCTGTCAAATGAAATAATTTTTTACTTTATAATTCGATCAACATTAATAGATTGTTGCTTTCATTTTAATGGATTTTATATAGAACTAAGTTATCTCCATATCATTTCTAAAATAAGAATAATAAATTAGTTCAAAATTTGGTTACATCAAGTTACTACTCTCAATTTTATTATAAATAAAATCCATCTAAGCCTGGTTTCAAATTTTTGAATAAAGCCATAGCTTTGATATTCTTATTGGACAGAAGACCGATACCACGTGACATTCTCCCGCGCTTCTCTATGCAAAGAGCGGTAACGTGTAAAATCAAAGCATAAGCACCAAACTTATTATATGTAGTTACTTAAAGCAGAATCAATGATATTTTTGTTTTTCTGAATTACCCTGCAGGTGAATCCGTCGTCGGGTGTAGCTGCATAGTTAATTCTCCGAGTTTATTGAATGCTGCACCGGCTGCGGTGAAAATCTCACCAACCTGAAAAAACAGGAAACTAGTTAGCGATCATTTCACACATATATAAAATACAAACTGATATAATTATAAATATAAGTTTTACTAAATAATGAAACAAATATAATATGAGTATGCGTTGTCATTTTAAGGGAAGAAAAGAAATAATAACAGAGGAGAATGTTTTTAGACATAATCATAACCTAACCTTTTGACCGCTTACAGACTCCATTACTAGGGTACTCGAGGGTAAAAGCACGTGACTCACGTAGAAAAAGGAAGGCGAGCGGTGGGGGGAATCGACCGTTAAGTGTTATATGGCGGGAAACTGCCTAAAATTGGCGTCAACCCTTGCTTTTTTACTTACCTTGCTCGCAGAGTTCATGTCAATTTCTGTTGTCGTAATTCGCCATAACCCGAAGAAACTTATGTACGGTATTGCCATCTCGCGTCGGTTTTCGCGTAGATTCGTGCTGCTGTTACCGTTGACCCCTTAAGCCTTTTCCGTTAATCAGCATTTATGTATAACAATTCAGCAATGTGGATTCGACTAAATGTGGATAATGATCTATTCAGATTGAAATCCATGTTCGAATTTAGTTACTCGAACAATTAAAGTAGTTCGATCAGTATAAGAATTCTGAAACCGTTTTGTTTGCCGTCACGCTAAGCAGTATTTTTGGTCAACGTTCTCAAGGGGCTCACCTCCCCCCTATAGTAGGCAAACCTCTAACACACATCTAATCGAATTCTTATTTGAATAAAACTTATTCTTGACTAATAAAACTAGGCTCCTCCCTATAGTAGGCAAACCTCTAACATAAACTAATCGAATTCTTATTTGAATAAAACTTATTCTTGACTAATAACTAGGCTACGAACTTTTATGCAAGATGCAAATTGTCTGAGTTAATTATAAGAAACATAACTTAAGTGAAAATGTCTTTTTTTTAATACTTGTAATGAGTTGAATGTAATTTAACAATATCCTTAAATTATTCTACTTACTAGCTTAACGTTTTATATTTGACCTATTCATTTTTATCATAAATGCGAAAAAACTGTAGTTTAGTAATAACTGTAAAAGATGCATTGGACGAAGTCGATACGTGCTTCAATATAGTCATTTCAACATTATAATTAAATTAGAAATTGCATCACGAAATATTCAATTTCCAATAAGAATTTCCAATCGAATTTAAAAGTATAATTAAACAAAAAAATGGTCGATGGGAATTCTAAACATCCTTTCGTATAGGTATCAATAAATAAATTGCAATTTAATTCCATTTGATTCATTAATCCATTTGATTCATTCATTAGGTGCCAAGCACTCAGAATTTACAAAAACAGGATCAACAAAGAATATAACAAGAATAAGGAACTCCAAGGAATGTTCCAAAACGAAGTTTGTTTTTCAATTTCATCTACAAAGACGATGAATAAAATTGTAAAAAAGAGTGGCAGGTGTAATAAAAAAGACTCTCAAGGAGGTGACGCGATTTGATATGTACATTTGTATGCGGAGTCGCATAAAAAACTATTCAGTCATATGACGTGGATCGGATGCGCATAAATCCGAAGAGAGTGGACACTCACGTTCTCTCATAAATTAATATACTTCGCTTCCACTCATTGGCGGCAGTGACCGTCACTCTTCGGAAATTACATAACTCGGTTAATATTCTTTGAATATGTGCTGCGGGATCCCCCCTCAGTTTTAATGTTTTCAACAGCGGAAAATCCTCGCCTTTGGATCGTCTTAGTCTCCTGGACGCTTTCGCATAAGATTTCCATAGTTGCGGCTCGATCACGATCATCTCCGCTAACGAGCAAGCCTTCCGCAGGAATTTGATCAATCCTTTGTCTCCGTGATTCAGGTGGATCCACATCGTCAGAGAGAAACAGAACACGACGTCGAAACGTGGCTTCTCGAACCGGCGAAGATACTCTTCCAGCGTCCGATTGCTGTCATCGTCGCAGAAATCGAGGTGGTCGAATATAATCCGATGCGGTCGCGGATTACGTTCCTGTGCTTGCTCGATTAAAATTGGATCAAGGTCCACGCCAAGGAGACAAACCTCCTTTTGATCTAAGGACTTCTCCAGGAACTCGTGCAACATGTACGTCAGCTTCTGGAAATGAAAATATTCATTTACTAGTAATTAGGTCTTTAAAAAGAGGAAATTATCCATTGAAATTTTAATTATCTTACATCAGTATATCCTACTGTCAACAAATATTTGAACGCTTAATTCTTTGGATATACTTTCCATACAGAAATAAAAAATTGATAAAATGTGTGGTACGTAGAAGCATCTTGGTAATAATAAAGACAAAATAAGTGCATAACAAATAATAAATACGTTAAAATTAATAGACCCACAAAAATTATTGTATTAGATTTTTTAAAAGCTTGTTTTATTTCATTGATATCAAGACACATAAAAAAATATCAGACAGTGCATTTTCAAGAGTTACTGAACGGAATAAATGAGCGCTGAATGTACAGTTCTTGCACAAAGTTCAACAACTATAATTATTGTGTAATCGATACCAGATTTGTGTGCTACTGTAGGTATATAGGGTTCGCTAAGTGATCCCATTCGGTATGCCAAGGGTTAAAAGGTGCCGGAGCCAGCGTCTCGGTTATTTATTGACAAATTGCTGGAAGTATGTTTTGTTTACGGAAACGAGTTCCGGTGCAAAGGCGCCGCGGTATTAATAGCGAAAGGGAATTTCCGGAAGCGGTAGAGTTTCGAGTGATTTTCGAAAAGGGATAACGCCGTTAAATTTAGGCGTGCGTCCCGTTTGTAATTTCGGATCACGGTCGGGCTCGTCTCATTTCGTCCGACAGCTGTTTCAGTCCTCACCCCCACGTTACAGCCGACGTCTAGGCCTACGTATTTCCGGCCCGGATGGGCTGGCCGCCACACGTCACACGGAAGTTGTCGCACGCGCTCTTCCGCAGGATGGAATTGGTAATAATCCATGAAGTTCCCGTGCCGACTAGCGCCCGGATCCGTCTTATCCTTCTGTCTTTCCACGGATGGTGTCGTAGCAACGTCGTCCATTATGATATATCTGAAATGCAGCGTGTAATCGTTCAACTTAGAATTCTCCAAAATCACTTTCAACCCTCAAGTGGGCATTTGATATACGGACTTGATAAATATGAGAATGCAACGATGTATACAGTTGACTTTTTGTATTCGGAGCTATCTTGATTAAAGAATCCGAGCATTTTCTCCGACCCAGAATATTTTCGTTGGATACGGCGAGATTGCAGATTTTTAAAGAAAATAAAAATTATTTGCATGAATTGCAAAATTGAATCCCCCCCCTGAATGCTTTTTTTTTAAACCAACGTGCACGGGTCAGTTTCGAGCTACGATAGCCAACATTTTTGCTACATTCGTGATTTTGCTGCCGTTGGAGTCGGCCACCCGCGGGCCACAATAATCAATACATTGATTAAAATGGCTGGGAAGCGGCCCGTGTGCGTTGGCTCTTAAACGTAGGTTTAGCTATTCGAAATCTTACGCAACATTCATTTAAGTCATATACTTCATTACAATAGACGTCAACATATTCTCCTCACCCCAACGACCGTAAATTCTCTGCGGCATGTTTTGTTATAATTGTAGAAACTTTCAATCTCTTAAAATTCGATCAGACTTATATGAATTAATATCGTTTAATTAATATACTTATTATGAATTATACTATGATATGCTAGGAATGCATAAGTAAGATAGAATGTAGAAGATTTAATTGTCATAAAAGGGGGGAAATACAATTGAAGTTTTTTTTCTTACGAACGACAGTGATTATTATATAACAGATAAAAGTTACACCACTCCTATCTGACTTTTTAATTTAATTTGCAGAGTACATACCAACACAAAGCAATGATAAAATGGTTGTATAATGTGTGGAATCAACGGACCGTACATTCTATACAGGGTGGATCAAAATTTATTGCACAAACGAAGTCAGAAAGATAATAGCATAATAATAATAATAAGAATAATAATAATGATAATAACAATAACACTATACTATCCTATAAAGATAGTAATAATACGACAGAAATTGAGAACAATCAAATTGTATTTCATTGTTTTATTTTCGAGAAAAATGCAATCAAAAGATAATTTGGCAATGTTTACTAGAAACACTTACCTCTATTAAAGCAGCCCACTAGCGCGACGCGCAGAGTCGAGCAGCGAAGGGCAGCGAATGCTTTCTCGAAAATTTGGTGCCGTTCGCTTCGTTGGACTCCGCGTAAGTGAACGTTGGCTCATACAAAGCCACGGTTACATTTCTTTTCCCCGCTCCGGGCGTCGCGCTAGAGAACCTTTAAGAAAACTAGAGAATCTCTTCTGTATTTTAGTGAAATCTGTGACACTAGTCATCGGTTGGATGCAGGTGTACCGGATTAATTACGAACTCTATTTTTCTCAAAAAACGAAACCACCAACGTGATTTCACTATTCTTCATGTCCGTTTTATTTTCAGCCTCGCCATCCCTCTGACCTTATTTGTTTCAAGAATTTTTGCCAACCCTACGTATTACTACGTGTTATCTATAATAAGAAATAACTAACCTGAGCTCCCTTATCTTTCTGACCTCATTCGTTCCACGAATTTTCACTCATCCTGGTTCTTATCGCTACGTGTTGCATATAATAAATAATAATGAACTGATTAATGCGTCAGTCGCCCGCTCGAAAACCACAAAATCAAAGCAATTTAGAATAACGAAACAACGTCTGAGATGTTAAAATTTATGAGATTCTCTTTCAATTATCTTGCATCGTTTAGATCACAAATGAACCGTCATCGTAAAACTTCATCTTTAGGTTCGAGTAAATAATTCCGTCACCAAATTGTGCATAACAGAGCAACAAACGTGTTAATAGGACCGGAATCAGGTGGCCAGTATTCATTTAATACCAAACCTACCGAGCCGGTCCAAATGACCGACTTCACATTTTTTTCTTTTAAAGTTGCTGAAATTATAAGAACTGTTTCCTAGAAAATGACTGAATACATTTTTTCATCCAAGTACACGTTACAATAATATCGGCAAAAGGTTGAAGTAAATAGAGTTTTTTCATCGTTACGAAGTAACACACGTTATTTACTTTAACTTAACACTTGAACGATCGCTCACGAGATTTCTCGTGTTTCGATGCTGAGACCGAATAATCAGAAAATGAAAATGTTTGGATAAAGAAGGACAGAACCATAAATCTAGAAGCTTTTGAAGGCAATTATGGAGTAAAAGATTTACCAGAAGCTGTACAAAGCGTACCGCAAGTCTTAGAGTGAGCCTGCAGGAAATAATATGCGGTCATTTAAATGATAACATAAGTTACTTTCAGGGCTCGGTGAGTTTAGTGTTAACAACTCACCCCTAACAACAGTAAATTCTCTCCAATTTTCCCTCAGCTTGTAAACAAAAATGGACAATTTGGGAAGAGGAGATATGATTATTCGTGCATTGCGGTTCATTTTTATAGTTGCTGATTGTCAACAATTATAAAAACGAGGTATAAGACTCGAATAATCATATCTCCTTTTTCCAAATTGTCCATTTTTGTTTACAAACTGAAGGAAAATATTAGGGAGAATTTACTGTAATTATCAGTATAAATATGTGGCCCAGGGTGACTTCGATGATCCACTTAAGAATGAAAATCATCATCGATCAATCTGTTAACCTTGGAAATTGAATACACAGGGGGAGGGGGAAATAATCGTCGAGAGATATTTCACCACATAGCATCGTCGTCTAGACATGTTCGACGGTAAAAACAATGGGATACGACTATATGTGGAGGCACGATAAAGGCTGATAAAGTGAGAGCGTGGATCGGAGACGCGGCGAGAACGGAAGGATCGAGGAGATAATTCGCCGGTGTCCGCGACCCAAATAAATGCAGCCTTCGATCGACGTTCGCGGTTGGGTGCGAGGAAGGCCTGAGAAATCGATGATGCATTGTCTTGCCATACCCGCAGAGAAACTCACGGTTACATGCTGGTGCGGTTCGCAGTGTTTCTACCTTGCAGCCCGATGGATGTCTCGCACGGAAAAATAACCATTATAGGATGACCTGATCTATGAATGAAAATCTAAGTTGTGCATTTGTTAAAATGATAATTCACAAATCGTTATTTAATTGTTCGACCTGTTTACAAACTGAAGGAAAATTTTAGGGAGAATTTACTGTAATTATCAGTATAAATCTAAACATGTGGCCGCGGTGACTTCGATGATCCACTTAAGAATGAAAATCATCATCGATCGATCTGTTAACTTTGGAAATTGAATACACAGGGGGAAATAATCGTTAAGAGATATTTCATATCATTGATGACATGATATCATTACCTGAATGATATTATTGTAAAGAAGCTGTTTTACTGCTAAGTTCAAACATACCCGAACACTATTTTAGCATTTTTTGATAATTATAGCTTTCTGAAGAAGCGTAATGTAAGATCTTGTGAACAATACGACAAACGATCAATGAATGAACAAGAATTTTTAATAAATGAACAGTTATGTTTCAGTTAACGATAATGTATAAAAAAATTGATCACAGTTTCATTTATTGCATCTTAAAATGCAAATTATAGATTTCAAGTAACAATACTTATCTTGAAATCTATAATTAACTAAAATTAATAATAAAACCGCAAATACTTATCTTGAAATATCAACAAATAAAATGTGAAGCAAATTATAAGCAGAAACGAAATGACGTTTGCAAGAGATCTGAAGGTGTATAAAAAAAGTACTCTACAATCCCCTGGAAAAAAGTTTCCGATCTCTCTCTCTCTCTCTCTCTCTCTCTCTCATATACACTAATATACAATTTACAAAGAATATTCGCATTTTCGAGTTATAAAATGTTCTTATATGCAAGTAAACGAATGGGGAACATAAGTACAACATGACACAATCTTTCATTTATTATAAAAAAAAACACAGAGAAAACAAAATGTTATTAGGAAAAAAGTTTCCGATCAGTACAAATGTTGTTAGAAAGTTTTCGATCATTGAGTTATTAATATTTTGTTAAATTACCATGTGCACGTATGACACTTTTAATGCGTTGGGGCATTATTCTTGTTATCGCATGTCGAAGTTCCTTTTTAGTTTTTGGATTTTTCTCATGAACCTATTTTTAATAGATTAAAATTTAATAGATTCACTTTTCTCCTAAATCATATTTTTAATATGATTTTGCTCTAAATAGATTTTTACTAATTTGCTGCGGTGACAGCTAGAGTTGTCATCTTGGAAAATGAAATCTGAAGAACAACTCCTCTATGCTTGGCATTAAGAAATCTTCTAAAATATTAATATACATATATTTCTGCGTTCACACGTTCCGGTATACAATGCATAGCTTCCCAGCCCTTTTTGTGTCATATTGTTGTGCCGTGTCAAGATAAGCCGCAAGCAAAACAGGGTGAATCATACTTGCTTTGCCCTTTTTACAAAAATATTTGGTCTATTGGTCATAGACTTACGCAGCCTAACTCCCATCCTTTCCTCCTTCACGGCATAACAATACAACTCCATATCATATAACATTGCGGATATTTTTGTTGTTTATAATTCATGCAAGCTTCATTAAACTTTTCGTTAGATCTCCGCCAAACAAATTTTCCATCGTCATCTTCTGCTCCAAAACAAACACGAGTCTCGTCGTTAAATATTACTTTGCACCAGTCCTCCAAAGTCTAACTTGCGTGTTCCCTACACCACTTTAAGCTTTTCTTCTTGTGTTCCTTTGTGGGTAAAGCTTTTGTTTTTATTTTTAATCGATTTCTGACAGTACTGTCACAGACGCTCGAGGTCCACTGTTCATTTATTTGTTTACGGCTAGATACACTGCCTGTTTCATTATATGTACTTCTTTTTTATATCACTTATCGTACTCTGACTACATCCTATAATTTCTGTGACTTTTCTGTGACTATTACGTTGCTTGAGAAGTTCGATTTCTCTTAACTTCAAATCGTTTGAATACAACTTACACGATGGCATATTGCACACATTCGTCTTACTTATCCACTGACTGAAATGTTTTGTATTTCAGATGTCTCAGCGGTAAAAGCGTTTGTTTACATTTTCACAGACACGAGTTGTGTTTACGCTTGCTACTCCGCTTGAGACATTCATAGAGATAGTTATTTGAACCATGATCGGAAACTTTTTTTCAACACTTTGTACTGATCGGAAACTTTTCGTCGCATAACATTTTGTTTTCTCTGTGGTTTCTTTTTGATAACAAATGAAAAAATGCGTTATTTTATATATATTCATTTACTTTATTTAAAGAACATTTTATAACTCTAAAACGCGAATATTCTTTGTAATTTTTGTATAAGTGGAAAGTGTGATCGGAAACTTTTTATGTGAAAAGGGTATGATAAACGTTATTTTTTTATGTAATACAAGAAATGTTTATTTATTGTACAGATCACCAAAGTAGAATCTCAATTTTAGTAGAATCTAAATTTTTGTCACGTGCACACACAATTAGCTCGATCTACGGCAACCCGCCTGCAAAACGATTTACTGCACAAATCAATAAAAATGAAATTTGACGCTGTAACTAAACAACTGTACTATTATCCGAATATTCGTCTGCTTAGCTTGGAAGATCGAGATTTTACTATATTGTAAGTAAACAGACTGTAGTAGATATTGTAGAAAACAGATTTTCATATTTTCTCACTGGACACGTTTTACGGATCCTCGTGAAACGTCCGCTTTCTGTCACAACAATTTGGCAACCGAAGAGCACATGTTACCGACACGGGTTGCGAAACGTTTCCTTCCACGCGTCGTTTTTTATTTATACACGTGTCCGATGGTTTTTACACCCCCTTGCGTAAAACCGATTATAATCGAAGGAAAGAGGATGTCGAAACGCCCGGTTCGATTCTTAAAATTCATAACAGGTTGGCGCGAGCCACGAATCGAATATCAATGGATTCATCATAACTAGACCGGCGGGGGAGGGGGACCTTTCTGCATTTAGTTTACTTTTATCATACGAGTGATCTTCTGGTCGATGAATCATATATTTTCTCTTATTATAATTTTCATGAGATGAGCACGTCGGCGACAGGAATTTGCAATATTCTCGGTTTGATATTCGAATGATGATCGAATTTCGTATGTATAACACTCGATATCTGTGCGACAGACATGAGAGAGGCGCAGTAGTAATTGGCTGGTCGAAAGTATGCAGAAGAAAGTTTTGTTCGATAAGTGTAGAAAGTGTGACAATCGAAAGTGATTAGAAAGTAATTAGTAGACTGCGAATTTTATGCATTCATGATAACAATTAGCAGGAGTTATTTTTGAAAGATATCGACAACAACAAATGTGAGAAATATCTCAAATTTTCTCTTCCATTACCGATTATTAATATTTATTCTCAGCTACGACTAGCAGGGAAAACAATTCTAAGACTGCGATGTAAGAACATTTTATATATTTTCGACCAAAAAGTTAACTGTATGTAATATTGTAATATAATGTAATATAATACATATATGTATGTAATATGCAACAACTTGAAACATCGGAGCATTTTATCGGTTCATGTTCTATTTACGAGGGTTACAGAAAAGAGTTGATTATAAATAATTTAATCCCATTTATATTATCTCATTATGATACAGATCATATTAAAAAAAATTTTATTTTGTTGTAAATAGCCTTCAAATCCGATCCTTTATACTTAATGAATAGGGTACGATACAAAGTTTTATAGAAAACTGAGTGTTAGTTATAAACTTAGGTTAAGATGTAAATATAAGAATATATGTACTCCGACGGAGATGTCAACTATAAACAATTTGTATTTAATATTGCAACAGCCAAGACTATTTTGACAAATTGTTATAGGCTTGTGCCTGAAGAACAATTAAATAATTAAATAAAATAAATAGTAGGTGTAATTTGAAACAATGGACAGACTTGAGAGTGTTAACATATTAAATTGTTCTTATATGTTTCACGAAATCGATGAACACTATTTCCATTTTGCATAAAGATTCACAATCTAATAATCAGAATTGTACCGACTTATCAACCCCTTGTCGTATTTCGACAAGTCTGACCCGTGACGATGATTTATAGTAATAATCTGTTAAGTATGAATGTTATTCAATTCTTCTAAGTCAGAAAAAATTTCTTCTCGCCAATATTTAAACATTTAAATAAATATAGGCACACAATAATTAGATATCCCTTTTCTTCCAAAAAATTATTGCAATCGAGAAACTTCTAATCACTCTAACTGCAGCTACGAAGAAAATGGCGCGGCAACATTTTAAATTTACGATTATTGACGCAGTAAACATACATCGTTACAAAAAAAGAGATACATCTTTTTACAAAAAAAAAAAAAACAATTCGAATAAACACCGTTGATACTAGCACCCCTTAAATCAGATGTCAAGTGCAACATATGAAAATAAATGTGACCCCCATGAACCTCAAAAGGGAAACATGCTTCAACAAATAAAACCTGAAATCTACCACTCGTGAAGAAAGAATCTCGAAATGGAGACAAACTCGCCTCACATCCAAACATTCTTCCCTGTTTTCGTGTCCTATGTGGGCTTCTCTCGATGCACCGAGCGCATTGTACGGGCAGCTGAACTCAAGAGAGAGAGCAGCAGGATTAATGCTGAGGCAGGAGTTTACGAAAGGAATGCCCGGGTGGCAGCCAGGTCGGCAGGTTTCCGGAAATTTCGGATGAGCCAAGGCTGACCATAATGCCCGCAACCGGGATCAGGTAACCCGGGGATCGCTGGACGAGCAGCACGAGCCTCTCTCGGTCCTGCTTCGGCCGTTGTTGCCTTTTGCTTCTGTTTCTCTCGGCAGTATCGCAAGGTAATCAGGGAGGTGGAAAGGAAGCAGAAACGAAATAGCTTGCGGAGCAGGTGTTAGGTGTGCACGCTCGCGCACACGAACGCGCGCGCGCATGCACGCACGCACACGGGCACAAAGGCACAGCGCGGTCCAAGAACAGAGCGCTCGTTCTTCGGCGGGCCTACTCGCGGCAATTTCCTCTTTCTTTGTCAGCGGCAGATGTGCCTGCGAACCGGTGCTGAGCCACGCAGCACGAGATAACGAGGATTATGAGAAGGGATACCTTTGGAGCAAGCTGTCAGGGCGCATCGAGTCTCGTGTCTCGCGCGCCCTGGCCGAGAACCCCGTTTTTCCCATTCTATGGTGTTCGGACTGCATCGGCCAGGAGTATCGATAGTATTTCACGCGGAGGCCGGTATAGAGTTTCAGGAGATGCGAACTAATGGACGGCGAAATGCCTCTCCAAGCTCGTTTCACAGCGCTATCTTTTTCTTAAATGTTGGCCACAATACAATTTTCGAAGCATGCGGTAGCAAAAAGCTTCTGGCAGCACTTGCACTTGTGGGCAGCCTTTGCACAATGGTTGCCCACATTTTCAGGACAAACGGTTAATGGGTTTTGAGATATTTGTGCACGCTGTACAACCCCCTCCAAAAGTATAAGGACACATACAGAAAATTAGATAAATATGAAAATTCGATATGAAATTGTTATAATTTTTTAAATTTAATCCAAAGTTAATTATATTGAACTGTAACAAGTACATAAAATATATTTTACGTTGTAATAAAAATAACGTCAATCTTAGAAAAGAAAATTAGATTCACGATATCTATATAGTTTGATTAATTGAACCGAAGAAGTTTGAAAACTAATAAAAAATTGGTCCAACGTGTTAAAGATAGTAACATCTTTCGTGTGCTAAACTGTATCCTTAAGGAACGATTTGTAGAACATTTTACCATTGGAATATGTATTCAATCGTGCATCATTGTTATCACAACAATATAACGATGGAGAAAAAGTTGTGTTCATCAAAAGACTTGCGATAACGAGCTTCATGACTTAAAGTAAGAGATCAACTATGATATCCGATCGAAAAATTTTGTCCGTTTTTGCCCATTTTTCAGATATTCGAGTTCAAAGCGTCTGATTATCTAATTATAGCCAAATATCGGGAAACGATCGATAATCACAAAAAATCAGTGGAAAACAATGTCTATATCAGCAACGTGCGATTTTGAATTTCGCATATTTGGTAATATATTCGAATTCAGCGAGTTCAAAACATAAGGGCACCGATTTTCCTAAAAAATTGTTTGAAATTATGAACTGTGATCAACTTTTTCGAAAAAGGTACCACTGTGGTACCGTCATTCATGTGCCTGCAAGATCAGACAAAAAGCTTACTGTTCAGCCGATTCTTCTAGAACTTATCCCTATTTCCAGACCGTAAAAGGCGAACGTTTCGGATCATTTAAAGTTATCCGTGGATCACTCGCGGTGCTCTTTTTATTATCGGCCCGTGCTGTTGCCATGCGCAGGGACACGCGTGAAGGATACCTTAGAGGTGGCAAGGTGGCCGTTCGTATCGTGTCTCGCATTCTTCGCAAACTCATCATCTCTAGTTCGCTGCGTAACGTGCACTGGTATTCGATAAAAAAAAAGAAAAAAAAGAAGAATGATTCCACTCGGTTGAAACTTCAGCAGTTCATAGAATTCTGACGAATTTATGAATAAACCTCGTCCACGGTGTCCGCGATTGCGATACCCCGTCTGGAGAGTTTGCCTAATTACAGAGGTCTCGACTAATCGCGGACAGATTGCATTCCGCGGCATAATTAGCCGCAGAACCTTCGTTGAACAGTTAGGTCGATCTAGAAACCCCGCTTTATGCGAAAACGTGGCGTAATAATCACGACCGGTGGCTGGAATCCACGATATTGTTTCCATTTATGTTTGGCACGTTACAATGGAGCCTCGATCGTTAGATTTAGAACTATCGGAGGAATCAAAATAACCTAATTTCATGCTTGATGATTATTGGAAACGTAACAGAGACATTTGTGGACAATTTGGTCGATGTAAATCGACTTGGAAGTTAGAGCTCACGTATTGGGTTGGCAACTAAGTAATTGCCGATTTCAGTTATAGATGTCTCTCACTCCCATTTTTATGATATCCGTAAATATTATATTATAAAATTATTATTATTATTGTTATGTTATTTTTTATTATCCGTGAATGTTAGCAACTGGACAAATTGAATGCAGCGGTCAAGGAAAAGCGACCAGAATTGGTCAATCGTAAAGGTGTCATTTTCCACCAGGACAATGCTAAGCCGCACACGTCTTTGTCCACTTGGCAAAAATTGATGGATATTGGTTGGGAATTGATGTTACACCTACCATATAGCCCTGATCTCGCACCATCGGATTACCACTTATTTCGATCCCTGGACAACTCCCTTCGTGGTAAAACTTTTAATGATGATGACGCTGTAAAATCTCACTTAACTCAGTTTTTGGCCGAAAAGGATCAGACTTTCTACGAGCGTGGAATTTTCAAGTTGTCAGAAAGATGGCAAAAAGTCATCGAACAAAATGGAAAATACACATTATAGATTAAACTTCATTCCAAGTAAAAATATTTTTTATTTCATTGAACAAATCGGTAATTACTTAGTTGCCAACCCAATATAAGCAGGATGTACCAAAAGTTCCTCAAAATCGGGAAATGAGAGGTTTCTGAAGTCATTTGAAGTAACTTTTTCCTTAGCGCAAACACAATCCGTGGTTTTGTTTACGAGTTATTCACGAAAAACAGGGACCAATGAGGCATTTGCATCAGTCGAGCTCGGCTCTCATTGGTTAGTGTTTTTCGTTGATAACTCCTATAAACAAAGCCGCGGATTGCATTTTCGCTAAGAAAAAAGTTACTTTAAATGACCTCAGGAACCCCTCATTTCCCGATTGCTACCAAAAATACTGCATTGACTTCTCTTTCTTAAGATACAAAACTAGAATACAGCTGGTTCATAATCCGTAGTTAATTTGCGCCACTAGTAATGCAGCTAATACTTATATTGGTTAACATACTCTCAAAATGAGGTCTAATATTAAATGAAAAACTTAATCCGTAACGATATAAAGATGTGTAAACATAAAGACGTGTGACATGAAGCTTGTTACATAAGAATATATTTATTTCTGTCATCGTTTATTCGTATAAAACTTAGAATTTCCTATAAAATTTGAACAAATGAATATAATAGATTACCGTGGACAAACCTTCGAATCACTGTACTTACTTCTCGCAAAATAAAAAGTCGTGTTCGACCTAAGAACCAGTCTAAGGAACCTCCTAGCACGCTATGATTTTGATTTAACCTTCTAGAAATCTTTTTTTTTTAGCAAATGATAATTAAGTAAACCAGAAATAGTTTTGATGCTCGACAGTTCTAGCGACAACAGAATGCGGCGATGCTGCGTTTTTTCTCGAATTTACGACGCATTCCATCGAACCACGTTGAGTGTTTTAAGAGATCCCCGACTTCCGGAACGTGGGCCGATAACCAATTTTGGGTACAAAGGACAACGAACTCCCGCAGCGGCTCCATTCGATGATGCACAGCCATTAGTCATCGATGTACCGTCATCTATGATTTTGAAACGAGTAACGCCCGAAGGTATTTCACTATGTCGCAACAACCTTTGGCTTGTGTTCTCGGTGAAGTCACGTCATTGCACCCAATAGCAGAAGAATCGTAAACAAATGCGTCAATGCTGCTGCAGGATACGTCAGATGCAGATGAAACAACTTTAAATACCGTTGTTGAACTGCGGGTATTCTATTCGTTGCATTTTATTCTGTAACTTTTAAGAGTCAGCTTTGTGACATACAGTAAATTCTCCCTAATTGACGCTCAGATTGTGCACAAAAATGGACAATTTGCGAAGAGGAGATACGATTATATTTTTAATCGTTGAATTGTGTTCGGACGCGGAATTATTTAAATGAAAATTTCATAAATTAACATATACGAACTTTGTTAATCTTCACCTTGCATTAAAAATTTCATATGGTACACATGAGGTGTCATGCACACCAGAAAATTAAAACGGCTGTCATACTTATTATTTCGGGTTCGAAAAATTAGTAAATATTTTTCAGACATTCTGAAATAAGGATGAACAGCGTTTTTCTTAAGATTACCACTGCCACATGGTAAAAAAAGTATCGAAAGTTGATATTTTTCGTGACTTGTTGATTGATTTGAACGCGGCACAGAGTCCCCCTTCAGCTGTCAAAGTCAGTGGTAGGAGTACATGGCACTTTATCGATTGACCACGTTGTGTTTCGCGTCATTGTGTCTCATTGGTCGGTGTTTTTCATTAATAACTCGTAAACAAAGCCGCAGATCGTATTTTCGCAAAGGAAAAAGTTACTTAGAATGATCTCAGCTACCCCACATTTCCGTAATGCGAGACATTTTTGGGACACCCTATATATAAAATATTTATAATAGCCCATGTCATTCTTTCCTCCTAAATCGAAGCAAAGTTTGATTTTTCTGTCGTCGAAGTGTAGGAATGAAAGTGAAAATGGAGACATACAAGAAGCAAAAACTGTTTCGTTCTATTAAGATAATTATTACGGACAAAAGGGTGGTAATTGACGAAGTAGTGATAGAAATCGTATTGCAAGGAATTAATTGTTTAGTAGCAATGCTGATTCAATTAGAGGTCCAAGAGTAATTTGAAGATTTGCAACCTGAGGAATAATTTATTTATATTTTTACGAGAAAGATGCAGAGTGCAGGAACAAAAAGTTTCGTTTGTTTAGAAACATCACTAAAGCCGAAAAACTACTAATCCACGCAATTCTGAAAAAAGTCGTAGTACAAGGAATTAACTGTTTAGTATCAACGTAATGCCTACTACTTAATTGAAGAGTCAAGACTAATTTGAAGATCTGCAACGTGAACAACAATTTATTTGTATTTTTATAGAAAGGATGCGGAATGCACAAGCAAAAAAAGTCTATTCGATTAGAGAAATTATTGAGAACGAAGAAGTGCTTATCAATGCAATTATGAAGGAAATCGCATCGCAATTAATTATGAAGGAAATCGCATCGCAACCGTTTAATAGCAATGCTATGCCTAAATTGGAGGTCCAAGAGTAACTTGACGCATTACAACCAGGAGAATAATTCATTTATATTTCTTGCAAGAAGGAAGCAGAGTGCACTTCCGCGATGGACAATGGCGGTGCAACGAAAGGGTAAATATTTTTCCGAATCCCGTTGAATGGTGCAAGGACAGCTGTGGCCGGTCTCTCGTATACCTTTGAGCCCCTATTTCGGTCCTCTATGTCTCGCTAGATCCGACCAGGTAGAGTAAAACGTTCCCGAAAGTCGACCATGAAGCAATCGGCTCGTATCCGGTGCATTGAAACGTCGGCAATTTCCTCGGCGGGAAATCCGCTTTTTCCGGATTCTAGTAGCCGACAAAACGGGTAGATCGTGCGTCCTGCGATCCACGACAATCGCCGCGACAATAGGCGAGTCGTTTCTAAGCCCCTCGAATTTGTTACGGGCCGGAAGCGGCCGTGCATCTCGTGTACGCTTGTTGCTATGAATGCCGGGATCACGGGGCATCTTGTATCCGACACGCGCGTGTTTTCGCCGATTTTTCGGGGATCGTTTCTAAGTTCAATCCGCAAACACGACTTTATTCATGGCCAAGTATTTCGGCCCTGGGAATCCGCTTCGAGGATTTACTGTTGCACGAGGTTCTCGCGGGATCTTGGCCGAGTTTGGGCACCGATTGCCCCCCGGGGCAACCAAGCCACGCCCACTCGAAGAGCACCCTACCCAGAGAGAGCGAACAATTCGATGCAGTTTCCGAGAAATTGATTAATTTGAGCAAATTGACACTCGAACGGCGGACCTTTCCGACGATTTTATTTATCAGGCTTTTTCGACGCGTTTTTCAAGGTTTTTCTTCTAAGCACGCTGTTTTTTTATAAATCGTAATAGAACGTGTGAAGATTTAAATTAATTATTAAAAATTAGATAGTCAAATAATAGTATTTATAGTATGGATGAAAATGGACCCCACCGTCCGAGTGTTATATATGAATATTCTAAAAATTACAGTATTGCAGCATGTTATATATTCACAGGATAAATAAGTGATAATAAACAAATTACTTTAGTCATTGTTCTCTATGAAATTAAAGGATCTCTAAATTATGGCCAGAGAATTACCAATTTTTGAACTCCTATAATTTTGTGTGAAAAATCCTACAGGAGACTAGCTATGTTTATTTTGAAAATATTTTGAACGTTGTATTTTCCACAGACCTTCCCTTTTTGTTACAGGACTAAGTGAGAAACGAAAATTGCTCTATTTCGTTCGAAATTTTGATATCGCGTAAAACTCGAACTGTATGGACTTTAAACAATTCTTTTTCACGTTCATTTTGAACTTGAGCTTATAAAGCTTTGAAAACAAAAGCATGATTTTCGCGTAAAATTTTAATTCTAATTATATTTTCAGAGCGCGTATCATCATTCTTTTGCATTTTTTGTTTTAACAGGATGTAGATTACGTACAACACGTAATTCTACTATGAACAATACGTTTCATTTTTTGTTCTACATCGTTGGAAAAAATAGGACTGCTAGATTGCACGCTATAAACCGGGAGATTTATGAAGAACAGGATCTATCATCACAGTTAACGTCGATGAAATGTAAAGACAACAAAATTCCTTCAATTTGAAATGTCAAAGAATATGGCATGGAAGGTGACGAGAAGTTTCGTCAACGTTTTATGTGTTTGTGAGGTTGTCAAGGATGGATAACTGGCATGTGATAGAATTCAAACAAGTTTAGGACACGTTTAACGTTGATATGGATATTTAATTATACAGGGTGTCCCAAAATTATGGTATTTCCGAGAAATGAGAGGTTGCTGAGGTCATTTGAAATAACTTTTTCCTTAGCGTTACTTAGAGTTACTTAGAGTTACTAACGAAAAACAGTGACCAATGAGTCACCAAAAACAGTGACCAGCAAACACTGACCTCATTGGTCACTGTTTTTCGTTAATAACTCGTAAGCAAAGCCGCGAATTGCATTTTTGCTAAGGAAAATGTTATTTCAAATGACTTCAGGAACCCCTCATTTCTCGGAAGTACCATAATTTTGGTACACCCTGTATATGAAAGAAACG
The DNA here is from genome assembly GCF_051020955.1 of Megalopta genalis. Classification (NCBI taxonomy): domain Eukaryota; kingdom Metazoa; phylum Arthropoda; class Insecta; order Hymenoptera; family Halictidae; genus Megalopta; species Megalopta genalis. The sequence goes on along the minus strand of NC_135019.1, from coordinate 19,708,558 downwards.
TAAAAGGACATAAACGTAAATAACCGGGTCGTATCCCAGCTAGGCAACTAATCACGACACGAGCTCGATGAAGGGTGTCCCTCGTCCACTCGGTCGAACGCATATCGGTCGATAAAACAAAAAAGGCCAGTGAACCGCGAAAGCGTTTTGTCTTAAACCTAAACACCCCGCTAATCGATATTGGCGGTATTAGACGCTTACTTCCTCGTGGCAAAACCGTTACATTTTATAATGGTACATGTTACAAAAATAATTGCCGAAAATCGTCCTTGTTTTAATGGTTTACACGAGGCTCCCCTCGAGACTCTTTGGAGCACGGTGGGATTAAAAATGTCCCATCATCAGGGTAATGCATGGTGGGACATTTTTAAACCCACCTCGAAATATTGCATTAATTGCATGCGCATTCTCATGAATTAAACAAGATTAACAAAGGAATCACATAATATAAAAACAGAATAGAAAAATTGAATTGACTTATTATTATTTTTCTATTCTGTTTTTATATTATGTGATTCCTTTGTTAATCTTGTTTAATTTAAAACGCAATAAAATTTCTGCGCAACATGGGTCTACTTTATTTTCGGAAATCCTGTGCCTCAAAGAGTTAATAACGGGAAACCGATGGGCAATGTTCGAAGAGGATTCTCGAATTTCGCGAATCGCTTAAGGAATTGATAAGCGTATGCATTTGCACGAACATCCGCGATCCTCTAGCAGCTATGAAGCATCGTGACGTCGCGTCGCGACTCGCGACGGAAGCTCGTCTCGCAAGCGGTGCCGTCATATCCGGAATGAGAGCTGGAGAATTCTAATTCAGCTGATCCCCGGGTGTATCGCCGAGTCGAGATCTGTTTGCTCAGCCGGTTCCACGAACCTTATGCCCATTGTCAGCCGCTGATCCGACTTGTATCCGCGTGTCCTCCCACCGCCGCGCCGGCGCGGCGCGCGCTCAATTACGAATGGTTATCGAAAACGTGGGAATGTTCTCGCATGATCGCGCAGCAGGCACGCCGCTTATCACTTCCGCGGCTCGAACAGCGACGTAACCGACGCAATTTACCGCGGAATCGATAGCGCTGCCATTTTCGAGCTTATTGTTCGCGGCACTGGCACCGCCGAACCGCCGGCGATTCAGGATTTCCCTCTTAGAGCACGTGCTGCGGGTCGACAGACGGACGTACAGCCTTGGCAAAGCGTTAGGCAGATTCGTGGGTGTAAGTCATTGCGAAAACGGTCTCTCCGGAGCCTTTCTATCGACCGTTCTCCTTTATCGGCCGGTTGCGAGGATTTCGAACAGCCGCACGGTGGTCTGATATCCTGAAAACGTGGCCAAAACCCCTAAAAATGAATCTTTGCGTAGGACATATGTTTTCAGTGGCCTGAAAATTGAACTAAATGACTTGAATTTTTTTTAGATGATTGGGGGACTAGTATACTAATAGATAGCTAAATAGCTTTTTTTTAAATTTTGCTATTACTTGGAATAAAAAGAATAAAATTGAAAACCCTCGTTTTCTAACTTTTTTTATCTGAGCTTATAAACGAAAATTTCAAAAATTATTTCTTACAGTTTTTGGTCAAAATCGTGATAAAACTGCGATTTTTGCGATCTTTAATTTGTCGTAACTTATAACAATATGAATCGATTTCGATAACATTTTCAACATGCCAACTTACCGAGTTTTTTAAATTTCCGTTATAAGCTCAGATGAAAAAGTTAAAAAACGAGAGATTTTTATTTTTTTTATCATTTCAAATAATAGTAAAATTAAAAAGAAAAGCACTTCAGTCATCGTCTAGTAGACTAGTCCCTCTGTCACCTAAAAGAAATTCAAGTCATTTAGCTCAGTTTTAAAGTGCTAATTACGTTTTAAAAGGTGTACGTACAATTTAATCAGCGACCATCAAAACCTTCGATCATTTGTCATTTAAATCAAGGTCGGCTTTACTTTTTGGCCACGTTTTCGGGATTTGGGACCACTGTGAACTGGGACCATTTTATTTATTCGGACAGCGAGGCTCGGGTCCGTTTCGAGTATAAATATTTGACTGCCTAGTTTCCGACAATTAATCTCCATTTTCACAAGCTTCATTGAGGTCTACAGAAAAACTAACGCAATTAAAAAAAGTACCTTAGAAAATATGTAAAAAAAATTAGTAAAATTACAAATGTTTATTAATTAATTTATCAGTTAACTCTATATCACGTTTCCAAATAACATTAATATTATCAAATTTGTTTAAATTCAAGAACTATTAAAAGTGTAAATTATTGTATGAGCCAATAGGGCAAGTTTCGTATTAATAAAACGCTTTCGTATTAATAAAATAATCACTTGGTAGTACTGTAGATCAAGAAAATGTCTTTAATTTAGAGTTGAAATAGCTTCGAGTGCAAAGGATTAAAGAGTCCGAATTATATATTAGTAAAAGAGACCTTGCCGTTCACGTGAGAAAAGAATTTTATTCCGACTTATAAGAATAAAATAACATGCATATTTGACAGATTGTCACCAGATATAGCCTGCGAATTTTTATGCAAATTAGAAATCGTCTACACTAATTGCAGGATGTAAGAGCTACATTTATTTCCATGTTTTATTATTTCCTCGAGATAAAATGAATTGAACAGTATCAAAAATTCTTTGGTTGTTTTCACTGGATCACGGTTGATGCGTTTATTTTTCTCATAAATCTGTGCAATAAGGTCTGTCACTCAGATCTAAGCCTTAATTTGCTAATTTTAAATTCAGTTGACGTTACCCCAAATTTCTAAATCAACCAAAATACAATGAATTAGAAAGAAAAAGAAAGAAAGTTTGAATTAGAAAGAAAAATACTATAAAAATTTAACAATTTCAATTCAATTTTACATCCAATAAGCAAATCCCTAAACAACTTATTGAAACAAAACAAAATTCTAAGCAACATGCCTATGAAACACAAACTCTAATTCAATTTTATGCAGATAAAACCTTACAAATTTACAATTCCTCAAAATCTATTCCTTAATTTACAATGCTAATTTTAACCATCCACTTAAATTCATTTCGATTCAATTCAATTCGATCTGAATGACATCTGCGACCTGGGACGAACATTTCATTCGATAAACCGCATCGGCTACTATTTACCGATTGTTACAATGGATCGGCTTTGCAGTCGCATTCGATAAATTTTCGTTGCATGCAATTTCAAGAGGTTCAACCGTGCAACTGGGTCATCTCGACAAGGATATGTCCTGAATGCAATTTATCGAGTGCTCCGCACCAGGGAGAACGTCGCGCATTGTCAAACGTGACTCGCGCTATTTTGCACGTTCATGGTATTTAATAATCAACGTACATAGAACAGCTATTAATAATTTATAAGTGTATCACGAGAAGACGCGGAACATTTTCTGATCGCGTAACTTGCAATTTCGACTGTAAGAATTTTTTGAAAGAGTTTTCGACGAACGCGCGATCAATGGCGTTTATCGATCTGTCTTTTTTTTCGCGCTCGACCTTTCGAAACAATGAATGATATCATTCCTTTTTCTCGTTAGCGTATTAGTAACGTGTTTCGTGAAGGTTGAGCGATAGAGTTCCCCGTGACTCGCATACCAAGAAAACTAGGATCAATCGAGTAATCTATGCTGTTCGCTGTTTCAGCGTTAACCCTCGATTGAGCAAGGATAGCGCGTCCGCGTTCAACTATCCTAATACATTAATTTCCCGTGTACGTATTATGATTTTCCTAGATCAATATCGAATCTCTTATTAGAATTTCATAACCGTCGTTTCAACCGTCAAGTGTTATTAACAGTAACTGGAAATGTTATGTAATCGATGATAAAATTGCTTAGATTTTTCTATATAAATTGAAAGTACATACATACATATGACAAAGGTCACGAAAATGGCGAATTAAAGATGCTATCAGAAGATGATTCGATCTTGCGAAAACATCGATATACCAGATAATGATACTAACGAAGTCATAGCAGTGAGATGATTATTTAATTAATCCATTACGTTCCCCATAATTTTGTCGATCGGATGATTCGAAGAAGCGATTGAAGGAATAATCATCTTGACATAACAAAGATTTGATATAATATTTCATAATTTAGGAGAGACGATTTCATCGTTTATTGGGTTATTGTAAAAATAATTTCTTTTATGATCGAAATTACTTTCATAACAGCCCAGTACTTTCTCTCAGCTTCTGGTAGCATCTTTAATTTGAATTTTCGTGATCTTCGCGACATATAATTTCCAGCTGTTCGTAAAAGAAAACTCTGTGCGAATTTACCATTAACGGAATAGAATTCCTCGCAAATGTACATCAAATTTTCTATTCTAAAAAGTGAGATTTATGAAAAAAATGTCTGTTTCCCATATGTGAAAATTTGAAGCAGTCTGACCAGGTTATTATTGAGATGTCATGGCGGCTGATTAAAGAAACATGATTTTCAGGAAAACGTGTTTTAAAGTCTTGCGTCCTGTTTCGAACATCATATACATGTATATTGTAGCATATATCTTTGTATATATTATTCATCCATTTGTTTACTATTTATATTTTTATTGTTTATGACAACCCTCGCCTACAAGACTTAGGATAACGTCTGGCTTACATTTATACTATACTTATAGTAATAATATACTATAACACATACTAATGATATATGTAATATACTAACAATATACTATATAGTAATACTATGATTAATACATTTAACAGACGGCTTATTTCATCCATTTGATCATTAATAAATACAATAGATGGAAGCATATGAGCCGTTTATTTTGAAAGTGACATAAGTCACTTTGTTTTTAAGTCGATATATTTAAGGGTTTGCGTTTTAACACGTTTAAAAATATGGATGCTAACTTTCGAGAAGATTTACTTGTATTTGTTATCTCAGGATACTGATATTTTTCTCAGTATAAATAATTTCGTATAAACATTAAAAAATCACCACTTTTCATTACGGTAAAGTGACTTGTGCCACTTTCGAGGATTCAAAAACAATTTTCAAACGTATTTTCACTTAATCGTCACAAGCAAATTGACGTTATTCGGTCTGTTGAGGTAGAAGTTCTACCGCATGCATACAAAATGAAACAGAATTTCGAATTCAAGGGGTTAAAGTGTTGCGTCTCGATTGTCACCGTATACCTGCGGACTGGAGACGCTGAACATGACCCTGTGCCTCGTGTGCGAGGAGACAGTTCGTTAACTCGGATTAGAAACGTAAGATCGGCTTGGCCTCGAAATCGATATTGCGGGCCTTGCTCACCGAATCGGACGTGTCTGGTGGACGAAGGTCGGTGCCGAGGGAGCTACGGGTGGAGGAAAGAGGAAGGTGGGATGATGGTTTATCGTACGGAGTCGAGTGGCGATCCGTGGCCGAAGTTGCGAAACTTCGTTCACGACCGGCGAGAGGACTGGCTCGATTTGCTCGCGTGCCACCGCTGCGACCGATTGAGAAACGGTTCCGATAACGAGATATCCCCGGTTCCTCCGAAGCTCTTTTCTAGTTCGGCAGTTCGATTCGTCGAGCATGATCCCAAAACTCACCAGGCTTAGGAAAACTTTTCTCGAGTTTACTCGGAGAGTGTCTTAACACTATGCCGTCCGCAGATCTTAGATATGATTCTTTTGTTTGACGCCGGCATAATAGCCTGGAAAATTTAGATTTAAAAAAGAAATTTCGAAGATGACGGTAATATAAATTCCTAAAATTAAGATAAGTCATCCAAGAATTTTCGTACTTAATTCTTAATTAAATAAGCACAATGCTATAGCTAGTTTGCTGCCTTTTAACACCCAAGAAATATAGTTCAAATGTTATTTCAGTTTTTTAAAATGGCACCAAAGTGGTACCACCGGCATACAACAGATAGTTTTTGCATGGCACCAGCGTGGTGCCACCGGACGCCATAGTGTTAAGCGTGAAGAATCTAAGATTTTTAAAAATAATCTAAGATTTTTAATCTAAGAATTAATGTAATTTCAGATTCAATCCAAAGATGTAAAAAACAATGTGAAAAACAATTTAAGCATTGAAATAATTTAAATTGTTAAGGCTACCGACGTTAATAAAAATCTTTACTCTATCTTTAAATATTTCGCTTCATTATTTTGCTTTCTTTTTTCCTACATTCCTACAATATCCTTTTGTTTACTTTGTTTTACATACTCTTGTTTACTTTTTCATCTTGTTCGTATTACTTTATTTTCATCGCCGTAAAAAAATCTCGGCCTCTGTGTATAATATTTATAATTACACTTGTAACGAAAAAATTTCTTTTCCGTCAAAATGGAATAAATTAAATTTAATCGTGGAACACCGAAAAGGCATTGAACCTCGAGATTGGAGACTCGGAAACGTCCGCCGGGATTCACGACCGTGAAAAGAGTCGCGATTGTGTAAGCCAGAAATAGTGCTGGCCGACGCAACGCGACGCGACACGTCGAGCTCTCCCAAAAAGTCTATTATAATGCTCCCACCTCTACGCTAGACCATGTTCCACTTTGCTATAGTAGTAACCGCGGCGGCCCATCGAGAGCAATGCAATTGCGCTGCGACCAGTAATTGCACCGCCTGCAACACCTTTCCAGCTACGTGCATGTGCACTTCCTCGCCGTCAATTACGATCGGCTCCCTTAATGCCTTGTGTACGTGCCGGCTGTTTCGACACGCGTGTCGCAAGCCACGCGAGCATACGCGGCCGTTCGAAGACCATAAAGACCCCTCGAAATCGAAGCAAACGTCTTTTAATAGAACGCTCGGCGGTTCAGTGAAATTGATAACAGCGCGAAATTCGAATCACTCGGATTTCCACTTGATTGCCGTGGAATCGTTTCGACATTGCGGAAACCGTGCACGTGGGTGATCGGATTTTACAGGGCTGTTGCGTCACCCATCCAAGGTGTGAAAAGTCCCATGTGCGTCGAAACGCTGGTGTCTCCTGGAGAGTAGAGATGGGATCAAGGATATTAGAACTTGGTACGAGTCTGATCGGATAGTTAGGGATGGAATATCAAGTTCAATGTACAGTAAATTCTCTCTAATTGGCCCTCAGTTTGTTCACAAAAATGGACAATTTGGGAAGAAGAGATACGAACCTTGTGTCAACAACTATTAAAACGAGCCGCAAGGCTCGAATGATCGTACCTCCTCCTTCCAAAGTGTCCATTTTCGTTTCCAAGCTGAGGGTCAATTAGGGAGAATTTACTATAATTACCCGAAATTTCCAAAAAGTCACCTGATATTTCGGTGTGATTTTATAATTATTCCATAGTAACGAAGAAACGTAAATTTATGCATTTTACCAAATGGCAAGTACGAATTTTCCATAAAGTCACACGTTTTTTTCGTAATCGATATTTAGTATAATTGCCATTATTTTTTAATAACGTCGAAAATTCGATTAGGCATTGATGAAATAAAATTATGGAAAGTTTCTGCTTCGATAGATGGCCACATGATTAATTTCTACACTTAATAGTTTAACGTCAAACAGATTCGAACCCTTTAGAAATACTACTTAAATATTGAGTACGATGATTGGACGAACGTTTTAACTTTCAGCTGTATCCAGTCTCGATATAGCATATCAGGAGAATACTGTGTGTGTACATATGTACTCATAAAAGATTCAAATCTACTCGGCCATAGTTCGAGTACACTTGGAAATACCGTCTGCGTTCCGTAAAATACTTATAAAAGCGTTCGAGCCTGCTTGTCGAGGCAGTCGTTCGAGAGCCTATTTAAAAGTATAGCTTTTCTTTTACGAAGTACTCTAGAAACATTCGAAATTATCTAACTAGATTTATATCTACTTGTAATACATACTTGATCCAATCTCTGCCAATAACGACAATGATGCATACATACACGAAATTTATACGCATCTCACTCGCACTCGTAATTCGAGTAGTATTTAATAGTTCGAATCTTTCCGGTATCGAACTACGTATTTACAAGTACGTTTCCGAACATTCATATAGGTGCTTATCGTAGAGATCGTAACAAACTTATATAAAACGATTACATAGCAGATATACTCAATGAAACTTTATTCTCTTCGAGCGATACCCACGAAACGAAACTTAGTTATTGAAGTAGACTCAAATTTGTAAGCGTTTAAAACCGACTTGTGTAGATGACTACTAGACTGCGGATTTTTATGCAAAATATAAATTGTCGAAGCTAATTATATAAGAAACTTAAGAAAAAGTATAAAAATGTCTTTCTATTATTAGTCATTTTAACAAGTTCCACACATTAGAAATTGTTATTGTTGATTACATAAGAAACTTAAGTCTAATAAAAATGTCTTTCTACTTTTAGTCGTTTTAAAAAGTTTCACACATTAGAAATTATTATTATTAATTATGTAAGAAACTTAAGTCTGATAAAATTGTCTCTCTACTTTTAGTCGTTTTAAAAAGTTTCACGCATTAGAAATTATTATTATTAATTATGTAAGAAACTTAAGTCTGATAAAATTGTCTCTCTACTTTTAGTCATTTTAAAAAGTTCCACACATTAGAAATTATTATCGTTAATTATATAAGAAAATTAAGTCTGATAAAAATGTCTCTCTACTTTTAGCCATTTTAACAAATTCCACACATTAGAAAAATATTTTTCGATTCTTCCAATGTCGTCACAGGTTTGTATTTCGCCCAATTGTCTCGTCGAAAGTGCATAAAATATGCAGTCTAATGAGATTATATAGCAAGCGCGCTAAATGAAACTTTTTATTGTGCCGTAGCAGCAACGGAGACCCATGAATCGAAACTTGGCTGTTGTAATCGATCGAATTCGTAAGCCCATATTGAACTTGATCCCATCCCTACTGGAGATCAAGACACCGCCACCGTCTGTCTGGCAGCGACCAGCAGCGGCTGAGAAACACGGGAACGCGAACCTCGGCCCGAGGCCGGCATTCTCTCATGGCTGTCGTTTCACTCGTTCCCCGAGAAGTGTCCTCGAAAATCAACGCAAGCGTTCATTGTCAGCGCTGCCAGCCAAGCGGCCGCTCCGCGCCGCGCCGGCTTGTATCGGAAACGTGCCATTGCTCGCCGCTACCTTGATGATAGCGGCGTCATTGAACACCGGCTAACACCAGCTCTCAGCTTCTCCCTTCCGCGAACAATCGCTCTTCTTATGGTGGGAGCGTAACGCGATTGCGCGACGCGCGACGAAAACGTTTGCGAACGTGTTGAAATCGTGGAAAGCCTGTTCGGCGAATAGTGTTCACGATTTGGAAAACTTTATTGTCAGGGGATTTACGATTATTGATCAGACTGCCTGGTGTGCATTCTGTACTTCCGGATACGTAATCGGCGTACTGGCATCGGCGATTAGAACGGTCGTTCTTCGAGCGAGCACGTGATCGTTATCGACGCGGATTTTTTCTGATTCCCGTTTTTCTCGTCGATGTATAGCGAGGAGTATCACACAAGTCGTATTCATACGGATACGTGTTAACACTTTTTGGACGAATGCCCACATGTTGACGCCGTCAGGGCGGTACGTCTTCTTATAGGAGTTGCGAGTATGCAATTTGCTCATGTACATTAGGGTCTTTACGAATAAAAACCGGTTCCCGAAATTTTATAAACGTAAATGGTACAAATATAATTGGAACAGTAAACGAACATCTATGCTCCTTTGAAAAATTTTAAATTTATTTCACAGTACAGGTAACCCTCCTACAATACGGCATTTTATAACATTGTTTCGCTCTAACGCGATAAGAAAATTGTGAAAACCTTTGCACGACACTGTATTTCTACAGCACTGAGTAACATGATTTTTTGTTTAACATATTTGAAAACTAAATTATCTTAAAATAGTGACGGGAAAGAAGAATGAACTATAGTTCCTTTACATGAAAATCTAATTATTATAATTAAGGGTATATAAATATATATCCTTCCGCTGAAGGAAGCCAGCAAACAAACCAAAATTATAGATTTTTTAAAGAGGACAGAAGGTGCAAAAAATCACAATGAAGAAACATTCATTTAATGTTACATTAAATGAAAATAATGTTTCTTTGTTTTTCTTTTCGTTTTGTGTTATACATACACTTATATTTTCAATAAAAGTTAAGTTGCTTATATGGAATTAAAAAAAAATTTTTGTTCTTAATAAGTTTCCGGAACGTAACCCTCCTTTTTGTACTGATTCTGGGTCTCATATAACACGATTTCACACAACACGGCATTTTCTAGGAACCTATCTACCGTGTTATATAGGAGGGTTACCTGTACTATAAAAATAGAACAAAATAAAATAAGAAAGATAAAGTATCGGTTGAACGATTACTCAATCCTGTCCTTATTTCGGGCACAAAACTGCCTGAGATAGAAAATATTCTTCTACTAGGTAGTGAACTCGGTTCGATCGTTCAAGGACATCGTATAGTAAATTAAAATTTTTAATTCTTTTGTTAGTTGACTTATATTACAAATGAACATTGTAATATAATGCGTTCGTGGATTCGCGCGTAATATATTTGCCTGACTCATGAAGATTAGCTTTACTTGCAACATGTTTACGTCCGAGGCAATTTCAAGTGAAAATATTAAAATTTTTAATCGAACGATCAATTAACTTTGACATACAAATTCTAGTGTCTAAGACCGGTTTTAAACAATTTTGAAACCGGTTATCGAATTTTACAAATTTGCAAAGAAATTCACGGTAAAAAGTTGGGACAATATAGTTTTTTAAGGTTTGTTACTCAATTTACAAATCTTGCGCCTAACAGATAAACATATTTTACTTTTTCTTTATCTATATCATGCATTCTAAGACGCATGCTATTGAATCAACCAAATAATTACAATTACAATCAATGAAAATAATTGAATGCCGCGTTGAAAATCAAACATATATACATATAAATACATTTCTCCAACGAGAAATTCTCTAATTTCTGGCAGCATTCCTTTGTGTAACGCTATTATGCAATCACAGGAACGGAATAAATGCATAGATCGTTAAGAATGTATCTGTGTCTGTTCGATCGCAGTATTCATTTTGGAACACCAGAAAAATTCAAACAATTGAGTCATATCTATTGTTCCCAGCTTATTGAGAATACAAAAGAAAAAAGACAGAAAAATATCGTCGAATGCAATATCGATGAGACAGTTTCTTGCTGCAAGTCTTACACTCCGTCCGCGATGTTCAATATTATTGCCGAGTCGCTCTTCTACACGTTATTGTACGCTTTATCGCCTCGATCGGATTTTTAGTTTGTGAACGACGACCTGACGCAACCGTCGACGATCGTTATCGGCAGAAATGTAGGTGTGTACACCCGCATGCCCGATGAAACGGGGATTTATTGGTCCCTATGAATCAGTAGACGCACGCGTACCAGCGCACTATTTACACATGTTTGAGCGTAAAGCGAGTGCAACGCTCCGTGCTCGCGGGAGAGAACGTCACTGTGATTGCGTACCGATCATTACGGTGTCACTGGAACAATCGGAATTTACGTAAGAATGCTTCGGTGCGCGGTTCAGCCGCCCCGTCACGATGGAAAGTTTACGTGATAGCCATCGGTTCTCGGAACTGTTAATCGCGCTCGAATTTTTTTCCGTGATAGACGCACGTCCGAAGGCCTTCGAACCTCAATCACGGTCTATACATCGACACGCGACGCTTCTGCCATATATTCGCACCGTTTATCTTCCTTCTCCTAGCTCGTCGATTCGATCTTTCGAATCGTCTACTACGCGGTGAGATCGGGAATCTCGAGATGCTTTATGCGTCAGAAAATGATTTAGACGCGTAGTCGGATACGGTGAACTATTCAAGATCGCACAGTGCTTTGCCAATATGTGTGAGAGAAATGAAAAAAAAAGAATTAATTTATGCGTTATTAAAGCCGCCTGTTACTCGATGGAAAGCCCAACAAAATATGCACAAGTGATATTTTAAATCCTGCTATTGATGTATCGCGACCGCACTCGAAATTGGATTATATTTTTGTCTTTCTTTAGCTATCGGAGATTAATATCATTTTCATCGGTTATTATTTCCGCTATGTAAGATATCGCTTGGGATAACTGATAGGACCCAGTAAAATTTGTAGTTCGCGTTCCGTCATTTCTGAAAGATCTAATAAGTCTGTAATTGTCTGAATTTTTGTTGAAATAGATCTTTCCGTCTGTTCCATCGATTTTCTTCGACTTCTAGTGTTAATGTGTTAATGTTAATTAATTAAAATTATTGCAACATACTTCCTCGGAGATTTATCTGAAGATAATCGCTTCGCAAACGTATTGTGTGGAAAACAAGAAATTCGGCAATTTGGGAAGAGGAGATACGGCTTGTATTGCGGCTCGTTTTTATAGTTACCGATTGTTAACAATTATAAAAAATGGGCCTTAAGGCTCGAATAGTCACAAAATTCTCTTCCCAAATTGGCAATTTTTGTAAACAATCTGATCGTCAATTAGGGAGAATTTACTGCGTTCCTGCGGTCGAAAGTATTTTATTATCTAACTAGTGATGAAGCAGTCGATATTTTTGATCTATTGTATCGTGAATAGCTTCAACAAACCAGCGAAGCTTCGTTACCAAACGAGAAACACTAGCTTCTGACATGGTTAATTGATTTCGTTTTCCCTTAAGAGAAGGCATGAGTACTTTAAATCCAGTGTCTTCCAAATCTTCTGTTTTCATCGGTCTCCGCAGACCATTTGGATCCTGCATTACAATTTTCATTATATCCGCGTCATTTTCCGTTACGTAGAAAGGTCTCAGTATACCAACAATGTAACCAGTTGTTGTGCAAACTGTGAACGATTTACGTAACGGTACTTTTTTTTTACCTGAATGACACTTCCTTTGATATTCATTATTAGAACTTTTTTTATGATGAATGTAGGTCCCATCAAAGATTAAAGGTAATTGATTGGTTATGTCAAGGTTACATCAAGGCTGTGTAAACGTACGAACCTCCACGAGGCATTAGAAGATTGTATTTTTTACAGAGTTATAAATTAGATAAGAGTCGCTCTTATTCTAGATATAAACATGGTACTTGTATGATCGTGGTAAAGACAAAGAATAGCGTTTCTCAATTATTTCAATACAACGCACCTTTCTAAAAAAATTAGAAAATTCTAAGTTAACAATCATAATGAGCTGGTAAAACTCTAATAATATCAGCGCAATTAAACGACCGATACCGTCAGCAATATAAAAAATTACTGCTTTTTGATTTTTTTAGCTATGTGCCCCCGCTTTGAAAAATCTGAAGAAATTATATGTTAATAAACATAACGAGATGCTAAACCTGTAAAGATATAAACTCAGTCATTTCATAACTTCTATAAGAAATACGTATTTCAAAACTCCTTTAATTTTTAAAAATTCGGTTCTGAAGCCAAAAATTCTGAAAAAATTAATGAACATGTATCATAATAGTTAACATATTCCAGATTTTTTTCAGAATTTTCAATGATGCTTTTCTTTGTCATCCTATTACTACCCGCCAAGTCGACATGTAGAGTTGAAAACTGGCATAAAGTATTTTCTTTCGATAAGCTATCGAACGGTCCATGACAAGTACAATTTGGTTTAGAGGCACTTTGGCCACCTTGTCCGGCCATACCTTTTGATTTTTGTTCCCTTTTCTTTGTCCGACAGTGGGCCATCTCGAATTCTTTCGAAACCGAAGGTAGTATGTCACGTGCGCCAGTTGTGCATCTTTCGGCCGTGGCGAACCGCCGACGTTTCCATGGGGTTGCGGTGAAATTAAAACGAGACCGATCCCCTTGATCGCCTTTCACGTTTCCAAAGCGTCCTCTTCCTCGTCCGGTTTTCCCTGGCAGCTGCTTCGAGCCGCGTGGCACCACGGAAAATAATGGCCACGCACCGACAGGATGCGTGCGTATCCTTTAGAAAATACGTTTTATGGAAAATTCCTCTGCACGGTGGTCGCCGGATATTATTATTCATCGCAGGCACGCAGCCATCTTCCGTGAATAAGAAGATCTTTCCAGATTTATTTCCGTTTACTTTTATCTTGGTTAACCCTTGTGCGTGCGGCCAGAATGTGCAGGATATTCGAAGCTTAATTATTCGAAATATTTTATATAAATCATTTCGAACTAAAACGTTAACCGACGTAAAAGTGTACAAATATGATAATAAGCTTCGTGTCTTACTTCTAAGAATGTATACATACATAATCTTTAAAAATTCACCATTAAATGCACTGTACGATGCAGAATCTGACAAGAGATAATATACGGTATATGATACTCATACGATAATATGAGTAATATACGGTAATTTTGATAAAATTTCTGTAAGAAGTGGCGCTCGGAAAAATAATTGACACGTTTTTTTTATCGGTCGTCATCGATGTTAAAAAGATGAAAGCAGCCCTTAAAGATGTGGTTAAAAAAGTACGTTTAAGGGATGTTCTCATGCTTTCATCGCGGATGATACCGTGTGACAAATATAAAAGTGAAATATTTTTCCGAGAACTCTCTCCCACAAAAATTTCATCAAAATCGATGTGATTTGTATTTAATTGTAAGAAACAGATTTAAAGCTTTTATACATATTTTTCGAAGTAACACAAAATGTTACAGCCAAAATCGTCTAACAATATTTTTAAATTAACAAAATAGAATTATGTTTGATAACAAAATGAAATCATTAACGTTTGTAAACTTTGACGCAAATGCGACACGGGTTACCGGTGTCCGATTGCTTCAAAATTTTGCGCACATCGTTTTCTCGCCCAGTGTTACAATTTGAGGGGGTAGAACTAGCAAAAATAGAAAGTCGGAAAATAAGGACCACTGTACTGTAAACGCAAAGGTAAATTTCACCGCGTGTACGCTTGAAAAGTCATGGATCGGTCGAATAGATCGCGCGAGTGCTACGGTTCCGGGATCGATAATGCATCGAAGGATCATCCGTTGCACACAGGCGAGTTTGTATCTCGCGTTCTTATCTCGGCACCGCCTTTCCGTCGTTTGTAAGCGTCACTCACGCGTGGGAGGATCCGTGTATCCCTTACAGTGCTTCTTCGCTAGCATCTTCGTCCCTAGTGGCTCGCATCGTTCTCCGTTCATGATACTTTCGATAGTTGGCAATGTTCTCACATCTGCTTTTGTTATCTAATAACATCTTCCCGTTTTCGGGAAGGGTCGCGGAATTCGTGCATTTGTGGCAAAGTAAGTAGATGAAGTTTAAAATTGTCGGATAGACCGGTGACGGTTCTAACACGTTAACCCTTTGCACTCGAAGCCATTTTAACTCTGAATTCAAAATAGTTTTTCTAACTCACAGTATTTCCATTTTGTACAACTTAAGCGCATTTTATATATGTGAAATTGACTTTTATAACTCGTGCGCTTTTGACAGTTTTTAAGATATAAACAAATTTGATAACGTTAAAATTATTTTGAAATGTTATACAACAATTTAAGCGGAGAGTCGGAGTCACCAGTCGAGTGCAAAGAGTTAAATATCTCAAAATATACGATAGATATTATTCCACGGTTCAGATATACAGGATGTTTCACGCTACATGCACACCTCCGTAACTTCCAAGGTACGCGTTGCACGAAAAAGTTCTGTTGCATACAAAAAATTGCATGCAAGAAGTTACATGGTTTATAGGCATACGTTATGTAGTGTATTTATTTTTTTATCTAGGTGAAGGCGTTTCGGAGATTTGAAGGTCAACTTTGTTTTTCGAAATGGAGTGCTATATTTTTTACGCCAAAATATGAAGAACGTCGAATTAGATATAAAATATAAATAAAATATAAATATAGAATGTCGAATTTTGAGTAAAAAAGTATCGATCCCCATTAGTCCTAAATTTAATAACCAACGAGTAATTTCACTTTTTTGAAAATTTCTTGCAAATGATGCACAAACTTTATTTTGTTTGAAAATCCGCAGTTTAGTAATCAGTTCAGCAAAATTCCCAATTACTAGACTGCGGATTTTTATGCAAATTCTCATTTTCATACAGCATTTTACAAAAATTAGAATCCAGGAAAAGTATCCTCCGACAACTAAAAGATTACTCATTGTAAAAATAAAATAAAAATGCTATTAGATTTCGTTAATTTGTACGATTTCTGATATTTATAAAATCTGCGCATGTCACAAATGCATTCTCTAATTACTGTTGTTCAGTAATTAGAGAAGTTTTTGACAACGTTGTCAAATAATGATTTTTCTTTCTGTAAACGTTCCCTAAATGTTTATAACATATAATACGCTCAATGAACACTCACGTTTCATTTTAAATCGCCTTATTACTTTATCATTACTTTGTAATACTGTAATATTACTGAACTTGTAATTTAGTATTACTGTATTACTGTACCTGTAATATTATAGTTACAAATCAGTATACGTAATGATTTCCCAAAGAAATACTAAACTAGGGGAGGGAGATATCACTGAACCAACCGAGCTGGTTAAAACGATGGGTTCGCTTCAACCAGCACAATTGTCACAATTTCTAGCTCAAAATTATCGAAAGTATATACAACATTTCCTAGAAAATGATGTACAAAAATTTCTTAATTTAATAAAAACAGCAAACTGTCTAAATAAATCCAGTTTTGTAATTCTTCTAAAGTAACACGTGTCAGATATATTTAGTGCTCGGTAGATTTATTGTCATCGTCATTTGCTCTACTGATTACGAAATTGCGCACGATTCGACGAAACTCGAACAATTTCAGGACGTGCAGCAAGCAAGTCGACACAATCGACAGAAAGTTCGAAAGTGCTGTTTAGAGAAAGGTATCGTCGCAATCGATGTGGCGCACGGCGTCCAATTCTTCCCGAATAAAAAGCTGGATGGGCCCGGCGGTATCTTGTTCCCCTTGCCACAGAAACGACCGGTGTGTGCTCGTTCCTGTATCCTCTTCCTTTTCCTCCCGGCTTCTCCCTTCGACTATTTATCCTTTCTCGGCTTCAGCCGGGGCATGAGCGAAAATGCTGGCGAACCGGTTCCAGAATTTTTCGTCGGTTCCATGTCCCGGACTTTAGACCGGTATTCCTCCACGTTGCTGCAGGATGCGTAGGCTGTCCGACGGTGCATTTTGCGGATCGCTGTCCATTCCGGATACGCGAATTCGTACCACATTCGTGTCACGAATACAACGCTCGTATCCGCTTCGCGCGCGTCCGGATAGAAACGGTGGAAACGCTGAAACGCGTCCGCGTGAAACAAGAATCCCAGATCTGTCGACTTTCAAAGAAATGAAAAATCTAGATGAAAGGCTCGATTTTCTCCCAGCAGAGTTTCCTGTACGCTGGCCGTGGCAACTGCGTCGCGAAATAATTGATAATCTCATGTTTGTTCAGTTTCTTTGGTGCAACTGCATTTTGTAGCGCGCTTCCTGTCACAAAATACGTTAAACTTATATACTTGATGTAAAATTTTGTAGAATTTTATAACGTTTAATAAACGTTTACTGTGTGTAAAGATGTTATTATGATTTTAATTTATATCATTTATTTTCATATTAAAAATAAATTTGTATAAATAGACCGTGGGTCTTTATACAAAATAGAAAGTTTCTGCGTCGATTGTAAGATATAGAAAGTAACTCCTTGCACTGTAATAACCAGACAAACTCGTGACGAAGATTTCATGAATAATCTACTGAATATGAATTTTATTCGTTTTTTCTACATCGAAAATGTCATTCTTTTGTTATCGAAGTCTAGGAATGAAGGAAAATGAAGATATACACCAAGGAAAAATTGTCTTATTCTATTAGTTAATAACTATAAATATCTCCTTAGTAACTATTGAGGTCGATAAAGTGCTAATCAACGTAGCTATGAAAAAAATCGTAGTACAAGGGGTTAAGTGAAAAGTTGATTCCTGTTTCAATAATTTTAGTAAGATAATCATAATATGTGTCAGTATTATTAATACATTTTCCTGCACTTATCGCATGCACGGACTACCAAAAACTACTAGCGTTTGTGTTTCATTTTTCCAATAAATGTTTTAATCGATGAAAGAAATATTTCCCGAATTCTGTTTTTGGTTATATCTGTAGTTTAGTGACTTTGCCCTAAATGTGCTTCTTTTTTCCAGTTTTTTCAGAAAAGCTATACTTTAACATCAAAAAGAAATATAGGTAGGTGAAGATTGAAAAAGTAATGTGCTTTTGCTATCTTTTTAACAAAGAAACATAAAAATTATAAAAACAACCCAATGCGTGGACCAATCCTGATGATTTTTGAGTATGTCATAGAGGACGAGATTCTGAATAACTTTTATTTGAACAATAATTGCCGTTCGGCCATAGTTTTCGAAATATTTGCAGAAATAGTTGATACTACCACAGTGACTCCGCCTGTACGTGTGTCGCAAGCACGTTGCGCCGCTCGTCTAGTATTTCTGTGGATAAACCGCCAGGTAAGTATGGGTATACATATGACGGGTACAAAAAATGATTAATTTAACTAATTTCAATGATATACGAATCTAATAGGTTTGAGTTATCAAACCTATTAATTAAAACTCAATGCTGCGATTAGGTTTGAGTTAGGGCTAGTTTTTTAACTCGACACTTTGCCAGGAGTTGGTATTGACTAACAACATTAAGGTAATCTGGCTGTGCGGAGGCTTGGAAACAATTGCCAAACAACAATGGATCATTGTTTAGCACTCGTTTTATGCAAATATCTCCGAAACAAAGACCAAGCGACAATTATTCCTTAAGTAAAAGTTCTTCAGAATCTCATCCTTTATAACATACTCAAAAATCATCGGGATTGGTCCACGCTTTCCGTAGTTTTTATAATTTTTATATTCCTTTGTTTAAAAAAAATAGCAAAAACACATTACTTTCTCAAGCTCCCCGATCTATATTTCTTTTTAATGTTAAAATACAGCCTTTTTTGAAAAAAAAACTAAAATAAAATAAATGCATTTAGAGCAAAATCACTAAACTACAGAATTATGTACTCTGGTTTTAATATTATAATAAATAATAATATAATTAAAACATTCTGACGGTATTCCTGTTTTGTATTCCATATTCTCACCGTAGCCATAAAGACGCAAGTGTCGTAACGTACATGTATTTGAAGCTGATCACATGTCTGCAGAAGTTACGTAGATTACAAAGATGCACTGAAAGCCGAGTTTAGGAAACGTCTGCAGAGATTTTCGAGTCAAAAAATTCAAAAATTGTTACGTCAGGATCGAATTTGACGGCAGACCACAGTATCCGTTTCACAAGCGACCTTCCAGCCGAGTTCTTTCGCAAGATGATCACGCTACAATCGTTATCTGTGAGAAGCGTTCAAACAATAATCGTTCCCGGAACATGGAGCTTGTATCAGTTGCGTACCCGAAGCGCACAGCTCCTTGAACCTTTTCGATGCAACGGTATGCAGTCGATGATCTCAGCTGGTGACGCGTTGACGGAAGTTCAGGTTTATCAATAAAGCGTTTGTTCGGCGAACAGCCGCGCTATTCTTCGCAGAGATAATTACCGTACGCATAGTTTCCTCGATCGCAGAGCTCTTACAAAATCAGCAATTGCGCGACTCGATGCGATTTTAAATATCTCGGCCGAGCACAAGTATTCTCAAGCAGCTGAAGGAAACTGTATTAAACCGTGTTTCACGAATTCGAATCATTGCCTTGAGTGCCTTGAACGCCTTGAACGCATACGGAATATCAAGTAATATCGAACACGCACCTATTAGCTCGAGACAAAAGTGGACAAGCGCGGGCAAATGTCTCGTGTTCTCTCGCGATGCGTGTTTTTTTTGGACAAGTCTCCGAACGCAGGTGCATTTTGCGCAATGCAGACTCCACGGCGATACTTTTTGATCGATTCTAATGTATGTCACTGTAGCAGTGTGCGCGCGCGTGCGTGTGGAACGTGGCGATTGAACCCGAAATTCCAACAAAACCATTGTCCGCGGCGTACTCAATGTTTGTCGTCGGTTCTGTGAACTCATAATCGTGCCTCTATTATAAGAACCACAATCTCACTTGGTTTCAATTTCATACCCTACAGCAAAGTTGCAAGAGATTATGCTATACGTGTGAAACGATTTGTATGCACATAGACCTATAGAAAAGAATTTTGTTTATATGCGAACTATAATTTGTAGATATCAGAATTGGGATTGCATTTATAAGAAAAAGTTGTTTAGAACGTTTAGAATGTGTGTGTGTGTTACTTATATTATTAATATATTATATATAATATAATATAACATATAATATAATAAATATAATATTATATTATATAATACATATAATAAATATAATATAACATAATATATATATTATGTTAAAAAATACTTGAAACCGATGAGGTGTGCCTTGTTCTGCATAATCACTCAAAATTACAACCGTAGTATTATTAAACGTGAAAACACGTATTTTCAGCTGCGTCAATATGATAAGGCTAACCACATTTTGGTTATTCTTATAATTAGACCGCGGATCTCCGTGCCAAATAAATGAGTTGATAATAACGAATTAATATGCATACTTCGTTTGTTTTAATTCGTCCACAGCTCTAAATTACGCCTGTTCGTTTTTGCCGTAACGATATAAAATCCACGGCCCACTTCATAATACAGATTTTTCTTTTATTGTCATTTTTAAAGATTTACGCAGATTTTTAAATCGTTTTTCGTTTCAAATGTTTCTGGAGCATACTTCTTTAACACGTTGAATGCCACGAGGGTCACCGGTGACCGGCACTTAACTTGGCGGTGACGCCATGATGGGGGCCACCGGTGACCGGCGCGCCTAAATTGGTAGAAATATATAAATATAATTTAAAACAAATGTCAATAATAGTAACTTATCTATTGCAGATAATATTTCAACATTATATGTATCACATAAAAGAAAATTCAACGTGTTAACAAGCATCTCTTAACAATTAACTACGACAATTAATCTCATGGACAGCGAAAATCGATCATCAAAGTTCTACCGTATTCGATTTCGAAGCAACTCCGGACGAATGTTTATTTGTAGGTGAGCAGAATTAATGCCGTGGCTACCAAACAAACCGAACCCATTGTCGGACCGTTCTTTGTCGGTTCTGTGCGTCACTAAAACTCGGCGAAGAACGGCGCTTTATAGGAGATTTCGGGAATCCGATCAACGCGAAGATCAAAGAGAGGTATGTACATAGATACGATTATGCGAGTCCGGCCATTATGGCCACCGCAGCTGCATCTTTGTCCGGGTAAGCTACAGAATGGGCGGACCTCGAAACATCGAGCACAGTACAGACTCGAAGTGGATTGCGACAGTTGACAATGACGACGGTAGCCAACAGACGGTGTTCCATTCACTGTAACATCCGTGGACGTTCGGGCAGCGATATACGCAAACTGAGACGTTCTGTTTTTCCCTAAAATTCCACAAATTCGAGACGATTCAGTCATTCAAACTGAAACTGAGAAATTGAAATCCTCAGAATCGCTGCTACTTCAATTCTGTTGCAATTTGGAAATCCTAAAAGCATTCGGTTCGAACGAATTTATGACGAAAACCCCTTTTGCAAACACTATTTCCAATCTGCTAAAATTGTTAAAGAAAGAATTCAATGTGTATCCGGCACGTATCTCTTGAAATTGATGTAACTGTCTATACATATGACTAAATTTGGCTCCATTCGGATATGTATATAATACAGGGTATCCCAAAATTATGGTACTTGCGGGAAATGAGAGGTTCCTGAGATCATTTGAAGTAAATTTTTCCTTCACAATAATACAATCCGCGGCTTTGTTTACGAGTTATTAACGAAAAATAATGACCAATAAGAGGTGAGCTCGGCCAGCGCGATGTGGCCGAGTTAATGAGCGGAAGTGAGCTTCACCTCTCATTGGTCACTGTTTTTCATTAGTCACTGCTTTTCTTTCCTCGAAATCAAACAGCTTTTGTCTGACACTTTTTTTTTCACTGTCAAAAACAAGAGAGTTATTCAGGTGTCTCGTTTCAAATACCCCACCCTGTATATGTATATATACAGGGTGTTCAAAAATTATGGTATTTCCAGAAAATGAGGAGTTTCTGAGATCATTTGAAATAATATACAGGGTATATTATGTATACTCTGTACATAATATGTACCGGGTGGCGCATTTGAAACAAGACACCAGAATAACTCGCTTATTTTTAACAATAGAAAAAGAAATGTCAGACAAAAGTTGTTTGATTTCGAGGAACACATAAAATATGTCAATAATTTTTGTACAGGTGGAGGCGTAGAGGACCTAATTTTTCATTCACATCCTAATAAAGCCTTTCAAGACGATGACCTATAAATAAAGATCAGTCAAGGTTACAACCTATATGTAGATCGCAAGATGGCACTATCTCAACGCAAAAAAATGATCAATTTCAAAGAAGAGCTGATCCAGTGCTGATTAAAATGAGATAGTATAGTACTATAATGTTATATTTCATCCAATTATATGAATGCAATTCAGATTATACTACTTGTATTTATAATCATAATCATATTATAAATATATAATATATGTATATAATTCATATTATGAATTATATGAATTTATAAATTATATACAACACATCAAACTTTTAATAAAAATCACAAATTAAACAACTGACTCTCCATATGGTACGAGCGAAACATTTAAAGAATTAAATATTATGTTACACTATCTTCGTTTATAATGTGTACGTCGAAGTTTTTAATAAACATAATCATCGCTGTAACTACCGTGACCTAAACACTTCAAATGTATGTATATTGTCATATATATATGCTTGAATAAAACAGCTTATTTAAATATTTTTATAGTATCAGGAATTGTGAAAGAAAAGTCAGAAACCAGTCACATTAACTGGTTTGGTTCAACCTAATGTGAAAACTATTTTAGCGATTTTTATATGATTCTAAAACAACCGGTTTGATTTCAAATCGTTACTACACTTTACTCTGCTTAGAGTTAAGACGAAGAAGTTGAACGACTAAGGGTTAAATCGCCGAATAGCCGAGCCGAGGAACAAACGGCTGTATTTAGAAGGTACACACGACCCGTGAAGGCGCACGTGCTCGCTGTTACCGGACGCTCTCAAAAGAAAAGCATTTTTAATCGGAACGACTTCCGGAACGGCCGATAAAGGGCTCCTATCGCCGGAAATGGAGCTGTCGACCGCCTAAGAACTTCCGCGTCTATCGGGAGCAGATAACCGTCCTGCACGCTGCACACCGTTAGAAAGACAGTTTTGTCTAGGATGATTGATCTAGGATGATTGGCTGTAGACCAGCTAATGGAAAGACACTCTTCCATAAAGGCGGGATTTTCTATACGCGTCCGACACATTTATACTGATTTTAACGGAAAATAATTCTTTTGGTCTCCTACAAGCCGATTCTCAAGTACTGTGTCCGCGTCCGATGATTCTCTACTTCGTAATCAGCTTGGACGCAAACGCGTTGTGATTGATTTCAACGTCTACATATAAAAATGTCCAAAGAATTATTGCCAATAAGAGTTCAGATAAAATATACTCGGTCATTATTCGATTTGAAGCACTGCCTATATGGCTCCTCGTTAATCGGTGATTGTTTCGTTATTAAAGTGCTACGATAACTCTCCTCATTATCTTCATCATTTTTTCTTCCTTCTTTTGTCAAAATTCTCAACAGAATATTTTCGTGGCCTTCTTCATACAAAAAGTCACTTCACCTTCCCTACACGCACTGTTCTATCCGACAGACGGTAATATGCCGAATAAGCGTACATAAATCGTATGCGAAGCATGCGTTTGGTCGCACGCATCTGACGCTAATAGAAAATATCATCTGTATGCGGACATTGTGTCGGGTCGCAAGCGGTGAACGCATACGTTCAGCCGTTTACGTTCGGCGTTTACAGGAAATCCTACCTTGAGGAAAAACTTTTCGAAAACTAATAGCACCATCTTTTCGAGAATAGGCAGGCGAGACTAATTTGAAAATTATTCTTCGTTCGTCCGGTGGACAGATAGCCCTTTGTTACGTTTATAATCCGTTTCGGGGAAGACAAGCTCGTGCCGGAAGTTAACGTGCATTCAGAGCTGGCTCGGCCGCTGCCATCCTTTGCCGGCTTAATCGAGGAAACGTGACCGTTTGGTAGTCCGTGACAAGCGGTAGAGACGTGTCTCGAAGTCTCGAGGCCGAGAAACCACGGCAACCTGGAGGCCGCAGACTTTTATCGCTTCCCCGGCCTATCGGTCGCCGAGACGAGGCCGAGGCCTCCGAATGGTCCACCTCGCAGGTGTTTGACCGTGCACTATTACAACTACCTTCGCAATTAACGAAAGCACCGGGTACCCGCTCGTAAATCTCGACGTCTCAGGGATTACGGCCGGCGCACACTGTTCCGAGACGAAACTGTATTTTTGTATTCGTCGACGCCGTATTGAAAACGAACGAATCGGTGTGATTCATTTCAGTGGTGTCGTTCAGGGAGGGCATTTAGTTGAAAAACGAGCTTAGTAATTTCTCAGACAAAATTTTGATAATATATACTTTTATAGCATTTTTTCTACGTTGAATCGAATTATGTAGAAATTAATTTCTCAACTTATTGTTTTTTATTTTTTTTTAATTATTTTTTTTGTGAAGAAATTATCGGATCGAAAAATCCATGCACAATTTTCTTTAATATCATGTACCCAAACCACAGTAAATATTTCAACTTGGAAACTTCATTTTTGTTCGAGTTGTTTTAATTTTAACATCGATTAATTTCTACATAACTCAATTCAGCGTAAAAAATGCTATAAAAATATACATCTTCATAATTTTATCTGAAAAATTACTAGTTACTTGGTTTTCAGTTAAATGCTCTCCTTGAATAAAACTTCGATAACAAATAGAAATATTAAACAAAGAAAACCTACCAGCGACTCGAACATATTAATTCATGGAAGCAGCGAGTATAAAATCAAATCAAATATAAATATAATATATAAATATATAATAATAATAATAATATATAATAATATATAATAATAATATATAAATATAAAATATAAATATAATCAAATATAAATTACATAAAATTGAAAATGATAGAATTTAGTATAAAAGTGTGTTGATAAAAATGTTGTATCTTGACAGACCAGCATTTAGTGGCTCACGAAAGTATTTAACAGTCTTTCAAAATGAAATAACTTTTTACAACATTGGACTGTATTAGCATGATATTGTTATGACGTTGAACGGACTGGTTTGCTGTATAATGCGTTAAAACGTTTCGAATTTATGAGCACTTCTTTATCCTTAATATACGAGAGGAAGAAGATTTATAGTATGCATCGTATGTCCAAGTTAATCAAAATTGCTAAATATCGACAATAAATAATATTATTTTTATGTATATTTAAAAAAAAATGAATGACATTCATAATTACTAGATTGTGTTCAAAATCTTTGTAACTAGACACGTTATGCTGTAATCGCCATCGAAATAATAAAACATAATGAAATGTATCAATATACGTTTACTAACGTTTATCGACGATTTTGTTACGTAAGCTTTTTTACGCCAAATCAGATCCAAAACATGGATGCTTAAGAAGCTGCTTCCGGTCGTATAGTTGTACGAAAATACCACTTACGCGTTTTCTTTGCAGCTGAAACTTTGGACTTTGTCCAGCTGACATGCAGCGTGCTTCGACAGCTGGACAGAACTAGATTTTTGTAATTTTCTGTTAATTTGAAAATGTAAGCTATACGATAATTGGGTAGAATCGGGATTCGCGTCGACAGATTTAGCGATTGAAGCTATTGTTTCACGGTCACCGACATGGAATACTACGAATTTTCCTCTCGACCGAGGCCTAGGACCAGTCCGCGAACCACGTCCGAGTGGAAAGTTGCATAAAGCCGTGCAATCGCCGACGGAAAAAGCGTAACGGCATGTTCGATCCACATTGGCCAACATTTACATCGAGAACACGATACCAGCAATCAATCGCAATACGTGTGTCGGCCAGACACGCCGTGCTAATCCTTCTTCTTACGAAAAGCCGAGACTTGTACCGCTTCTCGAACGATTTCTGTCGCGCACACAGTGAGCGACGTTCATGTTCGGACACCTTTCAAAATGGAATAACTTTTTCGACACTGGATGAAGTGTTCTCAATTCTTTTTCAATGATACACTGACTAGTTTACTGGACAATGAGCAAAGAAATTATTGCAAAAATTCCATTCGCTGAAAATGACAAATAAGATAAACGAAAGGTGTCTCCTCTATCTTTTTCTCTGTGTCTGCAATGAAAGTTTAAACAGTGCGTTTTGAAGATCTCGATAACTTACGTGCATGCTGAAAATTTCATCGAAATCGGTTAACGTTGTAAGAGCTATAAACAATTAAATAATTACAAGAAATCTGGGGATTTCTAGATCTCTCAATGCCCATACAATATAACACATATATTTATTTATTAATACACAAATTATTTATACATTTATAAATATTTAATTTAGCTCGTAACAACGGTAACCGATTTTGATGAAATTTTCAGCCTAATTTATAAGCTATCCAGTTCTACGAACGCATTGTTTAAATTTTCGTTATAGCTTCAGATATGAACGTTTAAAGAGCACGTTTGCAATTTCGCAAACATATTTTTAGTCGTTGTCCACTAGACTAATCGATCCAACGTCTCGTAAAAAATTCGAATTACTCTCCCTAACTAACGGAATCACCGATGCACATTATCTTTGGAACGCGC
Organism: Megalopta genalis; assembly: GCF_051020955.1. Lineage (NCBI taxonomy): Eukaryota > Metazoa > Arthropoda > Insecta > Hymenoptera > Halictidae > Megalopta > Megalopta genalis. The sequence continues at coordinate 19,681,773 of NC_135019.1, read as the reverse complement.
AAAGACAATAGAAACTAATGGACGAGGAATGAATACTGTCTCGCCGTGATAAAAAGTCAAATTATCGTTGTTATTAGCACTGCGATCGCAGTAATTGTTGTGACCACGTATCTGTTGCAACATACGCATGGAATATGCATAAACTCAATGCAACAAGGTGCAACAATTGATGTCATCTCATTCGCAATCGCGGGCATAAGATTACGTCAGTTTTGCTTCGCTTATACTATTTTGAATCGATTAGCAAGGCAATTCTACGTTGCTCTTTAGCCGTATTTGCAGGAAGGAGACGATAATGCTTTTGATGGTTTCTCGCTGATAAAACCGTGGTCCGCAATCGGGTGCAATCTGGCGTTAATAAACGGTCGGTTGCGACATTATTATCGCCCTCACGAAAATGAACGGTTTACGAAGATCGTCGTATATTCGTCAAAAACTTCGAAGATATGAGACCACAGTTGACCAAAGTGCGAAACACTTATTCATTTCCATATTTAAACACTTTTCGTCACGAATCAGGAAACTTTCAGCTCGAGACTACTAGAATCAGAGGGCTTTAACCCTTTCCAGACAAAGTCGAGTTATGTGTAATCGATAGAAGGTCAGGTCTGCTAGGTTTAATATTATTAAAATTAGACTGCGGCTTTTACGCGAACATTTTGTACTTTAATTGTAACAAATACAAATAAAAATTGTATTTCCTTCGTCAAATTATAAAAAATAATGTAGGAGTATTTTCGAATTTTTTGAAATTTTGTACTGTTTCTTATTTTGTTATAAATATATGAAATGTGCAGTCTAATTGCGAATTTTATGCATTTATGTAAAACATGACCAGAGAACATAACAAACTGTAAAAACGTTCGAATAATTTAAGACTAATACATTTTTATGTAACTTACATTTAATACAATTTACTTAAATAATTCTCACTTTGCATACAAATCTATCAATTTACCAATAACCAAGCATAAGATTTGCCTTTATGGATTTCTTAATTTCTCAACAAAATAATGTTTTTCGCTGCATGCATTTTTATATGAATTTTTAAAAAAATGGTACATGTTTGTTACGTTGAGAAATATTTCCTCAATGTACAATATTAATTTGATTTCTCATTATTTATAGAACACCAGAACTTGGGTTCATTTAAATCGCGGATTACAATCGTTTCATCTAAATTTGAATATTTTAATAGCCAGTTTAGTAATCAACACAAATAATATGACATTAAATTACGAACCATTAAGTTTTTTATATGAACTGATAAGTTGTAAAAGGGTCAAATATTTACGCATATGTACATCGCGCCACAGCAAATATCGTATATTATCGGCATATAAACATACGTTTTACATGATAAACAAGGTATGACAAACAAACTTTTTGATTATAAAGAAGTGATGCAACAATGTTGTATTAAGTTTTGACAAAGAAACTTAAATAATATAGACACATGGTCGCATGGCATTAGAGTGGAAAATTATTAGTTATTTATACATAATGGGTACAATAAGAGAATCAACGTTGAGGGAATCAAAGAGAATCAAAGTTATAACTATCACGAAATCGGTAAAAGTAATTATTTCACAATAATTAATTGCCAAAATTTCACAAAGTGATTGCAAAATCTTACATTATATTCGACAACAAAGAAAATCTACCGTCTTAATCAATAGTGATTATTCAAAAAGGTATTAGTATTAGTATTCGAAAAGTAGTAGTAGTATTTAGTATTCAAAAAGGCTTCAATTAAAATAAAAATTTTTGATTCTGATTTCAAAAAAATCTTTTAACTTTCTGTCGATGTCTTATCGATTTTAAAATCGACGATTTCTTAAATTGGAATAAATTGTTATTAGTTGATAAATAAGTTGCTACGAGTCGAGTTCTTTTTTAAACGTGCAGAATCTTAGCTTTAATTGATGATTCAGTATTATACGTATGCCCAGTTTAATAATGACAAGTAATAATGATGCAGCACAAACTTCCCTGGCTACTTGATAAAATCGATACGAAAAGATAGAAATAGTTGTCCGTCTAGCGACTATTCTATACGAAGAATTTACAATTGGCGTTGCGAAAATGGCGAATGATACGACTCAGTGGGATCGGATACCTAAAAGCAAGTTTTTGTAATCGGGTGCAATCCGACTTGATTAAACGAGACTGTTGCACCATGATGGTTCTCTTATGAAAAGTAGAATTCTGCAAGCGTGTGGAAACGATGCACAGCCATGATGTAATAGACGGGAGTCGGTGTTTACAAAAACCGATATACATTATTTATTGCTCGTAAAATCAAACGATACGATTCTGGCAATTACATCGTTTGTCATGTGTCGTAATATTCAAAGAATCATTGTATTTTGAAATGCATATATTCATCTATGGGAGATTCGTAACTGCCAGAACCTTTAAATAAAAAAAATAAAATAAAAGTATTCTACTTTAGTTACAACAGACATGAGTTAACTCTCGGAGGACGTGCCTTGTGGAGGCCGAAGCTGGGTCATTTTATGACCAATGCCAAAATCAAGCATAAACAGATTCCGACGTGTAATTTTTTTGCTCGAGTGACCCGCGTTCGTCCTGCGAGGGTTATATTTACATTTATTCCTCGTTTTAATCATTTCAATAAATTAAGAATCGTGTAACAATATTTGCAGACTTTTGTATTTTAATTATTCGCTTTTCTGTAACATAAATTCTGTTAATTACTACAATGCGAGAGAAATGAATATTTTACAATTAAATCTTAAGTAGATTATTGGAGCCGCTGCAATTCTGTTCAAAATGCCGATAATTATTTAATTTATCTATGAAGAAAATTTATATTCTTCCAATTTAAAAATGCATTTCCGTTTTCCATTAAATTTGTATTCAAAAGAATACTTTTCTTTTTATTCTTTTGATCAATGGAAAATGGAAATGCATTTTTAAATTAAAAGAATATAAATTTAACTTAAAAATGCATTTCCCATTAAATTTATATTCTTTTAATTTAAAAATGCATTTCCATTTTCCATTGATCAAAAGAATATGTTTATTGAAAGGAATTACGTTAAAAAATACAGTAAATCATAAAACAGAATAATTACAAAATTACAAGATATTGATTATTGCATATTAAACTATGAAAGAATAAGGACATTTTTTTAAGTCATATAAAATGAATATTAATTAGAGCGTTGCTCATCGAACGCCCACACAGAGATAATAAGATACTTACCATTACTTGGCAATAATAATTCTGTGGTTGGTTTCCTTATTTCGTAGAATTTGGATTTACAGATTATTCAGCAGTGTTGCATTTTGTGTGTCAATGTTTCATGAGTACCGATGTTCATGCGTGTAGTGGTCTACAATACTATCGTTCTTGTGTGAGTCGGTATATCTATTAGCCATGCTTTTCAGATGTGTCAGTTGTAATTACTGGGTCGGCATGACATGATCCCAAGACTCTCCGTTCGGAATTCGGTGTTTGTGATCTGTGACCGCGTATCAGTGTGTTCAGTTTTACTGGATCAGGGGACTTCAGAGATTAGTGATCTACTCGCCTGCTGGATCGCACGTACGCACAATGGTACGTGCACCTTAACATTTCACAATTCCACCTGATTCTTGCATTCGATGCTACTTATCGAACAGTCCAATTGAATTTCCTTATTTGTTGCAAATTATTTTTGTATTCACGTTTAATTAATACATCGTTAACGCTAGTCAAAATGACGGGTTCCAATTTTGTTCGCTTGCGACTAGTAAGATCGTGAATATGTATGAAGAATTTATCCAATAAATTACTTGGGACAAATATTGCAAAAAAATGGTTAAAATCATCATAACGACATAGATCGTCGTTATTTATATAAAGTAATATAAAATAGCTGATTGTTGTGTGTCACACGCCTAGCGTTAAGTAAAATAGTTTGTTTCCCTCATAATTTCCGATATTTTATTAATTTAATTGATCAACTGGCACATAGTTTACGGTTTGTCAAACAGTAATGATTTAATATATGTATCGAAAGTGAATTCCATTGGTAAACCAACAAATTATTTTCAGTAACGTAGTCAAGTGTAACAATGAGTAACATTGGGTAACTTCTTTTGTGCCTTTCAGTTAAAATTAGTTCCCGAATGGTTCTGTTTCATTACGAAACAATTTCAAAATGTTGGTTTCAAAACAAATCTCTAAATCAATGATTATTCTGCACTTTTTGAAGTGACTTGCACTGTCACGATTGATAATACTGTAACTGTTGGAAAGTTTGCTAAGAGATTCATAGCTGATATGCATAAAAGTGTTGATAATATTAATTAAACTGACTTAGTAGTCTGTGAAGTTGATGTATTTGTAACAAAAACGAGTCGGTGAAATTTAGAAAGATCAATTGTTCTTAAGAAAATCGATGATTTATTAAAGTGATCAAAGTAAGAAATTATGTGACTCCTGTTTCTTGCAATCAATGCATACAATTTATATTTTGCACAATGACCCAGAAACTAGCAATGTATTCAATATTACGTTGAAATATCTGAAATTCTAATCCCATCGGATTTAAATTTGAAAATTTTGTATATGTGTTATTTTCATAATTCATTGTATGAACCGAAATAATTTTTTGACACATATACAGATTTTGGTTTTGTGACTGTTATCTCTCTTAACACTTTCGTTGCTTAGGAGGTGATAATGTGTTAGACAGTTTCGTCACGAAAGTGTCAAGCGATACGAAGAAAGCAATACACTTTCCGTTTGCATCAGACGATCAGGTCGAGTTGTCTTCATCTATATTTACCTCGCTTTTTTCTACACGCCTCGACGCGAACATAACAGATATTCGAGGAAAGGTTGCTTTCAAACATTCTGATACATGGTCAACGGCAATTAACACGGTTTCTCGGAGCAAAGAAATCAAAAGACACCTTTTAAAAAATGTTGATTTAACACTATCTTTATCGAAGAGATCCAGACAGATCTTTCAAAACACATCTTTTAAAATGTTAATCTAACGCTATTCTTACTAAAGTGATCAAACACAACTTTTAACACTTGAAAAATATTCTCTATGCTCGATTGCTTTTTTTCAATTGACTTTTCAACTTTTCTTATAATGATTACAAAAACAATTTTGCAAAAATAAATACGGATAATAAAACAGCTACCTAATTACAATGCCAGACTTAATTGTTATTGATTTATACAGTAAATCGATTTGCACATTGGTTGCCTTACATTGAGCAGATTACACGTGATTCGAGCTGAAAAAAATTCAGATATTGGATGACCAAATAATCATAGTTCTATTGTATACAAAAGGTCGGCGGAAATAGCGTTAGAAACTTCTCCAATCGATCAATAAGATCGTACCACTTGAACGTAATTAAAAAAAATCGAATTTCCTTGATCAACGAAGCACGAAGAATTAAAAACAAGACATGTTACACCCATTAACCGATCAATGTGAGACATTAAGCGGTCCTCAACACACGTGTACACGGTGAGCATGTATTTCGAAAGCAAAAAGATCGTTGAATCGCACCGGAAGAAACAATTTTCGTGGACGACCGCCCACGTCATTACTTTTTCCTCCGCGTCGGATCGTCTCGTCTCGTGAGGCATCCGCAAAAATAGTTTCGGCCGTGAACATAATCGTACGTCCGGTTCGTTTGCCATGAGAATGCTCGTGAGTCTGCACCGCGCCAACCTGCAGACCTCACTCTGTGTTTATACAAGGCGTTGCAAAAGGACTCACAGAAACTCGTGGAACCATGATCGCCACTAAACACCAACCGTCGACGTGAGATCACGGACGATGACGAATTTTTGAAAGTCGAGCTGTGACCTCAGGTACTCCGAGGAAATCGTTATTAACGTTATTGTTCGGAATGTGTTATGCATTTCTAAATGCATTAGGACCATTTATGCGAGCTTCGTTCCTTCTCGGAGGACGTAAGAAAACTGCCGATAATTATGGTACCCTCAAAATGACAAATGTTCGTTTTACATGATCTGTATCGATACAATCTTTTTTTATTAAATATTTAACCCCTCGCACTGCGATATCTTTCACAGTTACATTGATTAGTACTTTTTTATCGGTAATTGTATAGAAGAAAGAAAATTGATATTTATCATATACGAACCTTTATTTTAATGTTTAAATATTAATAATAGTTGAGTCGAATTTCATTTCAATTAAAAATAAATACATAACGTCCGGATTTAATAGATTATGTTCAAAATCTTTCCAACGAAATGGGTCAAACAAACTAATTATCTTCAATTTTCTGTCATTTTATATTTTCTTGAAAGCGTTACTTACTGCAGGAAATTCTCCCCAACTGTCCCACTGCTTGTAAACAAAAATGGACAATTTGGGAAGAGGAGATACGATTATTCGAGCCTCGCAATTCATTTTTATAATCGCCGATTGTCAACAACTATAAAAACAAGGCGCAAGGCTCGAATAATCGTGTCTCCTCTTCCCAAATTGTTCATTTTTGTTTACAAGCGAAGGACAATTGTGGAGAATTTACTGTACATTCCCAACAAATACGTTCAAATTTTAGATAGTTGATCAGACAAAAATTCGACGAGTTCAAACGGTTAACTTTAGTCTTTACAAGTTATAACTAGACCATTTTATTTTACACGAAATGCAACAGGTCCACGTCACTCCGAATATGACTTTGTTTATTCTGAAATAAAGAAATGTAATGTATCTTATTCGATAAATATAAAGTTAATTACACGCGAAAACAGGATGTAATTAACACGAAGGCTCGACTATCCTATACATTGCGGCGATGTTTTCGTCTGGTTCCGGAAATTTCGGTGGACTTTTTCAAAGCGACGGAGAACGTAATCTTGAGTGACATAGGCGCGACGTCACGCTTCCAGAAAGCGGAAATCATTTGAAAATTCCTGGTTCTTGCGCAAGCGAGAATGATATCTCGGCGTTTTCGTTGCAATCACAGCGCGGGGACTGTTGACATTGCCATCACCGTTCTTCCATTGTCTTTCACACTTGCCGATGAGTAATTTCAGGATAATCACCGTGAATCTCGTTGTTCGCCCATTAGTCGCGTTAACGAATCGCAAGAGCAAAGGTAGTCAGCCGTGGAAATTCGTGGTGGCATGACACGCGTCACGTATGCTCCCAGCCAATATTTCTCCGCATCCGTCCATCGGGGAATTATCATTCCGACACTCGGTGACCTCGTGTCTATCTCGACAATTCAATAATCTGTTGTCTCCGTGGCCGGATTTCGCGAAGATCCGCTTCGACCGATGATTAAACGAACGAAACCCCGTCATTCATAAGTAGATTGCCGATTTGTCGCATTTGCGACAAAAATCGACAGGTCAAATACAAAACTGCGAAGACTTTGGAAGAATTTGTGAACATTGTTACACTGTTATCAATTTGTTACAATTATTTGATCCCGTAAGCGGAAATGACGAGTCTGGTACGCAAACATTTGCTGTGCCAAACTTGAATTAAAATGTTTAAACACCATATAAATTTCACCAAACTGTTACAAACAAATTATTTCAATATTTACACATTCTCTTGTCTTTTCTCGATCTAAAATTGTGTCATAGTTATAATGAATTATTAGAAAATGAAAAATATTAAAAAGGAATTGAGACGGTTTGTAAATTTTCTTCGCAAGAATTTCAATTGTGTTAAGAACATTTTTCTCAATTCCACTGTAACTAAAGAAAGGATATCTTTCAATTTTTATTTAATATTAGCATTACTTTATTTACCCATTTAAATATCTTGCAAACTGTTGATGATACTGAAAAATGTTTCAAATAAAAGTTGAATAGCTTCCGAGGGCCCACAATCCGATATTAGTAAGATTTCTCGTGGTCGACGCGTAAAGAAGGTGCGAAGGTTAATTTTTCAACTAACCCGCGTTTCATTTTCTATAAACATCCCCCAAGTATGCGCGTAAGAATTTAACGCCTCCCTAACGAGCAGAAAGCACAGTAAAATCAAACTTTCAACGACTTCGGTGAAATTTCCATCTAGTGTGCGACCTGGTAGGTCTATCACCTTAAGAAACACGATTTCCGCTTCGTTCTCGGTTTCTTAAATTAGTACACAAAGACGTCGGTTTCCGGTGAATCAACATCGCCGAGAAAAACACGACCATTTAACAAAAAAATAAAAGCTAGCGAAAAGATACAGAACGTACGCGTTCCTTCTGACTCCTCTGTTTCGAAAAACGAAGGTCTTGGAGACTGTATTTGTTCGGATCAAAGATTGCGTTTCGCAATCGCAGCTGGTCGATGACTTTCGAAACCAACTAATATCTGTTTTATTTGCGGATCCATCCATTTGTCTTGAATACGAAATTAAACAGCCGTGTTTTATCTTCGCCGCTGTTTCTACAGCGTCGTTTAATTACTTTTGACAAGTCGTGCGTCGTTATTTAAAGGGGACTCTGTATCCCTAAAGATGCTACTGTTGCTAGTCAGTGTGGCGATACTGCGGATTGACTTATTTTTTTCTGGCAATTGTATCGTAACGATAAAACAAAGCAATCGTGCAGCGCCGCTTCTTGCGGATCGTATCGTACCCGTTTCGGAAGGTTATGGCACGATAAAAGATAAATGCTATCACGGTAGATTTCGTGTTTAGGAGCACAATGGTAAAAGAAACGCTCGAAAATCGATAACTCTGTGACTAACAGCGTTGGGAGACTGGACGAGGGCGCTGAGCGCGTAACAACAATATTTAGTCCCCGAAAATAAGGATTGAAAGCGTAACGCGTTATCGTAACCTGGGCCGCGATAAATACCACCCGGCCTTGAAGTCATTCCAGACCGCGTGACGAAATTTCAACGACTAATATCCGGCAGAAGGCGAGTTTTTTCATCGCTCTAATGAAAAAAGTTGCACGGACGTCGGAGCGTGCGGGAAAAAATTCAAAAAGAACTGCTAAAGCTGGAACGATCATCGGCGATCGATAATATGTTTCTTTCATTATCGAGTTAAGAAGATAATGGAGTTACGAAGCGTATTTTGAGATGTGACTCGAACGAGCGGCGACACGTCTCGATTTCTTCGCGGCAAACGCTGCGCGCGACAACTCCACGTTTTCTCACGGTCATGTCGGCTTGCGTGGGTGAGGTTGCATGCCCTTAGTTACCGACCGATTGTTTAAAGCGCGCCTCCTTCGGTTGCTAAGGAACGTTAAGGTAGGTCAAGGGCGGGTCGTTTGTACGCAACGAGCATCTCCGAAGAATCCACTGTTTAATCGACTGAAAACTCGCCGGATTCTCAACACTAGATCAATCGAGTGCTAACAATTAAGTTCCTGACATTGTTTATAATTTATATCGAAACAGAGAGAGGCCAGAGTTGGGTTTTATTGTAACATGAACACGAGTGCATTGACGGATTAGTTTTCCAAAAAAGTCGTCCTTATGAAATGGAAAGTAAAAAGTACTGATGGTGTTTGAAACTGATCTTTGAACATTTTTCGGAAAATTTATAAACGGACGTAGTTTACGTCCGTAGAACCAGTTACAGTAAATTCTCCCGAATTGTCCTTCGTTTGTAAACAAAAATGGTAAATTTGGGAAGAGGAGATACGATTATTCGAGCCTTGCGCCTTGTTTTTATAGTTCTCGATTGTCAACAACTAAAAAAACGAGCTGCAAGTGCTTGAATAATTGTATCTCCTCTTCCCAAATTGTCCATTTTTGTTTACAAGTTGTAGGGCAATTGAAGAAAATTTACTGTAAATGTGAAACTAATTAATAAAAAACGTAGGGAATGTTGAAAAAAAGTTAACGATTAATTTCTTGTTTTATTGTACTTTAATGTAAGTTTTTTGTTCCAGATATCGGTTGAATTTATAATATTAAGAATAATATAATATTATTATTTTATTATTGATTAATATTATAATTTATATAATAAACTTACATTATTTCACATATTAAGTACACGTATGTCAATAAAACGTTGGAAAGTAAAAAAAGAAACAAAAATCTTTCACATTTTATCACTACTGCTGGACCTTATAATTATTTACTTCAAAGTTGCTATCTTCGAGAAGTTACGCGTTGCAATAATGGAAACGTTTAATACATTAAATCATTGCAATACAAAATATCGTTGATGTTTTCAGTTTGTGTATATTTTTGTGTAAACAAACGTGAGGAGCATGTGAATTGTTCAGAATGTGCATGTAGGCGTGCATGTAAATGGCTAACAAGTTTTAATTATCATAACCAGCCCAAATGTTTGTCAATTGAATAACGAAAATTGAAATGCTCAGATGCTTCTGTATAATTGTTTGAATATAGGAAATATGGAAATATTGAGTACGTTTCGGATAATTTCAATGTTCGATTTTTGCAAGTTTTGCAGAGATGCTTGCGAAGCGAGTGGAAAATTTCAACGGGACATTGCAATCGACGCGATTAATAATGTGTTTCGTATGCTCGGGTGATGTAAAAGAGGTAATTACTGTTACAGATGTTGTAAACGCGCAATGGATTTGCATGTGTGACCGCGTGTCGCGGTTTAGGATGCCCACGTACGCGCTTATGTGGCCAGTGACGCAACGTTAAGTCACGAGGCCCCATTGCTCTTATCAGAACGGCAGTTCGACAATTTTCTAGAACGGTTCTACGACTCTGTAACTTTGTTGAGTGTTGCATCACCGACGCAAGCTAAACCACGAATGATTGTGAGTTCATGTCGAATGCATCTATGGTGAATCAGTCGAGTGACCAACAGGAATTACTAGGTCATTATAAATCCCATGAGTAACGTTTACGTGATTATTTTTCGAAATATGTTCTTGTGAATAAAAGAGCAGGCGTTTCTGATTCAGAAATTCATTGGAAATATCAAGAAGCAGCTCAGAAAATAATCTTACCCTTAAGTTACAATTCTATTAGTGTTGCAGCGATCCACGCGTAAGTTTAAACAAATTATTTTTTAATGCGTTTATTTTGAAAAACAAAATGAACACATGTCAGTGTCAAGAACGCTTATTTTTATATCCGATTTTTTAAATAAATTGTAATACCTTCACATTACTGGATTATTATTTATTTTTCGATGCATTATTTTAATATAAAATATCACAAGAAAGAAATATTTAATCAAACAAATGGAGTATCCATGTGACGTTGACATAAGGGTTCAACCTCAACTTTGTGGACGTATCTTCGACAATCTCTATTGTCAGGTTCATTGATCAAAAAATTCAAAAATGTTCTGACAATTTTCACATAACGATGTACATACCATGCATTGTTTCATAGTTGGTATAAATATAAGAGCATTCATCATTTTATGAATAATCGTGCGGTTCTTTGACAGACAGAAAAAAAGGAAGTACATTGTCGAGAACCGCGCAAATCTTTTGGCTAACCTATACTTTTTCATATATCGTTAACCCTTCTACCAGCTTCATCTAACATCTAAGATATCATCACAATTCGCTTTAACACGCCTAAATAATTTTTTCAAATCATATTCATAGCTCTGATCAACATTTTCGACCAGAGGTAGTGTTAAATAATGAAATATTTGAATAATTTACCTCAGAGTTGAAAACAACTTTGTCCACGATATCCAGTGAATTGCCCACAGTGGCGATGTAAGTTGCGCCGGTACTGTAGCAGCAAGCGCCGCGCCTGCGCGCCCGGTACCCGTTCTCTCCTACCACCGGCGCCTAGTCGTCGGGTTAATTCGAGGCGGCGACCGTGGCTTCAGTCGTTTGCTGCACAATGGCGCGATCGGTTTGTGCTTGTTTCTTCTGCTGCCGCCGTCGTTTCTGAGCGGAGGGTCGGCCCAAAACGTTGGACCGTCCGTTGCGCGGGATTCAAATCTCTCTGCACAGTCTCCCTCGTTCGTAACCGCTCAGCTTTTCAGTTTCTCTTCGAGTGACCGACCAACCCGCGATCCACCGCGACCGAAGAGAAACTTCGATCGCGACACGAACAGCAAGGACCGTGAAGAGACAACTACCAGCCACCATCCAGGTAGAGCAGCCAACAGGAAGCAGCCAGGTTTGATCCGAGGCGCGCGCTATTCGAAAAACCAATACGCCCGGAACCATCCGGGGAATTCGCTTTTCGAGCAGACACGGCGGTTTATCAACAACGTCTTTGGGGGGAATTCGGTTGATGACCGTTCTTCTCCATACCAACCCCCCGTTCAGGAACGTACGGCGACAACAGGAACATTGAAAAGGTAACCCCGTCACGGTGGCAACCATATTTCACAGAGCCAACCAGATAAGAAATTAGGAACTGGTGCGCGCACACCGTATTTCTGCGTATCGGGCTGGCGCCCGAGTACAGTGCAAAGTGCAGTGATTATTACTGACGCGTACCGGATCGATGTCAGCTTCTTGTATCGTGTATTTACTTTGGTGCGCTTGCCCTGATATCAGTGCACCCTTACTAACATTTCTTTCCGGTCAGTTACTTTCGTAATTGACGATTTTACAACATATGACTAAGCTTGCTCAACAGGAAATGCCATATAACGATATCTAAAAAATTGCTTAAAAGACACCGCGCGTACATATAGTAACGTGACAGAGTAAATGTCAATACATTGTTTCACTTTTAAGCGACAATGTAGTGACAAATTTGAAGCTTGCTTAACCGGAATGGTCACATAACGCTATTCGAACATTATTTAGAAATTCCGTACATGTTTACAGTACGTAGCAGTAAGGATAGCCTTTTTAAGTAATTTTCAAATGACTTGTTTTTATAATTTGAACAATCGAAATGATAGAAGCAATATGTTGTTTATCTCGCTATCAATAGGTAGAGGTTCCGCTGACGCCGGCGCTATTCATTGACAGAAAGTTATGGGCTTCAGGAGCGGATGTATTAGGCAATTAATTTATTTCACGGTGTTGCGTCACATTCGCGCGCTATTAATGCAACCGGTGCCCGCAATATCGTCGTGACAACTGTGAAACTCCGCCATTTTGACCTTACCGAAGGATATCTGCTATCTACTTGGTAGTGTGCGTGTTAAGTATACGCGGGTTTCGACACGCGCTACCGTGCCGACGCAATGCTTTACTAATTTCAAGCTCGCTGTTTCATCAGATACTCGTTCATTCAATAAAAGCGAATAGGGGACGCCAGAGCTCCAGCGTCTGTCAGTAGCCGTCGAGTTTCTGTTCGAATATCTGTTTAAAAAGTGCGTAATGATCGTTTCTTGATTGCCGGATGAAAATTAGTAATTAGTGTTTCAGCTGGTCATCGAATATCGCCACAAACTAGGTAGAGCCAAGTGAGGAATGATCTTTAGTTTTGCGCAAGTGCGTGGACGTCATAATGGCGCGATTTCGCGAATATCTAGAATCTAGATGGTCGACGTACTTATATGCCAATGACCAATCAAGTCGGATTTCTGAGACGTGCCCCAATTGTTCGCTTTCAAGGTTATCCGCCAATTTCGTATTCGGCGATTGTAATGAGTTCAACGAAACTACACGTCATTAGGAAATAATATGACCCCCAACCTGTAACTTTTCTCAATTTCAAACTCGACGAAGCTTAACAATGTACATATATTAGGAAACACTTTATGTTGTTCACATCTTCTCGAAGTTCTGAGCATACGTACTAATTGTTATTTAATACTAATTATTCGAAAGATTGTATTCGGTTCACTTTCCTTTTTTCTTCTTCTTTTTTTTTTAATATTTTACATGTTTATCATATCAAACTTTTCATCCTTTTGTTTTTTACATTGTTTACTTTTTTATATAATAATGTGCGAGTGACACTAGGTCCAATTTAGTTTTTATTTCGGAATGCAACGCTATCTAGAACATTTTTAAACGACAACGATAGGTATTATTTACCAGTGTTAAATAAATTATTTAGATACACGATATCTAACAAACGGTATCTTTATCGTTCGAAATGCGTGGCCAGGAGTATAAATAACGATATGTAGGTTTGTTGAATGGAGAGTTGAAATTCATAAGTTAATAATAAACTGCAGTGGAATTTCATGATTTAAGATTAATGTAACGTGTGTGTTGAGACATTTGGTATCGAATACGTATAAATAGTCGCCAAAATGAGGTAATACACGGTGTCTGCATGTTATAGACGGTACGCAACAAGGTGCGAATAAACCCGATGGATGGTCGATAAAAATTCGGTGTTACATTACCGACATTAATAACGCCCGAGGATGCTGTTGCATCACGTTTCAGAATTTTTCTGCGACCCGGCTTCCTCGGCTGGGTAGAACGTTACGGTGCGGCGCAACGACCGCCTTACAGCGATATCCCTGACCTTACGGTGTCCCCTTCTCCATAGAAATTGCGCACAAGGCAGGACGAATGTCGAAACGTACTCTTTTGAAATTGTCCGTGAATCACATAGAGTTAATGGATGGAACTCTTGTCATTTCAGTCCCATTATGTACACACGCTAACTGACTTCGGCACGTTACGCCCGTCGGAATGTGTCAATGCGCTTTGTCTCTGTGGAGCAACGAGTCATTTCTGTGCCGAAAATGTTCCCATCGCATGCATTGTTTCCATTCTTAAAAATGATATTTAAGAACTTATATAAACGTTGATATTCCTTATCGGTGGACGATACTGCAATGATGTAATCATGTAATACGTATATGTAAAGTGACGCAGGATGTTACCTAAAACTATACGTGATAAAGAAATCGAGATGTATGTGAAATTTATTACTTGTCCCTCTAGTGACACTTATTCGAATAAACTTTTTGGCTCTACATCTAACTTTCGAAAAGCGTTTTAGAACCTTTTCACACGGAGATAACTAAACTGTGGAATAGATGTTTGTTTATTTCGTTAATTGTTATAACAAGTTGAAAATAGTGTTTTCAATATTTTTACTGTTTTATCGCAATTTAGAGACAACCTGCAAGAATAAGTGATCGATACAAAAAGAAACGCTATATCTCGTTCCCGGATATACATATACATATACTTACTATACGCGTATCTCCGTGTGAGAACACTCTTAAACTCTTACAAGAAACAATTGATAATAGTATTTTAGTAATGTATTGTTTTTTTTGTGCGTGTTGCAGAGCTTTTGCTAAAACGTGACCGATTGTCACCCACGAAGATCTCCGTCCAAGGACCCAAAGGTAGCGCGAAGCAACTTCGCGTGGGCCCTCGCACAAAGTGATATTCTTAACTAGAATTAATTCGTACGTATACAAGACACGCGTTTCGTACCCGTAGAGTTTACCAACGTCAAATTGACCCGTTAGAAATCGATAACCGCAGGCTACCACAGTTTGGTAATCTCATGACGCGGAAGTGTGTTCAAGGTTTTTCTGCTTTTATGGTCAAACGACAATATTGCGGATTGTAAAATCGCTCGTGAATGACACGTGTTCATTGCACGAACAAGAGGAAAGAAAAACGATTCGCAAAATCACGCAACGGAGGATATACCGAGTGCGAACGCATACGATAGTGTAGTGTGAAACGGTGCGCGTGTGAAACCGGCACAATATGAGAGTGACAGCCGCTACCAGGCAGCATCCTCTTCATCTGCAAGTGACTCGTACCAACAATGGAAAGTTCCTGGTTAGTCCGAACAATAGTCAGGACATCAGTCAGCAGCCGACGAACGACGAAGCGAACTCGGTGCCGCCAGTTGTCTTCCCTAGTTACGAACCGCTGCCTACCGATCATCATGGACCCGCCATACTTGGCGATCGGTATCTGCTTCTTGGCCCGGCCGAGGGTAGCGCTCTGTATCGATGCGTCGACGTGCACAGTGGTCAACAGCTCGTCGCGAAGGTGAATTTTCTATTTTTTAAACATCTTCAAACCACCATCCCGATCTTCTAATCCATAATCTATTAACTTTTGAAAGAACTTCGCACAGTAATGCCTCCATGAAACACACCATGACATCAACGTTGAACCACACTGCCTCAGAGCGGTTTGGATTGAAGGATTTAGCGACGTTTTGATATAAATTTTGAACTACGAAAGAGTATCGCAATCAAATTTTCACTGAGAAATATTAAAAAATGATTACTTTTTTCATACACGCAATGTAATATATTTTGTGTTTATTATTGTGTATATATATATGCACCTAGTTCTTAAAATTGCAATGAAATAATTTAGTCATTTATGTATGAAAAGATCAATATTATTCTTATAATGTAAACAATTCGTGGAAAGAGTTTCTTATTATTAATATCTTAACGCAAACACTAATGCAAAAAGGACACTACTGCCTAATAAAGCATTTGTAATTATTTGAAACTACAAATATATTCAAATGTGGCAAACGATCGCGACCCTCATCAATTCATTAAGTATCATTTTTTAAGTCATTTATAGACAAAATAACTTCGTTAGGACATCACGATAAAAAAGGCCAGACTTTTTAGATGAAAAGTATGTGAATGTCTTACATTCTTCGATCCGAATCATCGTATGCCAGCGTGACGCACCCAGTGAAACTATTTCGGTTGTACTTTAGAAACGCAAGGTTAACTCATAACTCTTTTCAATGCTATCCATTGGTCAAAGGTTCGTTCTGTCACGTGGAATTATTCAATTTTCTTCGACGTGTTTACTGGTTAAATTCAATCAAGAAATATTTGCAAAACTCGGCTCGTAATGAGCTTCCTTTTTTTTTTTACTTTAACCATTTAAATGCAGATTAGAACTTTATAAGTATTAATGCTAGAGCAAAAGATCCCTTTGTATCTGAAAATGAGCGTATTTTACCAAATTTACACATGTGTAGTTTTTGAAAGGAGAGTATGGTTTTCCATTTGTTTGTTATACAATCGTGGCATAGGTAAAGGTTCGTTAGAAATAATACAATGAATTTTCGAAGCGTAAAAAACAGCAGAACATCGTAAGCCAGATGTCTCTTCAGTTGTCTAAGAAAAATAGGAACTAGCGATGTCGAAACGTTTCGTATTTATCCTTGATAAAGCAAACGCATCCCGCCTCCAGGATATGTGTCACGTAAGACTCGGAGGCAGGTGTGCAAGAACATATCCAATAAAAGTTCTACACGTTGTATCGATGAAAATCACCTTTC
Organism: Megalopta genalis; assembly: GCF_051020955.1. Lineage (NCBI taxonomy): Eukaryota > Metazoa > Arthropoda > Insecta > Hymenoptera > Halictidae > Megalopta > Megalopta genalis. Next base: position 19,664,678 of record NC_135019.1, on the reverse strand, counting down.
TAAACTGTAGCCTGCAGGCTTCTCGTTCCGTATTCAGGTCGAACGGGAATGGTTCACGCGTTATCGGTCGATGCCACTGATACGCGTTAACCCCGGCTGGCGAAAAATTGGTCTGCTTTATTTTCCGCCGAGCGATATATATTATTACTTGTTTGTGATAATTCGTGGTCTTACACCCAATGTTACGCATAAACATGTATTTACAAACATTTTTATGTGCACGTGCACGTTGGCATAATCGTTTAGCCTCACAGCCTTGACAGGTGGTCTATCTTGACTTGACCTAGCCTTTCAAGGGCCTCATCTGACACGTGATATGAAGAAAGATAATGCAAAATGACAAAAGATAATATCCACGAATGACGCGGTCCGCAGATTGAGAGACACTGATCTAGTTGTTTATGTCGTTGTGATCGGTGAAAATCGAGGGCCGCTTAATTGGATTTATAAGATATATTTGAAAATGTCGATAAACAACTATATCGAAGATCCACTTTTGAAGGTAAACGCTTTCGACTCCTGACTCGTTTGAAAACCGAAACGACTTTTTCGTGGCGTTACAGCACGTAAATAATGAAATTTGATGAGCATCTTTGAAAGGACGTCCGTAAAGAAATCTGAGAACCAGAAACGACGGTTTGAATACTTTTCAGAGCGTATCCCCCGACCGTAAACACAGTTACACTAGTTTGAAAAAAAGTAGCGGATCCCCTAGTATCATTCCAGTATTTCCTCTCGCGCAACCACCGACCGTTATTTCCACTGTCGCCGGTGTCGCAGCCCAGAATGATACAAACGTGTATGTCACTCTCCGAGAGAATTTTCTTGGAATATTGTTGCGTCAACCTTCACCGCATTTCTCGCAATTAAATCCCGTCGTTGTTGCATTTCTTACGCATGCGACTCCTTAACAACGCAAGCCTTGGATGTACAATGTTTACCTTCGAACGTTGAAGCTTGTTTTGAAAACGATATGAGAGAGCATTTTAAACAGTAGATATACTTTAAAAAAAGAATGAACATTTCTGCGTTAACATTTCGACAAACCCAAAACAGTCACGTTTCCAGATTGCCCGAGAGAATTATCGTTGAAAACCACTGCTTTCGTACAACACGTTGCAACGTCGTAACAGATCGCGCAGTCGTTACTTCCGCTATATAAAACCTTTCCTGAGGCTGTTGACGCAACTCGCTACCATGTTTCGAAGTAATTTATTTGAGGTTTTCGTGCATTTCGTTACGCGGCTAATCTTCCGGGTAGCAATTGCGCGTTTTTAGTAAGAAACGGGGAAACACGATACTAAAATTTTCAATTGTCGTACTTGTCGTGTTAGAAAGCCGTCTTAACTATTTATATTTCATTGAAACAAAGCGTTGAAATATGAACTTGCAGGTCTGACAAGGTTTCTTGCTGCGTGTTATAGCTGTGAAAAACAATCGAGCACTCCTAAAAACAATTCGAAAGAAGTATAATTAACTGTTATTACAACTTGACACGGTGCGCAGTTCTAGAACGAGACACGTCGAGGTGCAATGATTTACTAATGTCAATGGAAGCTCTTTCGAACTAATTGCATTTGTCCTCGGGACGCGTTTTTCACGACGATAGAATTGGATCATAATTGTCGCAGTTCACCCACGGATCACTTCAATTCTTAACTCGCAGAACAGGATTAAAAAACTGGTCGTTGTTTCGTAACGTGGCAGCTAATCAAGGTAGAAGATTACATGCTGAAAACATTTTCTTTTCCTAAGCTTTTCTTTACTATTGAGAAGTTTTAACTTTGCTAAATCCATTTTCAATGCGCATGCGTGTGTAAATAGGCCTGCTATTAGCATACGTATAGTCCCAGAACTTCATCCAGTGCGCATGCGTACACAGATTGCGTATCACGTAGATTCAGGACGACACAGTTGATTTAGATGTCATCAGCGACATCTTACGGACATGTACTTTTTCATGTCTTGATAAAATAGATGCAGAATTCGGTTGAATCTCTGAAAACAACCAGTTACATATGTGACATGATAAAAATCATTTTTCTTTTACTAATATTTAGTTTATGAAAAGTGCGAGAATATTTGTAACGTAGTATGCTAGAATTCAGAAGACCAGGGCACATAATAGAGATATCAATTTACAGGTGCGGTAACACATGTAGGTGCAAAATTTCAAGGTCGCGAACATAAAATATTCCAGCAGGAGAAATATTTCCGTTTCTTCTACGAATATATTGCAATCATACTTGAGGTAGTTGATAAACAATTGCATTTTAATTTATTAGAAATACGCCGTTATTCACAACGAACCGTTGTTATTTATCTCATTAACGAACAATATTTATGTAACAACACGGAAGTTTTCTATGACTCCGCCCAACATGTTCGTATTACAGTGATCGTACTTCATGCTGCAATGCGGATGTCTGCAAAGTTGATGCACATCGTAAACGAATCGGAACACAGTCAGACGAGCATTATAGTTTTCCGTGGCGTTGTTCGTGATAATGTTATCTTCTCGAGAAGAAATGCACGACCGGAATCCGTGGAAATCTAGTTAACAATTAAATGCCATCGGTTCGTTAGATTCTATGGCGCCAAACAGCGCGGCGGTCGCGCGTGCGCGCGAGGTTGCGCGCGCGTTCTCACCCGTGACAGCTGCTGCTGCTGCCGCGTTTCCATTAACATTTTACAATCATCACGTTATACAATGTATCGCTTACATCACCGGCTCGTGAACAAATACAAGGCTGCACCTTGCCTCACCTCTTCTTTGCCCATATCGCCGTTATTCATAATCACTTCTAAAGCCAGGGCCGTTTAATTTAATTGACGATTACCTCGTTGCGTGACACGTTTTCGCAATGGCGGCGCGCGCCGATCCGGATCGAAGAGTTTAATGACATTCCGCAGAAAAACAGCAATTAGAGCCTGTGTCATTTCATTTTACTTTTGATACTACTTCTTCCATTCGATTGATCGATTTCGATGGATGCTTCGTTTGGATCATTTTCCTACGTAGAATATAAGGAACAGATAAAGCGAAGTCATTGGCATAACCAATACAGTATCTTCCCGATAAGGAATGCAATATTATCGTTTTGGAAGCTTAAGATGTTAAGGTATTAACACGTAGAAAATAAGTGACGAAGTCGAAAGCTGTTGTGCAAAATTTTCTTCGTATCGACGTCGCGTAATTCATTTCTGGTTAGTACGAAGAATTTAGTAGCCTCAAACCTTGTTGGTCTGGGGAGAAGTTAGAGAGCACGCCATCTTTAAAAAATTGATTTTCTTTAGGACGCATGATTTTAGAGTATTTCGACGCAAGTTCGATACTAATATGTACTCTGTCATAAAAAGCAGATTGATTCTAGGAAGTAGTTTCGTATAAAAAGTTTATTAAATTTGCGGTTTACTTAAATCGCGTGCCCTCTTAATTTTCTGTCCCAGGTTTACGATTCGCCCGAGGTCTTAGGATTTTCGGGTCGTACACTACGAAAACCCATAAATCGCGCGGCGCCCGACTGGCAGAAGGCGTATAGTTGGCGCAATCGAAAGGCAAATTTGAAAGACCTTGCGAAAAACTATTGCGTTATTCTTCTGTCGAAAGACCGCGAGGCAATTAAAACGTGATTTTTTTTCCGCAATAAAGAGACAGCGGAAACATCGATTTTTAACGAAGTATTTCAACCATTCAACACTTATGCTTCGTACCAATAACCGATTCTTATTTAGTTCGTTGCGTTCAAATTTTTCGTTCCTTCGTTGTTACACTCTTAAAGTTAACTTTCTGACAATTATTTGGTCTCCAGGCTATGAATAATTGTAGAACATAATTAAATCTAACAACAATACTTCAATCGGAAGGAGGTAGTAGAAAAACCGCTAAAATATTACGCCAGTAAGAAGAAATGAAATCAACGTTAAGAAATACGATGTGACGATAGAGGGTTAAGAATTTTTCGTTGGTTTTGCTAGCCGATCAGCACCGGGGGCAAGATTTCGTAAAGAACGCACCGTGCCCTTATTAAACTAATGGGACCCCGGCTTTCGAAACCGTGACAGGTTTCGACACCGGAGATGAACGGTCGGACGAACAAAGTTTCAAAAGTAGCCAAGATTTCGTGTGTGCCCTCTTATCGAGGCGTCTGGTAAATCTGGTTTACGCGCCGTCTAACTTCTCCGTCCTTTGTTCGGGAGCCGGCGCGCACAATGTACACAGAAAAATTTCCCCGGATGCTGATCATCAACTTCTGATCGCTTGGTGACATCGCTTGATAATAAACGATAATGAAGAACGATGTTCGTGCGGTTATCAGACGGACGTTTTGCAACAGCTAAGCGGTTCTTGTTACTCGATGAAATTTATTAAGAAGATAAGCGAAACAATACACGAGGGATTGCAAAACGGTCGATGTTGAGGGAATTCTTCTAATAACGAACACAAGGTTCTTTTTAAACGAATAAGATTTTCAGCTTTATAAACTATACTATATGTTTATATTTATATTATATATTTATATACAATACTTGGTAAAGATTAGAGAAAAGCGAATCAATTAATGCTACTTAATAATTACATTTAGGAATAATACATTCAAGTTTTATTGTCCCATTCTTGGTATTTTTCATCATTATACTACAGTCAAGGATGCATTTTAAGATCTGTACTCTTTTTTATAGTTTCGTGGGTCTTTTTACTGTTATTAGTGTTTTGATGGGTTAAATCTGTTCACTATGTTTCAAGCGTTCAGGTATAAAATTAGATTTTCGAGTGTGTAAAGTTGGGTGGATTTCTCGTGTATCGTAAGAAGAAAAATGAAGATGCGATCGTCGTCTACGAGACGAGTTGCGAAGGGCAAAGTAGTCGAGTCAGGGGTCCGGATATTTGTATTGTCCGTTGGTTGCGGATGTCCGTATTAACCGGTCAATACCAACCTACAATTATTCAGCACAATGGCAGATATTGTGCTCGTTATTGAGAATGTCCACGTGATTCGCGCTCCTTAAAAGGATGCGCGTAGAAACTAGTTTCGCAAGTATACATACATACTTCACAGCTGGGGCTACCCTCTGTCGACAGGGATTGCTGGCAGCAATCTACGAGAGGGTCCCAACGATTAGAATCAATGGGACACGCAAACCGTCTCGAGACATCTTGAGTTGAACAATTTTTATAGGCGATCCAAATCGGTCCTTGCTGAACGATTCAAAATGTTTAGAGTTGATTGGAAGATTTTGTCTTTAAAAAGTCGTCGCCAAAGTTGACACAGAATATTATTTTCTCTATCTGAATGATACAGAGTTAAACGATGTTGTGTAGCTCTATCGTTTTTCAATATTAAGTAACTAAATATTACTCAACTAAATATTTTCTATAAATATATTATATATTTTTGCTAATTTCTTACAGGAGACAAAATCGTCAGAGTCTCCTATTTTTTGAGGCTTTCAAAGCTCTGCACACCTTCTCAATAATCGAAGTAGATTTTCTTGATTGACTGCATTTGACAGTAAGGCAAAACGCCGCAAGTCCTATGTTTTTACTTTTTAGATATTGTCGAGAATTGCATTATCTTTGTAGAATTTGTTTTCATGGTTTTTTTTTTACCGATGAGTACGTAAATCTTACTTAGCTCAATTAATATATACACTGAAATTTAAACAAAAAATTAGGACAGCGGCGTTTTTCCGTTTAGCCAAAGATACATTTCTGGAACAATTGCTGCCGTAGATCAGGCGAACCGTGGGAGAGCATTGATTTGAGATCGGTGAACCAGCGAATTGGAAATTCGTCCTCCCTCCTGGAACTGTTTCCCAATCCCTATCCAGTTTGTCCGGCGTACACGCACGGCGGATTGACGCAACGGTTTTCCTGAATTTCAGGCGTTGACTGTGGGCGACAAAGGTTGCGAGGCGCTGTTACAAGCTCACCTTCGATTAGAAGGCACCGGAGCGGCGAGCGGCGTGGCTGGCGTAGTGGAAGCATCTGGAGGTCGACGCTATCTCCTGCTGGAGGGCCACCACGGTGACCTGCACGCCTACGTAAGGGCACGCAGGAGGCTGCGAGAACCGGAGGCGAGGCGACTCTTCCGGCAGGCGGCCAGGGCCGTAGCTACGTGCCACGAGTACGGTGTGGTGCTCCGAGACCTGAAGCTCAGGAAGTTTGTTTTTGCCGACGAAGCAAGGTGAGCACTCGGATAAACCAATCCGTGACGAACACCGCCAGTAATGAGGTTCAACTCGAAACTAACTGACGACCTCTCTCCTCTGCATGCGTTTCCATGGAGCACGCTAAAGTAACAGAGTTCCTACAGCGGGCTTTTAAGTACATTTTGACGATACACGACAAATCGTAATAGTAATAACGTGTAGGTGAGAGTACAGACACGCTTTGTTGCTTTAGTGATCTCCAGGTGACCGGTGCTGGAATATAACCCTGGTCTCAAAGACCTGGACACAGACCCTTGCTATCCTCTCCATTCCCATTCAACTTTATACAACAGCAATATTGTAATGCTCTTGTTCAATAGATGGATAGATAATTGAGCGACGAAGGTGAAATTATAAGGGAACGTACATTCAAACATGAGGAACAGAGAATAGGTGCTATCTGTGCAAAGACAAAATTGCGGATCGCTTGTTCAACACTCTGTAAACTGATACATAGTTAGGAAAGTAAAGTTATAGGGAAACGTACGTTCGAACATGAGAAATAGATTAAGGGATCTTACTATTGTAACAATTTATATAAAGATCGGGTAAAGTTCAGTGATTTTATTGGAGCAACTATACAGTGCTGACTAAAAATATGTATTCAACTTGTATATAATTTTTATATTAAAAAGTAATTTCTTTAATGTACACGTAGAAACACATACAAAACAGTCTATATTCTGTATAGTTTTTTTTGTAATGAAAAGATCGCTGAATTTTAGCTAATTTTTAATCCCTCGAAGAACACGTGTTCGTATTTCGCCGCTAAAACCAAGTAGCATAATCGGATGAAATGGATACAGAATGTAAATTGCGATGAAGGGCGGGGGTACATTAAGGTGACAAACCAACCGCTAATTTGACATGACTGTTAACGATACTCGGTACGCCCACGTATCGTCTGCGGCATTCTTCGAGCGAGTGAGAGGAACCGCGCTACAGAGAGCCATGGAGAACCAGTTCGTATTCGTTCCATTTCCATATTCGCCTGTAATTCTTTCGCACCATCGGCTATGGAAGGTGTAGGTATCTCGGAAAAGAAGTACTTCCACACCTACATAAATTAACTTCCCCTTCACTCGACGTCGCACAATGTGTAACCCACCCACGTTCTATAGAGTCCGTTCCACATTTTCTGCTTTTATTTTCATTCGATTATTTATTGCAATTAGTGGCTCGAAACGTTCGCCGACGGTGTTGCGTATCTCTCTATCATCGCAACTCTGTAAACGGAGAATGACTTCATTAGATCGGATTTCCCCGTTCGACTTCTCTTAGCGTCATCGGTTAACAATCACCTTAACACTGTCCAGAGCAGCGGCCTTCAATATTCGTCAACCTTATGATTATAAATCATTTTTGCAGAACGCTTATTATCCATGGAAAAGAAATCGAACGATTAGCGGAATACATGTCACATTGTGTACAATTTCCGTGGAATGTTGAATAGCTGAAATGAAATAAGTTTAATTAACTGGACCCAACTCTCTTTGACTCAAAATGTCGAAATAATCCGGATCTATTGATGTTGTCATTGTATTAAATATATCTGATGGAACAAAATTCAACGTGGACGGTGTGTATGTTCTTAAACACAATTTTACTACACAGTGATAACAAGTATTCGTAGAATTGGAAGGAACTGCTACGAACGGATCGTTTAAATACGGCTTGAAGGCCACTGGTCCAGGTGTTGAATAGCTAAATGCCAGCCATTCAAGTACCAAAGAGAAAATTAATTAGCAAATGCAAAATTCATTTGCACTCGACGCGCAGATGTGCCGAACTCTGGACCACCCTTGTTCTTGAGTGGCTGCGCGCCGATACCAAACGCCTCTGGCATTCAATTTTTAATCGCCCGCTTCCGGCGCTAACAACGAGGAAACAGTTCATGAAAGTAATCAACGCTTCAATGGAATACTTGTTGGACGCAAGCGCGAGCTTCCACACGGTGCAAGGAAGTCGATCCTCGCGTCGTAAGCGTCTCGTCTCAGCTGGCGGGCAACGCAGCGTCAAGAATGAATTCAAGGAACGAGCGGATCGCGACAGGCCAGACCATGCCGAGAGCCACGCCACGTCGAACAATTCGCTAGGCGTGTTTGCGGCCGAACGTGACGGTTCGCTCGACGCACCCACTTTGCGCTCCTCGTGTATTTTGGGCCTCGAAGTTCCCTGAAACGTAGTAGACGCAATGGCAGAAACCATAGGATCACAGTAAATTCTCCCCAATTATCCTCCAACTTGTAAACAAAAATGAACGATTTGGGAAGAGGAGATACGATTATTCCAGTATCGCGGCTCGTTTTGTTAATAGTCGCCGTATGTCAATAACTATAAAAGCGAGCCGTGAGGCTCGAATAAACGTTTCGCCTCTTTCCAAATCGTTCATTTTTGTTTACAAGCAGAGAGACAATTGGAGAGAATTTACTGTATTTATTTCTTCGTTGATGAACACGAGGCGCTTCTAGAGTAAAAAGCTAAATGAGGGTTGATTAAACTGAATCCTGAGGAGGTGAACAAAATCATGGGATTGTGATAATTGCAGGGGTTGAATAGAATAATGAAATACCTTACGAAGTGCCGCTATGGAGATTCTTCATTAATTCAAGATACCCACGGTATTTAACGCGAATTATATTCTTCTGGAATATGTAGAATGAATTCAGAGCATTAGAGTTTAATTCCTTACTTGAACTTGAGGGGTGATTTTGAGGTTACACTTCTAACATTCTAAAATTGTGGGACTGAATTTCCTAAGCGTAGAAAGGGTGCAACAACCAATTTTTTAACACTAGATTGCCGAATGTTGGGTATATACTTATTTTACCTGAAATGAGTCAATTTGACTCAAACATCAAAATTTTACATCAAAATATCTTTTAAAAAAAAATTTTGTTTTAAAGAAACTTTATTCAAAACAATTTTTACATATATATTCTGTTTTTAAAATACATTTTCCGCAGATATTTTTATTACATTTAGCACAGACGACCTTACTTCTATTTCTTTTGCATCATACTTGAACTTGACAATTCAACTGTTTTCCAATATACTGGTCATAGTTATTTAGTTCTTCAGCCAATGGTAAAATAAATTCTTTTCTTAAGACTTGAGTGACCTCTTTATATAAAACCCAAGCATTGATTGCTGCTAAATCTAAGATATTGTAGAATATCAACTTTAAAAATATTTAATGAGTCAATTTGACTCACATCCGTCAAAATAGGTATAGCACATATAAATCTTTGGAACTAAGGAGTGGGGAGGAGAATGGAATTAGTATTTGTATATATAAAAACCAACATGTTATTTAAAAAATTATTTAAGTTTTTCTATATACAGGGTATTCCGAAAATGTCTCGTAATCCGGAAATGGGAAGTTCCTGAGGTTATTTGAAGTAACTTTTTCCTTAGCGAGAATGCAATTCGCGGCTTTGTTTACGATTTATTAACGAGAAACAGTGACCAATGAAAGGCGAGATCAACTGGCGCGATCCAATGAGCAGAACTGGGCTTCATGCGCTCGTTGGCTGGGCTGCTTCGCGCCAGCTAATCCTTCATTGGTCACTGTTTTTCATTAATAACTCGTAAACAAAGAAAAAAGTTACTTCAAATGACCTCAAGGAACTCTCCATTTCCCAATCGCGAGGCATTTTTGATAAAAAAACTATCTCAAATACATTCATATTCATAATATCTGTTCACTCATAGTGTTTTACGCATAGGAGTGGTATGGACAGTTATTGCAGTATGAGCGCATTTCAGGTGTACGCCTTAATATATATAAAATTGCCCAAAGAACCAGAGACCTATAATTTGAAGCCACGTCGATACAAGATGTAACGAATCCCCGAATCTTGTCAAAACAAACGGAGTTGTAGCAACGAACGCGACTGAAAAAAAGAAGTGTTGTAGAACGACTGATAGAGTCAGTGACGAAACGGTGCACACTGTAGAACCGCGGGAGGAGAGTCGTTGCTGGTTCACGTGCGTGCTCTTTGGTACTGGCGTGTAGTCTGCACGCCTCGATAAAAGCACCGAGAACGAGCCAGACCAAGAAACTCTCGTGCGAGTCGTGTCGTCGGTTCTGTGTGTTGGCCAATCGCGTCTTGCGCTCGCATTCCTGCCGCTCAGTGAACTGCTCCCGCGCGTAGAATAACGAGAAGCGAGAAGGAAAGATCACCGTGATACCGGGAGGGGACACGCGGGGAGGGGGAGGGGCACTGGGAATGTTGCAAGCCAGAAAAGCATATTGGTTCATCGGCTTGGGAGATTTTGAAATGCTGGTATAATTAGGAAACGCGTGGTTTGTTCCACCTCCCAGATCTCGAGTCCAGATTCGATTGCGTTACAGACCGTGTGTTTTATTTTATTTCTCGTCTTTTCCTCTCTTTTTCGATCAGGCTTTATCGTTCACTTGAACCGCCGAATATCTCGCAGCAGATCCGAATATATTATTTCCAAATTCGGTGTTCAAATATGCCACGCACCTCGCATATGATTCATTTAAGGAAAATCAATTTTGCTTTCGATTGCTATATCCAGTGTTGAAATTTTTTTTTAAATAATCAGATACGCACTTGTTTTTACTAGTTCAGAGGCAGGGTCGCAAAGGCTACGATAGTTCGTTCGAGGGTTAAAGTTCGTTTCTATTTGTGTACTCGCGACACAGAATGCTTCCTTCGTTTCGTAGGAATAGCTTACTGTGCAAATCTTAGGCAGTTCGTCATTTTTCGGGCTCGTTTGGCAAAAAAAAATCGAGTTTCCACAATGAATAATACGATTACGACGGTTGCAACGTGCAACGCGATACGTAACTATCCCTCCGTCTTGCAGCAATCGCACTTATGTAAATATATCCTTGTGTTCCCCTTTGGCTCGGCTTTGCGTCAAGTTTTTCGCATGCTATTATGAATATTCGTTTGCACGTTGTCCGGCCATATGCAATGCAACCGTTGACCTTAGTACTGTGATTTTGTGCGAATTCTAATGCCACTGATCGTGACCAGTAGATTGCCTGTCGATCGCCCTTCCATGGAATTTAGTAAAACTTATAGAAACGTCCGAAATGTGCTTACAAGCGAAGATCTTTGCCCAGCGACCGAGGTTCGCGGTAATTCCCGTCCGTCAACATGTCGTCGTCGGGTCATCCTTGCGTCTAATTCCGATGTACACGACATCGTAGAATTCATTGGCAACAAGGTTCTTGACACTTCGGTCCCCACCGTTCGTTCTTGTCCTTCGACCCTGGATCGGTCGATCAGTCGATAACACGTCGGTCAGAATTCATTTCCATCGAAGTCCTTGACGCATTTGATTGCCGGCAGCACCTTCCGCTCGGGCGACCAACGAACCGATCGATCGATCGGATCTGCGATTTCCCGGATGTGCCTTTTTATGGAGTTCAAGTGTCTCGGTTAGCCACCTCGTAACGCATAGGGTCATATATGCGTCGCCGAAGAATAATTTCTTCCTGTCGGAAGTGTGTCAGGACTACACGAATGGAAGGGGAACCATTAATCTCTCTAGTATACATATATTAGAATAAATTATTGTTCAAGAATATGTTACACGAAAACGCGAAGTTCGCAACATTGATCTATGCGAATGGAAATTTCTGTCGACACGGCTTCGCGTTCTTCACTTTCGGTACCGCTTTAAAGTTAACGGTCGAAACGGCTCTTCGTTTCGAACTCGAATCGAAGGGGAACGAAACACGGAACCGAACGGTATTACGAAGATCTAGACAACAATGGCTTCCAACACGCCCGTTTCTCCGGAGATCAACGGTTTCGAGAACGGGCGAGATCTTTCTCGAGGAAACCACCGGCGCTCGAATCCACCATCGGGGTTCTTGAACCCGCGCCGCGTGTCGTAGGAGTCGTTTGCTTACGAGTGAAAGTTTGCGAAGAAAGCTGTGGCCTGACGGCCGGCTATCCTCGTCAACTTATAGCGTCTCGTGCATCCGAGACGGAGAGCGTGCCGGGGAAACGAGCGAAACCGGGTTCCTCCTCTGAAACGATAACCCGGGGCCGTTGACACTCGCTCGGATTTTCAAGATCGTTCGCCAGGCTTGTCTCTTCCTTTTCTCCTCGCCTTGGCTCGGTGATCGATGAAAGCGGTGAGACGAAGAGACAGAGACGAGAGAGAGAAAGAGAGGACAATACCTGTCGATCGTAAGTCCTCCTCCGCTGCTAACAATCGCCGGATTTGCAACGAACTCGTAACGTAATCGGAGGTGAACAAGATTTCGTATAGCTGCTACAGGTTTTTCTTTCGACATTTGGCCAAGCTAATAATTAGACGACGGATTTTATGCGTTTATAATAATACAAGTACAATAATAATAATAATAAGTGAAATGCGAAACTGAAGACATTGCATGGATTTGGGAATATTATCATATTATAATACGACTATACTCGAATGATTAACCTTTTTTTAGGCACGACGCGCCACTATAGTGGCTTCCGCGGATATCATCTTTTAGAACGACATGCCACTATAGTGGCTTTCGCGGCTGTCATCTCTCTGGACGACGCGTCACTATAGTGGCTTGCTCTAGTAGCTCACTCGCTCATCGTTTGAACCAAATAATCGTCTTCATATGCATTATTTCACACTTCTTTTGTCTTCACATCGATTTACAGCAGTATACAGGGTGTCCCAAAAATGTCTCGCAATCCGGAAATGGCGGGTTCCTCGGATCATTTGAAGCAACTTCTTCCTTTACAGAAATGTTCTCCGAGGCACCGTTAACGAGTTATTAACGAAAAACAGTGACCAATAAGAATCGAGTACGGCTGACGCGAGGCGGCCCAGCCAACCAGCGCACGAAGCCCAGTTCCGCTCATTGGCTCGATCGCCTCGCGCCAGCTAAGCTCGCCTCTCATTGGTCACTGTTTTTCGTTAATAACTCGTGAACGGTGCCTCGGAGAAAATTTTTGTAAAGGAAAAAGTTGCTTCAAATGGCCTGAGGAACTCGCCACTTTCGGATTGCGAGACATTTTTGGGACACCCTGTACATACAGACAGAATATAGAGTATCAAATTCTGTACAGTACACATCAGACTCTGCCGTCCAGAGAAATAGCCTCGCGCAGAATTCAGCCGTACCTAAAAGGTTAAAAGAAGACATACATTTTTGTTTAACTTCTCTGATTAACTGAAATAATTTTTACTTTACATGAAGAATCGCAGTCCAGTAATAATTAATCTTTCTCGCTTCTCTTAGTATGAATTTCGATTTTCTACAAATTCTTGAGCGAAATGATAGCGACATTGTTCATTCTACAAAAATTGTTGACTCGCTCTAGCAGCAAATGAAAAAAATGTACGAACAAATCCTTCGAATTGACAAAATGTTACGTTAACAGCCGCGTTTTAAAGGCAAGATCATCGATTGCCGTTTTGGTCTCGGTCGCGCTGATAATTTGCATATAATTTGTGCCCGCGCACACCTTTTGGCGTGTATGACGAAACGGGTCCCGTGGCACCGATTATATTTTCTTCTCTCTCAACTCGACGCGTGTGCGCTTCCCAAACGATTACGCCATTACATATCGACCAAGTGTCCCGACCGATATGAGAACGAGCATCGTCGAGAGCTTACAGTTGCTCAAGACTCGAGAATATTACGTACGCGCATTCTCGCCGGTCCCTATTAAATGTATTCTAAGAACGTCACCGTTGGCAATAATTTCGTTTTCGGAGCTCTTTCGTCTCCCGGTTGCGCGAAAGAATTCCAACGATTATTAACGATCCGCAGATCTTTGTGCGAAACAAAATCGTTCAGGCAGAGTTCATAAAGACAACGTTGAAGCACGTTTTAATTCGATTTTCCGTCGCACGTCCGGCTTCTCAAATATATTGAGAAACGTCCAGAAAGTTGCGACATGTACACTAAATGCTCCCTAATTGACGCTCGCAAAAATGGACAATTTGTGCGATACAATTATTATGAAATACAATTATTCGCAAATTGTCCAATCTGAGCGTCAATTAGGGAGAATTTACTGTATGTCCTCCTACTGTAACTACTGTTTAAACTGTATCGTGCGAGCCAGTACGCGGATAATTCGTTATTCTATTCGAAACGACTGTTCATTATTCGACAGTTCCGATAGTTAGAATCCAGCAATTCGTGCGACGCGTAAGATTAGATTGTAAGTTTGCTAAGTACGAAACGTTGGTTCGCAGAAAGTTGTTCAATAAAGAATGAGTTATGAGCAATGCTGCCGGAGGAATGATTCCACGATAACGGTTGATCCATCGTTGGAATGATTGCGGAGGAAGCTAGTCTTGAAGCTTGAGCAACAAGATAGTACTGTCCGCTGCGTATCGATCGGGTATCGTAACCGGTGTGAGAAGGAGCATCGTGGAAAGCTTGAAGTTGCCCAAGACCCGGGAATATTACGTACACGCGTTCTGCGACTTCCGCGTTGCAGGTTGATCAACCGGCAGCCAGCACTCTCCTTTCTTTCACCAATCCTTTCGTTGCGCCCTGTTCCACGATACACGACCGTGCCTCGCCGGCATGACTCAATCGCGGTGTCCTCTTGCCACATTAAAATGCCTCCGCTAAAATGTTGCACAGCCTCCCTTTTCAACGCGATCGAAGAGATAGCACCCTCTCGCAACGCTTCGTTTTATCCCCTCGCTCTGCGATTGCTATTGCAGTCACAGAACTTTCTCGTCGTCCGTAATTCTCTAAGATAAAACGGAACCTGCGCCCGATTGTATGCACGCCGATGACCTAAATCGTGCCGATGACAGAAACGTAGAGACTCGATATTATAAACGGTTCGAAGAGCATCTAAATTTTGTTGACGCGAATAGCGGGATAACGGCAGACAATTTAAACGCGGTTATGAAAACAATAAAAAAAACGTTATCGGATACGTTTACACTTCGATAGACATTTTTGAAAATATCTCAAGAACCAATAATACTTTCGCCATGATACCCCAATAATTTTTTACGTAGAATGAACACAGAGGAATCGATCTGTACAACGAAAGATATGCATTTCCATTTAAAGTAATGATACAATTGTTAATAGCACACGCACCGATGTACTTAAAACAAAATCTAAGGTCCTATAGATGTAGTGCTCCTCGAGTCATTTATCTTCCTCCTTTAGTATTTTTTCGTAAATGCATTCATAACGGAGTTATGACCTGAAACAATTGCGTTGACCACCCTGTATACTGTACAGATCAAATGCTTCCCTAGGGGTGGGATGCAGAGTCTCGGTAGGAAGAGTGGGAGAAGCGAGCAGGCACATGTAGGCAGACGCGGAAGGGTAAGACGGGGTTCCAAGAGATTTGGAAACGTTTGGGCCCGTTTATTTTCTCAGAGTGGACGGTGACCTTTGAGATTTCGAAAAATACGTGACGTTGTCGGCGCATTCACATTAGGATCCATTTATACTAAATGGATCCTAACTCAATAGATTAGTGAATTTGAAGAATCGTCATGACAATTCACTATTACAGCTTTTAATTTTAGTGTATAGGGAACTGAGTCCTTTACTGTTTCTTATCTAATTATATATATATATAGTTGCTGATTTACTATTTTACTACTAAGATAAGGACTCCTAAGTTCATCTTGTTTAACTCGGTACTTTTTGCTTTCAGAACACGACTTCGACTTGAGAGTCTCGAGGATGCAGTGATCGTCGAAGACGATGATGACAAGTTGACCGATCGTAGGGGTTGCCCGGCATACGTCGCGCCGGAAGTTCTGCGATCGGGTCGCGCATATTCTGGCAAAGCCGCCGATATCTGGTCCCTCGGCGTGCTGCTGTACACAATGCTGGTGGGTCGTTATCCGTTCAACGACGCCGAGCACGCATCCTTGTTCGCGAAGATCTCGCGTGGCCAATTCGCGGTCCCCGAGTGTCTCAGCCCGCGCGCACGATGTTTGATCCGCTCGTTGCTGAGAAAGGAGCCATCCGAAAGGCCGTACGCCGAGGACGTGCCTAGACATCCGTGGTTGTCGAAACCGTTGCGTGTCTGCACAACGACCAGCAGATCCTCATGTCAGGATCAAGTCGTACCAGAGCTACCTAACAATCACCAAGACTGATTCCTCCGGGAGACGGACGAAGATTCCGCGCACGCTGCAACAAGCTTATGGTCTTAATCCTCTATTTGGACGAGGGACATCAGAAATGCTAAGACATAACTACCGAAGATCATCGTAAATTCTGTTCGCCTGCAGGACGTTTTTGTCGTAATACGTGGTACAGCTGGAAACTAACTACTGAATTTGTTGTTAGCGTTTGGGACGCGCCATCTTGATAGCACTGAAATTTGTTAACTTCTGCATTTTTATCGTTCAGCATGCTATTTTATTTTGTCATGCTATCTAAAACACCTACATAGGTGAAAAACATGTGGACTACTTTGTTGAGTGGATGATGTAACAGTAAAAACTAAGTTACTTTCTTAAAGGTTAATATTGTAATTGAAGTGCTGCGCACTTTTTGAAAATTCGAGAAATTGTGGAAATGAGCAAGTGTTAAATTTCCATTTTACCTTATCACATTAAAAACTCAACTTTAAAAATTTGTTAGAACTAAATGGTTCAGAATATCAATTGCGCTATATATTAGATATTCTCATTGAGGACATCCCTGAAAATTTTAGATCAATTAAACTATTCGTTATCTAATTAATGTATATATATTTAATAATGTAAATTGATCTAACTTTTTTCAAACCTTCAAGATATGTGGTGCTCAAAAAAATTGATTTTTTAAAATCGCAAGATGGTGTGTTTCCTGAAAATTATTGTTAGCATTGATCGATTTCCTTAGTTTGTATTCATAATATTTCATCTAAGGTTCAGAATAATTGGGCTGCATGTTAACCCGTGAAAAACGGACGCTTTTTACAACTATACAATCAGGTCTGATAAGATCCATTTAAAATCTAAATCTTTATCAAACATATTTTTGAAGGTAGTCTTGATCTTCTCACTTAACTAGATAGCTAGCAGTTTAAATTATTTGTTCAGAGCTTAGCGAGTAGATGATAATTTTAAAGCACACATTAAATGGACCCTAATTCTGCCACTCAAGCGGTAATTTTAACATAAGCTTAACAAGTTTTTTAAAAGATGAAACCTTATAGAAAAATTTTCCAGCAAATATATATATACATATATTTCTTAAGGCGAAACCGTTAATTACAAAAATGTCCTGTATTGGCCTCTAGAACATGATGTTCCTTTGTATGTTTGTATGCTAGAAACTCTTCTATGCTTCACCGATCGAATGGTTACCAAATAAAGGGTTAAATATTAGCTGTCGCATCGAGGGATTGTCTGATTCCGAATCTTTATTTTGTTTCGTCAACACGACAATAGAAGACAGCCTAGGATAAAAGCAGATTTTGTTGGAAAACGTTAGGGAAGGTCTAAGGGGAGATGATCGTTGTTCCAATTCTTTGTAAGCAAAGACCTGCGAGTAAGTTTGTTGCTGTTAACAATATCAAATTGTATAATTCATAAAAAAAACACGATTCATGTGTTTGAAAACAATTTTCATTGTTATAGAATCGTTTTTGTTCCGCAAAAAGCTCGCATGTCTTTGTGTCTTAACTTTCATATATTGAACTCGTTGAGATGTTGAATATTGTCTTATTAGGAGAACATTTAAATGTCAATAATAACGTATATACATAAATAGATATACATACATATAACAATAAGTTAAAGAACACGATTTTGCTAACTCTTAAAAAATGATGATAGTTCCATTTCGCTTCTCAAATCGTTAATGAGTCGTAACGGTACAATTTAAGGGATGATACAGTTACTATTATTTATTACATCATGTATGAACGTTAAGCAAACTTTTACAAACTTTTCTATACCAGAATTGCAACAACTGTCAACAGGCAGTTCATTGTGTAATTAAGTTTGTATCGGTTTTTGTGTTCTGAAAATGGTGACAACTTCATGGGATCATTATGGAGTCAATAACCGGTAGAGAGAAATTCTTGTTGAACGATTACACCCTCTGATCTTCGCTGATGGTTTGATTTGAAGAAAGTACCAAGTGTTCTTGTATTTGATATCTATACAAATTATTTTCTAACTTCGCGGACATACAGTTAAGCGCAAGTTTATCGATTGCGTGTGACGAACATGTGAGTGTAAGAGACTTTTCCTTTTTTCTTTTATATTTTCTAACGCGATCCTCTGTGCGCCAGAAGCGGCCGTCCTGGCGCACAATTCCTCGTATCATTTGAGTCAGGGTACAATGGTGAGAGCGTTCACGTTGACGCTGAAATGTATATAAGTTCAGTCCACTAAGTCCTACTAAATCGTTAATTAGAAAACATTAATAAGATGTTCTGTACATAGACAAATAAAGTGGCGTTTATGATAAAATCGTTGCTGAACTGCCTACGCATTCTGAGTTCCTATTCTGACCATTTCAACGAACAGGTTGAATTGAATTACAAATGAATTGTATCATTTTAACAGTAAATTTACCATTTAAAGTGTCTGGTTGCCTTGTGTGAATGACAAGATTGAATTTATTCAGATTTTATGAAATTTTTATTACACGTGTTTGAAAATGGATTTATTCAATTATTGCTCCTGAATGCATCTTTACAATTTCAGTAATTGTGAAATCGATAATCTGGTGGTAGTTTTAAAATTGGTATGAAATATGCATTTATTACATTTTGTTCCTGCTATTATAGATTAAACCATGTATACAATAATAAATTCGACACAAATTATAGTTTTCTATTTTCACTTTTTCATCTAAATATTCTTGGCTATAGAAAAAATTATATACGTACATATTTTAGTATATATTACAAAAATAACTGTTCAATTTAGCAATTTATAGCTATAATATTTTAAAGTAAGTATTATTTACACTCACGGAAATTACGAGAAATTAAGGAATATAAATTAGTAAACAGTTTTAGTAACATAGCAAGTGGTCAATTCAAAATATCAGTTGTCTGAAATATAAATGTTTACGTTGCACGTTTAATCGCATAACAAATCTTTGCAATCGATTGACGTTATATAATTTGTTTAAACAACACGTAATAGCAGAACGATATGTATTACGTAAAACGATTTTTTTTATGTAATACTAAATTATTTCATAGAAAACTTAATACTGAAAGTATCTAACATATAAAAATCGAATATTGTAAAGAATATTAATGAATATGATTTTAAAGTTATAGAATTATGAAATATTTAATTTGTGTGTTGATAAAATATGTTGGAAGTGCTGCAAGATAGATGTCGCTGCTAATCAGAGGATTTTCTTTAAATCTGTAAAAAAACTTAAAGATTATTCCTTTAATAAGTACATTTTTTAGTAAGTTATTTAAAATAATAACATAATTCAGAAAAGATAATAAAATTTGGAGATATTATACACAGATGTATACATGTATTCAAATGGTCAGCAAGTAAGACTGCAATCAAACCACTACAACAATGCAAATATACCTAGAACATTCTACAACTAGGTAAAATTTGCGAATATAGATCAATCATTTTTCGTATGTTATGAATCATAATAAGGCGTTCGGTACAATGTCATTAAACAATTTTGTAGAATTCGTAAGTTACATAAAGCAACTTTATATTTTGATGCACGAAGCGAACAAATACATTAACAGTAAAACTAGTTAACTGCCTATCACAGATACCACAAAGAAGTCGTGCCTTTACAATTGTCAAAAGTAAATATTACTGACGCAATTGCAACTTTTTTACAATAAATAAACTGTTTATAGAGCCAGTCAAATCAAATTCTTCGTAACACTCGGTACTTTACTATCAGCGTTCGATGATTTTTCAACAAAGTGGAAATTAACTGCTAATTAAACGTCATTGATTAAACGATATCCATTCGTCTTATTTTAAACACATTGTCTGCCGCAATAGTGGATATATTTGCAACCGAATTGAATGAAAAATGGCCGCAAACGTGAGAACAGGTGAGTTTATCCTCGAACCTGTCATTGTTCACAATAGTTCAAACAATGTGAATTACATATTTCGGTTTGATGACGAGTGCAAGTGTCAACATTTATATCGCTACCGTGCTTGAGATTATTCTCGAATTTTGATCCTACGTCATGCTTTCAGCTCACACGTCAAATCAAAGTGCAATTGCGATTCGTTAAATTTCCATTGTTATCGCCATGCCTTGGGGAACCGTATTGCGTCAAATCGCGGCTCACATTTGATAGCGAACTTGTAATCGTAGTGTAGAGACTCGTTTATTCCAAATACACATTTTTTTCCACGATTCCTATTGTGCATCCGTTTCTACGCATCTGCATCTGCGCTGTGTAAGATGAATGTGTAGGAGAGTGTCCGTGCGATCCGTGCCTGGCCGTGCATTGCATGCACGTGATAGTGTGCGTTAACGAAGTTACATTTTAAATATCATCATACATATCTCGTGTTTCATTTTAGAAATGCGAATCCCGACACGAACAGCTCCTCGTCCACCCATTAATTCCACTGCACAAAGGACTGCTGTTTGGAACAGCTCGTAAGTTCTATATTATTTTAATTAAATAATTATGATACTGTGTCATATTACAAACAGGTTTTAAAAAACAATTACAACATATAGGTAATTTCACCTGACATTGCCATCTAGATTCTATAGTTGATGTGGAAAGTATTTGTACAGGAATTAATTTAAATTAAAACTATGTACATCCCTATCAGTAATAAATTTGAATTGAGAAAAGAATAATAATATATATTCTTAAATGTTTGTAGATCAGATTTAGTGCAAACAAAATTTCTTTCTCATCAACATCTACAAAAGTATTAATGAAGACAGCCATAGAAATAGACGTGCAGAAAGTATTCATACAATTCAATAAAGAATAAAAATACTATGAAAATAATAATTAATGTTTTAATGATTTGTGGGATTGCCTTCTGATTTTATAATAGCTTCAAGCCTTTTTGGTATGGAATTTACTAAGTTAAATGTAACAGTATATTTTAATCTATTCTACTAGCGAAGGAGCTTTTATACTTTTTTTTTAATTTAATACTATGATTACAAATTTCTTCCTCTAAATTGTTGCATTGCATTGTAACCAACTATATTTATCATTTTTGTAATGTTTGGCTTATGTTTCATTAGTTCTTGTATTTCTGATCTCTTAGCAAAATCACCTTAAAAATATTTAACTTTGTTATTTTGGCTCGCTTTGTATTATCCACAGAATATTTTAACACTAATATTTTAATATAACAAACAAAGCTGTGTCTTCTATGAAAATAATGAAGGATTATAAAATGGTGTAGCTACCATAGAATTAATAACTGAAACAGCTATGAGTCATCAATGACTCTCAACTAAAGCTTAGGGGATATATGATCCCATTTAAAAAGTAAGGTTGACTGTCACAGATCTGTTATGCTTACACCCACAGAAAAATTAATAACCAATTAACTAAAAATGTTTTGCAACATTTTCACTATAGATAAGAGTACAGCATATATTTAAAAACTGAGGTTTTCTTATTAGTGTCTAAATTTAACTTATTTTTAATGCTTTCAGAAATGATATTTTTACATCCACTTTCTCACAACAACCGGGTCAGAAAAAAAAACCACCTCCTCGGCCACCACCACCAAAATTTAACAAGAATTATGTACAAAACCAAAAGGATAGATTGAAAAAGCCGGTATATAAAATTTTCTAATTAATATACATACATATAGTGTTTCAGTTAAATGGGACTATGTACCTAGATATTTGTTTTATTTATTGTCATGACAAAGAAACCTTCTCAAGACAAAATTATACTAGTTCAAGATGCGCGTACAATAGTAAAAAGAAATTTTTATAATCACTTCTTTACAAAAATTCAAGTTTATTCCTATTCTTTCTTCAAGGTCTGAATGACCTTCTTTCCATCATTAAGACTACCCCTTGAAACGATATAACTTTGTCCTGAGAAAATTTTTGCATGCAAAAATTAGTTAAACAAATGTTTATGTGATCCAATTCAGCTGAGAAAGCCTTATATATATGTACATTCTTATTTACTGTGATTGTAATTACTTTGCTTAATAACTTATGTAGGCAAGGTCAAGAGAACTCTTGACTAGTCTGTTTGGGAAGAAAAAGAATGACCATCATTCAAGCACAGTACAGTTAAATAGTCAAATACAGAATACGCTATTGCACTCAGAAACTCTAAATGGATCAGTCTCTTTGATAAACCTAAGTCCACCTGAGTCACCAACTTTTACAACTCGTTCAAGCAGTGATGGCCTTAGTATAGATAGTTTTGGCAGTGATGGCAATTCAAATCCATCGGTGTTCACAAGCAGTGGAAATACATCTCAAACAGAGAGTGCCTTTGAAGATGATTTTGACTTTTTTGGAATGTCCATTAAAAAAACAACACAAAATGATCCTTGGCAGATTAATTCGATGTCAGACCCATTCGGACCAATAGAAGTTACTAATCACAATGCATTTCAACCTGTGAAGCATGTAGGAGATGCATCCTTCTTTGCTTTCAATACGAATAATTGTAACCAAGTGCCTTTTAGTCAGGCCTGTCCAAAACCTATTCAGTCAATGCCGACTATTATTCGTGCGAAACCACCGAAACCAGCTGCACCAAAAATTTTACAAAAGAAACTAGGACAGCAGATCACTCAGGTTGAAACTGAGTTTAATTCGTTAAGTAGAGGAACAACGGGACCTTTTATTAAACCGATGACGTTAGATTTGACACAGTCATGGCCAGAAGATACTAAAGATAGTCCTTCACCACCAATGCCTACAATACCACCACCTGCACCTCCATCAGAATATTTTGCAGAAGAAGATTCTGACCGTTTTGCAAATAATAGCAAAGAACCTTTTGGAATTGCACTGTATGATTTCCCAGAGGTACTCGAGGATGATCTATCTTTCAAAGAAGGAGATATAATATATTTAATAAGGAAAGTAAATGATGATTGGATGGAGGGTAGAATAGGAAGTAGACAAGGAATATTTCCGATCAATTTTATCGATATCAAAGTACAATTACCCGGATTACCGGACAATATTGTTACTGCTATTTATTCTTTCAACGGCGAAACACCAGAAGATTTAACATTCGATGTGAGTCTTAAAAATGTATATTAATGCTTTGACTACCAGAAGCCTGTTAATAAAATTTGTAATACCTGTGTTATATCTGAAAGAAGTTTAATAACATTATTGCTAAATATTAATTTCAAAATAAATTCGTTCTTGTCAAAGTTATGAAGCACAAAGTTTAAGCACTATTAAGTAGCAGCCGATAGATAAAGTATATACAATATATTTCCTACTTATAATTATTAATAATTTAATACATGTTTATTAAGTAAATAAATTTAATTTTAATAATAATTTCTTGCTTATTTTTGTTATTTATGTATGTTACAGGAAGGTGCAAAAATTACAGTTTTATCAAGGTTATCGCAAGATTGGTATTACGGTGAGTGTAACGGTCGGAAAGGACAATTTCCAATAAATTACGTAAACAGAACCCCGTGCAATATTCCCCCATCACATTAATTGTCACCATACACTAACATTTTAGAATCCGTTTTAATAGATACATATTTTTCCATTAATTCCTTCATAAAGAAAAAAGATTGAAAGTTAAATGTTCATAATCTGAAGTGTGCTTTTTTAAACATATTGTACGGATAAAGATATATTTTGTAAAATTGTATTCGGAAAATGACTGAATGATATAGAATCTTACATCGTTTTGTAAAATTTGCAAGTGAAATATTTTTTATAAGTTAGTAAATCAGATTTTTGAAACTACAATATTAAAAGGCAAGATAATCTTTTATTATTACTTTTTACGAAAAACTACAGATATAAATCTTTGTAATAATTTTGTTATGTTAAATGTAAGTTTATATCGTATTTCATACAGTTGTGCACAAAATTCATATTATAAGAAATATTTACTGTCAAAAAATATTTAATTTTTTTGGTATGATGTAGATATTATTTAAACTGTTTCTTCCTCCTAACATAGTTAATACTTATTGCTGTATATTAAAGATAGCATAAAATTCTAATAATAAGCACTGACTTTCTACAAAACAGTAATAATGTTCACTGTTATCATAAATTTGCATGGAGTGAGAAATTCTTAACTAGTATGTGCATAAACCTAATATGTACAGCGTTTGGGATTTGAACATCAACACTCTCATGCTAGTCTAACTCAATTCTCATGTCAAGAAAAGTATTAGATGGAACTTAATTTTTCGTATTTATGGTTACCGCTATATATGATTCTCATTTTAAAATAGTAGTTTTTTTATACTCAAAAAAGAATTAAAATTTTGTACATCAATGCAAGTCACACATGTAAATCAAATGCATATTTACATATGTACATAGAATATTTTTGTTTACATAATAAGCGTTAAGATTATATTTTTGAATATATTAAAAATAACAATCGTTACAACAGCTTTGAATAACGTGTCTTATACTAGGATCAAAAGTAAGCAATATACTAATGAGTTACACTTTTATTTCGTTTGTAATGGCGTTTACATTTAGTATGTATCAAGTTATATCCCTTAATCTAATAAACGCATATTGAGCGAGTTACCAATGCAAAAGTAATGCAGTATACACTTATAAATATAATATTTCGTTTTTGCCTGTAATAAAGATTCTTCTCACATGAAAAAAGATCGTATATTTTTGTGTAAATATATGATTACATGATTCTTAAAAAGAAACATTTAAATATTCAATTTGGGCATATCTTCGTGAATATTTGTTATCTATGTATTTTAATGGTATGTGTATATGAGAACGTGTGTGTGTACATAGATATGTGTTTTTCAATTGTAATGTTTGCTAAATTATTATAAAATTGGCTAAAGTCGAAAGAAATACGACCTACAGTATTAATAAGTAATATTTCTATGAATCAGTGACCTTTATTGGGACCAGCATATTCGACTTATAAGGTTAATTAATTATAGCGGAAAGAATTAAAATTAGTATTGCTATAATAATTATTGTGTATAATATAATTCGGGCGTATGTGTGTCATGCATCTACGAAATTATTTTGTTATATAAATTTTACTACGTATGTTAATAAAATTATTTAATACGCTACATAACAAAGATACCGATTGTAAATTAAGTGGCATAATAATAACAATAATGAAAACGAAATAGGTCGGTCAAAGAATGGAGTAATTGTAAAAACTTGCCATGAAGTATGTAATAAAGTACACAATAAAAAAATGTGTATGTGAGGAAATATTTTATGATGTTTAATACTAACAGTCTTTGATCATTTTTTTCTCTTTTCTTTCTTTCCTATCATTTAAATATTTGTCACGGTACTACCATTGTTCAGTCTAGAAACACTGTCGTTAATAGAATGTTCGCCTAGTGTTATGACTTTTATCAATAATACATTTGAACATTGCATAGATTTTGTGTGCATAGGGTATTTCGGACAAGAGATACATTTATCAATGTGTCTTGAACATACACGTTTGTAGTGCCGCGTTTTTTGTATCACAACGTTCCTAAACTTTTCACCTGTGAGATAATACAAAAAGAAGTTAATTGCAAAATTCCAGTGGTATACGTGAAAGCATAAACCACGGCACCATTTTAATAACATTTTCTCCTTCAACCTGAAAAATGATAAAATATTTCAGGATAAAATCATTTAAATAGATAGTGGCTCCAAAAAGTATTTGTACATACAATTCTTGGATGTAACTTCCTACGAAGAAGGTAGTACATCAATGTAATGTACATTTTGGGCATAGGAATAATATATGCTCGTTGCCAGTTAGAGACATTGATAATTTACAAAAATAATAAAACCCTGGAATGACTTCTTTATGCAAAGTTCCAACCGAAAAATTGGATATTCAAATACATTTTCTACCCACCATAAATGATTGAATTTTTTTCTCTTATGTATATTCATACCAGTGTATATACTCAGCTTTCTTCTTTGGTTCAGTAGTAGGTTCTTTGATCAGAATAATGTCCCAATAAAGTTCCAAGGTTTCAACAATGCCCAGAGGCAGTAAGAGCACTAAATAAACAGATGATACTACAAACAGTATTCTAGATGTGTGATGCGTTTTGTTCGCTCTCTGTTTGAAATTTTCTAAGGAATAACGTTATTGAAGATACGTATATCTTTTTGTCTATTGAATTTCAATTTAATACATTACACTTACGAGTTAGTTGGCAACGAATTCTTTCAGTTTTTCTCATATGACAAATAAGCAAAATATTCCCAACAAATATGAACAATAGAGGTAGCCAAGTTGATAAAGCTATGTAAAAATACATGGCACTACCCCATGGTTTGATCTTTTTCTGACATGGTATGAATTCAAAAACACTGTCTGTTTCATATCCTAAGAAAAACTATTTTGTAATATTTTTATAATCTCGTTAATATGTTTATTAAATAATAAATATAATAACAAAATATGTTTACCTCCAGAATACAGTTTTGTTAATGATATTACAAAGCTGGTGCATATTAAGGTAATTATAGTTATCATTTCAGAACAATTGTTGCAATTACCAGGTATACCAAAAGGGAAAATGATAGCAAAGACTCGTGTCCATGTGAGTGCTACAACGAGCCAAGTTGATGTAAATTGAAAGAATTCCATAGTAACAGAATTCAGACTGCACAGAAATCTGCTATTCTAATAAAATAATAACTTTAAGCCTAAATCATATTATAAGCAAATCAAATAGTTTATGTAGTGCTTACCATAAAGAGATTATTGACGAATGGAAAATGAGACTTTGCAATACCCACAGCATAATTAAAAATTAGTGCTCCGTTATCAGATAATGCAAGTGCTTTCAGGTAAAGTGACAAGTTTGATTCGCAGAGTATAGGAGTGCTTAGCATCATGAAAGAAACAGTGTTTAATAACACACCTATGTAAACAGTATTTAATTCAGTATTAAACAATGAGTCATAAGAACTTTGCACTAACTGAAACCACACTTACCGAGGATTATAATCAACGGCGTTATGTATCCAAGCAGGAAACGCACAATATTAACAAACGGTTGCAATGATAACCAGTAAAAACGTACTTCACATGGCCACACATTTTCTAAATCGGGTTTTGTGAAATTGTAAATGAAGTCCAAAGTTGTTAATGACAGTGAACACGATAGATTTCCTCTGGTAAACAATGTAAACACAAAATCGTAAGAGAAAATCTTAATGAACAAGATTAGGTGGTTCCAAAATACATGAACTACTTTAAAATCATATTCATTTATAGTTTAGTCTTTTTAAAATTTAATTTTATATATTCAAGGATTTTCTCACCTGGTATCATTTTTCACTAAAAATTGAGTGGTTTCTACAGTCTGGAATACCACATATAATATCAGTATTATAATGTATGCGTTTATATTTTTTAATGAAAACATTTGTGAACATGCACAAGATTATTCTGTGAGCAAGGAATTAAGTTTCATAGAAATATGAACGAACGACTTATAAAATCGTTACACTTAATGTAGTATTAGAAAAACGTTGTTGCTTAAATTCTGTGTGGCTCTTCCTGACAAGACTTTTCACTGGCATGACTAATAATGATGTATTACTACTTATTAAGAGCTGCAAAGGCAGCTGTTGTCAATTATCATAACAGAGAATTATTCCTGGTAAATATCATTTCAATGCAGATAACAGCTTACATACCTCTTGTATACCAGTAGGAGCACACTCGCATCTTGTGTACACTAACAATAAAATGCAGATCTATCTGCATATCTAATGATAAAAGCTCCTGTGGTACACGTAATTATAGGTGTTTCCCTAAAGTTTGTATTAGCAAAGACAATTATATAGAAGTATTTGGGAAGGAGGATTTTTATCAACAAAAGTTGTATTATTAAATAAATTAAATATATACGTAGACATTAAACAGAAAAGTAATTGGATTTTTAATTTAGATCAAAATGATATTAAAAAATATAATGTATTTTCATATGAATGTAAATTCTGTACAGAATTTTGAATTCTTCGTCATTAATTTTATTTTCATAATTTGTTTTATGTAGTTATATAAAATATAGTCAGTACAATCATTTGTAGCAGATACAAAATAATTTATTTCTGTTCATGATTTAAATCACAAATTATAAGCACCAAATAAATATAAAAGTAACAGGAAAATAGATGGAAGTGTTGCATATTAGTATAGGAAAGATGGATCTGTGATGCATGTAATGCGATGTAACACGTTTGTTACTATAAGAATTCTTACTTTAATCATACATATTCTATAGGAATTATCTTCATTTCATACAAATATAGTTTGCAATATATTTTTAACATACATTATGTACATTTATAATTCACACAAATCCATGAGTGAAAGGCACACATTGAAACCATATAGTAGTCTAATCTTTATTTCCACAATGTTATTAAATACTGCTTCTTTTTAAATAAATTTTCTCATATACAATTCGTTCTATCGTCTTCTTTATTAGGATAAATGATTAGTTTTTGACTTTTTTTATCTTCTTAATCCCTTTCCTACACAAACTATATCATTACACATGTTCATGAAACACAATGAACGTATTAAGCATGATTATAGTGTTCCATAGGAGGTTGCTATACACTCAAAAATGAGTTAAAACAAATTGAGAGTGTCATTACCGAAGATTGTACTATAGCTCTATTTGAATTCGACATTTGGGAAAAGAAATAAAACTCTCAATGATGATTGTGAGATTGTTCACGATCAACATGGACATATTCTAAATATCGTTATGTCTCGTTATAACACTTTAACTACCGGAAATTGGGAATTTTAATCAAAGAATCTTATTGATTGCCTTTTAGATGATAGTTTCTAAACAAGTAACATTATATTGCTGAAAATAACTTGTTGATGTGTGAATAAAATTACTATCACTATAAACAAACTGATTAAGAAATTCTCGATTATCAAAACTTATTTTGTCAAAGAATTGTTAGATCATTGTAGGTAAACTGTAGATAAAGTGTTAACTAAAATGGGAAATTTAACAACTGTTGATTATGCGAGAGTTATTGGCATATTGTCCCATTCCTTCATGTCAGTGGACACGTTCATATTGTCAAAAAACTTGCCAACGAATATGACTAGTCTGACATGGACTACCACATCAGAGAAGATTATGGGTTCGTGATCATAAATACATTGAGAAGAACAGACTTGGAGGTAGCTACTCAGTAGGCAGTACAAGATCATTTCTTATCACTGTACCATTGAAAATGGAGATTGGCAAGTGTTGCATTTTTTCATTTTTTGAACATAGTTTTCTGTAAATAAGTCCCACGAAGGGAGAGAGAGACAGAGAACACTTTCTCATTAGGCAAAAACTGATATCATATCAGAAGTTTGAATCATAAGTACGAAACTTGTGGCATGAATGTAGTGTCCTATTTTGAGGCTGAAGAATATAACTATAGGAATAATAAATTCTTGTTTCTAGGGACGTTATTCTTCTGTTATTGATTCTCTAGCAAAAATATATCCCTCTCATCTAGTAAATTTTGTATATCTTGGTAAATACTATACAGGGTAAGTAGTATAATAGCTAAATTTACTTGAAAATTGTCTGTTGCATAAAAAAATGTTTCAAACAACAATTATTTGATATTGAGTAAGATGTACAATAGAATTAGTTTTTATACTTCACTTTTTTACCGAGATTTGAAAGGGGGCTTTTGGTGATATGTGTAATATTTAATCTTGTGATTCATAAAAGCGACGTATGCTGAGTGAAAAATGATTAAGGTACACAAGAACAAAAACTAATTATTACCGGGATATACAAAAGCTTTTGTCACCTTTATACCTCGATTAAAGAGAAAAATATAAGAAAATTAACTATTGAATTGCATGCCCGATTTGATACTGAACAACTTTTATTTGAAATATTTTTTTATATAATAAATAGTTTACAAATAAATTTAGGTGGCATAGTTAGATGACTTACCCTGTATAAGTTGATTTGTAATTTCATACCTTCTTATCTCTTACGCCAATTCTCTCTATTACAATTCCAATATATAAATAAATTTGTATATTTTCAAAGGAATCTTTCATTTAATAACAATGTTTATTTTTTCGAATACTAATAAATTCGTCAGACTCAATATACACTTCGAAATAATTCTATAATATTGGGAATTTCTATACTTTCTATAGTTGTTCTTTACAATTTCTGCTTACCAGTATTTTCTTTAAATATTTAAAATTCTTTTCGTTTTTAAACATATTTACAGTCACACTCATGAAAATGTGTAACATCGCTTTACTTTGTCTACCAACAAAATATAACGCAGGTAATTTACTATTTATATTATTAATGTATAATCAACGAAAATGATGAATTTCTTTTTTTAGTCCTACCAGTTTACTAAATATAATTACAATATTCAATTAAGATACGTGTCCGAATGTTTATTAACACATGGCTGTCTCCGTTCTCATTTCTTGTGTTTGCCAATGCTATATTTACATTTACACATTTATGAACCACAGGAAATACTTGCACTCTATGTATATCAATAAGAGTAAACAAGTTAATGTTTCTGATGGAAAGAAAAGAAAAGAAAACATTGATTACACGTGTACATTACAAATACGCTGTTTAGAAGTACGTCCACCTTAATATTTATCGATTTTGCACAGTACTATTTTAATTATAATTTTTTAAACACACAAGAAAAGCAACTGTTCTTTACGCTCATGGTTCCATTGCACAGTACATCTCAAAATATTTTTGTATGTATATCGATTTCCGAATAAAGATTCTAAGACTCACATTGTGTATAGATTACAGCTAATTACATCGATTTTATTGATGCGATGTTTGACGTATCTATTGAACTGCATTTTATAAAATGGTCTCCTTAAAATATAAGTGCAACATAATGTCTGTTAATTATACTTCACAAGATGAACGTTCATATGAATCACTGTACTGGATATTAAATTATTATTCTAATATAGGAAAATTTATATTATAATTAGACTGTAAATATTTATGCATTTATATTAATTTGAACAGCAAAACGTAGTACTCAAAATAGTTCAATGAAGTGTAATATTTTCTTTTTTACAAATTTGTGTTTGTAATGATACATCTGTCTGCATAAATATTGACAATCTAACTATAATTATTAATTTCACATATTAAGTACATACCTTAGAGAAATGAAAAGTTCTTTGATGTGCTTATGAATAAAAATTACAAACACAAATACATGTAATTTTTAAGAATTGTATAATATACATGCTTGAATTGAAAGCTAGTCTTATATTCTCAATCACAGCCACTGAATAGCAACACAAAGAACTATAATACTTTTCAACTTTTAGCTTGTCAGTTTAATTCTTTTTAAAATTTTGTTTCTTAATTATATCGAAAGTGTACTGATCGAAAAGTGTGTATTTTGGGAAAGTATTAACAAAGATGTTCAAGACAATTATGTATTAATGACTAGCAAACTAAACGTCAAGCAGTATTTTTAACATGTACATGATCCTGTTTTTTTGACTTTTCCAGAGCAACAGAGTAAGTATTGAATATCTTCAGTTTTGAATGCAGCAATAACAGGAAACAAAGTAAATTCCATTTGATAGAAACTAAACGAAAATTGCCTGCATTTTTATACTTAGTCAATTAGATGATTTTTAAGAGATAAAACTAATGTAGATTAGTATACTCAACATTCGAATCTCGTTCAAATTATTGTACTGTGCAATCCTACACGTAATATTTACAAAAATATGCCTCCTGCAAGTGCTATCTATAGTGGTATTCTTTCATTTCACTTTAAGCCAGAAGTGTACAGCTTTTGCATGTCACAGACTTGCACTGATTTGCTACATGTGTACAACTTACATAAGAATCCAGATCTTGACTTTAGTCAGGTTTGTATATGGGTATTTTTGGAATAAATTCAATTAATAGAACCTGGAAAGTGAAAACAAGTAAGTGTGCTGCTTATATGTAAGCAAGAATCAATACATATATAGTAGCTTTGATAATGATGTAACTATAAACAGTAGGAGCTCATATATTTTAATATGGTGTTGAATATATTAAAATATTTAAATTGAGAATTATACAAACGTACGCTAAATTATTTAGAGTGCCATGTAGCTAATCTTTTTTCTACATTTACTTACATATTCCATCATAGACGACGTATCACATCTTTGTTTTGCCAGCCTCCAATGTAATCCAAGTTTATGATATAGTCTACTGTTTTCCCATTCTAATAATTTGTTTAACGAGTGCTGTGTCTGTATAAAGATATACAAATTTAAAAAAACAGCATCACTATTGTTTCTTCGAAAGAAGAAGACTTCTAGTCTGAGAATGATTTCTACAGAATAAATGTAGAAAATATGTAAAAAATAAGATCAGTAGTTTTAACAATGATTGAATACTTACTCTTTTACTTAAACAGATGACAGGCCAAAGAGAACAACCTAATGTACAACAACAGCAGACACAGCCACAAAATAACCACTTAACATTAACGGGTAAAGTTTTTTTCAACACACTGTTTATTCTCATAACAGTTGCTTTGAATTCTTCTGGGGCAACGCGTGATACCAGCTCATTTGGAAACCCCGATTCAAAACAATTACTAAGACCAAATCTGAAAAGTAAATCTATTTGTACTAATGAACATTGGAAAATACAATAGAAATAGTACATAATTTTCTTTCCATTTACTATAATTGTTAGGAATTCGTAAAAACTACATTGCAAATATCAACTTTATTTACAGTGACTTGCAAAAGTATTTAAACACCCACTATTCAAATTTCGTAAACAGTGAAAATATATAATGTTCAGGAAAAAATAGTACTGTTTCTTTTTAAAACAATACAACGGCATATTATTTTTTTATACTTTCACTATTTTTTTAAATGGAATGCTACATACATTTTTGAACAAGCAAATAAAATTTCTCCAGGTTACATTTTTCAAGATTTTTAAATGGCATTGTACATTTTTATTATTTTTATGTGATAATAGAGGTCAAGATCAATTTTTGACATTGATTTATTTAGCACACAGTGCTATACTCCCAGACTCTACAAGATTAACTCTGGAGAACATTTATGAGCATAAATCGAGAAAGATTAAATAATTATAATCATTCTTGAGATACGTACTAAGAGAACTAAAAAAAAAAATCAGCACTATTCATATAAAATAAACTACATAGATTTAATGAAAACTTTTGCAACTGTTTAGTGAAACTTTACAAGAAATGTTCTATAATTTCTGCAAATATTATTTGATTCACTTTAAATTTTGTATGCATAATTTCAATACTCGTGTTGTACAATACATAAAACATTACTTTCAGAACTTAAAGTCTGACATGCATATTATTATCATTTATAGTTTAAAACACTTGTTTAGATATTTTACATTTTGAGAAAGTATTAATATACTTAAAATATTCGCTCGAATAATAATTCTAAACGCAATGATTTAAATTATGTTATTGACAGTGATTCTCTGACACGTGATTGAAACTATTATAATAAATGAAAAATTCATGAAGGAATCCTTAGTTGTGAATCACAGACTTCTAAAGATAATTTGATAACCACTAGTAAGTAATGCGTTAATAGCGAGCGTTTGAACACTTTTGAGTGGCACCATATATAATATGAACATCGTTCAAAATACAAAAAAAAATGATGAATCAGATGATATCTTCAGTAAAAAAACGTTTGTAGCCTTGTTCATTTGTCCTCAAAAGATCTTGAAGCCCGTATGTACGTAACGATGGAAAAGACAATAGAAGTTTTCTTACACAGTCATGTTTCCAGCTCCCCGAATAACTATGGGATCCGGCACCATTGTCACGTAATGTTCCTCCAAATTTTGTTCATTTTCTTCCTCCTCTTCGTAGATCGCGTCGAAATCTGCCATTGTGTGATATTCGACAGTTCCCGCTCTACGAACAACACGATTATATCGTCGTACGGAAACTAAGAGCGGACGCTTTTCTCATTTAGATTTTCCACAGAATCACTGCGCGTGCACGTCGATGTTTAAATGTCACGCACAAACATTTTCGCGGCCGCAGATCATAGGCCAGACAGTAAACTTTTGGCTGAAAGTGGCTCGTAACGACACCATTCACAACACAACACACGATGCGCACTGCGGATGCTCACAGCTCATCAATTTTTCATTCAATGCGATTTCAGGTTGACCAACATTCCAGCGTTCGTCTACGAACGAGTTCGTATTGTAAATTGCGATTTACAACTTGCGATTTGAACACAGCTTAGTTCAGATTACGCGCGCTACCGAAATTTTATATTTAAAACTGGAGATATCGAAGATTATTTTAAGAGCACCAAAGTGAATCTTTCTGAAGCTTTGAAGATAATTTGTAATATATCTGAGAAATAGAAATGCCAATTTCTTGATTGAGAACATTCAGTAGAATGTAGAAGTGAATACATTGTAAAATATAATTTCTTTTATTGATAACTGTTATGAACAATTGAAATCAATTTTTCTCGCCTGTTATGAGTAACGTAAGCACAATTTCTGTCACTGATAATTGTTATAAATAATTAGGATAAATTTCCTTCATCGAAAACGATTACAAGTGACCGAAATAAAATTTTTTTTCAACATTATTGATTATTGCCAATAAAAAGAATTTTCAGTTCATTGTAATTGTTATTTGGAATCAAAAATTGAAATCTTTTAGTTATGTGGTTTTTTCAAAAATTTGTTCACATTTTGCGATTTATAGCTTAATTAACTCATTTTTAATTCTTACCTACGAAAAGATAGGATTTTTATTTACATTGTTGATAAATGTAAAAAATTCAAGAAAAGTTCAGAATTGTCAAATTAATGGGACTATAAAATATACCTTATGAATACGGGCAATATCTTTCACATTGTTTCTTAGAAAAAATTGTTTAATTTACTTTTTTTTATAAAAACTTCAAATTTATCGACGACAATTGATTATTAATTAGCTGCGTGTATAATTTAATTGTAGAATACGTAAACATTTAAATAAATGAAAATTTATACAAAGGTGAAGTATTAATTATTACAATAATCAGAGTGCTACTATTGATCGGAACAAAAAGAAAGACAATACGGTTTTTTGAAGTTGGTAAATCGAGTTCTTTAATTGGTAACTGAAATTCGATTTGTATATGGCAAATTTCAAGAATGTTACACAAATTGCTTCACCGAAATGATAAGACAAATCGAATAGGTTAATGTCTTTAAAATAATGAACTTTCATAATATGATCTCGACGTATTGTTTGGTCGATATGAAAGCGTTCAACGCAGGATAAGCTTCAAACACGCTGGCACAAACACATCAGAAAATTGCGCGGAACGATTTAACAAGTGTTTTCGATTAACAACATAGCGAGAATTGTGCAAACGCTTCAGATAGTCACAATTAATACACCATGCCGCCAAAACGGAAAAAAGATGCCAAGAAGATGGACCTCGAGCCTTTACCAACGTAAGTCCTATATCATACAGTAAATTCTCCCTAATCGATCCTCAGTTAGTACACAAAAATGAACAATTTGGGAAGAAGAGATACGAGTATTCTGGTTGATCTTATAATACTATTATAGATATAATATAAAATATATAAATTATATGTTATATAATTATAAAGTATATAAATTACTATTATAGATATAATAGCTATTATAAGAAGCGCTATTTTTAGGTGCTCTAATTCGAAAAATGAAATATAGTAAATTCTCCCTAATTGACCCTCAGCTTGGAAACGAAAATGGACACTTTGGGAAGAAAAGGTACGATTATTCGAGCCTTGCAGCTCGTTTTTATATATTAGTTATTGACAATCGAAAACTATTAAAACGAGCCGCAAGGCTCGAATGATCGTATCTTCTCCTACCAAAGTGTCCATTTCCGTTTCTAAGCTGAGGGTCAATTAGGGAGAATTTCACCCGAAATTTTCATAATTCTTTATGCAATCACGACAAAAATGGATGTACCGTAAATTCTCTCCAATTGTCATTGAATATGTAAACAGAAATGGACAATTTGAGAAGAGGAGATGCGATTTATTCGAGCCTCGCAGCTCGTTTTTATAGTTTTCGATTGTCAATAATTATTATATAAAAACGAGCTGCAAGGCTCGAATAATCGTACCTTCTCTTCCCAAAGTGTCCATTTTCGTTTCCAAGCTGAGGGTCAATTAGGGAGAATTTACTATATTTCATTTTTCGAATTAGAGCACCTAAAAATAGCGCTTCTTATAATAGCTATTATATCTATAATAGTAATTTATATACTTTATAATTATATAATATATAATTTATATATTTTATATTATATCTATAATAGTATTATAAGATCAACCTTGCACGAGAGCAAAGTAAGACATAAATGATTCTGTAGAAATTATATATAAGAATTTGTTCTTGATTTATTATTTTATCATTCATGGAAAAAGAATTGAGCCGGACATCCCGGAAATGATAGAATCGGATGAACCACCGAGGCCATTGGTGTCGATGGTCACAGGAGAGCCATTTGGGCCACGAGTCCAGCAAATTGTTGAGAAAATGGAAGACGAAAGCTCGGACGACGAACCCGAGTCCGAAAGCGACGAGGAACTGAAACGATTGACGGAAGATCTATCGGAAGTGCCTTCGGAATTCTGGCACATACAAAAGCTTATCAGATATATGAAAGCAGGCAATCAGACTGCCACTTTGGTGGCGCTTTGCCTGCTGAAGGACTACGACCTCGATAGTAGGGTAACGCTTCGTTGAAAATTGCATTTTACCTAGGATCGGCATGCGAATGTTAACAAATAATTTATGAAAAATATAGAAAAATAAAGAAAAAGATTATATATATATATATATATATATATATATATACATATATAATAATATAATATAATATTATATTAATAATAATAATAATAATAACATATTATATTAATTAATAATATATAATATATATACATATACATATATATATATATATATATATATATATATATATATATGTATGTATATTAAAAAATAGATCATTCAACGAGCCATCCAAGAAATGGGGGGCTTAGAGATTTTGGTGAATCTTCTCGAAACCACGGATTTAAAATGTCAAAGCGGTTCTTTGGCGGTGTTGCTGCAGATTGCGAAATCCTCAGAGATGCGACGATGCTTGATCGATCTGGGCATCGTATCACCCTTGATCCAAATGTTAAAACATCCAGCTAGAGACATACAAGTTAGTTTTCTTTTATAGTCGACCGGTATGTATGTTTATTAGTATATATGTTTTCCTCTCGTTTCGATGAAATGAATATAAGCGAGTTTTGTTACCGCGAAGATCCTGGCTGCAGAGACCATGGCGATTATTGCGCAAATAAGGAAAGCGCGCAAGCAAATACGTCTTCGAGGCGGCGTGCCGCTTATTGTAAGTGCTACCACGAATGAATGCCTGATCCTTTAATATCGAACTCATTAGAATCAAAGTTCCTATAACAGCATTTTTATAGCTGGACGTAATGGACGTACCCGACTCTATTCTCCGTCAGCCTTTCGACACCTCGAACGAAGTTAACAAGGAATTAATGTCGGTCGCGATAGCTTGCGCGAAGGTGTTGGACTCTCTGAGCAGCAGTCCTAAGATAAAAGAGGAGCTTCGCAAGCACGGCGCGGTTAAAATTATGGAGCGTTTCTTGAAATCGAAACACACGTCGTTGGTGATACCCATGATGGGTTCTGTTCAACAATGCGCAGTCATGGTAGGCATAGTCTTTTATAATATAGAGCAGGGGTGTCAAACTCAAAAGCTAACTTGGGCCATAATAATAAATAAACAATGCTTAATTTTAGGTGGGCCGCAACAAAAAATCAATGTTCATAGAAACAAATATATTATTGTTTATATTATATATTATATTATGTTATATTATATATATATATATATATATTATATATTTATATATATATTATTCTTTACGTCCTGATACTTGACATCAAAAATATTCATCTCGGGCCGCGAGTTAGACACCCCTGGTATAGAGTATAGATAATCCTGATCCTCTTCGTCGGCTGTAATCTTTTGAAACGAAAATGGAAATCGACATTTGCAGCCAATTTTCCGAGACGCGTTCGAAGAAACGAGCATCATGTACTCGGTGGTGCATCACTTGAAAAACGACGACATCAAATTGAAAGAGAACTGCGCCCTAGCGATATTCAACTGCGGCCCGAACAAGATTGCGAGGGACATAGTTCGGGAGACAAACGGTCTGGACATACTCTGCAAATTAGTTAAATGTAAAGAGGTTCAGGAGAACAAGAGTCTCTTGGCAGCGGTCACCGGCGGAATTTGGAAATGCGCGATAAGCCCCGAGAATGTGGCGAGATTTAATCAAAACGATTTGGTGGCTTCTTTGGTCACGTTCCTAGAGGAATACGAAGACGAAGATGTACAAGTAAACGCTGTAGGGGCTCTGGCAGAATGTTGCAAGGATCCTGCGAATAGAACCATCCTCAGAGTGAACGACGGTCTACCGAAACTTGTAACGAAACACAGTAATTAAGCGACCTGTGTCGTAGCGCAGGTACCCCCCGTATAATACGAGAGTCAGGTTCCGAAAAAGTTCACTGTTTTTTGACAACTAACACTTCTCAGTACGTAACTAAGCTTTTTCAAAACTTCCTCTTTCGGTAAACAAAATCTGCGTTTAGAAAGTAGAACTCTTTCCTGTATTTAGCTCTGCACTTCGCTTCATGAAGCTCTTCTTCTACTATCAATTCTTATACAGGGTATCCTAAAATTATGGTACTTCCAGGAAATTAAGGATTCCTGAGGTTATTTGAAGCAACCTTTTCCTTAGCGAAAATGCAATCCGTGGTTTCGTTTACGTGTTATTAACGAAAAACACTGACCAATGAGAAGCGAGCTCGGTTGGCGTGAGTCGGCCGAGCCAATGAGCGGAACTGGGCTTCGCGCACTCGTTAGCTCGGCCGCTTCGCGCCAGCCGAGCTCGTCTCTCATTGGTCACTGTTTTTCGTTAATAACTCGTTAACGATGCCTCGGAGAAAACTTTTGTAAAAGAAAAAGTTACTTCGAATGATCTCAGGAAACCTCCATTTCCCGGAAGTACCATAATTTTGAGACACCTTGTATACTTACTATACTTTCAGGATTTGTATTAAACCTTCTTCTCGCAGGTTCTAGAAACTAGTGACGCTAGAACGATACTGTGTTGTACGGGGGAAACCTATATACGAAATAATTTTGAAAATTTGTTAACGCATAGATCAGATTGTTAACGTCCACGCACGAGCCTCTACTGGAGAATGTACCGCTGGTGTTGAAGGAATGCGCGCAAGACGAAGAGTGCATGGACATCATCAACGATCCGGAGCACGTTCTGGATGGCGTGCGGTTGATCTGGTCGTTGCTGAAGCATCCCAGCGACAAAATCAAAAGAAATGCTTGTCTCGCGTTGGTCCCTTGTATTAAATACGCGAAAGACTCGCCGGAAATGGTGCGGGCGTTTGTGGGCGGACTAGAACTTACGGTCAGCCTCCTCAAGAGCAAAGACACCGAAGTTCTGAGCGCGGTTTGCGCTACCATCGCCGAAATCGCGACCGATCCGGAAAATCTGGGCATTCTTAGCGACCACGGCGTGGTGGAGGAACTGGCGAAGCTCGTGTTAACGGTAATTTTTCTATATTTGTAGCATACGACACGATTGACGATATAGATAATTATAATATATAATATATATATACTATATATTACTATATATTATATAGTAATATATAAATATATATATACTATATATTACTATATATTATATAGTAATATATAAATATATATATATAGTATAATATATTACTATACACTATAATATATAATAACTATAGATAACTATAACTATAATATATTGCGGTAACTGTTGCAATTTAGGAAGATGAAAGTCTGCGCGCAAACTTGACTTTGGCTGTAGCGTATTGCAGCGAATGGGAAGAAAATAGTTACAAGTTTGGCCAATTAAATGCGGTTGCGCCGCTTGTTAAATACATGTCCAGCAAAAATACAGACGTTCTCAGAGGCGTTTGTATAGCGGCGTACCATTTGAGCAAAGAACCCTCGAATTGCATTACCATGCACTCGTCTGGCGTGATAAAGGTATCAATGAAAAATATCGAAAAATACACGCCCAGCAGAAAGTATTCGATAAAAGAAATCAAGCGTCTATCATTTTTATTACTCGTATGTTTGATGTGACAAATTTTTCATTAATGAGAAAGTCAAATGGAATGGTAAAATTCGTGATATTTTTCGTGATTTTAATCGAATACTTTCTGCCAGAAACAATGTACTAATAATATGATACAAGTCAATTGCGATCTTAATGCAAATATAATATTTGCAATTATTTATAATGCAAATATTATATATGCAAATATTATTATATTATGTAAATATATATTAATATTATATATTATGCAAATATATGCAAATATTATAATAATTTTGCAATTTTGCAATTATTATATTTGCAATTTATTTACGTCGCAAAATTAAATCTAGCTATCCCAGTCAATACTTCTAGCGCATTTTTTTTACAGCATATATTGCGTTTGGTTGGATCCGACGATCCAGAAGTGCAGATTGCTGCTGCATCTACGATTCGAAACATAAGGAAGCTTGCGTTGACAGCGGAGAAGTTGAACCTTAAAGAAATGTATGTAACAAGATTAGTACGTGATTAATACTTTGCCTACATTTATATGCAGGTATAGTGGGCTATAGTGAATACTATTGACAGGATATTTTCTGATTTGTAGAAACACGTTGGAGGAAACAGATTTTCTCCTGTAATTCAAAAACGGCATTTAAAAATGAAGAATACCAGACAACGGATTGGAAGGAAATGTAAAAATAGAGATAGTGGTAGATTTTTAATAAAGAACAGTATTTACATACATTTACAGTTATTTAAAAGTTTCATTCCTTTGTAAAATTATTGAATTTTGTTCCCAGTGCACTCGATCGGAACTTTTAGATCTTTAGTATGAAACTGCAATTATTGTATAATTGTAATTATTCTAATGTAAAGTCTATTTTTCTAGCTTTAATTTAAAGCTAGAAACAATCGAAAAATATCCACGTTAGATTTAATAAGGAATAAAAAGTATTTTGGATACATTGAAGTATTTATTAGAGTACCCTGTATCCATAGTAAGTAAAAGGTTCATGTAAACTACTAAAAAAATTGGGAATAATATACG
The DNA here is from genome assembly GCF_051020955.1 of Megalopta genalis. Classification (NCBI taxonomy): domain Eukaryota; kingdom Metazoa; phylum Arthropoda; class Insecta; order Hymenoptera; family Halictidae; genus Megalopta; species Megalopta genalis. The sequence continues at coordinate 19,623,040 of NC_135019.1, read as the reverse complement.
CTATTTGGAACAACAAATTATTCTTACTGAATTCATCATAAAAAGTCGTGCAAATATCGGTAACAATTATTCGCTCCGAAATAAATTTGAAAATAGCGCCATTTCACGCAGTGGCAAAACGCTCAAACTCGTAGGCAAAACGACAAACAAGGTATGTAGGAATACCTTGTCTATAATAGTACTTCCACTAGATGGCTATGTATAGCACTTCTATGGCCACAGCAACAATACTTATGGAAAATACTGTAGCTAGCCGCAATTATAGGAATCTATGATGTGAGTCCGACACACAGAATCACAACACGTATTCTGAGATCAAAAGTTTTAAGAAACTTTACGGATTCTGCAGGTCGGTATCTTCTGTACATAGCTACTTGATAAATGCGAGATGGAGCCACCGGCATTTTCTATTGGGAATGAAAAAGTAACTCAATTCAAATAGAAATATTCATCGGATGCAATGACATTTTCTTATAACTTCCGAACCATTGGAGGTATTGCAATGAAATTTTCACTATAAATATTTAAAAAATAATCATTCTTAACTTTAGGTAATTAAATATTTTTTCCATTTGTTAATTAATAATGTTTAATTAATTTTGATTCATATTTTTGATAAATATGGAAAATAAATGATGAAAACAGTTTTTGATTTAATTGTCAAAATTTTATTAAAGTATGAAAAGTCATGATTTTCGCGGATGTTTACACGTACTTAGTATATGACTAACATGTACGTAAAAGTGGATTACCTAACATTTATCCTTCGAAAGTTTTTCTTTATCTCGAAGTTTTTCTTTTCTTTATCTAATTTTGTTTAAACATTAGATAGGACAAGAGAGTATTAGAAGGTTTCATTAGGAAAAGAAATTCTTATAATTATTATTAAACAGCTAGAAATAATAAATGTATCAATAGAATATTTTCGATTTGACGTTATTAATTACTTCCGTTACGAAATGATACGACGAAATAGGCACGGGAGTATTTAATAATATCATTGGCAAGAAGAATTCTCGTAAATATTAAACATCGAAAAGCAATCAATGTATTAACAAATCTCGTCACTGTAACAATTTCTTGAAACATTCGTACTTGAAAAATTACGTCTAATCCTGTGGTCACTTCTGGCCATCCTAGTGGTCACTTCTGGTAATTTTTCCCCTTTTATTTACACATTTTTTTTGTTATTTCGGTATTTAATTTAAACAAATTTTCTTTTTAATTTTAACCTAAATTTACTCTATATACTCTCTCCTAAGATCAAATTTTAGTTTTCTTCTTAATTTGAATCTAAATTTAATTTACTTTCTTCTTATTTTCTTTTATTTTCTCTTACTTTTCTCTCTCTCTTCTTCTATTATTCTCTCTTAATTTTCTGCTTATCTGTATTTTACCTTGAATTTCAACATGAATTTACTTTTTTGAAATAGAAATCAATATTTTTATTTGGAATTTTAAATCAAACCTGATGTCTGGGTTATATGGAAACTTTTGCACTTCCTGCTACTGCTTCTTCTCTCCTACATTTCTAGTTTCGATATAAACAGCGGATCAAAATTCTTAAACTAAACTTTAATCTTTTTTGCAGATAAATTATTCCAATCTTCAATAATTCTTAATTCTAATTCTCTTGAGAATTTTTTGTAGATAATTACTAAATTAAATATGTAGTCTTCCTAAGAGAATATGAACGCAAGTTTCTGCAAAATCATATAAAATTGCGAAATTATTTGTTGCTTTTGAAAATCTTCGTAGAGTAGAGGATTGATTGCTGCCAGTCATAATTGACAAGTGACACAGTTGACTGTCTCGCACCAACCGATCTCGTCTCTCATTGGCCACTATTTTTCGTTAATAACTCGTAAACAAAGCCACGGATTGCATTTTCGCTAAGGAAAAAGTTACTTCAAATGACCTCAGGAATCAACCCTTTCTGAATGTTAACATAATTATGGGATACCCTGTATACATATGCTCTATGACAGAGATAGAGCATTTTCGTAGACTGCTCTGAAATGTGCTGCAAAGTGAAGGAGGTGAGGTCTCATAAATGAGATTGGATGATACCACTCTGCAGCATATTTCAGAGCAGTCTCCGAAAATGCTCCGTTCTATCATGTGCAAATTAATTCCGAGGCCTGCTCTATGATATGTAGCAACTCTATCTTTACAACGCTTGAATGTTGTAAGTAGGTATCATGAAATAATGTTTCTAATTTAGTATTTACATGTAGATAATATTAAATTTCTTAATATGTATCTACATAAATACAACTTCCGTACGCATGCGTACACAGATGTTCTCAAAAAATATTGGAGTCTTCACTTCTCATCAAGTTCTCTGTATTTCAAATAATCAAGTGCGAAAGTGGGAACTGATGCGAATGCGTACGAATGGTTGTCTTCATGATAGATTTGACAGACATTAATTCGATCTAAAATATATTTAGTTATTATATAATTAAACATATAGGTATTTTACAGTAAGTATAGTATTTAATATTATAAAAGTAATGCATCTTTTGTGTAATTTCTAAAAGTTCGTCAGTAAAAGCTTCTGTTTGTAAAATAATAAATATTAATAGAATAAATATTTTCATTTTATTTTAATGTTGGTATCAGAATTTTTTAATATTTATTCTACTTCATTGTATTTTACTATTACTTAAATATAAACTTTTGAAACAAAGTAAACAATGCATTTAAGGTTATGTTATCAAAACAAACTTCACAAAAGATATTGCTTTTCTTTTAATTACGTTCAAAAGTAGTTTTCATTTATTATCAAATTTTTCTCAATATCTAGACAGATGCCAAGCGTGAAAGATGAATCAGAAGCAGAAGGGGAAGAAATGTCACACGATAGCAATGAAAGTAATCAGAGTTCTGCATCATGCGACAGCAGTGCAGACCATAGCGATAGCGATGATTCTTCAGAGATGGATGAGGATGAATGCGAAAGACGACGTAATGAATGTATGGAAAACTTAGTAGATTTAGAAAGACAATTTACACTCCTTAAAGAGCAGTAAGTTATTTGTTTTTGAATGATAAATTTCACTTGAATAAATTAGCTATAACTGAAAAAGTCATAATGCATATTCTAAAATAAAATTTTAGACTCTATCGTGAGAGGATTACTCAAGTAGATACAAAACTAGGAGAAGTTCGAATTGGAAAATCTGAAGAATATTTAATACCACTAGAACGTTTAAAAGAGAATATGAAAACAAAGACAGAAGTTGCTGGAATACTAAAACAATACAGGTTACAGAATATACAAAACAAATTTTTGGCAGAGGAGCAGGCTGCATTACAAAATTTCGAAAGTGAGAAAGAATTTATCTGGGATTGCATTCATAACGATTTGCAAGACAAAATTCGAAGGTTGGAAGAAGATAGAAATAATGTTGATATTCATGCCGATTTATGGCTAAACTCGACTGGTAGAAGACGTAGAAATCACACTGAAAGGAGAAGAGCAGTTTCCGTTGCTGGGCCTTACATTGTTTACATGCTAAACGATGCAGATATTCTTGAGGATTGGGCGTTGATAAAGAAGAGTCTAACCAGCCGAAAAACTGAGATGATTTAAATGTTTAAACAATTTTTGAACAAACATTATTAATTTGCAACATTGGTACTTTCTTTACATTTGTAGTTCTCTTATAAAGAGCTTTTCTGTGCAAAACTTCGATCTCAACAAGAATTCTAAATTACAATGTGACCTGTGAAAAAGTTCCATGAAACAATATCTCTGCCTTTCAGTAAACTCATTAAATGACAAATACCGTTACCATAGTATCCAATTTAGAAGCAGATCTGTCTACAAGGAATTTTACAATAGTTTCTGCTATGTAATACTCTCTGTTCTTTTAATAGTATAAGTGGCACTTCACTTATATTCGTACTATTCGTATATTCTAGTATTTTTCATCTATTGGAAAAACTACTAGTATATAATTGATATAATTATTCAAATAATTTAACATTAAAGGTAAACAGAATTTTGTCACTATTATTCTTGAATTTGAATTAAATTTGTTTTTGTAGAAAATTCTTTAGAATAATTTTCTTCGCAATGTCAAAGAATTTTTTAGTTTAAAAAGAACGTGTGTTTTTTGTTATAAATTTATTTTTAAAACTATCTTTCAAAATATATGCGATAATTCATTTCATTCATAATAATGTTATTAATTATACATGTACAAATTGTAACATAATAGTTAAATATATTTCATATTTTTGAATAAACTTTCAAGAAAAATATTACTAGCATTTATTGTGTTCGCCTTGTTTAATTAATTAAATATAAAAATTTGCCATCTTGAGTCACGCATAACTGGTATATTGAACATTTTTAATAATACTAAATATGACTGATAAATGTTTACTATCATTAATCAACAACTAGTACAGAATATTTTTGTGAACAGTGAAATTTTTAGCTTATCAACTTTGAAATTTCGCGCATTTGATAACCATGAAGTTATGGTCCAGTGAGAGTATAAAATACAGATAGTAAACTTTGCGAAATTTTATTTACCGGTAACAAAGGTGCATACGTACATATTATGTAATTTGCATTATTTAATCTTCCCAAAATTCAAGGTTGTTGAAGAAATAGTGCAAGTTCCTTTTTTTTAAATCTTGCAGAGACATTAACATTTCCGATTGCTAATCTGCATTAAGGAACTTTAACCTTACCGCTCCTGCGGTCGCACTTCCACGTGAACTGCTCAGAATCGATAAAGAGTATTCGCAAGTCGGGGTCAATTGTAGGACGACAGAACATCATTCTGTTGCGAACGCTCTGGGTGGATTGTCACGCGTTGCATTAGGTGAGCAATTTTCATTCAATTTTGTTTAATATTTATAAAGATTTGCTCTTAGAAAATCATTTGGTGCTTCAAAAGATATCCAGTTTCTGTTCGCAAGACCTCGGAAGTGACATTTTACAGGATTACTCAAACAGATGATCTTATCACGATTTGCGAATGTTCAATGTCGAAATTTTTCTGCAAAGTCATTGTACGTGGTATTTCGAGCCTATTGCAATTAATTTTTAATTATATCTCATCTCTAAATAATAAAATTGTTTATTTTAGTTTACGTCCTTCGTAGCTTTTCTTCCAGTGACCTTGACCAAGGTCAAATGTCTGCAAAAATCGAGCTCGGCTACCGGTTTTTGTTTCGAATTTCATATTTTCATTAGATAATGGTTCAATATTGCTCATTTTAAAGTTCAAAAGGGATTAAATTTATCATCGGAACATTTAGTTGCAGCGATAAATATGGAATGGTATTGATTTTGTATAAATAATAATTTTCTTCTGTTCTAGATTTTCAATTTCTAAATACAGTACTAAAAGTTCTTGTTCAGAAATGCCGATCCAAAGCATTAAAGCACGTCAAATCTACGATTCTCGTGGTAACCCCACTGTAGAGGTAAGGTTATGTAAAATGTGTTACAGTATTAGTTACATTTCGGTCATATCATAGTTTTATTTTGATAATAATGTTCTTTATAGGTTGATCTGGTAACAGATCAAGGTTTGTTCAGAGCTGCAGTTCCTTCTGGTGCATCTACTGGTGTTCATGAAGCTTTAGAACTCCGAGATAACGATAAGTCAAAGTATCATGGAAAGTCTGTCTTTAAAGCTGTAGACAACATCAATCTTACCATTACACCGGAATTATTGAAGGTATTTTTAAAACTTATTGCTTTGATATCTGAGAAATAATCAGGCAGTTCTAGGTATTAATTAATATTAATGGATTTGTCACTTAGGCCAATTTGGAAGTTACACAACAGACAGACATTGACAATTTCTTGTTGAAACTCGATGGCACACCAAACAAGTCAAAGCTTGGTGCAAATGCACTTCTTGGTGTCTCTTTGGCAGTTTGTAAAGCTGGTGCTGCTAAGAAAGGAATACCATTGTACAAGTAAGTAAATATACTTTTTCTATGTTTTTGTGTTTTAAAGAAATCTTCAAAAGTTTTTAAATGCTCTTCCACGTTTATAGAATATTATCCTGCCATATGTTGTTTTAATCTTTGTAAACAAAATAGAATCTGAACAGAAGTATGGAAAAAATGAATAATTACTAAAAAATTTATAACTAATTACTATATAAACATCTAGATTTGTATAGTACTAGTATTAAGTATAGCAGCTTCAACTTAAAAGCATTTATATTAAGTTTATACTTATAATTATTTTAACAATTGAAAATGGTCAATTTTTTCAAAATTATATTGATGACATAATGTTTTACCGTATTTTCATGTTATTAATTGCATTGCATATATAAGGATTAATAAACACAATGCTGCATGTTCAACTCATATTGTCTTATTACTTATATTTATTTGTTAAATTATTTCAGGTACATTGCTGAATTAGCTGGAAATAGCAACATTATTCTGCCCGTTCCAGCTTTCAATGTTATCAATGGTGGTTCACATGCAGGAAACAAATTAGCTATGCAAGAGTTCATGATTCTACCCACCGGAGCTGCTAACTTCACAGAAGCAATGAAAATGGGTAGTGAAGTTTATCACCACCTTAAAGCAGGTATCAAGAAGAAGTTTGGTCTTGATGCTACCGCCGTTGGTGATGAAGGTGGTTTTGCACCCAACATTTTGGAAAATAAGGAAGCTCTAAATTTAATTATCAATGCCATCAAAGTAAGGATATCCACAAATTATTATACTCTCCACAATTATTATTTTTAATTCGAATATTTTCATTTATTCTTTATTTATATCAATTATAAAATTAGACCGCTGGATACGAAGGAAAGATTAAGATCGGTATGGACGTTGCTGCATCCGAGTTCCACAAGAACGGAAAATACGACTTAGATTTCAAGAATGAGAAGTCCGATCCAAGCACGTACTTAGAACCGACAGCCTTGAAGAATTTGTATTTAGATTTCGTTAAGGAATTCCCAATTGTTTCGATTGAGGATCCGTTTGACCAGGATGATTGGGAATCCTGGACTTCCATGACTGCTTCCACTCCCATCCAGATCGTCGGTGATGATCTTACCGTCACGAATCCCGAAAGGTAAATTTTCACTTCAATTTAAACCTTTTGTAATGCTGTATAATTGTCTCATTTTGTTTCTTCGCTAGATCTTTGTTTATTATTTCATTGTTTTACCACCTATTTTGAACTAAAGCATTCGTTTATTACGATTTTTCATTTTTCTTGAAACTTGTGAAATTGATTAGAATGGTTTTAAATATTTTCTAATAAATTATAATATTTTTAATTCATTGCAGAATTAAGACGGCCATCGAAAAGAAAGCGTGCAACTGCTTGCTTTTGAAGGTCAACCAAATCGGTACCGTTACAGAGTCTATTAACGCTCACAAACTTGCCAAGAGCTCCGGATGGGGTACTATGGTATCTCATCGTTCTGGTGAAACGGAGGACACGTTTATCGCCGATTTAGTTGTTGGACTTTCGACAGGCCAAATTAAGACCGGCGCACCTTGTCGTTCAGAACGTTTGGCCAAGTACAACCAGATTCTTCGCATTGAAGAGGAGTTGGGCGCCGCTGCCAAGTTTGCTGGCGAGAAATTCCGTAACCCTCATGCTTAAACCATTAAGACCTTTTTTTTCAATGACATGAGGCTCTAGTTGTATTCATCGCAATACGTGATGGAACTTACCCTTCCATTACTGTTGAAATGTTGGTGAAATAGAGTCAAATGATTTTGCTGTAACTGTAGTGTGACAAATCGTGAAAATTAATAGTGGTAGGCTCGGATGCAATGGCCCACTGTTAAAAATATCAACTACAAATCAACGTGGGTCAGGTCGTCATTAAAACGGATGAACTATACTCATTGGAGTAATAGTTGTTAATTATTGATATGATTAAAAGTGAAGAGCATAATACAGGCAGTTTACCAGTGCATTTAAAACGTACTAGTAACAGACATGTATTAATATTGCGGAAATACTTATATTACGTATTTATTTTGAATAAATTGTTTGGACTTTGGTTAACATATCGTTGAAGTAGTTCACGTAATTTAAACGTATCGAAGAATAAATAGGCCTGGTGTCTGCCAATTTAGAAGCACAAACTGAAAGTTGTGAATAAACTATTACGGTTATTGTTAACTGTTGCATGTGTGAGCATTATACATTACGACGCATGTGCTAAAAGTATTAAATAATAATTATTATCACGAACTAAATTAACTGTTATTTTCATAAAATGAATAGCGTTAATCCTATTGTCACGACTATACCTGTAAAAGCAAATATTTAAATAAAATAGAAAAAAATATGTCTTAACAGAAATTTGATACGGATAATTTATTTATGTTTAAATTTACCTTAGTTAATTATACTGTCCCGACGAATTTGAACTTTGTTTCACGTTTTGCTGATCTAAATATAGCATATACATTTTTAGATGTTTATAATGTTATAAAACACATACCGTTATATTTGAAAGACTGCAAAATCATTCTATGCAAAAAATACGTACAGCTATTATTATTAAAGCAGTAAAATTCTCCAAATTGAAGAAACTGAAAATCATGGAGAAAACTACTCGGAAAATCTTATTATCGTCTATTGATTATCGAAAGGTAAAATTGGTATCGGACAGTAGTGTTTTAATTATCCAATGTTTAAATTAAATTTAAATAATTACTTGCAGTGCAATCGCCTTAAATCATAAAATACTTAGGCATGAAGTATTAAAAAGTTATATAAAGTTAATCAACATAATCGAAAATACAACAGCTGAGTGTGCCAATACTGCTTTGAGCCTCCGCATATCAACGTTTCCTTATACATATATTTAATATTTACAAAAATAAATCACGTTCAAAGTACTTTAAACATATAATATATTCATTTGTATGCTTGTACATATCTCGTATTTTTTTACAACAAAATATCTATGACAACAGTACAGTAGAGAACGGTATACAATATATAGTTATATCAATAATTCATTCATAAGTATGAGATGCAAGACAGCCTCGTTCTCTTAAGACGTAACAGTATCGGGTTGTGATTGCATTAAAATACATATAAGTATGTACTCTTCTTGATTACTCTGATGTCCAGTCTTTGGGTAGAACTTTTGCATCGATTTTTATATTCCGCGTCTAGTGGGCTTGATTTCGATTCGTATCGCCATCATCATTTTCTCTATATATTTCTCTTTCGATTTCGACAAAAGAAACGTACGTATTTTTACTTGCATTCGATGTTACACGTAACACCTCAATAAAGTACGAGTTCCTTCTAATACTGTTAGACCATTGTATAGTATCAAACAATGTAGTACGAATCAATCGATCGTTAAAAGGGGGACAACAATGAATTTAACATTAAACGACTCTCGCGATAAGTTCTACTTACAGTGGATCAGAATAGTATTGACACACTCAGTTTTTTGTTTCGTAATGGAAGTTAGAAAATTAGCATAATAATACAATCTAGACTTCTAAATTATGTGTTTTATTATGCATGTGAAATTAATGTGTTGATTTAGAAAGCTTGATTATTTTACTATTAACAACTATTACAGAAGAAACGAAAATCTTATAATTAAAAGGGTATAGTAAATCCTACATACAGGCGTTTCTAAGAAAAGGAATAAAAAATCCGTTTCTAAATGTTAGTCTTTCAAACATTATCTTGCTAGTTCGTATGACGAGACAATCAAAAGATCTCATTAGCTATAAGAATATAGAGGAACACTTGACATTAATAATACTAAATTCGTAGAAATGAATAAACTCGTAAGAAATGTATTGAAAAAGTGAGAGTAGTATTGTTTTTATGGTTCCGACATTTCACGTTCTTCCTAAATTATGGCACGATATTATTTGATTAAAGTCTAGCACATACGAACAAATTGTTTATTGTGTCCCCGAAAACGTGACACTCTTAAAAGTACAGTTACTGTAGAAACTATAACAGTGTACCAATATGTTTCTTTTATTGCAAGATTTTCGTCTTTGGTACAGTCTTTTTTAATGATAAAACAATTAATGTTCCTAAACCAGCACATTGTTTTCGTTTACGATAAAGCGCTGAAATATCTAGATTGTACTAATCTGCTGTTTTGTTGACTTCCATTATCACGAGAAAACTGAATGTGTCAACGGATTTTCGATCTCCTGTAAACAGTATGTTTTGTAAAAAGGAACCATGAACAATCTGTGCGACACCTTTGTCCTCGAACGAAAGCAATGAGAGAGAGAGTTGCAGATATTTCTTAAACAATGTATGTACTTTCGGATATCAATGTGAATGTTGTAAAGTAGGCCAATCGGTTTTCTGCTCCCTTCGTGTCCCGAGCACCGGAGGCCGTTTCCGGGTTTCCGTTCGACACGAAGGAGCGATTTCGTTCGTTAAATCTTTAACAAGAGAATATCCGTTAGTGAAAAAATATGCTATTTACACGTAAGGTATCTAGTTGTGCGTCGATTTATTAATTCGCTGTTGGGGTGTATCAAAATCTACTCAAAGGGGCGATAAAAGATTCATGCAGCCGTTATTTACAGATGTTTTCCCTTTTCTAGACGTAAACATGCGTGTACAATCCCGGCCGGAAGTATCGGATCGTCCCATAAGTTTGTGTCGTTTATTGTTCTTCCATTTTATTAAATCTGTTCACTGTATTTTTAACGTTTCAATTTTGAACGCTCACATTTCTGCGAGCAAAATGTAAGAGATTGCAAAGAAAATAAAGGTATTATTTTGCTCGTAATCGATGCAAATAATGTACATTAAGTGATCGAATTAAGAAGAAGTTGCGTTACTGAAAAGCAAACAACAATAGCGAGTTAACTCGTCTTTCTTAAAAGTTTAGAAAAGATGTAATCGTTCCCTCGTTTCGTAACTTCTTTCATTCTTTTTAATAATGATATTATTCAATGACTGTAGAATTGTCGTGGTTTTTCATTACAATATTTTTCGTTGTTTTTTCTACTACGTTATAGTGCTCGAAATAGGTGATAATCTAACGGGGCATTGTTTAGGGAATGTGCTGGATGGAGTAAAATTTTCCAATACACGTAATTCTTCCTGCACGTTTTGCTGAAGCACGATCGAGACAGCTGCATTTCGCAAGTTTATGCAACATTCGTACTTCCAGCTTCGATACAACCTGTTCCTATTTTCTTCAAGCTGATTTTGCAATATTCCATATTTCAGGCATCTCTCGAAAAGATAATCATCGTGTCTCTAGATTTTGAAACCTGTTCTCGTATATCTCAAATGGACGACTAAAACGTATCCGATATAACCAACGACGCAGATATTTTTCACACAGTTTTGTCAAATATCCTTTCCAATACTCGCACTCTTGATTTCACCCTGTGTCAAAGATAAAATGCTTACTGTTCTCTGATATTCTCGTTTCGCACGTCTTTCGTGAATTCAGCTCAATCATCTGGATTCACCTCATCGCTCTGCGTTCATTGAACAGAGCGTGGATAGTCTAAACGCATAACTTATCGGACGATCTAATAGTTGATCCGCCAGGAATCAACGTAATTGTACTCTGATCGAAAACATGTGGAAATCCGCTGAAATTCTTCGAAAGTAATATGATCCTCTCGCAGAAGACTCGAGTTACAAGCATCGTCGGCAGTTTGTTAATTGATTACCAGACTGCGGATATTTGTGCAAACATAAACTCTCTGTGGACAAAAGATCTGCTCCGTCTGTTAGGCTGTTCCAGAGAAGGTGAAGATCTTATTTAACATGTTCGCTACCAATATCATATACGAAAACCAATGTTACTTAAAATGATATAATATTCGTAAAATTTATAACAATTTTGCGACAACATTTTTTGATGCTTTGTATCGGTATATGTTATCAAAAGCGAATGTGTTAATTATTTGGAAAAATTTGCGATATCGATTCTGAACAAACTCAAGATCTATGTGTTCTAAGTGCGGGAAATCAATTAGAACGTTGCGAATTCTCGTTCGAACGAGTTTTAGTTAATTTTTCAATGCTTTGTATCGGTATATGTTATCAAAAGCGAATGTGTTAGTTATTTAGAAAAATTTGCGATATCGATTCTGAACAAACTCAAGATCTATGTGTTCTAAGCGCGGGAAATCAATTAGAACGTTGCGAATTCTCGTTCGAACGAGTTTTAGTTAATTTTTCAGTAGTAAACTGCAGATCTCGCAGGATCAACATTTCCCGAGGCAACTGAAAGGCGAACAGGAGTCGAATAGAAATTGATTTTCTCTTCTGTCGATTTTTATAAATCGATTCGCGCGCACATACATTTGTCATGAACGCAGAAAATCCGCAGTCTAGCGACAAGACATTCGAAATCAAATATTCGTGGGATTCGGCCGATACGGAAGCGGTATTCGAAAATCGGTTTGCGGGGAACAAAATCCGAACGTGTACAAGGTGTCCCGAAATGTTTCGAACGGAACAAGTGGACCTTGTTCCTGTTCGATCTTATTTTCCTCGTATTATACGTATATACAATGTCAGCGTGTCCTACAGTTCTCTTTTGTAGGGTAAAATTGGTTCGCTAACCTTCGAATGCTAAATTAATTTCTCATTCATCGGAAACGTAACGAAGCAACAGGGTGGACCGGGAGCGAATGAGTCGCGCGATAATATCTTGACACACATAATAGATCGATATGAAGACAAACTTTTGATACAGACACATGTACAGTGAACTAAATAACTTTTATCCGTAAGTAATTCTTTTCTATCGATTACATGCTTTTAATGAATATTCTTCTTGCGATTATCTGTTTTTACTGTTTTTAGTTTTTAAACTAACTCTTTTTATAATAATACTGATCATTGCTTAGTCAGAATTTATAATTGAAGTTAAAAATTATGGTCGGTGACGATTGTATCATTGGCAGTTGAGGTCAGTTATACATTTTCTTCATTTCTATTTTTTTTCATTAGTAACCATAATATTACTAAATGTTCTTGGATGATCGTATTTAAAAGTATTATTAGTTGAAATTATTTTCTTAAAAATCAATCAAATAAAAGTCAATCATCTATACCAGCAAGTTATAATAACTTCGTTAACATTGTAAGTCTAATAACTTTGTGTTAAAGTAATAAATAAAGAAGCACGAAAATATTTTATCGAAATTGTGAAGATTGAAAATATTATTTAGGTGTATATTACTCAGAAAATTACCACTGTATCTACCTTTATCGTTCGTGAGAATATTTTTCACGTCAAATATGACGATAACAATGAACGATTACGATGATAGACTTTTGATTCGTTTGGTCAAATACCCTTTACGAAGTGTGCATAATTGACTAGTGCGTTATGAACCAAAGAAGATTGAGACCTTTTGGTATACTATGCTTGAGACTATTCGAAAATTGCACGATGAATTTGCAGCCTGCAATTTTTGTGGTGAACGTAAACGTTTCTTGGGTGATCCTATTCCATAACGAAAGTGTCACTATCGCTTCCGGTCCACCTTACCTTTTCTCGAGACTTTTCCTTCTCTTCGTGTTTATTGTCAATGGATAATTACTATAAGAAGGTAAAATGCGATCCCAAGGGAAAACTTCTAATACCAGCAAACGGAAAATCGGTTAGCATTCTCGAGCTGACGATCACCGCCAAAATCACACGAATATTCATAAAGGCCAGTAGAAATTTGGCATGAATGTGTCCTCCATCTACAATCTAGATACCTTCTGTAATACATCCGATCACGCACAGGGCACACAACCACTCTTACGCTAATATGTACACACCACACAAAGCATCACATGGTTACATACATAAACTTTTTATACATTTGTCCATAATAAAATATCCGATTCTCTATTATGCTACTTTACATGGAGAATGATCAGCTCCACGCGAGACGTGTCCCGCGCCTCCAGCAATCTGCAGCGACATTAATACATGACACACGGTACATCGAATTTTTTTTTTTGTTGTATTTACTTCGAGGGACATATACAATCCTCGCAATATGTTCGGCTGTTTTTTTTCCGGGGCCAAATTCTCTTTGTCCGATTAGTATTTCCAGGGGGGAACTAGAACTCCGCTTTTCGACAAAGACTCGGCCGACAAAGATTCGCCAACCTTCTATCGTGTTGATATGCTACTTTTAGAAGAACCATTTGTTCGCAAGATCGCTCCGGGGAAGTTTCTATGCTTACTTGATTGGTTCTAACGCAAACGTAACGTCGTTCCTCGTGTTTATTTACAGCAAGTTGCACTGTGTCTTACGGGAGCAGCCAACTGATCTTCATACCGGTGATCGTAAACCAAGATCTCGCGTTCGACGAATTTTTGCAAATCTTTCATTGTCGCTTGTCGGATTTCTTAGTCGAGTTATCTTAAACGCGTGCGCGACGAGTTTACAGACAAATGCAAATAACACAATTTTGTCCCTTTGTCGTAAGTCGATAAAAGTTTAGCTCGTATTTCTCGATTAGTATTTCGAGACTTCGAATACAATCTAGTACACCGGGTAAAACATTTATAATATTAAAAAACATTCTCGCCCGTAAAGAGTCAATAATAAACGAGAATCTTTGACGCACCAAAAATTTGTACGAGCGACTATAGTCACCTTTTCACTAGCATACGTTGTTAAATGCGGACCAAAAAAACGTCGGTCATTTTAATCGTGGTGTTTGTAGACTAAATTAACGTTTTATTAGCAAAACGCAACTGTTTTATTCTAGCGAGTCACTTTACGATAAAATTTAAGAAAAAACTTTTGTCCTCTTTCATTGAACACCATTCGTACCACGGATCACTCTGCCGAAAGTGATTTTCACCGAACGCAAAAATGCGTAAACGTAGTTTCGCATCTCCTTTGTAACTTGACGTAGAAACGAAACTATCTTTCTTATTTTTACGCAAGCGCTTGGTTTACAATCGTAATTGTTATTTCCAGACCGCGGATCTTAATGTAAGATAAAACAGTCCTGCATCGGTCGCAAGTAAATCGGAATCAAAACGTTTCATTTCTTTTTGGATACAGTGAATTCTCTCTAATTTTCCTTCAGCTTGTAAACAAAAATTGACAATTTGGGGAGAGGCGAGACGATCATACGAGGCTCGCAGCTCGTTTTTATAGTTGTCGATTGTCAACAATCGAGCAACAAGGCTCGAATAATCGTATCTCCTCTTCCCGATTTCTCCATTTCTGTTTACAAGCTGAAGGAAAATTGGTGAGAGTTTACGGTAATTTGAATAAAATGAACACAACGAGTCGATATAACGTGTCTCTTTTCCATGGGAACCGCCGAGAATCCGCAGTCTAGTGATCTAGAACATCGGAGACTGTACATCGGACTGTGTGGACTGTAGATCGGAAAAAAAATTGTAGTAAGAGGTTTGTGGTCGAAGGATCGGTTGAAATTTCGCGTGCTCTAGGCCAAGAGAAAATTATGGTTAAATCGCAGACACTGCGTTAAGGCTACTCCTGTTGCGGCGCTTATCACTGGATTACGAAATTGTGTAAGTAGCATCGTTCCGTCGAATTTTTCAGCAAGCTCACTTCACTCTGTTCGATTAGCGTACTGGATGGATCAGAAATGGGGGTTGAGTATCACGTGGAGGCGACTACTGTCACTCCTTGTAATAAAGTATAGTATATTTAGGAGACTAAAGTATCAACGTTATCAGGCGTTTGTCGGTAGCCCCTTATCTCTCTTTTTTTGTTGTTTTCTTTTTGTCGGAAAATGATGGGTCAGCGACTATCCTAGGAACAACGTTGTCTCTCTTCTCTCTATAATTTCATTCTTTATACATAGTAATCCAATCTGCACGCACTGCGTGCATAATAAATAAATACTTTCGAAAGTGCGTATAAATCGGTGTATAATGTGTTACATATAAACAATTCGGCTTTGTTTCGATGCGTCGAATGATTCTTTCCAGCGGGGAGAGTTTTCGCGCAGCTAAATCATTTCTTTCTTCTTCTTTTTTTTTTTTCGTTTTCGTTTCGCTTAGGACAATATATTTTTTCGATTTTTTCTTCGTTTCGTTTTTTCTTTTTTTGGTTTTTATTTGGTTTTCTTTTTATCGGTGCATCTCGAACAGTTCTCCGTTCATCGAAGGATTGTCAGAGATCGTCCGCCGAAAGTAACCGTTCGACGCGCATGACGGAAATGGGTCATTTTTGATCTGCGAATTATATCTAAGTGGTAAATAAATGATTTCGATTACCTCGTGTACGACGACAGAGATCTTACGTTTTCGTTTCGGTGCATCGCCCGCCATCATGCGTCGATGATGACCACGAAAAAGGTAAGGATCGTCACGGAATTACTGAATGATAGTTCTGCGTCATTTTTGTTCCATTCCCTATGAGCAAGGGGTTAACTCGTGTGAACGTTCATATAGTTTATGAGCCATCTGTCGACCACATCGGCATTCTCTTTCACCCAGTGTATGTTGAACTTGATTTTCTCTAGGCTTTGCTCCAGTGCTCGTTGCCCGCTGCCAACGTCCACCCTTTTAAAGAATTCCGACACCTGCGGATCGCGACGAAGCTGTTAATTACTTAATCGCATTAAAAATAATGCTGCCGCGACGATATTAGAATTAATTTCTTAATTTTACAGCGAAGACATCTCGTTACAGGAAAGAAATGTTTTCGAAAACGTCTAAAGCTATTTTTCCTCCAAATATTGATCGATTGATTAACGTTCGCGTGAATTGATTAAACTAGCGTAAATTGATCGATACAGATCGTGATTAATAGTAATAAACATATTTCATTTTCCATTTAATTCTTCAAATTATTTGCCAGTGAGAAAAAGTATGAAATTATACGAGTAGTTTACAATAAGCAATTTAATTGTATTATTTGAAATAACGTAAAAGTAAAAGTAAGAATGAAAATATTTAAAACAATTCGGATAATTTCTTTTGTATCGATAATACCACGTCTTGGAAACTGCCTAACAATTAAATGAATAATTATATACAAATGGTTAAATAAAAAGGAACTATGGTTTTCAACTTGTTTCACGGCATTATATAATTTTTAATGACGAACGGAAAGATAAGTAGATAAAATGATTCAAATAAATAGAAAGTAAGGTAAAATAATTCAATGAAGATGCAAAATGAGGTTTCAACTTACTTCGTAGTAATCGTACTCCGTGAAGAAATCGGAGACGACAACGGAGATCAGTCCTCCCATTGTCAGCGATCCGTTGCCAAATAAAGCATGTATTTGCGGCCAATGTGCTTTAATGTGTCGCCACGCGATAAACTGACCGTCATGATTACTAGCGACCGAGGCTATGACAGTTTCAACGTCCTGCGACCTTACAACGTCCCGGTCTAACGAACGTAGGAGGTAACGTTGCAGTAGCCAGGAATCTGTTGTTGCACCCAATGCTTGCAACATTATTCTTTTCTCGCTAGGTACTTGAGTATTTTGATAATTCTGCCAACAATAGTTCCATTCCTCTTCATTACCAAATTTGATCCCTGCAAGCAGATTTCATGTATTTTTTTAAAATAGTAGTGACGTGTTTGTGGTAACAGGTCGGTCAGTTTCTGAAACATTCGTAGTCGTTAGATTCCGCTCAATAGGACGATGAAAATATTATATTCAGGAATGCCACTAACATGATTTTTTAAATTCTTCTAGTCGCAATTCTCATATTTAAAAATGCGGCCTCCCAGTTGTTGGGTCATTGAATTTGATAAAACTTTTCTAATGAAGCTAGAGCAGTACTCGGAACATTTCGGAACGCAACATTGGGCTCCGCCCCCTGACTACCGCCGCAGCGTCTCGCTCACCGCGTTGCTTCCATCGGTTGCAGCGCGGGGAGCAAGACGCAGCGGCGGTAATAGACAGGAGGCGGTTTCCAATGTTGCGTTCCGAGCACTGGTCTAAAGCACAAATAAGCCAACCCATAATTCGTCATTTTCGTCAATACTCATTATTAAGCTGGATTTTTATGCAAAATAAGAATTGTCCACGTCGATTGCAAGAAATAGAAATTATTAAGTCTACCGGAAAGTTCTGTCCGTTTGAGAAATGAAAGGATAGATTTTTCATAAATTTAATAATATTTATTGTACAATATAATTTCCGTCGTTACTTCTGACCTCTTGCCAGCGTGATGGCAATTTGTGAGCAACATTTTCCAAAAATATATGTCTCAAATGAATATGTGCATATCTATTGAAATTTGCAATGACATTATCAGACAGAACTTTCCGGTAGACCTAATAAATATTCAAAAAATTCTTTTAACCTGCATACTATTTTTAATTGCTTATTACGTTTGTTTTATTCTTTTTTAAATATAACGTTAATTATATAATCCTATTTGTATAGTGTTACAAATAGTAAAGTCATTTGTTATTAACTCACCTGCTACGTATACAACATCTCGAATGTTTGGAGCGATTCGTTCACCGTCCACCATCCAGTTCCTGAAGAGAGATTTCGCTGGTTTTACAACATCCTCTAATTTCAACGTTACAGCTGATTGCAAGACAGCAATTCTCAATAATCTGCGGAAGACAGAAAATGTAGAGAATAAACGCATCATTTAATGTTCGCTGTAGTAGATAGGGAAAATGTCATGCCAGGCAATTCCTATCTTACTGAATAGTAATACTTGTACGTACATCTCCATATATATTTTTAAATAAAATATAGCACGAATTTCACTTGGACTAACTAACAACACGTGCATATGAATTTTGTCTGTTTTATCGCGAAATTCACTATTAGTACTACTAGTGACTTATATAAATTATTGTCAGTTAATTGTCGATGTTCGTTTTGTATAAAAACAAAATTTGTTTGCATTAAAAATCAATGTTATAGAAAATCTTATTGACAACTAGGAGATACTTTTCTGCTGAATTACGATTCCAGTTCAAGAATTATCCTTTTATGAAGATAGTCATCAGAAATTGACATCTGCTATTTTCAAGGAAATATCGTTCGGAAGAATAAAGTTCATTGTCAAAGAAAATCGATGTAATTAGCGAATTAGATTCTAAGATATTTGATATCGTTTCCAATAGCTGCCTCTTAATTAATACTCACTTTTTCAAGTGCGATCCTTCGTCGACCCAGCCGACGTATTTCGTGACCGGAGTCAGCAATTGCTTCAAAAACGTAATGTATCTCTTGTAGCCTGGACTCTCGCTCAACCTTCCTTTCCAAGAGTGTAAATACCCAAGTGCGGTAGCCCATGGCACGTATTCCCTCTCATTCAGAAGATAAAGCGACAATTCGAGCGGTATCGTAGCATTCAATTCGCCCGCCTCGCATAAAGTGAACGCGTCGTCGATCAGATTCGCCCGATCAGCAGGACTAAATTTCGTGTGATCGTTCAGCAAAGTATCAATGATCGCCGTCCACATTTCTTCCGGATAAGTAACGCGATAGAATCCGCTTTGATTCACGTTGCATTTTATGTACTCGACGTCCTCGGGTATGTCGAACGTAACTAAAAATTAACAATATTCACTCTTCGTGAAATGCAATGTCCTTGAAACGTGAGAAATCATCGGGCAATAAATTCATTCATCCATGAGAATCGATATTCTAAGTGCAATTTGATCGATTTACTTGTTCGCCACATGTATTAGGTTTTTCGAAAAAAATCTATCCGCTGTTTTATATTTATTATTTCTATCGTTAGAGTTCTGCATATTTAAAATACGATTAAAAATACAAACATATGTACAGAATAAAAATAGCAAGCCACTACTGAATCAATTCATCTGTTTCTTCCCGATATGCATTGTGCGAAGTGACGATCTCAAGATTTATGTCGTTACGCAAAATAATGTAGAAAAATGCACATAATGCATTTGCCAATGAATACTCGCAGAAATATTTATAATAACAATGTCTAAAAATATTTAACACGTTCATGGAGTATTTTAAAAATATGTTAATCGTTTTCATTAGTGTAAGTTCCGAAAGCATGCATCTGTTATAGGCAGCGTAAGATCATGGGACACTGTTATCGATTTTTATTATAATTATAGCAACAAAGGACCGTCGATTCTGTATCAATTTTATAGCAAACACACATTGAATAGAAGTTTCGACCAAATCTAATACAATTATTATTAATTATACGGCATTCTTTAAATTCTATATTAATATTATTCATTAACGATCATTTGAGAAACGAAAGAAATTATTGACCAATAATTCGAACAGAAGTATAGGAAAGAATGACAGTTCTAAATAGTTGTAGATTAATATGTTCGTTATAATTGTCCTGTATAAGTTACCATCGGTTAAATTCATCCACACGTTGTGAAGCTTGCGCGGTTCTTTGTCTGTGTAGTAGCTCAACGGGACGTACCACTTGTAGTCAAAGGGCGATTTTGGTTGCAACAATTCGGTATCGTTTTCTGCCGGTGAAAGCAGAAATCGTTTCTGGCTTGCCGTGATGGTATTCCCGTCACGTGTGATCGTGATCAATGGAAAACCCATCTGTTGCGTCCATGTGTCCATGATAGCCTGCAAACGCAATTATTCCCATCAAATATTGACTCCACCGAATTTAAACATTTTGTATGCATCAAGCTCATACCATAAGCAAACTATGCATCTGTTTATTTCACAGAAATTCTAACGAGGCAGCGATTTCTTTTATCAATTTGAAGATCTTTTCAAGTAAAAAATAATGTAAAAGCATTATCAATTTTTGTTAATGTACACGTTTCCCTGTATGTTAATCAAAATCTGTAGTCTAATTGTGATTACTAGCGAACTTAAACTAAGTTGAAAGACACGTTCACCTTTATTTTCAATCCGTAAACTTATATGAAGAGCATGACAAATTTAGGCTATATAAACTTATTCCACAAATGTTATTTATCATACGGCAATTGTACATGTTATATGATTCTTTCCTAATAGAACAACTAACGTATGATAATATAATATTAATTATGTAATAATTCCCTGCTAACGTATTACATATCGTCTATAATAATTTTGTAAAAATCTCATGAAATAAACTAGAAATAAGTAAATAAAAGCTGATAAATTGAAGGACGTTTATACAATTTTCTGTGCGTTTTTGAACATTTTCACACCGACAAACGCGTAAAGATCCGCAATGTAGTGGATACTAAATGTCTTAATTTGCACATACTTTCACGTCGAAGGTGTGATTCGCGTTCCTCGTGAAAGCCGCCCACAGATCCTTCGTGTCTGCGTTACCATACGCGTGGGTGTTCAAATAATCGTTCAACCCGCTTTTTAGAACATCTTCGCAGAGGAAGCCTTCCAGCATATTCAGAATGGAAGCACCTTTGCTGTAGCTGATGTCGTCGAAAATAGCTTCGATTTCGTTCGGATCTTTCACTGGCACGCTTATGGGGTGACTGCTAGTTAAGGCATCGAGATCGAGGGCCGGTTGGGTCTTGTACAAAATAAATTGATCCATCATGCTCCATTTCGGTGAGATATGATTTACTCCTTTGTATTCGAAGAAGCTGGCCGCTCCTTCGTTCAGCCACAAATCGTTCCACCATTTCATAGTGACGAGATTACCGAACCACTGATGAGCCAGCTCATGAGCTACCACCACGGCGACCCATTCATGGGCTCCCGTTGACGTCTCCTGCGGGTCGTATAGTATGGATGTCTCCCGGTACGTGATTAGGCCCCAATTTTCCATTGCACCCGCGGCGAAATCAGGAATTGCTATCAAATCTGCGGACAATCACGCGAAAGTATTCTGTTAAAGTGATTTCTCATAGAAACTTATATTCATAATTACATAAATAAAAATATACGTGCAGTAAATTCTCTCTAATTGACGCTTAGATACACAAATGGTACACGCAAATGGACAATTTGGGAAGAGAAGATACGATTATTTGAATTTTGCGACTCGTTTTCACAGTTACCGATTGTCAACAATTATAAAAACGAGTTACAAGGCTCGAATAATTGTATCTCTTCTTCCAAAATTGTCCATTTTTGTGCACAATCTGAGCGTCAATTAGGAAGAATTTACTGTAATCACTAGATCGCGAATTTTTATGCATTTGTGGTACACACAGTTGCATTATTATTCTATAATTCATCACAAGAAATTTTCTGGTCGATATAAGAAATCTTTTTCTTTGTCAGATATTTAGAAAATAATTAATGACAATGATAATTTTCATAAAGATTCGCAGTCTGATGATTGCGATAATATTATTATTTATAATTATTCAAAGGAGTTCAATCTTCAAAATTTTACTGGACAGTTTGATAAGTGCATATTGTTCTCATGGCGAGTTTATAGAACAAACTACGGTAAGATAATACTTTCAGGTAATTGTTTCGATAATCGACTACCGTATTGCAAAATTATCGGATGCGGATACAGATTCTATCTAAAAGTATCATAAGGGAATCTTCGATTCAATAATCTGTAGGAACTTCAACTTTTTAAAGAAGTGTTCTGCTTTAAGGATCTTATGTAACACTAAATTTAGATTTAAGGATAAGCTTCGAACAGATTGGATCAAATTGATTCTTTTAGACCTTTTTCATTTACATAGTGCTAAAAGTGTATCCCTTGTCAATGCATCGATTTCTGTGCACCAGAATATTCACTGTCATGAAAAAATCTGATACTTTCAAACTAGTAGCGAAATGCTATTGTCTCCAATGAAGTACTTATGATTTGCGGAGTCTATGAGTACGTTGGACTGTAAAATAGGGCGCTATTACTCTCATAGTATGTACAAGAATAGCTTTATGTAAGGATACTCTGAAATAGTTGACATTATTCTGGGAACTAGAACAAAAATACAATCTTGCTTTATAACTCGCATAAAATTGCGCGTATAATTATTCTTGTAAAGTATTCATTATTTAATCGCATTAACCTTTCGCAGTACAAAGAGTTTCCTCCTTTCTACATCAGAATTTGCTATAATGAAATATAATTCAATCACGTTCCTATACGATTTATTTAAAACGGTCGAGAAATACTAAAGTTGTCTTGCGTGTCGTGTTATTGTAATATTATTCTTACGCACCGCATAATGTTGATGTTATTCGTACGTACCATGTAATTATGACATTATTTTTACGCACCATGTAATTGCGACGTTATTTTTACGTACCATGTAACTGTGACGTTATTCATAAATATCGCGCGAATCGGTAAAATAACTAAGAATTAATGCAGAAGTCGACGTCGAGTCTGGCTCGACGTAGGGCCGCAAAGAGTTGAGAGATTTGTTAACAGTATGTAAGTATGTCTAGTACGTACCTTGCTTAGGTAATGGGTAATATACTCCGAAAAAAGATTCAAAGTAATCAATTGTACGAGCAGCGGTATTTACAGCATATTGCGCTTGTGGAAGCATCGCCTCCGCTGCGTAGACGCTTACAGAAACGTTTCTCTTCGTCAGCTCCGAGACTCGTTTGAAGTCGCACACCACGAATGCCACCAGGTATGTAGACATCTCGACGGATTCTTGGAAATCGTCGCGCAGCTGAGGACATCGTTTTGTCAAAAATATGACATGTCAATGAAATAGTTAATTTCATTCAGCGGAATATTACACAAGTCACATCATTGTTAATATTATTCGCACGTTTTAGAACGATTATGTCCTAAGCTTCACTTCTACATAGATCACCAAGCTTTTTCAATTTGGTCAACTTTTCAAAGATCTTTTCAATCCAGCATCTCGTTTGAGACGCACCATTTTTTGCTACACAAATATTTCTAGCTATAGTAATTCCTAACTTCTCATTGCCATCTTTGAGATTTATATGCGTCTTAATATTTGATGAACGTACTAATTCAGAAGGTGGGAGAATAGTTACAAAGTATAAAGATAGTCTAAAGTAACAACTTATAGTGAAAATGACACAAGAGAAAGAATTATTATCAGTGATAGTACGCCTATGTTTGAGGAAAAACGCTTATCAGTGAATTAACCACTGATCGCATTTCGATTTTATTGTGTATTCTACGAAACGATAACAGCTGTTACGATAGTAACGTAAATACGATAGTAAAGTACGATAGATTTCGATAATTTCAGATACTTGTAGAAATAGATTCAGCACAGACATTTTCGAATGTGATCGAATGTGAATTGTTTTCGAAGTTAATCTAACGATTTCTTTTAATTTTATTTAAACTTATTGTAACGAATTTCTTTTAATTTTATTCAAAGTCGATGTAACGATTTCTATTAATTTTATTTAAAACTGATCTAACGCGCGATCTCGATTAATTTCAATATTAAGTCGACTTGCTTTCAGAGATTATATTTTTATTAGCTCAAGTTTTATAGCTATATAAAACGCCCGACAATTGTTTCTATTCGTTACTAATCAATTAGAAAATTAAGGTGAAGCTTTATGAAATTGATTTCACGTGCGGCCAACCTAATTATTTTGTATTACGGGGGTTTCATACTCACAAGTCCCGTTCCCATATAAAATCCCGCTTCTTCGGTGTTCATCACGGGCATATTGCACAGCGCAATGTGAAATCTATCCCTGGTTATCGATACTTTAAACTTGGCTTTAAATTGTGGTTCGTCAAAGCATGGAAACGCTGAACGCGCGTACGTCGGTTCAAAATGCGTCGTGGCCAAGTACCTGTAATTGAAAATCATATTCAAAGCGTCGCTGCATACGATATAATGATAGAGAATCGAAAACAACGACATTGATAACACATAAAACAATAACAATGAAGATATAAAATGAAACAGTAAGTTTAATATTTGAATTTGAACGTTAAAATGTTAAAGTGGTTGCTGATAATCGATTGTACTTAGTGCAATCGTAATTAGAATGATTTAGAAGATGAAAAAATATCCTGTTATTTTTTAACGAAGAAATTAAGCGATTAGAGTTTCACAGCGACCTCTTTTCTCCATCCGGGGTAACGTAGCTGCTAAGGTAGAACCCTTCGAGTTCACTCGTCAGCTTCGAGGTGAACCTTAAGTGCACCGTATAGTTTCCCCTTTTCCGAAATTTGCTTTCCTCGAGCTCCAGATAAAGCTGCTGATGTTTCGGATACTCCAGAAGCTTCGCGATTTTTAATTTATTGCCTTTACGATCTTTAACCATCTGAAAGTGTATTTTTAACAAATTTTTACGCCTTCTCAAAGAGAGCTGTTATCACGATGAACATTTGATATATCGAGAAAATATTTGAAAGGCTGGTCGGCGTCTTTGAACACGTGGTATATTCAGAATTTATATGAACAATAAGTAATAAATTGATAATTATTTAGTATTAATAAATAATCATTAATTATTATAATTAATAAATGAATAATAAGTAATAGATTCCCCCTAATTGACGCTTAGATTGTGCGCAAAAGTGGACAATTTGGGAAATGGAAATACGATTATGTCATTCTATGTTTTTTTATTGACTTTTTAGGCTATGCCATGAATTCGAAGACGCCTCGTATAAAGTATTGTCAGTGGAATGATTTACCTTTTCATTTATTGTCAAATTTTTACTATGGAAGACGATATAGTTGGTCTCTTTATCGACATGGAATTCGATTGTGACCTGTCCTGAAAGCAAAAACGAACATAAGTTTCTTCATCCGTACACTTTTCAGAATTATATTCGGCATTTAAATAGCACAGATTGTCTTTTGTGAAAATTAACTTTCGATCCAGGAAAATTGTGCATTTTTCGTAGCAAAAGCGACGATGCGAACACAACGTACCTTTTACCTCTAATGTGGTAAGGTTTGGATGGATGGTAATGTTGTATCTAGTGGGATGGGCAAACTTTGGTAGCCTCACGTTATTCCAAGGGAACACCTACAACAATTCGAATAATTGAAATTATCGTATCGGCGATCGAATAAAATGTTAGAACGAAATTGCAGTCCTTATGCATTTCAGACGTACAATTTTGAAGCAAGCTAAAATCCGAGTCTCAATGAAAATCATTAACAGGCTGCGGGTTTTATGCATTTCTGACAAAAATGAGTAAGTCAAACATAAAACTAAAAATACATTAGAAGAATTTAAGGATACATTATTTTCAACTTATTACGATCGTTAAGAGAGAAAAGATATTTTCATCTAATTTATATTTCTTACAATTAACTTAAATAATTTTTATTTTATTTATAAATGATTAAATTATTTTGAAATGCCATCACAAAATCCAATATCTGCAGTTTAACTCTCGAAAATTGGAAATATTGATCTGAGAAGAAAGAGTTGGAAATATTTGTGTTTTTTATTATTTTCATTCCATTTATTGGTTTGCTTCATTCCAACGTAAATAAAATAATACAAATATTATTATTGATTAGTGAACTGCAGATTTTACTCATTTAGGACAAAAAAGAACGATTTAGAGTAGTAGATCGATAAAAATAATTTCAGAATATCAAAATTCATTATTTTCAGATGATTAAAATGATTGAAGGAAGAAAGAAAATTCTATTTTGCAATTTTTGTTTTGCATAAAAGTCCCCGGTCTATTGATGAAATAATATGCTTTTCCGTTTTGTTTGAACATAGATGAAATCTCCAAGTGTAAATGCGAGCTTCGCCTTTTAACAGCTGAATTAGAGACCTAGGAAATTACAATTTGCACCAAGATCTAGTCAGTGTAACTATAGAAATGCATATCTCGCGGCTTGCATTCCGACAATACACTTCCCATGCATCCAAGAATAAACTATAACTAGCCAGCAGTCAGGTTTGCGCTCTGGATTATGGTCGTGTCTCGCAATTGATTTCCCGCCAAGATGTTTCACATTCATGTTCAGCTTTAGATGAAGACTCTCAAGCATGAATACAACAAGTATCGTGCATGTATATACGCTGTGTGTGCTT
Source organism: Megalopta genalis (assembly GCF_051020955.1). Classification (NCBI taxonomy): domain Eukaryota; kingdom Metazoa; phylum Arthropoda; class Insecta; order Hymenoptera; family Halictidae; genus Megalopta; species Megalopta genalis. The sequence continues at coordinate 19,596,196 of NC_135019.1, read as the reverse complement.
ATTTGAATCGCTGTCGCCCGTTCTATATACTTTTCAGCGTCTGATTTCGTGAAAATTCATTCGTCTATGCCTAAGCGAAAGAGACTAATCATAAATTTCGTTGATTTGAAACGCGCGAATTGGAATTTAAATGAATTCGATAACATTTACGATTTAATGCCGTGCGTGAATTTTATATTTTTGCAAAAGAATGTCAAAATTTTATTAATTTTTTTCTACGAAAGTAGCAAGAGTAATCAATTTATCGATATTTTGCAATACATGAGTTAAAATGTAAATATTAAACAATATATAAATTTAAAAATGTGACTAATTTGTTCATATTTTGTCTAAAAAGGAGTATGAATAATAAATTTTCCATTATTTTGAAACATACGAAATACAATTTAAATGTCAATTAATATTAACGTGAAAATGTTACTAAATTTTTATATAAAAAAACGTACGAGCAATACATTTTAATTTGATACAAATTAGCTTGAAATGCGTGAATTAATTTAAATGTCAGAAAATATTTTCAACGCGATAACCGTGCAAAATATGAAAATCTTATTAATTTTTTATGGAGAACGTATGAATAATAACTGTCGCACAGCATAATGTCGCACAGCATGAAATCTTCATACTGGTTCGTACAAACGTGAAGATGTTAAATCTTTTCCATTTTGGTTAAAGTACAAAATTAAACGGACATTAGTGTTGCGCGAGCTACATCGAATTACCTACAAGAATTTCAGATTTTTACGGCAACACATGATTTCAATTATCCTCGCATTACATCCCGACTATGTGCGAAAGGGGTATGTGCATACATGTTTCGCTCTACTTTAGGATTATGATCACACAGCCAACAAAACAAACATAAATGACTGTACCTCTCCATTAGTTGCAAGAGGCTCGCTGCTTTTTTCATCGTCCTCGATTTCCAGGGTAGCTGGCTTTTTTCCAGCGCAAGGGCAGTCTGCAAAAATTAAACACGAGGATTCGTTAAAAAAGAGAAACGACATCTACGGGACACCCGTCATAGAAATAGGCTAACTGGTTCCAAAAACCATTTCTAACCATTTGCCGTGTAATATTAAGTCGGACTCAACGTAAAGACTTGAAACAAAATTTAATAAATAAATATATGCACTATTTGCTTCTTGTAATTTGTAACGAAATTCTATTTTCTTGTTACACTTGTGTGTTACACTTGTATTGTGTTTAATTTATATAATTTATATATTATAAAGTGTTTAATTTAATAGATTATTAAAATTAATATATTTCATAAAACTGTGTACAAGTAAATTATTTGCTTGAAGAGATTCACGTGGAATATTAGAAGACATCCTTTTTATTAGTTCCGAATTAATTATAATGCCTACAAGCATTATTTCAGCATTACATTAATTACAATAAATTTCCTTTGTGTCCTAAGAAATTACTAGCGCCAAAGAAGGTCAAACTATCGAAGCCGAAAGGCAAATTGCACGGCAAAGAGCTAGACAATGGAATTATTTTGAGTATTTGCAAATTAATCGGTAAACTCGATAATACCATTTTGTGGTCCCGCGAAGGCAATGATGAATGATATGGCGAAAAGTATCGCAAAAACGACGGTAGCTATGCAAAGAGCCCTTTTCTGCGAACACACGACCCCATTGTGCTCATAAATGCTACGTTTGTGCAATCCCGTGTTGCTATCTCCTGGAACAAAGGGTCTCCTGAAGAATGGTGAACGTGCGTCACGCGTGAAAATATTTTTAATAACATCGAACGGACAATGAAACATCGAACAACGCCAGCCGACATATCTTAAAAGTATTATTTCAGAGAACAAAATGAATTTAACGTGAAAGAACTGCGAATTTCATGTCCACCGAGACAAGAAACGCGTCGAGTTTCATGATCTCGGGCTACACACACTTGACACAGATTTTGTGACTGGCCGGTGGCAGGCCACACGGCAACGTTAATGCAGTTCCTCGAAAACATTCGCGATTCTTTTATCCTTTTATCCAATGCGGAACAAAGAACAATCGTCGGCTACAAATTCCAAGACACGCGGAGAAATGTTTTGCTGCAAATTTTAACGGTGAAATTATACAGCGCTTAAAGCGGCTAGTTTCTGTTTAGAACCGATTCTCGTTACAATACGCACAACTAAATAAATAAATAAATTCATTTTATAATTTCATAAGTATCTTGTTAATTTTGACTCGTTTCAAAGGCTAAACCTAAATGTGACGAATCATAGATTTTAGGCAGTTTTTCAATGTTAAACTGGAACTACTTAGCCCTAAGTAATTATAGTTTACATTGGGAATGCAGTAAGATTTAGGTTATTCGATGTACATATATAAAAAGATTATATTGCATATTCTCGGAAACTTTTTGCGATATCGATGACATTAAAATAATAAATTTAAACGGACGAATTTTAGATTTTAGGTGTTTCCAGGTTCAAGATTTAAGACTTGAACCATCAAACAGGTCGAAATGACCTAATTTAGATTTCTCCCTTATGATTACTTAAGATACTTCTCCGACGAATTGTTGAATCAATTTGTACATTAGTGCATGTTTGAAACAAAAATCGTGAAATGTCTCGGTGAAAACATTACTGTAATTTCCATGGTACGTTACCGAAATCCTACACGACCCTTAAAAATGGATTACTAATTCACCTACTTTCGTCGTGCACTGTAAATCATCGAATAATTCTGTCACAATGACAACTTTCAAATAGCTTGCAAATACAATTGCAAATACAAACAGAGAAGCGTGAAGCATTTCGCAGTGTTCAGAATCAGAAAATGGATGATGAGCGTACGAGGATTAAACCGTCTGCTTCCAGTGCCCGTCGAATCAATCGTTAAACAAAAACAATCTGAAATCAGGCATCGAGGTATCCCAGCGACCAAATACGGAGAATCGTTTTCAAAATCCAGCAATCCTTTCGGAAAACAAACGGCACGGTCCGCGAGGTCGCAGCGCATTTCTCGGTTTCCATCTCGCAACAACAATACACAAAACGGCATACATCATTTTTCCGAGTCCCCCCTGCCCCCCACCGACGGTGCGATCCTAGTAGGTCACCGTGTCAACAATAATATCACGCACACAACGGGAACAGGCGGGTTAGCGTGGTTGAATTTGAAAGATCAGAAGCTTCTCTCTTATTGATCGTACGCACGTGCTTCTCGTATAGTCGATTCGCAGCCCGGAAAGTCGTAAGTGGGCCACCTAGTCGACCGAATCCAGCGTGTAAAAGAAAAGAATCACGTGGCAGGAAAAAGAGGGAAACACGGGACACTCGAAACCCGTGGTTAGAGGAGCGAGCGACGTGAACCGGGTGCAAAAAGCGACGACCGCGGAGCCGACGACTCGGAAACGGAACGAGAATTAAAGGTGGAACCATCGAACGAAGATTTAGTAGGAGCGAGAGACACTGCCAAGAGGTGTAGCCGGATGTATTCGGGGGTGGATCGTCCGGATGGCCGGCGGCGTAGCCTCACCTGTCAGAAAGGCAACGTCATCCACATCCTGCTCGCTCATCGCGAAACGATTCGGCGGTGGTCTCCGACGAACGATTTCTTTTACCTGACCGTCGTTCGTAGCATATAAGATTTTGATCAGGGGCTCTCTCTGTTCCGCCAGAATTTGGGCGGTCGTGTTCGTGGCTGGCTGGTTCGCCTGGTGGTTGGCTGCTGTCGTCGACGACGGACTGTCGATCGTCGGGCTAGTGTGCCAAGGTCAGAGAATCGCCGCGTCGTCGGCCGGGGCGAGACGTTACGGAGAGAGCGAGAGAGAGAGAGAGAGAGAGAGAGAGACAGAGACAGAGATATTCGGTGGTAACGTTTCGGGGGTTTCGCTCAGCCTCCGTTTCCTTGACCCGGTTCGGTACGGTGGGTTCGTTCAGCAGCCGATCGGCGGGATCGGGATCGGTCGTTCGGCCTTGCAGGCTGCGGGAGCAGAGATCGGGGCCAGGGGCTGGAGCGGAATCGCGGGCTGAACCGCGGGCAGGATCTTGGGCAGGATGTTGGGCAGGATCTTGGGTAGGATCACGAGCACTGGCACGAGCACTGGCACCAGCACAGACACGGGCACGGGCACGGGCACAGGCACGGGCACGGGCACGGCCACCAGCACGGTCACGAGCGCAGACAGGAGCCCGAGTACGAGCGCGAGCAACGAGACCGCGAGGACCCGCGACAACGTGACGACGCACGAGCTTACGAGGACACCGAACAGCTCGACAACGCCGGCAAGTCTATAAGCCACGACGTGCCTTGACATTTCATTGGCATTCAAGCGTGGATATAGCGACTGCGGAGTAGTTAGGCAGAAATGGCGACTTTCCAAACCCCGTTGGTAGCCAGTCGGTCTACGGGGGTGGTTTTACAGCCCTCGCCGCACCGTACTTCGTTTCGCCTCGCCTTCCAGCGGAAGTGGCCCTCTCTCGCTCTGTGTGTCTTCACAGTGGCGCCATCCGTGATCCATCCCTCGGAGCGACAAATCTCGAGCCCGACTTGCCACCCCCGTTTCGATTTCGGGGTTGGTAAGAAGACTCTCTGCCCCGGTCGAGCCTCCCGATGTTATCCGAATAGACTGTTTCCTTTTTTCTTTTTTTTTCTATCTCCTTTTTTTTGTAGAATTATTCACACGTTCGGCGCCGAAACTCAACTCCGAAAATTCCCACGAAAGCTAAGCGCTTCGATCAATGAAACTGTAAGTGGAAAGTTGAAACCGGACCGCGGATATTTTTCGGCTGAAACGAGAAGGGCGAGACACGAAACGGGAAAACTGTCGGAAGAATTTTAGAATCTCGACACGTTATTGTCGTCCGACGGAAATTATTGAAACGGGAGACAACTTTCAACTTAATTCTCGTTTATTGCGATCGATGGAGAAACTCTTTATTTCGCGCGAAGATCCGTGGTCTAGACTGCGTTTCGTAACTGTAAAACCATCTAAAAATGTTCAGCTTTTATGCATCGTGATTAATAATGGTAATGAACGAAGTATGTCATATTTGAAATTATGCTGGAAAACGGTAAAAGAAGAGAAACGGAAGAAAACTAATTTATTCTTGTTTCGTAACGATAGAACAAACGGAATGAAACACTTTATTACAAAAAAGATTCAACGCGATATACAGAAAATTCTCCCTAATTTTCCTTCAACTTGTAAACAAAAATGGACAATTTGGGAAGAGTAGATATGATTATTCGAGCTCTGCATCTCATTTTTATAATTGTTGACGATCGGTAACTATAAAAATGAGCCGCGAGGCTCAAATAATTGTACCTCCTCTTCTCGAATTGTTCATTTTCGTTTACAAACTGAAGGAAAATTGGGGAGAATTTACTGTACAATGAAATAAAATTATAACAATAATTTAGTAATACGTAGGTCCATCTCTAGTTTCAATGAGTTCAAATATTTGATTTATAATGCGTTAATTAATGCAATCTATTCACGATAAAGGGGCTTAGGTTTGTAGTTATGAAACACTAACGAACCGATTTTTTGCTATTTTTCTTTTCAGATTAAACATAATCTGTCCTCCTAAAAACGTATATTGTTTCCCAATACATTTTCGAATATAGCATACTTCATTCATTATTACACTAACTCCCATGCATAAAAACTGAACATTTTTTGGAGGTTTTATAGTTATGAGACGCAGTGTATTTATCACATTGGATGGTACTTTATCTCTTTTGCATTCGAAACATCCTAATTACATTCAGTTTGGTTGAACATATCACAGTGAAAATGAATTTTAAGTAGCCAGAAATTAGTGTTACCCATATGTGACCGACGTGACAATCAACATATTAAGTGATTATTTCTGTTTTGAATCATCAATTTTAACCCTCGAATGGCAATAGTTGAGCATATTTCAACCCACAGTTACAAATACGAAGTTTTCAGCAGCTTGATCATAGTTTTACCTATTTGTATTTACATCAATAGGAAGACCAATATTATTATCAAAAATCTAGCTTCAAGAATATGTATACATAAATTGATGTATAAGGACTTGATAAAGATGATTGCCATGTCATCGTCAAAAGTATCCACCTTGCGACGGTAAAGTAATTTTTGAGATAAACAATGATTTGGTTTTTATTGGCGACATGTTTGAAAATTTGAAGTATATGTCTAGCTATGTTCCAAGATAACAGAAGGTAATTTTTATGCACTTATTTTTGTCGAACATACCGTTCAAAATTTAATTTTTTAGTCGTCAGCTTCGATTATTGATGACATATGTATGTTATGTATAAAAAGAGAATCAACATTGATCTGAAAAAAGTCGCTTCGAGAGTATCTAAATAAATCAATACATAAGATTTGAATGGGCGTAGCCGTAGCTGTCACGAAACTGTCAAAAATATCCGCCTTGCGAGGGTAAATTTTATTGAATCTAAAGTAGAAACAAAATTCTTTTTAGTACTCTCTCTATAATGATCTTTGTAGTAAAAGTAATAAAAATACTAATTAGTTTTGGTTTTCTTGTATTCGAGTTTACAAGATCTATGAGAGCGTAATTTCCACATCGGTCTAACCGCATTTTAGTCGTTGGCAATCATATCATAGCAGTAAAATTAATTTGAAATATGAATTTAGCTGGAATACTGAAATTTGGGAACTACGATTAATCCTGATATTTTAAAATTTATATTAATTAACGTCGCAGTGTTTACCAATATTCAGTTAATTAATTGTTTTTTCAGTAGCTTGAAAATTAACATTTAAATAATATACTGAATTTCCGAGGTATTGAACCTTGTTATAATATTTCCAGTCGTTAAAAAATCGTGATTTTTATTAGCTTTATAAATTAAATATATTATTAATTATATATTCGAATGGATATTATCTCCAACAACTGAAGTACTAAAAAATGAGAACATGATCAAGTTCGAAATTGATATTGCTAATATTGTTACAAGAAATATTGCTTCGCAAAATACAAGCATCGAAGCGAATCAATTAAACCGCAAATCAACAAAATGGTATTCTATTACCGATTCTGATATTATTGCTGAACGAAATTGAAGATAAATTGAGCTGTTGCACGATAAAAAATCTACTGCTACATTAAATTAATTTTAACTTAATTTTAGTAAATTAAATTGACTTTCCGTAAAGCCAATTTGGATAAAAACATGTGAAAAATCCAATATGTACTATAATTTGAAACGAGAATCACAATTACATCATTTTCTGATAGACAGATATGAAGGTGAGCGCACATAATTTATGATTATTACGTGACACAATGAATTTAATTAGAAAGGAAGTAGTAAGTGTGCATTAGTTTCCTGTATTTTCTACAAAATTTTGAGTCATTGGCTAAAGTTAGAAAAAAATCATTTTTTGGGGATAGTTTTTCAATACCTTCACACCTAGCAAAAAACGCAAATATTAATTATATTAAACGCAAGTATTACTAATGCCAAAATGGTAAAACATTGTTTAACACTACAAAAAAGGGATCAAAAAATATATTAAACAATTTTAATTTAACATTATTTTTTACTCATTTAACACACCTTTCAAAATTTAGATTTAATACAATTTTTATCAAAGGTGTTAAAATACAATTTGTAAAGTTCGAACTAATACTATTTTTACCAAAAGGGTGAAAAGGCAACATTAAGAATTTTAATTTGAAATTATTTTCTAAGTTTATATTTTTATAATAATTATAAAAATAATTTGGTAAAAACAGGTACGTACAGCGCACCGGTAAAAATGGCGTTAAGAAAAAGACGCAATCGATACCATTTTTAATTTAGTATACACCATGGGCTGTGGTAAGTAACAGAACCTATTGCACCATAAAGTGAATCGATTTCAACGAACCTCGCGTGCGAACACTTTTGTAGGTCACTATATAGCTTTATCCCTTTTAATTTCCCCCTCGCATATGGGGCAGGAGGATATTCTTCTCACACCTTGCTCATCGATTGCCTCTAGCAATCGACGACCGATGGGTAAGACGCGAGCAGAATATGCATTCCGCGAAAATCGATCAGTAATTGAGATTTACGACCCTGCTTGCCCGTTTAACTAGAGACCTACTATATTCGCTGACTAAGCACGCATGTTCTTCAAAAGTGGTGTACTACAGGTGGCCGTGACGACACGATACACCGGCACTTGTCTTTTACTTTTTCTTTACTTTGGCTCTCATACGCGAAAGAAATGTAATCTACAAATTTTCATTGCAAGAAATACTGTAGAAATTCTATTAAAAATTGACTTCGGGGATAAGCTTTTTGACAATTTTATGCTCTATGTCGGGCATGGTAGCGTACCTTTAACTGGAACAGTTTTTTGTACGGCCATAAATCACATTTTCAACCGAACATTCTGCGTATATTGTGTAGTGGTTCACGAAAATATTGAATGCTTGTAAAATATTTAAAACAATGCAGTGTCTGTAACCGTAAAGAAAGATCTCAAGATTGTTTCAGTGAAATTAGAAAATAGTTGAACAACATACATAGTATTTGCATAACGATTAGTGAAAGATTTATCGGTCTTTATCGATCTCTATCGGTGGATCATAAAATTGTTCAAACATTAATGAGAACATTGGTCAGCTTCAAATGTTTCAAAGACAACCGTGCAAATTGATAATACAAGATAATATTTTTGAATATAATAAATAAACATTGGTCAGCTTCAAATGTTTCAAAAACAACCATGCAAATTACGAACACAAGATAATATTTGCAAATGTAATAAATAAACATTAGTCAGCTTCAAATGTTTCAAAGACAACCGTGCAAATTGTTAACACAAGGTAATATTTGCAAATATAATAAATAATAATATACATGCATTCTAATACATCTAACGAGATAAGTACAGTAAATTCTCCCTAATTGACGCTCAGATTGTGCACGAAAATAGTCAATTCGGGAAGTGGCGATACGATTATTCGAACCTTGCACCTTTTTTTTTATAATTGTTGACAATCGGCAACTATAAAAATGGGCCACGAGGCTTGAATAATCGTATCTCCACTTCTCAAATTGTCCATTTTTGCTTACAAGCTGAAGAAAAATTAGGGAGAAATTACTGTATATTGTAAATACCGCACATTAAGTTACTTCGTATTTTTGTTGACACGATCTTCAGATTTACTACTTGCTACGGATCCAACCTATTGGGTTGGCAACTAAGTAATTGCCGATTTGTTCAATGAAATAAAAAATTTTTTTTTACTTGGAATGAATTTTAATCTGTAATGTATTTTCCATTTTGTTCGATGACCTTTTGCCATCTCTCAGACAACTTGAAAATTCCACGCTCGTAGAAAGTCTGATCCTTTTCGGCCAAAAACTGAGTTAAGTGAGATTTTACAGCGTCAGCATCATTAAAAGTTTTACCACGAAGGGAGTTGTTCAGGGATCGAAATAAGTGGTAACATTAATTCCCAACCAATACCCATCAATTTTTGCCGAGTGGACAAAGACGTGTGCGGTGGAAAATGAGACCTTTACGATTGATCAATTCTGGTCGCTTTTCCTTGACCGCTGCATTCAATTTGTCCAGTTGCTAACATTCACGGATAATAAAAAATAACATAATAATAATAATAATTTCATAATATAACATTTACGGATATCATAAAAATGGGAGTGAGAGACATCTATAACTGAAATCGGCATTTACTTAGTTGCCAACCCAATACATTCTTTGAAACAATCGGGTGAAAAGGTTGCAAATTTACTGTGAGAATCCACAATTATCGACAAGAATTGGAACAGATTCAACACGTGCGACCAAACGTGTCGAACGCCGAGAGTTCGGATTAGTGATTATGACGTCGCGTCGTCGTCGAGAACCTTTAAGGAGGTTTCAGTCCATGCTAGAATCGAGTGTGCTCGAAACCGACTATTCGGAGAGTTCAACATTCTCGACGAACAATGACTTTTTGTTCGATTCTGACAATAGCGTCGAAGATCAGATGCATGGTCCATTTCCGTTTCGTGATTTGCCTGTTGTGCGCGAAGAAAACTTCGACCTTACGAAAGATTCCTTCGTGGAATTGATTCTTTCTTCCCTAGAGAGCTTTAAACAAAGTTTGTTTCTGCTTTCTCACGTTTCGTATTTCTGTAAAATATATTAAAATATATATTTGAAATATATAAATAAAAAATATATAAAGAAGACAATAAAATATATGTTTTCCTATTTATTAACAATGTTCATGTACACGAATATGAGTTAAGATTCGTGTGACAAATAAGCGACGTTTTATTCATTGAAATTCGTTAAGTAACCTTTTACTGCATACTAACAATGTTCGTGCATAAACTGTGTATTCAGATTCTTTCGTAAGATAGACAGCGTTTTATTTATTAGAATCGTTTAATATTACAATAAATTAGTTCCCCGGATGCACCGTATCAGTGTTTATTGTATCAATGAAACGTGAAATTATCATGGAAGTCTGTTTTCCAATTAGGTTTCTTAAAAGAAACAGCAGAACTGGATCGCTCCATTTGCGGTACTAATAGATCTGCTACAATGCAGCGGCCTAACTCCGAAGCTATTTACGTGTCACAGCCTTTGAAATATGGAATCGATGAATGGTAACAGAACTCATCGGCCAATAGCCAGCTCATTTTATTATTCAACTTCTTGTTCTGCGAGGACGCTTTGGAAGTGGCACATACAGAATTTCCACTCGATACACAATAATAACGTGTTTCGCTGAAAGTGTCATTAATGAACCGCTTCGATGAAAATTTGTAACCAACATGTTACTTAAATGTTGATCCGAGCAAAGTTTAATACGAAAATGTTATTCGCATATCTTTTTTGAGTAAAAATAACTCAGCATAACGAAACTGTGAATTTCGTGCGTTTTTATGGCAAGAATGAATAAGTACAGTAAATTCTCCCTAATTGACGCTCAGATTGTACAAAAAAATGGACATTTTACGAAAAGGAAATACGATTATTCGAGTGCCTTGCGGCTCGGTTTTATAGTTACAACAATTAACAATATAGTTATATATATAATAATATAGTTATATATATATATATATATATATATATATATATATATATATATATATAGTTATATATATAGTTATATAGTTATATATATATATATATATAGTTATATATATAGTTATATATAATAATATAGTTATATATAACAATTATAGTTATCAACAATTTTAAGAACGAGCCGCAAGGCTCGAATAATCGTATCTTCTCTTCCATTTTCGTGCACAATCTGAGCGTCAATCAGGAAGAATTTACTGTACACACGAATAGAAAAATCACACAACGGTAAAACCATCTTGTTAAAACTATTAAAAGAGAGAATAAACTTCCACCTGACTCCTTTCCCTTGTAATTGGTAGAAACGATTATGATTTTGAATAAAGGACTACAGTCCAGAGGTGAGTTATCGGAGACAGGTATGTTGTTAGCTGTGGCTGGCAGCGGATAATCGGCAAATTGATCGCGTCATGAATCAAGCCGTTATTGTTTTTGCGCGGCGATCAATCTTTATTGTGAGCGACCAATTACGTTTATGATACCGGATATTTGCCTCGTCGCTACTTACACGGCATCTCTGACGCATACAATTACTAGAGACGCGCATTTTATTTTATAACCCTAATCGAGAAGCAAACTCCCGTTTTATGGTACCCATTGGGTGTGCTTCAATTCGATACGACGGGCGCGAAACGAATGAAACGCGAGTCAATTCCGTCTCGATCGAGACTGCAAAAATAACCCTAATCGACCGCTGCACGTGAACTCGAAGGTACTGGCCGTGGCAAGAAGTCCTCGATAAAGTAAAAATTCACCGAACAGAAAACTTATATAATAAAAACAATAATAAAAGTGTCGTTCCACCTAGAATGTCGTGAATATCTCCAACACCAGGGAGCTGAAAAACTATGAAACTCTGGGAGCACGTAGAGCTATACTGTAGCTAAGGGTTAAAATTAACTCCTAAAAGTTAAGCTATTTCACGATTTTATTTCGCAACTTTTTATAATTGTTACGTTTAAATAATTCTGGTGATAAACCTTGGCACATCTGATTCAGAAAAATTGAAATCAAATGAAAATGAAAAATAATTGACGTTGTCAATGCTTAGTTCTAACCCTTTAGACTGAATCTGGGAAAATTAAAATTGTGTAATAGATATCTATATATGCTTTAAGCATGCCAAAAAATGTTCCGAACTTCCTAATCTCGGTGGTCGTCTCTTTTAGTGTGCCACTAGTAAATAGAAAAAGTGAGTCGATGTCAGACAACGCGTTATCGCATGGCCTTTCTTATTCATACGTTTCGCGCGTAGAAAAGTGACAGATTATCATCATTAATAAAAAGACTGCGAATTTATCGTAATACATTTATCGTAAAAATATATAAAATAAAGTTTAGAACATCAGAAAATTTTTAAACATTTAACATTATTTCCGTATTATTTTCAACATACTGAAATGATTAAAGAAAGAAAGACACTTCTATTTGCCTCTTGTTTGCAATTGATAAAGATAATTTTTATTTTGCATAAATATCCGCGGTCTAGTAATAAGTATGCAATGATTGTAATAATCAAACTTTTAAGCTAACCAAATAATTGTTACCTTCGACAGGTGCAAATCATTTTCCGGTTGTCTTTGACAAAAATTAATTTAAGGGACAGAAAAAGGAAACTATTGAAACGACTATACATATAAAGTGTTACAGAACGCGGAATTTTTTTTTTAAGTTTTACAAAGCGACGAAGAAAGTTGCCATACGGGTATCTTGATGAGATTTGATGTTTTTGTTGTCAGCGGCTTTCCGTTGCACAAAAGAAGCTCGGAATCGCCTGCAGAAAGGCAGTCGTCTAACAATGGGATACATTTCTTGGCCCACTAGCCTACTTTAACCATCTGTCCAACTAGTATTTTAGATCATCTTAAAAGAGTGCAGTTTCTCCTTGTGTTTCCTATCTCAATTAAGAAACACACAAAGGGGCAGCTCGTTGTCTTACTTACGCGTGTCTTTGTTTCTACACAACCGCGAATTCATGTCACCGTTTTTGTCTCGGAATTTCCATGGTTTTATGCACTTTTGTGCTTACTTATGCTTTAGGTCACCTCGCGTTCCTGTTTAGCATTCTCACACGCACGCCACCGGAAAATTAATGAGTTTTTTTTAAAATAAGAGCACCGTATCTAGAGAAAGCTTAATAATCCTCTCCTAAATAATTATACTAAAAAGTTATTAGATTATGTTACATAGGATAACTTGCTAATTCTTCTTCTTAACCTTATTTGTTATATTGTGTTACAATTAATTCCAACCAATGCTTTTGCATTCATCCTTCATTATGCTTTTCAACGAAAATCTTGAGAATCGGTATTGTTTTAAAAAAGATTGAATTCTAGATTTAAAAAGGAGGAAGCTCAGGCTTGCAAAAGTATGTAAATTACAGTTTAAAATCAATAAGAAAAAGTTGTTTTACGGTATCGAAAAATTACTTTACTGCAGACTATGGATGTGCGTAATGGACGTGTAATATATATAAATATATATATTATATATTATATGTTTCGAGATACTGAATATAACATAATAGAATACTATCTATCATAAATTGTAATATTTCTGTATTACAGAAGTGAAGTAACCGAATAGAAGATGAAAATATTTTATAGGACAGTAAAGTTAGAAATGTTATATTTGGAACATTCGATGTTTTATGTTTCATAGTTTTCTTATGACGAGTACGGAAAGCACGAAAATACGTCTAGGTCTCTAAAATTCCTGTGCTACTTTTATGCAGTCCAATTTGAAGTGTAATCAATATCGATAGAACAGGGGCCGCTTATAAATGTCTGAACTTTTGAACTTGTGACCCCGCCGGGTCAAGTTAGGCTTATTTTCGTCTTAGAAAGTTTATTTGGTTTGCAATATAAATTGTTCTAATATTCATGCGCGTCCTGTCCGTCGCTAAAGAAGGAAACCATATTTTTCCCGGTGGGTTTACACGTAAGCCTACGTGCGCCGCAAGACGATCAAAGTTTTAAGCAACGGCAAGATGTACGTTTGATTATCTTCGCCTCGAAATGTCGGGTGACGCTGCCTGAAATCACGATTTCTTAAAAAGAAAAGCAACATATCCTACGAACAATAAGAAACAAAGTTAGCACGCTAAAAAATTCAATTTTCGTCTCGAATTCTATCAATTTCGTCGCTAATGATATTGCATTTATTTTTATTTATTTTTATTTATTAATAAAAATAAATAAATGGTCGCCAATGCGGAATGTAAGATAACAAATAATATTATATGCATAAAAAATACGCATTAAAAAATTCTCTTCTTAAAACTTTTGATTTAAACAATGAGAATAAGGGAGAAAAGTTTTGTTCACTTTTTTGCTAAATTATGTAAAAAATATGGAATGTGTCGTTTTCTACGTTTTATTCCTTATCGGGCTCCTGTTTTATGCTGTAATATATGTTTCATAGTGTGAAAACCATAACGCGAAGATGTCACCGCAGAGAAACGGAAAACAATGTAAAATAGAAATAAACAATGGAACGTTCTGATTCAAATTGCTGGCATTATCCAAGCATAGCGTCAATCCCCTCGACGTTGTAATTACGGTAATTACGATCACGTCTGATAAAAATCCTCGAGAACACAGACTCGTGCAGGAAGCGTAAGATTGGAAATGGAGATTGATGGTAGGAAGAATTATTAAAATGTTTTTTTACTGTACTGAAGATGTTGTAGGTAGAACGAATGTACGATACCGAGCTATCATCAGCTTGGTGTGACTGTTATCTGGAAAACCGTTGATAGTAGCAGTTGCGCGGTGCAAAAACTCGCGATATGATCGATAGTGGACACCGACCGCCATAAACTGTCACGCTTATGTAAACTAATGTTAAGAGGGTTATTTATAAAGTGTGGTGGCACGTGATGAAACTTCGAACATAATTACTACGAGACCGCCGTAGAAAAATTACCGGGCCGAGTTATCGAAACAATGTACAGTAAATTCTCCCTAATCGACGCTCAGATTGTGCAGAAAAATGGACAATTTTGGAAGTGGAGATACGATTATTCAGGCTTTTCGGCTTATTTTTATAGTTGCTGATTGCCAACAATTATAAAAACGAGGTGCAATGTTCGAATAATCGTATCTTCTCTTCACAATCTCAGCGTCAATTAGGGCGAATTTACTGTACCAATCAAACAACGATCTTAGGATTTCGTTTTTGAGCATCTTTAATTTATCGAAAATAAAAATTTCATGTATAATCGTTTCTAATCAATTTAATCTCTTCTAACGAAAGCGGTGAATTGATATTTCTTTGCATACGTGTGTTACAATTGTTACACTGCGTTATGCGAGTTACTAATTTAATTTAATTAGTAACCAAAACATTATACTTATTTTTCAAGTAAATATTGCATGATTAAGAATACTTGTATTCACTTTTATTTTATCCGTTGACCGAAAAGGATTTACGTGGAATACAAAATTGTGTTCTCGTTTGAGTAATGTACACAATTATGATATTGCGTATAATATTAAAGGAACTAACTTAATATTTTTGTATCTGTTTGAGATTAACGTTGATCTTCTTATTAAACTTAATCAAAATAGTTGGCCGCTTGAAATGGCTGCTGGAAAATTGGTATTCAGCTCGAACGCTTGTAATCTTGGCTCAAAAGAGACCTAAATCCTGCCGTCTGAGGATTAATACGCTTTAGATGTATTAAAAGGTTTTAAAGTTATATGCACAAGAAAGCTCGCCGAAAGAGAACGAATTTTCACGAATCAATTATAGCGGATAATATTAATCTTAGAGTCAGTATAACACTTCTTATATATGTGTCTAATGATCAAATTAACCTAAATAGTAGGAATGTAAGAAGCAAACGTTACGACACGTTTTTAAAGGATGATTAGGTGTAATAAGTACACGATTGTCCGAAGTTTATGCGTGATAATGTAAAAGTGATTTAGAAGGAACAAGGAAATAAGCGAGGGTAGCTGGTGCAAGGAAAAGCGAGAGTGAAAAGGTTTGGAGAAAGGGACGAGCCGAGGGTTGCTGCCTAAAGTGGTTGGTGGTTTATGACTTCTAATTTTTACCTTTAGGCACGTAGCTGCAATTAAGGCGGAGATTTCAGAAGCTAACAAGAAAAATGACACGCTTGGTCAAGTTTGATCATTAAACTGCGAATCTTTGCGCGGATATTAATATCGTATTATACTGCATTATCATTGTGTCAACTGGAACCGTATATAAACATTTCTTCCCTCCCAAAGTCCCGGCTAATTACATTCGTTTCGAGCACTGCGAATTTCGTTTAATAAGAAATTGCTGGAAACATATAGAAGATAGCAAATGTTTGAAATTCAAGCTAGCATCATTGTATAATATTGAAGCTTGAAATATGAAAATTAACATCGTGCAATAATATTTAAATTGAAGGTGTTTAAACCGAATAACATCTAACAAAGATTTAAATA
The DNA here is from genome assembly GCF_051020955.1 of Megalopta genalis. NCBI lineage: Eukaryota > Metazoa > Arthropoda > Insecta > Hymenoptera > Halictidae > Megalopta > Megalopta genalis. The sequence goes on along the minus strand of NC_135019.1, from coordinate 19,579,664 downwards.
CTAACCAATAAATTTCATATTAATCTTAAATTATATTTTAAGTTTATCACTTCATATTTTAGCTTCAATCGAACCAAAAGGTTATACAACAAAGTGCTGTGCATTATTGATTATGTAAGTTTTCCAGAAGTTGCACTTCATTTTTCTGGAATTTATTGCATAAGCAATTTATTGCTATAACTCTGACATATAGGGTGCGCCCCGCAGGCCCCATAAAAACTTTACCACTTTATTCATTTTTATAAGGTAAAAATATTGATGAATTATCGATCGAGTCTTCGTCGATGCAAGTTCGACATCGACGCATATTTTGTGAGCAGTCATTTTATTACATAAACATGGTTAATGTAAATTAACCATTAACATTAAACTAAATAGGCTTATTATTTATTGAGAACAACGGGTGTTCTGTATTTAGAATTTCGTGTGGACTTATGGATAACAAAAATTCTTTCTTTTTGATGATCCGAATAATAAGAAATTGCTTGTTGCTTCATATGGATCGAGACTGTGATAATACAAATTATCTATTGTAATTGTCGTATTGGGTATTCGTACATATATGTCGCCATGGTAAGACTTGTGTAAACATATTGAAATATATGAAGAATATGAGAAAATGTTTAGGTAAAAATTTCACGATGTTTCTGTACGTTACGAATACAATAAATACTCTTCAATTGTCCTTCAGTTTGTAAAGAAAGATGAACAATTTGGAAAGAGGAGATACAATTATTCGAGCCTTGCTCAAGAACTTGCTGTTTTTATAGTTATTGACAATTAACTGTGAAACAAGTAATTATAAAAACGAGCTACGAGCCACGAATAATCGTATCTCCTCTTCTTAAATTATCCATTTTTATTTATTTATTAATTTACTGTACCTATAATCAACGTTCCATGAAAATAGGAATATTGATCCTTATAAATTTCGAATATACTTCTTCAAATTCTTTATTAAAAAGGAAGGAACTATTTTTTAAGTGGTTGAAGTGATCTAAAATACCGTACATACCAGTGTAATATGTAACATTAACGAACTTTGATCTGTGATATCTAAAAACCTGATTCTCAACTCAACATAATTTGCAGCAATTCATATCTTGATGTAAGGTATCATTTGACCCGAAAGTAAGAATATAAATTCGGAAGCGCTAAATAGGACGAATGGAAACCTCATTTTTTGGGTCACTCATTTTCTCCACTTTCTAGAAATTCTCATGAAAACTCCTGATTAGCCTGCGGATCTTCGAGGGAAATGAAAGCTGTCCACATTAATTGCAAGAGCGTAGCACAGACAGATTTATTTCTTCTGTCAACAACTTTGATAAGTTGCGAAGAACGCAATAGTATCTTTAACCCTAGAACGACAACCTTCTATTTTCCGACACAACTGCCACTCAACATGTGCAGTAATTTCTCCCTAATTCGCGCTCAAATTGCGCACAAAAATGGACAATTTTGGAAGAGGAGATACGATTATTCGAGCCTTGAAGCTCGTTTTTATAGTAACCGATTGTCAACAGCTATAAAAACGAGCCGCGAGGCTCGAATAAATCGCATCCCCTCTTCTCAAATTGTCCATAACTGTTTACATATTCAGTGACAATTGGAGAAAATTTACTGTACATCCATTTTCGTCGTGATTGCATAAAGATCCGCAGTCCGCTCATGATTCATGATCTCGGCTGCTGACGATTGTTCAGCTGCCCTTATCGGATCATCTCCTCAGCCAATTAGACTGTCGGACACCTCGACGGGCGCTCGACTTCTTGTTTCGGTGGCGGTAGAGAGGAAGAGGCGCGTTTTCGCGAAGACAAGTGGAGTTGAAGAACTCACCTGAGTTCGCCGGCACCTCGGTGGTGTTGGCGGTTCCGTTTTGCCCGGGACTACGGGAACTGGAGGTTCTGCCGAGAGGTTCCATGCGGATCGCTTCGCTGCTTTCTCGCGTCGACGTTCCCCCTGGCATTTTGCTTTTCTCCCTCTGGCTGGGTTTTTATCCGGCGAGCGTGTTGCAAGCGCGCGGCGGAAACTTCGGGGCGGAAGGCACACGCTTCCTTGGCTCTCTATTCCCCGTGACTCTCAGCGAATTACATTCTTCGACGTTGATGCTTCCGAAGAATGACACACTTTTCACTCCCTTTCTCTCAACGGTGTATCAACCGTGCGGGAAACTGTTGCGCTGCGTGCGATTCGCGACCAATGCACTCATCATTTTCGAAAACGCGCGGCCGGGCACATACTTTCATCGGATCTATTTGCCTTAGCTCATAGACGGATATCAAGGCGAGACGATCTACTACGTTATATTGGTCCCCGTGCCTCTATAGTTACAGATTATACGTGTATAATATTTATATCTTATTACGTGTATATATACTTTTTGATGCACGTATATATTTTTATGTACGCATGTGTATATATTTTTGTATGTACGTATGTAGATATATATATGTATATATAAATAGAAAAAGCCAAGCTCGTAGTATAAAATAACTTTCGTTGCGTAATTTACATAAATGGTACAAAGAAGTTAATGGAAAAAGCGGTGCACCGAAGCTAGTGGCGATCGAGCTTCCGTTTATGCACCCGTTCCGAAATGACGGAGTCCGGCAAACTCTGTTTAGTGTAATGGCATTGGATAGTGCGTTATCGAGTTTCGTATATGGTAGTCTTGTAAATTGTGTAATTGATTTTCCTCCACTCTAGTTGTTAAAGGGCCCCGTTGACGAATTCGTCGAGCACGATGCTCCGTTCGAAAGTGCACCTGAAACAGATCATCGAGCAATTTACTGTGGCTCGCAAAAATTCAGTCATCAATTCGGCTCATCAATTTTCACCGGCTTTTTTTGTTTGTTGACTAGGAACTTTCGAACTGTATGGCAAGCTTGTAATCTATTTATTGTAAAATATTGTTTGTAATTACCGTAAAATATTATATCAATTATTGTAAAACATTGTACTAATTATTGTAAAACATTGTTTTAATCATTGTGAAACATGACTTACGATTTTTATTACAATTCAACCAACAGCTTGAACGATGAAATTTATTGAGCAGTTCATTATAAGAAAATTTGTATAACTTTAAATGTAAATCAGAACTTTACAATTCTAGCGTTATTCGGATCCAGCAATATTGCTTAATAATTAAAACATCAATGTAATTGAGAAGAATAAATTTCCTCTGTGAGCACTTTCGTGGAGCACTGCGGATAGAACATGCGTGTGAGCGTGACTGTCAGTTTGCGAGAATAACAACAGATCTTGCTGCAACAGTGACATCGTTTCTCCACGTTGTGGATCTTTATATGATTTTCGAGATCTGCAAATGCATAAATGGAGGAACGCGTGTGTTCGAAAACGAACATCACATCTATTTTATTATTGCTGTAAGAAACTTTGTTTTCTCTCACGGAATATTCTATGAAAATAAATACCCATAATCTAATTATAACTTTTATTACTAGATTTATGTGTTCCCGACTTTAGCGTCACCATTCCGAGCGTGTCAAGTTGCCAAAGTGTACAAATACGACACTCGTTCGCCTACTTTTCAAGGAGGTTGATTGCTTCTAGAACAGAAGTTCGTGAAACGAGATCACTGCATCAACAAATCTATTCTGAATAAAATTGATTTCCGAAATATAAATAATATATAACAATTAATATATAGTAATATATTAATATATAACAATTAATATAATAATATATTAATATATAGCAATTAATATAGTAATATATTAATATGTAACAATTAATATATAAAATATATTAATATACAGGGTGTCCCAAAGTTATAGTACTTCCGAGAAATGAGGAGTTCCTGAGATCATTTGAAGTAAATTTTTCCTTAGCGAAAATGCAATTCGTGACTTCGTTTACGAGTTATTAACGAAAAACGAGCGCTCGAAGTCTAGTTACGTTGATTGGCTCGGCCGTCTCGCGTCAGTTGGTCTCGCCTCTCATTGGTCAGTGTTTTTCGTTGATAACTCGTAAACGAAGCCGCGGATTGTATTTTCGCTAAGGAAAAAGTTACTTGGAATAACCTCAGAAACCCCTCATTTCATGGAAGTACCATAATTTTGGGACATCCTGTATACATATTTCGAATCTTTGATACGGTTGTTTATAAAAGTATTTGCAACTTTTCAACTGAATTGTTCGCAGTTGTTCAAAATGTACCAGATTTGTAGCAATACGAAGATACTATTAGTAAAATTATGAAATAATTCAGTTTGCGCAATGTGTGCTATACGTACAGAAATAATTAATTACAAGCTTGAGCAATAAATGTTTGATTCGATCAATTTTAGAGCGTTAATAACGGAGAATAATAATAAATCATAATAATGACGCAATCAATTTTACAAAACAGAATTATGCATTATTTGGATAATGGTACACGGTTGGATGGCTCGGTGTTCGTTTTAAGTAGAAATGACCTACAATGATCAGGAACACCTAATTCACCACTTATCCTCTACAATTTCCTGTTCTCAAGAATAATTTACTTATTTAAGAAGAAATAATTTTTATAATAGTCGTTCCAGTTGCGCGACAATGCAACATTTATAAATTTTCATTGATTTTATCGGACATACAATTATTCCGCCCCGTTACCATAATCAACCCGCGCGATGACACTGCACACGTTCCGATCGCACACCACGCAGTTTAATTTTATACCAACAACGAAGACGGTAATTATATTCACCTATATTTTCGCGGGGATTTCTTACATCTCCTTATTCAGGCAGACTCTAATGCGTGTGCACAAACCGTGCAAAAGTATTCATGCTATACATACGTGTACACTGTACACGCATATATACATATATATATATGTATGTACGAGATTAGTATTACCACGGAACTTTCGTTTTAAACGCAGCGCTGTGCTCGAGAAACCGCGCTAAAAGTTGTTGACGACGACAAGAGGATTGTTGGAATTATGAACGGCCTACTCTTTTTATTTCGCTGGCATTTAATTAAGCATTCAATGAGTCGATACTACGTGAGTGATTCGGGTGTTTCGATTTTATCAGCAACAGTTCTTATTCGTTAGCCCGTTTCGTGTTCCGATGCATGAATTGTTTAGTCAGTGACCCGGCAATAATTAATATTCCCAATATAAATTAACTACATATATTTTCCTCGACGCAATGTAGCATACTTTTACATCTTACACTACAGAAAATTTTCCCTAATTGACGCCCACATTGTACACAAAAATGGACAATTTGGGAAGAGAAGCTCGTTTTACCGATTTAACAAACGGTAACTCATAAATAAAATAACCCAAAAATAACCATTTTCGTGCACAATCTGTGCGTCAATTGGGGAGAATTTACTGTATATATAAAAATGGGAATCATTCCTCTAAAATATAAATTGTAAGAGGATATTTCTAAAAATATTCTAATCCTTATTACAAAATAATATTTAATTCCGATCAAGGATTTATGAATTGTAAAAATAGAAATTAATTATTAACTTTTCGATACGTATTTGCAGGTAATATAATTGTGAAAATATCCTCTGGTCGAATTTAGATACGATGTAAAAATTGCAAAAGACTCGAATAATTCGATACATGTATCACATTATGTTCGATTGAAATGAAGTTTCAAAGGCTTGGTTTTAGTTGTTCTTAATGGTACGAATTTAATTATTGCTTCACAAGTGAACTTAGCTAATCAAGGAAATATTTTATATAATACTTCGATAAATTGGTTCTCAGTAAAGAACAATTTATAAATGTAGAAAAATGAGCGAAATAGGAAGTTGTTAAATTAATAATAGGCGTCCGGCGATTATTTCAATAACAGTGTACGACTGTCAATTATGATTACGTGATCGAATTCCGTGCAATCAGGCTCACTGCGACAAAGTCTAGAGTTAACAGATTTTCAACTAAAACGTTTAAATTTTACAAAATATGAAAACTTACTATTAATTTCAGACGCCGCGAACAAAATTTCTATTATTTATATTTTGGAAATGATTTAACGGGCAATTTGAAAATTTTCTAACAGGATCACCGATCCCTTTGCAAAATGGTACAACAAAATTCCAATTCTCAAATTAATAAAATACATTTCTTTCAAATACAGTCTTTTGCTCGTGAATGAATTAAACAAAGAAATTATTCGTTTTTAATAAAAATCAATTTCCTCCATCAATGTTCATGGCTCGAAACATCGAATTACAATTCTTCGATTTCGTGAGACAATTTTCCTGTCGGCACCACCGCCAAATGGAATTGGATCAAACGAAATTCCACCGCGCCAATAGACAAACATCGAATTCTACAAATCACTTACAACTTCCGATCGTTCGTTTTCTCCACGTTCTGTCGACACGAACCTTTGAACTCGATCTCGCTCGATGTACAACTCGTCGAAATAAGCGAGAAGGGTGTACAACTTTCCCATCATTCCGTCGCGGTAGTAGGGTAACAGCATTCATGTGCGCGTGTGATGCACGAACATCGTGATAGAGCGTTGACCCTGCCCAGTCAGTCCGCGGTCGAGAAATCCCTCCAAACGAACAAATGCAGCGAAAAACACTTTCCTACCACCTTCGCGCAACACTTTCCAATTCGAAACATTCGCCGACATTCCCCTGAGAGATATCGTTCGAACATTACACATCGCTTTACCACAGGATACCGAACGTGACGAACGTAAACACCGAACGTTACACCCCTGGAAGAAAGTATTCGATCAAACAAATCAAGCACCCATACAACCGTGAACACATTTCAAACGATTTTTATACATATTAAAAGTTTCTAGAATAATGCTTGTATTTATGAAAAATCAAAATTATCTTTTATTTATAATTGTATATTTTGAAGCAACGCATCTTAAACAACAAAAAAATGTACAGATTTTAGAAATAGAAAACGGATGAATTTTCTGCTTGAGAAACGTGTCAGGGTTAACCGTAAAGGCTAACGAAGCAACAAAGGCAACGACAAAGTTCATTATAAATAAGGAAAATGTAAATATAATAACATAATATAATATAACCTTAAATATCCTGGATTTTTTTTCAAACTTCGGAATAAGAAATCACTGATTCAAGGAAGGATTCGATCAATCACTTCGAAATTAAAGGAGATGTGAACCATTCAAGGTATTAAAAAGTATTCGAATGTTTTGTAATGCCACTTACTCATGGTTCACACGATTAATTAATTTTTTTAAACAAAAGTGGTCACTATTTTTACACAGCGTTGTGATTTTACACATCGACTGATCTTGCGGAAAATAATGATGGATATAAAAATAATAGATACCAAATTAAAAATAAAACAGCTTCTTTCACTAGGGCGGCTAACTTCTTCTCACCCCTTCTCCTTACGGTATCCGAAGAAACAAAAAGGCGCACGAAGAAAGATGCGCAAATGAATGTACACGCATCAAAAATCGACTAAAAACAGTCGGTCACTATTTCGGTACATTGTCGCATCGTGTATCGATTAATCCTGAATTTTCTACGAATCCTATAAAACTAAATAGAGCGACAGCTTCCTCCGACAGGGTAGCGAACGGTTACTCCACCCTTCGTTTCGATTGTTTGTAAATAAGCAACAGCCCCGCGAGGAAAGGTCCGCCAGCAGATTCGCACACCCCTACTAATTCTTCGAGCAATCGCATTTACGGTTTTGATCGAACACGTTCAGGGGTGGCGGACGGCTGGGACGCGTACGGAATGTGTCGCACGATATAAACAGAACAGGTTTCGAGCGGCGGATGCGTATATTTAGAGACTGACCTCTGGGCCAGGGTGAGCCGAGGTGAGCTGATCAAGCCGGCGAGGATCTCCCTCATCGGGGAGGACATCCAGCAGCGTGTCAATCCTCTTCGCAGTCGGCCGTTCCTCCTCATCCGTGCGTCGGTTTCCTGGTTTCCGCCTCGAAACGGAGTGAGAACGCGAGGTGCCGGCTAGCGATGCATCGCAAAGGGTTTCGACATGGGTAAAGGCGTCGCGAGGACGTTGACGACGGCGACGGCGACGGTGACGGCGACGACGAAAGACGACACAGGGGCGTCTATTTCCTGGAGCACACCAGTCGGCGAACGATCGAATCGCGGCGATCGCGGTCCGTGGACTCGAGATTGACTCGCGGAACTGAGTTTCCCTCGCGTAGGAAGAACAGCCAGGGCATCGTCGAC